>NC_140988.1:318509504-319709504 GCF_052327205.1 Somniosus microcephalus | reverse complement strand
GCACAGTTCAGGCTCTTGGATCGACAGGTCAAGCCCATAATGTTACTTGCGTTTACCCTTGTTTCATCTATTGGCGTTATTACTTTACAACGAAAGCGCCATTTCAAAAAAAAAGTTGCTGCGAGAAACTAGGGGATATGTTAAAATGACGTGTTCTTTAGGTGATAAAGGTTTTCCTAGCGAACTGTTTTAAAGAAAATAGAAACGGACAGCGTCCAAGATTGCTCACAATTAATTTTTAGTTCAAGATTCGTTTCTGGAAAGAAAGGAATATCAGTGCAATGCAACGCTACTGAATTTTTCAAAAATCCCAAACCTCAAATCTACGGGATTAAGCACTAACGTTACACAGCTAAGAATGTGTTAGAAATCAGACTGTGAAAAAAAACTGGAACCAAACGAATTTAATATTACATTGTTTATGGCAATACTAATTAATTTAATTTTAGGCGCCCCTCTTCGCTATGTTCTTCGTCGTTTGCATTTTTAGTGTGGGAGATTTAACCCATTGATTACTCACTGAACTGTCCTTGCACGTATTGGCAGCGAGCAGGTATCCATTACTTGCGGACTATATGTAGTTTGGGCGGATTGCAATATTGCATCAAATTTTAAGACGGAATATGGTATAATGGGCTTTCAGAAAAAAAACACGCATTGAGTGGGGTCTTATTCAATTAGCAAACATGCAGGATTAAACAGCTCTCATTTTAAACTATGAAAGCTACGTTTATGATATTTTCTATATTTCTGAATCACTGATTTTCAGATACTAGAATAATCAATAACGATGAATACTATTTAAAGTTTCTATTTGGAACCGCCTGTGATTAAAAACATGTCAGTTGTATACACGTTTTTATTGACCTAACCCAACATGCCAATCAGGAGTTTGTGTCAGGAAAACGGTTTTTTAAGGGCTGCAAACGTGATGTATCCCATCAGAGAGGGAAATATGGTTATTTTTTGCGCGCACTTTTTTGGTGAAGGAACCGTAAGAGATAAAAAGAAAAATAGCGATTACTGAAGAGATAAACTGAAATCATAGCCTGGGAATGCAAACCAGTTCCTCAGACTGACTGATCTGGTGTGCATGCCCATTATTCCAGTTAACTTTGCGGACCTGTTTAACGGATGATAATTTATGTTTTACTGAACATTGTCGCCCATTACGTTGCACACACGTCAATAACAATCACATGTGACATTTCTTCAAGCGTAAAGAGACTTTTTCCTGCAAAGATACATTCGACACCACTTACAATCTTGTTTCGATCAAAAGAAAAGTGTCATCCCAACTGCCTTTAATAGCTTGGCGTTTCAGGAACGAAATCTACAAGCAAACCTGGCTCGCTGGTTTGGTTCGATACTTCTACACTACTGTACATACACAATGATAGAGCTTGGCAGATCTGTAGAATGCTTCCGTAATTTGCTTGAGGCGTTTTTAAGAAGGATGGATTTTAAACTTTTGGGGGGTCTTGGAAGAAGATTGGCTGATAAGTATAATTTGAATATTAAAAGTTGAAATGATACCATTAAAGGATTCCTTACTATTAAGTAACCAATGTGTCTGCTTTAAAATTTAATTTGAATACTAACCTCATGAACTTAAAGGTTGCAACACTGAAAATGCTAAAAGGGACAGAGTTTTTAAAAGATTACGTAGGAAGAACTGGATCCTTATCAACGAACTGACTTACAGTTTTACACTATAGTCGGGTAATGCTACAACTGAATTATTGTGCGATCTTTCCTATCACCCCAGTTCGACTTTCAGAACACTGATCACCGGGATCAGAAGTTGTCCGAGAGAGAATAACTGTCGGGTGAAATCCTTCAGAGTATTGCATTTCCCCTTAAATCATCCTGCTCTCCCACACACACCCACATACTTATTTTATATGGTATAGTTATTCAACAGAGGAAATGAACATAGCCTAGAAGTGTTCAAAATCATGAGGGGTCGAGACAGAGTAGAGAGAAATTGTTCCCATTGGCCGAAGGGTCAAGAACCAGAGAGCATAGATTTAAGGTGATTGGCAAAAAAAACAAAGGCGACATGAGGAAAAACTTTTTTTTTTTTTTTTTTTTTACACACAGCGAGTGGTTAGGATCTGGAATGCACTGCCTGAGAGGGTGGTGGAGGTAGATTCAATCCTGGCTTTCAAAAGGGAGTTGGATAAGTACCTGAAGGAAAAACAGTTGCAGGGCTATGGAAGGGGGGGGGGGAAGGCGGTGGGTCATGCTGAAGTGCTCTTGCAGAGAACCGGCACGGGTTCGACGGGCCGAATGGCCTCCTATTGTGCTGTAACCATTCTATGATTCTATTGTTTTTAATTGAGAAACCTGGGTGACGGGCCAAAGTGCAGAGCACGACCAAACGATGCAAAGACTAGGACACAACACGGAAAGAGAAAGCAGTGGGATCTCACCTGCACCCTAACCTCAGGTAGGTTGACTTTCATGGCCAGCTCCTCTCTGCTGTACACATCTGGGTAATGCGATTTCTCAAAGGCTCTCTCCAGCTCGTGGAGTTGGTATGTGGTGAATGTTGTCCGGTTTCTTCTGTGTTTCTTCTTGGGTTGGTCCCCGTCTATTAGGTTCTCATGTTGCTTGGTTTTCACTATATCCGGCCGGAGTCCTTCCCCACTGTTGCTTGTACAGAAGTTATCTGATTCCAACAGAAGGCGGCACGTTTATTTCGTGTGTTTTCATTTTTTATTTATTTATTATTATAATTTACAACCTTTTTGTCGCTTTATAATAACGTATTTTAAAATTACAAGAGATTGAAAATAAGAGAATGATTAAAAGTTTCAAAGTTCACAATTGCAGTAATTACAACTATTTTTGTTCAATGGGAACAAAATGAACCTTCACTACAGAATAAAACTTTAATTTCATCACCACTTAATTATACAAATGGACTGAATTTGACCCAAATATGAATTTATTTGTTACATTTACATAACACTTTGAAACCATTCGCGCTGATGAATTGCGCCGACTTGCTCTGAATAGAAAGGTGTGAGCGATACATTAAAACAATATTAGGTTCTTACCGTCAAAACTTTCTGAGTTCTCTTGTTCGTGCTTTAAGTTTGACAGTCGGTTGAAACAATCCCGGCCATTGCTTTTTCCCGCTTCTTCCACATTCCTGGAATTTCTATTGGAAGTGAAGGTGGAATGGAGAACCGAGTCATCCTTAGTAAATCCCAAAATCGCGTCTATGCTGTGGACCCTGGAAGACGCGGTCCCCGTACCTCGCCCCAAGCTCCCAAAAGGCGACAAACTTTCGTCCATCATGTTGCTGGCGGAGCGGAGGAACCGCATGAATTATCAATTATTCACTAACAATTAGCAACCGACTGTCCTTCAGAAAAATTACGGAATTCAGTTTTTGCTTGCTCTATCTTCAAAATGTCACTTATTTCTTGCTTAATAGTCTTTCGGGCTTTTCTGTGAGGTGCAGCTCCCACCGATTCTGCTATTGACTTCTTTTGGAGAAAGCCCTCTAAATCGCTTTATTTCTTTCAGAAATGAATGGCCCAAGAAGTGCCCGGAAGTCGCGGGGGGAAAGTTCGTGGAAAAGACGGTGCAAAAAGGTGGGAGTTGTGCGGGGCAGCGGAGCACCGTTGGAGAATAGCCTTCGCCGCGCTAGCGATCACAACCTTCGAGCTGAGGTAATGACTGGGGAACATCCATTCCCAGCCGCCTCCCGCGGAGCTGTCCACAGATTTCCAATCGGCTGAGATCCTGTTACTAAGGACTTCGAGCACCTGGTTACTTGCTGCTCAGGGTGGCAGCTCCAAACTTCTTTCTTGCACTTCTGTGCCGCCTCCGCCGAAACGGTTCCTTATAAATCTTGGACCAATCTTTGCGTCTCCCAGCTGTCGCATCGATGAAAGACTGGGGGGAGGGGCGGGTGGGGATTAGAGTAGAGTTTGTTCAAACAGAACAAGATCGGACAATTGCACATCCTTCGTAAATACACAGATTACCGATGTATGATTTATTTAACACATAAATTATAACTCAACCTTTAACAAACTCAGCGGCTCTTCACAGTACAACGAAATATGCCCTGTCGTTATATAATAAGGTAACACTAAATAATTGCATTGTTATAGTCTAGATTATTTTAGGAACATCTAAAGAAAGTTAATATTAAAGTGGAGACGAGTTTAAGAACTGCAATCAGCAAGTTTCACAATAGAATCGTGTAGGGTAAAACCAATAATTCCATTCTTACGCATCCACATTCGTCCTATCTATCAACTGAGTAAAATAGCCTGGAAGAGTTACCCTTTAAAATACAATAGAAAACACAAATATATTAAAAGTTTAACAATGGCATCATTAAAATGAAATGAGTGTTCCAGTTCAGTGACGGCACGGTGCTCGTAATTGTCAATGATCCAATAAGAGTTATTTACGTCATAATTGTTCAGTTATTTAGCTTTTGCGTGCGTGTTCTTTTTGTCCTTCCCATCTTAACATCAGAAACTTCTGCCAGATACAGTACAGTAGAGGGAATGTCGCTCTCCAATAATTGCTCTAAATGCGCGTCAGCGCCTGTTGCTCGTTATAATCGACAATTCTGTTAAGGGACAGTTGGGGAACGCATTGTCAAACCAAGAGATGCCCTTGTAAAGCAATTACTGGGAACCTTGTCTCAAGGAGCCGTTTCTAGTAATCTCCTTCAAGTGAGACATGTGTGCCAACGAGTGCCTGTTAGGTCGTTTATTTGAGTCTATTGAAATGTCGATACATTAATTAATGATTTAATAGGATTTATCGTTAATTAGTTTATCCACGAGAAGAAAACCTCTCGTCAAGTTGCATTTTCCAATTAGTTTGTGCGTCCAGATTCGCCCTTCATTTCCTTGCGTTCTTTTCTGTTGCGGAAAAGGTTTCTCTAGAGACACAGTGATGGATCTATGGATTTATAGATAATTAATTAAATATGTTCGAACTGCCACTGCGCTTCAAACAGAATAACGGTGTGTCCTTTCCCACTGCATGTAGGCCATTTTATTTTCAGAAAGTAAACGTTTATTTATTAATTAGATATCAATGTAGGAATAATAATTTAGAACAAAATCATATTGTTACTACTAAGCTCTTGGCTTTAAATTTCTCTCTCGTGGAAACTGCATTCCTGGCGAAGAGCCAGAGCCAGTGCACTGAGTACCAGTGGCCACTTGCACAATGTGAAACTGTTCGCCGTCACAGATTATACTGGGTGTAAATTAAAGTGTTAAATATTTACTGGGACAGAAAGTAATGAACGCAGCATCGTGCGTGATGTTCTGGTTCACTCGAACAAAGTAAAGGGACCGATCTATATTGGTTTTAAACTGTTTATTCAATTATCAATAACTTGCACTTGTCTGCATTTAGAACGCAGCACTTGTATTGTAAAGACTTTGCTATCTGCCCACTTCTTAATATTTAAGCTACAGCACAAACTGGTGTCTGTCCCACTTTGTAAATAAAGCAAACAAAAGTTAAAGTGATCACTGCAATTAGAGCTAAACAGAGTGGCTGCACCTTAAATCCAATGCCCACACGCTGCTAAGGGGCTTAAGGCATTTTCCAATTTAAGCCAGTTTAGAACGGCTGAGCGTTTCTAATGACGAGGTGGTGTTATCCTTTATTTACAATTATTCCAGAACTCGGGTTTCTCTGTATACAATTTACTGACAGTCAATGACAGGTTGTCAGGGTAACAGGGTGAAGACTGGCATAAAAGGTCCAGGGGTGGCTATTGTGAGCAATTAAAAAGTAAGTCAATAGTGTTGGGTGGGTTGGTGGAAAGTCTTCCCAGCACTTAGCTAAGGTGTATTGTCATACCGCAATCTATATATATTTCGCTCGCTGTCTATTTGTGTTGCTGAATGGCCTTTGCGATGTTCTAATACTTCCCATTTAGACCTGTTTGCAATTTGAGTTGAACCAGTACAAAAACTTGAGGTAATCTCTTGCTCGTCTTTAGCCTATTTCCAAATCTGATAACAGATACAAAAATACGATATTTTCGACACGAAGAATGCAGCTTTAGTTGACCTGTCTAAATAGGAAACAGTACGCAGTAGAATTCCGGGGTACTGGGCGTATTCTTCCCGATGGGTCCAAGGTAAGGGGCCTGATAGAAGCAAACTCTGTACCCAAAACCTCAACCGCTCTTTTCAGATGCTGATCGGCCTGGTATATGCTTGCAGCTAGTTCCTTTTTATATGAGTAATATAAATAATAAGAGGAAAGGAACATGTTAGTAACCTCCCAGTTCTGAAGACTATTGAGATATTTGTATATAACCCACTGATTAAATACTATTTGAAGAATGCACTTTATTGTTTGGCGATTCCCCTACTTGAGCACACTGCCAATTAGGGCTAATTAAGTGTCAGCTTCTCTGTGTCGTTAGCTAAGTGAATCGTTCGGATAAACCCGAATCAGTTCGTTAACAATCAGGGTGGTCATATGGATTTCATTGGATTTTCTTTTGTTTAGGACCCAGAGGCAGAAAACAAAGGTGAAAAGGCAATTTTATTTAAGCGCTTGATTTGTCCTAACTTTTGTTGAAAGCAGTGATGAACTGGTGCGAAATTGAGATTTGACTGTTGTAATTACAATGCTAGATTCTATAAAATCTTTGAGGGGAACATTTTTTTCTATCTCTACCTACGGCTAGTTATCATTATTCAGTTTCTATTAAACGAGAGTACAGCCTGATAAAGTAATAATTCAATAACATTCCAATATAATAATTAGAACTTGCATTACATTGGCCAATGCATGTTCTCAATATTGTACGGAAATAGTTGAATTCCGGTTTTGGGGACTGGAAGATGTGTTATTGTGGTACTCTTCTTTCGGACCTGGGATTTGCATTCAAATCCAGCCCAGATTGATGGGATGTAAATCTCCTCTTGCTTCTGTGAATGAAATGGGCACTTGGGTAGGAAGGAGCGATCTTTTGAAGCTGGGGTTAAGGCACATTATTAGGGTGGAGTAAAGAGGGCTCTACTCACTAGCTCCCTTTTTATATCTCAGTGCTGAAGGCTGACACCAAGATAGAAATGATCCATTTCCCACTACTGACCTCCCTCACCTTGAAAAGAACCAAAAAGTCCACCCAAAGTAAATAAGTAAAACAAATAAAAATATAAGAGTAATTTTATTCCTAAATAATGAGCTATCAGTATAAAAGCTAGAAGTTTAAGAATGGATGCGGGCATTTATTGCCCATCAGTAGTTGCCCTGCAAAGGTGGTGTTGGACCTTTTCCTTGAACCACTACAATCCTTGTGGTGATGTTGCTCCCAAAGTGGTAGAGAATTTCAGAATATTAAACCGGGGATGATGAAGAAACAGCATTATATGTTCAAGTCGGGATGATGTTTGATTTGGAGGAAAACTTGGAGATGGTCGTGTTTGCACAACATTGCTGCTCCTGTCCTCCTTGTTAGTTGTGGATACAGGGGCGGGAGGTGCTGTCAAAGTAACCGTGGCAAGTTTCCGCAGTGCATCTTGTAGATGGTACATACTGTAGCCACGATGCATCGGTGGTGGAGAGGATGGATATTGAGTTCAGTGGTGGGGTGCTGATCAAGGGAACTGATCTGTCCTAGAAGGTGCTAAGCTTCTTGAGCATTGTTGGAGTTGCACTCATGCAGGTGAGTGGTGAGTATTCTATCACACTCCTGACTTGAGCCTTGCAGATTGTAGATCAGCTTTTGAAGGCTCAGGAGGTGAGCCACTTATCAAAGTCCCCAGCTTCTGCTGTGCCTTTGTAGCCATGGTGTTTATGTGGCTGATCTAGTTAAGCCTCTGACCAGTAGTGTCCCCACCCCTCAAGATGCTAATGGTGGGAGACTGAGTGATCAGTGCTAGTGCCATTGAAGATCAGAAGAGATGGCTGGGACTTTTCGTTCAAGATGGTAAATGCTTGGCACTTATGTGGTACAAATGTTATCTGCCACTTGGTGCCAAACCTGGATGTTGGCTGGCATAGGCTGCTTCATTATCAGAAGAATTGTGAATGGAACTGAAGACTACTTGGTGTTTTAAAATAATTTAACCTCGGGCCTCATTTCTTCTGAAGAATACACAATAAAATTATCTGATATCCCTTGGGTCTGAAGTTGGATCATTTCATCAAGTAAATATATATTAATGCTGTCTTTTACTTGTTTTCTAATTACTCTAATTGAATGTAAATAGCTTAAAGTTGCATGACAGATGTTTAGATTGATTGGATTATCTGCTGTAATTGTAAATCCATATCTAGTAAACAGTGACATTTCAAAGAAATATTTACCTGGATTTCACTATTCTTTCATCTTTATTTTCTTGATGTTATTTCTATTCAATGTGCAATGGGCTTTAACTATTCTATCACCTGTAAATTATTGGCATAAAGGAATGGAAATTCTACCCCCTTATCATTTGTCATCTATGCATGTGTATTTTCCAGCAAGGGTCACTGAATAGTTAGCAGGAGTGGGACCCTACTAATTATTTCCCCTTTCTTAGCCTGGGGACACTTAGACCAAATGTAGTTTCACTTGAATACCAGGGAGATTAAATAAGTTGGATAGAGCCCAGGATGGAATAGATTGTGTGTGGTCAGTGTAAGAAATGACCTTAGTGGGCTCAATGGCCTTTTCACATTCAATGCTTTCTTACAAATCAGGATAATCTTTTCCATACATTTCTCTATACAGCCTCACTCATTTTTACTTAATTCAAAAAAAGTAAATATACTCTAATATTCCTAACTTGATTTACAGTCACATTACTCTTTTGTTCAATCTTGTTCTCTTTACTACTGTATCTCTTCTAATTGATTCCTTTTTTGTTGTTTTCTCTCATTCCTTGCTTCTCTGCTTTCACTCTCATTGTTATCTTTTTTCCTCTTTTATCCCCCTTGCTCTCTTGAGTTCAGATCACCATAATAAACAGCCCAAGAGTATATACTGCAACAAACTAGTAGCCATTATTTTCAGATTCACAAAATAAAAGACCAATTTTGTATATTGTCTTGCAGAGCTGGTTCCCAATCAACAAGAGAAGCCCATAGAAAGGACATTTCCAGGAATACCCTGCTCGTACCTTTTGGATAGAGATGTTGTGAGCTTTTCCAAAACATCGTATAACAGCTACAGTGCCACCTCAAACTCATTGGAAATCAGTGCTGAGATGGAAGCAAAGCAAATACAGTAAACTGAGAAAAAAATCTATTTCCAAATTCATCACATCCTTTATTTTAAGCTGGACTCATTACTTTTGTAAGAAGAAAATCTGTTTGTTAATCTTTGTGAAAAATAAATAAAATGCAGGTTTTATTTGATTTCAGGGCACCAATATCTAGTTATTTACTCATTTATCTGAAATTAGGCCTATTTAGATTTTAAGTCTGGTTATCTTCACTGACGACCCTTATTTTATCGATTTCTATAAAATACCATGGTCTGACATTGGTAAATATTTACAACAACTGGACCATCATAGTTACAGCTGATTGTGTTGAACTGTGAATAAATTTCCTGTTTTGGACTATGTTTTACTTGATTAACCCACATTCCCTTGGAGTTTGCTCAAATAATACCTTTGGTGTTCTGTAGGAACCATTTCTTTGAATTTGTATAAATTCACACGAGTAGATTTATTGAGGAGTGGTAGTTATACTGGCTGCGCCTCTAGCACCTGCAAAATTGATGAGCAGCACAAGAGCATAACAAAACTTTGGTGTGACCTAGTTTCCACTGACACCAATCCGCAACCCTTAAGACAATGACAATGTTGAGATATAGTACAACATCAAATCCTCTGGCAAGTAGGAACCAACATCAGCTACCAAGAGTGTGTTGGAATGTTCACTACTCACTTGGATGGGTGCAGCTGCAACAACACTCGAAGCTTGCACTAGAATTGTTATACAATGCTTGGAAAATTTGAAAGACACTTCTGTATCATTAGTACCACACGTATAAAATATCAACTTGCATTTATATAGCACCTTTAACACAGAAACAGCAGGAGAGCATTGGAATAGTCTATTCTGAAGGTGATGAAAGCAGGGATGAGGGTTTCAGTAGCAGATGGGCTGAGCTGATGAGCTAAGATGGGGTGGAGATGGAAGTAAGTGGTCTCTATGATGGAGAGGATAGGGAGTTGAAAACTCAGCTTGGGGTTGAATAGGATGCCAAGGTTGCAAACAGTCTGATTCAACCCAAGATAGTGGCCAGAAAGGATAAAATCGTCAGCAAGAGTACAGAGTTGTGTGTTGCAGTCTGTCATATTTTATGTACAATACATGACTGTTGAGGCTTAATTTTTCTGCCAACACTCAACAAGTTGAAATTTAATTTGAGAAGTTGTATTAGTTGGATACATTTCATACTTTCACTTGAGTTGTATAATCAGAGATATGTCCTTGTGTGGCATGTCTAAAGTGGCTGATGTTGGTTCCTACTTGCCTGATGATTTGACACTCTATTATGTCTTATCATTGTCATTCTCTTGAGATGGCTTTAGCCGCAGACAGGGATGCAGCAAGATTGGATGAAAATAATTCATCTTTGGAAGACCAGAGTCCACAATGCTTCTGAGTGGTAACAAGACCTTTAATCCATTACCAGTTCCTTCACAAGACCTTCTGTAGGGTACACCATCCACACTTGGTCTGCAACTACAGAAAAGGGACAGTTGGGGCATGTGAAATAGTGGCCAACCCTTTGACACCTATCATCATCCCATGGAATAAGGAATAAACTGACTTCAAGCCATTAACAATGTTGAGTTTATTACCCCTTGGGTACATACTGACATGTTTGCCTTGTAGAATATTGTGAATTCTGCTTATG
Source organism: Somniosus microcephalus (assembly GCF_052327205.1). Lineage (NCBI taxonomy): Eukaryota > Metazoa > Chordata > Chondrichthyes > Squaliformes > Somniosidae > Somniosus > Somniosus microcephalus. Next base: position 319,698,628 of record NC_140988.1, on the reverse strand, counting down.
TACAGTTGGTGGAGCAGACTGACTGTAGTTATAATGCCTACTATTCTTCTTCCACACTGCTCCTGAATCATCTGAAGTTACTTGTTGCAGCGTCTGGGGGCTATTTTTCAGTTTTGGGGATCAAATGGCTCTGATTCAGGGTAATCTGTAAGATTGCAAATAGTGACACCCAGGTTACTTTGAACCCAAGGGTAAATATTTGTGTAATTATTTATCTTTTACCCTAGAATTGGAGCCACTTAAAACACTCTTCATGCATCACAACAGGAAGTTTGAATGCCCTCTCAGTGTTTACTGCTGTCCTAAAGGCACTGACTCAGGTAAGTCTATATTTTCATGGACAGCAGGCATCCTTCAGAATCTCACCTCTGTAGCCAGTCTTCCTGAGTGACCATGGGAAGTGAGGTCAGCACGCTATTCAATTGCATAGCCATCAAAGTAAGATTGATCCTATCCTCATGTGACATTCATACATACTTTCCAGCCAGGGTTACTGAACAGCAATAAAGAAAACCCTTGGTTGTTTTTCTCCTCCCTTGTTCAAAGTTTCCAGAGACCAATTACAGCAATGCTGTTGCCGCACTCCTAGGGTCAGTTGACTCAGCACAGAAGGGATTCAGAACTCTTGGGGGCCCTAAGGCACCAAGAATATGCAAGGCTCTTCTGCATTCCCTGCACAGTATTTATCTTGTAATGAAGCTGCTGACTCTGCCTCACTCTCTTCTGACAGTATTTTTAAATGCTAGAATATTTAGATCCAATGGTTGTATGCAGTTTTTTGTGTTATGTGTTTCACTGGGGGCCACATATTTGCTTGGAGTCCCTGGTGGGAGCCCTATATTTACCTAAGGTCCCTGGGCACGTGCCCCATAGACACGTGTGATAATCTGCCCCTGCTGGAGGGGGATCAAACATATGATCTTCCAGGTTTATATGGTTCAGTTCTACACTAGGCAGTGCAGTACTTTATCTATTCGTTCTTTCTTTGGCTTATCATGGGCCGAAGGGCCTCCTTCTGTGCTGTATCATTTCATGATTTATTTTGACTCCGTATCTTTCAGTATTTATTTATCTATTTTCATTCTTTCTTCTCTAGCTAGTATGAAATGATGAAAATTGCATTTCCGCCCCAACTAATTCATCCACTTATAATCTGTTTGGAGACTGTAAGCATTTTCTACTGTAAAATGATTTTACAAGGTAACAATGTTCGAGGCTTGAGGGTGAACTGTACTTTTCAGTCTTCAGTGGTTAATATTTTTCTGATTCTATCCTCTGTGCACAGATGGCCCAGCATGATCCTCCATTGCTGTGTCACCCAGGAAGCTTGGTAAACAATACAGGCTACACTTAATCTCACGGTTTCTGATTAGGATGCCAATTGCTTCAACCAACACAGTACATTAACTCTTTTCTCGCACACACACTAGAGTTATGGTGCACCACCCCCATGCCCCCATCACCCCCCCCCCCAAAAAAAATGACTCTTTAATTGAAACTGCTTATACCTGTACAATAGTCCTTCTGCAGCCTGGTCAATGTAGGATGTTGGTATACAAGTGCACATCAATTGGTATGACATGGGTTTTTGGATACAGTTCTCCATGTATCAAGATCTCAGATGATCTATTTTCTTATTGTCTGTAAAGTCCGCGCCTCAATAATACATGGACTTCGGGAGAACAGTTTAACAGGTACTTTACTGAACAAGAGGCAGCTTGAAACTGAAACTACAGAAGCCTGCTAGGGCCTTTTATACAGGGGTGGTCACTGCCGGTACTGCAGTCTAAGACCAGTTATTCCCTTAAAGGTACATACACAACAGTATAAAACACTAGTTAGGCCGCAGCTAGAATACTGCATGCAGTTCTGGTCACCACATTACAGGAAGGATGTGATTGCATTAGAGGGAGTGCAGAGGAGATTTACGAGGATGTTGCCTGGGCTGGGGAATTTTAGCTATAAGGAAAGATTGGATAGGCTGGGATTGTTTTCTTTGGAACAGAGGAGGCTGAGGGGGGACCTAATTGAGGTGTATAAAGTTATGAGGGGCCTAGATAGAGTGGATAGGAAGGGCCTATTTCCCTTAGCAGAAGGGTCAATAACCAGGGGGCATAGATTTAAAGTAATTGGTCGGAGGTTTAGTGGGGTATTGAGGAGAAATTTTCTCCCAGAGGGTGGTGGGGGGTCTGGACCTCACTGCCTGAAAGAGTGGTAGAGGCAGAGACCCTCATCATATTTAAAAAGTACTTGGATATGCACTTGAAGTACCATAACCTACAAAACTACGGACCAAGTGCTGGGAAGTGGGATTAGGGTGGATAGCTCTTTGTCGGCCGGCACGGACAAGATGGGCCAAATGGCCTCCTTCTCTGCTGTAAATTTCAATGATTCTATGATATAAAATGATTATATTTATCAACATTAACCAACTTATCCATAGTTCTCCAGGTCATTCTTCTGCTTTTTGAAAGAAAGGGTAACAAATGTTGCTTTTCTATCATCTAGTATCTAACTCTATCTTAAGAGCTACCAAGGATTTTTTCCTAACAATCCATCTAGTCCCCTTTCATTCCTTTTATATTACATAAAATGTACAGCACAGAAACAGGCCATTCAGCCCAACTGGTCCATGCCCGGTGTTTATGCTCTACACAAGCCTCCTTCCACGCCTCTTCATCTAACTCTATCAGCGTAACATTCTATTCCTTTCTCTCTCATGTGTTTATTGAGCTTCCCCTTAAATGTATCTATGCTATTCGTCTCAACTACTCTTTGTGATAGCAAATTCCATATTCTAACCACTCGCAGGGTAAAAAAGTTTATCCTGAATTCCCTATTGGATTTATTAGTAACTATCTTATATTTATGGCCCCTAGTTTTGGTTTCCCCCACAAGTGGAAACATCCTCTCTACATCTACCCAACCAAACCTTTTCATAATCTTAAAGACCTCTATCAGGTCACTCCTCAAGTCTTCTCTTTTCTAGTGAAAAAGTCCCAGCTTCTTCAATCTTTCCTGATAGGTATAACCTCTCAGTTGTGGTATCATCCGTGTAAATCGTTTTTGCAACTTCTGTAGTACCTCTATATTGTTGAGGCTGCCACGGAACACGAATGGAGGCCGAACCGATCTGAGGAACACATGGCTTTTTATTACATTCTCTTGAGAGATGGCTGCCCCAGCTCTTCTCTCTGCTAAACCCGAAAACAGAATGAGGGCGACGCCCGCGCTTTTGTGTACACACTGAGGGCAATGCCCGCTCCTTTGTCATGCCTTAAAGGCAGCATGCTTCTTAAAGGCAAGGTGCCCGATTTATTGTCCACGGATGGAAAAGTGGATTGCGCCCATTTAGGTGGCGATCCGCCACACAGCTCCCCCCAGAATCCGCTTAGGAGGTGTGGACGAGACGGTGCGGCGGTCTGATGGGCCGGCCGCAGCAGCTCTTGTAGGACGCCGGTGGACGTGGAACGGCCGGGCGTGGAGCAGCCGGGTGTACTGGCTTGAGGTCAGGTCGGCCGCGTGGCGGTGGACGAGCTACTGGGACCTGCTCACCGGGCTCCGAGTGTGCTGGCTTGAGTCGGTCAACCGACACTTTTTCAGTCCTGTCGCCAACTTGTAGGGCAAAAAATTTGTCCCCAGCCTGTAGCACTTTGTAGGGCCCGTCGTACGGGGGTTGAAGGGGTCCGCGGTGGGCGTCGTGCTGGACGAAAACGAACCGTGCCTGGTGCAGGCTTAGCGGGACGTGTGAGGTGGATTCGCCGTGCCGTGCAATGGGCACCGGGGCGAACAGTAACGCCGGTGAGGCGAAGTCGTGGTGTTGCTGGTCGGCTGACCAGGGTGTCGTGGCGGTGGGCAGGAACTCGCCGGGTACGCGCAGTGGCTGGCCATACACGGGCTCTGCTGCCGATGTGTGGAGGTCTTCTTTAACCGCGGAGCGCAGGCCGAGGCGGACCCACGGGAGTCGGTCAGTCCAGGCGCCGTCCTGGAGGCTGGCTCGAAGAGATGCCTTCAAGGATCTGTGGAACCGCTCACACAGTCCGTTGGCTTGGGGGTGGTACGCTGTGGTGCGGTGAATGGTCACCCCGAGATTGCGTGCGATGGCGGTCCAGAGTTCAGAGGTAAATTGCGGACCTCTGTCCGACGTCGTGTCGGAGGGGCCGCCGAACTGTGCGACCCAGGTGCTGACGAAGGCTCTGGCGATGTCGGCAGTGGTGGTAGAGGTCAGTGGAATTGCCTCGGGCCAGCACGTGGTGCGGTCGCCGATCATCAGCAAGTGCGTGTGGCCTTGCGACGGCGGTAGGGGCCCGACGATGTCCACGTGGATGTGGTCGAATCTACGTGAAGGGACGGTGAACTCCTCGAGGGGTGCTTTTGTGTGTTGCTGTACCTTGGACCGTTGGCAGGCTAGGCAGGAGTTGGCCCAAGTACGCACATCCTTGCGAAGGCCGCGCCAGACAAAGCGGTTGGCTACCAATTTGATGGATGCGCGGGCGCCGGGGTGGGAGAGGTTGTGGAGAATCTCGAATACCTGGCGGCGCTGGGACGACGGGCCGAGGTTGAGATAGGGATATGTCGCACTTGACCGTGACTGCGGTCGGACCGCAGGCGACGTTGGCCAGGCGTAGCCCTGGTAGGTTGGTAGGTGCAGAGAGCAGATCAGGGTCCGTGAGCTGGTCTGCTGCGAGTTGAGCGTAGTCGACTGCCAGGTGTGCGGCGTGGATGGCGGGGCGGGAGAGGCAGTCGGCTACCACGTTGTCTCGGCCGGAGACGTGTTGGATGTCCGTGGTGAACTCGGACACTGCCGCGAGCTGGCGCTGCTGCCTGGCGGACCAGGGGTTGGTTGTCTTTGCCATTGCGAATGTCAGGGGTTTGTGGTCGACAAACGCAGTGAAGGGGTGGCCCTCCAGCAAAAAACGAAAATGGCGGACCGCCAGGTACAGCGCGAGGAGCTCGCGGTCGAAGGTGCTGTACTTGACCTCCGGGGGGCGTAGTTGGTGGCTGAAGAAGGCAAGTGGTTGCCAGGCGCCGTCGACCCACTGCTCGTACACGGCGCCGACCGCCCAGTCGGAGGCGTCCGTGGTGAGCGCTACTCTGGCATTGGGCCGTGGGTGCGCGAGCAGGGTGGCGTCGGCGAGCGCGGTCTTGGTGGAGTTGAAGGCGGCTGATACGTCTGCCGTCCATTCGACCGCCATCTTGCCGCTCCTGCCCCGGAGGGCTTCATACAGGGGCCTCATGAGGGACGCCGCTTTGGGGATGAAGCGGTTGTAGAAATTCACCATCCCGAGGAACTCCTGGAGTCCTTTGATGGTGGTGGGGCGGGGAAATTGCTGGACGGCCTGCACCTTGGTGGGCAGGGGAATGGCCCCAGCATGGGTGATGTGGTGGCCGAGGAAGTCGATCTTGTCCAGGCCGAACTGGCACTTGGCTGGGCTGAGGATGAGCCCGTGGTCGCTGAGGCGCCCGAACAGGATGCGAAGGTGTTCGAGGTGTTCCTGCTTGGAGGAACTGGCTACCAGGATGTCATGCAGGTAAACGAACAGGAACTTCAGGTCCCGAAGGACCGAGTCCATGAGCCGTTGGAATGCCTGGGCCGCGTTTTTGAGGCCGAAGGGCATCCGCAGGAACTCGAAAAGCCCGAAGGGGGTGATTATGGCCATCTTGGGGACGTCCGCGGGGTGGACGGGGACTTGGTGGTAGCCGCGCACCAAGTCGACTTTGGAAAAGACTGAGCGGCCGGCCAGTCTAGCCGAGAAGTCCTGAATGTGCGGCACGGGGTACCGATCAGGGGTGGTGGCATCGTTGAGGCGGCGGTAATCCCCGCAGGGGTGCCAACCCCCGCCTGGTTTGGGGGCGATGTGGAGTGGGGAGGCCCAGGGACTGTTGGAGCGGCGGATGATGCCGAGCTCTTCCATAGTGGCAAACTCGGTCCGCGCGATCTCCAGTTTGGCCGGGTCCAGCCTGCGGGCGTGGGCGTACACTGGGGGGCCTGTGGTGGGGATGAAGTGTTCCACCCCGTGTTTGGCGACCTTCGCGGAGAAGGTCGGGTTGGTGAGGGCCGGGAATTTGGCCAGGAGTGCCGAGTAGTCATCCGTGGCCCGGGCGTGGCACTGTGACGCCATGTCGGCGGGTTGACGGGGGGCCATGGCGCCCGGGGTGGGGGACATGGTGTTCATGTCCACGAGGCGGTGTCGAGGGATGTCTACCAGTAGGCTCTGGGCGCACAGGAAATCTGCGCCGATGAGAGGGGAGAGTACCTTGGCAGTGATGAACTCCCATCGGTAGCGGTGACCAGCGAGGTCGAGGGTGACTGTGCGGGTGCCGTACGTCCAGATGTCCGAGCCGTTAGCGGCAGCCAGCGCCTGTCCTCGTTCGCCCTTTTGGATGTCGAGGGCGGAGGCCGGGATGATGCTGTGCTGAGCTCCAGTGTTGCGCAGGAACCGGCGGCCGGTTTTGTCATCCGTGACGTACAGCAGGGAGCCCGCGTGGCCCACGGCCATCGCAGGGGCTGGTACGGGGTGGACTTGAAGGAGCAGGGAGGTGTGCACCGTTGTGCCCTGGCGCCGAACCGTGCGTGGTAGTAACAGTAGCCCGGGTTTGTGGGGCGCGAAGGCCCCGTGGGCCCCGTGGCTGGGCCTTGTGGCCGCGTGGTGGCCGGTGAGGGGCGCGCCCAGGCTGTGGCTGCCAGGTCCGGAGCGACGTCGCGGCTGGAGTGAGCGGACAGCAGCTTGTCGGCCTCGTCGGCCAGGGCTTCTAGGTCCGTGAGGCCGGACGCCACGATCGCTGGGCGGATGCTGGGAGGTAGCTGGCGGATGAACAGCGTGCGGAAGAGGGACCCGGGTGGGCTCACGTCGGTGAGTGAGAGCATGTGGGAGAGGAGGTCTGACGGTGGGGCGTCACCGAGGCCTGGAAGGTCGAGGAGGCGGCAGTTTCGCTGGTATGTCGAGGTCGTAAATTTTTTAAGGAGCGCGGCCTTAAGATGTGCATACTTGCCCTCCTCTGGTGAGTTCTGCAGCGCTATCCAGACCTTTGTGACTGTGGAGCTACCGAGTGATGCAACGAGGTAGTTATACTTTGTCCCATCTGTGGTGATGTGTCGCAGCCGGAATCGGGACTCAGCTTGGAGGAACCAGGCTTCGGGCTGGTTTTCCCAAAACTCCGGCAGTTTCACGGAAACTGCGTTCGTGTCCGCCATTGCAGTGCTCGGAATACGTTCTGAGCGTCGGGGTCAACAATGTTGAGGCTGCCGCGGAACACGAATGGAGGCCGAACCGATCTGAGGAACACATGGCTTTTTATTACATTCTCTTGAGAGATGGCTGCCCCAGCTCTTCTCTCTGCTAAACCCGAAAACAGAGTGAGGGCGATGCCCGCGCTTTTGTGTACACACTGAGGGCAACGCCCGCTCCTTTGTCATGCCTTAAAGGCAGCATGCTTCTTAAAGGCAAGGTGGCCGATTTATTGTCCACGGACGGAAAAGTGGATTGCGCCCGTTTAGGTGGCGATCCGCCACAATATCCTTTTTATATTGGGCTAGATTTTGCGGTAGAAATAACGGTGAGGCTAACAGCGCTCACCATTAATGTCGCAGAAATCAGCAGCAACTTCCGGCAACCGCACATGCGCAGTTAAATGTGCAAATTAGGATGCTGCTCGCCGAGATGTCCAGCTCCTCCAAAAAGCAGCACGATACTGCTATCTCACCGAGAGACTCACCATTCAAATACAGTGAACGGTGTGAAGTTGCTGTACTTACCTGATGTTTACGAACTAAACTCGCCAAAAAAAGTTAGGGTTTGTCTATTCCAATGTAAGTACACTTTCAATGGTGTGTTATGTCTTAATTACTGCCAAACAACCTCACTGGCACTGAAAAGTAACTTTAATAAGTGTGGAGACTCATTCCTTCAGATTTTAATTATTGTTGGAGATGTAAAAAAATAAAAAAAATAAAATGCATTTTTTTTTACTTTTTCTTTGTCTCTTTAGTCTCTCTCTCTTAATCCCATCTTTATTTCCCTTTCTTTATTTTGCTTTCTGTACTTAATTTGACATTGAATTAAATATTCTAACTGATACTTCCTGATTCAGACTCTACGCTGCTCATTAACGAATCTTCAATCTGATTGGTTAAGGAGGTACACAGTTGCTTACCCTGTTCACACAGGTCCAAGATCCACTGTAGAGGGTGTTGCGATATTTGAATGGTTGGCTGATAGAAACTTCCAGTGCAAAAGTCCATTCAAAGTCTATGGTCAACTGCTTTTGCTTCTTCCCCAATGGGATAAAATGGCACCTCCCGTGCTTTTGCTTCTTCCCCAACGGGATAAAATGGCGCCTCCCGCGCTTTTGCTTCTTCCCCTTACTGCCACGCTGCTCCTAGCGTTCTACGGGGTAATGGCGGCGACCTGCAGCTTCGGCGCATCTCGCTTTCCTCCCCCCCCCGTTTGGTTTCTTTCCGCTGTCCTGTTCTCGAGCACCGACCGCGCCCTGTGCGCTCCACCCTCTCTCTCTTGTTTTTTTTTCCCGGCGACGCTGCGCGGCCCGATTTATAGAGCTGCTCGATCAAACTTGAGCCCGCCGCAGTCCGAAAGGGTCAGCGCGCTACCTGCTACCAGCCCAATTCGCTGGAACCACAGTCTCTCCCGCAATTCTCCAAACACCGATGGATTCTTTGGGCGGTTGCCCTCGGTCGACGCCCGTTGCTCAGACTACGACCTTCCAGGACCTTCCTTTCAGGCGAGATCCCCGTGAGATGATGCCACACTGCAGGTGAATTCGAACTTACTCGTCGCCACTGTAAAGTCCGCGCCTCAATAATACACGGACTTCGGGAGAACAGTTTAACAGGTACTTTACTGAACAAGAGGCAGCTTGAAACTGAAACTACAGAAGCCTGCTAGGGCCTTTTATACAGGGGTGGTCACTGCCAGTACTGCAGTCTAAGACCAGTTATTCCCTTAAAGGTACATACACAACATTGTCTATTTTTCCCACATATGTAAAAGGATAGCTTCAGTTTTATATTCCAGAAGCAAGTAGATGTTGTGTAACAATTCCTGACAACTGCATTTTTTATGAATGTGTGGAAAGTATGAGCTTTATGGAAAATCTTTGATATACAGATTCCACTGGAAACTAACCAGAAGGGGGATTTTAAGTCCCAGCGAGTCTTAAGCGGGCAGGGGGCAGGGCGAGCGCAAAACATATTTGTTGGTCCAGATTTCAGGCCCAGGGTATTTTAACTCCTGGAACTAATATGCATGACACCAGTCAGCTGCCTGCCCAAAATGTGGAAAGCAACAGCTGGCTAGCACGCAGGAGTGAAAGTTTAGGTGCCCAGAGGTCACCGGCTGCCAGAAAAGGAAGGCTCACTGGCAAGCAGGTAATTATGGGGCGAGGGTCTCGTGGGAGGGAAGAGGTGAATCTGGAGCAGTCGAAGCCAAGACATCCCTGCCTTTGTTACCTCTAGACTTGACTATTCCAATACTCTCCCAGCCGGCCTCCCACCTTGCACCCTCCGTAAACTTGAGCTCATTCAGCACTCTGCTGCCCATGTCCTAACTCGCACCAAGTCCCGTTCACCCCTCACCCCTGTCCTCACTGACCTACATCTGGCAACACCTCAATTTTAAAATTCTCATCTTTATTTTCAAATCGCTCCATGGCCTTACCCCTCTCTATCTTTATAACCTCGTCTAGCCAAACAACCCTCCAGGATCGCTGAACTCCTCCAATTATGGGTTCTTGCGCATCCCTGATTTTCTTCACTCCACCATTGGCGGCCGTACCTTCAGCTGCCTAGGTCTAAAGCTCTGGAATTTCCTCCCTAAACCTCTCTGCCTCTTTCTCCTCCTTTAAGACGCTCCTTAAAACCTACCTCTTTGACCAAACTTTTGTTCACTTGTCCTAATATCTCCTTTTGTGACTCGGTGTCAAAGTTTGTTTGATAACACTCCTGTGAAGTGACTTGGGACATTTTGCTACATTAAAGGCGGTGATATAAAAAGACTACTGAGTAGTTTCTTCATGAGGAATTGATTACTTCGTCCGAGTTCCCTTCTACAGTTTGAGTCATAGCCGTCTGTTCCCAAAACCATGCAGAGCGTGGAGCAGAACAGTTGATTAAATTGATGTAAAAAGACTACTGAGCACTTGGTTTGAGTATAAAACAAGGCTTTAATCAACTGTTTCACAACCATGAGATTCTAGTTACATCACTAGTTCCTGGTTACAGAAACGTCCTGAACAAGCTGGGCCCACGCCCGAGTTTTTATACTCCTTGGACGGCGCCACCAGCTGGCCGCCCAGTGTTATTTCATGAGTCATTTCTCCACGAATGATAAGATTCATGACATTCTTCCCACCTGAAAGATTTGGAAGTCCGACGACTTTCTTCTAGCGGATTAGGCGGACCATGAATAGCCGCAATCTTTTAGATTTTTGTTTGTGGCTGGAAGGCACATCTCCTCGGACCGTGTCTTGGTCCCTGGGTCGCTTGGTCCATACTGGTAGATCGACGGGGCCCGTGTTGCCTTGATCGACCTGAGGGAGACTGGGGGGATCGTGACTCCGGGTGCGGATCCCCACAGGCGCAGAGCTGGCTTCATCTTGCTTGGTAGCTGGGGATTGACTGGCGTCCTGGCTTCTGGTGGCCATCCTGTGGGGAGCGCTCGGCTCCCCAAGTTGATCCGGTGGAATAGCCGGCAGATCCCTTGATGTCCCAGGTAGGGCGTCATCCTCAAAGGAGCGCAGAGTGTCAGCCTCATTACTATGGGTCCCTCTATCCGTCGGGTCCATGGGACCGGTTGGACAGGGAGTCAGATCTCGGAGTGAAACGGTGGACTCCTGGCCATCAGGGTACTGCACGTGCGCGTATGTGGGATTAACATCTGTTAGTTCCACCTCGTCGATGTGGGGATCGTTTTTGGAAGATCAGATGAATCTTCGGAGCAGCACGGGGCTGAGAGCTGCCAACCATGGTGGTAGGGACGACCCATGAGTGGAGCGACGCTGGAACTTGAAGAATCGCTCGTGAGGAGTGACATTGGTGGACGTGGAAAGAAGAGACCTGATGGAATGCAACGTGTCAGGGAGCATAGTTTCCAACTGCTGGTCTGGTAGGCTGCGTGACCTCAGTGCAAGACGAACAGCATTCCAAATGATAGCATTGTATCTCTCAACCTGTCCATTACCGATGGGATGATACGGTGTCGTTTTACTCGTGGTGATTTGAAAAAGATAACTTTTGAGTTCGCTTGACATGAAGGAGGGACCCCGATCAGAGTGGATGAAATTGGCCGTACCCAAAGGGAAAAGACTTGATCGAGGCATTTGATCACTGTGGAAGTAAGCATATTGGGACAGGGGAAAGCAAAGGGAAAGCGTGAATATTCGTCCATCATAGTAAGTAAGTAGGTGTTTCGCGTTGAGGAAGGCAATGGCCCTTTAAAGTCAATGCTGAGTCGCTGCATAGGTTGCATAGCGTGTACGAGTGAGCCATCCTATGGACGGAAGAATTGCGGTTTTAATTCTGTACAGATCCTACAGGTGGAGCAAGTTCTTTTCACATCTTCCGTAGAAAATGGGAGATTTTTAGATCGCAGAAAGTGCAACATACGGGTAACGGCAGGATGGCATATGTCAGTATGAAGATCTGCAAGAGTCGAAGTTGACATAGAAGAGCAGAATGCACGCGTGAGGATGTCCAGGGCCACATTCTCTTTGCCGGGTCGATAATGTATGGTGTAGCCAAAGATGGCCAATTCCATCCTCCAGAGTTGTATTTTGTTATTCTTGATCTTAGTGCGTTTCCAGTTATCCAGCATAAAGGCCATGGAGCGCTGATCAGTTGCGTGAAATGGCGACAAGCGAGAAAATGACTCCATTTACGTACAGCTTCGATGATAGCCATAGCCTCCTTCTCGACAGGAGGATAATGGAGCTCGCTACCCTGCAAAGTTCTGGACAGAAGTGCAACGGGTCGACCACCTTGATTCAAGGTAGCCGAGATCGCCACCTCCGATGCATCGCACTCAACCACGAAAGGAAGATTTTCATCGATGGAACGAAGCGTGGCTTTTTCCAGTTGTCGCTTGAGGAAGTTGAAAGCTGAAATAGCCGTTGCCTCCAACAGAAATGACTTTGTGTGAAACAGGGGCTGGATCTTGTCGGAGAAGTGGGGTATCCACTTCGCATAATAGGCGAACATGTCGAGTGCCCGACGAAGAGAGCCGAGATTCGTAGGGGGAGGGAGCTCCTGAAGTGGACGAAGTCACTCCGGATCCGGTTTGATGACACCGTTGCCCACCCAGTAGCCAAGGATGTTGACTGATGGTACTGATTTCACAGATTTGGACTCATTTAAGATTAAGTTGCGACGACGGAGAACATCAAAAAAAATTCTGGAGGTTGGTATCATACTCCTTCTGGTCATGACCAGCAATGGTGATATTATCCAGATATGGAAAAGTGTCCATTAAGTTCTCCTGTTTGACTAGGCTATCCATTGCCCGTTGAAAGGTGGCCACCCCATTGGTGACCCCAAATGGAAGGTATTATGTCCGTGAATGATTGAGACACGGACAGCAGGAGTTAAACAAAACACGTCTTTACTGGTGGAAGTCAATAGTGAAACTAAAAAAAGAGGCTCACTAGCGCCTTTTATACAGGGATGGTCACTGCCGGTACTGCAGTCTGAGACCAGTTATTCTCTTAAAGGTACATACACAACAATTCCGCCCCTTTTAGATAAACAGTACATAACATTCATTTAACAACTAAATGATAACTAATTACAATCACAATTACTGTTGCAAGATACATTGGTTAAGTTTAAGCAATTATAAGTTCAGTCTTTGAGGAGGCTTCCTGATTCTGTATGGATAACGCTTCTTTGGGGTATCAGGTTCTTCTGGCAATGTTGAGTCAGGATCAATGTCGTTGTTTGGTTCATCTGCTTCCAATATTACCGGTTCTGCGGTAACTGCAATTGGAACGTCGATTTCATTACCAGGTGTATCAGATCGTGGTGTGGAGTTGACGTTTTCCAGTGACTCTAGAATCTGGTCAGCATGGCGTCTTACAATGCTCTCCCCAACGTCCACGGTATACATGAGAGGTCCTTGTCGTGTACAAATCGTTCCTGGCTGCCATTTCTCAGTGCGGTAGTCCCGGGCCAAAACTGGTTGACCTATCTTAAAACTCCTGGTCGGCCTTTCATTCATATTCTGAAACTGCCTGTTCTCCACATCTCTTCGGACGTTTGGCTTAACCAAATCCAAGCGGCATCGTAGTCTTCGATTGAAGAACATCATGGCTGGAGTTTGGTTGGTAACCGCATGTGTCGCATTCCGGTAGGCAAACAAAAAGTTGTCCACCTTGTGTTGTAGGGGTATATCTTCATTACACATTGCCTTGATAGCCTTCTTGAATGTTTGGACAAACCTCTCGGCCAATCCATTAGTGGCTGGATGATATGGGGCAGATGTGTAATGCTTAACACCATTGTTCTTTAAGAACCTCCGGAACTCTTCAGACACAAACTGTGGTCCATTGTCAGAGCAAATCTGTTCAGGCAGCCCATTCCTGGCGAATATGGTTCGTAAAACTGTGATAGTTTTTTCCGTGGTGGTTGAGGACATTTTTATTACCTCTGGCCACTTTGAATGTGCATCCACCGCAATTAAAAACATCGAGTCCATGAAGGGACCAGCAAAATCAATGTGCACCCTTTGCCATGGAGATGAGGGCCACTCCCATGGATGCAGAGGAGCTTGTGGTGGGGCATTTTGGACCTTCTGGCATCCTGCACAGCTCTTGGTCATCTCTTCGATTTCTCTATCAATTCCCGGCCACCACACAAACGCTCTGGCTAAGTTCTTCATTTTTACCCCACCCAGATGACCCTCATGAAGCTCATTGAGCACTCTATCCATCAACTTAAGTGGAATTACTACTCTGGATCCACACATCAAGGTTCCTCTGCACACTGACAGCTGTTCTCTTCTCGGCGAGAATGCTGGCAGCAGTGGTTCGCCATGTGCTGGCCATCCCTTCACCATTAAATCATAGACCCGTGATAGTGTCGGGTCATTCCGTGTTTCCTTTTCAATGTTTGCATTCGTCACAGGGAGACATTCGACTATGGTCGAGTGGAATAACTCCATTGGATCCACTGCAAGGTCTTCTTCTTCCACCGTCGGCAACGGTAGGCGTGACAATCCATCAGCATTTCCATGCTGTTTAGTTCCTTTGTACTCGATGTCATATTGGTGTGCCCCTAGGAAAAGGGACCATCTCTGCAGCCGTTGTGCTGTCATTATCGGTACGCCCTTCTGAGGGTTGAAAATGGAGACAAGAGGTTGATGATTGGTTAGTAGAGTAAATTTTTGACCGTGCAGGTAGTGATTGAACTTCTTCACCCCGCACGCTAGGCTGAGGGCCTCTCTGTCAATCTGGGCGTAGTTACGCGTGGCAGAAGTTAACGAGCGTGACGCAAAAGCTATCGGCCTCTAAACCATCAAGGAATTTATGTGACAGTACCGCCCCAATGCTGTAGGGAGACGCATCACACGCCAGTCTGATCGGCAGTGCTGGGTTGTAGTGAACCAATACTTCCCTTGAAGTGATTAAGTCCGTACTCTTCTGAAAAGCACGCTTACAATCATCACTCCATTTCCATGCTACCCCCGTTCGTAGCAGGGCGTTCAGTGGGTGCAGAATTGTCGACAAATTCGGCAAAAACTTATGATAGTAATTCACCAATCCGAGGAATGACCTCAGTTGCGACACATTTTCAGGCGCTGGGGCCTTAACAACCGCTTCAATTTTGTCAGGGGACTTATGTAACCCCTTTTCATCAATCACGTGGCCACAATACGATATCTGTTTCTTAAAAAATTCGCACTTGGGGCGGTTGGCTCGCAGCCCATGTTCCCGTAGTCTAGTGAGCACCTGTTCTAGGTTGTTAAGGTGTTCACTGTCATCTTCACCTGTCACAAGGATGTCGTCCAAGTAACACTGAGTCCCCAGAATCCCTTGCAGGACTTGTTCCATCGCTCTTTGCCATATCGCCGGAGCCGATGCTACTCCGAATACCAATCGATGATACTGGTAAAGACCTTTGTGAGTGTTTATCGTGAGATACTTCCTAGAGGACTCTTCAACCTCCATCTGCAAATATGCTTGTGCTAGGTCAATTTTTGTAAAACGCTTCCCTCCAGACAGTGAGGCGAAGATGTCTTCTATCCTTGGAAGAGGATATTGTACTGTGTGAAGGACTGGGTTCACCGTCACCTTGAAATCCCCTCCGCTATTTCATTTGCCTCGAAATATACCTCGACTCTTTCCACATACGTGGTCCAGTCTTCTATTGTATTATCAAAAGCAGTGATACAGCCAGTCTTTGGCATCTTGCAAATCTAAAATGGCACCTCCCGCGCTTTGCCTTCTTCCCCGATTTAACAAAATGGCGCCTCCCGTGCTTTGCCTTCTTTCCCGCTGATTAAGATGGCGCCTCCCGCGCTTTGCCTTCTTCCCCGCTGTTGTTAGCGCTGCTTTCCACGGTTTCTTGTGCGTTTAATATATTTTTTTAAATTATTTTCCCGTCGTGGAACAACCCTGTGGGACTCTTGCCTCCCTCTTCGCGGGTCTATACGCAGCCCGGCTTCGTAGCACCGGCCGCGCCCTGTGTGCGCCACCCTCTCTCTTCCCGACAACGCTGCTCGGCCCCGTTGCAAACCACCCGCTCGAGTTCGTGACCGCCGCAGCCCAGGAAGGATCAGTGCAGTACCTGCCACCAGCCCGATTAGCTGAAGCACCGTCGACAGGAACCAGGCCCCGCATCCGACAGCTTCTCCAGCAATCTTCAACTCTGCAACACAGGGCGGATGCCCACGGTCGACGCCCGTTTCTACTGCCTCTTACTTTCTTTTCTTTCTGGCCTCGACCTCTGCTCACTTCGCTGTAGAAATGGATCCCAGGAGGTGGTGCAGACTGCAGGTAGGTTCGTATCTGCTCGTCGCCAGTATTATGTCCATGAATGATTGAGACACGGACAGCAGGAGTTAAACAAAACACGTCTTTACTGGTGGAAGTCAATAGTGAAACTAAAAAAACAGAGGCTCACTAGCGCCTTTTATACAGGGATGGTCACTGCCGGTACTGCAGTCTGAGACCAGTTATTCTCTTAAAGGTACATACACAACAGAAGGCAACAAAACTGATAAAGCCGACCATTGGCCTCAAAGGCCGTATACATTTTGTCAGAGTCCTTTAACGGTACTTGATAGTATGCGCTCTTTAAATCAAAAGTTGAAAATACCTTGTAGTTGGCAAGGTTATTGACCATGTCATCGATGCGTGGTAGTGGGTATGCATCCAGGTCGGTATACTGGTTAATAGTTTGCGAGTAATCGATGCAAAGACGTTTCTTGTGTTGCTTCAGAGGATTTTTAACAACGACGACTTGAGCCTGCCAGGAAGATGAACATGGCTCAATGATACCATTAACTAGAAGGCGAGAGATTTCTGCCTCGATAAAGGATCGATCATCTTGGCTGAAACGTTGTGATTTAGTGACTAAGGGCTTACATCGGGGGGAAAGATTGGGAAACAAGGAGGGCTCGTTGAGCGAAGCCGCTGAAAGTGCACAAAACGGTACTTTGGAAATAGTAAGCTCTGGCTTTGACCCTCCAAACTTGAAAGTGAGTCTTTTGTGTTGTTTCTTGAAATCCTGTCCCAGGAGCACATCACTGCATAGGTTTTTGAGCACCCTGAGCTGGGTGGAGAAATAAGTGCGGCCATTGAGAATAAGGTCGACAAGACAAAAGTCAGAAGAGTTGGTGGTCAGTATCATCAGAGCCATTGCAATTTCCCTGTCCGAGGAGTAAATATGCAGTTTTAACTTACTGACAGCCCGCTCACTAATGAAGCTGTCAGAGCTGCATGAGTCGATTAGTGCACTCAAAATGTGTCCATTTACCGAAACCTTTGTGGCTGCATGGGACAGAATTTGGGGAAAAACAGCTGTGATGGGAGGAGGGGCAGTTTTACCCTTGATAGCTGTAACCTTAGTAGTGGTTCTTGGGGGAGGAGCAGTTTTATAGATTGCAGCTGTAACCTTATTAGTGGCTCTTGGGGGAGGAGCAGTTTTATAGATAGTAGCTGAAAAACTAACAGGGGCTCTCAACCGGTATACCTTAGAAAAGTGGCCTTTCTTACTAACAGAGGCTCTTGACTGGCATACCTTAGAAAAGTGACCTCTCTTACTGCAATGATTGCAGACTGCGTTATGAGCAGGACAAAATTTCCTATAGTGGAATGCACCTCCATAGAGGAAACACTTCCTTCCAGATTGCCAAGATGCCGCTAGGGCAGGGTCATCCTCAGTGAAGGCTTCTAGGGTAGAGTTGTCATCAGCCAGGTTGGAGTCATCATCCATGAGGGCTTCTGCCCGAGGCCTATCGAAGGAGTCACTAAAAGTGATAGCAGCAGCTCGTGCATGTGGTGAAAGATAGGTATCTGCATTCCTCTTTGCTAAGTCCAGAGAACATGCCTGGTCATAGGCAGCCTGTAACTTGAGGGTTTTATTCTCCAACAGGTGCTGGTGTATGAAGGGAGATGCAATCCCATTAATAAAGGAATCACAAATTAACTCCTCCTGGTACTGCTCAGCTGTGACAGCTTTAAGATCACAATCCTTGCTGAGCCTGCGAAGTTTCTGAAGGAATTCATCAAGTGATTCCCCGGGTTGTTGTTGAGTTGTGGCCAGTAGATGCCGAGCAAAAATTTCGTTTGGGGCCTTAACATATAGTTGCTGTAGTATTTGGATAGTGGCGTCATAGTCTACACAGTCTTTGATATAGTCAAACACATGAGGGGATACATAATTGGCAAGCATTCGTAACTTATTAGGAACATTCTCACCACACTCCTCAAGGAAGTTGCTGAAGGTACCATACCAGTGTTTCCATACCTTAGTAGCTGTAAGTGAATTCAGGTCCAGGTCGAGACGGGCGGGTCTGAGTAGTTTCTTCATGAGGAATTGATTACTTCATCCGAGTTCCCTTCTACAGTTTGAGTCGTAGCCATCTGTTCCCAAAACCATGCAGAGCGTGGAGCAGAACGGTTGATTAAATTGATGTAAAAAGACTACTGAGCGCTTGGTTTGAGTATAAAACAAGGCTTTAATCAACTGTTTCACAACCATGAGATTCTAGTTACATCACTAGTTCCTGGTTACAGAAACGTCCTGAACAAGCTGGGCCCACGCCTGAGTTTTTATACTCCTTGGACGGCACCACCAGCTGGCCACCCAGTGTTATTTCATGAGTCATTTCTCCATGAATGATAAGATTCATGACAGGTGGTATCTAAATGCAAGGTGTTGTTTTCATAAGCAGACTAAATCTCCTATGATTTGAAACCTGTGCCCTTATACATGCCTTAAATTGAACAGGAGACCCAGGAATAACAATTACCACCTAATCGCACAATTTAGCACATTGGAGATAATGTGCGATGCCCACCATCATCTTCTATCTCTCTCTTTCTGACAGGCATAGAATATTACAACAGACCAATGTGTTCAGGATAAAAAACTACAGATCAGTTTTATTTACAGCTTCAATATACAGAAACAGTCAGACACAGCAAAATACTGAACTAGCACAATTACTTAAAAGCAACACAATTGAAATCAGTTTGTAAAGGTTTAAGTTACACTTCTTTAAAATGTATTTCTTACAATATATGATGAGCAGCAGGACTTTTGTATAAAATAGTTTTTCACAGGGCTTTATGGTATGATATTGTCTATGGCTTGTGCAAGCTTCCAGTTCACCCACAAAGTTCATATTTTGTTCCAAAACTGAAGACTCTGGGATAATCAGTCTAAAAGTCTCTGGATTCAGTATTTTTATTCATCCATGATTAAAGAGACAATGGTATGAACTATTGCACAGGATACCATGTATCTACTGATATCTGAAGACATGTAGTGCCATGAGAATGTACAATTCAGTTATCACCTAGGACAAAGTCCCCCATATCCTGACTGATTTCTAGATCAATCAACTTGATCCACTCCTATAGACAACTCAACTCCCGGCCTTCATTTTTTAAATTGGGTAAGAGAAGACAACTTCCTTTTTAACTGTAGCTATTTCAAAATTATATGAAATAAAATACATAATGGCCTGTAATTTGCGGTCAGCAGCCAAGCAAAGGTGATTGTGCTGGCCTCGAAGAAAGCTGCTCACATGGTCTCTGAGGTGAGAAGTTTGCCTTTTTCGACGCGTAAGAGATTTTAGTGCTCTATAGTGGGGATTCCCTAGTGCAATCTGCTGCAACGTCAACAAGCTATCTAAGCAGCCAATCACACTGCAGAGTTCTCACAGACAGGGAAGCAGGAAATGAGAACCTGCTTTTATCCCGACTTTTAAAAAATGTTGCAGAGAAAAACAAAGACTAGGGCTCTCACATGGAGATAAGGTAGAACCTAAAATAATCATAAACAAGCTTTCAAAAATATAATTTTTTAAATGTTTATTAAAAATTGTAATTTTTTATCATAATGGAGAAATTTGACACTCCAAAAAATTAAAATTAGTTTCCCAGGACCATAAAGTTTGTTTAGCAGTCAATACACTGTTAAAAACTCAGTTACACCTAATCCAACAAGGCTTAACATTTAATGGAGTATTTAACAGCGATATTACCGCAAAAAAGCCCAAGTTTTCACCAGTTTCAATGATTTCACTGATTGCCAGCTATGAGGTGGGGGGAGGGCGCAGGCTACAGCGCAGTGTCGGAGCAGTGAATGACAGACTGAACTTCAGGATTCCCGCGTTAGGATGCGCATGCGCTAAATCCTGAAGTAGCGGTCAGTTTCAAAGGGATAATAATAGCAAACGCTGTTAGTTCACTGTTATTACCCACCACAAATTCTGGCCCAATATCCCTATTTTTTACACTCTTAACTGTACCATAGGAATGGATAAGGGTGGAAAGAAGGATTGGCACAAGAGCCAACTTTGATAAGGAATCAGTGGCTCTGGTGTAAAAATATCATATGAGCTTCATATTATTGAACATTTCATTTTTAACATATAACAGCTAACACTCCTTACATAGAAGAACACCTCATAACATTTTACAAGGGGAGAAGTGCACACTGAGCAGAAAGTGAAGAAATTTCGGGTTGGCGACTGAAAGGACAGTTGAAGAGATAGAGGCTGAAATTCCAACCAACTTGACCAGTATCTATAGCATAACAATGGACTTAGTCGCTTAATGAGTTTCCTGCAGTATCAACTTTAAGGCAGTAATAGAGAAGCAGAGCTTTACTTTTACAGGCAAAGAGAGAACCTAGTTCATTGCTTTCAAGAGTCTCTCGCAACCTGACCACTAAAATTCTAAATTGACTACTTACAATAAAGGTTTCTAAGTATTAAGAACAACTTGCAAATGAATAATAATTATGGTGAGAGTAAGAAGGCTGTGATTGACCTGAGTGCAGATGTTGTCACAAATGAACCTTAAATTTGCTGTTTTGAGTTGTTTGGTTATTTTTAAGGGTTTTCCACATAGCTTTTGGTGAACACCTCAATATGAAGGATGCCAGCACGGGGGAATGGAGTACTTTTCCACTTTTTGCATCCAATGTCGGTGTAAAGCCCGCTTAGTTATCTCCAATCGGTGCTGAATTATATATAGTTTTGTGCTGTGTGCTTTTGTCCACTAGGAATAAGATTGAGGTGACCCAGGGTCATTTATCATGGAATACATTTAGCCAAAAGAGGGAAGAAACTTTCACCTCATCAATTTGGGACAAATTTGAACTTGGATCCTAGAGGGGAAGAGATGATCCATCCCCAAGTCTATTGAATGTTTTATTTTTATGCAGCAATTTTTCTGGTGATTACAGATGTGTATGTTATTTTTTATATTGTTATTGAGAAATTAAGTTAAAGGGCCAAGAATGCGGTAAATCGGGAAAGCAGTGATTAGGTGTTGCCAAGCTTTGATTGTAAAAACTGAGGGTAACGAGTTTCATAATGTTCAGGTCTTGTGAAAGAATGAGTTAGAGTCGGAAACTGCAAGATGTTTTGATTTCAACACCCCGTAGTGACCTAGGGAGGAGGAGCATGTATGTCATGATGTTTCCAAAAGAACAACAACAAAGGTAGATTTTAAATATTAACTTCACTGTAGGTGATCAGTATATATAAATTTTAATGATGAGCAGTAGCCAGTTGATCTAATCATAGTTGGATCGACACAGCTATCAATTTTGGCTCCAAAACCAACAATGCAGTTACTTTGGATGAAATCACATACACTATCTAAGTGTGAAAGCTTCTCCAGTGAGCATCTTGCTCTTTGAGTGTAATTGCCTCAAAACTCACTGTTACAAGTTATTCCTTATTTAATCTGTCAAGCACATTGCTTTTGTCGCTTTTCATTTGAGTCCAGGGATCATCCTATCCAGGTCTGGGACAAGTTCAATACTGCACTGTTTGGAACAAATAAATGTTTCAAATTGGAGCCAGCCTGGCTAACTTGCTCCAGTTTTCTTAGTTACATGTTCTATCTATCACATCAACAAGAAACCAACAATGACATGGCAATTAGAAAGCATGATTTGTTCTAAATTTGCCAAACACGTGGCTGTATTTTCATGCTCAAGCTTTCTGAATACAACTTTTATGATGTGTAATTTTCTTATAGGACTTGTTAAAACTTGTAATGAGGTCTTTTTCCCCTTTGGGATATTGCGTTTATCAAGGTAAAGGATGGCAGTGCCGAGAACTGCCCACAATTATAGCCCCCAGCTCTATGATCAGCTATATTACAAATTAATGGCAGTTTTAAACTTTTTCTATAGCACCCTAAGATGTGCCAGAGTTTCAGATTTAGAGTGCCTTTTTTTTGCAACAATATAGCATTTCTATTATTTGTACAGACTATTTTGCCGAGATTGTTCATTAATGCTAATTCATACTAATGAAGAAGAGGGTTGTGTTAAGGATTTTTCCAAATGAAGTGGAATGAGAATACCCATCCTCATGTCATTTAAAATTTAGCCATCAGAGATGGGCAATTAATGTATTTGAACACACATCCCAACAAAATGCATTAACCCACTGAATAAACTAATTTAATCTAATTCCCACTATATAAATTCTAAGGCATAGTACATGCATATTTACAGTGCATGAAAAATACCTTTTGTTACATCCCATATATATATATAAATATATCTTATATCAATAATTCATGTAGTGTTCTGTGAAAAATTGTGTTTCTGGTTATGATACTAACAGCCTACACTGTTCATGTCAAGAGTGCTCATTGGACAGATACATCTTGCGTGAGGTACATGATTACAAGGTTTTATTGGAGGTATCACCAGAATTGAAAGCTCAGGAAACAACACTGGCTCACATTAGGGAGCACTTCTGTTCAGCAGCCTGCTTTATTTCACTAAATGTTGCCTGGGCCTTCTCTTTTATTTGGTCTGCATCCATATTCTGGAGGTTTTGAATTTGTCCAATGAAAGACTCTTTGACTTCTTCTTCCTCCTGGTCCTCATTTACCATCTTCCTCAGCTCTTCTGGCAGCTCAACGTCCTCTCCAGCCATCTGTATCTGATTCTCATCCTGTTCACTCTGTACAAGCAGAAGTCTGTCAGTATAATTAACAGCGAATTGTGAAATAATAATATGTATTTTTGAAGCCATCTGAATAGCATTCCTTTTAATTTTCTTACTTTTGGTCTATTCATAATGACTCCTTGCATTCTGAGTTTTACCTTAAAAATTCTAGCACACACATACAAATGTATAGTACTAAATGTTGTAAAGTAGAACTTTAGAAATGTGCAGAAATGAAACTATCTTCCCTTTGATGACAGAATTAAAAAATCAGGGGCCCATGCAAAGGAAAGGGCAGGAGAGTAAAGGAATACTGTAGGTGTGTTATTCTTGGCTTTTTGTTTGAGGACTGTTTGCATTGGATGCTCATCTATCTGCTGGGAGCTGAAATATAAAAGAGTAGCATTTTTATAATTTAAAAGATCACCAATGTGATTATCGCTCCGTATTCTCTGCAAGGTTAAATGCATATGTATATTATAATTGCAGTAGCTGATTAGACTAACTTTTTGAAATCTACTTGTAACTTTCTGTTGGGAATTGAAAATTACTATATCAAAATGGCTGCAACACAGTTAACGGGTCAAAACTAGGTTCCATAAATAGATTAAAGGGATACCCTCCTGAAAAACGTTCAGCAACTTTTTTTGGTGCGGGAATAAAAAGCTGAGTACACAATAACATCAGCTGGAACTGATGTACTTTGACAAAATTTATACTACTTTGTTATATGTTTGCAAATTAATTTTTTTTTAAATGCCAAACAATTTTTCCCTGGAGAAATTTCTTCACTGAGGGTGGTGAATCTTTGGAATTCTGTACCACAGAGGGTTGTGGAGGCTCAGTCGTTGAGTATATTCAAGACAGAGATTGATAGATTTTTCAAAAATATTAAGGGAATTAAGGGATATGGGGATAGTACAAGAAAGTGAAGTTGCGGTACTAGATCAGCCATGATCTTATTGAATGGCGGAGCAGGAGTAAGGGGCCAAATGGCCTACTCCTGCTCCTATTTCTTATGTTCTTAAGGGAGGGAAGTCATCAAAGCTGAAACCCTTGACTCCTTATGAGAAGACCGTGGAGATTCTGGGCTTGGATGTAATACAGTGGGGGAGGAGGTTGATTTTTTCCTGCAAGCTCATAGCCTTTCATTCTTTATCTCCATATTCTTTATTCATTCACTTTCTCAGACATTGTGGAATTTTAGCCTAACACTTTCCAATGGCTTGCCTTGTGAAGCTATGTTTCAAAGAATATGTTACAGCTAACATTGTTAAGCATGTTCTTGTGTTCCTCTAGATGCTCAAAGAGGGAGGTCAGAGAGCTCATTGTACAGCATCAAGCAAATGCCTCAGAACACCCTGCATTACCCACTCCTACAATGATTCATAAACAAAAACCTGGAAATTCATTTTAGTGATATCAGTCCACAAACGTTCAATGTGTTCACCTGACAATTGTTTTAGTAGAGGTGTTCACTAATCTATATATATATATATATATAAATAAAGCGGTTGGTTTGTCTGTCTGTCTGTCTGTCTGTCCGCTATACACTCAAAAGTTATAGAGCGTACTGTGGTAAACCACTGTTATAGTTATCACTGTATATTGTTCTCACTGTTCTCACTGTCACATCACTACACGAGGTCGCCTCTTGTCGCACTGTTATACCTGGGCTGACCACCTCCGACTCCGCCCATTACCTGCCCAGGTATAAAGGTAGCTGACTGGCTAGTATTCCTCCCTGTTGGATCGGATCACCCACGAGGGTGGGCTCTGTTATTTAGCCAATAAAAACCTTCAGTTACGTTCTTAACTCGTCGCCTTTTATTGGACTAATTGATAGGCATATCAATTTTATTGGCTAAATAACAGAGCCCACCCTCGTGGGTGATCCGATCCAACAGGTGGTGGTAGTCAAGACCGGCGACAAAAATCGCCTGGTTATCGACTACAGCCAGACCATAAACAGATACACCCAGCTGGACACATACCCCCTCCCCCGCATATCGGACATGGTCAATGAGATTGCACAATACCGCGTATTCTCGACCATCGACCTCAAGTCGGCCTACCACCAACTCCCCATCAGCCCGGAGGACAGCCAGTACACCGCCTTCGAGGCGAATGGCCGCCTCTACCAATTCCTTAGGGTCCCCTTTGGTGTCACCAACGGGGTCTCGGTTTTCCAACGGGAGATGGACCGGATGGTTGACCAGAACGGACTACAGGCCACTTTCCCCTATCTCGATAACGTCACCATCTGCGGCCGCAACCGGCAGGACCATGACGTGAATCTGGAGAAATTCCTCCGTACGGCCCAACGGCTGAACCTCACCTACAATAAGGAGAAATGCGTGTTTAACACAGCGCGCCTTGCCATCCTTGGCTGTGTAGTAGAGAACGGAGTCATCGGCCCCGACCCCGAAAGAATGCGCCCCCTCATGGAGCTACCCCTCCCCCACTGTCCAAAAGCACTTAGGAGAACCCTGGGGCTTTTCGCCTACTATGCCCAATGGGTACCCAATTATGCGGACAAAGCCAGACCCCTCCTGAAAACCACATCCTTCCCCCTCACGGAAGAGGCGTGCGCGGCCTTCTCCCTCATTAAGGGAGACATAGCCAAGGCCACAATGCACGCAGTGGATGAGTCAATCCCCTTCCAAGTGGAGAGCGATGCATCCGACTTCGCCCTAGCCGCTACCCTTAACCAGGAGGGTAGGCCGGTAGCCTTCTTCTCAAGGACCCTACAGGGCCCCGAGACCCGACACTCGTCGGTCGAGAAGGAAGCCCAGGCAATTGTGGAGGCAGTACGGCGCTGGAGGCACTACTTGGCAGGCAAACGATTTACCCTCCTCACCGACCAACGCTCGGTTGCCTTCATGTTTAATAACAAGCTGAGGGGCAAGATCAAGAACGACAAAATCTTGAGGTGGAGAATCGAGCTTTCCACCTATGATTATGAGATCTTGTGCCGGCCCGGTAAACTGAACGACCCCCCAGATGCTCTTTCACGCATTACATGCGCCAGCGCGCAAAGTGATAGACTTCAGACCCTCCACAATGACCTCTGCCACCCCGGAGTCACCAGACTCTACCATTTCATTAAGGCCCGCAACCTGCCATACTCCATCGAGGAGGTCAGGACCATGACCAGGAACTGCCAGATCTGTGCTGAGTGCAAACCGCACTTCTATAAGCCGGACAGAGCAAGCCTGATCAAGGCCACCCGCCCCTTCGAGCGTCTGAGCATCGACTTCAAGGGGCCCCTACCATCATCCGACCGTAATGTGTACTTCCTCAACATCGTTGATGAGTACTCCCGTTTCCCCTTTGCCTTCCCCTGCCCAGACATGACCAGTAACACGGTCATTAAATGCCTGAACAAACTCTTCGCCTTGTTCGGGTTCCCGAACTATATACATAGTGACCGGGGCGCCTCCTTCATGAGCGAGGAACTCCGTCAGTTCCTATTGGAGAGGGGTATTGCAGCAAGCAGGACCACCAGCTACAACCCCCGAGGGAACGGCCAGGTGGAAAGAGAGAACGCGACGGTATGGAAGGCCACCCTCTTAGCCTTAAAGTCTAAGGGCCTCCCAACCTCCCGCTGGCAAGAGGTCCTCCCGATTGCGCTGCACTCCATCCGGTCACTACTTTGCACTGCCATTAACACCACCCCCCATGCTCGAATGTTTGTCTTCCCCAGGAAGTCGACTACGGGAACCACCCTACCAACCTGGCTGACCTCTCCGGGACCCGTCTTGCTGCGAAAGCACGTGAGGGCCCATAAAACGGACCCCCTGGTCGAGAAGGTGAACCTCCTGCACGCCAACCCCCAGTACGCCTATGTGGCTTACCCAGACGGACGGGAGGACACTGTCTCCTTACGAGACCTCGCACCCTCACCCCCCCCTCCCAACCCCCCGAGTCCAGCCGAGGTAGACGGCATGCCGGAACCCCACGAGCCTTTGCCGACTACGCAGACACCAGCTTTAACACCGGATAATGTAACACCGCCGCTGCGACGATCGGAGAGGCTAACGAAGCCTCCGGACAGACTGACATACCAGAGCTGGTAATACACTTCACCCCGCCGGACTCTAATCTAAACAAGGGGTGAATGTGGTAAACCACTGTTATAGTTATCACTGTATATTGTTCTCACTGTTCTCACTGTCACATCACTACACGAGGTCGCCTCTTGTCGCACTGTTATACCTGGGCTGACCACCTCCGACTCCGCCCATTACCTGCCCAGGTATAAAGGTAGCTGACTGGCTAGTATTCCTCCCTGTTGGATCGGATCACCCACGAGGGTGGGCTCTGTTATTTAGCCAATAAAAACCTTCAGTTACGTTCTTAACTCGTCGCCTTTTATTGGACTAATTGATAGGCATATCACGTACCTACACACATGTTATATCAAAAAAAAGCTTATCATTAGGGGAGTCTCATAGGCATATTTACTTTTTGGTCAGACAAAAATTGTTCGGACACTATACAAAAAACGTTCAAAAAAAGGACAAAATCCGCTCATTAACGGTTGACCAATCCTACCGCTCATTAGCGTTGAGTGATGTGATGGTTGACCAATCGTACAGGGGATAGCGTTGACTGATGTGATGGTTCACCAATCCTACAGTTCAGTGACCTGACGTTTGACCAATCGGTGCGTCACGGGGGGTGTTTCATTCCGTGTGTGGGCGGGCCTAATCCTGCAGCCTCCCGAAACTTCACCGCCATTTTTTTCATCCCCACAGCGACAGCACCAGCCAAACAAACCCCCACATTGCAGCTCCGGGAGCGGGAGGTGAGTTGGAGTCACTCGGGCCGGGCCTCACAACTGCTCGGCCCGAGACACAGAGCGGGCGGGGGAGCGTTAACTGCGCCACCCACGGCGCAGCGCCCTGCCGCACTGGGAGCTCAGCTGGGGTCCGTCTCGGCCCCAGAGCCCGGCCGGGCCTCAACCGCTAGGCCCCGCACGTCCACCGCGGCCGGGCTCAGTTTTCAAAGCCCTTCCCCGGCTGCCAAAAGAGGGGGAGGAAGGGAGGGATGGAGATGAGAGGGGGAGAGGTAGAGAGAGGCAGAGACAGAGAGAGGGGACATACAGGGGCAGGGAGAGAGAGGGGGGGAAGAGAGAGAGGGGGCAGGGAGAGAGAGGGGCAGTGAGAGAGAGGGGGAGGCAGAGAGAGGGGGTCAGGGAGGGAAACAGTGACAAAGAGCACGGGAGCTGCAGCGCCCAACCGTAAACCGCGCGGCCCAAAATTGCCCTGGCAACGCCGGGCCCCCCCCAGCTAATTTAAAATAAATGGGTTAACACTTGCATTAAAATAGAAAAGAAAGACTTGCATTTATATAGCATCTTTCACAACCACCGGACATTCCAAAGCACTTTATAGCCAATGAAGTACTTTTTGAAGTGTAGTCACTGTTGTAATGTAGGAAGCGCGGCAGCCAATTTGCACACAGCAAGCTCCCACAAACTGCAATGTGATCATGACCAGATAATCTGTTTGAGTGATGTTGGTTGAGGGATAAATATTGGTCAGGGCACCGGGGATAACTCCCCTGCTCTTCTTCGAAATAGTGCAATGGGATCTTTTATGTCACGATGCCTTGGCCTCGGTTTAATGTCTCATCCAAAAGATGGCACCTCCGACAGTGCAACACTCCCTCAGTACTGCACCAGAGTGTCAGCCTAGATTGTTGTGCTCAAGTCTCTGGAGTGGGACTTGACCCCACAACCTTCTGATGCAGAGGCGATGGTGCTATCAACTGAGCCACAGCTGACAAAATAACAGAAAGAGAAATATCATACAAATGCATTAACAATGTTGGGCCGGATTTTGTGATGTGAACACATTGAGCATTTGTGGACTGATATCACTAAAATTAATTTCCAGGTTTTTGTTCATGAATCATTGCTAACAGCACTCACCGTTATTTACACGGAAATTGGACAGAAACTTTCAGCGGCCACACATGCGCAGTTAAACATGAACAACAACTTCCTGATTTCTGAGATACCCGGCTCCTCTAAAAGCTGCACTATAATGGTATCTTGTCAAGTGACACACCATTCAAATACATTGAACAGCATGAGGTTGTTTTGTTTACCTGATATATATGCACTAAACTCGCCAGAAAAAGTTCGGACTTGTAGATTCCAATATGGGTACCCTTTTAATGGCATTATATGTCTTAATTACTGCCAAAAAACCTCTCTGGCATTGACAATTAACTTTTACAAGCGTGGAATCTCATTCTTTCAGATTTTAATTATTGTTGGAGATTTTTTTTTAATGTAATTTTTTTTAACTTTTTCTTTCTGTCTCTCTCCAATCTTTCTTTCCCTCTCTTTATTTTGATTTTTGTACCTGATTTGGCATTGAATTAAATAACTGGCACTTCGTAGTTTCAGACTCTGCACTGCTCCTCACTGATTCTTCAATCTGATTGAGGTAAATAAAATCGCAGCCAACGTGTTCAAAATGCTTGTTTTTTTTTAGTTAAATTTGTGCTTTGTGGTTGAATTCTATAAGGGACTATTACAGTAAGTATGGTACTTCCTGTGTTGGAATAGTTTTATTATTGGTGTCATATTGTGTGAGTTGCAAACAAATCTGGGCAGCCCAAGTAAGCAGGAGTTTCTCATAACCAGTTGGCAGACTAATGGTTTCTTATAGTGTCTGATATTCTGGGAGTTACCAACAATCGTCTGCCAACAGCTCCCTTCCTCATTTATGTTTGTAGTGTCTACCTTTGGATTGAGAGAGTTAGGCCACGATTTCCCCAACCTCGGCGGGTCTGGTGAGGACGACATCGGTGGCGGGTCCCGACCCCGCTGCTGGCTCCAGCCCACTCTGTAGAATGATTTTACGTTGATTGGGCTTGTTAAACCCACCCAGCGTGTTTGCTGGCCAACTGAAGGAAGCGGGTCTGATTACATCATTTCATGACGTGTCTTCTTAAAGGGACCAGGTGCAAATTTATTTTGACAGTTCTACTCTCAGTGTTCTACAGCATTGAGGTGCTGCAAACTCTGACAAGCACTGCACAGAGGTGCACGGCTGCACCCAGGCTGTCCCATGACTCCCTCCATATGCTTATGGAGGGAGTCACAGCACGCAGGGAGGTTCTCTTCCCTTCCAATGGGTGGAAGAGACCTCCCCAGGAGATCAACGCTGCCTGTTTGCACATTGCACAGGAGGACACAAGCAGGGATGTCGTCAGGAGGACCAGGCTGCAGTGGCGCAAACCTTTCAATGATCTCAGTAGATCACGAAACATTACTGCAAACCCATACTCAACCTCACCCTGCTGTGCCACTCATCACATCCCTATCACTCTGCCTTCCCTACCCTACTCCTGCACATCCTTACTCACACTAACTTACCTTGCATCACCACCCATCCCTCTCTATCTACATTATCACTTCCCCATCTCACTAGCCACCCCTCTCACTCACCCTCATCTTAGTGCAATCATATCAACTAACAACACACAAGGGTAGGCACTTGTGTGTTTTAGCCAATTTTCATGTAAAGTTTCTTTTAATGTGGTGTCAAACATTGAAATTTTATTTTCAACACTTTGCATTCTTGGACAGATCTGTGTGCACCTTTGGAAGTGGCTTGGTGAGTTTCAGTGAATGGTGAGACATAATGGTACCCCCGCAATGGTGATGAGTGTGAAAGGAATGGCTTGGGCATTGTAGGGATGCTTTATGGTGTTGGTGTGGGGTGGTGCCAACCTGGCGCATCATGTGGCAGCCAGGGTGTACAGCATCAAGTGAAGTAAACCTGGCCATGGTGAGGCCATCCCAGGCCTCTTGGGCAGCAATATGGCCGGGTGCTGATTCCCTCTGTCCTGTGCAGCATCAGTTGATTGCGGAGGAGGTTGGTGTGGTTGGTGCTGCTGGTGTGCCTGGTGCTGCTGGTGTTGGGGCTGATTGTGGTGGGATTCTGAGGACAAAGGTGAGGTAATTTCAAGGGCACCGCTGCTGATGTAATAGATGGCAGGTGAACCTGAGATGACAGAAGCAATCTGTCAGTGGTGATAGATGTTGTTCCAATGAGGTGATACTGAATAGAGAGTTTGCTTCAAACACTTGCAACCTGCATAATGCTCAATCTGTCTTCCAAATGCAATAAGCAACAGCTTCTGAGCTTGTAAAGTGAACATTTGTGAGATGGGAGCTTTTATATCACATTTGCAGCTGTCAAGTAATGAGATGATTCCATGATCATATAACTCCTGATCTGCTGACCTGACGTGATTCCCCGAGCAGCATGGTCCCCGTGGGCAACCTTGTAAAATGGTAAGGTGAGCTCAAAATACTTTTTAATGGGCTGTTAACAAGATCATAATGACCGCTGCTTGTCGGGTCTGTTCAGCCCTGACAGACCTGACATCTGGGAAAGTCGTGTGTTGGCGGGTTAATAGCAGGGTCCCGACCTGCTGTCAAAATTTTTTTTTTGCCACCCGACCCATCACCGAACGCGCCCGCTGACCCCCTGAAAAATTCCCCTCTTAGTATCTAAACTTCAAAATGAGTGAAATTGGACCACTTCAGATTTGGAAACAACTCAACGCTCATTCTAATGGGACTAATGTGACTTTATAACTTTTCTTTACCCTAGCAATAAAACACAATTTTTAAAATAAATATTTAGCCATTTACACGATTTCTCTGGGGGTTCCATGGTCTTCTACTAGAGAACCTCCACATAATTTTCAGCTGTATGTGTTTTTACCTCTGAAGGGTTCAGAATATAGCTTAGAATGAAGCATTTTTGCACTTAAGGAGCTGTGTCATTTCCCAGTAACGGTTGGCAATCCCTCTTGTCTTCCCCGTGATTGGTTTTTCTACAGTTTGAGAAGCTTTTCTGCCAGAAGATGGGAGCAATTCTTTTATCTTCCCCTGTAGTATGCATTGACCCAGGCCTCGAGTACATCTGACTCCAGTAACTACTTTGGCCTCTTCTGTCTCTTTGCTGAATGTGAATGGTAGGACTTCAGCCAAGGACTTTAACCATCCAGTTAATGTATTTTTGATAGATATTTCATTCTGTTGTGATTCCATCCTCATGTTGTTACTGATTCCTTTATTATCCAAACGATTCTGTATTTTTAAAAGGAAAAAACCTTAAACAAAGTAAGTTTTTTTTAAACTGCAGGTGCTGGATATCTGAAACAAGATCAAAAAACACTACAAACACACAGTAGGTCAATCAGCATCAGAGGAGAGGACAGACAAGTTTATGTTTTGGGTATGCAGGCTTTCTCAGAACTATACGATATTACAGATGAACAGCATTTAAAAAGGAACAGAACAAGGGGAAGGAGATTTTTTTTTGTATTTCCTTCCTTCCTCTTTTCCCTTCTGCTGTTCATCTGTAACATCTTCCAGTTCTAAGGAAAGGTCCACACCCAAAACATCGTGTTGGTTCTCTCCACACATTCTGCCTGACCCGCTGCGTGTTTCCAGCATTTTCTGTTTTTGTTTCAAACTTCCAGCATCTGCAGTTTTTTGTTGTTGTTGAAATTAAAGCCATCTGGTAACATCCACTTGTATAGAAAGAAAAAAAAACAGTAACATGCTTGAAAACAGTAAAGGCAGCAACAGGAGCTGAAATATCTATATCTGAGGATCTACACAAATAGTTGTCTGTCTCGGGGCTTGATTTTCACAGCTTCCAAATCTTCTATGAACAATAATCCTCTTATTCAGATTGGCACATATCTTCGTACACTAAGTCTGGATGCATAATGAAATATAAAGTTGCAAGTGGTTTGTATTGCAATTATATATTTTTTGAGCACTTGTAACTTTGCTTCAATGTAACTGACTTTAGGCTAACAAATATTACTGATGTAATCAGTGAATGAATGGACCGGATTTTGCTGTCAGCGGCGAAAGAACGGCACTAGACGTTCGTTACACTTGCATTTGCCCATAGACTTTCTATGGGCTTTTGCACTGGAAGTTCCTATCAGCCAACCATCCAAAAAGTGCAGCGCCCTCTACAGGGGATCTGGGATCTGTGTGGCCAGGGCAAGCAACTGTGTATCTCCTTAACCAATCAGATTGAAGAATCATTGAGGAGCAGTGCAGTCTGAAACCACAAAGTGTCAGTTATTTAATTCAATGTCAAATCAGGTACAAAAAGCAAAATAAAGAGAGGGGAAAGAAAGATTGGATTAAAAGAGAGAAAAGCAGAAAGAAAAAGTAAAAAACAATTATTTAATTAAAAAAAAATCTCCAATAATAATTAAAATCTGAAAGAATGAGTTTCCACACTTGTAAAAGTTAATTTTCAGTGCCAGAAAGGTTGTTTGGCAGTAATTAAGACATTTAATGCCATTAAAAGGGTACTCACATTGGAATGGACAGGTCCGAACTTTTTCTGGTGAGTTTAGTACATACATATCAGGTAAACAAAGCAACCTCATGCTGTTCAATGTATTTGAATGGTGAGTCTCTCGACAAGGTACCATTATGGTGCAGCTTTTGGAGGAACCGGGCATCTTGGACAACAACTTCCTGATTACCATGTTTAACTGCACATGTGTGGTTGCTGGAAATTTCTGTCCGATTTCCACGTAAGTAACGATGAGTGCTGTTAGCCTCACCATTATTTCTACCACAAAATCCAGCCCAATATTGTTACTGCATTCGTATGATATTTCTATTTCTCTTATTTTGTCAGCTGTGGCTCAGTTGGTAGCACCATCGCCTCTGCATCAGAAGGCTGTGGGGTCAAGACCCACTCCAGAGACGTGAGCACAACAATCTAGGCTGACACTCTAGTGCAGTACTGAAGGAGTGTTGCACTGTTGGAGTTGTTGTCTTTCAGATGAGACGTTAAACCGAGGCCCCGGCTGCTCTCTCAGGTGGACGTAAAAGATCCCACTGCACCATTTCGAAGAAGAGCAGGGGAGTTATCCCCCGTGTCCTAGCCAATATTTATCCCTCAACCAACATCACTCAAACAGATTATTTGGTCATTATCACATTGCTGTTTGTGGGAGCTTGCTGTGTGCAAACTGGCTACCGTGCTTCCTACATTACAACAGTGATTACACTTCAAAAAGTACTTCATTGGCTCTAAAGTGCTTTGGGATGTCCGGTGGTCGTGAAAGGTGCTATATAAATGCAAGTCTTTCTTTTCTATTTTAATGCAAGTGTTAACCCATTTATTTTAAATTAGTGAACACCTCTACTAAAGCAATTGTCAGGTGAACACATTGAGCATTTGTGGACTGATATCACTAAAATGAATTTCCAAGTTTTTGTTTATGAATCATTGTAGGAGTGGGTAATGCAGGGTGCTGTGAGGCATTTGCTTGATGCTGTACAGTGAGCTCTCTGACCTCCCTCTTTGAGCATCTAGAAGAACACAAGAACATGCTTAACAATGTTAGCTGTAACATATTCCTTGAAACATAGCTTCACAAGGCAAGCCATTGGAAAGTGTTGGGCTAAAATTACACAATGTCTGAGAAAGTGAATGAATAAAGAGATAAAGAATATGGAGATAAAGAATGAAAGGCTATGAGCTTGCAGGAAAACGTCAACCTCCTCCCCCACTGTATTACATCCAAGCCCAGAATCTCCATGGCCTTCTCATAAGGAGTCAGCTTTGATGACTCCCCTCCCTTGTCTGCATGTTCTGCCCTCCTTATGTGCTTTTGCCTCCAAGCACAGACAAATGGGACGCTTACAAATTCAGTGCCTGCCATAGATACCTTCTTTGGTTCAGTGTCAAGAGTCACTCCCATAAGTGAATTCCATGCTCATGTTCTGGAGTTTACTCACACTGCTCAATATCTACTGATCCACTAGTATAGCCTGTGAAATGTATCTTTGCATCCTCCTTTATATACAAACTGGATACCATAAACTTGCACTTGACCCCCCACATGCACTTTTCCAATCTTTCAATAGGTGGATCTGATAAGAAAAGATCAATAACAAATCAAAAAGCTGGTTTATTTTGCATAATACGTGTGACTAAATAAAAGTTACAATTCCAGATTTTTAAAAACTTCTCCTACAACACTTCCCAAAACAACAAACTCATGCTATGCTATCCCAAATAGTGAATGAAATATTTGATTTTGTTTAGTTTCCTTTCAGGCCAGCTTCTAGCTGGAAAAGCCATTTTATTATATCTTAATTGCCAGCTCAGACCAAAACTGGCCTTTAGACCGGACTGACTCTGAACATGGATTTTTCTCTCCTTTTTGTTAATTCTGACCGCAGGAAGTGGAATCTCCCCAGACTACCCTAGGAACGATCTCTGCTGAGTTCAAATGAAACAAGTCATCTCAACCAGGATATATGTTTTATCCAGGATGTATAAAAACAGAAAATGCTGGAGAAACTCAGCAGGTCAGGCAGCATCTGTGAAGAGAGAAACAGAGTTAACATTTCAGGTCGATGACCTTTCATCAGAACTGGAAAAAAGCAGGAAATGGAACAGATTTTTAAGCAAGTGTAGGGGCTGGGAAATGGGGGAGGGGATGAAAGAACAAAAGGGGAAGGTCTGTGATAGGATAGAAGGCAGGAGAGATTAAGAGACATTAAGAGATATTCAAGGCAAATGGAGATGGTAATGGGACAGGTTAAGAAACAAAGGATGGTTCTAGATGAAGTGTAAATTGTGCTGGCAGAATGGAAGACAGCTGCCCTGTGGGAGAGAACAGAACAAAAGTGCGGATAAAAAATATATATATGATAGGGGCCAGGGTTATCTTCATCAGATATTGCCTGACCTGCTGAGTTTCTCCATCATTTTCTGTTTTTATTTCAGATTTCCAGCATCTGCAGTATTTTCTTTTTGTATCAGTGTATATATATTTATACTAGCTGGGAGAGCCCGGCTTTGCCAGGGCTGTTTTGGGCCGGGCGGTTTAAATCGAGTGCCAGGCTTTGGGGCCTCTCTGTGTCCCTCTGTGAATCTGCTGCCGGGCAACATTTTAAATCGAGTCCCAGGCTTTTGGGCCCTGTCTGTGTCCCTCTCTCAATCTGCTGCCGGGCAACATTTCTACCTTTTAATACCTTGAAAGATGAAAGTGAAAGTACTTATAAAATGTTTTTGGTAAATCTTATGTTATTTTTAAAAGAGATACTAACTTTTTCAAAGCTGGATGATCAAAGTAGTTTGAGCTGGAAGCAGTGAAACAATGGCTGCCACATCCCTGAGATGAAAATGATTAGTCCCGCCCCCACACACACACCGATTGGCCAACCATCAGGGGACCGTACTGTAGGATTGGTCAATCGTGACGGCACAGGATTGGTCGAACCTTGACGTTAGTCAATCAATGCTAAGTAGCAGATAATGAGTTTAATTTGGTAGGTTTTTTGCATAAGGCGCAAACAATTTTCGTCCGACCGAAAAGTAAATACGCTTACGACCGTCCCGGAACTGTAAGCTTTCTTTGGAGGTAACGCGCGCGTAGGTAGGCTCTATAACTTTTGAGCGCATAGCCGGACAAACGCACACCCGAGGACAGACAGACAGAAGGACAGACAGACAGATAGACAGACAGACAGAACGACTCGTTTATATGTATAGATGTATTATACAGAATTAGATATAAAATTGAAAAGTAAAAAATTTCAGGGCTATGGGAATAATTGGATAGCTCTTTCAAAGAACCAGCACAGGTACAATGGGCAGAATGGC
Source organism: Somniosus microcephalus (assembly GCF_052327205.1). Classification (NCBI taxonomy): domain Eukaryota; kingdom Metazoa; phylum Chordata; class Chondrichthyes; order Squaliformes; family Somniosidae; genus Somniosus; species Somniosus microcephalus. The sequence continues at coordinate 319,662,273 of NC_140988.1, read as the reverse complement.
CTCCTTCTATGCTGTACGATTCTATGTGAACAATTACTGATATATCCAAACAAATGTTCATTGTCTGAAGTCCGCTGGTTCAGACCTCCCAGCTGAATTTTAATCCACATCTCCCATCCTTGCTCTCATAGAAACATAGAAAAAAAAACATAGAAAAATAGGAGCAGGAGTAGGCCATTTGGCCCTTCGAACCTGCTCTGCCATTCAATATGATCATGGCTGATCCTCTATCTCAATACCATATTATCACTCTCTCCCCATACTCCTTGATGCCTTTTGTGTCTAGAAATCTATCTATCTCCTTCTTAAATATATTCAGTGACTTGACCTCCACAGCCTTCTGTGGTAGAGAATTCCACAGGATCACCACCCTCTGAGTGAATAAATTTCTCCTCATCTCAGTCCTAAATGTCCTACCCCATATCCTGAGACTGTGACCCCTCATTCTAGACCCCCCAGCCAGGGGAAACATCCTCCCTGCATTCAGCCTGTCTAGCCCTCACTAAGAGCTAAGTTACATAGAAACATAGAAACACAGAAGATAGGAGTAGGAGTAGGCCATTCGGCCCCTTGAGCCTGCTCCGCCATTCAATTCGATCATGGCTGATCATCCAAATTCAGTACCCGGTCCCTGCTTTCTCCCCATACCCCTTAATCCCTCTAGCCTTAAGAAATATATCCAATTCCTTCTTGAATATATTTAATAAACTGGCCTCCACTGCCTTCTGTGGTAGAGAGTTCCACAGGTTCACCACTCTCTGGGTGAAGAAATTCCTCCTCATTTCTGTCCTAAATGGCCTACCCTTTATCCTTAGACTGTGTCCCCTGGTTCTGGACACCCCGACTATTAAGTTTAACTTAATAGTAGCATTTTTAGCATACAGTACACTAAGTTGCCCCTATGATAGCATAGTCAGAAGTATTGAAATATGACAGAGACATATGTTGGAATAAACAGCGTGAAAGGTATGTGTCACTCAAGTGACCAGGCAACCAGCTGCCTTCTGGGAGTACGTGAGCATGGTGTATTCAGACTCCTTGTGCGAGCAGCTTACATGGTGTTTATTGCTTGCCGCACTTAATGGGCCACTGGGTCAACACATTGATTTGGCAACATTACACCGTACCCAGGAACAATATGAGCATGATTGTTTATTTAGGCAGTTGGCAAAGTGCAGTGCATTCACCCTCTGAGGCCCAAAGAGCACAGTATTATCTGCCTCATGGAGCTTCACCTCTTGGAAGTTGTCCCGTGCTGTGCAGTTTGTGCCAATGTAAAGGTGAAACTGCTTCACATCAATTCAAACTGTACAGTATAATTGGCCTATAAAGTACTTTGATTTTACAGATCACAGTGCTATTTATTTGATAATACTTGAGGAGTTAGATGGAAGCAAATAGTTGAGTTACAAATCAAACAGAACATCATCTGGTTGTTCATATGTGCTGGAAATTTCCCCTGAGTTTCTTCTGATCAACTGCTGTGAATTCAGCAGAAGATTAGCAGAAACCCCAGATAGACACATCAATGGGGTTTCCACTGATCCTCCACCAAAGGAGAAGCCCCAAGGAAATTCCCGGCGATGGTGTTTTCTTGTAAGATTGCCTATGGGGACAGCAATATCAACCTAGGTACATTGCAACACTGCAACATGTTGCTAAATTGTCTACAAATTTAGAAAAATATCTACTCGACTGAAAATATGCTTGACACCATTCTATCATCATGCTTTTGCTTTTAACAATAAATATCAATAAAATATATGTTTTACCTTTGGGAGCCTGTACTTTTCTCTTAAATGAATCCTGAGAGATGCTCTTTCTGCTTTCTTCTGTGCAAACATGCCATCTCGTTCCATTCTGAAACCAGGAAGAAATATATAGTTTTGATAGCAGGACAAAAAAAAACCTAAAAGTTAACTCGGCTCTGACTGTATCTGGAAAGAGCTGACATTTATTGTCAGTTTTTTGTTGGGTTTGGGTGTACAATTTTCTGGTGTTGGAATCATTTAAAAAGGCTTAACAGTAAGCATTATATTATCTTTAGTTGTGGCTGCTCCTCACTGCACATTCTTCTTCCCCTATCTGCAAAGTTCATTGCCAGATTTGAAGAAAGTAACCTTTTGGGTCGGGTGGCAGGTCAGGTCAAAGTGTGAGATGGCATCATTGCTGACTGCGAGGAATGTGATTTTGTTAGGCGTAATGGAAAATTAGCAGTCTGTCAATAATGATTTTTCAATGTTTCAGAAGCCGCTGGACTCCTGTAAATTTTGAGGTCTGAGAATTCAGCCAGGGAGGGTGAAAATCCGTGTGAAAATGTATCAGTGGTAGCAGCAAAAAAAGCTGATTTAATGATGAGGCCCTGCTAATTTTAGGAAGAACAATAATGGAGTGAAGCACATACATTTGTGATGAGGGAAGCCAGAAGCCCAGCATTCACTGAGCATGGAGTAAATCACAGGCAGCACTGATGCTGTTGCTGCGACTCAGTAGACCTGTCGGGAAGTCTGAAAGAAAGTACGCAAGAAGAGTATAAAGGTAATATATGAAAGAAAACAAAGAACTTGCATTTATATAGCACCTTTCATGACCTCAGGACATCCCAAAGTGCTTTACAGCCGATGAAGTATTTTTGAAGTGCAGTCACTGCTGCATTATTTGCACACAGCAAGATCCCACAAACCATAATGAGATCTATAACCAGATAATTTGTTTAGTTGAGGGATAAATGTTGGCCAAGACACTAGGAGAACTCCCCCTGCTCCTCTTCAAATAATGCTATAGTGTAGGAATGTCTAGTTCCTATCCAAAGACTGAGGTCCACTCAGGCGCTTAAACAAAACGAAGTTTAATGGAAACTAACAGGTTTAAACAAGTAACTGCAGGAGAACATCGAGTGTAGCTCTATTCAGTTCGGAGGCTCCGCGAGGACTGCTGGCTGGTCCCGTGGTTGACGTCATGACGTCATCACGTTCTTCCCGCCAGTGGGGGGTCACGTGATGTACGGTGTGACATCATCGCGTTTACCCGCGCTGTTAAAGTAATCACGCTCTGTACAAGTAAACAGTATAAATAAAGATACAGACTCAGGCTGTAGCTAACATGTTGTTAAAGGGAATTATATATAAACAATCTGAGTCCTTTAGTGGCTCCGCCACAATAGGATCTTTTACATTCACCTGAGAGAACAGAGAGGGCCTCAGTTTAATATCTCATTCAAAAGATGGCACCGCCCACAATGCAGCACTGAGGAAACTCTCAGCCTAGATTATCTGATTGAACCGACAAGCTTTTAATGCTGAGACTGCTACGATTGAACCATGGCTGACACCTAAGAATATTCCAGTAAAGCAGCACCACAGGACTTATATGCACACAAGAGAAAGTTGCAACTGTAAAGATATTTGCTGCGCTGGTGAAGAAAAACATTAGCATTGATGCAACATGTATGGTATTACAAGTAAAAGTACTGGAGCTATTCAAATTACATTGTACAAGCAATGATGGAAGAGTGAGTGTGCTAAAGGAAGATATGTCCAGGGACCAAATCACCACAGGGAAAAATGGTTCTTCTATTTGTAGTGAAATCACAAGTATAAAGCGAGTGCTTATGCTTTCACTACCGAGACCAGAGAGAATTTTTCTCTGTGTTTCAATCACAACTGCTCTAGTGTTCAAGGGAAAATTTGCACATAATAGGAGGGAACCTGTGCCCAGATCTGAAGTTTAGAAAGCATTAAGCCCCAGTGATGAATACCATATTAATCAAATAGTCTTTGATTTGCGCAATGTTATATGCGCTAAAGCAGAAATATTTCCAGGACCATCCAACCGGCAGGGCTTTGTATCGAGCAATCATAACTCCCAAAATTAGGCACACGATCACACATGGCCACTTTGTTGTATTCAAAGTGTGATTTGGAGCCAAATAATGAGACCGCATCACCAGCGTGCAGGGCCAATTGTGCACAGCATGCTCCTAAATTTCCGCTATGCACTGTAAGCTCTCTAGCCAATACATTAACTGGTCTCTTCTCTTTTCAGGTGCTGACAGATCTGTATATTTCAAACATGCATAGAATATAAGAGCAGGGAGGTTATGCTTGAACTGTATAAAACACTAGTTAGGCTACAGCTTGAGTACTGCCTACAGTGCTGGTCACCACATTACAGGAAAGATGTGATTGCACTAGAGAGGGTACAGAGGAGATTTACGAGGATGTTGCCAGGACTGGAGAATTTTAGCAATGAGGAAAGATTAGATAGGCTGGGGTTGTTTTCTTTGGAACAGAGGAGGATGAGGGGAGACTTAATTGAGGTGTATGAAATTATGAGGGGCCTAGATAGAGTGGATATAAAGGACCTATTTTCCTTAGCAGAGAGGTCAATAACCAGGGGGCATAGATTTAAAGTAATTGGGAGAAGGGTTAGAGGGGAGTTGAGAAGAACATTTTTCTCCCAGAGGGTGGTGGGGATCTGGAACTCACTGCCTGAAAGGGTGGTAGAGGCAGAGACCCTCATCATATTAAAAAAGTACTTGGATGTGCACTAGAAGTGCCGTAACCTACAGGGCGACGGACCAAGAGTTGGAAAGTGGGGTTAGGCTGGATAGCTCTTTCTTGGCCGGCACCGACACATAAGAACATAAGAACATAAGAACTAGGAGCAGGAATAGGTCACTTGGCCCCTCGAGCCTGCTCCGCCATTCAATAAGATCATGGCTGATCTTGGGCTCAAAGCCACTTCCCCGCCCGCTCCCCATAACCCTTCACTCCCTTATCTTGCAAAAATCTGTCTATCTCCACCTTAAATGTATTTAATGCCCCAGCCTCCACAGCTCTCTGGGGCAGAGAATTCCACAGATTTATGACCCTCTGAGAGAAGAAATTCCTCCTCATCTCAGTTCTAAAAGGGTGACCCTTTATTCTAAAACTGTGCCCCCACGTTCTAGATTTCCCCACGAGGGGAAACATCCTCTCTGCATCTACCTTGTCAAACCCCCTCAGTATCTTATATGTTTCAATAAGATCACCTCTCATTCTTCTAATTTCCAATGAGTATAGGCCCAGCCTGCTCAACCTTTCCTCATAAGTCAACCCCCTCATCTCTGGAATTAACCGAGTGAATCGTCTCTGAACTGCCTCCAATGCAAGTATATCCTTCCTTAAATAAGGAGACCAAAACTGTACGCAGTACTCCAGGTGTGGTCTCACCAATACCCTGTAGAGTTGTAGCAGGACTTCCCTGCTTTTATACTCCAACCCCTTTGAAATAAACGCCAACATTCTATTTGCCTTTTTGATTACTTGCTGTACCTGCATGCTAACTTTTTGTGTTTCATGCACAACGACCCCCAGGTCCCTCTGAACTGTAGCATTTTGTAATCTCTCTCCATTTAAATAATAATTTGCTTTTTTATTTTTCCTGCCAAAGTATATAACCTCGCACTTTCCCATATTATACTCCATCTGCCAAATGTTTGCCCATTCACTTAGCCTGTCTATATCCCTTTGCAGATTATTTGAGTCCTCTGCACAACTTGCTTTCCCACCCATCTTTGTATCATCCACAAACTTGGCTACATTACACTCGGTCCCTTCATCCAAGTCATTAATGTAGATTGTAAATAGGTGAGGCCCCAGCACTGATCCCTGTGGCACCCCACTAGTTACCGTTTGCCAACCGGAAAATGACCCATTTATCCCGACTCTCTGCTTTCTGTTAGTTAGCCAATCCTCTATCCATGCTAATATATTACCCCCAATCCCTTGAGCTCTTATCTTATGCAGTAACCTTTTATGTGGCAACTTATCGAATGCCTTCTGGAAATCCAAATACACCACATCCACTGGTTTACTTTTGTCCACCCAGCTCGTTACCTCCTCAAAGAACTCCAGCAAATTTGTTAAACATGATTTCCCTTTCATAAAACCATGCTGACTCTGCCTGACTGCATTATGATTTTCCAAATGCCCTGCTACTGCTTCCCTAATGAAGGACTCCAGCATTTTCCCAATGACAGATGTTAGGCTAACTGGTCTATAGTTTCCTGTTTTCTGTCTCCCTCCTTTCTTAAATAGGGGTGTTACATTTGCGGTTTTCCAATCCGCTGTGACCTCTCCAGAGTCCAGGGAATTTTGGTATATTGCAACCAATGCATCCACTATCTCTGCAGCCACTTCTTTTAAGACCCTGGGATGCAGGCCATCTGGTCCAGGGGACTTGTCATCTTTTAGTCCCATTATTTTACCAAGTACTATTTCCTTGAATGGCTGAATGGCCTCCTTCTGTGCTGTAAATTTCTACGATTCTATGATTTTCTATTCCTATTTCAGATGATTGTTTTTTTTCTTAAGTGATTAAGATAATCACTTAATTGCATTATCAAAGCGTGAAGTAATTTACATTTATTTTGAGCCATGTATATGTGTTCAAACTCACAGTTTTGAAAAACTGCTGGCCTGTCCCGTGAGCTGACATACATGTTTCTGCTATGAAAAGCGCAGTCAAGGGCACCTTCACAAATAACATTTTGACAGGCTACAAGATGTTATATATAAAAAGCAGCATGCTTGGTATTATGAGCATAGGCCAAAGCAATGCCTTCTGAGTATATTGGGTTTCTTACACTTTTACCAAAGCTAATCAGAACTAAAAGCACTAGAGGCATGTGTAATAATCAACTGCAATAGCCACCTTCTGCAGGTTTGACTTCATAAAATGGATGGGTAGCAACTTAACAAGTGGCACAGCAGCATCATTGCAGGTGTGTTCTGACAGGCTCTTCAGCTGAGCAGTAGTTGGAACACACCAACCAGAGTTAATTAGTGCATTACTGCAATCGTCCAGAAAAAGAACAGCTTCACCATCAGTATAGCCATTTTCCAGGCACTAGAAGCAATTTTAGTCCTATGATGTTTTAAACGCATCGGAGGAAAGCAATTGATAGGGTAAAATAGGTTGTAAGTTAGATTGACATCCTGCACACTTGTTTGAGAAACAAACGCTGTTAAATAAGCTGAGCTGAACTGACACAGGACTGTTCCCAGCATAAATACCAAGCATTGGATCTTGGAATGATCGAAGAGCCCTGCACTCCTGCTCTTCAAATAGTAGCTACCTGGTTCCATGGCAGTCCGTAAAAGGCAAAGGAACAGAAAAAAGAGAAAAGAAGAAATGTAACCCTTCCCTCAAAGCAGTTCAAGGCAATCATTCAATTGCCAGTTAGAAATAATGGGCACTCCTGAATATTGTGGGCAATAAAGTGACTGTGTGTAAGAAAATATTAGAAACAAAAGAACAAAAACTTGATAAATAAGACATTTTCATGAAAAGTTCTGCAAAGGTTCTTTTTTTAAAAATGAACAGCTGCTGAATTCTACTTAATCTGTTTGAGTTGTGCTTTTTAAAACAAGCATTCGCCATACACCATTAATGCTAAAAACTTGAAAATTCAAGGCTATTTCTTGCTTGTCAAAGGAACAACTTGATCTTTCATTAAGTCAGGTTTACTGTCATTCAAGGACTTACTTTGAATCCATTTTATGTGGCAACAAAGACAAAAATGCTGCTCAACTGACTGAATTAAAGTGGCCAGTCTCTTATGAATATGGTTCAACTCAGTTAGTGTGGAATTGTAGTATAATGCCTGTGATTTTAAAGGGGCATAATGTAGGAAGGACTGAAACACAAGGAGAAAAGAAACAACACAATAAAATGTTAGTCCTGAAATAGCTTTGCGGTTTTCAAATTATTCACATTTGTGATTTGTAGGGACCTCTAAACCTTACTATTCTGTGAATTAACTCACAACTGCCATGTTGTTTCACGGAATAGTACTGCAATTTGTAAAGGATTTGCATGTTCTGCTAGTAATACCATCTGACCATGGTAGCAAAAATGTGATTTACAAGTAAGGCGGGCATCTGAACCGGCGAGAAAAGTTGGAATGGGAAATTTATCTTTCAGAGAAAGGTGGATGCCCAGCTCATCTGAACATATGTGACCTATCCAATGTTATATATTCTAGGTGTTGGCCACTCTAAGGATATGCTTTGAAACTTGAGGGAACCGAGAAGCCAGGACTGATTTCGCAATGGACTCTGAAAGTATCCCTTATGAGCTCTGCCTACAGATGACTGATGGTAAAGGATTCTCCTGTGCACTTTTGGATCGAACCATCATGTAGCATCTGACAGCTGATGTTTCAGCTTCCATTGTAGCACAAGCACAAGCCACTCAATGTCTGAGTGCTGCAGTGGAAGCTCAGACTGAAGTCATGCAAGCTCAGCTTAGAACATAAGAAATAGGAGCAGGAGTAGGCCATTCAATATGATCATGGCTGATCTACCCCATCTCCACTTTCCTGAACTAACCTCACATCCCTTGATTCCCTTAATATTCAAAAATCTATCGATCTCTGTCTTGAATATACTCAACGACTGAGCCTCCACAGCCCTCTGGGGTAGAGAATTCCAAAGATTCACCACCCTCTGAGTGAAGAAATTTCTCCTCATCTCAGTCCGAAATGGCCAATCCCTTATTCTGATACTGTGACCCCTGGTTCTAGACTCCCCAGCCAGGGGAAACATCCTCCCTGCATCTACCCTGTCAAGCTCCAAGAATTTTGTATGTTTCAATGAGATCACCTCTTATTCTTCTAAACTCCAGAGAATATAGGCCTAGGGCCTAGAAATTCGGTGGGCTGCGCCACCAATTAGCGCCTAAAGAGGGCACTCAGTGGCTTTAGCGCCACTGGCCGTGCCTCCCGCGATATTTAGCTGGGGCGCTAATGGCAGCGTTAACCTGTTGCGCTGCGCCGCCTCCGATGATGTCATCCGTGTGCGCAGCGCCCTGCTACCGCCCCGATCTCGATATTTGGCAGCGACCGCCTCTGTAGCGCCGTTCGCAAATGGCGCCCGGTTCACGGGGCCTTCCTGTGGCGGCAGTGGCGCAAATTAAGGTGGAGGTGCGGGGCGGCCGTTTTTTTCGGCAGCCGCCTGCCAGCACCTCCGTCCCCGGCCTCCTGATCACCCCCTGCGGCAGTGCCGGCTGTTTTCCGAGAGCCCGGCACTTCTCCTCGGTGCCGGGCTCTTTTGCCAGCACTCGCGATCTCCGATCGCGCTGGTGCAGGCCCCTCCCCCTTAAGAATGGGAGGAAGGCCTGCAGTACCGCAGCGCATGTGCCGCAGCGTGTGGCGCTGCGGCACATTGCACTGCGATATTCAGTTTCAGCGCCCTAAGAGGGACGCGGAGCGCCTCGAGCCTCGCCCCGTGTCCCTCTTGGGGCGCTCAAGCTGAATTTCTGGCGGTCGTTACTGCTCCAAACGCTGCGCTAAATCCGGCGCCCAGGCGAGCTTGGCGCCCCGTTTGCGGCTCCACCCAATTTCTCCCCCCTAGTCTACTAATTCTCTCCTCATAGGACAATCCCCCCATCCCAGGAATCAGTCTGGTGAACCTTCATTGCACTCCCTCTATGGTAAGTATATCCTTCCTTAGGTAAGGAGACCAAAACTGTACACAATACTCCAGGTGTGGTCTCACCAGGGCCCTATATAATTGCAGTAAGACATCTTTACTCTTATACTCAAATCCTCTTGTAATAAAGGCCAACATACCATTTGCTTTCCTAATTGCTTGCTGTACCTGCATGTTAACTTTCAGTGATTCGTGTACAAGGACACCCAGGTCCCTCTGAACATCAACATTTCCCAATCTCTCACCATTTAAAAAATACTCTGCTTTTCTATTTTTCCTACCAAAGTGGATAACTTCACATTTCTCCACATTATATTCCATTTGCCATGTTCTTGCCCACTCACTTAGCCTGTCTATATCCCCGTGAAGCCTCCTTTCATCCTCCTCACAACTTACATTCCCACCCAGCTTTGTATCATCAGCAAACTTGGATATATTACATTTGATCCCCTCATCCAAATCATTGATGTAGATTGTGAATAGCTGAGGCCCAAGCAGTGATCCTTGCGGTACCCCACTAGTTACAGCCTGCCAATCTGAAAATTATCCATTTATTCCTACTCTCTGTTTTCCGTCCGTTAACCAATCCTCAATCCATGCTAGTATATTACCCTCAATCCCATGAGCCCTGATTTTGTTTAATAACCTCTTGTGTGGCATCTTATCGAATGCCTTCTGAAAATCCGAATACACCATGCAAGCTCAGACTGCTGCCATCATCGCTGGGTTTACCAATGTGGAAAGGGGCTTGCAGGGTGTCACAGCAGTCCAGCAATCTGTCCTCCAACAGATGTCTAGTAATGCTGAGGTGCCACCCCGGGGGAGTGGCAGTGGCTGCATGGAGGACGAGACTGCTGTCCTCTCTCAGGATGACAGCATTCATCCTCTCACCACTGCCACTCCAGCAGTGCCCTTGCTGTTGCCTGTCAGCCAGCCAGCCCAGACTGCTGCCGCTGATTCCAAGGTGGTGCAGTCAACAGTCGGGCCTTCTAGGCCCAGAGGTGCTCAAGGTCATCCTGCAAGGCCATCTGCAGTCTCCCCATTGAAATTCAGTAGCCTTCCACTAGCTATGCTGCTGCCACTGGGGTAGCACTTTGTAGGAGCAATAGGACAAGCAAAGACAAATTGTAGACAGGCACTAAGGGAATGTACAAGGGTCATTAGTTGACTTTGTTAGGTTATATTTGATGGATAAAGTTGGATTGGAATGTTTCTTTTGTGGTGGTTTTTATTTCAGCATAGTGGCCAAGAGGATGGCATGATGGTCAATAACAGAGGGAAGGTAAGGTGGGGGACTATTGTTGATTGGGGAATTGGGGTTGCGTTCACTCGTACCACAGTCAGATGAGTTGATCACAGACAGACCGGGCAGAAAGGGGCTGTCTGGGTTGCCTCCTCCCTTCCACTTCCTCCTCCTCCTCAGCTGGTCCCTGTATGACTGGTGGCAAGGGCTGGGCCCTCATGATGGCGAGGTTGTGGAGCATGCATCAGACTACGATGAATCTTGAGACTGAGGGAACAGTGGACTGGTGCAGAATGAAAGCATCATGACTGCTACCAGGATATCAGGCATTCACCATCATGATGTGCTGAGCATGGTCGCACACCAACTGCACATTCAGCGTGTGGGGATAGTTCAGGAAAGTGGAGATGAGGTAGAAGATCAGCCATGATCTTATTGAATGGCAGAGCGGGCTCGAAGGGCCAAATGGCCTACTCCTGCTCCTATTTCTTATGTTATGTTCTTATGAGTGGTAACCTTTGCGGTTGCTGTACATCTCAGCATTTAGATGCGGTGCCTACAAAGCCACGTGCGTGCAGTCGATGGCGCCCTGCACCACAGGGAAGCTCGCTCCTTGTAAAGCCACATGTGTGCTCCGCCTGCTTCTCTCTGATCAGAAAGAAGACAATGAACTCCTCTCTCCTGGCATAAAGATCATCTGTCACCTCTCTTATGCAGCAGTTGGTGGCAAACTGGGAGATGTTACAGATGTTGCCTGCTCCAGCCTGATAAGATCCCGACGTGAAGAAATTCAGGACCATGGTCACCTTCACAGCCTCTGGCAGTGCGGTCCTTGTCCTGGTGTGGGGCTGCAGGTCTGGTTGCAAGAGGTGGCAGACTTCTGTGAGCACCTCCTTCATAAAGCACAGATACCTCACACACTGCTCCTGGCTCAGGTTGAGGTAAAATAATTACTCTCAGAAGACCCTAGGTGGGTAAGACCTCATGCTGAGAGCCCTTCTCCCCCGCTTCCTCTTCCCTCTGCGAGCATTTTGTCCTCTTCTTTGCTGCCTCTGCTCCATCTCCCTGTCATGCTGCAGGCCAAGGGGGATGAAAACTAGAGAACCCATGACTGGGAGCAAGTGGTCTAACCAGAACCCTTGAAGTGAGAACCAAGGCCTTCTCCACTTGCAGCACCACTCCCTGTCACCTCACCAACTTTAAACAACTCTAGAAAGCTCCAAAAATTTCCACAAACTCACACAGGGCCAATAGAAATTCATCAGCAACTAACCTTAGAGTGGTTGCCGATCCCTTTAAATATCACTGGTGGGGGGTCCTTGCTGCTGCTGAATGCATGTTCAGCTGTGCAAGGTTAAGACAGTGCGTTAGCTCCAGCGTTGAGGATGGAAATGACAGCGCTGGCATCAAATCAGCAGTACTCCAGGTGTGGTCTAACCAGGGCTTTGCATTGCTTTAGCATAGCTTCCACCTCCTTGTATTCTCGTTCTCTAGATATAAAGGCTGCCATTCCATTGGCCTTTTTGATTATTTTCTGTACCTGTCCATGACATTTTAATGATCTGTGTACATGGACACTCAAATCTCTTTGGACCTCCACTGTTTCTAGCTTTTCACCATTTAGAAAGTGCTCTGTTCTATCCTTTTTAGATCCAAAGTGGCTGAACCCACAATTGTCTACATTGAAATCTATTTGACACAGTTTTGCCCATTCACTTAATCTATTAATATCTCTGTAATTTTATGCTTCCATCTACACTGCTTACAATGCCATCTTTGTGTCATTGTCAAACTTGGATATGTGGCTTTCTATCCCATCATCTAAGTCATTAACAAATACGGTGAATAGTTGAGGCCCCAGCACAGATCCCAGCGACAACAAAAGGGCAGGGTTCAGAATTTTGAAGTGAACACACCTGATGTTGAAGAACTAGGCAGCTACAGTATCTATGCCACTAGCGGCAATGCTAGCAGTTGTGAGAAAGACTTCAGTACAAAACTTTTGATCAACGAGCAATATATTGATATGTGTATCGACACAGCCGCGGACTGAGTAAGGACACATATGAGAGTAAGTTTAATCAAATACCACTTACAAAGAGTACCGTAGAGTTAAAAACCTACTCCAGAGAAATCCTAAAGACATGTGGACAAATGGAATGTAAAGTTCAGCACAATGGCCAGTCAGTAAAGCTGCCTATTATTGTAGCAAGTTAAAACAACAGGCCAACCCTCATGGGCAAAGATTGTTTGAGAAAGTTAAAATTAGACTGGAAAAACATCTTCAGTGTAGATGCTTCAAAGAAGTGACTTGACACAATGCTAAAGAAGTATGAAAGCATGTTCACAGACAGTTACGAGGGTATCACTGAGTATGATGTGCATTCCCGCATCAAGTCTAACGCGAAGCATTTACATTAATGACTTGGATGAAGGGACCGAGTGTAATGTAGTCAAGTTTGCAGATGATACAAAGATGGGTGGGAAAGCAAGTTGTGCAGAGGACTCAAAGCATCTGCAAAGGGATATACAGTAGACAGGCTAAGTGAGCGGGCAAACATTTGGCAGATGGAGTATAATGTGGGAAAGTGCGAGGTTATCTACTTTGGCAGGACAAATAAAAAAGCAAACTATTATTTAAATGGAGAGAGATTACAAAATGCTACAGTTCAGAGCGACCTAGGGGTCCTTGTGCATGAAGCACAAAAAGTTAGCATGCAGGTACAGCAAGTAATCAAAAAGGCAAATAGAATGTTGGCCTTTATTGCAAGGGGGTTTGAGTATAAAAGCAGGGAAGTCCTTGAGTACTGCGTACAGTTTTGGTCTCCTTATTTAAGGAAGGATATACTTGCATTGGAGGCAGTTCAGAGACGATTCACTCGGTTGATTCCTAAGATGAGGGGGTTGACTTATGAAGAAAGGTTGAGCAGGTTTGGCCTATACTCATTAGAATTTAGAAGAATGAGAGGTGATCTTATTGAAACATATAAGATACTGAGGGGGTTTGACAAGGTAGATGCAGAGAGGATGTTTCCCCTCATGGGGAAATCTAGAACTTGGGGGCATAGTTTCAGAATAAAGGGTCACCCTTTTAGAACTGAGATGAGGAGGAATTTCTTCTCTGAGGGTCATAAATCTGTGGAATTCTCTGCCCCAGAGCACCGTGGAGGCTGGGTCATTAAATACATTTAAGGTGGAGATAGACAGATTTTTGCAAGATAAGGGTTATAGGGAGCGGGCAGGGAAGCTCAAGATCAGCCATGATCTTATTGAATGGTGGAGCAGGCCCGAGGGGCCAAGTGGCCTATTCCTGCTCCTATTTCTTATGTTCTTATGAAGCCTGTCTATTGTAAGGCAAGGCCGGTCCCCTATGCGTTGAAAAGGTGGAGGAAGAGCTAGAGAAACTGAGAGAGAACGGAATGCTAGTAAAAACTGACAAAAGTGAATGGGCTACCCTGAATCTGGTAGTGCCTAAAGCAGACAAAACTGTACACTTGTGTGGTGACTACAAAGTTACTATCTGTTAAATCTCAAGAGTTTAATAACCTTGCTTGTATAACAATTAAAAGAGTACGCAGGAGACAGAGTTCAGTTAACAGCCATCTTTCCAGAGAACCTTCTCCACTCCATGCACTCTATTTCCCATAGTGCATTGCACATCACAACTACGGTAAGCTATGTAGGACAATTCAAATACACATTCAAAATACACAACATCTCCTCCCCTCTTACATTAGATGTTCCAATAGAACCACAAAATTTAAAAACACAATAATAATTCGAAATTTTTAAAACACAATAATAACACAATAAAACACAGATAAAGGATAAGCCTCTGAACTATAAGTTCAAACGTATAGGGGGCCGCCGCTCTCTGGTAGGATACCGGCGGTCAACCTGGCTCTCCAGTTCATTGTCTCTCAATTTACAATTTACAATTTAAATCGCTTTATTGGCATGATAAGTTACATCTTATGTTGCCAAAGCATCAAAATACATTTATGGTTTAGCACATAAACGCAGTTCTATTCATACAGTGTATAAACAGGTATATCCCTGAGTGTATAAATATACATTCGCATTGTTTATATATATTTTTTTCTTAGTTTACTGGTGATGTCAACACAGGTGTAGGCGGCTGAGGTGCCTGTATACAGGTCTCCCTTGCTGATGAGATAGGGGCTGAAGCGGCTGCTTCCTCAGAAGGTGAGCCTCTCGGTGTAGAAGGCAGATGACCCACAGCGTCACCCAATGGCAGATAAACTGCTGTTGGTGGTTCAGTGGGTGTTGCTGCACTTTGTAGAAGCTGATCGGTGTGTCTCTTCCAGACAATGTCCTTGGGTGTCTGTACAGTGTAGGATACTGGACCAGTCTGTGCAATGACAGTAGCAGGAACCCACTTAGGTCCACCACTGTAGTTCCATGCCAACACATATTCACCTGGACTGAAGACTCTGTCTTTGGAGCGTTGTTCACATCGCTTGATCTGCTTGTCCTGCTGATACTGTACCACGTCTTTCACCTTTGGCAGTTTCAGCAGGTCAAAGTTGGTTTGTAGCTTTCTTTTGAGCAGTAGAGTGGCAGGTGATGCTTTTGTGGTCGCATGTGGTGTGTTCCTGTAACTCAACAGGAAACTATTCAGGCGCTAATGAAGCGTTCCCTGGCCTTGCGATGCCTTTAGAGAGTGTTTCATGGTCTGAACAAACCTCTCAGCTAGACCATTGGTCGCAGGGTGGTATGGTGCAGCCCTGATATGTTGTACGCCATTCACCTGCAGGAATGTAGCCATTTCTTGTGACACCCACTGTGGACCGTTGTCTGAGACAAGTTGCATCGTGATCCAAATCGGCTGAACACCTCACCTAACGTCTCAATGGTCTTCTCAGCAGTGGTGGACCTCATTATAACAACCTCTGGCCACTTACTGTGCGCGTCAACAGCCACCAGGAACATTCTCTCCTTGAGTGGACCTGCAAAGTCTACATGAATGCGGTGCCATGCTTCCTCCGGAAAGTCCCAGGGGCGAAGAGGTGCAAGCTGTGGCACATTACGAACTCTCTGACATGAGGAACAGGTTTTAGGTGGGTAGGGTCTTTGATGATGGTCAGTGACCTCCGTAAACAGCGTTTCTGGTAGATGTTCTCTATGGTCGGTAGCCGGGTGCCGGTAATGCGTTGGGCAGTTTTGACTACCCGCTGCAGGGCTTTCCGGTCATAGGAGCTACAGCTGCCATACCACACTGTGATACAGTTCGTCAGGATGCTCTCTATTGTGCAGCGGTAAAAGTTAGAGAGGATCAGGGGTGACAGGTGACATCCCTTCAGCCTCCTTAGGAAATATAGGCGCTGCTGGGCCTTCTTCACCAAAGAGGAGGTATTGAGGGACCAGGAGAGGTCTTCCGTGGTGTGGACTCCGAGGAACTTAAAGCTGTCCACCCTTTCCACCACAGCCCCATGGATGTGGATGGGGGTGTGACTTCCGCCTTTAGACTTCCTGAAGTCCACAATGATCTCCTTGGTTTTCTTGATGTTAAGGGCCAGGTTGTTTTCGGCGCACCACTTCACGAGATGTTGGACCTCCTCCCTGTAGGCTGACTCATCGTTGTTGGTGATCTGGCCTACCACCGTGGTATCATCCGCAAACTTGATGATGGTGTTGGAACCATGAACAGCCACACAGTCGTGGGTGAAGAGGGAGTTGAGGAGGGGGCTCAGCACACAACCTTGTGGGGCCCCTGTGTTCAGGGTCAGGGGGGGTTTAGTGTAACCTTCATATCATCCGCCTCCTTTGTGAGGACAGATGCAAAATACTCATTTAATATATTTGACAAGTCCTCTGCCTTTACGTGAAGATTTTCCTTTGGATCCTTAATAGGCCCAGCTTTTTCCCTAGCAAACTGCTTACACTTTATAAAAAATGTAATGTTGCCTGCTAATCTTTTCTTGTAACCTCTGTTTGCCTCCCGTAATAACTTTTTCAATTCCCTCCCTTACTTTCCATAATCTTCCTGGTTATTAACTGAATCTTGCTGCTGACATTTATCATAAGCCTTTATCCGTTTTATTTTAACTTTTATTTCCTTTGTCATCCAGGGTGCATCGGCTTTGGATGCTCTACGTTTACCTTTTTGCTTTTGCTGGTCGCTGGCTTGTGGATTTACAATTTTTCCGACGCTTTGATCTACGGTGATGTCTAACTTGCATCAATTTTGCCATCATCTTTCTGCACCGCTACTGACTTTCATTCCTACGGCAACAACCTCCATCCTCGAACTCCCCTACCCTTCAAATGACTTCTAGACTTCACTCGCCTGCCATCACTGTGCGCCTGGAGTCACATATAGGCTAGACCAGGTAAGGACAGCAGATTTCCTTCCCTAAAGGACATTAGTGAACCAGATGGGTTTTTACAACAATCCGGTAGTTTCACGGTCACTAGCTTTTTATTCCAGATTTATTTAATTAACTGAATTTAAATTTCCCAGCTGCTGTGGTGGGATTTGAACTCATGTCTCTAGAAAATTAGCCCAGCCTCTGGATTATTATTCCAGTAACATAACCACGATGCTACCATACCCCTCGTCGACTGTCCTACTCTCCAACCACTGTCCCAGGCTTGACTCCCTCTTAGATAAGCCTACAGTTTCCCTCTGTGTCTCTCTTGGCATCCTACGAGGGGCCCATTGAGGCACTTGTCGCTGCCTCCTTACGAGCAGCAACCCCAACTGTCCCATCCTACTCACTCGCTGACCTACCCGCCCAGCGTGCCCACTGGGGGCTAATCTTGCCAATCTCCACCCCGCCCAAATCATCCCCTGCAGCACTGACCCTGTGGATGCTGGCAGTGGGTCAGCCATCACCGACCCTCTCCGCATCTCCCTCCAAAATGCGAACAAGGCCCTTGCCATCCATGAGCTTATCGTGGATGGCTGCATCGACATCATGGCCCTGATGGAAACTTGGTTGAGGGGCGATGACACCTTACCCTTAAATGAAGCCTCTCCACCATGCCTTTGAAATGGTTGACCACGCCATTCTGCACCAACGCCTCTCCACCGTCGTCCAGCTGGGTGGGACTGCACTCGCCTGGTTCCATTCTTATCTATCTAATCATAGCCAGAGAATCATCTGCAATGGCTTCTCTTCCCACTCCTGCATCGTTACTCTGGTGTCCCCCAAGGATCTATCCTTGGCCCCCTCCTATTTCTCATCTACATGCTACCCCTTGACGACATCATCCAAAACACAGCTTCAGTTTCCATATGTATGCTGATGACAACCAGCTCTACCTCACTACCACTTCTCTCGACCTGTCCACAGTCTCTAAATTGTCAGACAGCTGGTCCAACATCCAGTTCTGGATGAGCAGAAATTTTCTCCAATTAAATATTGGGAAGACCGAAGCCATTGTTTTCGGTCTCCGCCACAAACTCCATTCCCTAGCCACTGTCTCCATCCCTCTCCCTAACATCTGTCTGAGGCTCATGGTTGACGCTGAAATGAGCTTCCGACCACATATTTGCGGCATAACTAAGACAACCTATTTCCACTTCCGTAACATCGCCCGTCTCTGCCCTTGCCTCAGCTCATCCGCTGCTGAAAACCTCATCCATGCTTTTGTTACCTCTAAACTTGACTATTCCAACGCACTCCTGGCTGGCATCCCACATTCTACCCTACGTAAACTTGAGGTGATCCAAAACTCTGCTGCCTGTGTCCTAACTCACACCAAGTCCTGTTCATCCATCACCCCTGTGCTTGCTGACCAACATTGGCTCCCGGTTAAGCAACGCTTCGATTTCAAAATTCTCATCCTTTTTTTCAAATCCCTCCATGGCCTCGCCCCTCCCTATCTCTGTAATCTCCTTCAGCCCCACAACCCCCAAGATATCTGCGCTCCTCTAATTCTGGCCTCTTGAGCATCCCTGATTATAATCGCTCAACTACTGGTGGCCATGCCTTCTGTTGCCTAGGCCCTAAGCTCTGGGATTCCCTGCCTGAACCTCTCTGCCTTTCTAACTCTCTTTCCTCCTTTAAGACACTCCTTAAAGCCTACCTCAAACTTTTGGTCACTTGTCCTAATTTCTCCTTATGTGGCTCGGTGTCAATTTTTTTGTCTTAAAATACTCCTGTGAAGCGCCTTGGGACGTTTTACTACCTTAAAGGCGCTATATAAATACAAGTTGTTTTTGTTGTTGTTGTTGAAACAAATATACTTAGTTTGTATCTGAACTATCTCTTCCCTGAATGCTCTCCACAAAAAGCAGGACAAATCCAATCTGGCCAATTACCATCCTATCAGTCTACTCTCAATCAGCAGCAAAGTAATGGAAGGTGTCATGAACAGTGCTATCAAGTGGCACTTACTCACCAACAACCTGCTCACTGATGCACAGTTTGGGTTCCGACAGGACCACTCGGCTCCAGACCTTATTACAGCCTTGGTCCAAACATGGACAAAAGTGCTGAATTCCAGAGGTGAGGTGAGAGTGACTGCCTTTGACATCAAGGCAACATTTGACCGAGTGTGGCATCAAGGAGCCCTAGTAAAACTGAAGTCAATGGGAAAAACACTCCAATGGCTGGAGTCATACCTAGCACAAAGGAAGATGGTTGTGGTTGTTGGAGGCCAATCATCTCAACCCCAGGACATCGCTGCAGGAGTTCCTCAGGGCAGTATCCTAGACCCAACCATCTTCAGATGCTTCATCAATGACCATCCCTCCATCATAAGGTCAGAAGTGAGGAAGTTCACAAATGATTGCACTCCTCAGATAATGAAGCAGTCCATGCCCGTATGCAACAAGACCTGGATGACTTTCAGACTTGGGCTGATAATTGGCAAGAAACATTCACGCCACACAAATGCCAGGCAATGGCTATCTTCAACAAGAGAGAGTCTAACCACCGCCCCTTGACATTCAATGGCATTACCATCGCTGAATCCCACCCTCAACATCCAGGGGATCACCATTGACCAGAAACCTAACTGGACCAGCCACATAAATACTGTGGCAACAAGAGCAGGTCAGAGGCTGGGTATTTTGTAGCAAGTGTCTCCCCTCTGACTCCCCAAAGCCTTTCCACCATCTACAATGCACAAGTCAGGAGTGTGATGGAATACTCTCCACTTGCCTGGATGAGTGTAGCTCCAACAGCACTCAAAAAGCTCGACACCATCCAGGACAAAGCAGCCCGCTTGATTGGCACCTCACCAACCACCCATGTTTGCAGTGTATACTATCTACGAGATGCACTGCAGCAACTCGCCAAGGCTTCTTCAACAGCACCTCCCAAACCCACGACCTCTTCCACCTAGAAGGACAATGGCAGCAGATGCATGGGAACACCATCACCTCCAAGTTCCTTTCCAAGTCACACACCATCCTGACTTGGAAATATCATCGTCGGTCGGTCAAAATCCTGGAACTCCCTCACTAACAGCACTGTGGGAGCACCTTCACCACACGGACTGCAGCGGTTCAAGAAGGCGGCTCACCACCACCTTCTCAATGGCAATTAGGGATGGGCAACAAATGCTGGCCTTGCCAGTGATGCCCACATACCATGAATGAATAAAAAAAACTATGAAGGAAAGGATTGGGAGGAAACAAAATGGAGGACTACCCGGCAAAAGCAACTAATGCATGGAGCACAGTGCAACAAAATTCAAAAGAAACAACAACAAAAACTTTTAACGCTCCAGAAAAATTAGTGCCCCCGCAGCCGAAATTCATTGGTAGCGCCCCAAGAGGGAAGCAGGGCGCTACTGGAAGTGCCTCGCCTCCCTCTTGGGGCGCTGTGAGGGAATATCATGATGCTACGTGTCGCAGCACCATGCGCTGCGGCATGTTGCGCCGCGGTACTGCAGGCCTTCCTCCCCTTCTTAAAGGGGAGGGGCCTAGCACAGCACAATCTGGGGCCCAGCTGGGCCACCAGGGATTGGAGTGCCGACAAAAGAGCCCGGAACTCAAGAGAAGTGCCGGGCTCACGGAGCGCAGCCAGCACTCCGTGGGGGGGGGGCTGCTCAGGAGGCCGTGGACGGCAACGGGGGCAGGTGCTGGCAGGCGGCCAGCAACAAAAATGGCCGCCCGGCACCTCGCCTTTAATTAGCACCGCCCCAGCCGCAGGTAGGCCCCCCTAACCTCGTTGGACATAGCATCCGGCGGTAAGTCATGGGGCGCTACTGAAGATCGTGGCCAGGGCGCGTGCGGGCCGCTGCGCACGCTAACGGGAGGCGCAAAGCAACCTAATTTTTCCCCCTTTATCTTTAAGAAATTTCCTTAAAGCAGGCCAGACATCAGGATTTCCAATGCACCCACTTTATAAGAGCAAGATGTGTGTTGTGGGTGGAGACTCACCTGAATTTAGAAAATGTTGTTAGGGACCTAATTTAAATAATTAATATACTTAAATATGGCCTCTTGAGAAATTAGGCACCACACAATTTGGGGGACAATAGTCAGAGCCCTGATTTTTTGATCCACGTCTTCCATCTGTGAAGCTCCATGCAATGTGCAGCTTCCAAAAATTCAGGCTGTAGAGATTTTCTCTGGCCTTGAATAATGTTTCAAAATTATTTAATCATTTGATGTTTACATTTTTCTCTGGAACCAGGTTCTTAATAATTTAATCAATGTTTTAAACGTCCTTTTCTCTCTTTGCCTGCAAATTATATTGAGATTTAAGGGGCTTTGTTATCAGGAAAACATGCTCACCACATGTAGTGAAAACATATGCCCATTTCTGAAGAATGGGTTTGTGGCTTGTGGTTGCATGTTTGGTTAATAATTTTGAGTCAATGGCCCAGAAATTCAGGTCGGAGGCTTCCCGTGGGTGCAAGCCTCCGACCTGCACTTACCTAGCGTGCCGGCCGTTGTGCTGTGGGCCCCCGTGGGATTCCGATCCTGGGCCTGCTCCAACTGCCGGCGCACAGTGCCTGTGTATCCCAGGGGCGCAGTTAGTTCGAAGCATCCCCTGGGATCACGTGGGCCATGGAGAGCCAATGGTAGCAGGAAATGCCCATTCATTAATTTGACAGGAAGAGCTGTCAAAACTATAAATACAAATCAGCCCCAAAACATAACTAAAACTTCAAATAATTTATTTTATAAATCACATTTTTAAAATAACTATAAATTACATAAAATAACTATTTTAAACAATAATTAAAATTGTTGAAAATATTAATTACAGTTTCTAACGGGGCTAAAAATAAACTTACCTTTCTTTAAAGTATTTAAAAATAATAAACCTGTGGAAAAATGTTTTAATTTTACTTATTTCACCACTTACCTTGTTAAAAGTAGGCCTTACAACTGCTTTTTAAAAGTGTAACTCCTGGAGACTTACCCTTCCGGAGAAACCTGCAAAAAAAACGTAAGTTCCAGGCGCACGCACTGCCTCTCCGGCACACGCGTTCGACCTGTGAACCCCTTCGTTTAAGGGAACGGAAGTTCCGGTTTCCCACGCATGCGCAGTGCATGCATGAAACCGGCACTTTCGTTGGGCCTACGCGTGAGTACCCTGCGCGTACTCACCCGTGGGGACCCGAATTTCAGGGCCAATATAATTTCAGTGACGGTCAGGAAAAGTTCACACTACAACAGTTTTTTTTTAAATTCGTTCACGGGATGTGGGCGTCGCTGGCAAAGCCAGCATTTATTGCCCATCCCTTCTCGAACCGCTGCAGTCCATGTGGTGAAGGTACTCCCATAGTGCTGACTTTGTCGTAGCAGTTTGGTACAATTAAGTGATTTGCTGGGCCATTTCAGAGGGGCAGTTAAGAGTCAACCACATTGCTGTGGGTCTGGAGTCACATATAGGCCAGACCAGATAAGGATGGCAGATTTCCTTCCCTAAATGGCATTAGTGAACCCGTTGCGTTTTTACAACAATCCAGTAGTTTCATGGTCATTAATTCCAGATTTAATTACTGAATTTAAATTGGAACTCACTTCTCTGGATTATTAGTCCAGCCCTCTGAATTACTAGCTCAGTAGCATAACCACTATGCTACCATATCTGTATAAATAGCTGTGGAACAGTTTTTTGGCTAGTTTATTTCAGAACCAGTTCTAAGATTTATTTGGGTACAATTAAAGATACAAAAGCATCACTGATGCCTGAAACAACAATGACACATTGGACCTGAAGTATTCCAATGATCTTCTGGCCAGATTTTCTTTCCTCAATCTCCTGTAAACTTCAAATGATCCAAAACTCTACTGACCGTTCCCTATCCCACTTCAAATCCCATTCACCTGTCCCCCCTGTCCCCCAATGCCTTAAATTTAAAATTCTTTACAGCCTTGAATCGCCCTTTCTCTGTAACCCCTTCCAGATAGAGTAAATAAGGAGAAACTGTTTCCACTGTCAGGAGGCAGGTGCAGGAGAACGCAGATTTAAGATAATTGGCAAAAGAACCTGAGGGTAGATGAGAATTTTATTTTTAACGCAGCGAGTTGTTATGATCTGGAATACAATCTGGAATTGCCTGAAAAGGTGGTGGAAGAAGATTCAATACTAACTTTCAAAAGGGAATCAGATATATACATGAAAAGCAAAAATTGCAAAGCTATGGGAAAAGAGCAGGGTAGTGGGACTGACATTGAAAGAGCTGGGACAGACACGATTGTCCAAATGGTCTCCTGTGCTGTATGATTCTATGATAATGTGATAGTATCACTGACCTGTCAACTATTACTTCCAAATTCTTTACATATTTCACCTATTTTTCTGGTTTGTGCATGTAACTGATACAACCAGATCAAATATATAACACAGATCCCTGAAGGTAGCAGGACAGGTAGATAAGGTGGTTAAGAAGGCATACCGGATATTTGCCTTTATTAGCCAAGGCATAGAATATAAGAGCAGGGAGTTATGCTTGAACTGTATAAAACACTAGTTAGGCCGCAGCTAGAATACTGCGTGCAGTTCTGGTCACCACAATACAGGAAGGATGTGATTGCATTAGAGGGAGTGCAGAGGAGATTTACGAGGATGTTGCCTGGCTGGGGAATTTTAGCTATGAGGAAAGATTGGATAGGCTGGGATTGTTTTCTTTGGAACAGAGGAGGCTGAGGGGGGACCTAATTGAGGTGTATAAAGTTATGAGGGGCCTAGATAGAGTGGATAGGAAGGACCTATTTCCCTTAGCAGAAGGGTCAATAACTAGGGGGCATAGATTTAAAGTAATTGGTCGGAGGTTTAGTGGGGTATTGAGGAGAAATTTTCACCCAGAGGGTGGTGGGGGGTCTGGACCTCACTGCCTGAAAGAGTGGTAGAGGCAGAGACCCTCATCATATTTAAAAAGTACTTGGATATGCACTTGAAGTACCATAACCTACAAAACTACGGACCAAGTGCTGGGAAGTGGGATTAGGGTGGATAGCTCTTTGTTGGCCTCCTTCTGTGCTGTAAATTTCAATGATTCTATGATATAAAATGATTATATTTATCAACATTAACCAACTTATCCATAGTTCTCCAGGTCATTCTTCTGCTTTTTGAAAGAAAGGGTAACAAATGTTGCTTTTCTATCATCTAGTATCTAACTCTATCTTAAGAGCTACCAAGGATTTTTTCCTAACAATCCATCTAGTCCCCTTTCATTCCTTTTATATTACATAAAATGTACAGCACAGAAACAGGCCATTCAGCCCAACTGGTCCATGCCCGGTGTTTATGCTCTACACAAGCCTCCTTCCACGCCTCTTCATCTAACTCTATCAGCATAACATTCTATTCCTTTCTCTCTCATGTGTTTATTGAGCTTCCCCTTAAATGTATCTATGCTATTCGTCTCAACTACTCTTTGTGATAGCAAATTCCATATTCTAACCACTCGCAGGGTAAAAAAGTTTATCCTGAATTCCCTATTGGATTTATTAGTAACTATCTTATATTTATGGCCCCTAGTTTTGGTTTCCCCCACAAGTGGAAACATCCTCTCTACATCTACCCAATCAAACCTTTTCATAATCTTAAAGACCTCTATCAGGTCACTCCTCAAGTCTTCTCTTTTCTAGTGAAAAAGTCCCAGCCTCTTCAATCTTTCCTGATAGGTATAACCTCTCAGTTCTGGTATCATCCGTGTAAATCGTTTTTGCAACTTCTGTAGTACCTCTATATCCTTTTCATATTGGGCTAGATTTTGCGGTAGAAATAACGGTGAGGCTAACAGCGCTCACCATTAATGTCGCAGAAATCAGCAGCAACTTCCGGCAACCGCACATGCGCAGTTAAATGCGCAAATTAGGATGCTGCTCTCCGAGATGTCCGGCTCCTCCAAAAAGCAGCACGGTAATGCTATCTCACCGAGAGACTCACCATTCAAATACAGTGAACGGTGTGAAGTTGCTGTACTTACCTGACGTTTACGAACTAAACTCGCCAAAAAAAGTTAGGGTTTGTCTATTCCAATGTAAGTACACTTTCAATGGTGTGTTTTGTCTTAATTACTGCCAAACAACCTCACTGGCACTGAAAAGTAACTTTAATAAGTGTGGAGACTCATTCCTTCAGATTTTAATTATTGTTGGAGATGTAAAAAAATTAAAAAATTCAAATGCATTTTTTTTTACTTTTTCTTTGTCTCTTTAGTCTCTCTCTCTTAATCCCATCTTTATTTCCCTTTCTTTATTTTGCTTTCTGTACTTAATTTGACATTGAATTAAATATTCTAACTGATACTTCCTGATTCAGACTCTACGCTGCTCATTAACGAATCTTCAATCTGATTGGTTAAGGAGGTACACAGTTGCTTACCCTGTTCACACAGGTCCAAGATCCACTGTAGAGGGTGTTGCGATATTTGAATGGTTGGCTGATAGAAACTTCCAGTGCAAAAGTCCATTCAAAGTCTATGGTCAACTGAAAGTGTGTTCATCGCTGACTGCAAAATCCAATCCAATGTGGAGACTAGAACTCTGCACAGTACTCCAAGTGTGGTCTAACCATGGTTCTATACAAGTTTAACTATTCTTGGATTTAATTTTATTTGCACTAACTCTGATTTCTCAAAACAATGCCCTTGTTTATCTCTAGCTGATTCAAGTGATCTGCTGGAACCATAAAGGGTTGAATTTCTGTGGGGGGTTCTTCTAATATTTTCACCATAACTTTGGCAAAAAAAAAAACAAAACCCTGGAGAAACAACGTAAACATTCTTTACGCCATTTCTCCGGGGTTTCCATGGATCTTCTGCCGAAGTTATGGCGGACAATTGGGCGAACCTCCATGGAAATTCATCGTCTGAGTGGAGGGTGCGGAATATTAACATTATTTTGCGCTCTAAGTACTGTAAAAATAATTAGCATAGAAACATAGAAACGTAGAAGATAGGAGCAGGAGTAGGCCATTCGGCCCTTCGAGCCTGCTCCGCCATTCAATGAGATCATGGCTGATCATCCAAACCCTAGCACCCGGTCCCTACACCGACAGCCATCCCACACAAGCCCTATCCCCGTAACCCCGTAGCCCCACGTATTTAATCCCCCCTAACACTAAGGGCCAATTTTTTTTGGCCTTTACTGGACTTCACTGGACTTGGTCAGATAGACTGTCATTGTCATCTTTTATTTAACTTATTTACCTTTTATTTACCTTACTTGACAGAGTCCTTGCTACAAATATAGTTTAGAAATCCCATCTCCATTTTCCTTGATGCATCCCTAATCCTTTTTGTAAAATGCTTAACATTATTTCTCTATTTAGCCTAGTTCATGTCAATCTCTGATTCCTTAAAATATTTACCAGAATCAATGCATATACTGCAATCAATCCCACTGCCTACTAATTATAATGTTAACTCCTGTATGTAACACTACTGTTACTTCATCTCCAGCTTTGGTATTTGTGTTCTCGCCAATATCATTAACATTTGACCAGGAATATCTCATCTACTTTATATCCCTTAAATAAATCTCGGTTCACATATCTCCCCCAATATAACCTGCCTCCTCAACATTTTCTCATTTCCACTCATTTCCTATAATCCATCCTTACTCTACTACTCATTAGTAAATTATTACTCCTGTCAGCTTCAAGCCACCATCCCATTCTTGCAATCTTTCATTACACATTACTCCCAATCTATGCTGCTGCCAACTTAACTGTCCTTTTTTTTATGATGCTTCAAGGATGTGGCTAACATTTAGTACCAAAATCCAAACCTACCTCATTTTTGCAACCTCAATTATCCATCAATGTTTTGCCTTTCCACTGTGCTTTTCTTTCTTTTCATCTTAGCTGTAGTTTAGATTCTAGAACCATTGATGTTTACAGCTCAAAAGGAGGCCATTTAGTCCATCATGCCTGTGCTGGTTCTTGGCTAGAGCATTACGTATTAGTTCCACTGCACTGTTATCTCCCTATAGCACTGTGTATGTCTCTGCTTCAAATGTTTATCTACTCTTCTTTTAAAACATGCAATGATCTCTCCTCCAATGACAAATCATTCCATGTTCGAACAGCATTTAGGACAAGTTTTCCTAACCTTTCTCCTCCTCCTCTTACTGACAATTTTAAATTGATGATCCTTCATCACTGACAGCCCAATCAGAAGAAATAGTCATTCCCAAGTCAGCCAAGATATCAGCTTTGGCTTGGTGGTAAAACGCTGGACTCTGAGACAAAAGGTCTCAAGCTTGTATGACCTTGCTGTCTGAAAATTGACTGTTCTTTTGAGCCAGGTGTCTGTTATTGCCACTATATCATAGTCCCATAAGAACATAAGAATTCAGAGCAGGAGTAGGCCATACGGCCCCTCGAGCCTGCTCCGCCATTCAATAAGATCATGGCTGAACTTTAACCTCAGCTCTACTTTCCTGCCCGATCTCCATATCATAAGAACATAAGAACATAAGAAATAGGAGCAGGAGTAGGCCAATCGGCCCCTCGAACCTGCTCCGCCATTCAATAAGATCATGGCTGATCTGATCCTAACCGCCAAACCACTATCACAGAACCATCTCCTGAATCTAACAGAATTAGACACACGAAATAGGAGCAGGATCAGGCTACACGGCCCCTGGGCCCGCTCCGCTACCCACAGGGCCATGACCGATCCGAACCTAGACTCATGTCCAAATTCCTGCCCACTCCCCGTAACCCTTAATTCCCTTGATTCCCCTAGAGTCCAAAAATCTATCTATCTCAGCCTTGAATATGCTCAATGTTTCAGCATCCACAGCCCTTTGGGGTAGAGAATTCTAAAGATTCACAACCTTTTAAGTGAAGAAATTCCTCCTAATCCCAGTCTTAAATGGCTGACCCCTTATCCTGAGACTATGCCCCCTAGTTCTGGACTCTCCAGCCAAGGGGAAACAACCTCTCAGCATCTACCCTGACAGAATTGTTTATAGGTACGGGTGACAACCAATTCGTTTGATGGTCCTTTTGTTAATAATGGGCCTCTCTTATTTTTATGCTTGTTGCTTTTCCTTTGTAACCTTATCTCCTTCGTTCTTCCCCTGATTTCCATCTGTAGTACTTGTCCTTGCCCGGGTCTCTCTTTGTGCTCCACATTAAAACATCCTATCATTCCCCTATGTCTTTTACCTATTTTGGGCCAATTCAGTGTATTCAAACTCTGTCCCAGATATGGGATCCCCACACTATTTGGTGTAATCAGAATTTTATATGTTTCAATGAGGTCACCCCTCATTCTTCTAAACTCTAGAGAATATAGGCCTAATCTACTCAGTCTCTCCTCATGGGACAACCCGCTCATCCCAGGAATCAATCTAGTGAACTTTCATTGCACTGCCACTAAGGCAAGTATATCCTGCCTCAGATAAGGAGAACAAAACTGTGCACAGTACTCCAGGCGTTATCTCACCAAAGCCCTGTACAACTGTAGCAAGACTTCCTTACTCTTGTGCTCCAAACTCATTGCAATAAAGGCCAACATGCCATTTGCCTTCCTAATTGCTTGCTGTACCTGCATGCTAACTCTCTGTGTTTCCTGTATGAGGACACCTAAATCTCTCTGAACACCAACATTTTAATAACATTTAAAAACTATACTGTTGTCTATTCTTACTACCAAAGTGAATAACCTCACATTTCCCCACATTATATTCCATCTGCCACCTTATTGCCCACTCACTTAACTTGTCTATATCCCTTTGCAGGCTCTTTGTGTCCTCCTCGCAGCTTACGTTCCCACCTAGCTTTGTATCATCAACAAACTTGAATACATTAACTCGGTCCCTTCATCTAAGTCATTAATAGAAATTGTAAGTAGCTGAGACTCAAGCACTGATCCTTGCGGCACCCCACTAATTACAACCTGCCAACCTGAAACTGACCCGTTTCTCCCTACTCTCTATTTTCTGTCCGTTAATCTTTCCTCTATCCATGCTAATATATTACCCCAACCCCATGAGCCCTTATCTTGCATAACAACCTTTTATGTGGCATCTTATCGAATGCTTTCTGGAAATCCAAATATACTACATCCACTCATTCCTCTTTATCTACCCTGCTAGTTAAATCCTCAAAAAACTCTAATAAATTGGTTAAACATGGCTTCCCTTTCATAAAACCATGTTGACTCTGCCAAATCATATTATGATTTTCTAAGTGCCCTGTTACCACTACCTTAATAATGGATTCCAGCATTTTCCCGACAACTGATGTCAGGCTAACTGGCTTGTAGTTCCCTGTTTTCTCTTTCCCTCCTTTCTTGAATAGCAAGGTTAAATTTGCTACCTTCCAATCTGTGGGGAATGTTCTAGAATTTAGGGAATTTTGGAAGATCACAACCAATGCATCCACTATCTCTACAGCCACTTCTTTTAGAACCCTAGAATATAGGCCACCAGGTCCATGGGATTTGTCAGCTTTTAGTCCCATTAGTTTCTCAAGTACTTTTTCTCCACTGAACTCAATTGCTTTGAGTTCCTCACTTCCATTAGCCCCTTGGTTCCCCACTACTTTTGGCATGTGTCTTCTACTGTGAAGACAGGTGCAAAATATTTGTTTAAAGTCTCATTCCCCATTACTATTTCTCCTGTCTCAGTCTCTAAGGGACCAATGCTTACTTTTGCTACTCGCTTCCTTTTTACATACTTGTAGAAGCTCTTACAATCTGTTTTTATATTTCTTGCTCATTTACTCTCAGTCTATTTTCATACTTTTTATCAATTTTGTGGTCATCCTTTGCTGGTTTCTAAAGCTCTCCCATTCCTCAGGCTTACGACTATTGTTCGTAACATTATAAGCCTCTTCTTTTAATCTAATACTATCCTTAACTTCTTTAGTTAGCCACGGATGGATCACTTTTCCCGTGGAGTATTTATTTCTCAATGGAATGCATATTCATTGAGAATTTTGAATATTTCTTTAAATTTTTACCATTGCTTATCTACGGTCATACATTTTAATCTAATTTCCCAATTTACCTTAGCCAACTTGCCCCTCATACCTATGTAATTGGCTTTATTTAAGTTTAAGACTCTCGTTTCATATTTAAGTATTTCACTCTCAAACCCAACATGAAATTCTATCATATTATGATCACTCTTCCCCAGAGGATCCTTTACTATGAGATTACTAATTAGCCATGTGGCTACTTGTGCCTGCAGCTCACCAACCTTATTTACAATGCTCTGTGCATTTATACACATGCATTCTAAACCCATCTTAGTCTGTCTCGCAGTTCCCCCATCTGATCTCTCCCATTTCTGAACTACTCTTTATTCTAGTGCTGTTTGTCTCTCCCAGTCCTTCAGTGCACTTTGTATCTCCTCTCTAATGCTTCAACTTGGTGCCCCACCCCCTGCAAAATTAATTTAAACCCTCCCCCATAGCACTAGTTAACCTCCCCATGAGGACATTAGTCCCAGCACTGTTGAGGTGCAACCCATCCATCTTATACATGTCCTTCCTGCCCCGGAACTGGCCCCAATGCCCCATTAATCTGAAAGCCTCTCTCCTGCACCATTTCTCCAGCCATATGTTAAATTGTCTTATCTTACTGCTCCTATACTCACTAGCACGTGGCATTGGCTGTAATGCAGAGATTACTACCTTTGAGGTCCTGCCCTTGAACTTCCTTCCTAGCATTCTGTCTATAGGGTCTCAACCCTTTTCCTATCTATGTCACTGGTTCCAACATAGACCATGACTTCTGGCTGTTCCCCTTCCCTGACAAAATGTTTGACATCCGTTCAATGATGTCCTTTACCCTGGCACCAGGGAGGCAACACACTATACGAGACTCATGTTGGCGGTTGCAGAAACGCCTGTCTATCGAATCTACACTTTGTCGTGCCCCCCTGTGCAGTCTTTTGCCCCACGGTGCCATATGCGTTCTCCAGACTGCACTCCCCCAAGGTATTGCCACCCTCACCATTAATCAGCATGAAAAAACAGCTTAAGAGTGCCACACTCCTGGAGGATGTCTGCATTGCCTGCCTCTTCCTACCCCGCTGATGGCCACCCACTTACTATCCTCCTGAATTCTCTGTAGCTGAGGGGTGACCACCTCCTGGAATATGTGCTCCAGGAAATTCCCAACCTCCCGTATGTCCTGCAGTGACTTTGGCTGCTCCTCAAGTTCAGAAACCCTGAGCTTGAGTTCGCGCAATTGGAGGCACTTCCTGAACCAGTTGCAGCCATGCACATACCTTTCACATTTTTGTCTGCTTAATTTGTTTAATATTTGTATAACTTCCCATAAAGCATTGTTATATTACACCACAACCCCAAGTTAGACTGCAAGCTCCCATGTCACTCTTTGCCTAGGGACAACAGAGCTCTGCTCACTGGCATCTGAATGCCATTTAAATTTTAATGTTAAGGAATCTCTGCTCATATTAAGTTTCAAAAGTTAAATTAGGTTTAAACAGTTTCAAGCATGTCCAGAGCCAAAGTGTTATGAGACTTTCTTCTGAAGGTGGGCTCACATCACTTTCTCGTACCGAGTATGCTGATGAGGCCTGAGGACCATTTTTTATCGATCCTTGGGCCTCTCAGTTCAGGTGCGCTTTTTGGGCCCAGACTCATTTCTAGGCCAATATCTATGATATTTGTGGACGGCAGAGCAGCTACACAAAGCCAAAAGGCAGAATTGCACAAAGCCAGAAAACATTTCATCGAATCATACATTCCAGCTATTATTTAAATTTACCACATCAGAAACTGCAACTAAAATGTTCTTATTCTTTTAAAGCAGGGGTTATTAGAGAACTTAAATTTTTCAGTGTTGCAGGTTCTAACTTTTTTCCCCACTGCAATTAATTGTTCATTTAATATCATCAGATCATATAGGATCCTATTATTGCAAGCAACTTTTTCTTTGCCAAAATTAGTTTGACATTTTTGGAGTGTCATCATAGTAGCCTTAAACAATGAAAGAAGCTTCTCCACAGAAACATGCTTTTATTTCCATAATTTGTACAGTATCAGGATTATAAGCTTATATCAGGAATCACACTGTAGCGGTATTAAATTCTTTGTGACAAAACCTAGTCAAAGTACAGCTGATATGAACCAATTAGCTGAGGTTTAACATGACAACCAGAAGATCTTTATTCTTGGATTAAGTGCAGCACTTGCTCAGTACTCTTAGTCAGCTTAGATTTTGTGCTCAGGTCCCTGGTTCAGTGAGACTTGAACCTACAACCTTCTGACTCGGAGGTGAGAGCGCTACCACCGAGCCAACTAACTGATAATCATATATTCATATTCAAGTGAGACAAGGCCAATGAAATGATGGTCTCTCCACAATAATGAAATTAATTAGGCTCATTATTGATTTTCTATTTAGTTCATATATTTATTGGCCCAGAAATTCGGGTCGGGGGCTTCCCGCGGGTGCAAGCCCCCGACCTGCACTTGGCTAGCGTGCCGGCCATTGAGCTGTGGGCCCGCTTGGTATTCCGATCCTGGGGCTACTCCAACTGCCGGTGCACAGTGCTTGCGTATCCCAGGGGCGCAGTTAGTTCGATGCGTCCCCTGGGATCACGTGGGCCATGGAGAGCCAATGGTAGCAGGGAATGCTTCATTCATAAGTTTGACAGGAAGAGCTGTCAAACCTATAAATACTATAAGCCCTAAAACAGCACTAAAACCTCAAATAATTTTTTTAAAAATCACATTTTAAAAATAACTATAAATTACATAAAATAACTATTTTAAACAATAATTTAATTTTTTGAAAAAATTAATTACATTTTCTAACGGGGCTAAAAAATAAACTTACCTTTCTTTAAAGTATTTAAAAATAATAAACCTGTGGAAAAAATGTTTTAATTTTAACTAATTCACCACTTACCTTGTTAAAAGCAGGCCTTGCACCTGCTTTTTAAAAGTGTAACTCCTGGAGACTTACCCTCCTGGAGAAACCTGCAAAAAAGATGTAAGTTCCATGCGCATGCGCTGCCTCTCCGGCATACGCATTCGACTTCTGAACCCTTTCCTTTAAGTGAACGGAAGTTCCGGTTATCCGCGCATGCGCAGTGCATGCACGAAACCGGCACTTCCATTG
The DNA here is from genome assembly GCF_052327205.1 of Somniosus microcephalus. NCBI lineage: Eukaryota > Metazoa > Chordata > Chondrichthyes > Squaliformes > Somniosidae > Somniosus > Somniosus microcephalus. The sequence continues at coordinate 319,629,054 of NC_140988.1, read as the reverse complement.
GGCCTACGGGTGAGTACCCCATGCGTACTCACCCGTGGAGAACCGAATATCTGGGCCATTGTCTCTGTATATATGATTAAAGGTCTTGTGTTTGTATGAATATGTGTCTGTGTGGTGTAATGCTGTAATGTGTTTGAGTCCATTCAACCAATCAAATCACAGAATTTCTGATCATGATACCCACAGTGGGGAAAGGTTAGAGCCCTTCATCTAAGTCCATGAGAAACACCATGGGAAATCAGCTAGTATATTCATTTTTTAAAAAGGCTGACTTTTTTTGTGTATCTTTTTGAAAAGATTAATTTATCAAACAGCATTAACAGATGGGATTGCAGATCAAGCCAAAAGGACTAAGCAAGAACAAATTTATTTAGTTTGACCAGACCAGGCAGGAATCAAATTTTGCAGCTCAGCTTTAGATATTTTAAGAGAAATCTTCTTCAATTTTCCTAATTTTATGGATAAAGAAATGTCACCTGATTTTTCTCTGCCATCGCATTATTGTAGAGAGATCATCATTTCATTGGCCTTGTCTCACTTGAATATGAATATATGATTATCAGTTAGTTGGCTCGGTGGTAGCGCTCTCACCTCTGAGTCAGAAGGTTGTAGGTTCAAGTCTCACTGAACCAGGGACCTGAGCACAAAATCTAAGCTGCATTATTGGAGGTGCTGGCTTTCGGTTGAGACGTTAAACCAAGGCCCTGTCTGCCCTCTAAGGTGGATGTAAAAGATCCCATGGCATTCTTTCAAAGAAGAAGAGGGGAGTTTTCCCTGGTGTTCTAGCCAATATTTATCCCTGAACAAACATCAATAAAAAACAGATTATCTGGTTATTATTAAATTGCTGTTTGTGGAACCTTGCTGTGCGCAAATTGGCTGCTGCGTTTCTCACATTACAACAGTAACTACACTTCAAAAAGCACTTCAATGGCTGTAAAGCACTTTGGGACATTCTGAGATCATGAAAGGCACTACGCTGTATATAAATTCTTTCTTTCTTTCAAGGAGAATTTTTAAAGATGTCAAATTCTTACTTGAATTTAGAAATAAATTGAGATAACTATAAAATTAAGATACACATACTATGTTCTGATGAGAGGGCAACAACCTGAAACATTGGCCGCGATTTTCCCTACCTCAGCGGGTCCATGGCGGGCCCGCTGCTGTCTCCATCCCGGCCTCCGACTTGACATTCCCCTGATTGGGCTTGTTAAACCTGCCCAGGGAGCTTCCTGGCCAATTGAAGGAAGCAAATCTGATGACGTCATTTGATGACACGTCATCAGCCGGTTTCCTTAAAGCAACCATGCGCAAATTTACTTTGACATTTGTGCTGTCAGTGTTCTACAGCATTGAGGTGCTGCAAACACTGACAATGACTGCACAGAGGTGCAGGGCTGCACCCAGGCTCTCCCATGACTTCCTTCATATGCTTATGGAGGGAGTCACAGCATGCAGGAAGGTTCTCTTCCCTTCAAATGGGCGGAAGAGTCCTCCCAGGAGACCAACACAGCCTGGTTGCACATTGCACAGGAGGGTACAAGCAGGGATGTGGTCAGGAGGACCAGGCTGCAGTGACGCAAACCTTTCAAAAATCTCAGTAGATCACAAAATGTTGCTGCAAAGCTACACTCAATCTCATCCTGCTATGCCACTCACACATCCCCATCGCTGCCTTCCCTACCTTATACCTGCACATCCTTACTCACACTAACACAAAACAATATGTTGTGAAACCAAACAGGGAGTAGACTATTTTAGATCTGGTAATGTGCAACGAGGCTGGATTAATTAATGATCTCGAAGTGAAGGATCCTCTTGGGAAGAGTGATCATAGCATGGTAGAATTTCAAATTCAGTTTGATGGTGAGAAAGCTAGGTCTCAAACTAGTGTCCTGAACTTAAACAAAGATAATTACAAAGGTATGGAGGCAGACTTGGTTAAAGAGGACTGGGAAAATATATTACAGGGTAAGACTGTAGAAAAGCAGGGGCAAACATTTAAGGAGATATTTCATAACTCTCAGCAAAGATATATTCCAGTGAGAAAGAAAGATTCTAAGAGAAGGATGAACCATCCGTGGCTAACTAAGGAAGTAAAGGATGGTATCAAATTGAAAACAAAAGCATACAATGTTGTGAAGAATAGTGGAAGGCCAGAGGATTGGGAAATTTTTAAAAACCAGCAAAGGACAACTAAAAAAATGATAAAGAGAGAGAACATAGCTTATGAGAGTAAGCTAGAAAGAAATATAAAAACAGGCAGTAAGAGCTTCTACAGGTATATAAAAAGGAAGAGAGTAGCTAAAGTAAACGTTGGTCCCCTATAGGATGAGTCTGGGGAATTAATAATGGGAAACAGGGAAATGGCGGAGACTTTGAACAAATATTTTGTCTCGGTCTTCACAATAGAAGACACTAAAAGCATCCCAATAATGGATAATCAAGGGGCTATGGGGGGGGGAACTTAAAACAATCACTATCACGGGAGAGAAAGTACTAGGCAAACTAATGGGACTAAAGGTGGAAAAGTCCCCTGGACCCGATGGCCTGTATCCTAGAGTCGTAAAAGAGGTGGCTGCAGAGATAGTGGATGCATTAGTTGTAATCTATCAAAATTCCCCGGATTCTGGAGAGGTCCCAGCAGACTGGAAAACTGCAAATGTAATGCACCTATTTAAGAAAGGAGGGAGACAGAAAGCAGGCATCTATCGAACAGTTAGCCTAATATCTGTCATTGGGAAAATGCTGGTGTTCATCATCAAGGAAGTGCTAGCAGGACATTTGGAAAATCATAATATAGTCAAGCAGAGTCAGTATGGATTTATGAAAGGGAAATCATGTTTGACAAATTTGCTGGAGTTCTTTGAGGATGTAACAGTAGGGTGGATAAAGGGAAGCCAGTAGATGTCGTGTATTTGGATTTCCAGAAGGCATTCGATAAGGTGCCACATAAAAGGTTACTACACAAGATAAGAGCTCACGGGGTTGGGAGTAACATATTAGCATGGATAGAGGATTGGCTAACTAACAGAAAACAGAGAGTCGGGATAAATGGGTCATTTTCAGGATGGCAAACTGTAACTAGTGGGGTGCTGCAGGGATCAGTGCTGGGGCCTCAAATATTTTTTTTTTTATTCGCTTATGGGATCTGGGCGTCACTGGCAAGGCCAGCATTTATTGCCCATCCCTAATTACCCTAGAGAAGGTGGTGGTGAGCCGCCTTCTTGAACCACTGCAGTCCGTGTGGTGAAGGTACTCCCACAGTGCTGTTAGGTAGGGAGATCCAGGATTTTGACCCAGCGACGATGAAGGATCGGCGATAGACATCCAAGTCAGGATGGTATGTGGAACTTGGAGGTGGTGGTGTTCCCTTGCGCCTGCTGCCCTTGTCCTTCTAGGTGGAAGAGGTCGCTGGTTTGGGAGGTGCTGCCGAAGAAGCCTTGGCGAGTTGCTGCAGTGCATCTTGGAGATGGTACACACTGCAGCCATGGTACGCCGATGGTGGAGGGAGTGAATGTTTAAGGTGGTGGATGGGGTGCCAATCAAATGGGCTGCTTTGTCCTGGATGGTGTCGAGCTTCTTGAGTGTTGCTGGAGCTGCACTCATCCAGGCAAGTGGAGAGTATTCCATCACACTCCTTACTTGTGCCTTGTAGATGATGGAAAGGCTTTGGGGAGTCAGGAGGTAAGACATTTGCTGCAGAATACCTAGCCTCTGACCTGCTCTTGTTGCCACCATATATATGTGGCTGGTCCAGTTAAGTTTCTGGTCAATGGTAACCCCCAGGATGTTGATGGTGGGGGATTCAGCGATGGTAATGCCGTTGAATGTCAAGGGGAGGTGGTTAGACTATCGCTTGTTGGAGATAGTCATTGCCTGGCACTTCTGTGGCGCGAATGTTACCTGCCACTTAACAGCCCAAGCCTGAACGTCATCCAGGTCTTGTTGCATGCGGGCATGGACTGCTTCATTATCTGAGGAGTTGTGAATGGCGCTGAACACTGTGCAATCATCAGCGAACATCCCCATTTCTGACCTTATGTTGGAGGGAAGGTCATTGATGAAGCAGCTGAAAATGGCTGGGCCTAGGACACTGCCCTGAGGAAATCCTGCAGCGATATCCTGGGGCTGTGCTGACTGACCTTCAACCATCACAACCATCTTCCTTTGTGCTAGGTATGACTCCAGCCAGTGGAGTGTTTTCCTCCTGATTCCCATTGACTTCAGTATTACTAGGGCTCCTTGATGCCACACTTGGTAAAATGCTGCCTTGATGTCAAGGGCAGTCACTCTCGCCTCACCGCTGGAATTCAGCTCCTTTGTCCATGTTTGGACCAAGGGTGTAATGAGATCGGGAGCCAAGTGATCTTGGTGGAACCCAAACTGGGCATCAGTGAGCAGGTTATTGATGAGTAAGTGCCGCTTGATAGCACTGTCGATGACACCTTCCATCACTTTGCTGATGATTGAGAGTGGACTGAGGGGACGTTAATTGGTCGGATTGGATTTGTCCTGCTTTTTGTGGACAGGACATACCTGGGCAGTTTTCCACATTATTGGATAGATGCCAGTGTTGTAGCTGTACTGGAACAGCTTGGCTAGAAGCGCGGCTAGTTCTGGAGCACAAGTCTTCAGCACGATAGTCGGGATGTTGTCGGGGCCCATAGACTTTGCTGTTTCCAGTGCACTCAGCTGTTTCTTGATATCACGTGGAATAAATCGAATTAGCTGAAGGCTGGCTTCTGTGATGGTGGGGACCTCGGGAGTAAGCCAATATGGATCATCCACTCAGCACTTCTGGCTGAAGATGGTTGGAAACGCTTCAGCCTTGTCTTTTGCACTCACGTGCTGGACTCCACCATCATTGAGGATGGGGATATTCATGGAGCCTCCTCCTCCCGTTAGTTGTTTAATGGTCCACCACCATTCACGACTGGATGTGGCAGGACTGCAGAGCTTTGATCTGATCTGTTGATTGTGGGATTGCTTAGCCCTGTCTATAGCATGCTGCTTCTGCTTTTTAGCATGCATGTAGTCCTGTGTTGCAGCTTCCCCAGGTTGGCACCTCATTTTTAGGTACACCTGCTGCTGCTCCTGGCATGCTCTTCTACACTCCTTATTGAACCAGGGTTGGTTCCCTGGCTTGGTGCTAATGGTAGAGTGAGGGATATGCCGGGCCATGAGGTTACAGATTGTAGTGGAATACAATTCTGCTGCTGCTGATGGCCCACAGTGCCTTATGGATTCCCAGTTTTGAGCTGCTAGATCTGTTCTGGATCTATCCCATTTAGCACGATGGTAGTGCCACAAAACATGATGGAGGGTGTTCTCAGTGTGAAGACAGGACTTTGTCTCCACAATGACTGTGTGGTCGTCACTGCTACCAATGCTGTCATGGACAGATGCATCTGCGACAGGTAGATTGGCGAGGACAAGGTCATGTAGGTTTTTCCCTCGTGTTGGTTCTCTCACCACCTGTCGTAGGCCCAGACTGGCAGTTATGTCCTTCAGGACTCGGCCAGCTCGGTCAGTAATGGTGCTACCAAGCCTCTCTTGGTGATGGACATTGAAGTCCCCCACCTAGAATACGTTCTGTGCCCTTGTTACTCTCGGTGCTTCTTCCAAGTGGTGTTCAACATGGAGGAGTGCTGATTCATCAGCTGAGGGAGGGCAGTAGGTGGTAATCAACAGGAGGTTTCCTTGCCCGATCTATATTAATGAGTTGGATGAAGGGACCGAATGTAATGCAGCCAAATTTGCTGATGATACAAAGATAGATGGGAAAGCAAGTTGTGTGGAGAATGCAAAGAATCTCCAAAGGGATATAGATAGGCTAAATGAGTGGGCAAAAATCTGTCAGATGGAGTTTAACGTGGGAAAATGTGAGGTTATCCACTTTGGTAGGAAAAATAAAAAGCAAATTATTATTTAAATGGGGAGAGATTACAAAATGCTGAGGTACAGAGGGATCTGGGGGTCCTCGTACATGAATCACAAAAAGTGAGCATTCAGGTACAGCAAGTAATTAGGAAGGCAAATGGAGTGTTGGCCTTTATTGCAAAGGGAATGGAGTATAAAAGTAGGGAAGTCCTGTTACAACTGTACAGGGTGTTGGTGAGACCACACCTGGAGTACTGCGTACAGTTTTGGTCTCCGTATTTAAGGAAGGATATACTTGCATTGGAGGCAGTTCAGAGAAGGTTCACGAGGTTGATTCCGGAGATGAAGGGGTTGTCTTATGAAGAATGATTGAGCAGTTTGGGCCTATATTCATTAGAGTTTAGAAGAATGGGAGGGGATCTTATTGAAACATATAAGATTCTGAAGGGGCTTGACAGGGTAGATGCAGAGAGGATGTTTCCCCTCGTGGGGGAATCTAGAACTAGGGGGCATAATTTCAGAATAAGGATGTACCCATTTAAATCGGAAATGAGGAGGAATTTCTTCTCTCAGAGGGTTGTGAATCTTTGGAATTCTCTTCCGCAGAGAGCTGTGGAGGCTGGGTCATTGAATATATTTAAGGTGTAGATAGACAGATTTTTGAAAGGTAAGGGAGTCAAGGGTTATGGGGAGCGGGCAGGGAAGTGAAGTTGAGGCCAAGATCAGGTCAGCCATGATCATATTGAATGGCGGAGCAGGCTCGAGGGGCCAAATGACCGACTCCTGCTCCTACGTCTTATGTTCTTATGTAATAGACTATGACAATGCAGTGGATGTATTATACATGGACTTTCAGAAGGGCTTCGATAACATACCACATGAAAGACTCGTGACAAAGGTCAGGGTGTCGAATCAGGGGCCAGAATGGAGTGAAAGATGGCCAGAAAACAGAGGGAAGTTTTTCAATTGGCAGAAGGTGTGAAGTGGTGTCCTACAGGAATCCATGCTGGGACCACTGTTGTTCACCATATACATCGATAATTTAGATTCAGAAATTGGAGGTGTGGTGTTGAAATTTGCAGATGATACCAAATTGAGCTGTATATAGCTAATAATGGGGTAGCCAGCACTAAAATACAGGAAGACATAAAGAGGCTCGCAGAGTGGATGGATAAATGGCAAACTAAATTCAATAGAGCAAAGTGTGAGGTGATTCATTTTGGTAGGAGGAATAAGGAGGCTATTTATTCCTTGGAACATAACAAACTCAATGGGGTAGAGGAGCAAAGAGATCTGGGGAATTCAAATACATAAATCACCCCTCTGCCTTGGGACACCTTACTACGTTAAAAATGCTATACTTATTGTTGTTGAGAATTGAGAGGATGCAACTATCAGGAAAGACTGAGCAGGCTGGGGCTCTTTTATATAAGAACATAAGAAATAGGAGCAGGAGTAGGCCAATCGGCCCCTCGAGCCTGCTCCGCCATTCAATAAGATCATGGCTGATCTGATCCTAACCGCCAATCCACTATCACAGGACTATCTCCTGAATCTAACAGAATTAGACACACGAAACAGGAGCAGGATCAGGCTACACGGCCCCTGGGCCCGCTCCGCTACCCACAGGGCCATGACCGATCCGAACCTAGACTCATGTCCAAATTCCTGCCCGCTCCCCGTAACCCTTAATTCCCTTTTCTTCTAGGAAACTGTCTATTTCTGTTTTAAATTTATGTAATGATGTAGCTTCGACAGCTTTTTGGGGCAGCATATTCCATGGACCTACCACCCTCTGAGTGAAGTAGTTCCTCCTCATCTCAGTTTTGAAAGAGCAGCCCCTTATTCTAAGACTATGCCCCCTAGTTCTAGTTTCACCCATCATCTGGAACATCCTCCCCGCATCCACCCGATCCAACCCCTTCACAATCTTATATGTTTCAATAAGATCGCCTCTCATTCTTCTGAACTCCAATGAGTAGAGTCCCAATCTACTCAACCTCTCCTCATATGTCCATCCCCTCATCCCTGGGATTAACCGAGTGAACCTTCTTTGTACTGACTCGAGAGCAAGTATGTCTTTTCTTAAGTATGGACACCAAAACTGTATGCAGTATTCCAGGTGCGGTCTCACCAATACCTTGTACAACTGAAGCAATACCTCCCTATTTTTATATTCTATCCCCCTAGCAATGAAAGCCAACATTCCATTGGCCTTCTTAATCACTTGCTGCACCTGCATACTAACCTTTTGAGTTTCGTGCACCAGGACCCCCAGATCCCTTTGTACTTCAGTACTTTCCAGTTTCTTGCCATTAAGATAATAACTTGCTCTACGATTTTTCCTGCCAAAGTGCATAACCTCACACTTTCCAGTATTGTATTCCATCTGCCAAATCTCTGCCCACTTACTTAGCCTGTCTATGTCCCTTTGCAGGTTTTTTATGTCCTCCTCACTCACTACTTTCCCTCCCATCTTAGTATCATCTGCAAACTTTGATATGTTACACTCGGTCCCCTCCTCCAATTCGTTAATATAGATTGTAAAGAGTTGGGGACCCAGCACTGACCCCTGCGGAACACCACTGGTTACTGATTGCCAGTCTGAGAATGAACCATTTATCCCAACTCTCTGCCTTCTGTTAGATAGCCAATCCTCTATCCATGCCAGAATATTACCCCCAATCCCGTGATTTTTTATCTTAAGCAATAATCTTTTGTGTGGCACCTTGTCAAATGCCTTTTGGAAGTCTAAATACACTACGTCCACTGGTTCACCTTTATCCACCCTATATGTTACTTCCTCAAAGAACTCCAGCAAATTTGTCAAACATGACTTCCCCTTCATAAAACCATGCTGACTTTGTCTTATTAAATTATGATTATCCAAATGTCCTGTTACTGTCTCCTTAATAATGGACTCCAAAATTTTACCTACCACAGATGTTATGCTAACTGGTCTATAGTTTCCAGCCTTCTGTCTACTGCCCATTTTAAATAAGGGTGTTACATTAGCAGTTTTCCAGTCTGCCGGGACCTTTGCCTTCTCTGGAAAAGTGAAGACTAAGAGAAGACCTGATAGAGGTTTTTTAAATTATGTAGTTCAATAGGTTGGACAAGGAAAACTGTTTCCACTAATGCGTGAGTCCAGAACAAGGGGGCATAAATATAAGATAGCCACAAATGGATCAAATAAAGATTTTAAGAGATTTCTTTACACTAACAGTGGTGAAAATGTGGAACTCACTATTACATGAAATGGTTGAAGAAAATGGCTTTGATGCATTTAAGGATAGTCTTGATGCACACATGAATGAGAAGATAATATAGGCATATGGGGGCAGGGTATGAAGAGATATTTAGAGTGGGAGGAGACTCATGTGGATTACAAACACCGGCATACACCAGTTAGGCCAAATAGCTTGTTGATTCAATATAATTCTACATAATTCAATGTATATACCCTACCAAACGCAATGTTCCATTAATAAATTTGGAAATACAGTGAGGGAGCTACTAAACCTCTTAAAAGGTTAATAGTATTATAAATGTGTGTGAAGCTTGATAATTTCATACTTGCTCTTTGTTTTTACAGCTTGTATAAGGAATTGGCTTAAGGACAGAAAACAGCGAGTTGTGGTAAATGGCTGTTTTTCAGGCTGGAGGATGGTAGACAGTGGTGTTCCCCAAGGGTCAGTGCTGGGGCCCCTGCTTTTTTTGATATATATAAATGACCTGGATATTGGAATACAGAGTAGAATTTTTAAATTTGCCGATGACACCAAACTTGGGGGTGTGGCAAACAGTGAGGATGATATCAATCGACTGCAACAGGACATAGAAAGGCTAGCAAAATGGGCAGACAAGTGGCAGATGGAATTTAATACAGAGAAGTGTGAGGTCATGCATTTTGGCAGAAGGAACAGGGAGAGGCAATATACACGTTAACACTGTGCCATTAAGAGTGTGCAGGGACAGAAAGACCTGGGAGTTAATGTGCATAGGTTCCTGAAGGTGGCAGGACATATTGAGAGAGTGGTTAACAAAGCATATGGGATCTTGGGCTTCATAAATAGAGGTATTGGCCCAGAAATTCTGTTCGCAGACCTCCCGCGGGCAGAGGGCTGCGATCTTGAAAGATTTGTGACTAGACCAGAGGGCTCCCAGGAGGCACAGAGTTCCGTTGCTGGGCCTCTTCAAACTGCCGGTGCGCAGGGCCCACGTATCCCAGAGGCGCAGGTGGTTCGCAGCGTCCCTGGGATCACGTGGGCCATGGGGAACCAATCAGAGAAGGGAATCTCCCTTCATACATTTGACAGGAAGACCTGTCAAATATATGAATGGAAATCACCCCAAAAACATAGTAAAACTTTAAATAAATTTTTAAAAAAACATCACATTTTTAAAATGACTTTAAATTACATAAATGAAGTATTTTAAACAAAAATTTTATTTTTTGAAAATAAATAATTAAAGTTTTTAACAGGGCTAAAATTAAACTTACCTTTCTTTAAAGTATTTTTAAATGATAAATCAGTGGAAACATTTTTTTAAAACTTTTTTCAACTCTTATCCTGGTAACAGCAGGCCTTACGCCTGCTTTTCGAGGCGTAAGAATTGTAAGTGTTTTCTGCGGCCGGAAGGTCTCCAAAAAGCAGAACTCTCCCCCCCGCAGAGGCCCTTCTCAAGTACTTTCTTGACAGATCAGAAATGCCGGTTTCCAGCGCATGCACAGTGCATGCCTAAAACTGGCATTTCCGTTGGCACTACGGGTGAGTACACAGCGCGTACACACCCGTAGGGAATGGAATTTCTGCCTCATTGAGTACAAAAGTAGAGAAGTTATGCTGAACCTTTATAAAGCGCTGGTTAGGCCACAACTGGAGTATTGCGTCCAGTTCTTGTCACCGCACTTTAGGAAGGATGTGAAGGCTCTTGAGAGGGTGCAGAGGAGATTTACCAGAATGGTTCCGGGGATGGGGGATCTTAGCTACAAGGACAGGTTGGAGAAGCTGGATTTGTTTTCATTAGAGCAAAGGAGGTTGAGGGGTGATTTGATAGAGTTGTACAAGATTATGATGGGTTTGGATAAGCTAGACGGGGAAAGGCTGTTCCCACTAGTTGATGGTACAAGGACTAGGGGACACAGATTTAAGGTTTTGGGCAAGAGATACAGGGGAGAGGTGAGGAAAAACTTTTTTACGCAGCGAGTGATGAGTACCTGGAATTTGCTGCCGACAGAAGTGGTGGAAGCGGAGACACTCAATGTTTTCAAGGGGAGACTGGATAGGCACTTGAAGGAAATAAACTTGCAGGGCTACAGGGATAGAGCGGGGGAATGGGACTGACTGGATTGCTCTACAGAGAGCCGGCACGGACTCAATGGGTGAATGGCCTCCTTATGTGCCGTTATGACTCGATAACTCTATGATGTTTGCTTCAGAAGTCCAAATGAACAGAATGAACACAAGAAGACTGCAGTTCTTTTATGTCTAATAAAACCAAGCATTTTAAACCAGTTTGTAACGCTGAGATGATATTTTCCTCCTTTCCCTCTACCAGCAAAAAAAGATATTTCACTAAACTTTCAAAGCTGTAAAATAAAGAAATAAATGTGCCTATTCAGCTGCTCTTACTGAATATATTTGAATATGTTATGCCTTGCCTTCAACACCTTTTAAAAAAAAAACTCTGATCAATTCTTGTTTTGCAACACAAACAAGCACCTCGAACACAGAAAGATTTTGGGGGGCAGGGAAACTTCAGCATAGAAACAAACCTTTCCTGACAGGTATTAGAATATGTTTTCAACCTTTTCGGAATTTATGGGGTTTTTTTGTTGGAAATTTTATCCAAGATTAAATAGAAGTCAGTTAATATACAGTTGTTCCAAACAGTCTTTAAGCTAATTACTAGCACAGATCTATAAAGATGCATAGGTAGAGATTTGTAAAATTGTTTTATATCATCCACATACTGATGCTCATTAAATAAGTAATAATCTAGAATTTTGTTTTCCATCAACAATCTAGCAAACAGCAGTGTTAAAATTTAGGTTCAAAACTGCCTTATAAATTATATATTATGTTGCAAAGGCCATGTCATTATTTTGTATGGATTGATGCTGTTTGTTTCTGGGACATGTATAAAATTATAATCATTTGTATCATATTTATAGTCTTTGTTAAACTTACTTTTCTTCCACCACCTGCTTTTGGTATTCTTCATATTCTTCTCTAGTCATGCCTGCCGCAGCTGCAGGGTCTGAAGAATCTCCTTCTTCTTTCTTTCCTTCATCTCCACCTCCAAGTCCTAAGTTCTTCACCTGCCCACTCACCATCGATTTCAACAAAAAAGACATCCTTTATTAATAAAAATAATTAATTAGATATAAAGCTGTAGTTAGAAGATACATATAAGGAAAAATGAAGAGAGGACCAGTCAGCCTGGCTGGCTTTTACTTTAAAGACAGGGAGCTAGTCAAGTGCCTTTGAGAAAATGGTTCGCATTCAGTAATCTGGATTAAACCATTGAACTCTTCAATCTTCCAGAGGCAGATGGTTCAGATCACGCTGTACATCATTATTCTCTACCGTCTATTTTTAATAATACTTTAAGCTAATTTTTTCTCAAGGGTTATTTCTGTAGACTCTTATTTTCTTGCCGATAAAAAAAATAAACAAGAACGTGTCACAAGTCAAAGATTTGATTTGATAAAAGTAATTAAGTGGCTCATTTTAAATCGGGTTGACCACACATGCTGTTGAAAAACCATGGCGCTTTAAAGAGAGATTTATGTAAAAAATATATATTGCATCATAGGATGATACTAGCTGTATTCAGATGCTCGTCAAAGCTGGATAAGCAATCTGTTTCCGAGAACTATTGTATTTAAAGGAATATATACACTAGCACAGCATACCAGGGCACATTAGCACCATTGCCATTCTCAGGAAAGTTCTTAACTCAAGCCAATTGGTATCATTCACTCACTACCACAATGTCCCATGTGCACAATGTTTAGTGACTGTAATGTATATCAGTGTGTTATAACCAAATAACAATCACAAGTAAAATAAAAGACCATGAATTTGATTGATCACACTTGTATTCTACTATTTCAATATTTTTCAGGCTTGTGTGTGTTTATAAATTCAGAAGATTGTATAGTAGTTGAGGATAATTTGTAAAAGACATTTATGATAACATTCTATAAAGAATATTTCCCAGTTAACTAAAGAAATGAATAACAATTTACTACAGTGAATTCTATAATGTGTTTACTCTCAATTTAGGTAGGCGTAATGGTATCATCTTTTTCTATTTTCAATACAGAGTCAGCTCAATTTTCAAAGCCATGGAATTCAATTCAATAATAAGTGCAACAGACTACATTTCCATTATGGAAGTATTATCTTCTCAATGGGTATTATTTGATGAAATGCTATTGCATAGGATTTAAAACCACAAGGTTTTTATTCATAAGGGTATTTGAGCTGTAGGAGGAGACAAATGGTTTGAACATTGCTATTTAAAACCATTTACAAATGTGGAAACCTAGGTCCCAAATGTAATTCCTAATTGTTTATATTATGTTTTGATGCTGTAGGTAATCTCAAAAGAGGTTCATTACATTAGTATTTTCCTGATTAAAGTTTCATTCATATGCCAGTTATGCAACACATTTTGTGCAATGTGAAGCAACTTTGACTTTGCTTCAATATAGGCTGTGTAGTGTGATTCAGGTGGGAAGCCTCCCATATCAAATAGAAACAAATAACATAAGACTATCTCAAGGAATCAATTTCAGTCTACTTCACCTTCACAACAGCTGCAGTTTGACAGCAGCCATTGCAGAGTGACGTTTATAATATTCCCATGTGGTCCAATGGATTGACGAGGCACTCTTTAAACTTTATTTTTAATCTTTTAATGCTTACTGTCCTGTCGACTCTCTCCGAACATTACATTTAATGGCATTCAAATTCCAGAAAGTAGTGCTCTGTGCAGGGGCTGAATGAAAGCTTGGTTCGCTTAAAAATACAACTAGAATTCCTCCAAGCGAGAGCTGGACCTGTTTCTGGCTAGGGAGGTGATCACCTCTTACATAAGGTAAATACAGCATAGAATTATCAGAGCCAGTGTGTTCTTCTGGACCAGTTTCAATCATCTAAGGGGGCTGGAGTGCAATTTCCCAGATTTCTCCCCCCCCCAAATTGGCCCAGGATTTTATTTGTTTTTTCGCCTCTCCCAGGAGATCACACAGATGGGGTGGAGACTGTATATATTGTGTGGGACAGGCAATGGATCAAAGGGTCCTTTTCTGTTTATCATTGTTTGTTCCGATGTTCATAAATTGCATTTACATAGTGACTTATCACATCCTTCAGGACATCCTAAAATCTTTTACAGAAAGTAGAGTACTTTTGAAATGCAGTAACTTTTGCTGTGTAGACAACAGTGGCAACCAATTTGTACACCAGAACCCATAAACAGCAAATTAAAGAATGCCCAGATAATGTTTGTGGTCACATTGAATAAGGGAGAAATGTTGTACAGGATAATTGCCTGCTCTTATTTGAATAGAACTATGGGATCTTTTGCATCTACCTAAGCAGGGTGGTAGGATCGTGGTTTAACATCTCATCCAAAATGTGTCACCTTCAATAATGCAGTATTCCCTCAGTACTGCACTGAACTATCAGCCTAGATTATGTGTTAATGTCCATAGTGAAAATTGAGCTCAATTGAGGTCTGAGAGGTGAGAGTGTTGCTAATTGAATTAGACTGATACTATTGCTGTATAGACCTTCTGAACAGGAGGAGGCAATAAACAAAGATGGTTTTAAAAGATTAAGGAATCATGTAAAAGAGCTGCAATATTAATGTTAGTGGACTTCACACCTCAGACCGAAGGCTGATGGGCTCAATTTTCACTATGGACATTAACACATAATCTAGGCTGATAGTTCATAAGAATTAGAAGCAGGAGTAGGCCATATGGCCCTTCAAGCCTGCTCCGCCATTCAATAAGATCATGGCTGATCTTCGACCTCAGCTCCACTTTCCCGTCTGATCCCCATATCCCTTGATTCCCCTAGAGTCCAAAAATCTATTGATCTCAGCCTTGAATATACACAATGACTGAGCATCCACAGCCCTGTGGGGTAGAGAATTCCAAAGATTGAGTGAAGGAATTCCTCCTCATCGCAGTCTTGAAATGGCCGAATCCTTATGCTGAGACTATGCCCCCTAGTTCTAGACTCTCCAGCCAGGGGAAACAACCGCTCAGCATCTACCCTGTCAATCCCCCACAGTATCATATGTTTCAATGAGATCACCTCTCATTCTTCTAAACTCCGGAGAGTATAGGCCCAATCTACTCAATTTCTCCTCATAGGACAACCCTCTCATCCCAGGGATGAATCTAGTGAACCTTCATTGCGCTGCCTCCAAATCAAATATGTCCTTCCTCAGATAGATACCAAAACTGTGCACAGTACTCCAGGTGTGGTCTCACCAAGGCCCTGTACAATTGTAGTAAGACTTCCTTACTCTTGTACTCCAACCCCCTTGCAATGAAGGCTAACATACCATTTGCCTTCCTAATTGCTTGGTATAGCTGCATGCTAACTTTCTGTGTTTCCTGTACGAGGACACCTAAATCTCTCTGAACACCAACATTTAATAGTTTCTCACCATTTAAAAAATATTCTGTTTTTCTATTCTCCCTACCAAATTGAATAACCTCACATTTCCCCACATTATACTCCATCTATCACCTTATTGCCCATTTATTTAACCTGTGTATATCCCTTTGCAGGCTCTTTGTGTCCTCCTCACAGCTTACTTTCCCACCTAGCTTTGTATTGTCAGCAAACTTCGATACATTACACCCGATCCCTTCATCTAAGTCATTAATATAGATTGTAAATAGCTGAGGCTCAAGCACTGATCTTTGCGGCACCCCACTAGTAACAGCCTGCCAACTGGAAAATGACACATTTATCCCTACTCTCTGTTTTCTGTCCATTAACCAATCCTCTATCCTTGCTAATATATTACCTCCAACCACATGAGCCCTTAACTTGGCTAGCAACCTTTTATGTGGCACCTTATCGAATGCCTTTTCAGAATCCAAATATATACTACATCCCTTTATCTACCCTGCTAGTTAAATCCTCAAAAAACTTTAATAAATTTGTTAAACATGATTTCCCTTTCATAAAGCCATGTTGACTCTGCCTAATCATATGATGATTTTCTAAGCGCCCTGTTACCACTTCCTTAATAATGGATTCCAGCATTTTCCCAACAACTGATGTCAGGCTAACTGGCCTGTAGTTCCCTGTTTTCTCGCTTCCTCCTTTCTTGAATAGCAGGGTTACATTTGTTACCTTCCAATCCGCTGGGACCATTCTAGATCCTGGGGATTTTTTGGAAGATCATAACCAATGCAACCACTTTTTCTGCAGCCACCTCTTTTAGAACACTAGGGTGTAGGCCATCAGGTCCAAGGGATTTGTCAGCTTTTAGTTCCATTAGTTTCTCAAGTACTTTTTCTCTACTTATATTAATTACTTTAATTTCCTCACTTGTATTAGCACCTTGATTCCCCACTATTTTTGGTATTCTTTTCGTGTCTTCTACTGTGACGACAGATACAAAATGTTTGTTTAAAATCTCTGCCATTTCCTTATTCCCCATTATAATTTCACCTGTCTCAGCCTCTAAGGGACCAACACTTACTTTTGCTACTCTCTTCCTTTTTACATACTTGTAGAAGCTCTTACAATCTGTTTTTACATTTCTTGCTAGTTTACTCTCATATTCTATTTTCACCCTTTTAATCAATTTTTTGGTCATTCTTTGCTGGTTTCTAAATCTCTCCCAATCCTCAGGCTTACTACTATTCTTCGCAAAATTATATAAGCCTCTTCTTTTAATCTAATACTATCCTTAACTTCTTCAGTTAGCCATGGACGGATCACTTTTCCTATAGAGTTTTTATTTCTCAATGGAATGTATATGCATTCACATAATGCATATACATATTTGGCTTTATTTAAATTTAAGACTCTCATTTCGGATTCTAGTATTTCACTCTCAAACTCAATCTGAAATTCTATCATATTATGATCACTCTTCCCCCAAGGATCCTTTACTATGAGATTACTAATTAACCCTGTCTGATTACACAGTGCAATATCTAAAATAGCCTGTTCCCTGGTTGATTGCATGATGTATTGTTCTAGGAAACTGTCACAAATGCATTCCATGAACTCATCCTCCAGACTACCTTTGCCAATTTGATTTGCCCACTCTATATGAAGATTCAGTGCATACTGCATTACAGGGAATACTGCATTATTGAAGGTGACACATTTTAGATGAGATGTTAAACCATGATCCTACCTGCTTGCTTAGGTGGATGCAGAAGATCCCCTAGTTCTATTCAAATAAGAGCAGGCAATTATCCTGTATAACATTTCTCCCTTATCCAATGTGATGAAAAACATTATCTGGTCATTCTTTAATTTGCTGTTTATAGGTTCTTATGTGCAAATTGGCTGTCATTGTTGTCTACACAAATATTGACTGTGAAAAGAGAAGACAAATAAAATTAAGAAAGTGATGGTGCAGGATTGCTTTCTTACTCAATTTATCAAATAGCCAAGGTGGACAGATGTTACTCTGCATCTAATCATTAGTAATGACACAGGATTAGTATAAGAGAGGAAAAGCTAGGATCCAGGGATCAATATAATATCAGAACTCAAATGCTGATCTGAGCATGCAAAAACTTCTTGAGTTTAAAAAAAGCAGATTTCAAGAGAATACAAATTAAGTTAAAGCATATTGGAATACAAAAATTGTTACAAAATCTACAAAAAAAATGCATTTTACCAACTGCTAACATAATTGAAATTCATTCTGGGTAAATCAACAGATTAAAGGATGACAAAGGCCAATGCGGCTAAATAAGAATACAAGGTCCATTCAGCAAGTGCCACTGGGACGGCTACTCGAGACTCGAGGCACAGGAAGGCAGAGTGTTGAACTGGTCATGCCAGCTCATGTAGCTCATTTAACTAAGCTGTGTGTGCTGCTTGAAGCACTGCAGAAGTACATCAGGAAAGTAAATGCAGGTGCAAAATGCTTTGTACAGATGCCTACAGCAAAATACTAGGCTTAGTTCTAATCTTGGATTCTGTAATGAAGTTATTTTATTAATGAAGTTATTAATGAACTCCAATTTATCTTCCAATCCATAGATTCATGCCTTGAAATTCCTCACTGAGGAGGCATATCTTGTCAGCACCATCTGGGAAGGCAGGGAGGAATTTGAGGTGGAATTTGGTTCTGCTGAGTCTCTGCCTCCTTTTACATCCATTTGAAATTTGCCAGCCACTGTAGCCAGGTGGAAGGAGAACCTGTTCCCAATGCCTTGTACGTATGGAAATAACAGGATAATGGCAGGATGGCATCACCCTTTCCAAATCCCATAACTTCTACCAGACTTGCACCCAGTGTTAGAAAAGATGGCCAGGAACAGAAGCTCTAAGGATAAGTGCAACTTAATTTTTTTTAACATTAGTGATGTTATGCAGGTCTTGACTTGCAAACAATATCTTGCTTCCATGCAGCTACTCAGGGGCTTTACAATTTGGCAGTGACCCAAGTGTTTAGGAACACAAGGGAAGTGATAGTTCAGTGTTGAGCAACCCCTCAAGATGGAATTTTCAATGCGGATTCCTCTGCACCCCACTTTAATGGAGGAGAAAGAAGAATAGCAGAAGGAGAAATTAATGGTGGCAACACTTAAATGGCATCATAGGAGGAGGTGGAGATCAACTTGTCATTATTCATCTACAAGTGTATAGACCCCAGTGCTCCTGCCATGATATGAGCCAGGAGCTGTGCATCAGGAAGGTGCACTTCATGCATGAAGCACTGCAGGAGCTATGTGATCGGCTGTAGGCAAACATTCAATCTAGTTCAAGCATTCAACTTCTTTGTCACCTGCTCTTTTCAGGGTGAAACAGGGGACTTTAGGTCAGTTTACTCTCTACAACTACATTCATCTGGTCACCATTGCACTGTTCAGCAAGGCTGCACTGTTCCTCAACTTTGGCACATACTTTGACCCCAGAAGGAGAGGGCAGTGCAGCTTTATTGAGTGGTTGGGTTCCCCAAGGTCCAAGGTGCAATAAATGGCACTGGTGTGGCCATTTGGGGACCATCTATTAATGCCTTATTCAATATTTAAATCGGGATTCTACACTGGTTGTGGAACCCCAGTGCCATTTTTGTGTATCAATTTGTGGAGTGTGCGCCATGCACACTCCACCTACTGGTACTGAGCAACAGTTCTTAAAGGGGCTTCTGGAGAACACACTTCAAACAGGTAAATCGTCTGTGCTTATAAGATTTTTGTAGGGCCAAAAGGAGCTCCTACTGCCCCACAAAAGTCTTCCAGTCAGCAGTCAGCCCATGAAGTATGCATACCATTTATTTTCTCATCTGTATTGTTCTGCCCACTTACATATTTTGAGGCATGTCATAGGATTACATAGGACATATGGCACAGAAACAAGCCATTCGGCCCAACCAGTCTATGCTGGCATTTATGCTCCACACGAGCCTCCTCCCGTCTTTCCTCATCTAAATCTATCACCATAACCCTCTATTCCCTTTTCCCTCATATGTTTGTCTAGCCTCCCCTTAAATGCTTCCATACCATTCGCTTCAACCACTCCCGGTGGTAGCGAGTTCCACATTCTCACCACTCTTTGAGTAAAGAAGTTTCTTCTGAATTCCCTATTTGATTTCTTGATGGCTATCTTATATTGATGGCCTCTAATTATGCTCTTCCCCACAAGTGGAAACATTCTCTCTGTATCCACTCTATCAACATATTTCAAAATTTTAAAGACCTCTATTAGGTCACCCCTCAGCCTTCTTTTTTCAAGAGAAGAGACCCAGCCTGTTCATCCTTTCCTGATATGTATACCCTCGCATTTCTGGTACCATCCTTGTAAATTTTCTCTGCACCCTCTCCAGTGCCTCCATATCCTTTTTATAATATGGTGACCAGAACTGTACGCAATACTCTTAAGTGTGGTCTAACCAAGGTTCAATACAGGTTTAGCATAACTTCCCTACTTTTCAATTCTATCCCTCTAGAAATAAACCCTAGTGCTTGGTTTGCCTTTATTATGGCCTTGCTAACCTATGTCGCAACTTTTAGTGATTTGTGTTTTTGTACTCCGAGATCCCTTTGTTCCTCTACCCCACCTAGGCTCACACTCTCCAAGTGATGACCTCTCTATTCTTCCTACCAAAATGTAATATCTCACATTTATCAGTGTTGATCTTCATTTGCCAATTATATGCCCATTCTGCAAGTTTATTAATGTCCTCCCATAACTTGTTGCAGTCCTCCTCAGTATTTGGTGTCATCTGCAAATTTAGAAATTGTGTTTTTGATTCCTAAGTCTAAATCGTTAATGTAAATTGTGAACAGCACTGATCCTTGTGGAACACCACTACCCACCTTCTGCCACTGTGAATAGTTACCCTTTACTCCCACTCTCTGCTTTCAGAAAGGAAATAGACCAATCCAGTATTTAACAGCAAACCATTTTGCAAGCTCTCTCACCAGAATATTAGCTTCTACTTTTTAGACAAATCTATTTTCTTCCAGATTGTGGTAAACCACTGTTATCGTTCACTATCGTTACACTATGGTTATCACTGTTTGTATCGTTACACTATGGTTATCACTGTTTACACTGTTGTATCACTACACAAGGTTACCTCTTGCCACGCTGTTATACCTGGGCTGACCTCAGCTGACGCCGCCCATGGCTCCGCCTGCTTGCCCAGGTATAAAGGTGATCGACTGGCTGGTATTCCTCCTTGTTGGAACCGATCACCCACGAGGGTGGGCTCTGTTATTTAGCCAATAAAAACCTATAGTTACAATCTTAACTCGTCGCTTTTCATGGAATGAATTGATAGGTATATCAATTTTATTGGCTAAATTTTGAAATGGATCCAAACGACCAACCACAACAGCCACAGCCAAATGGCCAGCCACAACTGACCTGGCTGCGAGCCCTCCGACCGCCGTACCTGGATCTAAACCCACAGGCTGCGAATTCAGCCCTAGACTTCGATCACTGGCTGAGCTGTTTTGAATCCTACCTGGCAGCCTCCAGCGTGCCCTCGGAAGCTAAACTAAGAGTTCTGACCACCCAGGTGAGCCCTAAAGTATTTGCACTCATCCGGGACATTGCTAGATACGAGGAGGCCCTCGACCTGCTAAAAGAGCAGTACCGGAGCCCAGTAAACTCAATGTACGCCAGGCATCTCCTAAGATCCCGCTCGCAACAGCCAGGAGAGTGGGTTGATGATTTCTTACGGGCGCTACAAATACTCGGCAGGGACTGTGACTTTAAAGCCGTAACAGCTGCAGAACATACCAATGGAAATATCCGCGATGCCTTCGTGAAAGGCCTTCGGTCAGACTACTCACGGCAAAGACTGCTGGAATCAAAGGACCTCGACCTGAAAACAGCTGCTATCCTCGCTCGCTCCTTGGAAGTGGCCCATCGGGACCTCGAGGCGTACTCCAGGTACAGTGCTGCGCGACCCTGGGACTGTGTGGTGACCCTGTCGGTTAGGGGCACGGAATATAAAAACTTTAAACTTCTCGTCCTGCCCCAGCTCTGCGCTGCCGTCCTACTAGGGCTGGATTTCCAATGCCACCTCCAAAGTGTCACTCTGGCATACGGTGGACCCCTCCCCCCACTCACAGTCTACAACCAGCAGGTTTTAAACCGCCCGCCGCAAACCACCTGCGGCCTCTCCACTCTCAGAGTCCCGCCCCCCTCCTTGTTCGCTAACCTCACCCGCAACTGTAAACCCGTCGCTACCAAGAGCAGGCGGTACAGCGCCGGGGACAGAGCTTTTATTAGCTCCGAGGTGCAGCGACTCCTGAAGGAGGGCATCATCGAGAGGAGCAACAGCCCCTGGCGTGCCCAGGTCGTAGTCATTAAGACCGGCGATAAACACCGCCTAGTCATCGACTACAGCCAAACCATAAACCGGTACACCCAGCTGGACGCATACCCCCTTCCCCGCATATCTGATATGGTCAATCAGATTGCACAGTACCGGGTATTCTCTACCATCGACATTAAGTCTGCCTATCACCAACTCCCTATCCGCCCTGAGGACCACCAGTATACCGCCTTCGAGGCGAATGGCCGCCTCTACCACTTCCTTAGGGTTCCCTTCGGCGTCACCAACGGGGTTTCGGTCTTCCAAAGGGAGATGGACCGGATGGTTGACCAGAACGCGCTGCATGCCACGTTCCCTTATCTAGATAACGTCACCATCTGCGGCCGCGACCAGCAGGACCATGATGTTAATCTGGAGAAATTCCTCTGTACGACCCAACGGCTGAACCTCACCTACAATAAGGAGAAATGTGTGTTTAACACCCCGCGCCTTGCCATCCTCGGCTGCGTAGTAGAGAACGGAGTCATTGGCCCCGACCCCGAAAGAATGCGCCCCCTCATGGGGCTTCCCCTTCCCCTCTGTCAAAAGGCACTGAAGAGAACCCTGGGGCTCTTCGCTTACTCTGCCCAATGGGTGCCCAATTATGCGGACAAAGCCAGACCCCTCATGAAGTCCACCTCCTTCCCCTTGACAGCAGAAGCATGCGCAGCCTTCTCCCTCATAAAAGGAGACATTGCTAAGGCCACAATGCACGCGGTGGATGAGTCTATCCCTTTCCAAGTGGAGAGCGATGCATCCGACTTCGCCCTAGCTGCAACCCTTAACCAGGCGGGGAGACCTGTGGCCTTCTTCTCAAGGATCCTCCAGGGCCCTGAGATCCGACACTCTTCTGTCGAGAAGGAGGCCCAGGCGATCGTGGAGGCAGTACGATGCTGGAGGCATTACCTGGCAGGCAAATGATTTACCCTCCTCACCGACCAGCGTTCGGTCGCTTTTATGTTTAATAACAAGCTGAGGGGCAAAATCAAGAATGACAAGATCTTGAGGTGGAGAATTGAGCTCTCCATCTACGATTACGATATCTTGTACCGGCCTGGTAAACTGAACGAACCCCCAGATGCTCTATCACGAAGTACATGCGCCAACGCGCAAGTTGATAGACTGCAGACCCTCCACAACGACCTCTGCCACCCCGGGGTCACCAGACTTTACCACTTCATTAAGGCCCGCAACCTGCCCTACTCCATCGAGGAGGTCAGGACCATGACCAGGAACTGCCAAACCTGTGCCGAATGCAAACCGCATTTCTATAGGCCGGACAGAGCAAACCTGATCAAGGCCACCCGCCCCTTCGAGCGCTTGAGCATCGATTTTAAGGGGCCCCTCCCGTCCTCTGACCATAATGTGTACTTCCTCAACATTATTGACGAGTACTCCCGTTTCCCCTTTGCCTTCCCCTGCCCAGACATGACCAGTACCACGGTCATCAAATGCCTGAACGACCTCTTCGCCTTGTTCGGGTTCCCGAACTATATACATAGCGACCGGGGCTCATCCTTCATGAGCGAGGAACTTTGCCAGTTCCTACTAGCGAGAGGTATTGCTGCAAGCAGGACCACCAGCTACAACCCCCGAGGGAACGGCCAGGTAGAAAGAGAGAACGCGACAGTCTGGAAGGCCGTTCTCTTAGCCTTAAAGTCTAAGGGCCTCCCAACCTCTCGCTGGCAGGGAGTCCTCCCGGCAGCGCTGCATTCCATCTGGTCACTGCTTTGCACTGCCATTAACGCCACCCCCCATGAGCAAATGTTTGTTTTCCCCAGGAAGTCGACTACGGGAACTTCGCTACCAACATGGCTGACTTCTCCGGGGCCCGTCTTGCTGCGGAAGCATGTGGAGACCCATAAAATGGACCCCTTGGTCGAGAGGGTGGACCTCCTGCACGCCAACCCCCAGTACGCCTATGTGGCATACCCAGACGGGCGGGAGGACACAGTCTCCTTGCGAGACCTCACACCCTCGGGCACCCCTGAGACACCACCGTTACCCCCCACCACTCCCCCAAATCCAGCCCCGGTAGACGGCATGCCGGAACCCCATGAGCCTTCGCTGACCACGCAGACACCAGCCTTAACTTCGAATACTGCACCTCCGCCGCCGCTGCTGCGCCGATCAGAAAGGCTTACGAGGCCTCCGGATAGACTGACATACCCGAACTGGTAGTACACTTCACCCCGCCGGACTCAAATTTAAACAAGGGGTGAATGTGGTAAACCACTGTTATCGTTCACTATCGTTACACTATGGTTATCACTGTTTATATCGTTACACTATGGTTATCACTGTTTACACTGTTGTATCACTACACAAGGTTACCTCTTGCGACGCTGTTATACCTGGGCTGACCTCAGCTGACTCCGCCCATGGCTCAGCCTGCTTGCCCAGGTATAAAGGTGATCGACTGGCTGGTATTCCTCCTTGTTGGAACCGATCACCCACGAGGGTGGGCTCTGTTATTTAGCCAATAAAAACCTATAGTTACAATCTTAACTCGTCGCTTTTCATGGAATGAATTGATAGGTATATCACAGATAATTCACAGTAATGGGAGCAGTGACCTGTTGTGCTTCATACAATAACATTTATGTATTATATGTCCTTTCTATGTGAAATATTACATAGGCCAGCATATTGCAAATGCACCGTTTCTCCGGGCTTGCTGAGAATCTTCCACTTAAGTTACTTAAGTTACGACAATCAGGAGAAAGCAAGTGGAAATTATGGACTAATGTTTCTATATTACACTGGCGAGATGAGATTCTGTAAATAATTTTGACTTTAAAAGACTCAGTTAAAATATTCTGAAAATAACTGATTTTGGAGACTTTGATATTTTGGTTTCCCAAATAGATTGCAATCGTATGCAAGTCAAAAAATGTATTACAAATTATCTGCTTTATAATCTTTTGCTTCTGTGTAAATAAAGTTTTAGCCTGAATGATATGGTGTATAAACACCTTTCAAAAAAGATACAAGTGCGTGATGAGGCTATGCAGCCTTTAGCTCGATAATTCAGTAAAAGGCTAATAGTCAATCATTTGGCATGCTATTCCTGTTCACATAAAGGCATAAGTTTTGTTTATGATCATAGGAGATCTTGGATCTGCCTATTTTGCTGTGAATTTGAATAGAGAATATTGGGGAAAAACCCCAAATTTGTAAGTCACGACCCTCACCAATATAACTGCTCGGAGCAAGTTCCAAACTTCTCCGATCAGCTTGTCATTGCTTTTCTGAAAATCCATCTGTAAAAGTTTATTATCTTGTAACACAACAGGAGTTACAACAAAGCAGGGACACTCCTACCCCGCAAAAGTTAAACTTTCACAAAACAGCTGCTATCATGAGACTGAGCAACCATTTTTCCTTAAATATTTGAATTTGAGGAGGGTTTACAATTAAATGCTGGATCTCCCCTTTAATACGTTATCATTAAATAATTGACATTCCTGGATGAAATCAATAGGATTGTCTTTTAGGTCCTACATTTTATAATTAGAGTTCAATTTTGTAAAGAATAAAACTGAGCTTCAATTGGGGGAGTGTTGCGAATATATGTATATACAAATCTACAGCCATCTTAAAAAATGACAGCATAGAATGATACTTTCCCCCCAAGTTACCTTTGACAAACATGAAAAGTTGAAATAGTTGCTGTACATGCTTCAACCAAATGGGGCTCAGTCCAGTTTACAAGATGACCGAGGACTGTGCAAGGATGCATTAGTGACAATATCCTAAAGATTGATATCAGAATTATTAAATATGGACCACAAAGCAGAGTTCCTTATAATGATTGTGACTACTGATATGCTTTGAAGTTGTAGACTTTCCAGTTGGAGTGAAATCATCACCCTCAGATTGGACATGTCTAAATGACAAACTGGTAGTCACTTCCCTTCTAACTTTGTGAGGTAGTGGAATGAAAGGAAAGAAAACTTTGGAAGTCCTGTGTAGGACATGTCCATAACTATGGATATAAATCATTATAAAGTGCATATATTTCCATCCGTGATCAATGCATTTCAGGATTAAGTATTTGAGAGGATCACCTCTATCTTCAGTGATAAATTAATGCCATCGCCGCGTGAAATCACAAGGGGCTATAATTATGTTTGATGTTCTTCCTGTGACCAAACAGAATTCTGAAAGTTGTGTGTCGTGCATCAAAGTATTCTATGTTCTAATCCATTCTTTTCTACTTTTCTTGAAAAAGTCACATCAACTTAGAGTGGTTAACATTTAGGAATTGCCAACTAATAACTATAGAATTATAGTAGGAAGATGGGGATGATGCTCATTGAGTTGAGGGAAGTCAGTACTCATCTGCAATACTTCAGTACATTTGGTATAAAGTTTTTGAAGTTGTTCCTTAAGTTTGTAGATATCAGTTTTTGAAGTTTTAGTGTGATGTTGCATTCAGTTACCATCAAAGACTAGAGATGGAGTAATTTCAGCTCACTGACTCACTTCAAGATTAGCTAATTGCAGCACTATAGGGATGTTTGGCACTGTAGACAGTAGCAGCTGTTTTCCCCATAGACTGAAACAAGTGCAGATCATGTTTTACAAACATATTATTCATCCAAACTTTATGTTTCCTTATGCACTCTGCTGCATATTCTCTGGAGGCTTTAGAGGACACAAAGTCATCAAGTCATTTTCATTGCCTGGAGTTTGCAAGTTTTTAGATCAGAGGATCACTCAGGAAATAGTGTAAGGGACTTAATAATGAAAGCCTTTATTTAAACTGTTTGAAACTATAAAGATTAACTATGTTTTACCATTTTTTGCTGTTTCACTATAACAAGATATTTTTTTAAAACATGATTTAAAGCTGGATGGTTAAAGCATCTCAACATCCAAATACTTTTTCTTATAAATTAATATGCATGTGTTTTTTGGGAAGAGAGGGCAACAAAAACCATGATTTCAGGAAACTTCATGGACGACTCTCAAAGTCTGATATTGGACACCATACAATTCCTTTCTCTGTGGAAAATGGTACAGTCCTCACAACCAACCTTTGCATGAATGGTCCATACTGTTCCTTAGGTGGTAGACCAAGCCATTTGGGAAGGGATACTTCTGCAGGCAATTTTCACTATCACCAAACGGTGACCATTTTTTTCTGGTCCTCTCTGATTGGAGTGCATCACCAGCAGGACAGAATTTTCTCAACCACAAGAATTACATGCTCAAGCCCAGCTGAACTTCGAGTCTCGGGCTTATTTACATTTACAAAACGGGGTGGAAAATTGCGGCAGCGGGTCTGTTCAGGGGAACAATGAGAGCACTTGCACAGTTCCAAGCACCCCAATAGATTTCTTCTTTTCTCCATCACCACTGACCTCAAAGCACTGCACTGGATATTCAAATGCAACGTTGACCATCAGAGCATTACATAGGATATACGGAACAGAAACAGGCCATTCGGCCCAACCAGTCCATGCCAGTGTTTATGCTCCACTCAAGCCGCCTCCCTTCTTTCCTCATCTATCAGCAGGACGCTCTATTCCCTTTTCCCTCATATGCTTATCTAGCCTCCCCTTAAATGCATCTATATATTTGCTTCACCCACTCCCTGCGGTAGTGAGTTCCATTCTCACCACTCTCTGGGTAAAGAAATTTCTTCCGAATTCCCTATTTGATTTCTTGGTGACCATCTTATATTGATGGCCTCTAGTTTTGCTCTTCCCCCACAAGTGGAACCACTCGGCTCAGTGTCATTACCTCTGGTGGCCCCCAAGGATCTATCCTTGGCCCCCTCCTATTTCTCATCTATATGCTGCCCCTTGGCAACATCATCCAAGAACAGTGTCAGTTTCCACATGTATGCCGACGACACCCAGCTCTATCTCACCACCACTTCTCTTGACCCCTCCACCGTCTCTAAACTTTTCAGACTGCTTGTCCGACATCCAGTTCAGGATGAGCAGAAATTTTCTCCAATTAAATATTGGGAAGACTGAAGCCATTGTTTTTGGCCCCCGCCACAAACTCCATCCCTCTTCCTAACATTTGAGGCTGAACAACACTGTTCGCAACCTTGTCATATTTGACCTCAAAATGAGCTTCCGGCCACATATCCGCAGCATAACTAAGACCGCCTATTTCCACCTCTGTAACATCGCCTGTCTCCACCCTTGCCTCAGCTTATCCGCTGCTGAAACACTTATCCATGCCTTTGTTACCTCTAGACTTGACTATTCCAACGCACTCTTGGCTGGCCTCTCACATTCTACCCTACGTAAACTTGAGGCTCAGCTGCCCGTGTCCTAACATGCACCAAGTCCCGTTCACCCATCACTTCTGTACTCGCTGACCTACATTGGCTCCCGGTTAAGCAATGCCTCGATTTCAAAATCTCATCCTTGATTTCAAATCCCTCCATGGCCTCGCCTCTCCCTATCACTGTAATCTCCTCCAGCCCCACAACCCCTGCCCACCTCCCTTCCCCCATCCCCCGAGATATCTGCGTTCCTCTAATTCTGGCCTCTTGAGCATCCCTGATTTTAATTGCTCAACCATTGGTGGCTGTGCCATCTGTTGCCTAAACCTCTCTTTCCTCCCTTAAGATGCTCCTTAAAACCTATTGCTTTGACCGAGCTTTTGGTCATCTGCCCTAATTTCTCTGTGATTGGTCAAATTTTCTGTCTTATAATACTCCTGTGAAGTGCCTTAGGACGTTTTACTACGTTAAAGTCGCTATATAAATACAAGTTGTTGTTGCCTACTCTATCAAAACCTTTCATAAAATTTAAAGACCTCTATTAAGTCACCCCTCAGCCTTCTCTTTGCCTGCTCATCCTTTCCTGCTAGGTAGATGTATTTATCTCATATTTATTTAAAATACATATATATACCCACATGTGCATTGTGTAGTGTAAGGCCTAATGGAGTATGTTCCCAAGCAATCGAGACTGATGAGGGTAAAGTCTGAACACAAAGTTGTTTGTGGGATCATGCGGTGTGCAAAATGGCTGCTGTGTGCAAACAGCTAAATTAAGTTAACACGCTTCGAAGTACGTGAAGCACTTTGAAATGTTTGAGAGACAAGGTGCCATATAAATGGATCTTCTAGTCAATTGCTTAACATTGGATACACATGGGTAGACATCTCAAGCCACATAGTAGATAGTTGTTCCTAAATTAAAGTTTAACCTTTCTGTGCCACTCTATTAAAGACCAAGGGGGTTAAAATTGGATAACTCCCAAAATGGGCATGGGTATCACAGTCCGCAATTATAGATACATAGATTGTATCCCATTATGGACATTAACCCATGTCCATTCATTGCATTGCAAGCAGCAAATTAAATTGGTGCTGCCTGCTGTTTTAAATGATTTCTGCCTGGAGCCAGCGTTACCTGCACTGTTCATTGGCTGCATGCATCAGCAGGGGGCCAGATATTGCGAGTGACTACCGCTACTTACAAGGCAGCCTGGACCTCAAAGGGGAGGTGCACTGTAGCTGAAAGAAGTAGTGGGAGCTTTTGAATAGTCAAGTCTAGAGGTAACAAAGGCATGGATGAGAGTTTCAGCTATCAACAATCTCTCAATCAGTACTCAACCCTCAATCTCACACACTTGGCACTGTTGCAAGCCTTACACCCACAACTCACACACTCGAAAAGTGAATCTGGGCTGTGATACTTTGAGAATTGGCTGAACATGAGAGCGAGCACTCAGATTTTTGACAATGCACTGGAGGTCTTGATGCAAGACATGGAAAGGAGAGGCATCCTGTATCCACAGCAGGGCAGGAAACCCTCCAGACATATGCTCAGTTGGCAGTGGGAAGTAGTGGCAGAGGTCAATGCCAGGCGTGTTGTTCTAAGGAGGAAGAAATTTAACGATCTGACTCGAGTTGTCAAGGTGTGGGAGTGATGCGCTATCAATTACTCATAAAAGACTGAGAGTTAAGAGGGTAACTAAAGGCTTTTATTAACAAAAGAATGAAGGTCTGCCTCGAGTGGTCGACCGGTCCAGAATAGAAAGGGGCTGGGGAGCAGTCACCTTTATACTAGGACTTGTGGGAGGAGTCAGCCGAGGCATGTACACAGTGGAATACAAACAGTGGTTTACCACAGGGAGTTCATCTTCAAATGGCGTATCCTACCAACTGCACCACTAGCCTCATCCATTGCTCAATTCACACCATCACCCAGCTATCAACAATCTCTCTTAATCAGTACTCAACCCTCAATCTCACACACTTGGCACTGTTGCAAGCCTTACACCCACAACTCGCACACACTGGCAGCTATTCAACCATGACAGTCACATCCAATGCTGTCCTTGCCCTGCTTTGAAATTGTAGTTGTTGGCAGATTTCACTCATGGACTCTTTTGTGACAGGAAGATGTCTCATGTATTGGTCCTCGCTTAAGTTGAGGCAAGAGCCTCGCCAGATATGGCCTCCTATTGAAAGCCCATCCCTCCCCTCTTAGCAGCTTGTCCAGCTCGGTGTGGCCGCTCTTCATTCTCCCAGTCATGCTCAATTCCCAGACGAAGGCCAACCAGGCCATCCATGTCTGGAAGCAACTTGTTTCAGCACAAACTTATAAATGAATTGGAAAAGTACTTCAACACCAGCCAGACCACTCCCTGTAGACTTTTCAAATTTTAGCCAGTACAGGAAAGCCCCCAAAATGCATACAATTGCACCAGCAGCCAGAAGAAATAAGCTAGCAACTAACCTGTAAGTAGTCCATGATCCCTTTTAAATAACACTGGTAGGGGGTCCTCCATTCCATTTAACGTCGTGTTTAGCTGGGAGAGGTCAAGACAAGGCATTGGCTGGAGTGTGGTTCAAAAATGGCAGCGATGGCATCAAATCAGCGTTGCAGTGATTGACGTCATAATCTGCCTGCTCTGTATGCTCGTTATCTCGCGTGTTAGGTTGACACGTACGGTCTAAAAATGGGTGCTAGAGCCCAATTTAATCCCCTAAATTTCTTACAAGTAACTTTAGTTCATGTATGAGTTTTTAATAGTATCAAATGCAAAAATGTGTAAAACATATTTATCCTTAAGTGCTTGAATACTTTATCTTGTCTTAATATGAAGTGGTTCTCAAAACTTCACACTTCAAATAAAATGAATGACACGTGACCTTTAAGTAACTTAATTTCCCCTCTTTTTTTGTCAAATGTTTTCCTCTCAACAATTCAGTGCTTTATAAAGCCTAAGTATTCTGGAATTGACTGCTGCTCCCATACCTGGGAGGTGCTTCTGACCCCTTTTTCTCACTTTTAGATAGGATGCAGGAAAAAGCTGCTGAAAAGGTATGATGCAGATCTTTAAAACAATGAAAGATACCAAAATTTTCCTCGTCTGTAGTCTCAAAACTCCATCTCAGCCTTTTTTTAAGTCAATGTGGTTAGTGCTTCTTTGAACTTTCCTCTGTTTCCTTTAAGCTCCAGCTGTGCCATCCTACATACGCTTCCTCTGCCCTATAGTCTCACTGTTTTGAAATCCAGATTCCTTATACTGTCGCCTGCTCTTCACTCATTATTACAATGGCTGTGCCAGTGGTTATAAGGTGAGGAATAGTAACAAGGATGAAAAAAAACCATGGTAGAGGTTTAAAACAGTGATTAGGTAAGGGGCTTGCGTTTTAAAAGACCAACATTATAGGAAGTTCATCAGTTAAGGAACTGGGAAAGAATGAGTTAAGAGCAGGCGACAGTATAAGGAATCTGGATTTCAAAACAGTGAGACTATAGGGCAGAGGAAGCGTATGTAGGATGGCACAGCTGGAGCTTAAAGGAAACGAGAGGGGAAAGTTCAAAGAAGCACTAACCACACTGACGTAAAAAAAGGCTGAGATAGTTTGAGACTACAGACGAGGAAAATTTTGGTACCTTTCATTGTTTTAAAGATCTGCATCATACTTTTTCAGCAACTTTTTCCTGCATCCTATCTAGAAGTGAGAAAAAAGGGGTCAGAAGTACCTGCCAGGTATGGGAGCAGCAGTCAATTCCAGAATACTTAGGCTTTATAAAGCACTGAATTGTTGAGAGGAAAACATTTGACAAAAAAAGAGGGGAAATTAAGTTACTTAAAGGTCACTAACAATGAAGGAGTTCTATTTGATGACAAAGATTAGGTCCGGCAAAAAATAATTTGTAAATTATAAAATTGAATTTTATTTTTAAAACCTCATTTTATTTTTTCCAAAGAACAACTTCATCCTGATGGGCAAGAAAAAAATTCTAGATTCAAAAAAAAAATACATGTGGCAGTATTTAAAAGTCAAAACTGAGTTACAGGAAAAAATATAAAGTTGAACATGGTCATAAAATGGGTACTTTTACAGTATTCGAACTGAAGCATTTAAAGAAAACACAAAGCAGTGTAGCAATATGGTTGTAAAATCAAAATGCTTTTTGGCACCTAAACATTTTCATCCAGTGCTTGTTAACTCATTTGAGAAACATCTTCAAAATGAACAGAAATTGGCAACTTCTTAGCTATTGCTTTTTTCCTATAAAGTGTATTTCTTTATCATATAAACGTCTATTTAATTCTTCTGTAACTTTGTAACTCCACAATGCAGAATTTAAAAAACTGTCCACAGCTTCACCTTTAGCTGTAGAAAAATAATTCATATGCCCAAAATAGCCTTTACAATTGTCACAAGGAAATAACATACCACAATAACTTAAGTTTGTTGAAAAATATTATTTTTAAAAAAAATTCCATCATTTACAGTTTTCCTTTGTTTCATTCCAGGACACTAACAAAGTAAAAACTACGAACAATTACATCAAAAGAACTTCTTTGCAGCTGCTTCTTGCTGGCTCCTGTGTAAGAAAGGAATAATTATTAGTGTATGAAAAATGTGATTAAACAGATTAGAGATCTACTAAGCAAATTAAGGGAAGTTCCCAAGTACGCTGCAGAAGGTAGGGTGGGGGACTGACTGACAGGAATAACTTCTTTCCATTTTTAAAAAGTGTTTTTCTGTACATTTCTAACATTTATAAAAAAGAACAATTCATGGTTTTTATTGAGTCAGCTACTTAAATCGAATATCACGAACAACAGATTGCCAAGCAGTATTCTTATTGAGGAGCTCATATGATATAAACAAAAGTACTGCAACTCAAGCAGTTTGCGATGCCTGTGAATCCTTCATTAAGTTCTCTTTTGTTGTGGCTGACAATGAAGACCAGAACCATATCAATTGATCTGTGAAGACGTCTTCACTAAAGAATTAACCAGTGATGTATCACAAGATAAAGGCAATAATTAGTAGTCATTTCTCAGAATATGCCAGTATCTATGTAAAAATGTTTTTATAGAATCATAACAGCACAGTAGTGCCTGTGCCAGCTCTCTTGCAAGAGCAATTCAGCTCGTCCCACTCCCCTGCCCTTTCCCCGTAGTCCTGCAAAAAAATTTCCTTCAGGTATTTATCCAATTCCCTTTTGAAAGCCACAATTGAATCTGCCTCCACCACCCTCTCAGGCAGTGCATTCCAGATAGTAACCACTCTGTGTTAAAAAGTTTTTCCTCATGTCGCCTTTGGTTCTTTTGCCAATCACCTTAAAACTGAGTCCTCTGGTTCTTGACCTTTCTGCCAATGGGAACAGTTTAGACCCATTGGGCCAGATTTACAGTGTGCCATGAGGCAGGCTTTCAGGCGTACAGGGGGCAAAAATCCCGAATTCAGGGGTCCTGACACCATCCTGCCCAAAACCTGCCTCCACGTAAGTTTCAAGGGAGGCGGGTACCCGCCCCGCACTGGGACCCGCGGCGGGAAGGGATTAGTGCCAATTAACTGCCTGTTAACAGGTAGTTTTTAGCCTAATCCCTATTTTGAAGGTTGTCGTATGGGATTCCCGACGGCTCCAAACCACGCCAGGTTAGAGCAGGCGGGCCATCGGGTTGAAGGACTTGGAGGGGTCGCGATGTCGGTGTTCAGGTGAGTGATGGGTGCATGAGTGCAAAGGTAAGTGTGTTTGGTGCGTCTAAAGTGTGTAAAGTAGTATTACTTACCTGTACTTACCTTAACAGCCTTTCTTCCTCTAGGCGTCGGGAGTCCATCACTCATCCGGAACTGAAAGCTGAACGGCTGCGATCTGTCAAAAGTGAGAGCCTTCAGCTTTCAGTGCCGGTGACAGTTCTAGCTGAATCTGCGTAGAAAGACTCAGGTTAGAAGTCAGACTGTCAGTGTTTGACAGCTTCAAACAGCTGTGAAACACTGATATTTCATCTGTCAAAAACTCTTGACAGATGAAATTTCAGTCTGTGACGTCACCTGTTGCCGGGTGGCCCTTAATTGGCCCGCTGAGCGAGCTCAACAAGGTCAATCAGGGAAAATCCTAAAGTGCCGTGCCAAGAATTGGACACAATACTCCAGTTGTGGCCGAACCAGTGTTTTATAAAGGCTCATCATAACTTCCTTGCTTTTGCACTCCATGGGCTCGATTTTAACTCCAGTGTGGGCTGTTGTCGTGTCATCCGAATTTCGTATTTCCCACACGAATCTAAATGGATGTGGGAGATTGATGCAATTTTAACTCAATTGGCCAATTGATTTCCAACGTGTGGGAAGCCTTTGCAAAGGGGTTTTTCATGACTGAAAGGCCCCTCGGATGACGTCATCATTGCTGCTGCATTTAAGGTCCACAGCAAGCCTTGCTTCTTCTGCAGGCTTCCAAGCTTTCTCCATTTGGTGTCAGAGGGACCTGCAGGAAAGATGACAAGCGGGAGGGCAAGAGCAGCTCCTTCGCTTTGACGAGGCGGCACTGCAGGCATTGGTGGATGGGGCTAGGGCCAACAGAGGTCCTGTTCCCTTCATCAGGGAGGAAGAGGCCTCCCACTCAGACCAAGGCTGTGTGGATGCAGGTGAATGAGGAGGTCAACTCCTTGGGAGTCACCCGCAGAACCTGGATACAGTGCAGGAAAAGATTTCATGAACTTCAGCGCACTGGAAAAGTGAGTATGAATTTCCCATCACCCTCAAACTGATCCCCATTACCTTTCCTCACCAGCACTCAGCTTTAGCAATCTCTTCCTCCACATCCCACTCGACACTGACATCCATGCACCCTTAGCCATTCTCTCTCTCTATACTCACATTCACATAACTATTTGACCATGCAGCCCTCACACTCCCTATCACTCTGATGCTTTGAACATAACTGACAACACACAGGGAGGGCCCCTGGTCTTGCAACCTCACTCCATCTTTGTCTCCTTCCAAGTATCTATGCTATGCAATCTCTACACTCACTCCTTCATTCTCACTCAACCTCCACTTGTCTCCCTCATTGCAGGAAAAGAGAGCTCACAACAAGAGAGCGAGCCAGGACAGGAGGAGGTCCACCCTCAAAAGCCCACCTGACCCCCTGGGAGGAGGCCGTCCTGGAAATCATGGGCATTGAGGATGATTCACGCGTGGGGGGATGGACAGACGGGTGCAACACAGCACGCTGGTGACAGAAAAGTTTCCCATCTCTCTCTCTCTCTGACATTGCATGAGTCGCTGATCATGATTGTGAAGCTCTAACAGATGCACTTATGAGCATCTGCAAAAAGCTATGTGCATGTAGCCTTTGCATCACATTTCTGACTCTTTCCTTTACTCCCCCACAGGACCATCACAAGCATCTGCCCCCCCTAGCCAGGAAGAGGCTGAGCAGCCAGACTCCTCAGAGGAAGCTGCAGCCTCTGAGGGTGCAGCGTCAGCAGAATTCAGCACACCCAGCACCAGCGCAGACACTCACACCTCAGTGGGACCTTCGGGACATAGAGTAGTGTTATCACCTGGTGTATCACAGCTCACAAGTGAGCATCAGCAGACTGTGGAGACAGGGACAGCAGTGGAGAGTCCTAATTGGAGGGCGCAGGACTCTGCCAGCTCGGCTCAGCAGCATGTCGACCCTCTGCCTCTGGGTCCATCCATAAGATCAGAGGTGATGGAACTCCAGGCACAGATGCAGGAGTCTCTGGCAGGTTTTGTCTCTAGGGTCGCTGCGAGTGTGGAGCGAATGGAGGAGTCCATAGTGAACATGAGCAGAGCCTTTGTGGAGTCATTGGCGCATGAACGCATCAACACGGAAAGGATGGCTACCTCCATGGAAACGATTGCTACCTCTGTGGTAAGTCTGGCTACCATACAGGAGAGGATGGCTACGGTAGAGGAAAGGAGGGCTACGGCCATGGAGAAGCTTAGTTGCCAGGGTATGGAAAACATGGTCATTGTTCAGAATAGAATGACATCGCTGGAGGGGCGATTGAACAGAGAAGCCAGACCTTCGTGGAAGTCCTTCGGAGTAGGACTGCCATTGCAGATACAGGTCCCCATGGCCCCCCTGATGTGCAGCAAGGTGCTCTCCAGCCACTTGCAGGCGCGGAGGGGGCTCTGACCCATGAGAGGGAGGTTGGTGGCAGACCTCAAGGAAGTGGGGGCTCCTCTCCAAGCGCTCACACTTCCATGCCACTGCTGAGCCCTCGGTCAGAGCCCCACCGGAGTCCACACCCAAGTGAGATAGACGTCTCAACATCTGCAGCCGCAGGAGCAGCAGACTGTTGACAAGCCCTCACAGGCTCGCAACCCCAGAGGACGCCTGCCAAAGGTGTCAAGACAGGAGCAGCAGGAAAGTGAGCAAGGGGCCTCCACAACTGCCGAATCCACAGGGGAAGCACTACGTAGGAACACGCGTAAGAGGAAGATAAAGCACAAGTAGTCACAAGGGTAGTCACTTGGGTGGAATTTTGTGTTTAGTGTGAAAATGCCACCACGTCGTAATTGTGCATAAAAATTCTGATGGCAAATGTTGCAGTTGTGGTGTCTGTCATTTTGCTATTGGGACATCCACATTAAGGCCTTAGGAATACATGTAACTGTCAGTATGGTGGTCAGAGTGCTAGGAATCCTCTGGTTCTTAGCCATTATCAATCCTCTGGTAAGAAGCTGCGAGGCAAAAGCGTTTGACTAGGCTAAGCAAATCTGGCCAGGATGAGTGCGTTCCTTGCATCCCGGGCAGCAATGTTCTCGCATAATGCTGCCGCTGGTTGATGGGCCTCTGCAGGATGTTTGTTTTCACCCTCCTCCTCATCTGAGGTGGATATGCGAGAAGCCACTTGGTCCTCAGGAATCTGCAAGCCACGACGCTGTGCCATGTTGTGAAGTGCACAGCAAACCACAACGATTCTGGAAACCCTGGCTGCTGAGTACTGCAGGGCTCCACCTGATCTATCCAGGCATCTGAAGCGCATCTTCAGCAAACCAATGGTTTGTTCGATAATGGATCTGGTGGAAATGTGGCTAGAGTTGTAGCGCTCCTCAACTTCGTTGGCTGGCCTCAACGGTGTCATTAGCCACGTCCTCAGGGGATAGCCCTTGTCTCCAAGTAGCCATCCGTTAAGTTGGTCTGGCGGACTGAATAGCGGAGGCATGCTAGATTGGCGCAGTATGAAGGAGTCATGGCAACTGCCAGGGTACATGGCACAAACATGCAAAATCTCCTTCTTGTGGTCATACACCAGCTGAACGTTGAGGGAGTGGAAGCCCTTGCGGTTGACAAAAATACCTAGATTGCGATGGGGTGCCCTAAGGGTCACATGTGTGCAGTCAACGACGCCCTGCACCCTTGGAAAGCCTGCCAAGTGAGCTAATCCAACCACTCGTGCCGTGACAACTTGCTCGATCCTTGGTGAAATGGATGTGATTGTGCGCGAGGGCATCGGTTACCTGCATGATGCAAGTGTGTGCGTCAGCCTGGGAGATGCCGCTGATGTCTGCTGCTGATCCCTGGAATGAACCCGAGGCAAAAAAGTTGAGTGCGGTGGTGACTTTAACAGCCACTGGTAATGCTTGTCCATCTGGTCCTCTGGGCAGCAGGTCTTGCTGTAGCATTGCGCAGATGTCAGTCACTACCTCTTGCGAAAGTCGGAGCCGCCTTTGGCACTGCTGCTCAGACATGTTGAGATAGGTGACCCTGCGTCTGTAGACCCTGTTTGGGGGATATCTCCTGCGCCGACGGGCTTCCAGACGCTGGCCCCTTCTAGCCTGTGCAGCCTCAGGTGGGTGAGCAGCAGCCTGGCGCTCCTGCTGTTGTTCCTAGATCTGCTGCCGCCGCGGCTGGTGCTCGAGCTCCTCTAATGACCAGATGGGAAGGAAATAAATGGCTCCCATGCTTCTGGTATATGCCTCCGTTGAGGAAGCGCTGACTGAAGGTGGCGAGAGGGGTTTCCCAGGAGGTCACGCTGGAGATGGGTGTGAGGCTCCAACCTTCCACAGGTGTGGTTAAGCCTTGTAAAAGTTTCCCCAGACCGGAGACCACCAAGTCCTGACACCTGCAAATGATGGCTGATCAAATCTCCTCTTTAATGGTTGACCTGCAGTTGATAGTCAGCAATCCAATAGTGCTCCCACCAGGTTTCACATTCGTGATTCCCACCAGGCATGTTTTACGTGGGAAAAGGGTTAAAGTTGCAAGGGCCTGTTAAAATAGGATTGTAGAGGCCATTTAGTGGTAATTAAGGGCCTTAAAGACCAGTCCCACCTGTTGGATGCGGGACGGAGTCAGGACCATCAGACACGCCCGAGTTAAAATTGCTCGGAGTCGGGAACCAGGCCAGGGTGGGGGGGTCCCGCCAGCCAGCTTTTGCGATTTTAACCCCCTGCATGACTCCAAGATAATCGAGCCCCATGCCTCTATTTATAAAGCCCAGGATCCCATTTTAAACCGCTTTCTCAACCTGCCCTGCCACCTTCAATGATTTGTGTACATATACCCCAAGGTCTCTCTGTTCATGCATCCCCCTTTAGAATTGTACCCTTTAGTTTATATTGCCTCTCCTCATTCTTTCTACCAAAATATATCACTTCGCACTTTTCTGCGTTAAATTTCATCTGCCACATGTCCGCCCATTCCACCAGCCTGTCTATGTCCATCCCTATCCTCCTCACTGTTCACTATACTTCCAAGTTTTGTGTCATCTGCAAATTCTGAAATTGTGCCCTGTACACCCAAGTCATTAATATATATCAAGAAAAGCAGTGGTCCCAGTACTGACCCGAGGAACACCACTGTATACTTTCCTCCATTCCGAAAAACAAGCGATCATCAGTACTCTGTTTCCTGTCACTTAGCCAATTTTGTATCTATGCTGCCACTATCTCTTATTTCATGGGCTTCAACTGTGCTGACAAGCCTGTTATGTGGCACTTTATCAAACACCCTTTGGAAGTCCACGTACACCACATCAACCCATTGCCCTCATCAACCCTCTCTGTTATCTCATCAAAATTCGTGTTGGCTTCCCTTAATTAATCTACACTTGTCCAAGTGATTGTTAACTTTGTCCCAGATTATCGTTTCGAAAGGCTTCCCCACCACCAAGGTTAAACTGACTAGCCTGTAGTTGTTGGGTTTATCCTTACACCTGTTTTTGAACAAGGGTGTGACATTTGCAATTCTCCAGTCCTCTGGCACCACCCCCGTATCCAAGGAGGATTGGAAGTGTATGAAAGGTTGATATTTAAAGATATTTAGTAGACGAGAATCATGTATGTACAGGAAACTTTCTGGTATCCGGCACTGATGGGACCGAGCTGGTGCCATCCCATCAAAACTGCCGTAGAAACCAGCGCTAATGTTAAAACATATGGAGCTTCTGAGCTCCGTGTGAAGCAACAAACCCTGTTGCTTAGCAACAGCTTCAAAACAGTCAGCGTAGCTTGCAAGTGTCTCTGTAACTAAGCAACAGCTTCAGCTAGACCTTGCAGAGCCACGACTGCAGAAAAAAAGCAACGGAAAGAAAAAAAACTTCTGAACCAACTCCTGAATTTTGCCGGTGGATAGAGCTTTCCAGACATTTAACCTCCGGATAAACGAAAGTTTCCTGTATAACTTCAAGTGTAGCCATTGACCAAATAATATTACCCATACTTACTCCTGGGTAACTAGAAAGCTAAGACTTGTTCAAAATGCAGCTGCAAAGGACGGTCAAAAGCAGTTTTGACTAAGCTTTGATAACAAATAGTCACAGGCTGCGATTGAAGGTTAAATCATTAAATAACATATGATGTCAAGTAAAAATTAGAATTCGCTTAACAAAACTAATTGCAACGATATTTAAAAACTAATTAGTATAAGGACATAAAATGAGAGAGAGATCATGGAGATAAGGTATTTATCTGGTCGATTAAAGTGAGATAGTTTGGATATCTCAAGACTAGTGAAACAGCGCTGATATGGGCCCTTGGTATAAAGGCCTTGTACCAGGGAAGCTAGAAATGAAAGAGATAAAGTAAATTCCAATGGGGTGAAAAACTATAAACATTTTAACACTGAACATGGCAAATGAAAGGGGGTAAAATTGGACACTAAGGGAACTAAAGGGTTAACAACTTTGTGCTAATATGCACAAGACATATAAGTATTGTCAGTAACAACAGAACAAAGGAACTGTTGAATAAGAGAACATGCTGTAAGACTCAACAGAAATGTGGTGATAAGTTGGCCGAATGCCCGGAGATGTCCATCAAGGACTTGTTATGCACCTGGCATAGGGGCATTGCACTCGGTACGAACTGTTTTGCACGCAGCACCACAATGCCACAGGCTGTACAAAATCTGAAGAGAAATTGTGTTCTTAGAGCATTTGTCCCCGGATGAGTGTCTCCCCTGTTAACTTGTAATAAAGGCTATTTTACTTTAGTGAAACCCCGGACTCCGAGTGGTTAATTACCAGAGGGCGAACAGTTCCCCAACAACTTGGCATAGTCGGCAGGATCTCCGGGACAGGCGAGTTGAGAACTGCTTTACAGACTTCTCCTCGCTAAAGGAGCCTGACACCGGAGATCCAACGAATCTGAAACAGCAGAGTCCGGACCATGAGTAAAATAGCCAGGGCGGGTGCGCACCAGGCATTGTAAGTATGAAAATGTCGTTGTAAGAGACAAAGCTTTGATTAGGTATCGACGGACAAACAGGATGGCATAACGTAACTTGCCATATGAATTTGTGCGCGATAAGTATCGACGGACAAACAGTAGGGCATAATGTAACTTGCCGTATGAATTCGTACGCGATAGTATCGGATAACGGAAATTCCGATAGGGACGGGTTATAAAGACCACGGGGAAGTGTGAAAACCTCACGGAAATTCCCAAGCGGCTAGAGTGTGGCCGGGAAAGAAAGCGACGGACAAACAGGACGGCATAACGTAACTTGCCGTATGAATTTGTGAGCGCGATGAGAATGAGAAAGTTAAGAAAAAGATGATAAAAGAGGGATATGATGGGAAACAGAAAATTGCGTGGAAAAACAATTGGTGGATGCAACAGAAAGGGAGTAAGGAGGATGAGGCAATAATGGCAGGTCCCTCTACAATATGATGAGTTGAGTAGACGTACTTGAATTTGGACCAAAAATGGGTGCCAAAATTGTACCCGAGTACCAGTATTTTAAGAAAGGGAATAAGAAATTTTTTTTTACAGATGCTATCAGTTTCTGTCCAAAACAAGTAAAATCCAGGATTTGCTGAGTGAAAGGAATCTTAAAAAGAATGCTGGGATCCCAGTTTGTGTGAAAGTGTGTGTTAAAGTGTGAAAGTTTTCCTGACTATGGATGTTTAAGAAGTTATAGTATTCCGTGTCTGAAAGTCTGTCCTAAAAAAAAAATGTCTGTTGTGTTGTAGCTCCACCCACTTGTTTAAAAAAAGCGTTTAACCCGTTAAAAAAAGGATATGATGGGAAACAGAAAATTGCATAAAAATAAAACAAAAAAGGTGACTCAACATTGGCTAACAAGGGAAATTAGGGATAGAATAAGATCTAAGGAGAGGACATATAAATTGGCCAGAAAAAGCAGCAAACTTGAGCATTGGGAGCAGTTTAGGATTCAGCAAAGGAAGACAAAGGGATTAATTAAGAGGGGGAAAATAGAGTATGAGTGTAAAAGCTTCTATAGATATCTGAAGAAAAAAAGGTTGGTAAAGTCAAGCGTAGATCCCTTGCAGTCAGAATCAGGGGAATTTATAATGGGGAACAAAGACATGGCAGACCAATTAAATATATACTTTATTTCTGTCTTCACAAGGGAGGACACAAATAAACTCAGATGTTGGGGAACACAGGGTCTAATGAGAGG
Organism: Somniosus microcephalus; assembly: GCF_052327205.1. Classification (NCBI taxonomy): domain Eukaryota; kingdom Metazoa; phylum Chordata; class Chondrichthyes; order Squaliformes; family Somniosidae; genus Somniosus; species Somniosus microcephalus. The sequence goes on along the minus strand of NC_140988.1, from coordinate 319,586,962 downwards.
GAGGAACTGAATGAAATCAGTATTTGTAGGGAAATGGCATTAGGGAAATTGACGGGATTGAAGGCCGATAAATCCCCAGGGCCTGAAATTCTACATCCTAGGGTACTTAAAGAAGTGGCCCTAGAAATAGTAGATGCATTGCTGGTCATCTTCCAAAATTCTATAGACTCTGGAACAGTTCCCATGGATTGGAGGGTAGCTAATGTAACCCCACTATTTAAAAAAAGGTGGTAGAGAAAAAACAGGGAATTATAGACCGGTAAGCCTGACATCGGTAGTGGGGAAAATGCTAGAGTCCATTATAAAAGATGTAATAGCAGAGCACTTGGAAAACAGTGACAGGATCGGGCAAAGTCAACATGGATTTACATGCTTGACTAATCTACTGGAATTTTTTGAGGATGTAACTGGTAGAATAGATAAGGGAGAACCAGTGGATGTGGTGTATTTGGACTTTCATAAGATCCTGCATAAGAGACTAGCGTGCAAAGTTAAAGCACATGCGATTGGGGGTAAGGTACTGACTTGGATAGAAAACTGGTTGGCAGACAGGAAGCAAAGAGTTGGAATAAACGGGTCTTTTTCCGACTGGAAGGCAGTGACTCGTGGGGTACCGCAAGGATCAGTGCTAGGACCCCAGTTATTCACAATATATATTAATATTCTAGATGAGGGAACTAGATGTAATATCTCCAAGTTTACAGACGACACAAAGCTGGGTGGGCGTGTGTGCTGTGAAGAAGATGCAGAGAAACTCCAGGACGATTTGGACAGGTTGGGTGATTGGGCAGATGCAGTATAATGTGGATAAATGCGAGGTTATCCACTTTGGTGGCAAAAACAGGAAGGCAGATTATCTGAACGGCAATAGATCGGGAAAAGGGGAAGTGCAACGAGACACGGGTGTCCTTGTGCACCAGTTGCTGAAGGTAGACATGCAGGTGCAGCAGGCGGTTAAGGCGGAAAATGGTATGCTGGCCTTCATAGCGAGAGGATTCGAGTACAGGAGCAAGGATGTCTTGCTGCAGTTGTACAGGGCCTTGGTGAGACCACACCTTGAGTACTGTGTGCAGTTTTGGTCACCTTATCTGAGGAAGGATGTTCTTGCCATGGAGACAGTGCAGCGACGATTCACCAGACTGATACCTGGAATGGCAGGAATGACGTATGGAGAGAGATTGGGTCGATTAGGCTTATATTCGCTAGAGTTTAGAAGAATGAGAGGGGATCTCATTGAAACTTATAAAATTCTAACAGGACTAGACAGACTAGATGCAGGAAGGCTGTTCCCGATGGCAGGGGAGTCCAGAACCAGGGGTCACAGTCTAACGATAAGGAGTAAGCCATTTAGGACTGAGATGAGGAGGAATTTCTTCACCCAGAGAGTGGTGAACCTGTGGAATTCTCTACCACAGAAGACAGTTGAGGCCAATTCATTAAATATATTCAAGGAGTTAGATATATTTCTTAAGGCTAAGGGGGTCAAGGGATATGGGGAGAAAGCAGGGACAGGATACTGAATTTGGACGATCAGGCATGATCGCATTGAATGGCAGAGCAGACTCGAGGGGCCGAATGGCCTACTCCTGCTCCTATCTTCTATGTTTGTCTTGTCTTGAATTTTGGAAGTTTTAAGAATGTGCACCCAGAATTGAAACAAAACTCCAAACTACAATTTAAGTTAAGCTGGTGTGAATAAAAACTGAGAAAAACAAAACGTTTGTTTAACAAAAGATTAAGTTTCAGTCTAAGATTTAACCTTGAAGTTACAGTTGCCAATGTGCCTGGAAGAAAATTAATTTGAATGTTTACAAGGCATGGGTGATTGTTTCTTTGTTAATGTGGGTATGGTTTCTTTCTTTTTCAAAGTGATACTGGTTAGTTTGAAAAAAAATTGATCTGGATTGAATTGGAGTTATGGAGGTTAATTTACCTATTAAAACCAGACTTTTATTGTGGCCACGGTGAAATTCTGGTTGGTGTAAATTTGTGTAGACTGCATTGAATAAGATATTTAATGGTCTGAAACCAGACTTTAAAATAGTTACAGTTTTGGATACAGAATGGGTTCTGGTCCATACCATTTGGCAGTGGAATCACAAGAGAAATTCGCCTTTACTGTCGGGGATAGGTGGGTGGGCGTGTGTGCTGTGAGGAGGATGCAGAGAAACTCCACTATGATTTGGACAGGTTGGGTGATTAAACTGCATTTGCCATGCATCTGCCCAATGTGGATAAATGCAAGGTTATCCACTTCAGTGGCAAAAACAGGAAGACAGATTATTACCTGAACAGCACTAGATTGGGAAAAGGGGAAGTGCAACGAGACCTGGGTGTCCTTGTGTACCAGTCGCTGAAGGTAAGCATGCAGGTGCAGCAGGCGGTTAAGGCGGCAAATGGTATGTTGGCCTTCATAGCAAGAGGATTAGAGTACAGGAGCAAGGATGTCTTGCTGCAGTTGTAAGGCCCTTGGTGAGACCACATCTTGAGTATTGTGCAGTTTTGGTTATCTTATCTGAGGAAGGATGTTCTTGCCATGGAGGGAGTGCAGCGAAGATTCACCAGACTGATACCTGGGATGGCAGGAATGACGTACGAGGAGAGATTGGGTCGATTAGGCTTATATTCGCTGGAGTTTAGAAGAATGAGAGGGGATCTCATTGAAACTTATAAAATTCTAACAGGACTAGACAGACTAGATGCAGGAAGGATGTTCCCGATGGCGGGGGAGTCCAGAACCAGGGGTCACAGTCTAAGGATAAGGGGTAAGCCATTTAGGACTGAGAGGAGGAGGAATTTCTTCACCCAGAGAGTGGTGAACCTGTGAAATTCTCTACCACACAAGGCAGTTGAGGCCAATTCATTAAATATATTCAAGGAGTTGGATATATTTATTAAGGCTAAAGGGATCAAGGGATATGGGGAAAAAGCAGGGACAGGGTACTGAATTTGGATAATCAGCCATGATCTCATTAAATGGCGGAACAGGCTCGAGGGCCCGAATGGCCTACTCCTGCTCCTATCTTCTATGTTTCTATGTATACATGGACCAGGGTCCCACAGGGGTTTCACAATAGTCCAAATATATTCCACCGTGTACTGAGTTAAGCCTTAGACGAATCAGACCTATCAAAGTGCCAGAGTGCCCTACTCCAATATGTCGATGACATAATGATTGCATCAGAGGATGCCAAAGGACACTAGCCACCCTCCAGACACTTAAGAAAGCTGGCTTTAAATTGAATCCAAAAAGGCACAGGTTGGACTGTCCAAAGTATTTAGGACACGAAATTAGCCAGGGGTATAAGGCACTCCCACAGGAACAAAAGGCAGCCATAAAAGACATGCCAAGGCCAGTGACCGTCCAGGGAGTGAGGAAAGTGTTGGGACTATTTAACTACTGCAGGAATGTTATATCAGACTTTGCAGGGAAAGCAGAGCCGATTCAACGGTTAATTAAATGGGGGTAGACCCGCCACTGATAAGATAGAATGGGAAACAGAGCAGGAGGAAGCATATAGGGCCCTTAAAAAGGAACTAATAACAGCCCTTGCCCTAGGGATTACCAGAATCCACTTGACCCTTCCACCTATATTGTGATTTAGATCATGAGAGTTACTCAGCAGTAGTAACCCAAGTGCATGGGGATAGACAAAGGCCCATAGCATACTACTCCACTAAGGAGGATCCAGTAGCAAGAGCTATGCCACATGGGCTGTAAGGGTTAGTGAACCCGTGGTAATGATGGGACAAGTTATCCTACACACCCAGCATACATTGGTAGAATTGCTCAACACTGGAAAACTGAGAACCATATCAGATAGCCGGAAAGCAAAGTGGGAAGCAATCCTCCTACCAAGAGATGGATCAGTATTAATACAAAAACATACTGGAATAAACACAGCATCCGGAATATTAACAGAAGGGGATGAGCATAGTTGCCAAGTAAAAAGAGGAAGTAGTAAGTAGTGGGGTAAAAGAGAACCCCCTCGAGAACCCAGATGAGGTATTATACGTGGATGGATCAAGAAAATACATAAATGGAGAACCTAGAACAGGATGGGCCATGGTAAATCAGAAGAGGGAAACCTTAATGACTGGAGCACTACAGGGGGATAAATCAGCACAGGTGGCTGAATTGGTGGCCCTGATCAAAGCATTAGAATCAGCAAAGGACAAAAAAGTGAACATATACACAGACAGTCGGTACGCATTTGGGGTGGTTCATGATTATATGGCTTCGTGGGCTCGACGGGGATATGTAACCATAACCGGAGAGGTAGTAAAACATGGAAGACAAATAGAAAGGCTAGTGAAGGCAGCGCAGGCACCCTTGGAGGCAGCCGTAATAAAAGTTAAAGCCCATACTGAGATAGCGGAAGGCTCAAGGGAAACCTCAAGATCTGCCCCTGCTTGGAAACCGATATGCTGTCACAGCAACAAAAAGGGCTGCAGAGGACCCAAGGCCAGAACCAGCCTTTAGGGCTGAAGTAAACATGGTAATGGCCACTAGCGGAATAAAGGAGGTAAACATAGCTGAGGTCCAACAGGACACAAGCACAGAGGAAAAAGAAAGATGGAAGCAGGCGGGGGCACAAAAGCAGGATGAGATATGGAAATGGGGAGTACAGAATCAGGTAGTAGCACCCGAGTGCTGCAGGCAACAACTACTGACACTATATCACGGGATAACACACACTGGAAGGAGTAACATGCTACATCTACTATCCCAATACTGGTGGTGGCCCGGAATGGGAAGGGATGTGGCAAAGTATTGCCAGAAATGTATATGTGCTAGAAATAATGTGGGACAAGGCTGTAAGGTAAGGATGGGAAACCAACCAAGACCACAGGGGCCCTGGGAAAACTTACAAATCGACTTTACCGGACCACTAGCCCAGGACAGGGGAAAGAAGTACTGCCTGGTAATAACTGACCAATTTACCAGACGGGTGGAAGCATTTGCCAACCGAGACTGCTCAGCAAGGACAGTAGCACAAATACTAGCCAGTGAAGTAATACCCGAAGCGTACAAGAGCATGGGCCTTACACTAAACATCCATAAGACAAAGGTCCTCTACCAACCTGCCCCCGCCACACAGTACTGCCCCCCGATTATCAAAATCCATGACAAGGCCTTGGACAATGTGGACCACTTTCCATACCTCGGGAGCCTACTGTCAACATGGGCAGACGTCGACGACAAAGTCCAACACCGCCTTCAGTGTGCCAGTGCAGCCTTCGGTCGCCTTCGGAAGAGTGTGTTTGAAGACCATGATCTCAAACCCAGCACTAAGCTCATGGTCTACAGAGTAGCAGTGATACCCGCCCTGCTGTATGCCTCAGAGACATGGACCATGTACAGCAGGCACCTCAAAGCACTGGAGAGGTACCACCAACGCTGCCTCTGCAAGATCCTGCAAATCCATTGGCAGGATAGGCGCACCGACGTCAGTGTTCTTGCTCAGGCCAACATCCCCAGCATCGAAGCTTTGACCATTCTCAATCAGCTCCGAGGGACGGGTCACATTGTCCGCATTCCCGATAGGAGACCCCCAAAACAAGCGCTCTACTCGGAGCTCCAGCACGGCAAGAGAGCCCCAGGTGGGCAGAGAAAACGCTTCAAGGACACACGCAAAGCCTCCTTGAAAAAGTGCAACATCCCCACCGACACCTGGGAATCCCTGGCCCAAGACCGCACAAAGTGGAGGAGAAGCATCCGGGAAGGTTCCGAACATCTCAAGTCTCTTCGCCGGGAGCAAGCGGAAGCCAAGCGCAGGCAGCGCACATCAACCCAAGCACCTCACCCACCGTCTGCTCCACCTGTGACAGAGACTGTAGGTCCCGCATTGGACTCATCAGTCACCTGCAAACTCATTTTTAACGTGGAAGCAAGTCATCCTCAGTTCCGAGGGACTGCCCAAGAAGAAGATGGGGAGTCCCACTCCAAATTGACTGATAATGGTACGCATTTTACTGGAAAAAAAAAATGAAGCAAACTTGTAAGTTGCTAGGGATAACCCAGAAGAATCACATCCCGTACCACCTGCAGAGGTCCAGGATGGTGGAAAGAATGAACAGAACCTTAAAAACCACCCTGGCAAAGGCAAGACAGGAAACCGGAAAAGGGTGGTCAGAATTACTCCCCAGTATACTAATGAGATTAACAGCAACCGGACTAACACCTTATGAATTAATGACAGGCAGAGCAATGAGGCTACCAGAAGACCTAGTAGGGGGAACAGGAGAGACAGGACCAATACAAGATAGGTTCAGAAGGTATCTAATACAATTAAGAAGGTATCTAATACAATTAAATCAGGAATAACTCTGAACAAGGAAGTATTAAATCAGCAACAAATTAAGGACCTGGAAAAACAAAATGCCGGGACTATGCCAGATAAGCTACCTAAAATAGGTCAGCAGGTAATGACACAGGTCATAGGAAGGAGAGGGATGGAGCCCCGATGGATGGGGCCGTATATGTTACTAATGACAAGTGATACATGTGTTTGTCTACAGGAACCCACAGGTATGAGATGGAAGCATTGGACGCAGGTTAAGCCATATAGTACTAAATGCCCCGCTTCCCCCTTCTCTTCTAGGAATGGGGCACCAACAACAGAAGATGGAATAAGATAAGTAAGCCAGTAGGATGGCCAGAGTAATCTTGGGAATAACCCCAGCCCTGGGAATAATCCTGGGATGTTGGGGCAGACCCACAAGACTAATGCCCCCAGAGTTACAGGGGCAACATAAACCTAGGCTGGTCGTTGTCCGAACAAAACAGAACCCAGGGTAAGTTTACATGCCCAGGTGGGAATGGGTGCGCAGTGGTGGACATAGCCTACAGCTGCAGGCAATGTACCCTACTGACAAAACCCGTAAACATGGAGATAATCACCGAGACTAATGAGAATGTGATCATTAAAGCTAATAAAAATAACTTGGCTGTAAAATGGGAAAGTGGAGGGCCCAATATAACGTGTAAAAAGGGCAACAATGATACCCCGACTAATAGGGCAAAAATAAAGCTAGAGTTATACACCGCCAGTAGTAATTATACACCAAGTAGTTACTGGAATAAGTTCACCCTGGGAAATGGAGACTGGTGGATATGTAGGAATAGCTCCCCAATCGTGGGGAGAGGCCCTTGGGGACAAATCTCAAGTGTGAGACACCCGAATCTGAAAATCAGAGAAATGCCTCACCTCCAAAGATTACACGACACATGTGAAAAGACTTTGACCGCACCAGGAATAATTAACCTGACTATTGTGGTAAAATGTGACACCACCATTATACCCACTTATTGTAAACTCCCTGATCTAAGTTTGCAACTGACTAAAACCAGCCGAAGAACAAAAAAGGAGTTTACTCGACACTGTCTTAGGAGGGTTAAGGACCGGATTAGGAGCATTGAACGCGATTGGATATTGAAATATTACAGAATAAAATACAAAAAGCAGGTCAGCTAACCAAAGACGCTGTAAGACTATCGGTTGTATGGACGAAATCCCTAAATGAGAATGACCTACAAGGTTGGCTCTCAGATGTAATGATATGGGAGCAACTTGAAGTAGACAAGGATATGACAACAGCTAACAATTGGACTTGCTGTCTAATAAGGGCCCTAATAAAAGAACAAAGGGCCGAATTAGAAGGATCGCATTCTCTGTGAATGCACCCAGATGGGCAGAGTTGATTGGATACACTAAACGAAATCTAACCATTAAACCCGAGGCTAAAAATGTGACACGAAAGGATGTAGTTTTACTATGTTAATAGCAAACATGTCTAAGTACGATATATGGTGTGAATTTATAATATTACCCCAACTGTTTGGTCAGAAATTGTGGAAACCAGAATTTTATGGTAGATGGATAGACACACAAAATAGAACCCATGAGGGAAAGGATTGTGTAAAATGGCCATTTGGCCTGGTATGTCCTTTACACACCCCGGTATTTGAACCATGTGCCATGAGGGGGGGGGGGGGGGGGGGGCGCGCGCACGGGTACGTGTTACTGGCAAATGCAACCAGTTAATGACACTGTCCTTCATGAAATAGGACAGAATCATGTATGTATAACCAGTACTCTGACAGTATATGTAAATGCGGGACGATTGGAACCACCAATAAATGAGTGTAGGGAAAATGTATATGTGATCTTTGATGCAAGGACAAATAGGGTGTTCCAGCTTGGATACTGGAGGGATATCACGAGGTACAGGACAACAAGAGGAATCCACCACACACCCCTAACGGTAACCTTGGAGAAGCTACAGCAATTCTTGAAAGACAACCAACAAGTAATTGACGACCTGAAGGACAAGACACGCCTGCTATGGCAACGAGTGGCAATGACCTACACAGAGAGACAGCTGACCCGTGTGACAAATGAACTATCGGACTTGACTATCCATCATTGGTGGGATGTGTTTAAGGGTTGGTCACCCAAAGCTAATGCCGTAATTGCCATGGCATGGCATCCGGTAATAATCATGTTAGCCTGTGTGCTACTGTGTATAATCATCCAACTTTGCTTCATATCTTGGATAAGGCGATTATATAATCGAGTGACACAATTAAAACAACAAGCAGAACTCTTGACTATATGATCTTTACAGATGGAGCCCGAGCGAGTACGCATCAAAGAAATGGATTATTACTACAGACAACGTTCAAAATGGGAATTGGAGTTATTAGAAGGACTACTTATATTGATGGCAGCTATGTTCCTCACATATGTCCTTGGATGGTTGATGTGCCAACTAGAGCTGCAATTAAATTGTTGGGTAATTCCCATAAGAAATAACGACGAAGTTAATTACAATGAGGAAGACGAGGATATCATCTGAATACACTGAAGAATGTATATATACCTATATATCCAGTATTATAAAAAACCTGACAATCACCCAGGGTAACAATATAATATAACCTCACAAGGACTCGCCCTAAGAGATGGATTTGATCACCATCTTGGCAGGACAGCTAGTATTAAATTAGGTTGATCAATGATTAATGATTAATCAGGACCAAGAGAGGGGACTGAAAGGGGGTAAAATTGGACACTAAGGGAACTAAAGGGTTAACAACTTTGTGCTAATATGCACAATACATATAAGTATTGTCAGTAACAACAGAACAAAGGAACTGTTGAATAAGAGAACACGTTCTAAGACTCAACAGAAATGCGGTGATAAGAAAGTTGGCTGAACGCCCTGAGATGTCCATCAAGGACTTGTTATGCACCTGGCATAGGGGCATTGCACTCGGTACGAACTGTTTTGCACACAGCACCACTATGCCACAGGCTGTACAAAACCTGAAGAGAAACTGTGTTCTTAGAGCATTTGTCCCCGGATGAGTGTCTCCCCTGTTAACTTGTAATAAAGGCTATTTTACTTTAGTGAAACCCTGGACTCTGAGTGGTTAATTACCAGAGGGCAAACAGTTCCCAAACAGCAAAAGTTGGTGGAAAAATACTGGAAAGGCAGGATGCTACCTTAACCTGAGTGACAATGGCATTTTGACCATTAGAACCAATTAAAAAAGGTGACTTTGTTAAAGACCATATATGGACACTGGCCAAACCAACTTTTGATAAGCAAGGGTTAAAACCTCGATACCCAAAGAACAACTTCACACAGACGTACTGCAAGGGCAAAGGAACAGACTTAAGACGACGTCATCTGTGTCCGAGAGGTTCCAGAGACCTAGGGCTGCGAGCTACTCGTTAAAACGATCGCCTAATATTAAGTATATTACGCTGTATGCTTAATAAATCTTGATCTATTGCTCAAACATACTGGCTGCTGCCTATTGGTGTCTTGTCCAAGAACTCGGAAATCGTAAGATCTTACAGAAGATTATGGCCAGTACCTCCGCAATTTCTACCTTTACTTCCCTCAGTATCCTAGGATGCATCACATCCGGTCCTGGTGACTTATCTACTTTTAAGTACAGCCAGCCTTTCTAGTACCTCCTCTTTATAAATTTTTAGCCAATCCAGCATCTCAACTACTTCCTCTTTCACTATGACTTTGGCAGCATCTTCTTCCTTGGTAAAGACAGATGCAAAGCACTCATTTAGTAACTCAGCCATGCCTTCTGCCTCCATGCGTAGGTCTCCATTTTGGTCCCTAATCGGCCCCACCCCTCCTCTTACTACCCATTTACTATTTATATGCCTATAGAAGACTTTTGAATTCACTTTTATGTTAGCTGTCAGTCTATTCATATACTCTCTCTTTGCCCCTCTTATTTTCTTTTTCACTTCCACTCTAAACTTTCTACATTCAGCCTGGTTCTCACTTATATTCTCAACTGGACATCTGTTATAAGCCCCTTTTTTCTGCTGCATCTTATTCTCTATCTCTTTCATCAGCCAGGGTGCTCTGGCTTTGGTTGCCCTACTTTTTCCCCCCTTGTGGGAATGTACCTCGACTGTACCTGAACCATCTCCTCTTTAAAGGCAGCCCATTGTTCAATGCCAATCTTTGATTCCAATTTACCTGGGCCAGGTCCATTCTCAACCCACTTAACTTGGCCCTCATCCAATTAAGTATTTCAATTCTGGATTGCTCCTTATCCTTCTCTACAGCTAATCTAAACCTTATGATACTATGATCACTGTTCCCTAAATGTTTCCCTACTGACACTTGATCCAGCTCATTTCCCAGAACCAGCAATGCCTCCTTCCTTGTTGGGCCGGAAACATACTGGTCAAGAAAGTTCCCCTGAACACACTTCAGAAATTCTTCTTCCTCTCTGCCCTTTACACTATTATCCCAGTCTATATTAGGATAAATGAAGTCCCCCATTATCATTACTCTATAGTTCTTGCACCTCTCTAATTTCCCTGCAAATTTGCTCCTCTATTCGTATCCTTCCCACTAGTAGGTGGCCTATAGAATGCATCTAGTGTAATGGCACCTCTATTGTTTCTTAACTCTAACCAAATAGATTCTGTCCTTGACCCCTCCAGGACATCCTCTCTCTCCAGCAATGTAATATTTTCCGTAATCAATACTGCCACCCCACCTCCTTTCTTTCCTTTCCTATCTTTCCTGAACACCTTATCTCCAGGAATATTTAGCATCCAATCTTGCCCTTTTGAGAGCCAGGTCTTCATTATCGCCACAACATCATATTCCCATGTGGCTATTTGCGCCTGCAGCTCGCCAACCCCATTTACCACGCTTCATGCGGTTACACACATGCACTGTAAACCTCTCTCAGGCTTTCTTGTATTCTCTCTTAGTCTGACCCCACCTAATACCGTACTATCTCTTACTCTAGTGCTATCTGTCGCTCCCACTCCTTTGTGCACCTTGGGGTAGATTTTCCCGAACCTGTCGGGAAGAAGGCGGGACTTCAACTTTCGGGTTTTTGACCCGCCTACATCGACGTCCGGCCAATCCGCGCGATTTTCCCTTGATTGACCTTGTTAAGCCCGCCCAGCGGGCTCAGCAAGCCAATTAAGGGCCACCCGGCAAGATTTCTTGACAGATGAAATATCTGTGCTTCACAGCTGTTTGAAGCTGTGAAACACTGACAGTTTGAGTTCTAACATGAGTCCTTCTGCACAGACTCAGATAGAACTCTCAGCATCACTCAAAGCTGAAGGCTGTCACTTTTCACAGATCGCAGCCGTTCAGCTTTAAGTTCTGGCTGAGTGATGGGCTCCCGACGGCTACAGGAAGAAAGGCTGTTAAGGTAAGTAAAAGTTCTTTACACACTTTAGACACACCAAACACACTTACCTTTGCACTCATGCACCCATCACTCACCCGAGCACCGACATCGCGACCCCTCCAACTCCTTCAACCCGACGGCCCGCCTGCTCAACCTGGCGTGGTTTGGAGCCGTCGGGAATCCCACACGAAACCCCTCAAAATAGGGATTAGGCTAAAAACTGCCTGTTAACTACCTGTTAACAGGCAGTTAATTGGCACTAATCCCTTCCCGCCTGGTTTCGGCGGGTCCCAGTGCGGGGCAGGTACCCGCCGCCCCTGAAAGTTGCGTGGGGCGGGGATGGTGTCAGGACCCCCAAATTAGGGATTTCCCCCCCCCCACACACACACACGCCTGAAACCCCGCCCAACGGCTCGGGGAAAATTGGGGCCCTTGTTTCTCCTTTCTAATGCTACACCCAGGTGCCCATCCCCCCGCCAAATTCGTTTAAACCCTCCCCAACAGCACTAGCAAACTCCCCCATGAGGATACTTTTCGTGGCTCTGTTGAGGTGCAACCTGCCCGGTCTGTACAGGTCCCACCTTCCCCAGAACCAGTCCCAATGTCCCAGGAATCTAAAGCCCTCCCTCCGGCACCATCTCTCCAGCCACACATTCATCTGCTCTATTCTCCTATTTCTGTACTCACCAGCTCCTGGTACCAGGAGTAATCCGGAGATTACTACCTTTGAGGTCCTGCTTTTTAATCTCTTTCCTAGCTCCCTAAAATCTGCCTGCAGCACCTCATCCCTCTTTCTATCTATGTCGTTGACGACCACGGGCTGTTCACCCTCCCCCCTCAATGTTCTGCAGCCGCTAAACAGAAAAGGGTGATAAATAGAAAATGCTCTGTTTCAGAAAGTAACCAGCTGTATTACACAGGGGTCTGTTCCAAGACCCATTCTGTTCACCATATTTATGAAGGATATAGAAATAGTATTTAAATTTGCTGATGACAAAACTATGGAGCGACAGTAAATTTAAAAAAATTGGCCCGGAATTTGCGATCAGTGGCTAAGCAATAGCGATCGCCGCTGACCTCAAAGAAAGCTGCCCACAAAGATCTCGATCTCTGTGGCAAAAATTTTAGCTTCCTCGACATTAATTTATAGTGCTGTCAAAAGGGGATCCCCAGAGTACATTAGCAGTGATGTAATCAAGCTGTCTCAGCAGCTAATCACATTGAATAATTCTCAGACAGCAAACAAGGAAATAAAAAGCAATTATCAATTTACTTTTTAAATATTTCATTCTGTAAAATTAAGATTGGGACATACACATGGAGTGAAGGTAGAAGCGGAAATATCAATTAAAAAAAATTACATTTTATAAAAAAAAAGAGTAATTTTTTTTATCATAATGGAGATGCAGGAAACTCTCGATTTACCGGCACCTAAATAACCAGAAATCTCAACCGGCAAAATTCAGGAGTAGGTTTAGGTAAGTTTTACTTCATATTAGTGGCCGTTCCTGGATCTGTGGCTGTGTAACCGGGGTTCCTGCACCTGTTGCTAAGCAACAGGGACGCCTGGATCTTGTGGCCGGGATTCCTGCACCTGTTGCTAAGCAACAGGGATGCTCGGAACTAGTGGCCGGGGTGCCTGCACCTGTTGCTGAGCAACAGGGAAGCCTGGATCTATTGCTGTGTACGGGGCTCTCGTACCTTTTACTATACCTCTCTGTAATCCGGACTTTGATAAACCGGCACCACGCTGGTCCCAGATAAAAAAGTTTCCTGTATTTGACATTTCACAAATATAAAGTTAGTTTTTCAGGATATGCCGTTAAAACCCCAGTTACACCTATTCCTACAAGACTTAACTTTTTATGGGGTGTTTAACAGCAATTATAGCAGAAAAGGGGAAGTTTTCATCAGTTCAAGTGATTTCACTGATCGCCAGCTATGGGGAGTTCCACAGCACAGCCTGTGGCGGAGCAGGGAATGACTGACTGTAACTTCAGGATTTCCATGTTTACCTGTGTATGCGCTAATTCCTGAAGTTACGGTCAGTTTCAGAGGGGTAATGACGACGAACGCTGACAGTTTCACTGTCATTACCACTGCAAAATCTGGGCCACTATCTTCAGAAAGAGTTGGATTCATTATATAGATGGTATGACATAAAGCAGACTGATTTTAAGGTTTAAAAATGCAGGGTAGTGCATTTAAGAACAGGTAAGAATTGCACAGAAAGAGTAAACATGCACAGCATGAAAGGAGTTTACATTGCAACTCCATTGACAGAAGTTGGATAGGAAAAGGGTCTGGGAGTAAACACTGATCATACCCCAAAAAGTTAGGTCAGTGTGAAGCAATTAATTGAGCAAGTCAGCAACTGGGATGCATGGAGAATTTCAGGCCAGTGCACTTTAATCACTGACCTGAAACGTTAAGTCAGTTTCTCTCTCCACAGATGCTGTCTGACCCACTGAGCATTTTCAGCATTTTGTTTTTATTTCAGATTTCCAGCATCCAGTATTTTGCTTTTGCTTAGGTTCTTTATCATGTTGATCAATCACAAGGCCAGTTCTCGAGTACGATGTGCAGTTTTACTGGCGCTATCTCGAAAAGCATATAGTTGCATCAGAAATGAATCAGAAGGTGAACAGGACGGTCAGGAGACCAAGTTGTGAAGAAAGGCTCAAGCAATTAAACATTTTCACTGAAGAAGACATTATACAGGTCTTTAAAGCAAAAAGATAGAGAAGGCTAAAGCAAGCAAACTGTGGGCAATGAGAAGACGACTAGAAAAAAAGTGTAAAATTCAATCTCTGAGCACAATTAGAGGTTAGGAACTGCTCTCCAAAAAGATTACTGAGCAGGTGGAAGAGTTTTCAGAGTAAATATTTGATTTGGGGTGAACTTGCACCTTAAAAAATTGAGGAGGAGAGATGAATGTTGAGAAGGGCAATTGAGAGATTAGCAGCTTTGCTAGATTTTCTTTTTTAGGGCAAGAAATGTAGTATTCCTTAAAGTAAGGATCAATTGGTGGCAGTGAAGAAAGTCCATGACAGTAATCAGAAGTGGACTCTGGATGGAGCAAGTTTGACAGGTTAATGCCCTTTTCTTGTTCTGGACATTATGTTCATGACTGGATTACACCCACCAACATTTCCCCTCATTTCCTGCAAATTAACTGGCTCAATGCACTGAGGCATTAGGCTTGTCAAGGCTTTCCCTTACTATATGCAAAGTATCAGGTATTTACAAAAAAATCATGTCTCTAGGGTTTGATCAATAGAAAGCATGCACCATTAGGAGAAATGCAACAGACATCCATACACAAGGTTAATTGAATAAGTGCAACATTAAGACTTTAGTAGCAGCAATGATGCTAAGCTGATTTTGTGCTGTAAAGTTCAATTTCAGCCCAACTCCTCTAAAGGATGTTCTTTAGAGGAATTGGACTGACATTGAACTTCACAGCATTTAGTCAAAACAAAATTAGTGGTAGTGAATATAGCATATCTAAACACCTATTATTCTTCTGACAATTTGCATAGCATCTAAATTAGCATTTGAAATAAGATTTACCATTTACACTCCTAGAAAGGCTACAAAGTGCAAGTAAAATCTACTTCATCAGTAAAGATTATACTTACCTATACATGATATAACCAATAAACAATACAGTTTGAACTGCCACAAACATGAAGAAATGAGTTGTAGACAAACATGATGGGAATGGGGGCAATTCTGGGCATTTAGGCTTTTCAATGTTTACCTGTTAAAGACAATAACCACACATTAGTCCTGAATTAAAACCAGTATTAGTTAATATACAGTGGAACCTGCCCTCAAAGTTGCCTTTATTAAGCACAAACCTGTCTGCAGTGAGCGTGCTTGTCTGGACCATCAATTAATACACCAATGCAAGTTTGCTGATATAAAATGCCCAGGCAACTGCTCTATTGTGGCCACTCAATCTAGCCATTCCCTATTATGGACATTAAATTGCAGCTGCACAGAATCAGTCAGGATCAAGAGATGTTAAAAGTCAGTCATAGTCCCTTGTACCCTACACAAGATTTTGCAGAAGGGCGGACCAGAATGCGTGTGGTAGACTGGCTGCTTGGAAATCATGGGAATCTATGTAAAGAAAGGTGGGTGGGCGTGCATGTATACACGAGATGGGGCAGGGGGCATCAGCAAGGGGAACCGCCATACATAACCAGAGATTTTGTGCACAGGTTGTGTTCCAGGATATCTGATGGATAGGTCACTGATCTAAAACTTTAACTAAAATGTTTCTCTCTGCAGATGCTACCTAATCTGCTGAGTGTTTCCAGCATTTTCTGTTTTTATTTCAGATCTCCAGCATTTGCAGTATTATGCATTTTGATGATTGCCTGGCGTTATGCCAAATTGTAGTTGTGCATGAAGTTAGGAAGATTTAACCTATCCTCTTGCTTGGGGATTTGAAGTCAGATCCTTAGATGTCTCCCTGCCCAAAAGAACTTGGGAGACAAAACTAGTGTGCAAGGTTGCAAATGGGCAGCATAGAGAAGAGGTGAACAAGGCTGGAGGTGAAGTGAGGGAAATGTTAAACTTCTTCACAGAACTTCACAGAAACCCCACAGTGCAGATAGAGGCCATTTCGACCCATCGAGCCTGCACCGACACATATCCCACCCGATCCCCGTAACCCCTACACCAACACATATCCCACCCTATCCCCGTAACCCCACATATTTAATCCCCCTAACACTAAGGGTCAATTTATCATAGCCAATCAACCTAACCCGCACATCTTTGGACTGTGGGAGGAAACCCACGCAAACACGGGGAGAATGTGCAAACTCCACACAGACAGTCGCCCGAGGCCGGATTCGAACCCGGGTCCCTGGCGCTGTGAGGCAACAGTGCTAACCACTATGCCACCGTATCCACAAATAACTTATTCAACTGTCATAAATCTAGAGAAGGAAGTTGTTCTACCTAAATTTAAGAGCATGATAGAAATGTGATATTTGGCTGGATACTGTATTTTGTAACTAATTTACCACTTAATCAAAAGGAAAAGAATACACAAAGCAGTTTTGTGGCTTCAGCTGACCTACTGGAGTGGACCAAATGCTGGACAGTTAAGTTGCGTTGAGCAAGTGAGCAATGGTTAAGAGTTCTGCGTTGTTAAAATCTACTATTGCACAACAGAATGATATACTTTGAATTTCCTGTTCTCTCCATCTCACCCAAAATTGGATTTTCTGAACTTTCTTGTATTATGCAGAAGTGGGCAACATGTTGTAGATCCCTACATGCATTTTTGACCATAAATTAAGGTTTCCTTTCTGAACAGTACATAGGGGAAATTACATTAAATTGAAGATCCTCTGGGGCATGAAATATTTTACTGTATATTTTAAAATTTTATTTTTCCAAAATATATAAAACATTAGATTTAAAAGCAAGACTTACATTTCTCTGTACTAATGCACCAAGGTCTCTTTTTACTATATGAAGGTGTTCTTTGATGTCATTGAAATGTTGACTTGTTTCATAGCCTCCAGTTGCACCACCTGGAAGTTGAGCTGCTTGATTCAGGGCATTAGTTACGGAATTCCTGTAACAGATACAATATACAAATCCCAGTTAAGAGTGCTTAAAAGGCATCTGGTCACATTTATAACTGTTCAGAACAGATGTGATTACTGCAAAGAAAGAAGATATAGCACCTTCCATAACCTCAGGACCTCAAGCACTTCACAGCCAATGAAATACTTTTGAAGTGTAGTCACTGATGTAATGTAGGAAACGCAGCAGCCAACTTGCGCACTAGGTCCCACAAACAGCAGTAAAATAAAGTGACAAGATCATCTGTTTCAGATGTTGGTTGAGGATAAATATTGACCAGGATACCGAGAACTCCCCAGCTCCTCGTTGAATAGTACCGTGGGATCTTTTACATCCACCCGAGGAGATGGGGTCAATGTTGGAACATCTCATCTAAAAGACGGCACCTCAGAGTGCAGTACTCCCTCCATACTAGACTGAAGTACCAGCCTAGATTTTATGCTCAAGTCCCTGGAGTGGAGCTTGAACCCACAACCTTCTGACTCAGTCAAGAGTGCTACCAAGCGAGCCATGGCCGACACCCTTACTGCAAGCAAGCTAATGTCACTTAATTTTGTAATTTAGGACACTTCCCTTCCACCACTAAATCTACCATGGCCCACCTGGTTCAGATTATTCCATTAAGCAGATCCATCAATATTGTTCTTCTGCTTAACCACTAGGAGATACAATTACAGTGAGGAAAGTGGTCATTCCCAGACAAACCCGCAAGACTAGGAAACTCTCCGATCCAGTCTGTAGAAATTTTAGTCAAATCTCCTAATCAAAATTCAAGTCCAATTGAGATGACATAATCCTTCAAGATTGCTGCTCATGCTAAAAAGTAGAGATCGATCAATTTTATTATAGTTCTCAATTTACAATAGTTTAACAAAAATTACAGCTTGTGGCAAAGACACTATTGATGGTCAGTGCTTTGCTTTAAAAGTTGGACAGCCCAAGAAATTCAACTGCTCCAATTGAAGCAAAACAACAAGGCTATAGTAGAAGATTACTTCCTTAATGAAGGATCAAACTGCTTATGGTAAAACTGGACTGAGATCACTGTAGTTATACTGCAGTGTTGAATCACATGAATTCACAGTAATTTAATGGTTTGTTAGAAAATAAACATACAAAAGCATTGCAAAGTACACACACAAGGGGAAAGCAGTGTCCAATTTTGTTTTTAATCCATGAATCCTTAGATTTTTTAAAAAATATTGGGAGTTTAAAATGCTTTGTTTCAATTTTTAAGGCAACACTTCAAATTCATAATACATAAATAAATGATTTTATGGAGATATACTTGATTTTAACAAATACAAGACATTGTGAGATTGTGCAATGCCTCTTCACTGTTCCAAAGTAGATTAAAATGAAAGCTAGAGGCATTTTTATTGGGTCTTTAATCCGGCTTTGTGTCGGTTAACGTAATACACAATCATGAATTTGATCTTCGAACCATTCCTCAGTTAATCTGTCTGAAACCATATATTTCATTCAAATTGGGTCCTCATAAATCTCCACTCACTTCGTCTAACAGCAATACCAGAGCAAATGTGGTAGTAAATGGCAACTGTGTTGGTACAGTCGTGTATTTCACTTTACAGCTATAAAGGATTCAGTTGTTCTGTGTTTCAATGTCATTTTAAAATAAAAGTATACAGCTGCTAAAATTGAACACTTCTAAAAAGGTGGTAAAAATATTTGAACTCAAACCAAAGCAGCACTTTGTGGCAGGGGAAAAAGGAAAATAAAAATACTCAAGACAGAGAGAGCACTAGAACCAAGTATTGTTTGACATTAAGAAACCTGTGGTCAACCTTTATTTTCATTATAGATCTGTAATTATGCAGTTAGAGAGTGAATACTCCTTTCTCTTTGTATTCTATACTTCTTGTACAGCAAAATAATGTGTTAAATAGCATAGCTGATAGACCTGTAAAGTTACCAAACCAATACCATTATTTTTAAAAACTGATTTCTTTATTACACTTTCCAAATTCAAACAAATGCAGTGATTAGAAGTTGATTAGATTGAGGCTTTACATTCCATGGACTTTGCCATTAGAAGCACAAACATTAAAGTTATATAATTTTTAAAGTAATCAAAAAGGACTATTTAGATCAATTAAAAAATGGCGTACTTTAAATATAGTAAATGTTTAAAAGACAATTACGTAGCAAGATTGGGACAAGACACTGATTTTGAAAATAGCCCCCAAAAAAGCAGAACTTCCAAGGGGTTTTGGGGGAAGTGGGAGAGGTAGTTACTGCTCCTGATTGCATATTGGGCGATGATAGGATGGTTCTCAGCTGTGGTACCCAGTATGGTTGAACAGACTGCTAAGGTTCACCATCAAGGCTCAAACATGATGAATGAACACTTGGGTAAGGCACCAGAGAATTGCCAGTGTCTACGGAACCATACCCCAGCTCAAGTAAGTGAAAAGAAAATCTGGAATTAAAAACCTGGTAGCAGTAAAAGTGACCATGAAGCGGTCCGATTGTAGTAAAAACCCAATATCCTTTAGGGAAGGAGACCTGCCGTCCTTATCCAGTCTGGGCTACGTGACTCCAGTCCCACATTGGTGTGGTTGACTTTTAAGTGCCCTCTGAAGTGGCCTAGCAAGCCACACAGTTGTATAAAACTTGGGCAAGTAGGGATGGGCAATAAATGCTGACCCAGCCAGTGATGCCCACATCTTGAGAATGAAGTGAACTAGTTGGACTTTTATCTCTGTTGGAAAGACAGGGGAAAAGGAGACACTAAGGATAGAATGAGAATATTAGGTAGGACTGCAGTAGATTTAGTGCATTAGCAGAGCAAAATGTCACACTTGACAATCCAGCAACAGGAACTCTAGCCTTGATCTACAAAAGCTCATGCTGTTACAGTTGCATGTTCTTAACTGGAAAAACCTGTTCACTTCAAAACTGTAACAAAGCATTATCGACTGTGCCAATAACACTTCACACAGAATTGCTGCAGTTCGTACAGCTGGAAAACATCTGGTATACATTCAAAACCGTCCTAAAAAATAAATTATATAAAACACAACTGTGAATTTCAGTTTCTTAGTACAGGAAACTTTGGTTTATCCGGAGGTTGTATGTCCGGAAACCTCGATCGAACGGCAGAAATCAGCAGCCGTTTGGTTAGGTTTTTTTTCTTCTCCTAGCATTTGTTTTTAACAGTCAGGCTCTGGAAAGCGTCTCTGTAGCTTAGCAACAGCTTCAGAGACACTTCCAAGGTACGGGCCGAGTGTTTACAAGCTGTTGCTAAGCAACAGTGTTTGTTGTCAGATACGGAGATGAAAACCTCCGTATCCTTCAACATTAGCACTGGTCTATCCGGAAGTTTTGATAGATCGGCAGCAGCTCGGTCCCGTCGGTGCCGGATATCGCGAAGTTTCCTGTACACTGAAAAATAGTTATTATGCCTCAAATTAATTGTATAAATTTTAGATTTTTTAAAAAAAGATTGAGAATCTGGTTGAACGGTCAAGTCCCATCATAAGGATCACCACCAAGGTTGTAAAGAAGAGATTTAAATTAAGTAGTGAATACAAGGACATCAAGCTTTGGTTTTAAAACCTACAAACTACAGGAGGATAGGAAGACTCGAGGAAAGTGAAGAATTCCAGTTTTGAAGACCGAAACAGGTGGGTTTGGGTCGGGTGGGATGTAAAAGTGTTAAAAATCTCAACCCCAACCCGCCTACTTCCGATTTTAACAGGTGGGACAGGGGTGGGGGGGGGTAGGGAGGCGACCAACCCGCTCCCAGGAGGCGTGTTTCCCGGGCCTCAGGAAACCCGGCAGCTAAAAGGTAGCATGGACTGCTAGATCCAGCAGGTAATTGCCTTTCAACTTACTTGCTGGATACAGCTTGCCTAGTTCCACCACCCGCACCCCCCACCCCCGATCGAACACCCCTACGAACCATGACCTTCCACCGATTCAACCCTTCCGACCTCACACTCTCCTCTCGCCACCCCCACCTCTGATCTCCCATTTCCACACCCACCCCCCTGGCCTTTTCAATCCCCCCTCCAACACCCCGTTGTCTCTCCGCCCCACCCCCACAGATTGTCCACGTCTCCGACCCATAATCTCTCCATCCCTCCCTCCTCTCCCCGGCTGTGGCTTGGTGCCGCAGGCCTTTCTTGCCTGCCAGCCAGCCTCTCAATCTGGAAACAGAGACAAAAAATTTTAATCAGTCCCCGCTGTGAAATTCAGCAGGGCCTGTGAGAAACCAATTTCCTGACCGCAAGCAGCACCCGCCACCTCCCATCCCAAAACAGCAGGGCCAATGAGTCATAAAGGAATGGCAGCAGGAGTCTCAAATGGAGCTTTAGGGAAGCGGAAGAGCAAATACAATGGTGCATTTGGATGCAGAGCTTAAGAACTGAATGGAAGGGTAGGAAAGAAAAAAGTTTAAGCAAGTAATTATAGTACAATAAACGGGAGGAGAGAGTCTGGCAGTCAACCTTGCACTTGCCTAAAACCAGTTACATCTCTAACTTTTTCCAGTTCTGACGAAAGGTCATCGACCAGAAACATTAACTGTTTCTCTCTCCACAGATGCTGCCTGACCTGTTGAGTATTTCCAGCATTTTCTGTTTTTAACTCTGGTACATCCTTGAGGGACTTGGTATAATCAGAGGTGATGGCAGTTATAAACCAGGCAATCCAAAAATCACCTACTGTAAAGGCAAAAACTGAAGAAGCCATTTAATCATTTCATCTTTAGTGACATCCATTATGAAGATTTTCAGATGTTATGACAGCACAGTGTACATAACTATACCATTGAATTATTGCCTTGGGTTCCATTTCTGCAACTGGCAGAAACCCGCAGCAAAGATTAGGAGTCAATGGAGTTGTTGTAAATCACACTTTGAACTGTACCGCTACTAACATTAAAGAAATTCATAATGGGTAGTATTTCAAAGAAAAGATTTCCCATTCTTCACTTTTCACCTAGCAATACTGTGACAACTGGAATTATGGCAGGTTAAAAATGGAAAGTAAGTGCAGCATAACACGCAGGATATTCAAACCAGACTTCCCATGCCATCAGTCACAGAAGTTTCAGGTGTTAGAAGAACAAGGGGGGAGAAATTCGGTATCGCCCTGTTTGGGGCGCTAAATTTTGAAAGCTGAAAAAATTAGCGCCAGGCGCTAATGATTCTCAGCTTTCTCTAAATTGGGCGTTCATGCTCCAGGAAGGAAGCGGAGTGCTAAATCAAGCGCTACCACTTCCCTTCTGGAGCGCTAAACCACGCAGGAGGGGCGGTAGAGGTGCAGCGCTGCCAGGGATCAGAGGTTCCTTCCCTCCCTTAAAGGGAAGGACCATTGCTGCAGGCTCTGCATTTCAACCATGTCGCTAGTCACCGACATCATCTGGGATCTGCCCCAAGCACTCCAACAGAGTGCAGGGCTGATCAATCGCAACAGTTAAAATTTTCAAACGGCAACCTAAGGGATGGATACAAATTTTTTTCTGCAGACCAGCGGCCTTACCTTTAATTACCGCTCCCAAAGTGCCCGGCCTCCTGTACAACGCCTGCTGCAGCTGTCGGTGTTACACCCGGCAATGCTGCAGGGGGCGAAATCGATTTCGGGTCTGGAGCACTGCGCAGCCGGATGACGTCACGATTGCCGGGTGCAGGAGATTGTGGCGCATGGGGTTACCGCTGCCGCAAACCTCCAGGTGAATTTCGTGGGTGGCGGTACTATCACTGCGCCTGGGCAGCAAGTCGTTAGCGCCCCGTTATCGCCCCCCGGAGGAGCAAAGGAGGTGAATTTCTAGCCCAAGGTGTTTTGGCAAACAGTATTACTGAAGACACTGATTCATCCGTGCTTGTGAGGCTGGGGGGCGGGCGGGGTCAGCCGTAGGATGTAGTAGGGGGTTTAGGGTCTGGCAGTACTGAGATTGGGTCTTGGAGCCTCGTAGTATTTTGAGGGGTGTCGTAGAGCATGGGAGCACTGGGAGGGTGGTCCCAACAGTTCCAGGGACATTGGAGAGGGAAGTTCAGAGATCACTGGGAGAGAAGTCCTGGATCTGGGAGCATTGGCAAATTAGATCTCAAGATTGATAATGGATTTAGAACTGGATCCCAGTGTGGGTTCTGGGATTTGGAGCGGTTGAAGTTAGGTTCTCCAACTTTTTCCAGCAGCTGGTTCCTGTCTTAATTCATTTAACAGTATATTTTCTGCTTCTTAAAATTAATCAGGCCGGGGAGTGCACAACTACCCATCATGAGCATCGAACATGCACCAGGAGTCCAGAGGCAGAAAATGTATCCTTTCATACACCATTAGCGAATTTGCCAACTTACGTGGCCTTTAATAAGCATACATTTCCATAAAGAATTACCCAAAGTTGATCATTTACTCAGTTTCCAAGTATTTAAAATGTTTTATTTTAAACAAAGTATCCTTAAGCTTCAAAAAAGATCTCTTCATTGAAAAATAATTTGATAATCATAGAATGGTTACAGCACAGAAGGCAGCCATTCGGCCAGTCAAGCCCATGAGCACCTCAGCTAGTCCCACTCCCCCGCAGCCCTGCAATGGTTTTTCTTTCAGGTACTTATCCAACTCCCTTTTGAAAGCCATGATCGAGTCTGCCTCCACCACCCTTTCAGGCAGTGCATTCCAAATCCTAACCACTCGCTGAGTAAATAAGTTTTTTTCTTATGTCGCCTTTGGTTCTTTTGCCAATCACCTTAAATCTGTGTCCTCTGGTTCTCGACCCTTCTGCCAATGGGAACAGTTTCTCTCCATCTACTCTGTCCAGACTCATGATTTTGAACATCTCTATCAAATCTCCTCTCGATCTTCTCCACCCTAAGGAGAACAACCACAGCTTCTCCAGTCTATCCACGTAACTGAAGTCCCTCATCCCTGGACTCATTCTCATAAATCTTTTCTGCACCCTCTCTAAGGCCTTCACATCCTTCCTAAAATACTCCAGTTGAGGCCGAACTAGTGTTTTATACAGGTTCATCATAATTTCCAAGCTTTTGTACTCTATACCTCTATTCATGAAACCCAGGATCCCGTAAGCTCTTTTAACTGCTTTCTCAACATGCCCTGCCACCCTCAATGATTTGTCCACATGTACCACCAGGTCTCTCTGTTCATGCACCCCCTTTAGGATTGTACCCTTTAGTTTATATTTCCTCTCCTCATTCTTTCTACCAAAATGGATCACTTCACTTTTCTGCATTAAATTTAATCGGCCACGTGTCCGCCCATTCCACCAGCCTGTCTATGTCCTCTTGAAGTCCATCACTCTCCTCCTCACTGTTCACTATACTTCCAAGTTTTGTGTCATTTGCAAATTTTGAAATAGTGTCCACATCCAAGTCATTAATATATCAAGATAATAATTTTGTTATAATCTTTAAAGAACCCACACTGTTATAATCATATGTTGCCCGAGAGAGTCATAATAGAAAAACTATATTTATTAATAAATTTAAACAAAATGTCAGAATTGCCTGAAATAAAGCTTCAAGCATTCAATGTTAACTTGTTTGAAAGTCTTTTGGAAAAAGCAATTAAATTCTTATAGGATTGACTTCTGATAAATTCTGCAAACTGCACATGTTTGGAATGCAGATTATGGTTGAAAGCTCTGTCTAATTGTGGAGATGAAAATAGGCCTTGAAGTAAAAACAAAGTATTAAAATACAATTCAAATGGATAAAATTCACTCGGTTGTGAAATGCATGTGACAATAAAAAAATTAAGTACCAACGGAAAAAAATGGACTTAAAAAGCACAGTAATTTCAATGGTTTGTCAACAACCCATACGATGGCAAAAGTTGGCATCTGCTTTTTCCCCTTCATTATAAAATGCTGGTTTATGCTTTTCCCATTATAATGCAAACTTCCTTTGTAAACATTTATAAATGCTCACATACAAGGTGTTACAGAAAGTAAGATTTGTAGTCTGATCGTGCATGCCATATATACAAGGTCAATATTTATATGAAAATTTCAGTAACAGTTAGTTCCAAAGTTAGAGACTTAAAAAAATATAAATATAACTGGTTCCAAACATAACCAAAGAAAGTCCATCATAATGCGAATGTATACACAACTCATTTCATAAAGTGTAAGGAACTCAAGAATGTACATGTTACTCGAAAAAATTTCAATTATACACCTACATTGCAGATTCTTCATGCTCCTGTGTGTTAGTGGAACATAGGAATAAGAGTAGGCCATTCAGCCCCTTGAGCCAGTTCCAACATTCAATTAGATCATGGCCGATCTGTATCTCAACTCCATCTACCAAGCCTTGGTTCCGTAACCCTCAATAACCCTGCCGAACAAAAATCTACCAACCTCAGTCTTGAAACTTTCAAATGGCATAGCCTCAACAGCTTTTTGGAAGAGTTCCAGATTTCCACTATCCTTTGTGTGAAGAAATGCTTCCAATTTCACCCCCAAACAGCCTAGCTCTAATTTTAAGGTTATGCCCCCTTGTTCTGACTCCCCCACCAGAGGAAAGGGTAGATAGAGAAAAACTATCAACTGTTTTAATTATTTTAAATACCTCAATTAGATCACCCCTTAATCTTCTATACTCAAGGGAATATAATCCCAGTCTTACATAGGATATACAGCACAGGCCATTCGGCCCAACCTGTCCATGCCGGCGCTTATGCTCCACTTGAGCCTCCTCCAGTCTTTCATCTAAATCCATTAGCCTAACCCTCTATTCCCTTCTCCCTCCTATGCTTGTCTAGCCTCCCCTTAAATGCATCTATACTGTTCGCTTCAACCACTCCCTGTGGTAGTGAGTTCCACATTCTCACCACTCTTTGGGTTATGACGTTTCTTCGGAATTCCCTATTGGATTTCTTGGTGACTCTCTTGTATTGATGGCCTCTAGTTTCATAATTTTAAAGACCTCTATTAGGTCACCCCTCAGCCTTTCCCCCACCCCAAAAGAGAGACCCAGCCTGTTCATCCTTTCCTGATACGTATACCCTCGCATTTCTGGTACCATCCTTGTAATCTTCTCTGCACCCTCTCCAATGCCTCTATATCCTTTTTATAATATGGCGACCAGAACTGTACACAGTACTCCAAGTGTGGTCTAACCAAGGTTCGATACAGGTTTAGCATAACTTCCCTATTTTTCAATTCTATCCGTCTAGAAATAAACCCTAATGCTTGGTTTGCTTGTTTTATGGCCTTACTAACCTGTGGTGCAACTTTTAGTGATTTGTGTATTTATACTCAGATCACTTTGTTCCACTACCCCTAGACTCGCACCCTTCAACTGATAAGTGACCTCCCTATTCTTCCAACTAAAATGTAATACCTCACATTTATCTGTGTTGAACTTCATTTGCCAATTATTTTCCCATTCTGCAAGTTTATTAAGGTCCTCCTGTAATTTGTTGCAGTCCTCCTCAGCATTGACTATCCCCCCCCAAATTTGGTATCATCTGCAAATTTAGAAATTGTGTTTTTGATTCCAAAGTCTAAATCATTAATGTAAATTGTGAACAGCAGTGGTCCCAGCATTGATCCTTGTGGAACACCACTACCCACCTTCTGCCACTCTGAATAGCTACCTTTTACTCCCACTCTCTGCGTTCAGTCTTGAAGCCAGCTAGCAATCCATTCTGCTACTTGTCCCCTGACTCCGCATTCTCTGACCTTATACATTAGTCTATTACGGGGTACCATGATGGGGTAACATGGACAAAGGAGCGGAATTCCAGCGGTGAGGCGAGAGTGACTGCCCTTGACATCAAGGCAGCATTTGACTGAGTCTGGCATCAAGGAGCCCTAGTAAAACTGAAGTCAATGGGAATCAGGGGGAAAATGCTCCACTGGCTGGAGTCATACTTAGCACAAAGGAAGATGGTTGTGGTGGTTGAAGGTCAATCATCACAGCCCCAGGACATCACTGCAGGAATTCCTCAGGGCAGTGTCATAGGCCCAACCATCTTCAGCTGCTTCATCAATGACCTTCCCTCCAACATAAGGTCAGAAATGGAGATGTTCGCTGATGACTGCACAGTGTTCAGCACCATTCACAACTCCTCAGGTAATGAAGCAGTGCATGCCCACATGCAACAAGACCTGGACGACGTTCAGGCTTGGGCTGATAAGTGGCAGGTAACATTCGCACCACAGATGTGCCAGGCAATGACTATCTCCAACAAGCAAGAGTCTAACCACCTCCCCTTGACATTCAATGGCATTACCATCGTCGAATCCCCCACTATCAACATCCTGGGGGTCACCATTAACCAAAAGCTTAACTGGACCAGCCACATAAATACTGTGGCAACAAGAGCAGGTCAAAGGCTAAGTATTCTGTGGCGAGTGTCCCACCTCCTGACTCCCCAAAGCCTTTCCACCATCTACAAGGCACAAGGAATGTGATGGAATACTCTCCACTTGCCTGCATGAGTGCAGCTCCAACAACACTCAAGAAGCTCGACACCATCCAGGACAAAGCAGCCCGCCTGATTGACACCCCATCCACCACCTTAAACATTCACTCCCTCCACCACCGGCGTACCTTGGCTGCAGTGTGTACCATCTACAAGATGCACTGCAGCAACTCGCCAAGGCTTCTTCGGCAGCACCTCCCAAAACCGCGACCTCTTCCACCTAGAAGGACAAGAGTAGCAGGCACATGGGAACACCACCGCCTGCAAGTTCCCCTCCAAGTCACACACCATCGTGACTTAGAAGTATATCGCCGATCCTTCATCGTCGCTGGGTCAAAATCCTGGAACTCCCTGCCTAACAGCACTGTGGGAGTGCCATCACTATACGGGCTGCAGTAATTCAAAGGGGCGGCACACCACCACCTTCTCAAGGGCAACTAGGGATGGGCAATAAATGCTGGCCTTGCCAGCAATGCACAGATCCCATAAGCGAATAAAAAAAACCTTATCGAAGGACTTTTGAAAATCTAGATAAATTATTTACTGCATTACCATTGTCTACTCTCTGTTACCTCTTCAGAAATTCAACAAGGTTGGTCAAGCAGGATTTTCCCTTTTGAAATCCATGCTGACTATTCAATATTATATTTTTTGTTTCGAGATGTTCTTCTATTCTCTCCTTTAGTCGGGATTCCATTATTTTTCCTACCACCGATGTTAAGCTGACTGGTCTATAATTCCCTGGACATGTTCTATCACCCTTCTTAAATATAGGTATTACGTTAGCTATCCGCTAGTCCTCTGGCAGTACACCTTTTTCTAACTAATGATTAAATGTGTAGTAATGCCTCTATCATCTCTTCCCTAGATTCTTTTAAAATGTGTGGATGCAATCCATCCGGACCAGGGATTGTATCCTCTGAGTTTAATTAGTTTATTTAGTATATCCCCTTTTTTTTTAAAAATATTAAATGCACTTATCTCATTTCATCTCCTGTCACGTCCACCCGTTCGAACTCCCTGGTAAATACTGAAGCGAAATAGTGATTTAATATTTCTGCCATCTCTCTATCGTTATCTGTGGTATTGTCCTGTCTATCCCTTAATGGTCCTATTCCCATTCCAACCATTTTTTTTTTTTTTTTTTTAAATTGATGTGCCTGTAAAATATTTTACTATTTTGTTTTATGTTTCTTGATAATTTAATTTCATTGTTCCTCTTTGTCTGCCTAATTTTTTTTGGACTTCTCTCCTAATCCCTTCGTATTCTCTCTTATGCACGCCTCTGCTGTCTATGTACTTAATGTATGCCTCTTTCCTTACCCTCAATTATTCCCTTATATCTTTACTCATCCATGGAGTCTCATTAGTATTTAGTTTGTTCTTTCCTTTTAGTGGAATATATTTTTCCTGCACTCTGGAAAACATTTAAAATGGTGTGAAACATTGTCGTTCTACATCGTTGTTTGCCAATATTGTTGCCCATTTTATCTTCCCAAGTTCTATTCTCAGCCCCTCAAAATCAGCTTTTTTCCAATCTATTAACCTATTTTTTGTCATACTTATGTCCTTCTCTATCATCTTAAATCGTATTATATTATGGTCACTATTACCCATATGTTGCCCCACTTTTACTTCTCTTATCTGCTCTGGCTCATTCCCCATAACTGGATCCAATACGAATCCTCCCTCGTTGGGCTTTTTACATATTGGGTTAGAAAGTCCTGTATACATTGCAGGAACTCCATTCGCTTATCCCCTTTACCGACCTCTTCTGCCCAATTAATATCGGGGTAGTTGAAATCACCCATGATTATTATTCTATGTTTTTTTTACTCATTTCTCTAATTTGTCTGCATATTTCTTCCTCCACCTCCCTTTCACTATTAGGTGGTCTGGAGACTACGCCATTTAGTATGATTGATCCTTTATTATCTTTTATCTCTATCCATATGGATTCTATTTTTGTCTTGCTGATAGCTGCGTCACTTTTTTCTACTGCCATTATGTTATCAATGACCGAGGGCTCCGCAGTGGCATGGGAGTGAGTGCGCTTGGAGAGGAACCCCCACTTCCTTGTTGTCGACCACCACCATCCCTCTCATGGGTCACTCTCACTTCACTGCTAGCAAGTAGCTGGAGAGCACCTTGTTGCTCATCAGTGGGGCCATGAGGACCCATTTCTGTGCTGACATTCCTCATAACGAGGAATTCCATGAACCTCTGGTTTCTCTCCTCAATAGATGCCCATCTATCCTCCATAGATGACCATCTATTTAGAAGTGCTACCATGTTCTCCTGAGTCTGGCGATTTATGTCCTCCATGGAGGTTGCCATCCTTTCCCATGGCGGCATCTACATTCGCCATTGTGTGCACCATGGCATGGCTCATGTTTGACATGGACTCCTCCATTCTCTGCACACTTGCAGTTACCGTGCTTGCAAACCCAGTCAGAGCCTCCTGCATTTGTTCCTGAAGCTCCAACACCGTTCTTTCTGGATTGCCCCAGAGGCACAGCGTCTACTTGCAGCTAAGCAGAGCTAGGAGCACCCTGTGGCCTCAGATGAGGACTCTCCACTGCTGCCCCTGTCTCCACCATCTGCACATGCTGACTTGTGAACGGTGATACATCAGGTGACACTACTCTATCTCACAAACGACCCACCGAGGTGTGCGTCTGTGCTGGTGCTGGCTGCGCTCATTTCTGCTGATGCTGCACCCTCAGAGGCTGGAGGTTCCTTTGAGGAATCCTCCGGCTCTTCCTCCTGGACAGTGGGGAGGGGGGCTCTCGATGGTCCTGTGGGGGATTAAAGGCATGAGTTAGACATGTGATATTTAGGTAGCAGACACATCCCATTGTGCAGATGATCAGAACTCAATTTCTGTGAGCATCAGATGCCATATCAGTCACTCATGAACGTTACATCATAGGGTCGCAAATCAATTCTGTCACCAGCTTGCTGTACTGTGCCCATCTCTCCATCCCCCACTTCCAGCTGCACTGCACCTCAGACGATCTCCAGAGCGGCCTCCTCAGCGTCCGTTAGATGTGCCACAGATGGTGGGCCTTCTATACTCCTCCTCCTCCTCTCCCTCTTATTGTGGGCTCCCTTTTCCTGCAATGAGGGACACAAGTGGAGTTTCAGCAAGATTGATGGAGTGAGTGCAAAGAATGGATAACATAGATGCTTAGAGGGAGACAAAGATGGAGTGAGGTGGCAATACCAAGGTGCCTCCCTGTGCGTTGTTAGTTGTTGTCATTGCATAACAGTGAGAGCAAGTGTGAGGGGTGCATAGTAGGATGATGAAGTGATTCTGTACATAGAGAGGGGGGGGGGGGGGGGGGAAATGGGTGATAGGTTGCCAATGCAGAGTGCTGGGGATAAGAGGAGATGGGAAGCAGATTGAAGACAAGTGTGATGTTATACTCACTTTTGCTGAGCACAGATGATCATTAAACCTCTTCCTACACTGCACCCAGGTGAGCGTACACACTGACCGTGGCAATTTACAGCCAGGCTGCCTTGGTGTGCTGAGGAGGCTTCCTCCATCCATTGGAAGGGAAGAGGACCTCCTTGCGTCCTCTTACTCCCTCCACAAGCGCATGGAGGGAGTCAGTATCAAACCGGGGAGCAGCCTTGGACCGTTGCGCTGCCATGCCTGCAGCAACCAGCATTCGGAAGCAGACGAAAGCAAATGAAGATCAAAGGGGGCATGGCCCCCTTAAATATAGAGGCTTCCACGCGTCATCAAGCGCGAGCAGCCGACCCGCACCCACCAATTGGACCGGCTAGCACGCACGTCGGCCTGAATGAGGTCAATCTCGGGAAAATCATTAATGGAGGGCGGTTGCAACCGAGAACGGGACTGGAACCCGCAGAACAGCGGACCCGCCACCATCCTTCCTCCGGGCAGAAAATCCAGCCCCAAGTCTCAGTAATCCCTACTGTTTGGTTCCTCTCAACGTATGATTGCCTCCAGCTCCCCTATTTTATTACGGACACTGTGCATTGCTGTACAGACAGTTTAACTCATTTTTAATAGGTTTTCCTCTGACTGTTTAACCATCTTTTTAAACTCCTCTTCTAGAACTCTATTTGCTCCCTTGCTGTCAATGTCCTCCCTTACTTTATTCTTTCCTATGCTCACTTTTCCTGTTTTGTTTATATTTAGGGGCTACTTACATTTATTGTAGATCCCTCCCTCGTTCTTATTAGTTTAAAGCCTTTGCCCTAAAACTAGTAAGAAGGTTGGGGGGGGGGGGGGGATCTACAAGAAATGTAGTTAAGTTTTGAGGACAGGTTGCACAGACTACAAGAAACTAGTCTATGCAACCTGTCCTCATTACTTAACCTCTTTATCCCCATCAAGGCCAATATATTCTTCCTGAGGTGCAGTGCCTAGAAATGAATGCAGTACTCTAAATGGGGTCCAACCAGAGCTTTATATAAATATAATAAAGTTCCACCCATTGTATTCCAGCCCCCTTTAGATAAAAAGAACATTCTTGTTTTAATTATTTTTTGTACCTGTCCACTAGCTTTTAGTGATTTCTCTAGGTCCTAGATTGCTGCCATTTCATCTAAAATACTACTTCTACCTCATGCCCTCGAGGAGAGATTCTAAAGGGCTAATTCTGGGATTCCAGCAAACAACTACACTCACAGGGAATGTGGATTAGAGGTAGAGCTACAACACTCAACACCAATTTTCCGCTTCTCCCCCCTCACCTCTCTGAGCATAGCTCTCCACTGCGGGTTGTGGAATTACCCCTTAAAATACTTGCCTAAATTTATAAAATAGCTAGCTACAAGTGTACAGCAGTATTTTGGTTTTAAGATTCTGTTGAGGTTCACAAACTCTTTGCCTTTCCATCTCATCAGTGCTGTCAAATGACTACATGGTGCTGTCAAATTACTACATGGTAACTCACTAGCAGCCATTATCACAATTGCAAGGAATTTTTGTTTGAAGAACCACTCACCAGTGAGTTATCAATTTTAGCTATGGTGCTTTCACAGGACAGAGAGGGAAGGTGCTACTTCACTAGAAGGAGGGCAATGAAAACATGGGATTGTCACCTAGGTGCTCTCAAGTACCACCCAGCAGCCAGTTCTCTAAACACCCCTTTTGATTCAGTTGGCTTTAGGAGGAGACCAACAGAAAAGGGAAAAGTACAGGTCAAAAAAAATTTGGTTTTTAAACTGGAAAGGAAAATTTCCTGAAATAATTAATGACCCAAATTCCAACTCCTTCATACCACTAAAAAGTTGGTCAAATAACATCAAAATTGAACAAAAATAGCCACGGGTAAAATGTTAGTTCTGGAAAGAACAATCCTAGTTTCTGTGTCCTTTGAAGAGGATATTGCAGATTAATAAATAGGCATCTACATATACACAGCATCTTATCAAAAAGCATTAGGAATGATATTTATAAATTAAATTGTTAGATTGAATATAAAGAAGTCATAAAAGGACATGCAAGAAATTAAGCCTCAAACCTCTTGGACAATGTAAGAGTTATAATTTGGGAGCATTACAGATGACAATTTTCCTAATCCTTCTGATAGAGATCACCGCTTAATAAAGAGATGATGTTGCCTTCAGAATTACAACTTGTTCTATATATTTTTGCTGTTCTGATTAAAGTGATTAATAATTCTCAGAAATTCAACAAGCAAATCCATTAGAAACCTAAAGAAGTTGCTGTCTTAAGACTTAAAAATTAATGACTGCGATTGTTGCTCATGTTTTTATCATCAGACATTTCTGTAATCCAGTAAGTTTTGTGATCAGACATGCCATCTCTGCAATGCATGCCAGTGTATAACAAAAAGATGGAATGAGACATGGCAGTAATTGCAAGGAAATCTAATCTGTTTTCTTCAAATAAAAGTCAAGATTATTAAAATCAAAGTCTGTTGAATGAAGTAATAAGGTTGCCGATTTGTCTAATCTATAATTTTCCAGAGATGATCGTCGCTGCTCAGCTGTCCCAGTAATTCAATAACATTTACTGTACTGTAAAAACATGGAATTCTCTGACAGGACAAATATAAGCTACCCATTGGCTACAAATAATGTCAACCTACCTGTCCATAAATTGAGTGGAAAGCAATGACAGCACTATAGAAGAGAAACATTTGAGTGTCCCATTTTGAAAAAGTACAGTACTTTATCATTTCTTTTAAGTAGGAAATAGAAAGCAAATTTTCCACACTTTGAGCTGCACAAGCATAACAAATATTTTTACAACAGTGGCATCCTTTCTCCAAAATGTCTCTAATGATGAGTTAAGAGAATGCAGAGAAGCAGGTGCCCTGCATTCCCAACTCAAAAATTGTGCTTTTGTTGAAAGCACTAACTTTGAAAATGCAACTAGCTGTATGTTTAGATTGAACCCCAAAATTCAAAATTAGCCAGCACTACATCTCATATGAAGGACACAACTAGAAAAAAATACCTTTCACCTTACTCATCACATTTTCCATTCATAAATTTAAGAACAAACTTCAGCAACTCACTGCAAGAACCATGGCTAATATGCATTTCATTGCCAAAAAAATAACTTTAAAGTATACTGCTCCCATTTGCCTTCAAATTCTTGAAAATTCTGTATGTTTTTTAAAAAATACAAATTTTTTCCACAATGTCTTTAGGAACGGAGGGGGAAAATTAGAACTAGCGCCAAAGAAAGAACATGCATAATTATAACTTTGCTTTTTGTTGGCACTTGTGCAGTCACAAAATTAAATAGTTGGTTAGAACAAACACAGACCTCAATGAACTGCCTGAGAAGTTACTCATATGACAACCAGCCTATCGTGCTTTGATGCTAAGTAGCTATCCAAAGATGAAATGTCTTTCAATTCTATAGCATCATGGAAAATTGCATTTTCTAGTTAGTTGTGGAGCCATTCAAGTACACAAAAATTACTAAAAGAACATGAATCATGACAGAAACTTAACCACAGATTAAAAAGCAAATCGAGTTGGATGTCATCTTACTAATAAACTGGACTGGAAGCTCTTCCTAGATCTGACATGTGACAAGAAAAGAACTTACATTTATTTGCACCTTTCATGACCTCAAGATATCCCAAAATGGTTCACAGTCAATGAACATCAGTGACTGCACTTCAAAAGTAATGTAGGGAAATATGGCAGCTAGTTTGCACACAGCAAGGATCAACAAACAGCAATGAGATAAATGATCAGACAGTGATGTTAGTTGAGAGATAACTATAGTCAGGACATGAGGAGAACTCCCTTGTTTTTCTTTGAATAGTGCCATGGGATCCATGATATCCACCTGAGGAAGCAGAGGGGGTTCCAACAGTGCAGAACTCCCTCAGTACTGCATTAAAGTGTCACCATATATATGCTCAAATCTCTTGAACGGGGCTTGAACATATGACCTTCGACTCAGTGGCAAGAGTGCCACCACTGAGCCAAGGCTGACACCAATGTGTAGAGTTTGACGTTTTTGTTTCTAAAAAGGTCTAGGGGGCATTTTCTAAAAGATTGAAGATAAACAAATATTAAGAATATTTAATAAAATTTGGAAATTCACTAGTTTAGTGCCAAATAAAATTCAGAATGTTTCTATTGACAATGGGACTATGTGGTCATGTCCCACCCCTGATGGATGATCATAACATCTATGTAGTTTTATCTTGGTTTTCTGCAAAAAAGTGCAGCAGTTCTATTTGCATAGGACATCTCTATCTTGGGATGTTCTTCCATTAGGTCATTATACTTAGCATTGCCATGGACTTGAGCGTCATTATCTGTCCAAAAAGAGCTTGCATCTCCCGGGCAACTTCCTCATACAATCAATTCCACAATGTCACCATCTTTGACCTCAGCACACCTGGTTTGAATAGTTTAACTAAGATAGCTATGCTGGTCAACACAGCAGCATCCATCTGCCAGGGAAGAGTTTACAACCTTGAATTTACTAGCAGTGTGATCAATCTTGGATATTGGGAGTACAACTGCTTCTAACACAACTGGCTAGAGAAACACTGATCCATGCTGATATGACCTAGTAGGTGACATCTTTTAAATTAAACATCCTCATCATCCTTGATTTCTCTTCCACCACCAGAAAGAGGTAACAGGTAATAATGCATTTTTTTTTTGTCAACAATCTCAATTATTCCCTTGTTCATAGGCTGCATTAGCAAGTCAAATCAGGGGAGGAATGGAGGTCACTCTTCAGAACAAATAATTTTTTCACCTCACGACATCCTGAGCTGCCAGCAAATATTGGACTTCCATTCAACACTTTTTTTTTTTTTTTTTTTTTTAAATTCACAAGCATTGCTGGCAAGGCCAGTGTTCATTGCCCATCCCTAATTGCCCTTGAGAAGGTGGTGGTGAGCCGCCGCCTTGAACCGCTGCAGGCCACGTGGTGAAGGTACTCCCACAGTGCTGTTAGGGAGGGAGTTTCAGGATTTTGACCCAGTGACAATAAAGGAACAACGATTTATTTCTAAGTCAGGATGGTGTGTGACTTGGAGGTGGTGGGTTCCCATGTGCCTGCTGCACTTGTCCTATGTGGTAGTGGTCACGAGTTTTTGAAGTACCGTCGAAGAAGCCTTGGCAAGTTACTGCAGGGCATCTTGTCGATGGTACACACTGCAGCCACGGTGCACCAGTGGTGGAGGGAGTGAATGTTTAAGGTGGTGGATGGGGTGCCAATCAAGCAGGCTGCTTTGTCCTGGATGGTGTTGAGCTTCTTGAGTGTTGTTGGAGCTGCACTCAGCGAGGCAAGTGGAGAGCATTCCATCACACTCGATTTGTGCCTTGTAGGTGGTGGAAAGGCTTTGGGGAGTCAGGAGGTGAGTCACTCGCCTTTGACCTGCTCTTAAAGTAGCCACAGTATTTTTGTGGCTGGTCCAGTTAAGTTTCTGGTCAATGGTGACACCCATGGTGTTGAAGGTGGGGGATCAGAAGCTGGGAATACCATTTAATGTCAAGAGGAGGTGGTCTGACTTTCTCTTGTTGGAGATGGTCATTGCCTGGCACTTGTGTGGTGTGATTGTTACTTGTCACTTATAAGCCTGAATGTTGTCCAGGTCTAGCTGCATGCGGGCACAGACTGCTTCATTATCTGAGGAGTTGCAAACAGAACTGCAATCATCAACAAACATTCCCACTTCTGACCTTATGATAGAGGTAATTGATGAAGCAGCTGAAGATGGCTGGGCCTAGGACACTGCCCTGAAGGAACTTCTGCAGCGATATCCTGGGCTGAGATGATTGCCCTCCAATGACCACAACCATCTTCCTTTGTTAGGTATGACTCTAGCGAGTGGAGAGTTTTCTGATTCCTACTGGCTTCAATTTTACTAGAGCGCCTTGATGCCATACTCAGTCAAATGCTGCCTTGATGTCAAGAGCAGTCACTCTCATCACCTCTGGAATTTATCTCTTTTGTTCATGTTTGGACCAAGGCTGTAATGAGGTCTGGAGCCGAGTCATCCTACCAGAATCCAAACTGAGTATCAGTGAGCAGGTTATTGGTGAGTAAGTGTCACTTGAT
The DNA here is from genome assembly GCF_052327205.1 of Somniosus microcephalus. Lineage (NCBI taxonomy): Eukaryota > Metazoa > Chordata > Chondrichthyes > Squaliformes > Somniosidae > Somniosus > Somniosus microcephalus. The sequence continues at coordinate 319,549,673 of NC_140988.1, read as the reverse complement.
AGCACTGGCGACAGCACCTTCCATCACTTTGCTGAGTTTGCAGACGACACAGAGCTGGGTGGGCGTGTGTGCTGTGAGGAGGATGCAGAGAAACTCCAGTATGATTTGGACAGGTTGGGTCTGCCATACATCTGCCCAATGTGGATAAATGCAAGGTTATCCACTTTGGAGGCAAAAACAGGAAGACAGATTATCTGAACGGCAATAGATTGGGAAAAGGGGAAGTGCAACGAGACCTGGATGTCCTTGTGCACCAGTCGCTGAAGGTAAGCATGCAGGTGCAGCAGGCGGTTAAGGCAGCAAATGGTATGTTGGCCTTCGTAGCAAGAGGATTCGAGTACAGGAGCAAGGATGTCTTGCTGCAGTTGTACAGGGCCATTTAGGACAGAGATGAGGAGGAATTTCTTCACCCAGAGAGTGTTGAACCTGTGGAATTCTCTACCACAGAAGGCAGTTGAGGCCAATTCATTAAATATATTCAAGAAGGAGTTAGATATATTTCTTAAGGCTAAAGGGATCAAGGGATATGGGGAGAAAGCAGGGACAGGGCACTGAATTTAGATGATCAGCCATGATCTCATTAAATGGCGGAGCAGGCTCGAGGGGCCGAATGGCCTACTCCTGCTCCTATCTTCTATGTTTATTGGGAGTAGACCAATGGGGCAGTAATTGGCCGGATTGAATTTGTCCTGCTTTTTTGTGGACAGGACATACCTGGGCAATTTTCAACTTTGTCAGGTAGATGCCAGTGTTGTAACTGTACTGGAACAGCTTGGCTAGAGGCACGGCTAGTTCTGGAACACAAGTCAGCACTACAGCCGGGATGTTGTTGAGGCCTATAGCCTTTGCTGTATCCAGTGCACTCAGCCATTTGATATCACGTGCAGTGAATCGAATTGGCTGAAGATTAGCTTCTGTGATGGTGGGGACCTCAGGAGGAGGTCATGATGGATCATCCACTGGGCTGAAGGTGGTTGCAAACACTTCAGCCTTGTCTTTTGCACTCACGTGCTGGGCTTTGCCATCATTGAGGATGGGGATGTTCATGGAGCCTCCTCCTCCATTCATGACTGGATGGGGCATGACTGCAGAGCTATGATCTGATCCGTTGGTTAGGAGATCGCTCAGCTGTCTACAACATTCGGTCCTGTTTTGTGGCTTTATCAGGTTGGCACCTCATTTTTAGGTACACCTGTTGCCACTCCCGGCATGCTCTTCTACACTCCTCATTGAACCAGGGTTGGTCCTTTGGCTTGATGGTAATGGTAGAGTGAGGAACATGCCGGGCCATGAGGTTACAGATTGTGGTGGAATACAATTCTGCTGATGGCCCACAGCGCCTCATGGATGTCCATATTCAACTGCAAACGTTTTTGGATGGGCGAGCAATTTGTCTTGGCATTAATTTGATTACAGCTGACTATTTAAAAATACAAATATGCATTTATTCATCTGATACGACAGCATAGTGTTAAGTCACTGAACTAATAATCCAGAAAATTTGAGTTCTATTCCCACCATGGCAGTTTGAGAATTTGAATTCAGTTTAAAAAAAAAAAATAGAAATTAAAAACTGCTTCCAGTAATAAAAGTAAGCATGAAGTTGTGAAAACCCAACTGGTTCACAATTGTCCTTGAGGGAAGAAACCTGCTGTCCTTAGTCAGTCTGGCCTATATTTACCCCAGTTCAAACAGCAATGTGGTTGACTCTTACTACCCTGTGAAGTGGCCTTGCAAGCCACTTGTTATAGGCAATAAATGCTGGCCTTGCCTGCAGCACCCACAGCAAGATAATGAATTCAAAAAAGATATAAAGAAGACATTTTAAGCTGCTCAAAATAGTCAGAATAGTTGTGGTCCTAAAGATGAAAGGGATGGAACTGCTGTGTGAGTGGGCAAATACAGATATAAATGGTCAAGAATGAGAAAACTTCAAGATGCAGCAGTTTCACAGCAGATTTTGATTTTTTTTTTTTTAAAAAACAAGGATTAACTCAGTCCACAATGTTGTGAAACATTGGCACTAGTCCCTTCAGAAAAATTGTGAAGCCACCTGTGTAGACATATCCTACAGCATTAAGAATTTATCCAGATAATCTCCTCTACCCAAGGCTTCTACTGTACAATTAACAAATAAAAATGTAATTTAGTAGAGCTATTCCACAAAGTACAGCAACATCTGATCACCTTGTGACCGTGAGAAAGCCACAAAAAATATCCAGAACTTTGTGCCCTGGGTTTCAACTAATCCATTTGGCAGTCTAAATTACCTAATTTTGGATAGAATACAGCTCTAATTTTAATATGTGCTAACCCAGTTTGAGCTTTTTTTTGGAATATTAGTACAGATTAGATTTAAGAAATACAAAATGTATTATATATAAATTTATTTTCACTAATAGATCACCCATAATGTTGCTCAGTGAGTCAGAAGTTACGCTGTTGCAAGTAAGAGAGATTCATGCTTCACTTTGTTTTGATGTTATAGACAATAAGAACATTTATATAGTGTTTTTAATGTAGTAAAATGTCGCAAGGTGCTTCACAGGGGCGTTATCAAACAAATTTAACACCAACCCACATAAGGAGATATTAGGACAGGTGATGGCAGCAGGTTTTAACAAGCGCATTAAGGAGGAAGGAGGGATTTAGAGGCAGAGAGGTTTAGGGAGGGCATTCCAGGGGACAGGTCCTCGGCAGTTGAAGGCATGGCAGTCAACGCTGGAGCAATTAAAATCGCAAGAGGCCAGAATTGGAGGAGCGCAGAAATCTCAGGGGTCTGTAGGTTACACACATAGGGAGAGGCGAGGCCACGGAGGGATTTGTAAACAAGGATAAGAATTTTAAAATCGAAGCGTTGCCGGACTGGAAGCCAATATAAGCCAGCGAGCACAGGGGTGACGGGTGAACGGGATTTGGGGCTGGATTTTGCCAGGACTGAGGGCGGGTTTGGAGCGGGTCCGCTGTCAAAATAGGTAGGAAACCCGCCGTCAACCTGCCTCCATGCGAGTCTCCCAGGTGTCGGGTCTGTCTGCAGAGAACTGACCGTGACACCAAGCGGCGGGGGAGACAATTGAGCTCATTAAATGGCTTGTTAACAGCCAATTTAATGCTATTTTGAGGCTACCTTCCTACTTTACGTGCTCCCCCACGGGTTACCTGCTGCTCGGGAAACACGCCAGCTCACCCTGTCGGGAGGTGAGTCTGCTTTGATGTATCTGATAAGCGGACAGCTGCAGAAGTGGTGTAAAGGACGCCATGTTGCAGATGGTCAGTTTCAGAATGCAGAAACTGTTGGATACTGCATTTGTAAGACGTAGACATTTCTTCAGCTTGCAAGTGTTTAGAGCCAACTGTATGTCCAGTGCCACCTCACTGGAATAACCTCTTTTCACCATTGACAGATCGCTTTCGTCATCTCACCTGCAGCTGCCATCTATTGTAGCAACATCTGTGCCTTTGAAACTATCTCACCTTGCTCCTCTGATTCCTTCCACGATCAGCCCCAACACCAACAACAATACCAACCTTCTCCGCCATCACCTGATGCTGCACAGGACATCAGCCCGACAACATTGCTGCCCAGGAGGCCAGCGATGGCATCTCCATAGTTAGATTTAATTCACTTGACGCTATAAACCCTGGCTGCCACATGATGTGCCAGGTTGACACCATCCCACACCAGCACCGTAAAGCATCCCTTTAATGTCCAAGCCGTTCCATTGGGCACTCATCACTATAGTTGGGGTGGGTGGGGGGGGGGGGGGGGGGGAGGAGGAGTTATGTCTCAACATTCACTGGAACTCATTAAGACACTTCTCAAGGTGCACACAGATCTGTCCAATAAGGTGAAGTGTTGAAAATATAGATTTCACTGTAGGACAACACATTATCAGAAACGTCACATGAACATTGGCTAACCCTCTTAAGTGCCTACCATTGTGCTGTTAGTTCGTATGCTTGCAGTAGGATGAGGGGGAGTGTGAGGGGTGGCTAGTGAGATGGGGAAGTGATAATGTAGATAGAAAGGGATGGGTGGAGGTGCAAGGTAAGTTGGTGAGTAAGGAGGTGCAGTAGAAGGGTATGGAAGGCAGAGTGATGGGGATGTGCTGAGTGGCACAGCAGAGTAAGTTTGTGTGTGGCTTTGCAGTAACGTTTCGTGATCCACTGAGATCATTGAAAGGTTGGCGCCACTGCAGCCAGGGACTCCTTTCGACATCCCTGCTTTTGCCGTCATGTGCAATGTGCAACCAGGCTCCGTTGACGTCCTGGGGAGGTCTCTTCCGCCCTTGGAAGGGAAGAGAACCACCCTGCGTGCTGTGACTCCCTCCATAAGCATATGGAGGGAGTCATTGGAGAGCCTGGGTGCAAGCGTCCACCTTTGTGCAGTGCTCGTCAGCGTTTGCAGCATCTCAATGCTGTAAAACACTGACAGAACAGCTGTCAAACTCAAGGTGCCCGTGGGTCCTTTCAAGGAAACCAGCTGATGACGCGTCATCAAATGACATCATCAGACCCGCTTCCTGTCAATTGGCTGGGCTTAACAAGGCCAATCAAAGGAAAATCCCTTTGACAGAGCGGCTTCAGCCGGGAGCGGGACCGGAACCCGGCAACCAGCTATCCCACCACCATCCCGCCTCCGCAGAGAAAATCCAGCCCTTGGTGCGAGTTAGGACACAGGAAATTCAAACAAAAAGTACTATTGAACATGTAATGTTAATCATTTTCTTTTGTAATTTTATGTTTATGTTACAAACTTCATCGCCTCTAGCAAGTTCTTAGCTTTGTAGAGAAATCGAGATGGCAGCTGAAAGGATGCTCAAACAATGGGCTAGATATTCCGACCCCCGCGGGTGTGTACGCACCCGTAGGGGCCTCGCAAGTGTCGGTTTCAGGCATGCGAATCGCAGGCGCTAAAACCCGGCACTTACGATCTGCCAAGAATCCTCTTGACAGATCATCTGCCTGCCCGGGAGAAGGGTCCCTGCAGGCAGAGAGTTCCGCTTTCTGCACAATTTCTGCCCACTGAAAATCTTAAAATCTTACACGCAAGGCCTGCTTTTACCAGCATAAGGGTTTTAAAAAATATTTCCCCCCCCCCACCCCACTCATTTATAATTTAAAAATACTTTTAAAAAAGCTTATTTTTAGCCCTGTAAAAAAAGTTTTTTTTCAAAAAATTTAATTAGTTTAAAATATTTAATGTAATTTTAACTAATTTTAAATGAGATGTTCTTTAAAAATGTATTTAATGTTTAACTGTTTAAGTGATCCCCATTCATACTTTTGACAGATCTATGCGTAGAAACCGGTCTAAAGTGCGAAGGGGGATTCCCTTCTTTGATTGGTTCCCCATGGCCCACGTGATCCCAGGGACGCTTGCGAAGCGCACGCGCCCCTGGGATACCTGGGCCCCTGTGCATTTCATAGAGCAGAGGCCCAGGATTGGAAGTCTTGGGACCTGCGGAGCCAGCAGGTAAGTGCGTAAATTTTTTCCGATCTGAGGCATCCGCCCGTAGGAAGCCTCCGATCGGAAAATCCGGCCCAATATCTGAAGCTACCATTAATTTCTCTCTTTTATTGGTAGATTATCCACTGTTCATACTGGATCTGTTTTATATTTCCTTGTAGTTTTTTGGAAATTTATCTTCTCTTGTGTTTGATTCATTCACAACCTCTTCAGCTATCATTTGTTATTTTAGGAATATGAAATTTGAGCCAATCAACTGCAAAGAATGTGCATATTTTTCTTTCATTACTGATACTGAAGTTTGCCAGCTGGTATGGCACACAAATTTGAACTAGGACTTGTTCAAAATCTGATCCATTGGATTCTTTATAGAGCCGTTCATTAACTGCACCAATTGCCAACATCAGTGTAATAACTTCTTGCTGAAAGTTAAGAGGGTTACCATTTTAGAATTCCTTGATTTTTGGTGTGGGTGGTTGGATGAAGAGCAAGCATTTAATTACCCGTCAGCCATGGCTCAGTTGGTAGCATTCTTGCCTGAGTCAGAAGGTTGTGAGTTCAAGTCCCATTCCAGAGACTGGAGCACAAAAAAAAAAAAAAAAATCTAGGCTGACACTCCAGTGCAGTACTGAGGGAGTGCTGCACTGTTGGTGGTGCCATCAGGTGGACGTAAACATCCCATGGCACTATTTCGAAGAGCAGCAGGGGAGTTATTCCCAGTGTCCTGGCCAATATTATCCCTCAATCAACATCACAAAAACATTATTTGGTCATTATCACATTGCTGTTTGTGAGCGCAAATTGGCACCTGCATTTCATACAGTGATTACACTTTAAAAGTACTTAATTGGCTGTAAGCCACTTTTGGACGTCCTGAGGTCGTGAAAGGCGCTATATAAATACAAGTCTTTCTTTTACTCACCAAACACAATTAAAAGAGGATATTATGAACACAAGTTTTAAAATGTTTACAATACAATGATTTTCTTGAGCTACATCTTACATGCAATACGAGAGTCACAAGAAAAAGTATTATTGGAAACCATTAGTCACTCACTTCAATTCACCAACATGCCTAAGCACCTCTTGCTGGTATCTCACAATATTGTCGAGTTCTCCTTGAGGGAGCTAAAATAGAATACAGAAAATAAGTTTTCTTTAAACTTTAACAGGACAGCAATGTTACATACAAACCAGCTTTAAAAAGATTGTTCTTCCCATATTTTGTATCAATTAGTACACACTGACAACTTCTAAAAAGCAGTCAGTTTCACATGTGTAGATATAAAGTGGATTAAAAAGTCAGTTTATCAATATGATTTTTTTTGCACCTGAACACTTCATGTTAACCTACATCTACATTTATAAAGCAAACTACTTATGCAAATTTGTCACTAATAATACCTTCACACCAGTGGAGGCGCTGCAGCATTACTGGCGAGAGACTATTTAGTGTGCCAAGTTTGCATAAGCAGTTTCCATTATAAATGTAAAGACAGGATTTTAGAATGGAAATATAAAAATAAGCACAGAATGCATCAATTCAAAATCGGGACTAAAGTACATCTCTGCACCATGGTCCAATTATCCTCTACCCTCTAACCCTAATTCACCTGACGCCTTTGTCTTGAACTCCTCCCTCTTCTCCCCCTCCCCCCACCTCATGTGCAATCGCGAATGTGCAACTAGATTTTAAAATTTTATTAGTAATGCCATAGTGGATATTTTAATAAGACAATTAAATCTAGATAAACCACAATTTCACCAACTCAAATACACTTAAAAATAAATGTTAAACCCCAGGCACATCTGGCACAATGGATAAGTGAGCTGATTGATAATAACTCCATAAAATATTCATGCCGACATAATAAAAGCACTAGTTTCTTGCTCATTTTGCACAAACGTCTGTAAAGGTCTCAAGTTTCTTTTAATCATTGCTGTAAAAATGTTGCAGCATTTCCACATCTATGAAACTAGAGCTTGAATCTTACCTAGACTATTGGAATAAGTCACTTTTCACCTTTGGTTGCAAGTGAAAGTTTGAGACAGCCTCAATCTATCTCCAAATAGGCATTGATTCACAGTACACACAAAAAAACTGCATATAATATAATTTAGTATAAATTGGAAGCCTTAGAGTGGTTACAAGGATTTCTGGTCTGCAAATGATAATGTCTCAGTAGGGCTGATCAAGCAGGCGGTTAAGCCATATTGATGGGCGAGAACAGCAAGAGCTGCACTCTGCTCCCATTGCCTGCTAGATTCAACCCAAGCCTGCTTAATGCTGATACAGGACAGCAGAAGGGAGAAATGAGCACAAAATTCAACCCACAAAGGCAAGAAATAGTTAGGCCAGAACTGAAATCCTTTTAACAGTGATTTTTCTTTTCTAATTACATTAAAATCAGCTTATTTTCTGACTCAAACATTACACTGAACTTCTGGAAAACTAGACAAAAATTTACAGAACAGCAGAGAAAATGATTTGAAACTACTTTTTTGTAATTGAGTTCAACTGAGTGATGATCAGGATATCCAGTGTCTAGGCTATAGAACAGACACAGATGATTAGTAAAGATTCTTGGACTTTTGTACCAAATTTGTTCCTCAATTCCAACAGAGCTATTTTCATAGGCTGTCCAACTTAGTATCAACTTGCGGGCATAGAAGGCAGTTTGTTCTTCAGCCCGATACCTACAAAACGGAGTTGAAACTGATGAGAGGTACAAGAGGAACATCTTCAGAAATGCTACTACTGAGCCACTGCTGACAGCTTACCACTCAGCCCCTGATCTGGCTTATACCTAAAAACTTAGTGACAAGAAAATTGAAGCACTGCTTTTAGTCTGAAAAACTAACTTAAAGAGCAGTACTCACTTGTCCCGTTTGTGGTGCAGTATTAATTCCCCTCTTCGACATCTCCTCGGTCACGAGGGTGACATACCTCCTTTGCTCATCCAGAATCATGTTGAGTTGTCTGTTCAACTGTTTGATTTCAAGGTGGATGCGGTTCTGACCTTCAAAGATCTGTCTCAACTCTCGCTCATTCACAGTTTCAAACAAATCAGCTACAGAAATGTAAAGTAAACTTCGGTTGGGCTTCTGGTCACTTTGATTTACTGTTTGCCAGTTGCAGAACTATTTATACTCATTACGAACCTTGCACTTCAGGAGTGCATAATCGGAAATTTGGGCACATACTGCCCATGATTATCCAACCATCAGCTTAAATGACCAGAAAATCATGGACGACATGCGCCCACTTTTCTGATAAATGCTCTTGGCCGATGAGGCTCCCTGCTAGAAACACAAAAAAAAGTTTCACCTTTAGAGAAAAAAATTCCAAAGTGAACCTTACATTACCCTACCTTAGGTATGGTCTTCTTCATTACTGGATTGAAGTTCTACATCCACAAATAGGAGGATATTGACAACTATCCAACCAAGTGAGAATTGGATTCCCTTCAAGAAATTTCCCTTTAGTGGGCTGCTCCAATGATAGTGAATTTATTCAGTGAGAAACCGAGCCACACAGAGCAAGTAGTTTCCAGATTCATTCTCTGGTCTGTGCAGTTAGCCGATTTTAGTTTGCACCGCAACAGGGGCATTACAATTGGTGTTGTGTTAGAGCGGAGTTATAGAGAGGTATAAAAATGTTCCGAGTTCCTGATCACTATCCCTGTCAAATGTGTGTCTGTGTGGACATGGGGAAGGACAGGATCAGGTGTGGGTCTGATGCTGCCCTATGGTGAAAGAGCCCGTCAATATTCACTGATAATGCATCACTAAGTAATCCTCAGTGCTTAACCTCGTGATGGTATTAATTGTGCTATCATGCTGTTAAATAACTTTACAAGTGTACTGCTGTACTGTGGAGATTAGATTTGGCTTGGATAATTATTGATATAATGAGTGTGGGACAGTCCAAAGGTTAGGTATTCTATAAATCCTAGATATGAATGGAAAATCCCAATCCAATCTTCTGATATGTACATGTAAGGTGGGGACAAGAGAGAAGATCTTTTTAACGAATACAAACTACACATTGAAATTTTCATTAAATAATTCTTGTACATGTGGAATTTAGCCATTCTACTACAGTACTAGTTCGAGACTCAAAACTGAGCTTTTACTCCCTTGTGTTAAGAGGGAAAAGAGGAATTTACATTAAAATTTCAACGATTTCCTGCACAAAACTATAAATCACAAGCAAGGGAACAAAACCTCAACTTTTTTTTTTAAAATATATATATGCAATCAAACATGAATTTAATTGTTAAAAAAAAATCTTCTCCCAACCTGGTTCTCCTTGCATATCGGGGTGATCTTTTTGGAAATCTTCTTTCTTTTTATCAAGCGCCTGTTGGAAATTTTCATACTCCTCTCGATATTTCTCCTTTTCTTCTTGGGGAATTGCAGAATCAGCAGGCTCCTATACCAGACACCAAAAGTTATCATATTTAAACCAAAATATAAAAATCTTAACAACAAATGCAACTTAGGGACAATGATTTAAAAACCAAACAGGACCAGTTACTTATTAGAGCAACTACATCTTCAAAGCACATGCAAGACGGAATATTGACCCGGATTTTGCAGTTGTAATGAAGGTGAAACTGTCAAAGGTTCGCAGTCATCACCCTGTGAAACTGACAGCAACTTTTGGCGTCCACATATGCGCAGTTAAACGCGGAAATTCAAGTTGTTGTCAGTGATTCCCTGTTCCTCCACAGGGTGCGCTGTTGAAGACCCCACAGACGGCAATCTTTGAGAAATCACTGAACTTCAACTTATACATTGTAGTATCGCTGTAAAACCACCCACCCCCCCCAAAAAAAGTTGTCTTGTTCAATGAAGTGTAATTGGATTTTTTAATGATGTACTAAGTCATAATTACTGCTGTACAACCTCTCTGGCCCCAAAAAACTGATTTTATATTTGTGGAATGTCAAATTTTTTAAAGTTTATATTTCAGTTTCTACTTTAATCCCATGTGCATGTCCCAATCTTTATTTCACTCGCTGTAAAATTTATTAAAAGTGAAGGATAATCAGTGCATTTTACTTCTTGGTTTGCAGTCAGTGAGAATTCTTCAATGTGATTGGCTGCTTAGCCTGCATGATGACATCACTGTTGCTGGACACTGGAGATCCCCTAGACTTGGCACCAGAATCAAATTACCAGGAAAGGTGAAATTAATGCCAGAGATTGCTAGAACTTTGTGGGCAGCTTTCTTCAAGGTCAGTGGCGAGCGCTGTCACTTCGCATTTGACTGCACAATCCAGGCTAATATTTCCATAGCTCTGTAAAAACCAGCGTAAAGTGCAACAATGCTTGTTCGATAAAGATTAAGTTCAATTATGGGTCTGTAACTAAATACACCATATTGTATCGAACCATACAAGTCAAAAAGGGCAGTAGACAGAAGGCTGGAAACTATAGACCGGTTAGCCTAACATCTGTGGTAGGTAAAATTTTGGAGTCCATTATTAAGGAGACAGTAACAGGACATTTGGATAATCATAATTTAATAGGACAAAGTCAGCATGGTTTTATGAAGGGGAAGTCATGTTTGACAAATTTGCTGGAGTTCTTTTGAGGAAGTAACATATAGGGTGGATAAAGGGGAACCAGTGGACATAGTGTATTTAGACTTCCAAAAGGCATTTGACAAGGCGCCACACAAAAGATTATTGCTTAAGATAAAAAATCACAGGATTGGGGGTAATATTCTGGCATGGATAGAGGATTGGCTATCTAACAGAAGGCAGAGAGTTGGGATAAATGGTTCATTCTCAGACTGGCAATCAGTAACTAGTGGTGTTCTGCAGGGGTCAGTGCTGGGTCCCCAACTCTTCACAATCTATATTAACGATTTGGAGGAGGGGACCGAGTGTAACATATCAAAGTTTGCAGATGATACTAAGATGGGAGGGAAAGTAGTGAGTGAGGAGGACATAAAAAACCTGCAACGGGACATAGACAGGCTAAGTAAGTGGGCAGAGATTTGGCAGATGGAATACAATACTGGAAAGTGTGAGGTTATGCACTTTGGCAGGAAAAATCGTAGAGCAAGTTATTATCTTAATGGCAAGAAACTGGAAAGTACTGAAGTACAAAGGGATCTGGGGGTCCTGGTGCACGAAACTCAAAAGGTTAGTATGCAGGTGCAGCAAGTGATTAAGGCGGCCAATGGAATGTTGGCTTTCATTGCTAGGGGGATAGAATATAAAAATAGGGAGGTATTGCTTCAGTTGTACAAGGTATTGGTGAGACCGCACCTGGAATACTGCATACAGTTTTGGTGTCCATACTGAAAAGACATATTTGCTCTCGAGTCAGTACAAAGAAGGTTCACTCGGTTAATCCCGGGGATGAGGGGATGGACATATGAGGAGAGGTTGAGTAGATTGGGACTCTACTCATTGGAGTTCAGAAGAATGAGAGGCGATCTTATTGAAACATATAAGATTGTGAAGGGGTTGGATCGGGTGGATGCGGGGAGAATGTTCCCGATGATGGGTGAAACTAGAACTAGGGGGCATAGTCTTAGAATAAGGGGCTGCTCTTTCAAAACTGAGATGAGGAGGAACTACTTCACTCAGAGGGTGGTAGGTCCATGGAATATGCTGCCCCAAAAAGCTGTAGAAGCTACATCATTACATAAATTTAAAACAGAAATAGACAGTTTCCTAGAAGTAAAGGGAATTAAGGGTTACGGGCAGAAGTTTGGACATGAGTCTAGGTTCGGATCGGACATGGCCCTGTGGGTAGCGGAGTGGGCCCAGGGGCCGTGTAGCCTGATCCTGCTCCTATTTTGTGTGTCTAATTCTGTTAGATTCAGGAGATGGTTCTGTGATAGTAGATTGGCGGTTAGGATCAGATCAGCCATGATCTTATTGAATGGCGGAGCAGGCTCGAGGGGCCGATTGGCCTACTCCTATTTCTTATGTTCTTATTATGTTAAGGACCCCAGTTCAATCCCTGGTCTTTGTTGAGTCAGCTGATCTCAACCAAGACAGCAGGGAGGTGGTACAATGGGTCACAGTTTTCCTGGGCTTGGACAGTTGTGTGAATTCACGAGTGGCCACTTGGGTGAGGGTTGCTCGTATCTGTGGAACCAGCCCCCAGAAATGAGTGGCTAACTCTGGGGGAGGAGATATGGAAGAGAAAAAAAAAGTTTAAACTCAAGACACATGACTTTAATTCTACAGCGAGTAATTCATTTAGCCATCTCTTACAATTTAAACTATAAAAGCTAAAATTCTAGTATTTGTAAGACCCTGTAAATGCCCAACAGATCAGCTGCCACACTGTAGCCATTTTAAATATTTCCCTCCTGTTAGCACAAAATTGAAGAGGAAATGCAGCAACAGTAGGATTGATGACAGCATTTTGTTCCAGCATATTGATCATTGCACGTTGCTTCACATGAACTGCTAATGAACACCAAAGTAATTTCTCTATTGCTAGCTTCTATATATTGGATTGAAAATCACATAGCACATAAAAATCAGACAAATTGTTTAGAAGTGATATTCAAAAGGGTTATTAGATAGGAAAAGCCAATTATATGCCAAATGCAAAATGTTCCAGTGGTATGCGGTTGTTGGTTCTGTACAAACTATCATGAAACCCTAGACTTAAGAATTGATATGTACCGTAGCTGGTTAAAAGTATACCACTATAAATTTGAAAGATACTAAAGAATTAACTATTTTTCCAGTTTTACTGGATGTACATTTGGATTCAGTCATTGTATTTTTTTTTCACATGGTATTTGCAGGAGCCTACATTAATATATTAGGTCTGCTGGCATGGATCTACACACTTGGACAGCCTTGAACGTTTTGAGGGTCATGCCATTTTGTTGATAGTGGACCTGTAATCTTTCAATCAATGCTTTTGGCACAAAGCAACTTGCAAAATTTTAATGAGAATATACAGGTGCTTAGTCAGACACCATAAGGTTGCATAGCTTACTGACAGCCCTTTAATTACACATTTCAATTCTGGAGCTGACCACTGCATTAGATAAATCATTGTTTTTTTTATTCTATTTTGCAGAATCTCTGTTTACAATATAATCTAAACAATATGCAATCTGAATAAATACCTCAATTTGTTCCAGGAATGGGTGATGTTTGTCTCCATAGACCAGTTCTTACTTGGATATTGGGAGCTCCATTTTGATTCTCTACAATATATTATAGCATGTAACTTGAGCAATACTGAACTCTGGATACAGACAATTGATAATTGTCTGGCAGGTGGGGGGGGCGGAGAACCCAAAAAAAGTCTCTCCCCAGTACTGACATTCTTAACACTGAGGAGCACAAAACTATTCCAGTCCAGAAGCCTCTTCTTCAAAAAACAGCCACACCTGGATCTAGTCACGCAGTGCTCAGCAGACAATAATATAATTCTAAACTTTAGCTCTTTGGCATTTAAAGACCAAAGACCCTAGACAACTGTGCAACACAAATGCAGTACTGAAGAACTGCTGGAATACAGTACAGCCTTCACTTCTCATTTATTCCTCTATGCAGCAATATTGGTTATGGTTGCACAACCAAATTGGGTTACGAGTGTTCTTTGACCTGGTCAAAATCCACACACAGAAAACGAGATCTAGTCACGTAGTGCTCCGTAGACAATATTATAATTTTAAACATTGCTCTTTGGCATTTAAGAACTGAAGACCCTAGATAACTGCAACACAAACCCAGGACAAATCCAATTCGGCCAATTACCGCCCCATCAGTCTACTCTCAATCATCAGCAAAGTGATAAACATAGAAACATAGAAGATAGGAGCAGGAGTAGGCCATTCGGCCCCTCGAGCCTGCTCCGCCATTCAATGCAATCATGGCTGATCATCCAAATTCAGTACCTGGTCCCGGCTTTCTCCCCATACCCCTTGATCCCTTTAGCCTTAAGAAATATATCCAACTCCTTCTTCAATATATTTAATGTATTGGCCTCTACTGCCTTCTGTGGTAGAGAATTCCACAGGTTCACCACTCTCTGGGTGAAGAAATTCCTCCTAATTTCTGTCCTAAATGGCCTACCCCTTATCCTTGGACTGTGACCCCTGGTTCTGGACTCCCCGACCATCGGGAACATCCTTCCTGCATCTAGTCTGTCCAGTCCTGTCAGAATTTTATAAGTTTCAATGAGATTCCCTCTCATTCTTCTAAACTCCAGCGAGTACAAGCCCAATCGACCCAATCTCTCCTCATGTGTCATTCCTGCCATCCCAGGTATCAGCCTGGTGAATCTTCGCTGAACTCCTTCCATGACAAGAACATCCTTCCTCAGATAAGGCGACCAAAACTGCACACAATACTCAAGGTGTGGTCTCACCAAGGCCCTATATAACTGCAGCAAGACATCCTTGTTCCTGTACTCAAACCCTTTCACTACGAAGGCAAACATGCCATTTGCCTTCTTAACCGCCTGCTGCACCTGCATGCTTACCTTCAGCGACTGGTGCACAAGGACACCCAGGTCTCGTTGCACTTCCCCTTCTCCCAATCTATTGCCATTCAGATAATAATCTGCCTTCCTGTTTTTGCCACCAAAGTGGATAACCTCGCATTTATCCACGTTATATTGCATCTGCCATGCTTTTGCCCAATCACCCAACCTGTCCAAATCATCCTGGAGTTTTTCGGCATCCTCCTCACAGCGCACACGCCCACCCAGCTGTGTGTCATCTGCAAATTTGGAGATATTACATCTAGTTCCCTTGTCTAGATCATTAATATATATTGTGAATAGCTGGGGCCCAAGGACCGATCCCTGCGGTACCCCACTAGTCACTGCCTGCCACTCGGAAAAAGACCCATTTATTCCAACTCTTTGCATTCTGTCTGCCAACCAGTTCTCTATCCAAGTCAATACCTTGCCCCCAATCCCATGTGCCTTAACTTTACACGCTAATCTCTTATGCGGGACCTTATCGAAAGCCTTCTGAAAGTCCAAATACGCCATATCCACTGGTTCTCCCTTATCTATTTTACCAGTTACATCCTCAAAAAGTTCCAGTAGATTAGTCAAGCACGATTTACCTTTTGTAAATCCATGTTGACTTTGTCCGATCCGGTCACTGCTTTCCAAGTGCTCTGCTATTACATCTTTTATAATATTTGCTGGGAGTGTACTATAGGCCCCCAAACAGTCAGGGGGAGATAGAGGAACAGATATGTAGGCAAATCTCAGAAAAGTGTGAAAATAATAGGGTAATAATAGTGGGGGATTTCAACTTCCCCAATATAAATTGGGATAGTCAGAGTGTGAAAGGCTTAGAGGGTGCAGAATTCTTAAAGTGCATCCAGGAGAGCTTTTTGAGCCAACATGTAGAAAGTCCTACAAGAGAGGGGGCGGTACTGGACCTAATTCTGGGGAATGTAGCCGGGCAAGTGGTGGAAGTGTCAGTAGGAGAGCATTTTGGCGACAGTGACCACAATTCGGTGAGATTTAAGGTGGTCATGGAAAAAGACAAAGACGGCCCGGAAATAAGGGTTCTAAATTGGGGGAAGGCCGATTTTAATATGATAAGGCAGGATCTGGCCAAATTGGACTGGGAGCAGCTACTTATAGGAAAATCCGCATCAAAACAGTGGGAGACTTTCAGAAGGGAAATAGAGAGAGTACAACGCCAACATGTTCCTGTAAAGGTCAAGGGTGGGACCAACAAGCAAAGGGAACCTTGGATGACAAGGGATATACAAAAATGCATTAGAAATAAAAGGGGGGCTTTTGGCAGTTACAAAAGACTAAAGACGGAAGAAGCCCTAGAGGAGTATAAAAAATGCAGGGGCATACTTAAAAAAGAAATTAGGAGGGCGAGGAGGGGCCATGAAATAACACTGGCGAGCAAAATAAAGGAAAATCCTAAGATGTTTTATAAGTATATTAAGGGCAAGAGGATAACCAGGGAAAGGGTAGGGCCCATTAGGGACCAAAGTGGCAATCTGTGTGTAGAGCCAGATGATGTAGGCGGGGTTTTAAATGAATTTTTTGCATCTGTGTTCACTATGGAGAAAGACGATGCAGACATAGAAATCGGGCAAGGGGACTGTGACATATTTGAACATATTAGCATCGAGAGGGAGGAGGTGCTAGCGGTTTTAGCAGGCCAAAAAGTGGATAAATCCCCAGGCCCAGACGAGATGTATCCCAGGCTGCTGTGGGAGGCAAAGGAGGAGATTGCAGGGGCTCTGACACAAATTTTCAGAACCTCTCTGGCCACAGGGGATGTACCAGAGGACTGGAGAACAGCTAACGTAGTACCATTATTCAAGAAGGGTAGCAGGGATAAACCAGGGAATTACAGGCCAGTGAGCCTAACATCTGTGGTAGGGAAATTATTGGAAAAAATTCTGAGGGACAAAATTAGTCTCCACTTGGAGAGGCAAGGATTAATCGGGGATAGTCAGCATGGCTTTGTCAAGGGTAAATCATGTCTGACAAATCTGATTGAATTTTTCGAGGGGGTGACTAGGGGGGTGGATGAGGGAAATGCTGTGGATGTGGTTTACATGGACTTCAGTAAAGCTTTTGACAAAGTCCCGCATAGGAGACTGGTCAAGAAGGTAAGAGCCCATGGGATCCAGGGTGCCTTGGCGCATTGGATCCTAAACTGGCTGAGTGGCAGGAGGCAGAGGGTGATGGTCGAAGGTTGCTTTTGTGACTGGAAGCCTGTGTCCAGTGGGGTACCTCAGGGATCGGTGCTGGGTCCCTTGTTGTTTGTGATCTACATTAATGATTTGGATGAGAATGTAAAAGGTATGATCAGTAAGTTCGCAGATGACATGAAAATTGGTGGGGTGGTAAATTGCGAGGAGGAAAGCCTCAGGCTACAGGACGATATAAACGGGTTGGTCAGATGGGCGGAAAAGTGGCAAATGGAATTTAACCCTGAAAAGTGCGAGGTGATGCATTTTGGACGGACAAATAAGGCAAGGGAATACACAATGAGTGGTAGGACCCTAGGAAGTACAGAGGGTCAGAGGGACCTTGGTGTACATGTACATAGATCCCTGAAGGCAGCGGAACAGGTAGATAAGGTGGTTAAAAAGGCATATGGGATACTTGCCTTCATTAGCCGAGGCATAGAATATAAGAGCAGGGAGGTTATGATGGAACTGTACAAAACGCTGGTGAGGCCACAGCTGGAGTACTGTGTGCAGTTCTGGTCGCCTCACTATAGGAAGGATGTGATTGCTTTGGAGAGGGTGCAGAGAAGATTCACCAGGATGTTACCTGGGATGGAGCGCCTCAGCTATGAAGAGAGGCTGGACAGGCTGGGGTTGTTTTCCTTGGAGCAAAGAAGGCTGAGGGGGGACCTGATTGAGGTGTACAAAATGATGAGGGGCATAGATAGGGTAGACAAAGAGGAACTTTTCCCCTTAGTAGGGGGGTCAATAACAAGGGGGCATAGATTCAGGGTAAGGGGCAGGAGATTTAGAGGGGATTTGAGGAGGAACTTTTTCACCCAGAGGGTGGTTGGAATGTGGAACTCAATGCCTGAAAGGGTGGTAGAGGCAGGAACCCTCACAACATTCAAGAAGCATTTGGATGAGCACTTGAAATGCCATTGCATACAAGGCTATGGACCAAATGCTGGAAAATGGGATTAGACTGGACAGGGATGGATGGGCGGCGCAGACACGATGGGCCGAAGGGCCTCTTTCTGTGCTGTAAAACTCTATGACTCTATAATGGACTCTAGCATTTTCCCCACTATCGATGTCAGGCTTACCGGTCTGTAATTCCCCATTTTCTCTCTACCACCTTTTTTGAATAGTGGGGTAACATTAGCTACCCTCCAATCCATGGGTACTGTTCCAGATTCCATTGAATGCTGGAAGATGATCAGCAAAGCATCAACTATTTCTAGGGCCACTTCCTTAAGTACCCTAGGATGTAGATTATCAGGCCCTGGGGATTTATCGGCCTTCAATCCCATCAATTTCCCTAACATCATTTCCGTACAAATACCGATTTCTTTCAGTTCCTCCCTTTCATCAGACCCTATGTTCCCCGACATCTCTGGGAGGTTATTGGTGTCCTCCTTTGTGAAGACAGAACCAAAATATGTATTTAATTGGTCTGCCATTTCTTTGTTCCCCATTATAAATTCCCCTGATTCTGACTGCAAGGGACCTACGCTTGACTTCACCAATCTTTTTCTCTTCACATATCTATAAAAGCTTTTACAGTCAGTTTTTATGTTCCCTGCAAGCTTACTCTCATTCTATTTTCCCTTTCTTAATTAATCCCTTTGTTCTCCTTTGTTGAATCCTAAACTGCTCCCAATCCTGGATGGAAGGTGTTATCAACAGTGCTATCAAGCGACACTTACTTATCAATAACCTGCTCACTGATGCCCAGTTTGGGTTCCGCCAAGACCACTCAGCTCCCGATCTCATTACAGCCTTGGTCCATACATGGACAAAGGAGTTAAATTCCAGAGGTGAGGAGAGAGTGACTGCCTTATACATCAAGGCAGCCTTTGACCGAGTGCGGCATGAAGGAGCCCTAGTAAAACTGAAGTCAATGGGAATTGTGGGGGGGGGGGGGGGGGGGGGGGGGGGGGGGGGAGAACTCTCCACTGGCTGGAGTCATACTTAACAGAAAGGAAGATGATTGTGGTGGTTGAAGGTCAATCATCACAGCCCCAGGACATCGCTGCAGGAGTTCTTCAGGGCAATGTACTTAGCCCAAACATCTTCAACTGCTTCTTCAATGACCTTCCATCCAACATAAGATCAAAAATGGGGATGTTCGCAGATGACGGCAGTGTTCAGTGCCATTCACAACTCCTCAGATAATGAAGCAGTACATGCCCGTATGCAACAAGAACTGGACGACGTTCAAGCTTGGGCTAAGTGGCAGGTAACATTCGCGCCACAGAAGTGCCAGGCAATGACTATGTCCAACAAGTGAGAGTCTAACCACCGCCCCTTGACATTCAACGGCATTACCATCAATATCCTTGGGGTGGGCGGGGGTCACCATTGACCAGAAACTTAACTGGACCAGCCATATAAATACTGTGGCAACAAGAGCAGGTCAAAGGCTAGGTATTCTGCAGCGAGTGTCGTACCTCCCGACTCCCCGAAGCCTTTCCATCATCTACAAGGCACAAGTAAGGAATGTGATGGAATACTCTCCATTTGCCTGGATGAGTGCAGCTCCAACAACACTCAAGAAGCTCGACACCATCCAGGACAAAGCAGCCTGCTTGATTGGCACCCCATCCACCACCTTAAACATTCACTCCCTCCACCACCGGCATACTGTGGCTGCAGTGTGTACCATCTACAAGATGCACTGCAGCAACTCACCAAGGCTTCTTCGGCAGCACCTCCCAGACCCTGCGACCTCTTCCACCCAGAAGGACAAGGGCAGCAGGCGCATGGGAACACCACCACCTCAAGTTCCCCTCCAAGTCAAACACCATCCTGACTTAGAAGAATATCGCCGATCCTTATCGTCACTGGGTCAAAATCGTGGAACTCCCTACCTAACAGCACTGTGGGAGTACCTTCAACACACGGAATGCAGTGGTTCAAGAAGGCTGCTCACCACCACCTTCTCAAGGGCAATTAGGGATGGGCAATAAATGCTGGCCTTGCCAGTGATCTCCCACATACGAATAAAAAAAAAACACAAATGCAGTAATGAAGAACTGCTGGAGTACAGTACAGCCTTCACTTCTCATTGTTTCTCTATGCAGCAATATTGATTACAGTTGCACAACCAAATTGGGTTACAAGTGTTCTTTGACCTGGTCAATATACACACACAGAAAACAATGGATGATACAAAAGCAAGATACTGCAGATGCTAGAAATTTGAAATAAAAACAGAAAATGCTGGAAATTCTCAGCAGGTCAGGCAGCATCTGTGGAGAGAGAAACAGAGTTGACGTTTCAGTTTGACGACCTTTCGTCAGAACTGGAAAGAGTTAGAGAATGTTGTGAATAGGTTTAGTAAAATGGACACATTGTCTGCATTTTCCTCCCAACAACGTGGCATCAAAAAAATGGCACAAGGGTAAATGAAAACAAAATGTATGAGGACTTAAAATACCATGTGGAGCATTATATCTGGTCCAAACCTTCTTCACACCAATTCTGGATATGAGTGATCCAACTTGCAGAATCAAGTACTGTCCTGAAATCATAAAGACTATTTTGGATCACTGATGGGGGAAGATAGTCTTGATGAAAAGACATATCATCGTTGCAGGAAATTCCCAGCCGATGACTCTCCAAAATGATGATGCCATGCTTACAATGCTGTGCATTTTTGGGCTCTTCACTATAGGAGGGATACAAATGCTCTATAGAATTTTACAAATCAGATTTACTGGAATGACACTGGGGATGAGGAAGCCAAGTTACAATGGAGTATAGTTACAATAGAAGGCTAAAACAACTAGAGCTGCATTCCTTCCAACTAAAGATTGAGGGTGGATTTGATAAAGAAATAGAAACTGTAAACAAATCATTTCCATTGATAGGTAAATTAAAGACAAGCACAAGCCATCATCTCAAGATAAGCACGAGAAACATCAAAGGGGAAGATCAGAAGATACTTATTCCAGAGTTACCAGAATGTATAATGATCTGCACAAGCGTGATATGGAGCAAAATTCATTAAAATGGGAAGAGTCAGGGGAGAAAATGGGATTCTGTCCCAAAGGGAGTCTAAATTCAGTACAGGCAAGAAGAGCCGGGCTTCTTTCTGTGCTAAAGTTTTCATTGTAATGCTGGTTTTCAGCCAATGGTTGAACTTGTAGTCCTCACTTTCAAAATTGTCCATTGGAAACGTGGAGGCAGAAAAATTAACGAGAAAATGAAAACAGTTAGAATAGAAAAGTGAAACTAAATTTGAAACAAAATATAGCAGACAAAAACTAGGGAAGGAGGTTAGGACGACAATAGCAAAATGCTGCAGATGCTGGCAATCTGAAATAACAGCAGAAAATGCTGGAAGCACTCAGCAGGCCAGGCATCATCCGTGGAGAGAGAAACAGAGTTAACGTTTCAGGCCTGGAAAAGGCTAGAGATGTAACAGATTTTAAGCAGGTGCAGAGGCAGACAGAGGTGGGGGGGGGGGGGGAGGATTTGAAGGAACAGTCTGTGCTAGGATAGGAGGCAGGAAAGATTAAATGTTGCAAATGGGGATGGCAGAAATCATACAGCCTGCAAAATGGGGGCAGGGGTTATGGTCTGAAATTATTGAACTCGATTATGAGTACAGAAGGCTATAAAGTTCCTTGAGCTTAAGTTGAGCTTCGTTGAAACAGTGTAGGAGGCCGAGGACAGAGAGATCAGAGTGGTAGTAAAGCGGAGAATTAAAATGACAGGTGATCGGAAGCTCGGGGTCACCCTTACGAACTGAATGGAGGTGTTTCGCAAAGCGGTCGCCCAATCTGCGTTTGGTGAGCAGCGAATACAGTATACTAGAAGCACAAGTAAATCGCTGTTTCACCTGGAAGGGGTGTTTGGGGCCCTGGACAGTGGGAAAGGAGGAGGTAAAGGGACAGGGGTTTCATCTCCTGCACTTGCACGGGAAGGGATGTTGGGGGTGATTGAGGAGTGGACCAGGGTGTCGCGGAGGGAGCGGTCCTTTCGGAATGATGAAAGGGGAGGTGAAGGAAGATGCGCCAACTCTCCAACACCGCCTCGTACCCTCCCCGGACCATGACCCCACTACCAAACATCAAGCCATTGTTTCCAAGACTGTCACTGACCTCATCTCTGGAGATCTTCCCTCCATGGCTGCCAACCTCATAGTCCCCCAACCCCACACAGCCCGCTTCTATCTCCTTCCAAAGATCTACAAACAGGACTGTCCTGGTAGACCCATCGTTTCAGCCTGTTCTTGTCCCACAAAACTTCTCTCTTCCTATCTCGACTCTATTTTTCCTCCTTGTCCAGTCTCTCCCCACGTACATTCACGATTCTTCCGACACCCTCCGCCACTAACAGTTTAGTGTTTCCTGGCCCCAACCGTCTCCTTTTCACTATGGACGTCCAATCCCTCCACACCTCCATCCCCCACCAGGACGGCCTGAGGGTGCTCCGCTTCTTCCTAGAACAGGGGCCCAACCAGTCCCCATCCACCACCACCCTCCTCCGCCTGGCTTAACTTGTTCTCACATTGAACAACTTCTCCTTTGACTCCACTCAATTCCTAATTAAAGCTGTTGCTATGGGAACCCACATGGGCCCTTGCTATGCCTGCCTTTTCATGGGATATGTGGAACATTCTTTGTTCCAGTCCTACTCGGGTCCCCTCCCTCACCTCTTTTTCCGGTACATCGATGACTGTATTGGTGCCGTTTCCTGCTCTCGCCCTGAACTAGAAAAGTTCATTCACTTTACTTCCAATTTCCACCCTTCCCTCACCTTCACATGGCTATTAACAAACATCTACTACAAGCCCACTGACTCCCACAGCTACCTGCACTACACTTCCTCCCACCCCGCTTCCTGTAAGGACTCTATTCCATTCTCCCAGTTTCTCCGTCTCATCTGTTCTGACGATGCCACCTTCCATACCAGTGCTTCCGATATGTCTTCCCTTTTCCTCAACCGAGGATTCCTCTCTACTGAGGTTGACACGGCCCTTGACCGTCTGTTCCATATCCCGCATTTCTGCTTTCATCCCTTCCCCACCCCCTCCCAGAACCACGATAGGGTTCCCCTTGTCCTCACCTTTCACCCCACCAGCCTCCACATTCAATGGATCATCCTCCAAAATTTCCACCACCTCCAACGTGATCCCACCACCAAACGCATCTTCCCCTCACCTCCCCTTCCAGCATTCCGAAGGGACTGCTCCCTCCGAGACACCCTGGTCAACTCCTCAATCACCCCCAACAGCCCTTCCCCTTCGTCCAGCACCTTCCCATGCAAGTGCAGGAGATGCAACACCTGCCCTTTTACCTCCTCCCTTCCCACTGTCCAGGGCCCCAAACACCCCTTCCAGGTGAAACAGTGATTTACTTCTACTTCTTGCAATTTAGTACTGTACTCACTGCGGTCTCCTCTACATTGGGGAGACCAAATGCAGATTGGGCAACCGCTTTGCGGAACACCTCCGTTCAGTCCGTAAGGGTGACCCCGAGCTTCCGATCGCCTGTCACTTCAATTTTCCGCTTCACTCCCACACTGATCTCTCTGTCCTCGGCCGCCTACACTGTTTCAATGAAGCTCAACTTAAGCTCAAGGAACAGCACCTCGTCTTTCGATTAGGAACTTTACAGCCTTCTGGACTCAACATTCAGTTCAACAATTTCAGACTATAACCCCTGCCCCCATTTTTCAGGCTGTATGATTCCTCCATCCCCATTTGCAACATTTAATCTTTCCGGCCTCCTACCCTAGCACAGACTGTTCCTTCAGATCCTCCCCCTCCCTGCCTCTGCACCTGCTTAAAATCTGTTACATCTCCGGCCTTTTCCCGTTCTGAAGGGTCCCAGACCTGAACCGTTAACTCTGTTTCTCTCTCCACAGATGCTGCCTGGCCTGCTGAGTGCTTCCAGCATTTTCTGTTGTTATTTGAGATTCGGATGACAGTGGTTTAAAGTTCATATTACAGTAACAAGGCCATTCCAAAAAGGTTGAGTCACTTTACTACTTTAATGGTTTATTTCAGTACATGAACTAAACAAACAAAATTAATTAGCCCACAGAAATTAGAGTTGTTTCTGAACCAGTTAGCAGTTTAAGGTTTAAAATGGACGATCAGCTCCAAAAATGAAAATACTCATTAGCTCTTAGAATGCCAGAAAATTTAGCCAAATTATTTAAAATATCTGTTTCCCTATTTTGATCTCAGTAGTGTAGAAAGTGTAATCCAAAAATGCTGCAAGTTAAGGAAACTTTGGCTCAGCTACATACAGTAAACTCTTTCGTATCAGGCACCTACGGGACCAGGATGGTGCCGGTTGATGAAAAATTCCAGATAACAGAGAGGTAGGCAATTTTTAACAAAAAAAACACCACGGACTGACTCAGAAAAATGAAAAATGGATGGATTCGG
The DNA here is from genome assembly GCF_052327205.1 of Somniosus microcephalus. NCBI lineage: Eukaryota > Metazoa > Chordata > Chondrichthyes > Squaliformes > Somniosidae > Somniosus > Somniosus microcephalus. Next base: position 319,525,129 of record NC_140988.1, on the reverse strand, counting down.
TAAGATTACCGGTTATCTATTTTGCCGGTTTTAAAGAATTCCGGATGATTAAGTGCCGTTGAAATAAGAGTTTACTGTAGATACTTTTTTTTTTTTTTAAAAACATAAAAATGTCTCGCATCTCATTCCAGGCAATTTAATATCCAGCAGACTAAATTTAGTTACAAACTTCCTATTTTAAAAGACCTAACTACAGACAAGCTTTAAGAGTAGGATATTAATTAAAATTACCATAATAATTTGGAATAATAAATCACATGACAAGAAAAAAGGATTCTACCACCCCCCACCAATGATACAAAATTGTCTTCCCCTTCTCTTTCAGTTACTATTTCCCAATTTACCCATATTCTCTGAGTTTAAGTAGTATTCACCTGCATAACCTGCTTTGGCTTGTTACCTATCTTTCTCAATTAATAATAATTACAAAATCTTACCACTGGTTTGCCAGGTTCCAAAAGTCTGAACGTCAGCAAAGACAAGACATCATGGTCATCTGTCAAGAAACAAATATAATGCAACATTTCTAATCAACTTGTCTTAATAGGGAAGTGTGATTGAGAAGTTGATACTATGCTATGCACGAGTTCCAGCTTCAAACAAACTTTTCCACAACACTTCAAAAATAATTTTGCACACCTTCACGTTTTTGCTACAAACCCACCTGCAAGACCTCCAGTTGCTGCAGAGATTCCATAATAACCCTCAGGTGGAAGTACCATATTTTCTACTCTGGCACAAAGTTCATAATCGTCATTATTTGGAGTAAAGCCATTATGTATCATAACCTACAACAGAAAACATATAGACTTGTATTTGTGAGTCTTATGACTGTGCAATAGTGGCCCAAGTTTGATTTTTTTTTTTTTTAATTATGCAGGCTGGTTATATTTTTCCCTTCATGTTTCATCAAAAATGCTGTGGACCTGCCTGAATAAAAGAACTACTTAAAAGGGATCCCCTTTGGCTGTCAATGGAACATAGCCAGGTGAGTTCTTTCTACAAAGACTAAAAATATTATAGCCTATTTTGGAGAGATCTTCAAAATACAACAGTGTAAAAATATATTTTTTAAAAACCGACATGAAGAGCTTGTGCATCAAGGCATGAAAGCCAATAGGAGCAAACAAACCTTAACAGACTGGAGCAAGATTATCTTTTATTTATCCAATTGGTTAAAAAAAGGCACTATTTCCCCCCCCCCCCCATCAGATAAATATTAAAACAAACCCGCAATTAAAACCTAGGTCTCAAAGCTCTCAGAAGCAAAACAAAAAGAATTATGTTCTTCAAATTTTTTTAAAATAAAGAAATAAATTGGAGCTGCACTGCTGGCTCAGTGAGTACCTGCCCTACCCAATGCAGTTCTTGTCTGTGGTGGATTATCTGTGGGTTCTCTATCACTGGTCTCAGTACATACATGTTAAAGTTATTTCTAAGGTAAAAGTTGATCCTGTGGGATGTAGAAAGCTACAAAATGAACTACTCTGGCTAGAGATCTCAAATGCTAAAATTCAAAGCTAATACTAATGGTTTATTATAGTCCATTTGATCAGAATAAGAAGGACAACTTGCTCCACGAAGGCTGTGAGAACAGGAAAATAATGTTAATAGGAGACTTTAATCAATCCAACATAAACTGAGAAAACCCAAGTGGTAAATGTAGTGTAGGTCTTTCTTGGACCAGTGCATCAAAACCATGACATGCATGCTCATTTTGATCGGATAGTTGTTTATGATCTAGAAAATGTCCAAGATATGGAAATCATGGCACCCTGGGGACAGCAACCACAGAATGATGAAGTTTAACATAATCGGCTAGTCAGAAGTACTTAAGACCAGGAGTTAGGTACATAACATTTAAAAGGGCTAAGTTTAACAAAAGTGAGGGAACAACTAAAGCAAATGAATTGGGGCGTTCTTCAACACATCAGTGGAACACCTTTTAACAGTATAATACTGTGCCTGGAGGACGAAGAAACATGGTTAAATACAGAGGATGGAAATACTGTAAATATAACATTCAGGAGTATAGAGCGTTTAAGACTCAAATGAAATAAACATGACCCTATTTGGACAACCAAATTAAAGTGAGATAAGAGGAAAAACAGCCTGGACAAATCCCACAGGTGGAACAGAGGAGTGGCTCACTGGGACGACAAGAAGAAAATGCAAAAACAAGTCAATTGGATGACTAGAGGGCAAAGACCTGTAAAACGGACATAGGAGTGAGGCTAAACAGTAAAAAAAACTCAGTACTACAACAGCAAGCAGACAGAAGATGTGAAAACTATAAAAAGATCCAAACAGGCTTGAAACAGAATGACCATAAAGTAATAAATATACCGAATGACCATTTCCTCCAAATATTCTCAAGAAAACAGGAGCAGCCTGCCCATTCCAGATAAATATGCCTCAAGTAAAATAATGACTTCTAGTGACTGAAAGCGGCAGGGCTGTCTGATAACGAGGTGCAAACAGCTGCTTGAAATGCGCAAAATAGTCGGAGTGCTTAATACAATCAATTGACTTTGTAATTGACCCCTACGGTAATGACAAATGGTTTGTGCCATTTGCCCGATACAAGTGGCTGTCTGGGATAAGCAGGGAAGGTATAAATGGTGGGAACGGTACCCATATTTAAAATGAGTGACAATACAGACATCGTCAACTACAGGCTTATAAATCTTACTTCTATGCCTTGTAAAATAATGAAATAGATTAGAGTAAATTTGAAAACTATCTTTACAATAGCCTAGTTAACAACAGTCAACATGAATGTAGATGGGGAAGATCCTGCCTGACCAACTTCCTTGGCTTCTGTGAAGAAGTGACAACCCAAGAGGACTGTCACAGGATATGGTGGCCCTCAACTTCCAAAAGGCTTTTGAGAAAAAACACAACAAACTATTAAGTAAACTCAAAGCAGGGGATTCTGGGTAAATCCTAGGAATGGATAAGAAACTGGACGAAGGGTAGCAAATGAGTACTTGGAGGAGGAGTTGTGTCAGAGTGGGGGACAGGTGGATAAAGTAGAGTGGTGTGTCTCAGGGATCGGTGCAGGGACCACTGCTGCTTCCAACGACTCAGATTCAGAAACTCAATGCAAAACTAGCAAATTTGCAGAAGGTACCAAACTAGGAGAGGCAGTGGAATTGAAGGAGTTAGGCCAGAAAGTGCAGAATGATTTAGACAAAATATGCAAGTGGGCAGAACAATGGCAGATGAAATGTAATGTAGACAAATGCAAAGTACTGCACATAGAAAGGACAGATATACAACACACAAACTTCATAAATGGTGTTGAAATAGCCACGCTGAAAAAGCAACTAGTCTTAAAGCAACACCACAGGAAATCTAAATGTTTTGTAGTATTTGCAAAAAACATTTTATTTTACCTTCTGAATCTTGGATATACTTATTGAAAAACTGTTTTAAAAACTTTAAACAAATATAGGTTCTCCAGAGAAGCTGTGGCTGTTCCCAATATAATTGTTCAGACCAGATTTATTTGATAAAATGGAGCAATCTCATCAAGGCTGCAATATATTTTGAACATGTCAAAGCACAAGCGACTTACGGTCAATGTTCTTCTGTAGTAGATGATCTTAGCTCTCACAGGGTAAGGCTTGTTCCTAAAATCTCTCAGACAAGAGCCCAATGCTTGTGTTGCACCATCGCTGCAGAAGCAAGTAAGTTATTACTGTGTTTTGACACTGGCATAAGTTAATCTTTTGAAGACTATACAAAAGTTATGTCAATCAGCAAATATATTGAACATAAAATTGACTATAGTTTCATATGCTTCCTTAAATCTGGTTTAAAAGTAATCAAAATTTAGTGTGCAGTTTTCTTGCTGTTTTTGTGCTATCCATTTTTACTGACCAAGTACTGGACATATTTTTGGTCTATATATACACCTTTAATTATTAAAAGGGCTCTTTAAAATACAATCATTTTGCTCCCCTCTTCCCAATGATACAAAAATCACTTTTACACGGACAGTGGGACCTTGATTATTCATCAATGAATTGCTGTGCACAGAGCCTATCTGCTATAGAGAAATATGTGCCCCCATCTTAATTTCCACATCTTAGTTGGACATAATTCAGAAATGACACTGCAGATTCTTAGTTACTATTCATAAATTGGGAGCTAAACATATTTCAAAGAATTACTCAATTAAAGAAAAATTTGTTGACAAACATTTAGAAATAGAACATTCTGAATTTGGCATACAATCACAGCATGATGCAATGCAACAATTTGCATCATACTGTGCATTTACAAGCAAACCAAGAGATTGGTCACTTTTGCAAAGACAACTTCCATTAAAAAAGTACAAGAGTGAAATCAGCAGAGAGAAGGAACTTGCATCTAAAGTGCAGTCACTTATGTGGACAGGCACTTTTATTTTGCTCACAGCTAGCAACAAGATGAATAACCAGTTAGTCTATTTTCAGTGGTGTTGGAAGAAGGAAGAAGTTAGCCAGGAGAGAGAGATCTCCTGCTCAAATCGTGTTATGGAGCTATTAACATCCACTGAAACACGAAAGAGGCAGACTGGATGTTGGTTTAGTGTCTCATCCAAAAAGATGGCACTTTTGACAATGCAACACTCGCTCAACATTGTACTAGAGGATCAACCTAGATTATGAGCTCAAGTCCTAGAGAGGGGCTTGAATCCACAACCTTCTGATTCAGAGGCAAGACTGCTCCCAACTGAGCCAAGCTGACTGTTGCAACACTTATACATTTATCAGAAAATAGGTTGGTTAAATTTGACCATGTAAAACAATCAATTTCTGATGATTGTGAACTAGTCTCAAAGCTTCTTCCTTCCTGTCAATTTTCTCTCTTTCCCTGTTGACTTTATTTAAAGGTTCAGTGGACGATGATGGAGAAATAAATTGCAAAACCACAGAGAGACCTTTTTTCAGAATGATTTTTTTGCTCAAGGAGGGTTATCCATGTTGGGGAATGGAACACATACTATTTCAGGTTTTCAGTCTCAGTTATCAAGCACTCCCAGGTCAGATATAGCCCATTAGATACAGAGTAAACCCCCTTCAATCCCCACCCGCCCAACCCAACAATGTGCCTCAGTCCAAACAATATCTACATTAATTGTGAAAAAGCTAAATACAGGTAGACTACCCTTTATCCGAACTTCCGAAAACCGAAACCCTCTAATTTTTTCGTTCAGCGTAAGTCGTGCGCACAACTTACGCTGAACGAAAAAACCTTTGGTTTTTAGAGGGTTCCGGTTTCGGAAGTTCGGATAAAGGGTAAGTCGTGCGCACGACCCCCCGCGGACCCCGACCCCCGCCGACCCCGACCGACTTACGCTGAGCGTCGTGCGCACGACCCCCCGCGGACCCCCCCCCCCCCGACCCCGACCCCCGCGCCGGCCCCGACCCCCCCCGCCTTACGCTGAGCGTCAGCGTAAGTCATGCGCACGACCCCCCGCCGACCCACCTTCCGAAATCCGAAATTCTCCGAAAACCGAAACACGGCTGGTCCCGAGGTTTTCGGATAAAGGATAGTCTACCTGTAGTTGCATAAATTACTAAAAAACTTACTTCTGATGATCATAAAGAAGATGCCCATTGTTTCCAACGACTAGTATTACTGGGTTATTCTTCTGCAAGTTACAAAAAGAAACATTCAGCTTAGTTTCCCACAATAATTATTTTGCAACATCATTTGATTGCTTTTTTAAACTCTAGTTTTGAAGATGGAAAATTAACACTGCACAACAGCTTCTGGCATAGCTTAAAAGATTCCACATCAGCAGTTCAATATAAACACACTGATTCAATGATTACCATCTTACATAATTAATGTTCAAAAGAATTTTTTTTTGAACCACTACAATAACAACTTGTATTTATATAGCGCCTTTAACGTAGTAAAATGTCCCAAGGCACTTCACAGGAGTATTAAGACAAAAATGTGTCACCGAGCCACACAAGGAGAAATTAGGGCAGGTGACCAAAAGCTTGGTCAAAGAGGTAGGTTTTAAGGAGCGTCTTAAAGGAGGAAAGAGAGGTAGAGGGGTTTAGGGAGGGAATTCCAGAGCTTAGGGCCTAGGCAACTGAAGGCACGGCCACTGATGGTTGAGTGATTATGATCAGGGATGCTCAGAGGGCAGAATTAGAGCAGTACAGATATCTTGGGGGGTTGTGGAGCTGGAGGAGGTTACAGAGGTAGGGAGGGGCAAGGCCATGGAGGGATTTGAAAACAAGGATGAGAATTTTGAAATCACGGCACTGCTTAACCGGGAGTCAATGTAGGTCAGCGAGCACTGGGGTGATGGGCGAACGGGACTTGGTGCGAGTTAGGACACGGGCAGCCGAGTTTTGGATGATCTCAAGTTTAAGTAGGGTAGAACGTGGGAGGCCAGGAGTGCGTTGGAATAGTCAAGTCTAGAGTTAAAAAAGGCATGGATGAGAGTTTCAGCAGCAGATGAGTAGATGCAGGGGTGGGGACGGGCGGCGTTAGAGGCGTGGAAATAGGTGGTCTTAGTTATACCACGGATGTGTGGTCAGAAGCTCATTTCAGGGTCAAATATGACACCAAGGTTGCAAACAGTCTGGTTCAGCCTCAGACAAATGCACTGTGCTGAACACATTCAAAAAATAGATAGGTCAGAGAAGTAAACTATTGTAATAGGATTAAAACAGCAATATTTAAATCAAATCAAAAGCCAGATGAAGCAACTCTACACAATTACAATATTGAGAACAGAGCCAAAACATGATTGCAGACCTTAAACCATAGAATTCAATGCATCACATCACAATAGTAGCCATTGGCATCTAAATGAATGGCAAACATTAAAGGCAGATTCTGCAATCACATCACGTCCGTGTTGATGTCATTGCAATCTAGAACCCTACCTAGTACACTAACAAAGTACTCTTCAATTTACATTTAACTTCAGCCAGCAAGTGCTGTGTCATCTGGTATCAAAACAAGCTCCTCAAACAAAAAGCAGTTGCATTCAAAAAGTGAAAATGTTTTATCTGAAAGTTTAGCTCAATCAAAAAAAGAGAAAATCAAATCAAGTTAATGTTTGGACTCAAGTAATAGAATATTGTGGCATGATTTTGGAGTTTCTCTTTAACCTGTATTTTATTGTATAGATACACACAAGTTGATACAATAATCCTTTCCGGTCCAGAAATGATACCAAACTGGGGTAATTTCAAACATCTTTGTGTGGCCTCTACTGTGTACAATTCTCATCGCCATATTATAAAAAGGATGTGGAGACACTGGAAAGGGTGCAAAAAGGATTTACTAGAATATACCAGAAATGTGAGGTTATACCTATCGGGAAAGGATGAACAGGCTGGGTCTCTTTTTTCTTGAAAAGAGAAGGCGGAGGGGTCTTTAAAATCATGAAAGGTTTTGATAGAGTAGATACAGAGAGAGTGTTTCCCCTTGTGGGGAAGAGCATAACTAGAGGCCATCAATATAAGATAGTCACCAAGAAATCAAATCGGGAATTCGGAAGAAACTTCTTTACACAGAGAGTGGTGAGAATGTGCAACTCGCTACCACAGGGAGTGGTTGAGGCAAATAGTATAGATGCATTTAAGAGGTGGTTAGATAAGCATATGAGGGAGACGGGAATAGAGGGTTATGCTGATAGAGTTAGAGGAGGAAAGACAGGAGGCTCGAGTGGAGCATAAACATCAGCAGGGACTGATTGGGCTGAATGGCCTATTTCTGTGCTGTATATCCTAGAATACTTCTGAACTGACTCGATTCATATGGTTAAAGTCAATTCTGTAGAGCACATATTACGACATGCTTGGGGAGGAATCTACAATGCAAACTGTTTATGATGGACTAATGTTTTTTGTCTGCTAAATGTGGAGTCTGAAAGGATTGAAGAGCCACAATTTGTGGAGTGAGGAAAAGCTGGAGAGCTGAAAAATAATGAACCTTTGCCATTTGTGGATTAAAAATGAACATGCATCATTGGTATGTCAAAAAAGAAACAGATTATAGGAGAACTGTCAAATGGTTATTCAAATTCCCTCACGACCGAGAGCGATAGATTTTTGGGCACTAAATGAATCAAGGGATATGGGGGGTAGGGTGGGAAAGTGGAGTTGAGGTAGAAGTTCAGCCATGACACTGAATGGCGGAGCAGGCTCGACGGGCCTTGCGACCTACTCCTGCTCCTATTTCTTATGTTATGAAATTTTGTCAAATGGTACACTCCAAACTGCCCAAATCAGAGGAAAAATGCAGAGTGCACATTTCTGAACATAATCATTGATGAGATTTTACTTGATCAAGTCAAAATAACTGCTTCAGCTTTTGATTTTTGTGAAATAGTCTCTTGTATTTGTACATACCTTTCCATCATTGTCAAAGGAGTCAAAGAAAATACCAACACCATTCCACGAGTCAGCTGCTCCAAAAACTGGACCATCCAATCCTTGATCTGCGGTGTACCAGATTGCCTAATCAGAGGAGGCGGGAGAAGTGAATTATAGTTGCAAATACTGCAGCAATTTCCCACAATATAGAATAAAATTTTAAGATGTCATTACCAGTCCGTCAGCTCCGACCCTTCCTCTCCCTGTCACACGGAAAGTAACTTCAATTTCCCAATTTTCAGAGTTAAATTTGCTTTTTGTCCAAACAGATCCCTTCTGACTCCTCAGTGATGGCGTGATACGGATTTGATCTGCACTAGCGATTGCGCCTAAAAACAAAGAAAATGCCTCAACGCATGCAAAATACATAGAATGATGAAACAACATTTGGCCTACTGAACCGGTTCCTTTTACAGACCACATTCAAATAATCCCATCCTGGAGTCGACCCAGCCCACTCAATCTCCCGATGCAGGCAACCAACTACAGGCAAGATCTCCAAAAAGATAAAACTCTGAAGTTTCACTGATGCCTAAAAGGTAATCAAGCGAAACACCATGATATTAATCTTGATGGCAGGAATGACGTATGAGGAGAGATTGGGTCAATTGGGCTTATACTCGCTGGAGTTTAGAAGAATGAGAGGGGATCTCATTGAAACTTATAAAATTCTAACAGGACTAGACAGACTAGATGCAGGAAGGATGTTCCCGATGGTCGGGGAGTCCAGAACCTGGGGTCACAGTCTAAGGATAAGGGGTAAGCCTTTTAGGACAGAGATGAGGAGGAATTTCTTCACCCAGAGAGTGGTGAACCTGTGGAATTCTCTACCACAGAAGGCAGTGGAGGCCAATTCATTAAATATATTCAAGAAGGAGTTAGATATATTTCTTAAGGCTAAAGGGATCAAGGCATATGGGGAGAAGGCAGGGACAGGATACTGAATTTGGATGATCAGCCATGATCTCATTGAATGGCGGAGCAGGCTCGAGGGGCCGAATGGCCTACTCCTATCTTCTATGTTTCTATGTTTGATATTCAAATCTGACCAGCTGCCTTCCACCAGATGATTTCTTCACAGCATATTAAACTGACCCTCTATGTCTATTTTCATAAATTTTAATGATGGGCATCAAATATGACAAAGGCAAGCATTGTAAAATATATTAATGAAGTTACCAAAAACAAGAACATCCAAACAAAAAATATTACTGTCATATAAGTAAAGATTTTCTTTAAAAAATAATTTGATTACTGGTAGAGTATACTTTACCCTAAATCAGAGCCATACAAGCAGTTTATACAGCTAAACCATTCACAAAGGAACCATCAGCAACATACAGGTACTAAGAGCCGTGTTATATTTGGAAGCTTTATACTGGATACCGGTGATATTTTGATTGCTTTACATTGACTCATCAGTAACTCAATTATCGCACGTTTCAGCAAAGACTGGAATTCATCATCAAATGAATCATGAAGCAAAGGTTAATTGCTTGAAATTCTCAGTATCTAACTAAATGTACCAATCCATGTGAAATACAAATTTCATTTTTTTTCCGGATATGGTAAAACCACTAGGATAATTGACAATGCCCAAGTTTTAGTCTTACATGTGCAGTAGTAATGGTTACAAGTACAACAAAAACTGAAGTTAATCTTTCCTGTTCATTGTTCATGCAAAATAAATCTAAACAGCATCAGCCAGCTATTGGACCACCTGGGGCTTTACAACAGAACCCGATCCTGTCTTCACCCAACATCCATTTCCAGCAGGGATGATCAACTATAGATCAACAGTGTTCTACTTTCCCCTTCCTAACCCAGGGGTGCTGGACTCTAGGGGAATCAAGGGATATGGTGATCAGGCAGGAAAATTAGGTCGAAGATCATCCATGATCTGATTGAATAGCGGAGCAGACTCGAGGGGCCAAATGGCCTACTCCTGCTCCTATTTCTTATGTTCTGACAATATTTTGAATGGGGGAGGAGGAAGGGCAGGGGCAAGAGAGAAAAAAAATGGAGAATATTGTTCACCATACAAATGTTCGCCCAGTAGTAAGCAGACTGCACGCAGCATTTGCATTCTCAAAATCACTTTTTGTACCAATATACCTCAGTTTCAAATTGCATCCATATAGCTGGGCTGTGTAAGCCATTTCTGTATTAATGAATTTTCTCAAAATTTAAGACACTTCTGCAGCAACTCGTAATGAGAAACTTATTTCATGACTACCTGGCTACTTTCAAAATGATCAGCCCGATAGACTAATATATTCTTACTTTTTGATGTTTAAATAAACATTTTGGCTGCGCTGGTTTAACACCAAAAGCATGTTTTGCCCACCCTGATTATTGCTCTGGATTTATGTTTTGGATGCTTTCTAATGAGTTGTTGGCTTTTACTTGGGGGTGGTGGTGGTGGTGGTGGTGGGCGGGGGGGGAGAAACTCTCCACAAAACCATGCTCCAAAATCTACTACCTTCTGATTTCAACCAAGGACTTCTAATCAAAATTTTAGGTTATTTTGACTTCTCCAGATCTTTAAAAAAATACTCTAGGGGCATGTTTAAACAACCTACACATTATTTTCAAGCCAGTGGCTACGTAAACAATAAGAGCTTTTATCCTGCTTTCCGATTTCACAACAGAGCAATTGCTGGGGTCAGAAGAATACCAATAATATCTTTGGAATTTGAAAACTAAAAGTGAGAGAAGTTACTGGTTTTTAATTTATTCTGCAGTCTTGCAGCTTGGGCATTGCTGGCAAGACCATATTTATTGCCCCTCCCTAGTTGCTCGCTGAAGGAAGTGGTCGGCCTTCTTGAACCGTTGCAGTCCGTATAGTGGTTAGATATAACAGTGACTTACTAGGCAACTTTAAAGTTGAGGTGGTGTGTCAGATATAGGCCAGCTCAGTTAAGAAGGTTTGCTTCCCTAAAGGACATTAGTGGATCAGTTGTTCTTTTACGATGCTTCTTTTGTCACTTTTACTGTTCCCAGCTTTTTATTTGCAAATGTTCAAATTCTCAAACAGCCATGGTGGGATTTGACCACTCACACTTTGGATGATTAGTCCAGGACTCTGGATTATTAATGCAGTAACATAACCAGCACATTACCGTTCACATGTAAAGTTATAATTTATTAGAAATTTACAAGAGGTAAATAATACAAAATATCACCAGAATATTTTAACATTTCTAATGAGTGCAACATAGATAAAATGTAAAGAAGCCCAAGAACACCAAAGCAACAAATGACTAGTCAGATTAAAGTTGCTAGTGATACAACAGCCAGTATTTGACTTTTCACATGTCTACAGCAGCTGCAGAACAGCAAATTCCTCTCATACAAAAAAAGTATACATATATTACAGGTCTATCATGTAGCAAATGGTGTTTTCACAACAGTAATTTATGTCTAGATGTTCCAAGGTTCAATGAAAATGATCAGCTTTCCCTCCCCCAACATAAACACACGATTATTGCTGTTGTAGCTGCACAAATTTTCCACGTTGAAATTCCAGCGCAATAATTCCTCACAATTTTACTGGAGATTATACACAGACATCAAACGGTGTCACAGCCATTACAATCAGGAGCACAATCTTAATAAAATTAAAAAGTTAAAGGATTGTGAATTTTAAGTTATAAAACATGATTTCAAACAGACAAGACTAGCTGTGAAGAGCACTCCTGGTTCACCACACAAAAGTACAGGTAGACTACCTTTTATCCGAACTTCCGAAAACCGAAACCCTCTAAAAACCGAAGGTTTTTTCGTTCAGCGTAAGTCGTGCGCACGACATGACCAGAGTGGCGCACGACCCCGACCCCCGCCGACGACCCCCCGCGGACTCCCCCCCCCCCGCGGACCCCGACTCCCGCCGACCCCCCCGCCGACCCCCACCCCGACAAATTTCCCAGTCTTATAAAATACCTTCCGAAATCCGAAATTTTCCGAAACACGGCTGGTCCCGAGGTTTTCGGATAAAGGATAGTCTACCTGTAGTAGTAATTCTGGTGTGATAACTAATTATAAAAATAGAATTTACAGGGTATGCCATGCAGTCACATGCAGTGAAATAAAACCCAACAGAATTTATTTTCAAAACGCTTAATTCAATTACAGGAGTCTCACCTGCTACTTCATTAATTACTGGCAAAAATGCACAAAAAACTAACCTTACAATTTATATGATGGCCCGGAATTTACAGTAATTTGCGAAGCAAAGGTGTTCGCCACTGGCCCCGAAGAAAGGGGCCCACAAAGATCTCTGACGAGAAGTTTGCCTTTCGATGCGCAAGTGAGATCAGTGTAGAATAGTGGGAACTCCCCAGTGTGAGCAGTTGTGATGTCAACAAGCTGTGTTAAAGTAGCCAATCACAATGCAGAATTCTCTCAGACAGGGAATCAGTAAATGAAGAAGTTGCTTTTGTTCAGACTTTTTTAAAAAGTTAGAATAAAACACAGATTGGGGCTCTCACATGGTGAAAAGGTAAACTTGAAATAAATATGAACAAAGTTAAAAAAAAAAAAAAAAAAAATTTATTTTTAAGTTTCTTAAAAATTGTAATTTATCATTATGGAGAAATTTGACACTCCACAAAATTTAAATTAGTTTTTCAAGGCCTTAACGTTTATTTAGCAGTTAAAATCCCGGTTACACTTAATCCAACAAGGCCTAACATTTAAATGGGGTATTTAACAGTGATATTACTGCAGAAAAGCCAAAGTTTTCATCAGTGTCACTGATTGCTGGCTACTGCCGGGTTTTTTTTGGGGGGGGGGGGGGTGGTGGGGAAGAGAGACGCCACAGCGCAACCAGTGTCAGAGCGGTAAATGTCTGACCACAACTTCAGGATTTCTGCATTTACACGCGCATGTGCTACATCCTGAAGTTGCAGTCAGTTTCAAAAGGGCGATAACGGCAAACACCGTTACTTCACTGTTATTATCGATTGCAAATTCTGGGCCAACGTATATAGAACACAAATAACAGAAAATGCTGGAAAAACTCAGCAGGTCAGGCAATATCCGTGGAGAGAAATTTGAGTTGACGTTTCGGGTCGAACCCTTCTTCAAAACTGGAAACAAAAGATGGATCGGAGGCAGGGCTGCGATCGAACAAAACTTAATAAAAGAAACAAAAGAAGTAAAAAAGAGACAATGAAAGGTGTTAGAAGTTAGACGAGATGGTAATAGGCTGAGATTGGGTGTAAAGTGTACTGGCAGGGCAAGGGATAGCTGCCAGGTGCGAGAGCGAAACAGAAGGAAAGGTGGGGGGGGGGGGGGGGGGAAGGAGTGGAAAAATTACAAGAAAAAATGAAATAGGGGCCGAGGTTATGATCTGAAATTGTTGAACTCGATATTGAGTCCGGAAGGCTGCAGAGTGCCTAATCGGAAGATGAGGTGCTGTTCCTCGAGTTTACGTTGAGCTTCCGTGGAACAATACAAGAGGCCAAGGACGGTGAGGTCCGAGTGGGAATGGAGCGTTGAATTAAAAGGACAGGCGACCGGAAGCTCGGGGTCACCCTTACGGACTGAATGGAGGTGTTCCGCAAAGCGGTCACCCAATCTGCGTTTGGTCTCCCCAATGTAGAGGAGACCGCATCGTGAGCAGCGAATACAGTATACTAGATTGCGAGAAGTACAAGTAAATCGCTGTTTCACCTGGAAGGGGTGTTTGGGGCCCTGGACAGTGGGAAGGGGGGAGGTATAGGGCCACCCCGCTTCCTGTAAGGACTCTATTCCATTCTCCCAGTTTCTCCGTCGTATCTGCTCCGACGATGCCACCTTCCACACCAGTGCTTCAGACTTGCCTTCCTTTTTCCGCAACCGAGGATTCCCCTCTACAGTGATTGACACTGCCCTCGACCGTGTCAGTTCTATCTCCCGCACTTCTGCCCTCACCCCTGCCACTCCCTCCCGGAACCACGATAGGGTTCCCCTTGTCCTCACCTTTCACCCCACCAGCCTCCACATTCAACGATCATCCTCCGGCATTTCCGCTACCTCCAAAGTGATCCCACCACAAAACGTATCTTCCCCTCCCCTCCCCTTTCAGCATTCCGCAGGGACCGCTCCCTCCGAGACACCCTAGTCCACTCCTCTATCACCCCAAACAGCCCTTCCTCTTCGCCTGGCACCTTCCCGTGCAAGCGGAGATGTAACACCTGCCCCTATACCTCCCCCCTTCCCACTGTCCAGGGCCCCAAACACCCCTTCCAGGTGAAACAGCGATTTACTTGTACTTCTCGCAATCTAGTATACTGTATTCACTGCTCGCGATGCGGTCTCCTCTACATTGGGGAGACCAAACGCAGATTGGGTGACCGCTTTGCGGAACACCTCCGTTCAGTCCGTAAGGGTGACCCCGAGCTTCCGGTCGCCTGTCATTTTAATTCACCGCTCCATTCCCACTCGGACCTCACCGTCCTTGGCCTCTTGTATTGTTCCACGGAAGCTCAACGTATACTCGAGGAACAGCACCTCATCTTCCGATTAGGCACTCTGCAGCCTTCCGGACTCAATATCGAGTTCAACAATTTCAGATCATAACCTCGGCCCCTATTTCATTTTTTCTTGTAATTTTTCCACTCCTTCCCCCCCCCCTTCTGTTTCGCTCTCACACCTGGCAGCTATCCCTTGCCCTGCCAGTACACTTTACACCCAATCTCAGCCTATTACCATCTCGTCTAACTTCTAACACCTTTCATTGTCTCTTTTTTACTTCTTTTGTTTCTTTTATTAAGTTTTGTTCGATCGCAGCCCTGCCTGCGATCCATCTTTTCTTTCCAGTTTTGAAGAAGGGTTCGACCCGAAACGTCAACTCAAATTTCTGTCCACGGTTGTTGCCTGACCTGCTGAGTTTTTCCAGCATTTTCTGTTGTTATTTCGGATTTCCAACATCCGCAGTATTTTGCTATCGTATATAGAACACAGGCTGATGGATAAAGCAAGGTTGAGAAGATGCTAATAAAGTGAGAACTGACCATTCATGGCAACACTCCAACCTCTCAACATGTTACTCTCTTGCAATAGGTTATGATGTACAGTCTATTCCACTTAAATTCAAATTATCTGATAGTTTAAACATTTTTTCAGCACTAAACTTATACTTTGCTATGTTAGTCACATTACTTAATTCAAATTACTGGATAATTCAAAAACCTTTTAGTGCAAATTATAACTTAAGAGTTACTAGGAATAGACAGTCATTGCTTTTTCAAAATGGAATCGGCAAAGGAATTTCACAGAGTGCCCAAGGTCATCAGACTTCAGTCCGCCAGGGGCTGGGCCATGAGCAAAATATCTACAGATTTTATTTCCACATATTTTCTTTTATTTGTTGACCTACTGGCAAGTTATATACTGAGCTGTACAAATTGATAATGCCAAGAATTGCTACCATATTTGTACATTAAGCGTATAAAACTGTCTAAGCAAGAAAAAACATTTCTAGCGAAAGAAAATGTTTTCTGCAATGATTACATTCCCTGCCTTATGAAAATCTGGACAGGAGCATCGCTGTCCAGCACTTAATATATATTATTTGGGGATTTTTTTTACTTTGAGTTAACAAAGGCAGACACAGTGTAGTCTCAGTGCTTGATCTGTGATGACATCGTGGGTAGGTGTAGTGGTCATGATACTGGACTAACAAACCAGAGGTTCTGATTTCAAATCCTACTAGCGAAAAGCTGTGAAATTAAATGTACTAAATTTAGTCATTTGTGGGCTAGCACCAGAAAAAAATGACCATAAAAGTCACTGGACTGTCAAAAATCCACCGTCTTTTAGCAAAGGGAATCTACCACCTTCGCCCAATCTGGCTTATATTACATCATGTCCCACACAATACAGCAGGACAACTCCAACCAGGCCCATTACTCTACAATCTACAAGGCACAAATCATGAGTGTGATGGCATACCCTCCACATGCCTGGATGAGTGTAACTACACCACTCAGGAAACTCAACACAATCCAGGACAAAGCAGTCCACTTGGTCAGCACCCAGTCCCTCCACTGTCAGGGTACAGTGGTTGCAGTGCATACTGTTTACAGGATTCACAGCAGCAACTCACCAAGGCTTCTTCAGCAGCACCTCCCAAGTGCACAACCTCTACCACCTTGAAGGGAAAGGGCAGCAGGTGCATGGGAACCTCATCACCTCAAAGTTTCCCTTCCAATACCATCCTAACTTGGACATATATCGCTGTGTCAAAATCCTGGAATTCCCTATGCAACAGCATTGTGGCAGCAACTTCACCACAGACTGCAACTGAAGTCCCACCACCACCCTCACAAGGGCAACTATGAATGGTCAATAAATGGCAGCCATGCCAGCAACACCCACATCCTCAGAACAAATAAAATAAAAGTTGACTTGATGCCCTCTGAAGTGGCCTAGCAAGCTACTCAGTTATATGAAGCAAGGCTCCATATTATGTCTATAATATTATATTTGTACAAAAATTCCCATAAAGTTCAGTAGTTGCATATAGCAATGTAAGGATGTAACAAAACATAATTTTCTTCCATGCATTTTTAACTCCACACTAGAATCAGTATGTTGCAGTCCATATACAGAGGTACTGGATGTCTGAATGCACCCAGAACGGTTTAGTCAAGAATCAAGTGGAATATTAAAATGTTCAGATTTGCCTGAAAAGTCACATCAAAACAAAAAGACACTGGACAACTTTTTTTTACTCATCTCAGTAAGCCTTTTTTTACTTAACAAAAGAGACACACACTTTATTACCTGTGTACACTCACTATACAAAACAGACAGAAATAACGTAATGTTAATTTAAATTTAACTCCGTTAGCCAGGGACTTAGAAAACCTGAACAGTTCCAGTGATGAGAGAAAAACGGTTAAAATAAGGCCCGTTGGGGCTTTCATTTGGTAGTGGCGCGCACTCTTGCTTTTAAAAAAGTCAACTATTCTAATGTGCAATACTTGAAAGAAAGGCTCAACGCCAGCCAGATGTGTCTCGCTCTCTCTGACCTCCACTCTCACTCCTGCTGCTGGCAGCTCTGGGGAAGCTGCACCAACTTCATGAAAGCCAAAGTGGCGATCGGCCGCAAACTTTTTCTTTATTTAGACCAGTGACTGACACGGGGGAACTCGCTACCTGCCGCGACCCCCCAGGGAGCAGCTTAGCCTAAACCCACCGCCTAGTGATGTACACAGTGACTCGCTCCGCTCCCACTTACTGCCGGTGTGCATCCAGAAGGGGACGGTGCCGTCGCTGTGCACTAGGTGAGGCCCCTTGAAGCTGTACTTATACTCGAACCGGCGGGTTGGCAGCTCGGCGGTTACCCCGCCGTCGATGCCCTGAAGCAAAACCTGGAGCTGCAGGAGGACGAACAAGCCGGTCACCGTTACCCGCGCCGCCATCTTAGCACTGCCGACGCCGCGCCCGAGGCACGCCGGGAGATCTGCTAGAGCCAACACGGCGCTTTCCCATTGGACAGTGCGGCCGCTGCTCAGCCCGGGTCAAGGGGTACGCAGACTAGCCCACACGTAGAACATGTGCAGCCTGCAGGGCTGGGGGAGGGAGAGAGAGGGGACCACAGAGTCTCAGCTTTGACAACACTGATCAACTGCATCGTCAACATGACTACTTAACCAGTAAATGTTGTGTTTAACCAGTTAGACTTGCGGCTAACCAAGCTTGGTAACTAATCAGCTGTAAAACTACAAAGTACTGTTGGCAGTGTTAGCAGATGGACTTACTGCATTTGTTTAACTTTTTTTCATGGAGGCGTTAACCTTTTTAAAACAATGTTACCTGTAATGGAGAGAGGAATGCCCTACAAATGCATTAAGAGTTCATCTGCTAATAGAGGCAACAGTAATTTATTTAATTTTCTATCTATTAAAAACCTTAAATCTGCTTGCACTTGTCTGCACTACTTGATTTCCTGTTCTCAAATTTTTGTCACACTTTTTGTGTCAACTTTTTCCCATTATAAATTCCTGTGCCCTCGTTTATTATGAGTTTTGCCAATGTAAGCTATCACTCATTGTGCAATGTGACCTCTGGGTTCCACAAATCCCTTAAAATACTGCCATACCACCCCGCCCCATCTCAAGGGAAATAAGTCACAAAAAGGAGAGAAAGCCGAAGAGAGAGAAGCAAAGAGGGGAGATAGAGAGAAACAGCAACACAAATATATCAGAGATAAGTAAGAATTACATAGAATCTATAGCACAGAAACAAACCATTCAGTCCAATTGGTTTATACTCCACACAAGCTTCCTCCCACTACATTTACCCCTTCCCACACTACTCCTGAATCCCTATATTTCTTTCTTCCAAAGAGTAACAATATTCTCTGACTCATCATGTGCCACACTGCAGGAGATCAACTCGTAATATATTAAAATCTTACATCTGGAATTCGTATCAACTTTTTTTTATTGTAAATTCCTATGTCCACATTTATAACGGAATCTGCAATTCTAAAAACGAGTCAGGCTGTAATTACACTCCTCTTCCAGTGGAGGCACTGCAGAGACCTGTTGATGGAATAAATGGTGAAAAGCTCGGAACAGTAGAGCTCCAAAGAGATTTAGGGTCTCGTGCACAGATCAGTAAAATGTAGTAATGAGGTACAAAAAAAAATCAAAAAAGCTAATGAAATGTTAGCCTTTATAACTGGAGGGCTACAATATAAAGGAGAGGAAGTTTTGCTACAGCTACGCAAAGCCCTGGTTAGACCACATCTGGAGCACTGTGTACAGTTCTGGGCACCGCACCTTAGAAAGGATATATTGGCCTTGGAAGGACTGCAGCGCAGATTCACCAGAATGTTATCGGGGCTCCAAGGATTAGATCATGAGGAAGGATTACATAAACTAGGCTTGTATTCCCTGGAATATCGAAGTTTAAGGTGTGATTTGATTGAGGTTTTTAGGATTTTGAAAGGAACTGACAGGGTAGATAGAGAAAATCTTTTTCCGCTGGTGGGGGTGAATAGGACAAGAGATATAACTTTAAAATTAGAGCCAGACCATTCCGGAGAGAAGTTAGGAAGCACTACTTCATGCAAAGGGTGGTAGAAGTGTGGAACTCTCCCACAAAAAACAGTAGATGCTAGCTCAATTACTCATTTTAAATCTGAGATTGATAGGTTTTTGCTAGACAAGAGTATAAAAGGATATGGAGCCAAGGCAGATGGATGGAGTTAAAATACAGATCTGCCATGATCTCATTGAATGGTGGAACAGGCTCGAGGGGCTGAATGGCCTACTCCCATTCCTATGTTCCTATATATAGCTGCTATTCCTGAAATCTGCAATTCAGCTTTAGTTATGTCTAAAGACTGGCAGCAATTTCCAATGGGGCTTCTCCCGTTCTGTTGCCATATCTTCTGCAGAAGTTCTGCAGTAAATAGGCAGAAACTTTATTTATATGCATAAATGGGGTTTCCGCCAAAGTTAGAGTGGCAAAGTGGGAGAAGGTCCGAGGAAATTCCTGGTGAATGGCAGAAACCTGCAGTGGTAGACAGGAACATTACTGCACCCACATACGAACATCATAACAGGCAGTTTTTGAAAGCTTGATGCACAAACCTTGCAGTTTGTTGGGTCAGTAACAAATAGCTTTGAAAAATAAGTTTTCAAACTCTTGCAGACTGATTCAATCTTTGTTATTTTATAATTATACTTGTCCGTATTTTGCTGTGTTCCTTTGCTTATGTGTAAATTTTGGAAATAAGTTTGATTACTAGTTATAGTCTGAATGATATGGTCTGATAACTTGGACAAGACAATATTGTGTGGCAGGCAACCTGTGCAACTTGTGGTGCAAAATAGTTCTATAAAAGGGTAATTGTTGGTGCTGTGGCATGCTACTGCCATTCAACAACAAAAATAACAACTTGCATTTCTATAGCGCCTTTAAAGTAGTAAAACGTTTCAAGGCGCTTCACAGGAGCATTATCAAACAAAATTTGGCACCAAGCCACATAAGAAGATATTAAGCCAGGTCAAAGAGGCAGGTTTTAAGGAGCGTCTTAAAGGAGGAGAGAGAGATAGAGAGGCGGAGAGGTTTAGGGTGGGAATTACACAGCTTAAGGCCTAGACAGCTGAAGGCATGGCCGCCATCAGTGCAGCAATTGAAATCGGGGATGCGCAAGTGGCCAGAATTGGAGGAACACAGAGATCTCGGAGAGTGGTAGGGCTGGAGGAGGTTACAGCGATAGGGAGGGGTGAGGCCATGGAGGGATTTGAAAACAAGGATGAGAATATTAATATTCAGGCATTGCCAGACCGGGAGCCAATGTAGGTCAGCGAGCACAGGGGTGATGGGCAAATGCGACTTGATGCGAGTTACGATATGTGCAGCAGAGCTCAAGTTTATGGAGGGTGGATGATGGGTGGCCAGCCAGGAGGAGTTGGATTAATCAAGTTTAGAGGTAACAATGACATGGATGAGGGTTTCAGCAGCAGATGAGCAGAGGCAGGGGTGATGTTATGGAGGTGGGAGTAGGTGGTCTTGGTGATGGACTGGATATGTGGTCGGAAGCTTATTTCGGGGTTAAATACAACACCAAGATGGCAAACGGCCTGATTAAGCCTCATACAGCTGCCAGGGCGAGGGATGGAGTCGGGCGATGGTGGCTAAGGAACGGAGTTTGTGGAGAGGGCCGAAGACAATTTCTGCTCATCCAATATTGGATGTCGGACAAGCAGTGTGACAAATTAGAGGCAGTGGAGGGGCCGAGAGAGGTGGTGGTGAGGTAGAGCTGGTGCCGTCAGCATACATGTGGAACCTGACATTGTGTTTTCGGATAATGTTGCAGAGGGTCAACATGTAAATGACAAATGGGAGGGGGCCAAGGATAGATCTATGAGGGACAGCAGAAGTAACGGTGTGGGAGTGGGAAGAGAAGCCATTGCAGATGATTCTCTGGCTATGACTGGATAGATAAAAATGAGACCAGGCGAGGGCAGTCCCACCCAGCTGGCGATGGAGTAGAGGCGTTGGAGGAGGACGTTGTGATCAACCATATCAAAGGCTGCAGACAGACCGAGAAGGACGATGAGGTCTAGTTTACCATGGCCACAGTCACATAGGATGTAATTTGTGACTTTGATAAGGGCCATTTCAGTACTGTGGCAGGGGGAAACCTGATTGGAGGGATTCAAATATGTAGTTGTGGGAAAGATGGGCACGGATTTGGGAGGTGATACCACGTTCAAGGACTTTAGACAGGAAACGGAGGTTGGAGATGGGGTGGCAGTTTGCAGGAAAGAGGGGTAAAGGGTGGGTTTTTTGAGGAGAGGGGTGATAATGGCAGATTTGAAGGGGAGGGGGGCAGTACATGAGGAGAAGGAAATATGAACAATATCAGCTAACATGGGGGCCAGGAAGGGAAGTTAGGTGGTCAGCAGTCTGGTGGGAATAGGGTCAAGGGAGCAGGAAATGGGTGTTAGTTTCTTCTCATCTCCCCTCTGGTTCTTCTGAAGAGCTAACTCAGCACAGACCAGAGAATAAACCAAGGATTTTCCTGGTCTGTATGTTTCAATATCACAGTCGATGGTCCATTGCCCACTTGCTGATTTTTAAGATGTTACAAGGGATGAGGGGATTAAACTTATGAACATAAGAACATAAGAAATAGGAGCAGGAGTAGACCATTTAGCAGCTCGAGCCTGCTCCATCATTCATTAAGATCATGGCTGATCTTCTACCTCAACTCCACTTTCCTGCCCTATCCCCATATCCCTTGATTCTATTAATATTCAAAAATCTATCGATCTCTGTCTTGAATATACTCAATGACTGAGCCTCCACAGCCCTCTGGGGTAGAGAATTCCAAAGATTCACCACCCTCTCAGTGAAGAAATTTCTCCTCATCTCAGTCCTAAATGGCCGACCCCTTATTCTGAGAATGTGACCCCTGGTTCTAGACTCACCAGCCAGGTGAAACATTCTCCCTGCATCTACCCTGTCAAGCCCTGTAAGAATTTTGTATGTTTCAATGTGATCACTGTAGTGTATGTACCTTTAAGAGAGAACTACTTTTGCAGCTCCTGTATACTGTAGTACCGGCAGTGACCACACCTGTATATAAGCCTTGAGCATGCCTCTGTACCCCAGTCTTGAGACTACTCTACTCCAGTAAACACCTGTTGATTGTTAAGTTACAGCCTCCGTGTAGTTATTGGGAAACATCCTATTTAAAGAATCACGGATCTAACAGTGGCGACGAGGTCGATTAGAATCTGCCTGCAACTCTGCATTTCCCTTCAAGGATTCGCTCCGGGAGGACGGTGGAAGAAAGTCGAGGCCAGAAGCACGGGCGGCGACCACGAGCAACCGCCCAGTCATCCGGCAGAGAGTAAATATCGCAGGAGAGGCTGTTGAGAGCCGGGCTTGGTTCCCCAACCACGACGATCCAGCAACAGACTGGCAACAGGTACAGCGCACACCCGTCCTGGACAGCGGCGGCTGGAGCCGACCGACGGCGTAGAAAAGCCGAGCAGCGTCGACGGGGTAAGAGAGAGGGTGAAGCGTACAGGGTGCGGCCGGGGGTTGAAAACCGAGCGGCGTCGAGGAAAAAACAAACAGAGAGAGAGAGAGGGTAAAGCAGCAGCCGGGTTCAGGACCGAGCAACGGCAACGGGAAAGGCGCACAGGAGAACGTGCAGAGCACAGCCAGGGCTCAAGGGCAGAACCGCGTCCACGGGGAGAAGAAGGGAGAGGGCGGGAGACGCCATTGAGCCGCGGAGAAGAAGGGAGAGCGCGGGAGGCGCCATTTTTAGAAGCCGCAGCGGAGAAGAAGGGCGAGCGCGGGAATGAAGGAAAGCGCGGGAGAAGCCATTTTGTGCCAGCGGAGAAGAAGGGAGAGCGCGGGAGACGCCATTTTAGACAGTTAAATCACACCCAGGGATGGCGAAGAGTGGCAGTATCACTGCGTTCGACAATGAAGTCGAAAATTGGGCGACATATGTGGAACGCATTGAGGTGTACTGCAGGGTGAATAAAGTGCCAGATGCTAGGAAAGCACTGGTTTTGTTAAATTCCATGGGTGCAAAAACTTATGGCTTACTGCGAAACCTGATAACCCCAGAGAAGCCCGTGGATAAGAATTTCGAAAGCATAGTAGAAATCCTACAGGACCACTTAAGCCCCACACCGCTGCTGATAGCAGAAAGATTTAAGTTCCACAAAAGGAACCAGCATAAAGATGAAAGTAACGCTGAGTATTTAACGGAACTGCGCAAGTTATCGAAACACTGCCAGTTTGGAGTGGGACTAACAGATACGTTAAGGGACAAGTTTGTGTGTGGGCTTCAAAGTGAAGGAACCCAGAAACGGCTTCTATCAGAAAAGGATCTTACGCTGGACAAGGCTTTCAGCATGGCAGTATCACACAAAGCAGCCGCACGGGGCGCTGCAGAGATACAACGGAGACCGCAAGAATATGGCACCAATGAAATGTCATATGGAGCAGGGAAGTGTTATCGCTGCGGCAGAACAACACACGACCAGAAGGATTGTTGATTCAAGGACCAAGTGTGCAGACAGTGTGGAAAAACAGGACACATAGCAAGAGTCTGCAGGTCAGGGAAGAAAACCAACAGCAAGAAATCTCCACAGGAGAAGTACAAAAAGGTACATAAGGTGATGGACAGTAGTTCAGACGAACAGGAAAGTGATACAGACTCCGGAAGCAAGGAGCTGGGTTGCCTGAAACTGCATAAGGTAACTAAAATGGAGGATCACCAGACTATCTGGGTCACACTCAAGATAGAGGGAGTCCAAGTGAAAATGGAATTGGACACTGGATCAGCCCTAACAGTCATAAACCAAAGGGACTACAAGCGGCTATTTTCACATATAACCTTGAAAGCTACAGAGATTGTCTTGAAGACGTACACGGGGCAAAAAAGTCTACCCCAAAGGAAAAATAAGGGTGAAAGTTATATACAAAGGCCAGGAAATACCTAAAATGGATCTATATGTATTGCCAGATGGAGGACCACCACTACTAGGACGTGAATGGATCCGGAAGATACAATTAGATTGGCATTCCATACAGGCACTGAAGGTTGAGGCCAAAAAGGATGACGACGTCACAACTGGACGACTGTCAAAAATGTTAACTGACGCACAAGAAGTGGTCCAGGAGGGACTCAGAACACTAAAAGGCATAACAGCAACGATTAAAATAGAGGAAAATGCAAGTCCAAAGTTTTTTAAGGCCAGACCGGTGCCTTATGCGATCCGACCAGCCATCGAAGCAGAGCTGGAAGGGCTGGAACATTCAGGAGTACTGTCCAAAGTAGACTGGAGCGAGTGGGTTATACCCATCGTCCCTGTAATGAAGAGGTCGTAGAGTAATATGCCTGGGGAACCAAAGAAGGTCCACATCCATGGGGATTTTAAGGTGGCAGTGAACCCAGTCCTTCACATGGTACAATATCCGCTTCCACGGATTGAGGATATTTTCGCCTCGCTATCTGGAGGTAAACGCTTCACCAAAATTGATCTGGCCCAGGCGTACTTGCAAATGGAGGTAGAAGAAGCCTCGAAACAATACCTCACGATCAACACTCATAAAGGTCTCTATCAATACAACCGGCTGGTATTCGGGGTAGCATCGGCTCCGGCTATTTGGCAAAGGGCAATGGATCAAGTCCTGCAAGGGATTCCAGGGACCCAGTGTTATTTGGACGACATCCTGGTCACGGGCAAAAATGACAGTGATCACCTCGCCAACCTGGAGAAGGTGCTCACTAGATTAAAGGAATATGGGCTACGAGCTAATCGCCACAAGTGCGAGTTTTTCCAGAAGCATATCTCGTATTGTGGCCACGTTATTGATGAAGAGGGGTTACATAAGTCCCCTGAAAAGATTGAGGCAGTAGTCAAGGCTCCAGCACCGGAAAATGTGTCACAACTGAGGTCGTTCCTCGGGCTGGTAAACTACTACCATAAGTTCTTACCAAATTTGTCTACAGTAGTACACCCACTGAATATCTTACTGCAAACGGGGGTACTATGGAAGTGGAATGACGAATGTAAACGAGCTTTCCAGAAGTGCAAAGATTTCATCACATCAAAAGAGGTGTTGGCCCATTTCAACCCAGCACTACCAATCCGGTTGGCATGTGATGCATCACCCTATGGTATTGGAGCGGTGCTGTCGCACAAATTCCCAGACGGGTTGGAAAGGCCAGTAGCCTTTGCGTCTCGGTCACTAACCTCAGCCGAGCGCAACTACGCCCAGATTGACAGGGAGGCCCTCAGCCTAGTATGGGGAGTAAAAAAATTCAACCACTATCTGCATGGGCAGAAGTTCACCTTGCTGACTGACCACCAACCACTTGTCTCCATCTTTAATCCAAAGAAGGGCGTTCCGGTGATGACTGCACAACGGTTACAAAGATGGTCCCTTTTTCTAGGGGCGAACCAATATGAAATAGAACATAAAGGCACGGACCAGCATGGAAACGCTGATGGGCTATCACGCTTGCCACTGCCTACTGTGGAGGAAGCACCAGCAGTGGACCCTATCGAGATATTTTATTCGTCAATAATTGAACAATTGCCAGTAACTAACGCGGATATAGAGAAGGAGACCCGCAATGATCCGACACTGTCTCGGGTATATGATTTGACGGTGAGGGGATGGCCAACACATGGCGACTCACTGTTGCCAGCATTCTCATCCAGAAGAGAACAGCTGTCAGTGTGCCAGGGGACAGTGATGTGTGGATCCCGAGTGGTAATTCCACCCAAGCTAAGGGAGAGAGTGCTAAATGAGCTTCACGAAGGTCATCTGGGAGGGGTGAAAATGAAAAGCCTTGCTAGGGCTTATGTGTGGTGGCCGGGGATTGATCAACAAATCGAGGACCTAACTAAGAGCTGCTCAGGATGCCAGAAGGTCCAAAATGCACCACCACATGCCCCTCTACACCCATGGGAGTGGCCCTCCTCTCCATGGCAACGGGTGCATATTGATTTTGCTGGTCCATTCATGGACTCAATGTTCTTAATAGCAGTGGATGCGCACTTGAAATGGCCTGAGGTGATAAAAATGTCCTCAACCATTACAGAGAAAACGATTGCAGTCCTACGGACCATATTTGCTAGGAACGGCTTGCCAGAGCAGATTTGCTCTGATAATGGACCACAGTTTGTGTCCGAAGAGTTTCGGAAATTTATGAGAAGGAATGGGGTAAGGCATTACACATCCGCCCCGTATCATCCAGCCACAAATGGATTGGCTGAGAGCTTCGTACAAACCTTTAAAAAGGCGATAAAGGCCATGTGCGATGATGAAATTCCAGTGCAGCATAAGGTGGACAATTTCCTGTTAGCCTACAGAAATGCGACACATGCAGTTGCCAACCAGACCCCGGCCATGATGTTCTTTAACCGAAGGTTGAGATCTCGTCTGGATTTGCTCAGACCAAATGTGCGAAGAAATGTTGAGGATAAACAATTCCAGCACATCAATGAGAAGCCGACAAGGAGCTTCAATGTAGGACAACCAGTCTTGGCCCGTGACTACCGAACAGAGAAATGGCAACCCGGAACGATATGCACACGGCAGGGGCCATTAATGTACACAGTGAATGTCGGGGAGAACATTTTGAGACGCCACGTCAACCAGATCTTAGAATCACAGGAACGAGTCAACCCCATGTCTCGCGTACCTGGGGATGAACCCGACATACTGGTAGCATCTACCTCAGAAACAGTAGCAGTGGAAACCGATGAAAGGGGGCCAGAATCGCCGCTGCACCAAGAACAAGAACCTCAGGTAAGGCGCTATCCAGAAAGGATCAGGAAGCTGATCCCAAAGACTGAATCTATAAATGGACTATTTCTGTTTAATGTGCATGTTAAAGTGTTAATTGTTATTTGCATATTATGGGTACTGCTAATCTAAAAGGGGAGGAATTGTAGTGTATGTACCTTTAAGAGAGAACTACTTTTGCAGCTCCTGTATACTGTAGTACCGGCAGTGATCACACCTGTATATAAGCCTTGAGCCTGCCTCTGTACTCCCAGTCTTGAGACTACCCTACTCCAGTAAACACCTGTTGATTGTTAAGTTACAGCCTCCGTGTAGTTCTTGGGAAACATCCTACTTTAAGAATCACGGATCTAACAATCACCTTTCATTTTTCTAAACTCCAGAGGATATAGGCCTAGTCTAACTCAATCTCTCCTCATAGGACAATCCCCCCCATCCCAGGAATCAGTTATGTGGACTTTCGTTGCACTCCCTCTATGACAAGTATATCCTTCCTTAGGTAAGGAGACCAAAACTGTATACAACACTCCAGGTGTGGTCTCACCAGGGCCCTATATAATTGCAGTAAGATGTCTTTACTCTTATACTCAAATGCTCTTGTAATAATGGCCAACATACCATTTGCTTTCCTAATTGCTTGCTGTACCTGCATGTTAACTTTCAGTGATTCGTGTACAAGGACACCGAGGTCCCTCTGAACACCAACATTTCCCAATCTCTCACCATTTAAAAAATACTCTGCTTTTCTATTTTTCCTACCAAAGTGGATAACTTCACATTTCTCCACATTATATTCCATTTGCCATGTTCTTGCCCACTCACTTAGCCTGTCTATAATGCCTTGAAGCCTCTTTGCATCCTCCTCACAACTTACATTCCCACCCAGCTTTGTATCATCAGCAAACTTGGATATATTATATTTTGGTCCCCTCATCCAAATCATTGATGTAGATTGTGAATAGCTGAGGCCCAAGCACTGATCCTTGCGGTACCCCACTAGTTACAGCCTGCCAACCCGAAAATGACCAGTTTATTCCTACTCTCTGTTTTTTAGTTAGGGCTTTTTTCACCAGGTTCAGGTTAACCTGATAAAGGTCTTCAAGATTATGAAGAGTTATGATAGAGTAAGTTGTAATTCTCACCCTGGGGGATTTAGCTAGTCAGTATGTTAATAGCACTATATAGCTGATGTACAGAGCACAGCTGAGCAGAGCAGAGGAAGTGGCAAGAGGGAAGTGGGAGCACCTCATTGGAGGTGGAGGCTGCTTCTGTCCACAGCTGTAGCCGACAGAGATCCAGTTTACCAAGCCCAGCTGTTAAAAGAAGTATTATTCCAGAGCATGAAAGATTGTTCCAGTAAAACATCAGGGCAAACCAGGGACTGGTGCCTTTACCCAGTAAACCTTCAGAGAAATCAACACAGATCAGGGATCGGTGCTGTTACCGAGTAAACCATTGGGGAATCAGCACAGTTCAGGGATTGGTGCCTTTACCCAGTAAACCATTGGGGAATCAGCACAGATCAGGGATTGGTGCCTTTACCTAGTAAACCATTGGGGAACCAGCACAGATCAGGGATTGGTGCCTTTACCTAGTAAACCTTCAGAGAAATCAACACAGATCAGGGATTGGTGTCTTTACCCAATAAACCTTCAGAGAAATCAACACAGATCAGGGATTGGTGCCTTTACCCAGTAAACCTTCAGAGAAATCAACACAGATCAGGGATTGGTGCCTTTACCTAGTAAACCATTGGGGAATCAGCACAGATCAGGGATTGGTGCCTTTACCTAGTAAACCTTCAGAGAAATCAACACAGATCAGGGATTGGTGTCTTTACCCAATAAACCTTCAGAGAAATCAACACAGATCAGGGATTGGTGCCTTTACCTAGTAAACCATTGGGGAATCAGCACAGATCAGGGATTGGTGCCTTTACCTAGTAAACCTTCAGAGAAATCAACACAGATCAGGGATTGGTGTCTTTACCCAATAAACCTTCAGAGAAATCAACACAGATCAGGGATTGGTGCCTTTACCCAGTAAACCTTCAGAGAAATCAACACAGATCAGGGATTGGTGCCTTTACCCAGTAAACTATTGGGGAATCAGCACAGATCAGGGATTGGTGCCTTTACCCAGTAAACCATTGGGGAATCAGCACAGATCAGGGATTGGTGTCTTTACCCAATAAACCTTCAGAGAAATCAACACAGATCAGGGATTGGTGCCTTTACCTAGTAAACCATTGGGGAATCAGCACAGATCAGGGATTGGTGCCTTTACCTAGTAAACCTTCAGAGAAATCAACACAGATCAGGGATTGGTGCCTTTACCCAGTAAACCATTGGGGAATCAGCACAGATCAGGGATTAGTGCCTTTACCCAGTAAACCATTGGGGAATCAGCACAGATCAGGGATTGGTGCCTTTACCCAGTAAACCATTGGGGAATCAGCACAGATCAAGGATTGGTGCCTTTACCCAGTGTTGTGTATTTTGAATGTGTATTAGAATTGTCCCACATGGGAGACCGTAGTGGTGATTTGCAATGCACTATGGGAAATGTAGTGCATTGAGTGAAGAAGCACATTGTAAATAAAATGGCCGTTAACTAAACTCTCCACCCTGGAGTCCTTCTTAATTGTTATATAGGTAAGGGTATAAAACACCTTGAGACACAACAAAACTGGCAACGAGGACGACGGACTTGTGCATCACTTTGCACTGGAATCGGCGATGTTTAAAGTAAGAAGTTCCTGTCTTTTCTTAATGGCGCACCCGCAGTTTAGTGCTGATGCAATCGCCTCGTAAAGGTGGCGGTTCGTGTGTTACACAAATAAGAAGGGGGAGAGTAATGATACAGTGAAACGAAGTGGAGGAAAAGGACTATAAAAAATTTTTTAAAAGTGGAGGAAAAGGACTGTAAAGAGAAAGAAAAAGAAAACAAAATGGCTATGCTAACCGGAGCGTTTGGACCATTTGATGAAACGGCGGAGCAATGGAGTGCTTATACAGAGTGTTTCGGATTTTTCGTGACTGCAAATGGCATTAAAGATGACGTGAAAGTGGTGACGTTCCTCAGTGTGATCGGAGCAAAAACATTTGGCTTGTTACGGAGTTTGATGCACCCGGATAAGCCCGGCGCTAAGACATATGATCAGATTGTGGAAGTTTTGGAAACAAATTTTGCACCCAAGCCGCTGCTGATTGCCGAGAGGTTCAGGTTTCACAAACGAAACCAAGGGGAGGGTGAGTCCATAGCCGAATATGTTGCAGTGCTAAAGAAGCTAACTGAGCATTGTGAGTTTGGTGAAACTCTAAATGACACTGTCCATGATAGGTTTGTGTGTGGATTAAGATGTGAAGCAACACAGAAGCGCTTGCTCACGACTGACAAACTGACGCTTAAATCAGCAGTGGAGCTCGCTGTGTCTATGGAGTTAGCAGCTAAAGATGCACAGCTGTTGGGGGCTGCAACAAGAGTGCACAGGGTAGCAGCTACACCGGATAAGCATGCAAGGGGCGCCAGAGAGTGTTACAGATGTGGAAGGTCAGGTCATCAGCCATCTGACTGCTGGTGTAAAGACCTGACCTGTTGGAAATATGAAAAGAAAGGACACATTGAACGTGTGTGTAAAGGGCAAAGCAAACAATCCTACACAGAGACACACAAAAACAAGCAAGGAAACACATCCAACTGGCGTTCTAAAAAGAAAAACCTACACATGGTGAAACAAGAACAGGAAGACAGTGACACAGACTCTGATGGGGAGCTGAATCTCCATGTGTTAATGGTGAATGGAGGCTCATCAGGCTATGGAGTCACTCCACTACTAGAGGGAATACCGGTCAAAATGGAGCTGGATACGGGGGCAGCTGTCTCCTTGATTTCAGAGAAGCTATTCAAAGAAAAACTGAACCACCTATCACTGACACCGGCCAAGCTCATCTTAAAGACCTACACTGGGGAAACAGTCCCAATGCTGGGTAAGACGGAGGTCAAGGTGGAGCTTAATGGACAAACCGTGATGCTGCCAGTTTACGTGGTCAAGGGTGGCTATCCATCCCTGATGGGCAGGCCATGGTTGGAGAAAATTCATCTGGATTGGAAAAAAGTGAATGTGGTGTCAGTCGAAGAGGCGGGGCTAGCGGCAGTGTTGACAAAGCATGCGGCTGTCTTTGACGGAGAATTGGGGAGTATGAAGGGGATTACGGTCAAACTCAAGGTGAAGCCTGACAGCCAGCCACGATTCCTGAAGGCCAGGAACATTCCCTACGCCCTCAGACCAAAGGTGGAGGCTGACCTGGAGCGTCTGGTCAAGATAGGCGTCCTGGTGCCGGTTTCACACAGTGAGTGGGCCACGCCCGTGGTACCAGTGATGAAGAGTGATGGCGCGGTTCGCTTATGTGGAGATTTCAAAGTAACAGTGAATCCTGTGCTCTCAGCTGAACCGTACCCCCTCCCCATCATTGAAGATCTTTTCGCGGATCTAGCAGGCGGTCAGAAGTTTAGCAAGATTGATCTATGCCAAGCCTACTTGCAGATGCATGTAGAAGAGGACTCACAGAAGTACCTCACCATCACCACCCACAAGGGCCTCTAAAGGTACTGCCGCCTACCCTTTGGTATAACGTCAGCACCAGCATTGTTTCAGCGGGCTATGGACCAGATCTTAAGCGGCATTCCAGGGGTACAATGTTAACTCGACGATATCCTTGTCACAGGAAAGGACGACAACGAGCATCTGCAGAACCTGACGAAGACACTGGGAAGACTTGAAGAATATGGCTTACGCGTTCGCAAGGACAAATGCGAATTTTTCAAGCCATCAGTGGAGTACCTAGGCCATGTCATCGACGCGGATGGCCTACACACAGCACCGTCGAAAGTGAAAGCCATTGCCGACGCTCCTGCACCTACAAATGTCGGCCAGCTGCGGTCATTCTTAGGTCTCCTGAACTATTAGGGAAAGTTTATTCCACAGCTGGCATCACTGTTGAAGCCATTACATGAGTTGCTGTGTCAGGGCAAGGCCTGGGCATGGACGAAGGAGTGCGAAGCTGCATTCAAGAAAGCCAAAGGAGCTTTGACTGACCCCAGAGTGTTGACGCACTTTGACCCGTCGTTGCAGATTCAGCTGGCCTGTGACGCGTCGCCTTATGGCGTCGGCGCGGTCATGTCCCACATCTTTCCCTCAGGTGAAGAGAAGCCGATTGCATTCGCGTCAAGGTCCCTGAGCAAGGCGGAGGTGAAATACCCGCAGATCGAAAAAGAGGCTTTGTGCATCATCTTTGGAATCAAAAAGTTGCATCACTACTTGCTGATGGATCATCGTCCTCTGACATCGATCTTTGGTCCACACACAGGGAGGGTCCCTGGCAGCATGCAGGATGCAGCACTGGGCGCTGATGTTAAGCGCTTACAATTACAACATCAAATACTGGAGGTCAGCAGCACATGGCAATGCGGACGGATTGTCGAGGCTTCCGCTGCCTGTGCCCTCTGAAGGCTGTGAGCAGAAGATTTTCTACTTTGACATGGTGAGCAATGCCCCTGTCACGGCCCGGCAGGTCAAGAAAGAGACCAGAGTGGACCCTACGCTATCCAAGGTGCTGGATCGGGTGATGCGAGGAGATGGATCACGGGTGTCAGACGCACCACCTGAGCTCCTACCTTACCTGTCAAGAGGGAAGGAGTTGTCTGTCATGTCAGGATGCCTCCTTTGGGGCATGCGAGTGATCATACTACCAAAGCTGCAGAAACATGTCCTCAACGAGCTGCACTCAGGACATTGTGGTATTGTCCAGATGAAGGAGCTGGCACGAAGCTACTTCTGGTGGCCCGGTCTGGATCATGAAATTGAAGTTGAAGCGAAATCATGCCCATCATGCGAGACAACTAGGGATACGGCAAGAGCAGCACCACTGCATCCATGGGAATGGCCGGCAACACCGTGGCAACGGATCCATCTGGACTTCGCGGGACCAGTGGAAGGTGCGATGTTCCTGGTCACGGTGGACTCCCATTCCAAATGGCCGGAGGTTGCAGTAATGTCCACTACCGCTACGGAGAAAACCATCGAGATTCTGAGAGAGATGTTCGGGCAATTTGGTCTGCCGGAGCAGATCGTAACCGACAATGGAACACAGTTCACATCCCAGGAGATGGAGGAGTTCCTCAAGAGCAATGGAATCCAGCACACATTCTCCGCGCCTTATCATCCATCCACGAACGGATTGGCGGAGAGATTTGTCAGAACGCTGAAATGCGCGTTGAAAGCGGCAAGATGCTCCTCTAAAGCAGCGCCTGAATGTTTTCTTGCTGAAATACCGAAACACGCCTCATGCTACGACTGGAGCATCTCCTGCTTACCTACTCATGGGAAGGCAGCTACGGACACGTCTTGACCTGCTGAGGCCAACGTCCACAGAAGCAGTGGTGCACGCCAATCAGCAGGATCAAGTCAGCAGACGAGCTCAGAGGTCCAAAGAACGACACTTTGTGGTGGGGGGCAAAGTCCTCATGCGTAACTACACCACCCCGGAGTGGTGGGTCCCGGCTACGGTCATTCAAAAGACGGGCCCCGTTTCATACTGAGTCCACACCGGAGACGACCGAACATGGAGACGGCATGTAGACCAGTTACTGCCAAGACAGTTGCCACAGGTAACCCAAGAAACAGAGGATCAAGGACCTGCTGGGGGCTCCAGCAGGGACTGGTCGTCCGACCCTGAGACGGTGGCACCATCAACTCTTGTGCCATCGAGGGAGGAAGCCACGCCTGCAGGGTCATGGGAGAGCCAGCCAGAGCCTGCTCCTGAGACTAGGCGTTACCCCCAAAGAGAAAGGCAGCCTCCAGAGCGCCTTAGTTACAGTTAGTGCTAACCGGTGTGCATGGGGCAGAATAATCCCCAGGGTTAGCGGAGTGTAGAGGCAGTCTACCCTCTCTTCCAAAGTTATAGTCATTTTCAGTTATTCTGTTTTGTGGACATTCTATTTTAAGGGGGAGGAAATATGTTGTGTATTTTGAATGTGTATTAGAATTGTCCCACATGGGATACCGTAGTGGTGATTTGCAATGCACTATGGGAAATGTAGTGCATTGAGTGAAGAAGCATATTGTAAATAAAATGGCCGTTAACTAAACTCTCCACCCCGGAGTCCTTCTTAATTGTTATATAGGTAAGGGTATAAAACCCCTTGAGACACAACACCCAGTAAACCATTGGGGAATCAGCACAGATCAAGGATTGGTGCCTTTACCCAGTAAACCATTGGGGAATCAGCACAGGTCAAGGATTGGTGCCTTTACTCAGTAAACCATTGGGGAATCAGTAGAGAACAGGGATTGGTGACTTTATCCAGGAAACCATCAGGGAATCAGTACAGACCAGGGATCAATGCCTTTACTCAGTAAACTTTCAAGGGAATCAGCATAGATCAGGGATGTAGTGTCCGGGTATCAATAATACTCGGACTGCAGGGGAACAATAAAGCAGGTATTTACTGAACAGAGGGGAACTCAAGACTGAAATACAGAAGCCTGCTATGGCTTTATATACAGGGGTGGTCACTGCCGGTACTGCAGTATAGAATCAGTTCTTCTCTTAAAGGCACATACACAACAATTCCTCCCCTTTTAGATAAACAGTACATAACATTCATTTAACAACTAAATAATAACTAATTACAATTACAATTTTCTCTGTACTATATACATCAACTGAAATAATCATTTATAAGTTCAGTCTTTGCGGAGGCTTCCTGATCCTGACTGGATAGCGCCTTTCTCGAGTGTCCTGTTCTTGCGGCGGAGTTGATTCTGGCTCATTGTCATTGGTTGGTTTGTCAGCTTCCAATAACACTGCTTCTGAGGTAGACGCAATCTGTACTTCGGGTTGATTACCAGGTGCACCTGCTCGTGGTATGGGTTTGGCTTGTTCCTGTGACTCTAGAATCTGGTCAGCATGGCATCTCACGATGCTCTCTCCAACGTCCACTGTGTACATTAGTGGTCCCTGCTGTGTGCATATTGTTCCTGGCTGCCATTTTTCTGTTCGGTAGTCGCGGGCCAAGACTGGTTGCCCTATCTTGAAGCTCTTGGTTGGCTTCTCATTTATGTGCTGGAATTGCTTATCCTCAACATCTTGTCTTATGTTTGGTTTGAGCAAATCCAGGCGACATCTTAGCCTTCGGTTGAAGAACATTATGGCTGGAGCTTGGTTGGTGACTGCATGTGTCGCATTCCGGTAAGCAAACAAGAAATTATCCACCTTGTGTTGTAGTGGTATGTCGTCATTATACATTGCCTTTATGGCCTTTTTAAAGGTCTGAACAAACCTCTCAGCCAATCCATTTGTGGCTGGTTGATATGGGGCAGATGTGTAATGCTTCACCCCATTATTCCTCAGAAACCTCCGGAAATCCTCTGACACAAACTGTGGCCCATTGTCGGAGCAAATCTGTTCTGGCAAGCCATTACTGGCAAAGATGGTCCGTAGGACTGCAATAGTTTTCTTCGTGGTGGTGGAGGACATTTTGATGACCTCTGGCCATTTCGAATTGGCGTCCACAGTGATTAGGAACATTGAGTCCATAAATGGACCAGCAAAATCAATGTGTACCCGTTGCCATGGAGATGAGGGCCACTCCCATGGATGTACCGGGGCCTGTGGTGGAGCGTTTTGGACCTTCTGGCATCCTGTGCATCTCTTGGTCATATCCTCGATTTCTTGATCGATTCCCGGCCACCACACAAACGCCCTGGCTAGGCTCTTCATTTTTACCCCTCCCAGATGACCCTCATGAAGCTCATTGAGCACTCTATCTCTCAACTTGGGTGGAATTACCGCTCGGGATCCACACATCAAGGTCCCCCGGCACACTGACAGCTGTTCTCTCCTTGGCGAGAATGCTGGCAACAGTGAGTCGCCATGTGCTGGCCATCCCTTCACCGTCAAATCATAGACCCGAGAGAGCGTCGGGTCATTTCGGGTTTCCTTCTCTATACTTGAGTTTGTAACAGGTAGACGTTCGACTATGGTCGCATGGAATATCTCAACAGGGTCCACTGCAGGTGCTTCCTCTACCATCAGCAACGGTAGGCGCGACAGCCCATCAGCATTTCCATGCTGTTTGGTACCCTTGTACTCTATGTCGTATTGATGTGCCCCTAGAAAAAGTGACCATCTTTGCAGCCGTTGCGCCGTCATCACTGGAACGCCCTTCTTTGGGTTAAAAATGGAGACCAGAGGCTGATGATCAGTCAGTAGGGTGAATTTCTGCCCGTGCAGATAGTGATTGAACTTCTTCACCCCCCACACCAGGCTGAGGGCCTCCCTGTCAATCTGGGCGTAGTTACGCTCAGCTGAGGTTAACGAGCGCGACGCAAAGGCTATTGGCCTCTCTGAACCGTCAGGGAATTTGTGTGACAGCACCACTCCGATGCCGTAGGGAGATGCGTCACATGCTAACCGAATTGGTAGTATTGGATTGTAATGGGCCAATACTTCTTTTGAAGTGATTAGGCATTTTCATTTCTGAAAGGCACGCTTACACTCATCACTCCATTTCCATGTTACTCCAGTTTGCAGTAGGGTGTTCAGTGGGTGCAGAATTGTGGATAAATTCGGCAAGAACTTATGGTAGTAGTTCACCAACCCGAGGAACGACCTCAGTTGCGACACATTTTCCAGTGCTGGAGCCTTGACTACAGCCTCAATCTTGTCCGGCGACTTATGCAACCCTTCCTCATCAATCATGTGGCCACAATACGAGATTTGTCTCCTGAAGAACTCGCATTTGGGGCGGTTGGCTCGTAGCCATATTCCTGTAATCTCGTGAGCACCTGCTCCAGGTTGGCAAGGTGTTCACTATCATTTTCGCCCGTAACCAGGATGTCGTCCAAATAACACTGGGTCCCCGGGATCCCTTGCAGGACTTGTTCCATCGCCCTCTGCCAAATAGCTGGGGCTGATGCTACCCCGAATACCAGTCGATTGTACTGGTAAAGGCCTTTGTGAGTGTTTATCGTGAGGTATTTCCTAGACGCTTCTTCCACCTCCATTTGTAGATACGCTTGGGCCAGATCAATCTTTGTAAAGCGTTTCCCTTCAGATAGTGAGGTGAAAATATCTTCTATCCGTGGAAGTGGATATTGTACTGTGTGCAGGACTGGGTTCACAGTTACCTTGAAGTCCCCACAGATGCGAACCTTCTTCGGTTCCCCAGGCGTGCTGCTCAATGGTTTCTTCATTACAGGAACGATGGGTGTGCCCCACTCGCTCCAGTCCACCTTGGACAGCACACCCGAATGCTCCAGACTCTCCAGCTCTGCTTCGACGGCTGGGCGGATCGCGTAAGGTACCGGTCTGGCCTTAAAAAATTTTGGGTTTGCGTTATCTTCGATTTTTATCATTGCCGTTACTCCTTTTAGAGTCCCAAGTCCTTGTTGGAACACCTCTTTTGTGTCAGTTAGAATTTTTGACAGTCGTCCAGGTGTGATGTCATCATCCTTTTTATCAGTCACAGTTAGTGCCTGAATGGAATGCCAATCCAATTGTATTTTTCGGATCCTTTCACGTCCCAATAATGGTGGTCCTCCATCTAGTAGTATATATAGATACAATTTCTGTGTTTCCTTGTCGTTGTATTCAACTGGCACCCTTATTTTTCCTCTGGGGTAGACTTTTTGCCCCGTGTATGTCTTCAATACAATGGACGTGTCCTTCAAGGGTATGTGTGAGAATAGCCGCTCATAGTCTCGTCGATTCATCACAGTTAGGGCTGATCCTGTGTCCAATTCCATCTTTACTGGGGACCCTGCTATCATGAGGGTGACCCAAATGGTTCGGTGATCCTCCTTTGCGATCATGTTGTGTAACTTTAGACAACTTAGTCTCCTGCTCCCGGAGTCCTTATCACTCTCCTGATCTTCCGAACTACTGTCTGTCAATTTCTTTACTTTCTTGTACTTTTCCTTAGTAGTTCTTGTAGTGTTGGTTTTCTTTCCCGACCTGCAGACTCTTGCTAGATGTCCCATTTTCCCACATTGCCTGCATACTTTGTCCTTAACCCAGCAGTCCTTCTGATCATGGGTTGTTCTGCCACAGCGATAGCACTTTTCTGCTCCATACGCCATTTCGTTAGCGCTGTATTCCTGTGGTTTCTGTTGTATTTCCGCAGCTCCCCGTGCTGCTGCTTCGTAGGATACTGCCACGCTGAAAGCCTGTTCTAGCGTCAGGTCCTTTTCCGAAAGTAGTCGTTTCTGGGTTCCTTCACTCTGGAGCCCGCAGACAAACTTATCCCGCAAGGTGTCTGCCAGTCCTGCTCCGAACTGGCAGTGCTTCGATAACCTGCGTAGTTCCGTAAGATAGTCAGCATTGCTCTCATCTTTGTGCTGGTTTCTTTTATGGAACTTGAATCTTTCTGCTATCAACAGCGGTGTAGGGTTTAGGTGTTCCTGTAAGATATTAACAATTTCTTCAAAACTTTTCTCCATTGGTTTAGCTGGGGTAATTAAATTCCGCAATAGGCCGTACGTTCTCGCGCCCATCAAATTTAATAATACCGACGCCTTCTTTCCATCGGCCACCTCATTTGCCTTGCAGTACACTTCAATTCTTTCCACATACGTGGTCCAGTCTTCTACCTCGTTGTCGAAAGCAGTGATACTGCCACTCTTCGGCATCTTGAGTGATTTAAAATGGCGCCTCCCGCGCTTTTACTTCTTCCCCAATGGAATAAAATGGTGCCTCCCGCGCTTTTCCTTCTTCCCCTTGCTGCCACGCTGCTCCTAGCGTTCTACAGGGTAATGGCGGCGACCCGCGGCTTCGGCGCGTCTCACTTTTCCTTCCCCACGTTCTATCCTCTCCATGCTGCCCTGTTCTTGAGCACCGACTGCACCCTGTGCGCTCCACCCTCTCTCTCTCTCTTCCTCCCGTCAACGCTGCACGGCCCCTTTGCAGAGCCGCTCGATCGAGCCCGAGCCCACCGCAGTCCGGAAGGGTCAGCACACTACCTGCTACCAGCACGACTTGCTGGAACACCTTGACTGGGGAGCCAGGCCCAGCTCTCCACAGCCTCCCCTGCAACTCTCCGATGGATCCCTGGGCGGTTGCCCGCGGTCGACGCCCGCCGTTCTGACTTCGACCTCCAAGAAGCTTCTCTTCAGGGAAAAGATCCCCGTGAGGTGATGCAGTACTGCAGGTGAGTTCGAACCTGCCCGTCGCCAGTGTAGTGTCCGGGTATCAATAATACTCAGACTGCAGGAGAACAATAAAACAGGTATTTACTGAACAGAGGGGAACTCAAGACTGAAATACAGAAGCCTGCTATGGCTTTATATACAGGGGTGGTCACTGCCGGTACTGCAGTATAGAATCAGTTCTTCGCTTAAAGGCACATACACAACAAGGGATTCGTCCTGTTACCTAGTAAACCATTGGGGAATCAGCACAGACCAGGGATCTGTGCCTTTATCCAGTAAACCATCAGGGAGTCAGGACAGACCATGGATTGGTGTGCAAGACTCATTAAAAAAAGACAACATCTATTGAATTTTGAGCCTTGCTTTGTGAACTGCTTTAGTGTTTGGTGAAGTTGTTGATCCAGTAAAGTTTTTCACCTGTGATGTGACAGTTGATTAATTAGATATTGTAACATTTATCTGCTCAAGTCCCACTCCAGGGACTTGAGTACATAAATCTAGGCTGACACTCCAGTGCAGTACTGAGGGAGTGCTGCACTATCGGAGGTGCCGTCTTTCGGATAAGACGTTAAACCGAGGTCCCGTCTGCTCTCTCAGGTGGACGTAAAAGATCCCATGGCACTATTTCGTAGAAGAGCAGGGGAGCTATCCCCGGTGTCCTGGTCAATATTTATCCCTCAATCAACATAACAAAAACAGATTATCTGGTCATTGTCACATTGCTGCTGTGCGCAAATTGGCTGCCGCGTTTCCCACATTACAACAGCAACTACACTTCAAAAGTACTTCATTGGCTGTAGAGTGCTTTGAGACGTCCGGTAGTTGTGAAAGGCGCTATATAAATGTAAGTCTTTCTTTCACTTTATTATAACATTAAGGCACTGAGTGTACCGGGTGTAACAATTTTTGATCCATTCGATACAAAGCACCCAG
This sequence comes from Somniosus microcephalus, assembly GCF_052327205.1. Taxonomy (NCBI): domain Eukaryota; kingdom Metazoa; phylum Chordata; class Chondrichthyes; order Squaliformes; family Somniosidae; genus Somniosus; species Somniosus microcephalus. Next base: position 319,484,788 of record NC_140988.1, on the reverse strand, counting down.
AGTAAGGGTCAGGTCTTCTGTTTATGTTCAGGATATGTCTTTTCTAATCTGCATGTATATATAACCCAAATTCCCTCTGTGTCTTTTCATGTGCACATTTTGACTCCAGGAATTTTGACTCAGCCCATTACTTCTATCTTCCCTTTTCTCCTCTCTTGGTCCCTCACAGGCTCTTCTTTCCTGTCTCCTCCCTTTCCCATCACGCAGTCATACCACCTTTCATTTCTCCCCTCTTGGGTACTTTGCCCTCCCCAATCCTTACCCCAACCCATTACTACTCTCCTGCTGTCGTCCCAGGCTTGAATCTCTAATGGACAATCCCACAGCTACCCTTTGTGCCTTTCTTGGTATTCTTCGAAGGGACCATGGAGGAGGCACCCTTGCTGCCTCCTTACCAGCAGCAAGCCAACTGCCTCATCCTTTTCTCTTGCCAACCTCCCTGCCTAACACACCTGCTGGGGGTTAACTTCACCAACCTTCTTCCCATGCCGCACACCCCACCCACCTTTGCCACATTGGCCCAATAATCACCGCCCCCCTCTGCACTTCCCTCCAGAATGTCCGTTCACAAGGCTCTTGCCATTCACGGCTGGTCCTTAGATTTTGAAAAATAGCAAATGCAATTGCATGGCCCGTTATGTGTGTGGTGTGCATGATGTGGGCCTTCCTGGGTCCAAAATATATACAGAAGGAGTACACGTGCATGAATTGTTGGAAGAGTGTGTTTCTGAAGCAGAAAAATGTTAAGCTCAAGCATGAGTTGACCATGCAGAAGAAGAAAAGGTTTGTGAAACTTAAGTTCCATTAAGTGGTCACTCCACAGGCAGAGAGGAGTCAGGAGTAGGGGAAATGGGTAGCCACTCATAGGGCAGGAAAGGAAAAAAGAGAAACGGGAATTCCCCTGTGCATCTAAAACTGTCCAATTGTTATTCATTGCTGAGTGCCTGTGATGAGGACAAGATCAGAGATACAGTGGAAGGTGGCCATAGACGTGTCCATGGCACCATGGGGCAAGTGGTTACCCAGGAGGACAAAATGAAAGAGGAGAAAAGGCAAGTGGTAGTGGCGGGAGATTCTAATAGTAGAGAGGTAGACAGCCTTTTTGCAACCGTAAACCATAATTTCTGAATGGCGTGTTGCTTCCCTGAGGCAAGGGTGAAGGGCATAACGGAGTGGGTGGAAAAGCTTTTGGAAATGGAGGGTGAGCAGCGAGAAGTCATGATCCATATAGGAGTCAATGATGTAGGAAGGAGTAGTATGGAAGTCTTGCAGACGCAGTATGAGGTGTTAGGGTCAAGGTTGAAGAGCAAGAGCTCAAGGGTGGTAATCTCAGAATGACTTCCTGTGCCATGCACTGGGCAGATTAGGCAAGGACAGATTTGATTAATTAATCTGCCTCCTCCAAAGGCAAGCATAGAGTCATAGAGTCATAGGGAAGGAATTTAACTCAGGTGTCAGGTTGGAGGCGGGACTACAACTTTCGGTGTTGTAGTCCCGCCTCCATCGCGATGCGGCCAATCCACGTGATTTTAACTTGATTGACCTTGTTGAGCCTGCCCAGTGGGCTCAGCAGGCCAATTAAGGGCCACCCGGCAACAGATGACGTCACAGACTGAAATTTCATCTGTCAAGAGATTTTGACAGATGAAATATCAGTGTTTCACAGCTGTTTGAAGCTGTCAAACACTGACAGTCTTACTTCTAACCTGAGTCCTTCTCCACAGACTCAGTTAGAAATCTCTCCTGCACAGAAAGCTGCAGGCTATCATTTTTGACAGTTCGCAGCCATTCTGCTTTCGGTGCTGGTGCGATGAGGGACTCCCGGGACTTAAAGGGAGGAAGGCTGAAAAGGTAAGAAAAGGTCATTTATTCTTCTTTAATCACTTTAGACACATCAAACACACTTACCTTTGCACTCATGCACACATCACTCACCTGAACACTGACATCTCGACCCCTCCAAGTCCTTCAACCCGACGGCCCACCTCCTCTAACTTGGCGTGGTTTGGAGCCATCGGGAATCCCACACTTCAACCTTCAAAATAGGGATTAGGCTAAAAACTGCCTGTTAACTACCTGTTAACAGGCAGTTAATTGGCACTAATCCCTTCCGCTCGGGTAGGTGGGTCCCAGTGCGGGGCGGGTACCTGCCTCCTTTGAAACTGGCATGGAGGCGGGTTTGGGTGCGGGATGGGGTCGGGACCCCTGATTTTGGGATTTTAACCCCCCACACGCCTCCAATCTCAACTCCACGGCACAATGAAAATCCTGCCCATAGAGTCATAATGGCACAGAAGGAGGCCATTCGGCCCATCGAGTCCATGCCGGCTCTCTGTAGAGCAATCCAGTCAATCCCATTCCCCCGCTCTATCCCCGTAGCCCTGCAAGTTTATTTCCCTCAAGTGCCTATCCAGTCTCTCCTTGAAAACATTGAGTGTCTCTGCTTCCACCACTTCCGTTGGCAGCGAATTCCAGGTCATCACCACTCGCTGCATAAAAAAGTTTTTCCTCACATTCCCCCTGTATCTCTTGCCCAAAACCTTAAATCTGTGTCCCCTAGTCCTTGTACCATCAACTAGTGGGAACAGCCTTTCCCCATCTAGCCTATCCAAACCCATCATAATCTTGTACACCTCTGTCAAATTATCCCTCAACCTTCTTTGCTCTAATGAAAACAATTCCAGCTTCTCCAACCTGTCCTTGTAGGTAAGATCACCCATCCCCGGAACCATTCTGGTAAATCTCCTCTGCACCCTCTCAAGGGCCTTCACATCCTTCCTAAAGTGTGGACGCAATACTCCAGTTGTGGCCTAACCAGCGCTTTATAAGGGTTCAGCATAACTTCCCTACTTTTGTACTCGATACCTCTATTTATGAAGCCCAAGATCCCATATGCTTTGTTAACCACTCTCTCAACATGTCCTGCCACTTTCAGGGACCTATGTGTTATGTTCATAAATAACTAGACGTTTTCATTATGAACAGCTAGCTTAGAGCTAGTCATTTATTCAGCCATGTGGACTACTGTGCAGGCATCCATCTTGACTACTGCCTTGTGGGTAGCCTAGTGCATTGTGGGCAGCCCCACTCATATACATACAGCTCCACCTAGTGTACCATTCTAGAATGACATGTTACTGATCATTACACTATGCACATTAACTCCCAGGTCCCTCTGTCCCTGCACACTCTTTAAAACTGTGCCATTAAGTGTATATTGCCTCTCCCTGTTCCTTCTGCCAACATGCATCACCTCACACTTCTCTATATTAAATTCCAACTGTCACTTGTCTGCCCATTCTGCTAGCCTTTCTATGTCCTGTTGCAGTCGATTAATATCATCCTCACTGTTTGCCACGCCCCCAAGTTTGGTGTCATCGGCAAATTTAGAAATTCTACTCTGTATTCCAATATCCAGGTCATTTATATATATCAGAAGAAGCAGTGGCCCCAGCACTGACCCTTGAGGAACACCACTGTCTACCATCCTCCAGTCTGAAAAACAGCCATTTACCACAACTGTTTTCTGTCCTTAAGCCAATTCCTTATCCAAGCTGCCACTGACCCACCTATTCCATGAGCCTCAATTTTGTTAACCAACCTTCTATGTGGTACTTTGTCAAACGCCTTCTGAAAATCCATGTAGACAACATCCATTGCATTCCATTCATCATTCCTCTCTGTTACTTCATCAAAAATTCAATTAGATTAATCAAACACGATCTTCCTTTTACAAACCCGTGTTGGCTCTCCTTAATTAGCTTAAACCTATCCAAATGCCCATTAATTTTTTCCTTGATTATTGTTTCTAAAACTTTACCCACCACTGATGCTAAACTGACCGGCCTGTAGTTACTAGGATTGTCCTTACACCCTTTCTTGAACAATGGTGTCACATTTGCCACTTTCCAATCCTCAGGCATTCCCCCACATCTAGGGAAGATTGGAAAATTATGGCAAGCCCTTCCGCTATCCCATTCCCCAATTTCCTTCGGAACCTGGAATGCAAGCCATCTGGACCAGGCGACTTGTCCACTCTAAGCATACCCAGCCTTTCTAGTACATCCTGTCTATCAATTTTCACTCCTTCCATTGCTTCTACCTTTTCCACCTACTGATATTTTGTCAGCATCCACATCCTTAGTAAACACCGATACAAAGTACTCATTAACTATTCCAGTCTTGCCCTGCACCTCTAAGCATATATCACCTTCTTTGTCTCTAATAGGCCCCACCCCTCCTCTTACTAGCTGTTTACTGTTTACATGCCGGTAGAAGATTTTTGGGTTCCCTTTTATGTTAACCGCCATTCTACTCTCATATTCTCTCTTTGCCAATCTTATTTTCATCTTCACATCCTCTCTCAACTTATTGTATTGGTTCTGGTTCTCCCTGACATGCATCATACACCCTCTTTTTTTGTTTCATCATCTTTTCTATCTCCCTCGTCATCCAAGGAGCCCTTGCTTTGGTTCCCTTACCCTTTCCTCTTGTTAGAATGTACCTAGCCTGTACTTGGAACATATCCTCCTTAAAGACCACCCATGGTTCCGTTACAGTTTTTCCTGTCAGTCTTTGGTTCCATTTTACCCTGGCTAGATCCTTTCGCATCCCATTGAAGTTAGCCCTATTCCAGTTTAGAAGTTCCACTCTAGATTGTTCCTTGCTCCTCTCCATTGCTAATCTAAATCTTATGATACGATGATCGCTCATACCCAAGTGTTCTCCCACAGACACTTGGTCGACCTGGCCCACCTCATTCCCCAGCACCAGATCCAGCAATGCCTCCTTCCTAGTTAGGCCAAGAACATATTGGTTAAGGAATTTCTCCTGAACACATTTCAGAAATTCCTCCCCTTCCTTTCCCTTTACCCTAGCATTATCCCAATCGATATTTGGATAATTAAAGTCCCCCAATATCACCACTCTATAGCTCTTGCATATCTCTGCGATTTCCCTGCAGATTTGCTTCTCTATCTCCCTCTCACTATTTGGAGGCCTATAGAATACCCCCAATAACGTGATCATACACTTTTTGCACCTCAACTCTAAACAAATGGATTCTGTCCTTGTCCCCTCAAGAACATCCTCCCTTTCCAACACTACAATGTCTTCCTTAATCAGCACTGCCACACCACCACCCTTTTTTCCTTCCCTATCTTTACCGAGCACCTTGTACCCTTGAATATTAAGTGCCCAGTCCTCACTTCCATTATTGCCACATCATATTGCCTCACAGCTAATTATGCTTGTAGCTCACCAACCTTATTCACCACACTTTGTGCGTTTATGTACAAGCATTCTAAACATATTTTTGAATTTTTCGTAGCCTTTCTTAGCCTGCTCCTATCTAATATGGTACTACTTCTGCCTCTAGTAATATCTTCTCTAGTACTATCCAACACACTCACTCTTCTATGCACTTTATGCCTCTTTTCTACTCCTATATGCTGGAGCCCACCACCACCCCCCCCTGCCAAGTTAGTTTAAACCCTCCTCAACAGCACTAACAAACCTACCCGTGAGAATATTGGTCCCGGCTCTGTTGAGGTGTAACCCGTCCGGCTTGTACAGGCCCCACCTTCCCCAGAAATGGCCCCAATGCCTCAGGAATCTAAAGCCCTCCCTCCTGCACCATCTCTCCAGCCACGCATTCATCTGTTCTATCCTCCTATTCCTGTACTCACTAGCATGTGGCACCGGGAGTAATCCAGTGATTACTACCTTTGAGGTCCTGTTTTTAATCTCTCTCCTAGCTCCCTAAACTCTGCCTACAGGACCTCATCCCTTTTTCTGCCTATGTCGTTGGTTCCGATATGGACAACGACCTCTGGCTGTTCACCCTCCCCCCTCAGGGTGTCTCTATATGGTGAGGTTGTGCAGTATGCAGCACACTACCATGATGTGGAAGACCCTTCATGGTGCATATTGTATGGAGCTCCCAGACCTACCAAGACACCTGAACTTCTGCTTTAACATCCCTATGGTGTGCTTAATAATGATCCTGGTGATCCCCTGGCTTTGACTATACCAGTGTGCTTAGGCATGTCGGGTTGCAGAGGGATGTAATAAGCCATGTGCGTAGAGGGTATCCTTATCCCCCAGAAGTCATCTTGCCACGACCCTGGGAAGGTTGAATATTGGGGGGTACGGTAGACTGGCGCAGGACAAACACGTTGTGAATGCTGGCTGGGTACCTTGCAGAAATGTGCATCATCCCGTTTCTGTGATCGGTCACATCGGCATACTGATGGAATTGCCGCCTATTTATAAATGTTGCTGGCTGGTATTCTGGGGCCCTGATAGCAACATGTGTGCAGTCAATGACACCCTGCACAAGGGAAACAAACTGCTGCTGCAAATCCTGAGCTCTCTCTTGTTATCAGTGTCGAGGTCAAGTTGAAAGTTCCGCCCATTGTGTGTTACACAGCATAATGCCCCTGTTATTATTGAACAGCATATCCTCAGACTCACCTTGATCAATGCCATAGGAGATCCGCCAGTGTATTATACAAAAATTATTTGATATGTGGTAAAGTTCAATGATAATTAATAGCTGTACACTACCATGACAATTATGACTGATCACAGAAGCAGGACGATGCACGTTTCTACAATGTACCCTATGGTACAAAATGGCCCGATAATCAAGTTTCAAAGTATAACTCGCAAAAATTAATGAAATAAAAACAGAATATTCGGGAAATATACAAGTCAGACAACAGGGGTCGGGGTGGGGGGTGGGGAGGAAATCATCTGATTGCTATTTTAAGTAAAATTGTAAACAATTTATTTATTATATGTGTGTTTAAAACTTTAGCTCCAAATAGCAATGGGTGTAAATTAACCCACAGCAGCTGAGAGAGTTTAACATTTTGGGTGAGACCCTCGTTCACTTATGAATGTTAACCATTTTCTTTCAGATGCTGTTGGACCTGCAATTTCCAGCATTTGCTAGTTCAGATTTCCAGCATCTGCAATTTTTCCTTTTAATCTAATAAGAATATATGTACTTGGTCTTAAATTCATATATAAACTGATGGACAAATAAGGTGGTGCACAATTTATATATTATTGCTGAAATACCAAAAATTGCTTCAAAAAAGTGCTGTTTCTGTAATGAGAAAGTCTTATCTGGATCATATTAATTTTACTAAGATGCAATTTATGTTCCAATGTGACATATATTTTGATTATATAGGGTCCAAATTTTTCCATCAAAAGCCAGTATGACTGAAATAGGACATGTTGAATATGGCTAATCTGTGCCATTTGCCAAGGACCAATGTAACTGTATTCAGAGTAGATTAAATAGTCTCAGTTTTCTTAGTCTCTGTTTCTATGACAGCAGTAGTATTAACAAAATATAAAAGCTCCAAGTTGATTTTCTAATGCCTCGTACATGGGAGACCTAGGTCCAGACAAAACCTTTCGTCCATTTATCTAATTAGACTAAAATAGCAAATTGAACCTCTAATCCTGTTAGAGGGCTAAAGACATCACAGGACAAGTGCTTTAAACCCCTACTGTTGACTGCAACGATGTTAAACTGTCTTGCTATTATGGAGGTTAGAAATTAGAATGCTTTAAAAAGACTATTAATTAGGTTATGTTCCTTTATTAGCTGGATTCAAAACATTTACAGGATTACATTGTAAATTATAAGATTAGGGAGACAATGCTGTTTCAGCTCTATTCTTTATTTGCTTTTACATGTTTCTGTGGATTATTCATTTGAAAGAAATAGAAGTCAGATAAGCCTCTTTTGCACATTAAATTAAATCCTCAATTAGCTCATACTCAAATATGAATTATTACTTGGTGGGAATGCAGTAAAAATTAACACGACTAGGTACAACTGCTCCAGTGAAACACAGAGCCGGGGTTTTATGGGAACTGATATGTCTCAGCGTTTTAAATTGAACAAACAAGAAACATGTTAACTATCTAATATAATCAGGCGTTGATCTTTATATACATGATGAAGTAGCTATGCACTTCCATGTAGGCTTGGTGCTATCTGTATGATACCAGCACAGATGAAAATGAATTGGTTTAGGCAAACTCTCTAATAAATGCTGTAAATGTAGAGTGAACATGGAAAATGCTGAAAGTGCATTGCATTTTTACCCAGAGAGTGGTTCGAATATTGAACTTGCTACCACAAGGAGTAGTTGAGGCGAATTGTATAGATGCATTTAAGGGAAAGCTAGATAAACACATGAGGGAGAAAGAAATAGAAAGATATGCTGATAGACTTGGATGAATAGGGGTGGGAGAAGGTTCGTGTGGAGCATAAACACTGACATGGACCAGTTGACCGAATGGCCTGTTTCTGTGCTGTAAATTCCATGTCATTTTAATCAGAATCTGAAAGAAAGATGCATGATTGCTTTGTGTGGGATTCTGCATCAGTATCTCGTTGGTCCTTTTTAGGTTTTTGGCATCAAGATCTTTGGCCGCGATTTTGCTGACCTCAGCGGGTCCGTGGTGGGCGAGGTCGGTGGCAGGTCTCAACCTCGCTGCTGGCTCCATCCTGCTCTGTGAAATGAATGTCCATTGATAGGGCTTGTTAAGCCCACCCAGTGCGTTTCCCGGCCAATTAGAGGAAGCGGGTCTGGCGAGGTCATTTGATGACACGTCATCAGTCAGTTTCCTTAAAGAGAAGATGGCCAAATTTATTTTGACATTTCTGCTGTCAATGATTTACAGCACTGAGGTGTTGCAAACACTGACAATGACTGCACAATGGCACAAGGCTGCACCCAGGCTCTCCTATGACTCGCTCCATATGCTTATGGAGGGAGTCACAGCATGCAGGGAGGTCCTCTTCCCTTCCCATGGGTGGAAGAGACTCCCCAGGAGATCAACACAGCCTGGTTGCACATTGTAGAGGAGGGCACAAGCAGGGATGTGGTCAGGAGGACCTGGGTACAGTGCCACAAACATTTCAATGATCCCAGTAAATCATGAAACGTTAGTACAAAACCACACTCAATCAGCCTGCTGTGCCTCTCATCACATCCCCATCACTCTGCTTTCCCTACCCTACTCCTGCACATCCTTACTCACACCAACTTAACTTGCACCTTCACCCAGCCCTCTCTATCTACATTATCACATCCCCATACCACTAGCCACCCCTCGCACTCACCCTCATCCTAGTAAAATCATACCAACCAACTACACACAAGGATAGCCACTTGGGTGTTTTATGCAATGTCCATGTGTGGTAAACCACTAATCTGCCTGCACAGAACATGTCTGGGCATGCCTCAGCTGGCTCCGCCCCTGGCTCCACCCCTAAGCCCAGGTATAAAGGTGATTGACCTCCAGTCCCCCTGGCTTTAAGGATCGGTCTACCAGCAGAGGCATGCTCGTATTCTTTTGTTAATAAAAGCCTACTTGTTATAAGTTTAACTCTTAGTCTTCTGGAGTTATTGATGGCGCATCAATATGTAAAGTTTCTGTTAATGTGGTGTCAAACATTGAAACCTTCATTTTCAACACTTTGCATTCTTGGACAGATTTATGTGCACCTTTGAAGTGGCTTAGTGAGTTGCAGTGAATGGTGAGAAATAACGGTGCCTCCCGCAATGGTGATGAGTGTGAAAAGAATGGTTTGGGCATTGTAGGGATGCTTTATGGTGTTGCTGTGGGATGGTGCCAACCTGGCGCATCATGTGGCAGCCAGGGTGTACAGCGTCAAGTGAAGTAAATCTGGCCATGGTAAGACCCTCCCTGGCATCCCAGGCAGCAATATGGTGCTGATGCCCTCTGTCCTGTGCAGCATCAGTTGATTGCGGAGAAGGTTGGTGTTGCTGTTGGTGCTGTTGGTGTGTCTGGTGCTGCTGGTGCTGGGGCTGATCATGGTGGGATTCTGAGGATCAAGGTGAGAGAGTATAAAGGACACCCCTGTTGATGGAATAGATGGCAGGTGAAGTAGAGATGACAGAAGCAATCTGTCAATGGTGAGAGAGGTAATGCAGTCAGACTGGATGGAGACTTGTGTAAAGACTTGCAGCATGGTGAATCTGTTGTGGAAATGCAGTGAGGAACAGCTTGTGGCTGAGGGAAGATATCTCTGTAAGGTGGGAGCTTTTACTATTCATTTGAAGCTGTCAACTCAATAGCTGATTCAATGGCCACTGAACTCCCACCTCAGCTTGACAGACGTGGTCCACAACCAGCGTGGACCCTGTGGGCGAGCTGTCAAATGCAAAAGGTAAGTTGAAAATCATTCTTAAGTGGCTGTAAACAAGCCACTAATTACCTGAATTGGGTCCCCTGCCACTGCGTGTCGGGTCTGCTCAGCGCTGACAGACCCGACATTGGGAAAGGTGCGTGGCGGCAGATTCACAGCAGGGTCCCGACCCGCTGTGAAAAAAACCCACAATCCCACCTGACCTGCCACCAATCGCACCCGCTGACCCCCACAAAATTCCGGCCTTTGTGTCTGACATTTCTGTTTGTAGGTACTAGAAGGATAGATCCACAATTAAAGAGAGTTAAGCCTCCATCAATTGGAAACTTAATTTGTAGGTTATCAGTATGAACTCAGTATTCCAACACTGGCTACTCTCCCCATGGTTCCTAGGCTTCTATAGAACCTTCCAAATAAAATAGAAGAAAAAGAGCGGGATCTTTTCAGTCGTGGAATTATTCTCGAACATTATAGAGTTCTGTAAGAAGTCACACAACACCAGGTTATAGTCCAACAGCTTTATTTGAAATCACAAGCTTTCGGAGCACTGCTCCTTCGTCAGGTGAAGTGGAGAAATGCATAAAGACACAGCTTATATAGTCAGAGAATAGTGTCAGATGTTTACAGGTAATATTTCCAACTGCCATTTATCACACCTCGGCAGAGAGATAATCACAGCAATCAAAGGTGTGAATGGTGTCCAAACAGGTCAGTCAGGAAAACATTACATCAAAGAACAATGAGGTGGGGTCACAAGGGGTCAATTATTGCAGATGCTGGGATCTGTATGAAAAACAAAAAAAGACAAAAAACATTTTTTTTGCTGGAAATCACAGCCGGTCCGGCTGCATCTGTGGATGACTCAAGTCGACATTGGCTTCTTCTCTCTACACAGATGCGGCCGGACCTGCTGTGATTTCCAGCAAAAAAATGTTGTTTGTCTGTTTTTTTGTTTTTCATACAGACCCCAGCATCTGCAATAATTGACCCCTTGTGACCCCACCTCATTGTTCTTTGATGTAATGTTTTCCTGACTGACCTGTTTGGACACCATTCACACCTTTGATTGCTGTGATTATCTCTCTGCCGAGGTGTGATAAATGGCAGTTGGAAATATTACCTGTAAACATCTGACATGATTCTCTGACTATATAAGCTGTGTCTTTATGCATTTCTCCACTTCACCTGACGAAGGAGCAGTGCTCCGAAAGCTTGTGATTTCAAATAAAGCTGTTGGACTATAACCTGGTGTTGTGTGACTTCTTACATTTGTCCACCCCAGTCCAACACCAGCATCTCCACACCTTTATAGAGTTCACTAGCAATCTCAAAAATTTAGAACTGTTCCCATTGTAGGTTAAGCTCTTAGAATACTGAACAGGGTAGATGATTTATTGGCTTGGATAAAAGGTTTTTTATTCCCATAAAGGTATACCGAAACACATTTGGGATAAGCACACTGAGAAGCTGTTGCTGAAGCTTTTTTATGAAGAAGGGTTTAAAGGATTGTTCATCTCAAAAATCTTTTGTGATATCAGGTAACGATATTAAAACACAAGCACCATCCAATCCAAGCTGCATTGCGTAGTGAACAAATTATTGATCCAAATTTTTTCAATGGAGGATGACCAACTTTACAATCTTTTCTGTGAGGGTTTTCTTGGATACTTGCATAAGATATTACTATGAATATCATAACACTTACAAGTGATCTTTTGATATGGACTAGACCTAGAATTACCAGAAGACTTGGGTTGCAATTGTACTGTGTGATATTGGTAATGAACATGTTAATGCATTCAACAACATCAACAACCTGCTTTTGTATAGCACCTTTAAAGTACAAAAATGCACCAAGGCACTGCACAGAAGCCAAATCAGACAGAAAAAGATGCCAAGCCAAAGAGCAAGGATGTCTTACTACAGTTGTACAGGGCCTTGGTGAGACCACACCTGGAGTACTGTGTGCAGTTTTGGTCTCCTTACCTAAGAAAGGATATACTTGCCATAGAGGGAGTGCAGCGAAGGTTCACCAGACTGATTCCTGGGATGGCAGGACTGTCGTATGAGGAGAGGTTGGGTCGACTAGGCCTGTATTCACTAGAGTTTAGAAGAATGAGAGGGGACCTCATTGAAATGTATAAAATTCTGACAGGGCTAGACAGACTGGATGCAGGGAGGATGCTTCCCCTGGCTGGGGGTCTAAAGCAAAGGGTCACAGTCTCAGGATACGGGGTAGGACATTTAGGACTGAGATGAGGAGAAATTTCTTCACTCAGCGGGTGGTGAACCTATAGAATTCTCCACCACAGAAGGCTGTGGAGGCCAAGTCACTGAATATATTTAAGAAGGAGATAGATAGATTTCTAGATGCAAAAGGCATCAAGGGGTATGGGAGAGAGCAGGAATATGGTATTGAGGTAGAGGATCAGCCATGATCATATTGAATGGCGGAGCAGGCTCGAAGGGCCGAATGGCCTACTCCTGCTCCTATGTTTCTATGTTTCTAGAAGGGTTGACGAAAAGCAGGTCAAAGTAGTAGGTTTTAAAGAGGGACGTAAAGGAAGCGAGGAAGGTGGAGAGATTTAGGGAGGGAATTCCATAGCTTAGGGCCTTCCATGGCTGAAGGCACTGCTGCCAATAGTGAGGCAAAGGGAGTATGGTTACACAAAAGGTCAGAATTCAAGGAACGTAGAGTTCTGGGGAGGGTTATAATCTGGAGGAGGTCACAGAGATAGGGAGAGGCAATGCCAAGAAGGGATATAAACATGTGGATCAGAATTTTAAATTAGTGGTGTTGGGGGACTGGGAGCCAGGTCAGTGAAGACCTACAAAATTTGCCATGTAAGGAGTTATTAGGACAGGTGACTAAAAGCTTGGTCAAAGAGGTAGGTTTTAAGGAGAGACTTAAAGGAGGAGAGAGAGAAAGAGTGGGGGAGAGGTTTATGGAGGGAATTCCAGAGCTTAGGGCCTCGGCAGCTGAAGGCATAGCCACCAATGGTGGAGCGATTAAAATTGAGGATGCGCAAGAGGCCAGAATTAGAGGAGCGCAGAGATATCGGAGGGTTGTAGGGCTGGAAGACATCACAGAGCTAGGCAGGGGCGAGGTCACCAGCGGGATTTTAAAACAAGGATGAGAATTTTAAAATTGTAGCGTTACCGGACCGAGAGCCAATGTAGGTCAGCGAGCACAGAGGTGATGGGTGAACAGGATTCAGTGTGAGTTGCATGACAGGCAGCAGAGTTTTGGATAAGCTCAAGTTTACGGAGGGTGGAACATAGGAGGCTGGCCAGGAGTACGTTGGAATAGTCAAGTCTAGAGGCAACAAATATAGATGAGGGTTTCGACAGCAGATAAGTTGAGGCAGGGCTGGAGACAGGCTATTTAACGGAGATGGAAGTAGGTGGTCTTGGTGATGGAAAGGATATGGGGTCAGAAGCTCATCTCAGGGTCAAATAAGACGCCAAGGTTGCAAACATTCATACTGCAGCAATAAGTGAAAGAGACCTGGGTGTTATTGTGCACCTGTCGCTGAAGGTAAGCATGCAGGTGCAGCAGGCGGTTAAGAAGGCAAATGGTATGTTGGCCTTCGTAGCAAGAGGGTTCGAGTACAGGAACAAGGATGTCTTGTTACAGTTGTACAGGGCCTTGGTGGGACCGCACCTTGAGTATTGTGTGCAGTTTTGGTAACCTTACCTGAGGAAGGACGTTCTTGCCATGGAGGGAGTGCAGCGAAGATTCACCAGGCTGATACCTGGGATGGCAGGAATGACGTATGAGGAGAGATTGGGTCGATTGGGCTTATACTTGTTGTGTCTGTGTGTTGATAGAGACACTGAAGACAGGAGTTGGTTTGATAGGTGTTTATATAGCCCGAGTGGCCATTACCGGCATTACAGTACACATGGGGCTCTTAAAGGCACATACACTACAATACTCACTGGAGTTTAGAAGATTGAGAGGGGATCTCATCGAAACCTATAAAATTCTGTCAGGTCTGGACAGACTAGATGCCGGAAGGATGTTTCTGATGGCCGGGGAGTCCAGAACCAGGGGTCATAGTCTAAGGATAAGGGGTAAGCCATTTAGGACTGAAATGAGGAGGAATTTCTTCACCCAGAGAGTGGTGAACCTGTGGAATTCTCTGCCACAGAGGGCGGTGGAGGCCAGTTCATTAAATATATTCAAGAAAGAGTTGGATATATTTCTTGAGGCTAAAGGGATCAAGGGATATGGGGAGAAGGCAGGGACAGGGTACTGAAATTGGATGATCAGCCATGATCTCATTGAATGGCGGAGCAGGCTCGAAGGGCCGAATGGCCTACTCCTGCTCCTATCTTCTATGTTTCTATGTTTCTATGACCTGTTCGTACCTGGAAACACCCTTAAGGAGTGGCTGCTAGGATTAAGAAGTTTGCAGATGATACAAAAATTGGCCGCGTGGTTGATAATGTAGAAGAAAGCTGCAGACTGCAGGGAGATATCAATGGACTGGTCAGGTGGGCAGAAGAGTGGCAAATGGAATTCAATCCGGAGAAGTGTGATGTAATGCATTTGGGGAGGGCTAACAAGGCAAGGGAATACACAATAAATGGTAGGACACTGAGAAGTGCAGAGGATCAGAGGGACCTTAGAGTGCATGTCCACAGATCCCTGAAGGTAGCAGGACAGGTAGATAAGGTGGTTAAGAAGGCATATGGAATGCTTGACTTTATTAGCTGTGGCATAGAATACAACAGCAGGGGGTTATGCTTCAACTGTATAAAACACTAGTTAGGCCCCAGCTAGAGTACTGCATGCAGTTCTGGTTACCACATTACAAAAAGGATGTGATTGCACTAGAGAGAGTGCAGAGGAGATTTATGAGGAACTTTAGCTATGAGGAAAGATTGGATAGGCTGGGGTTGTTTTCTTTGGAACAGAGGAGGCTGAGTGGAAACCTAATTGATGTGTATAGAATAATGAGGGTCCTAGATAGAGTGGATAGGAAGGACCTAGTTCCCTTAGCAGAGGGGTTGATAACCAGGTGGCATAGATTTAAAGTAATTAGTAGGAGGTTTAGAGGGTATTTGAGGAGAAATCTTTTCACCCAGAGGGTGGTGGGGGTCTGGAACTCACTGCCTGAAAGGGTGGTAGAGGCAGAGACCCTCATCACATTTAAAAAGTACTTGGATATGCACGTGAAGTGCAGTAACGTACAAGGATACGGACCAAGTGCTGGAAAGTGGGATTAGGCTGGATAGCTCTTTGTCGGCCGGCATGGACAAGATGGGCCGAATGGCCTCCTTCTGTGCTGTAAATTTCTATGATTCTATGATTCTAGGCAACAAAGGCCACCCCGATCATACCTGGCTGATGACACCTCTGAGGAACCCCACCAATGAACCCCAACGTCAGCCATATGACAACCAGATGTGTTATTGCGCAAGCCATCGGCATGTTCTAGGTGCACTTCACCTGTCCAGGCAGGTCTGGAGGCACCCTTCAGTACTCGCCAGCGAGGGTCTCTAAGATAATCGTTGTGTGCTGCGTTCTGCACAACACAGTGCAGCAACAAGGACTAGAGGTGGAGGAGGATCAAGCCATTCATGAGTCATCATCTGATGAGGATTCCAATGGAAAGGGGGAAGAGGAGGAAGATGAAGATGGGGACCCAAATGCCAGACTAGCCACTCACATTGCTGCTCAGGATGCCAGGGATTACCTAATAGCTCGAAGGTTCAGTTAGTCACTCACACTGGATCAAAGTCATTATCGCATCCCCCTGCCCATCCCCCCCCACCTCACAGACACAAAGCAGTCCTGTAACCAACCACCCACCAATTCCACATACATCAATTGGTCCCCATCAATTCATGTCTTCATGTTCTTAACAGGAATGGTAGCATAGTGGTACTGTCACTGGGTTAGTAATCCACGAAGCCTGAACTAATGATCTCAGCGATGTGAGTTCAAATCCCCCCATGGCAGCTGGGGAATTTAAATTCAGTTAATTAAATAAATCTGGAATAAAAAGCTAGTATCAGTAATGGTGACCATGAAACTATTGGATTGTTGTAAAAACCTTTAGGGCCAGGAAATCTGTTGTCCTTACTTTGTCTCTATATATGACTCCAGACCCACAGCAATGTGGTTAACTCTTAATTGCCCTCTGAAATGGCCTAGCAAGCTGCTACGAAACACAATAATAATAAGAATGAAACTGGATGGACCACATGGCAACAGCACATCTGGGGACTTGTTCCAAAATTGGGAGAGCTGTCCCACAGACTATTCAAGCAACAGCCTGACATAGTCATACTCACAGATTCATACCTTTCAGCCAATGTCCCAAACTCCTCCATCACCATTCCTGGAGTATGTTCTGTCCCACCAGGGGTGATGGCACAGTGGTATACAGTCAGGAAGGAGTTTCCCTGGGAGTCCTCAACATTGACTCTGGACCCCATGAAGTCTCATGGATACAAGTCTCCATGTTGAACACTACTTGGAAGAAGCACTGAGAGTAGCAAGTGCACAGAATGTATTCATCAAGAGCACCATTACTGGCCAAATCCTGAAGGACACAGCTGCCAGCCTGGGCCTAGTGAAAGGTGGTGAGAGAACCAATGCAAGGGAAAAACCTACTTGACCTCGTCCTCACCAATCTATCCGTCCATGACAGTATTGGTAGCAGTGACTACCACATGTCATTGGGGAGACGAAGTCCTGACTTCACACTGAGGACACCCTCCATTGTGGCACTACCACCGTGCTAAATGGGATAGATTCAGAACAGATCTAGCAGCTCAAAACTGGGCATCCATGAGGCACTGTGGGGCAGCAGCAGAATTGTATTCCACCACAATGGCCCGGCATATCCCTCACTCTACTATTACCATCAAGCCAGGGGACCAACCCTGGTTCAATAAGGAGTGTAGAAGAGCATGCCAGGAGCAGCACCAGGCATACCTAAAAATGAGGTGCCAACCTGGGGAAGCTGCAACACAGGACTACATGCATGCTAAAAAGCAGAAGCAGCATGCTATAGACAGGACTAAGCGATCCAACAGATCAGATCAAAGCTCTGCAGTCCTGCCACATCCAGTCGTGAATGGCGGTGGACCATTAAACAACTAACGTTTTGGTGAGGCTCCCTGAATATCCCCATCCTCAATGATGGTGGAGACCAGCACGTGAGTGCAAAAGACAAGGCTGAAGCGTTTGCAACCATCTTTAACCAGAAGTGCTGAGTGGATGATCCATATCGGCCTACTCCTGAGGTCCCCACCATCACAGAAGTCAGTTTCAGCCAATTCGATTCACTCCACGTGATATCAAGAAACGGCTGAGCGCATTGGATACAACAAAGGCCCCGACAACATCCCGGCTATCCTGCTGAAGACTTGTGCTCCAGAACTTGCCGCGCCTCCAGCCAAGTTGTTCCAGTACAGCTACAACACTGGCATCTATCCGACAATGTGGAAAACTGCCCAGGTATGTCCTGTCCACAAAAAGCAGGACAAATAGGAGGTGGTGTGGCAGTATTGGTTCAGGAGAATGTTACAGTGCTGGCGAGGGAGGATGTTCTGGCGGGGTCAAGGACAGAATCTATATGGCTAGTGTTAAGAAATAATTGAGGTGCCATTACACTAGGGTGTATTCTATAGACCACCAAATAGTGAGAAAGATATGAAGGAGCAAATTTGCAGAGAATGTACAGAGAGGTGCAAGAATTATAGAGTAGTAATAATGGGGGTCTTCAATTATCCTAATATAGACTGGGATTGTAATAGTGTAAAGGTTAGAGAAGGGGAAGAATTTCTGAAGTGTGTTCAGGAGAACTTTCTTGATCAGTATGTTTCTGGCACGATGAGGGAGGAGGCATTGCAGGATCTGGTTCTGGGGAATGAGGTAGGTCAAGTGGAGCAAGTGTCAGTAGGTGAACATTTAGGGAACAGTGATCATAAGGTTTAGATTAGCTATGGAAAAGGACAGGGAGCAACCTAGAGTAAAAATGTTTAACTGGGGGAAGACCAATTTCAGTGGAATGAGAACAGATCTGGCCTGGATAAACTGGAATCAAAGATTGGCAGACAAAACTGTAGTGGAACAAAGGGCTGCCTTTTAAAGAGGAAATAGTTCAGGTACAGTCGAGGTGCATTCCCACTAGGGGGAAAGGTAGGGCAACTAAGGCCAGGGCTCTCTGGATGACGAAATAGATAGAGAATATGATGAAGCAGAAAAAGTGCGCTTATGACAGATCTCAGGTTGCAAATACATCTTAGAATCAGGCTATATATAGAAAGGTCAGAGGAGAAGTGAAAATGAAAATAAGAGGGGCAAATAGAGGGTATGAAAATAGAATGGCAGCCAACATAAAAGGTAATCCAAAAGCCTTCTATAGGTATATAAATAGTAAAATGATAATAAGAGGAGGGGTGGGGCCGATTAGAGACCAAAAAGGAGACCTATGCATATAGGTAGAGGGTATGGCTGAGGTACTAAACAAATACTTTGCATCTGTCGTCACCAAGGAAGAGGATGCTGCCATAGACATATTGAAGGAGGAGATAGTGGAGACACTTGATAGGATAAAAATTGATAAAGAGGTATTAGAAAGGCTGACTGTACTTAAAGTAGATAAATTACCAGGAGCGGATGGGATGCATCCTAGGATGCTGAGGGATTTGAGAGCGAACATCGTGGAGGTACTGGCCATAATATTCCAATCCTCCATAGATACTGGGGTGGTGCCAGATGACTGGAGAATTGCAAATATTACACCATTGTTCAAAAAAGGGTGAAAAAATAAACCCAGTAACTAAAGGCCAGTCAGTCAGTGGGGAAGCTTTTAGAAACAGTAATCAGGGACAAAATTAACAGTCACTTGGACAAGTGTGGATTAATTAAGGAAAGTCAGCATGGATTTGTTAAAGGCAAATCGTGTTTAACTAACTTGATTGAGTTCTTTGATGAGGTAACAGAGAGGGTTGATGAGGGTAATGCAGTTGACGTAGTGTACATGGATTTCCAAAAGGCGTTCGACAAAGTGCCACATAATAGGCTTGCCAGCAAAGTTGAAGCCCATGGAATAAAAGGGACAGTGGCAGCATGGATACAGAATTGGCTAAGTGATAGGAAACAAAGTTTAGTGGTGAACAGTTGTTTGTTGGACTGGAGGATGGTATACAGTGGTGTTCCCCAGGGGTCGGTTCTAGGACCACTGCTTTTCTTGATATATACTAATGACTTGGACATGGTGTACAGGGCACTATTTCAAAATTTGCAGATGACACAAAACTTGGAAGTATATTGAACAGTGAGGAGGAGTGTGATAGACTTCAGAAGACATAGACAGGCTGGTGAAATGGGCAGACACGTGGCAGATGAAATTTAATGCAGAAAAGTGTGAAGTGATACATTTTGGTAGAAAGACTGAGGAGCGGATATATAAACTAAATGGTACAATCCTGAAGGGGGTGCATGAACAGAGAGACCTGGGTGTATGTGTACACAAATCATTGAAGGTGGCAGGGCAGGTTGAGAAAGCAGTTAAAAAGGCCTATGGGATCCTGGGCTTCATAAATAGAGCTATAGAGTACAAAAGTGTGGAAATTATGATGAACCTGTATAAAACATTGGTTTGGCCTCAACTGGAGTACTGTGTCCAGTTCTGGGCACCACACTTTAGGAAGATTGTGAAGGCCTTAGAGAGGGTGCAGAAAAGATTTACAAGAATGATTCCAGGAATGAGGGACTGCAGTTATGTTGATAGACTGGAGAAGCTGGGGTTGTTCTCCTTGGAGCAGAGAAGATTGAGAGGAGATTTGATAGAGATGTTCAAAATCATGAGGGGTCTGGATGGAGTAGATAGAGGGAAACTGTTCTGATTGGCAGAAGGGTCGAGAACCAGAGGATGCAGATTTAAGGTGATTGGCAAAAGAACCAAAGGCGACGTAAGAAAAAACTTTTTTATGCAGCGAATGGTTAAGCTCTGGAATGCACTGCCTCAAAGACTGGTGGAGGTAGATTCAATCACGGCTTTCAAAAGGGAGTTGGATAAGTATCTGAAGGAAATAAATTTTTAGGGCTACGGGGAAAGGACGGGGGAATGGAACTAGCTGAAGTGATCTTGCAGAGAGCCGGCACGGGCTCGACAGGCTGAATGGCCTCTTTCTGTCCTGTAACCATTCTATGATTCTATGATTCCATGATTCTATGATTCTACTTACAGGTTAGTTGCTATTTGATTGCTTCTGGCTGTTGGTATGCTTCTACAAGTGTTTGGTTTTTTTCTATATTTTTTTTAAGTTGCCAAAGTCTACAGGGAGTGGTGTGGAAAGTGCTGAAGGACTTTTTCCTGACTTTAAGGCTTCTGCACAAACCACTTGCTGCCAGACATGGTAGTAGAAATTCCCCTTGGAATACAGCATGACTTGGAGAATGAACAGAGGGCACGCAGAGCAGGACAAGCTTCAGGAAGAGGGAGGAGGAGGAATGGGAGAAGGGCTCTCAGCAGGAGGACATATCCGCCCATGGTGTTCAGGGAGCAATTCTCCTACCTGAACCTCAGCAAGGAACAATGTGTGAGATGTCTGCGCTTTAGTAAGGACGTCCTCACTGAAATCTGCTGCAGACACAACTGCAGCCTCAGAGCAGGGCAAGGACCACATTGCCAGTGGCTGTGAAGGTGACCATGGCGATTAACTTTGATGCACGGGCTCCTTCTAGGCTGGAGCTGAAGATATTTGCAACATTTCGCAGTTTGATGTCCATTATTGCGTAAAGGAGGTCACTGAGGATTAATAAAGATTGTTGGTAGTTGAGTGATGGGGGTGTGCTGCATTGAGCAGTGACTGAGCCTAGTGGTGCAGTTGGTAGGATATGACATTTCTTCTCTTCGTAGGCAGTCCCTCGGAACCAAGGATGACTTGCTTCCACACTAAAGATGAGTTCAACGTGGGACCTACAGTCTCTGTCACAGGTGGGGCAGACGGCGGTTGAAGGGGCGGATGGGTGGGGTGCTTGGGTTGACATGCGCTCCTTCCGCTGTTTGTGCTTGGCTTCCGCTTGCTCCCGACGAAGAGATTCCAGGTGTTCGATGCCTTCCCGGATGCTTCTCCTCCACTTTGTGCGGTCTTGGGCCAGGGATTCCCAGGTGTCGGTGGGGATGTAGCACTTTTTCAAGGAGGGTTTGAAGGTGTCCTTGAAGCATTTCCTCTGCCCACTTGGCGTGTCGGAGCTCCAGGTAGAGCGCTTGTTTTGGGAGTCTCATATAGGGCATGCGAACGATGTGGCCCGTCCATCGGAGCTGATCGAGCATGGTCAAAGCTTCAATGCTGGGGATGTTGGCCTGAGTGAGAACACTGACATTGGTGCGCCTATCCTGCCAATAGATTTGCAGGATCTTGTGGAGGCAGCGTTGGTGGTACCTCTCCAGTGCTTTGAGGTGCCTGCTGTACATATGGCATTTAAAGATGAATTAACTGACCTTGGCCATTCCTGTGAGGTCATTGAACTTCTTGCGGCACTGCATCCAGGTCCTTGGGGTTTGGCTCCTGGCACTGACTCCCCTGCCTTTTGAGCATGAGTCTGGATGGTCTCCTGGCCTCCTGTGGATACAGGACATCTCTCCTTTTTTCCACCTCCTCCACCAAGGCCTCCACTGCAATGGAGCTTGCTCTCTCCAATGTTGTGCAATTCTTCACTGTTTCCCAGGTCAGATTCAGTTGTAGAATGACTTTCAGCACTAGCTCCAGCCACAATGCACCTCCCCTTTAAAAGGTGCAGACTAGCTTTAAGTAGTGCAGGCTAGCTTTAACTGGCACCAGCCCCTCACGATTTTATGCCCATTGTTGCTGCGTGCAGCCAATCAACAGTGCAGCTAGTGCTGGCTGTACACTGAAATCATTGAAATGAGCAGGCAGCACGAAGTTGGCGTGCTGCCTGCATTACATTGAACAGACACAGGTTAATTGTGCATCGCAATCCCTGCACCCATTTTTGGGGATTATCGAATTTTACCCCCCCCCCCCCGCCCAGTCTCTCCATCTGCGATGGTCAGGGATGCAGATATGCCACTGAGCTCCTTGGCCCCGTCCTCTGATGATGTCAGCTGCACTATGTGTGGCAGGCCACCTCCGGTCCTCTCCCCCTCTCTTGTATTTTGTGCTCTCTTCTCCTGCAAGGGGGAACAACAGACTTATGAGTGTCTGTAAGGCATGTGTTCACCTGATGGATGCAGTGCATTCTGTGAGGGCGACTATCAGCCAGGTGCATCGCGAGAGCTACTGGCATGCATTTGAGGACGTGTGCTTAGAATTGGGTGAGCTGACTGAGGTGGCATCACTTTGCATAAGGATTGGAGCGAGTGGCAGTGGTGGATGAATAAATGGATACGTGAGGAAGTGCATAGAGAGTGAACAATGGGTGCTCTTGAAACTTAAGTGGCTGTGAGGAGAGATGTGAAAGAGTACGCTTAACAAGATACAGTCGGGGGGGCGTGGTGCACTACAAGATGTAGGTGAATCTTGGCCTGTTAAGGTCATTAAACCACCTCCTGCACTTGATCCAGGTAGAGCACTATACTCTTGCTGCTGACCTCCTCAGCTACCTCTAACCGTGTCTTGTTGGTGACAGCAGCAGGTTTCTTTTTGCCACTGCTTAGGATTATTACCTCCTTCCTGCTCCTTACTGCACCCAGCAGTACATCATGTGAGGCGTCGTTCAAACTGTGCACAGCCTTTGACCGTCCTGACTCCATTTCTACTTTTTTTCCTCTCTACTGAAATCCTCCCAACTCCTCCAAATTCCACGATTGCATTGGCCCTTTAAATAGTCCAGGTGAAACTGTGTCATGCAGGTGCGCATCACACCCACACACACGCATTTAGAGACGCGAAACCCAGAAGTAAAATGATCATGAGCTTTGCCTGTTGAAATTGGAGAGTCCCATGTGTCCCACGATCTTTTGCATTTCACACCTGCTATCACTCACATACCCCACTGCTCAAAACCCGCCTCTACGTTATTATCATGCCCAATATTTAGGAGGAGAAAGTGGCTTCCTGACTCACAAGTAATGATGATACCCATTCCTACCCAGTTGTACTGCCAAAAATGCACTATAGTACCACATAGCTTCCAGTTGAAAATAAATTCAGTTTTCAAGTGGTGCCACTTAACTAAAGCAGCATATGAAGATGTAAAATTGAAAGTTTACGTTGCTGTGAAACTGAAGGAATGGGATATGTGATTTCAGTGTACCACAGTAGAGTAGTACTCTGTTCAGACTACTTTATGGGTGAAGAGATAGGGACAGGAAAGTGAGTGACAGAAGTATTGTTACTTCACAGTGCCACCCACTGGGAGACATTGGCTTCTGTCTGAAAGAGACGCCTTCAGCGATCATGTAATCAGAATCATCTTGAATGGTGTGTCATCTTAGCTTGACCAGCTCTGCAAGGACATATTAACCTCCTCTTGTGATTTCAAAAAAACATTCTAATTTAGCAAGTAATTAATGGTCACATGTAGGATAAGGAGCAGGATAATCTGGGATTACGCACAGGAAGCTTTGTTTCCAAGGCAACCTGAGCTGCAGGGGTGTTAATGCTGAGGTCAGTCAGTTAATGAACAGGGAATAGTTGTCAGTTCCAAAACATTGAAGCTCGGCAAATGGAAATGGATGGAATAAACAGTGCCCCTTCAAATGATGTTTCCTTGCCCAGAATTGCAAATATGCCAACCTACACATAACCCGCCTCCCTGTACCCTTACTGTGTGGAAATAGAAAACCATCTTTCCATCTCGTACTTTACCTCAAGGACATCAAAACTATAGTATTGTTTTATCTCTCTCAGCTTTCACTTCCTACTGTAATCTGCAGGCATTTAAAACCTGAACTTGGCATCACCGAACCACCACTTCTCAATTTACCTCATCTTCTCTCGTAACATTTTCAACGTTGGCGGTGTCCTGAAAAATTGGCCTTGTTTCTTCACTTAGGTTTCTCAAAGAATTACAATCTGATAATTCATAGTTCAGTCAATACAACGAAACACACCGCAGCATTGTTTATCAAACTGTTCAGATGTTTGATTGGCTACTAATGATTTATGGGCTGTGTAGCTAAATTTGTTTCGTCACAACCATGTACTTACAATAAGTTTATTTAAATAGTCAATAATAGAAAATATATGAAAGTTGCGCTATCTTTTAAATTGATTAGTTTCTCTTTTATCTCCTCCTCTCCTCCATGCCCTACTCTATTCCGTGGCTAACTGAGTGGAAGCCAATTCTGTAACCTACAACCGGAAGATAATACTGCAATGGTTCAGGTCGACCTACTTGCTGATTTTCCCTTTTTCCCTTGTTATAGATCTTTGGTCTTTGTTTACCATCTGCCGAGACAGTAAAAATTGCGATGCAGCCCTTTAAATTGCTGCATCTGTGCAGAAAATCCTACATCTTCCAACCATGCAAGCGGCCAGTTCAAATCATGCTGGGACTTCGCTCTGCATTGTTATGAACTCGGACCCATAAGTTAGGGATCGTTGCCACATGTCTAATTCGGACGTGCACTAACTACGCATCACACTGATCTTCGTGAGCATTATGGACATTCTACCCTTCGCTGTCTAGGCTCACGCATGACAAATGGCCAGTGTATTGCAGCAATAGATTACCTTCAGGAGAGAATAGGAAATTGGAGAAAAACGTGGGGAAAAAAGGGAGACGATTTCTGTCTACCTACAGCCCCATTTTTTCAGTAAGAACTAATAATTTGGCACTTACGGCACTTAGTTTATGACAGTAGGCAGATGAAAATTAAAAAACAAAATTGTCAACTGTCTTCTCACCTGAGGCCCACCTAACTCAGTTTTCGAGTGGGCCTCAACCTAGGCGGCCAGTGCTCCTGCCTGAAACAGGAGCCTCATTAATGTATTTAAATCGGGGTCCTAAGGCGCAGTTATCTCCCTGGTTGGACTTTCACTGAATGCAGTGCTCGCTGTGCTACTCCACTCAGTGGAACTGAGCATCCAGTGGCCTAGCCAGTGGTTCTGTGGCCCCACAAAAATTGTCCCACCTGTTGTCAGTGCCTCTGTGCCCCCACCTCTGGGATCTGCCCTTCCCCTTTAATAAGATTCTGGCAGCACGGCACTTCGGAGGAATTGCTGGTTTTCCCAGCTACCACCCCCCCACCCCCCCACAAACCTCCCAATTAGCGAGCCACCTGTCAGCACTTGTTTAGCACTGTCAGCTCACCGATTTAATATCAATAAGGCCCGACCAGAAAAACGGTTCAGGCCTCCGGCAAGCTTCATTGGGTAGGCAGCGCGATCGCTCCACTCACCTACCTACCTACCTACCTGATCAACGTCGAAAATGAAACCTGGCCTGAGGAATCTTGAGAAATGCTAATTTTTGACAGTTTTCACCCAGGCCCCCGAATTGATACGTACGGAATTGGGAGTTGTTTTTGCTTTATGTACAAACCTAACATAGCACAAAATATGAAGGTTGAAATTAAAGTGTTCGATAATAACAACAAACGCGCTTGTTACTAATACCGCACACTGGGATTTGAGCCCTTGACTTTTTCCTGTGTGGATCCATTTTTCACATGTTTGCAATCCACAGGCTTCTGCTTTATTTTCACAGTAATGCAAAATTGAGCCATATTTCTTTCTCAGAAACTAAAAAATCTCCCTCAGCTTGCAAATGGTTATGGGTCAACAATCTGTCAGATTAGTTCAATTAACCTTGTCAATCGGCATTTCAAGGAGCTCCTGCTGGGAACTCGGAATATTACAATTTGTTTCAGCAATAGTCTCTTCAAAGGCAAAAAATAAATAAAAATCAAGGGACATTCAGTTAATTGCAGATGTAATAACTTTAATACTACATAATCTGACAGCCTCGCTGCAATGAGAGGAGGATTTAGTAAATTGTGGCATGAAAGTCTAAATGAGATTTTAATTTAATTAAAGCATCGGATGAAGTTGCCATTTGAGCCCTTTCACACTCATTCAGATTGCTTTGTCTTGGATTATCAAAAACTTTGACCAAATAGCTTCCAAGATTGATTAATGTCTTCATCTGAGAGCCCAGATGCCATTTCATTATTTTTCTTGGGTTTTTTCCTCTTCTCTACTTAAGGTGATGACCCCTGCTGAGGCACATTCCCTTGGATTCTGGCCACACTCTGATTTCTTGTCCTAATGACTGTTCTTAATCTGTGGGCCTAGACAGTGACTGTTACCAGCTATTCAACTGTGGGCAGCATCACAGTCAAACACATTCGATACTCCCACATGCACACTTTTATGTGAGATTTGCTGGATAGTGATACGGAGCGGGCTACCGTACTTGAATCTTTTCCACCATCTTAGCCCAGAGTAGTAAAGCAATTGAAGCACCTATCGGCACCCCAGCTGAGTTCAGATAAGCCAGCACAACTTGATATCAAAACTGGATTCTTTCTGGGCTCTATAGTTCAGTTCTTCACTAGGTAGTGCATCAACGCATACAATTTACTTTCCACTTCGCACACTGTGCACTGAACGAGAGTTAATTTTATCTCACATTTTTGTTAGCACATTTTCAGCTTTACTCATCACACGTTCTTGGTGCTTGGATGTGATAAATATGGCACGATTGAGGAGCTATTGCCTCATAAATGTGAGTCATTGTATATTCTTTCCTGTACGAATTGGGAGATGCTGAGAAGTGTCATCAGCTATGTTTGGAGCAGGTAACCTATGAAACCAACCTTATAATCTGTCTTCCCCCAAACATTTGTGTAATGCTTGATTCCCTCAGGATGTGTATGTTGTGAGCACTCGCCAGAAAATGAGCATTAACTTACAATATTTCACCAGTGGTTACTTATTATCCGAACACTGAGGGAGCAGTAACCTTCTTTGTTGATAAAAGTGGAAGTACAGCCTGCAGATGTATGAATGGTGACATTGGTGTAGTCAATAGTGCCCTGTACATAGGGAATGCCACATGACTGAAAAAATAGATTCTGCATGCCAGCGCTGCGCTTGATGTTTGCAGGCATGTGACAGAAGAAGGTATCCATTACTAGTGACCTACATACTGGCTGCTCCTCTTGATCTCTTCTCATGGTGCCTGGAAGCACCTAATGAGAAGTAGAAGTTGGTCACTTTCAATTCTACTGAAAATGTTGCCTAGATATTGATGTGTCAGTGACAGACAGCCTTCTTACAAACTATTTCTCATTAAGGCCAGATAGGTGACACCTAGGTGGTGCTCACATTGGGTAGTAGCAAATACTGTGTCTGCCTCCTATGGCCTCAAATCTCCCAGGTCCTTGCCTTCTGCTGTTCATGCTCCTCCTCCTCCAACATAACTAACACTGATATACTAGACACAGCATTGATATACCAGCCAAGATGTAGAGTTCATTGAGAGACTTCTCCTTCAGTGAATGGATCACAAACTAAGTGCCGGAAGTGCCAAATGATTATTTAAGTGAGCTGATCTCACATTATAATGCAAGGTCAACTGAGTGGAGTGCTGGTGCATGTGAGAGCCCAAGGAGCAGCGGTCCTGACATCACTGAACCCAGACCACTTTATCAGTCCCTTAACTTCTGTGTTATGTAGTCAGATCCAGTCATTTTGGATTTAATATGAACAAGTGTGAAAAATTATTCTGAAAGAGAACTTGGGAGTTAACTAGACAATATTTATTTTGTCTCACCTGTAATGATTATTGCCTTATGGAATAAAGGAATTCACACATCATGTGTGTATTTGAACTATTTTAAAGTGCTTTTAGTATTATTTCTTAAAATCTATTGATTTGTTGCAATGTATTATATTGGATCTTTTAAAACATAACAGTAACTTTTGGACAGATTTCTGCTTCACAATTGAAATGATTTTAAATGGTTTGACATTTACAGGATATGTAGAAGAATGGGCTATGGATACAGCATGTGACATCTCCATTCAAGCTGTCAACTTCAGACGTGTGTATTGTATGATAAAATTGTACGGTTGAGAAACACGTTGAAAAGTGTTTTGTCTTACAGCACATGCCCGAGTAACCGTGTGTAGAACTCTACTTTCTACTACTCAATAGCGGTGTTGTGGCAGAGCCACTGAGGGACTTTGAGCAACTGTACATAATTCCCTTTAACGAGGTTTGACTGCAACCTAAGCCTGTACCAGTCTGTTAGTGATTTCTGTGTTTGTACATACTGTTTGCATGTACGGGGCGCGGTCCCTTTAAGACTGCGGCAAAGCGCGGGTAAACGCGATGATGTCATGCCGCTAATCACGTGACCACCCAAATGCGGGAGAAACATGATGACGTCATGACGCCATCCACGGGACCCTCCTGGCAGTCTTCGTGGAGCCTCCGACCAGCAAAGACCTGTTTTCGTGGTTCTCCTGTATCGACCTCGACAAACTGTTTAAACTCGTTAGTTCTGCATTAAAACTTGTTTGTTTGATCGCCTGAGTCGACCTCAGTTCTTAGATAGGAATTTGGCAATTCCTACATTGGTGACCCCGTCTTTTGCGAACGTTTTTCACGAAAAGAACACTACATGGAGGCCAACGCCGTTTCTTTGAAGCTACCGCAGTTCTGGGAGCAGCAGGTGACCTCGTGGTTCATCCAGGTCGAAGCCCAGTTCGCTCTGAGAGGCATCGTTGCAGATCAAACTAAATACCTCTACGTGGTCTCGGCACTCGAAAGCTCCACCGCCTCGCGGACCATCAGCCTCCTCGGGAACCCTCCAACGGAGGGCAAGTATGAAACCATCAAGGCGCGGTTGCTGCAAGTATTCGGGCTCACTAAATCAGAGCGCGCACGTCGATTGCTTGCCATGCCCGGGCTGGGGGACTCCAAGCCTTCGGAATTGATGAGCTGAATGCTCACACTCCTGGGCTCTGAACCGGAATGCTTCATTTTCCGGGAACTATTCCTCAGCCAGCTGCCTGAGCAGGTGCAAGCTGCCTTGGCCAGATCCGAGGTAGAAGACTGTGTGGCACTCGCGGCAGAAGTGGACAAAATATTCGTGGTCGCGTAGCAGAACTGCACCGCCACGAGGCGCCCAACCCCGCAGAAGCCACCACGAGGCGCCCCTTCACCACAGATGCCGCCACAGCTCGTCAGTCAACAGGGCTGTGTTTCTACCACGCGCAGTTCGGCGCGAAGGCAAGACGGTGCCATCCTCCCTGCAGCTTTCCCCAAGAAAAAAAACTACTGCGAATAATGAGGAACGGGTCTTGTAGTGTATGGCCTAGAAATTCAGTATAGCCACTTTTGGGGCGGTAAAGTCGGGCGGGCGCTAAAGTTAGCGCCCGCCGGAAAGTGGAGGCCACTTCGCCGATATTCAGTAGCTTTGGCCAAGGAGTTTGGGCGAGCGCTGAAACTGGCGTTGCACCCCTATCTTTAGGCGCTAAGCCGGCGGTGCAGAGTGATAACGCCGAGGCCGGGCGCAGCGCAGGTGCGGTCATGTTTTGATTGACAGCAGACACCCTGACGCCGGCCAGCTCTTAAAGGGGGAAGGGTCGACTTGGTCTGCTGCCACGCCCTGGATAATGGAGCCCTCCAGCTAGGCCTGAACACTGCTGCTGGACCCAAATAGTGCCTGAAGCCATGCAGAGGGCCCGTGAACGAGCGCAGCGCTTCTCAGAGCATGCTTTGAGGGT
Organism: Somniosus microcephalus; assembly: GCF_052327205.1. Classification (NCBI taxonomy): domain Eukaryota; kingdom Metazoa; phylum Chordata; class Chondrichthyes; order Squaliformes; family Somniosidae; genus Somniosus; species Somniosus microcephalus. The sequence continues at coordinate 319,454,907 of NC_140988.1, read as the reverse complement.
GCTGCTTAGGGGTTTGGAGAAGAAAAGAGATATCTTGTGCCCGGACAGTGGCAAGAAGGCTCCCAAGAGGCTGTACAGGAGAGCCTGGAGGGAAATCGCCCAGAGGGTCACAGCCAACAGCGATGTCCCCAGGACTGGTGACCAATGCCGCAAGAAGTTCAACGACCTCACTCAGTTGGTCAGGGTGAGTACCCTTTCCAGTGTCCTCCTCATCCTTGCATGTGCACCTCACATTATGGGCAAAGGGACCTCAAAGGCCTAATGGCCAGCCCTCCTCCAGCAGCTATGGCACTGGCATGATCATCAGTAGCACTTTCTGCACTTGACACACTGGCCAAGCTATTCGACCATGGGAGGCAGTGCACACAACAACAGGGCACCACACTGGCCAAGCTATTCGACCATGGGAGGCAGTGCACACAACAACAGGGCACCACACTGTACTTAGAGGCCGTCCTTTCTCTTGCAGGCCAAGCTGGTGCAGAATCTGAAGAGCCGGACTGTCACCGGGGGAGGCCGTGTCCAGTTCCAGGAGCTCAGTGACCTGGAGGAGCGTGTGGCTCGACTCATGCGTGCCCGGGTGATTGGCCCCGTTGCTATTGGAGATGCCGACCCTGTGCTGGGCCCCAATGGTAAGGACATGACCGTTTGGACCTCTCTCGTTCCCCTTGCGCTTCAGATCTACATCCTTTGCCACTGTCCCACCAATGCGCATAATGCCACCACTCATGCCTCCCTCGCTGACGCCCTGTCCTCACTCTAAAGCTACTCTTGCGCCTTCCTGCTTTCAGCTGGTGAGGAGGAGGTCCCTGAAGCTGCGAGTGTCAGTCCCTTGGAAGAGGAGGACGACGAGGACCAAGAGGAAGGCGGCACATCGGGGGAACCCTCATCCGCGCCAGGGGATGGCAATGGAGGGGACACGTCTTGCCTGGAGGAGAGCCAGGGGGAAGTGTTGCAGGGGGGTGTAGCTCCTGTGCCCAGTGGCGTCCAGCCACGCGGGAAGGGTCGGGCAGCACGGCTGCCTTCTCCCCAGAGGGGGGAAGTGTTGCAGGGGAGGGCAGTTGCTGGGCCCAGTGGCGTCCAGCCACGCGGGAAGGGTCGGGCAGCACGGCTGCCTTCTCCCCAGAGGGGGGAAGTGTTGCAGGGGAGGGCAGTTGCTGGGCCCAGTGGCGTCCAGCCACGCGGGAAGGGTTGGCCAGCTCGGCGGCCTTCTCCCCAGAGGGAGAGTCCGGCTTCCAGTCCAGAGACGGTCCTCGCCCAGGAGGTGCGCCTCCTTGATCAAATGTCCGCGGATTCGGAGCGGCGCCACACCGAGTTCATGGGGGTTGTGGGACAGTTGCCTCAGGCCATTGAGTCCCTGGCTCATAGTGTGGCCGATTTCGGGGACTCACAGGCCAGGGGTGTCGAACAACTCGCGGCAGCACAGGACGCGAGTCGAGAGTTCATGAGTGGGGCCGTGCAGACACTGGCTGGTCTGATGCGGGCACAGACCAGGGCAGTACGGGCACTCACTTCTGCCACACTTGCTGTGTCACGGACGCATTGCCAGGGCACCCGCCGCGCTGCTGCAGCACAGCGGTCTGGCCTTCACCAGATTGCTGCGCTTGCTGCAGTGCCAGCCCGGCCGAGTGCCAGTGTCTCTGGCGACCAGCGAGCGCCTGGCATCAGCCAGCTTGCCCCCATTGCTGCAGCCGCCACTGCCACTCCCCCAGCAAAGCTGCGACGAGCTGCTGGAGAGACTGATGCTGCCCAGCCACAGCTGCAGCAGTCAGCAGCCGGCCCCTCCAGGGCCAGACCTCGTCTAGGCCGACCCCCAAGGGCATCTGCCGTCACGCTTTGTGCCCCTCAGGAGCCTTCCCCCAGCCTTGCAACACCCACAGGGCCCAGGTTGAGGCGGAGCAGCAGGTCGGGCAGGGGCCGGAGAAGCCTGCACAAGGACTCGCCCTCTCGGCACACCAAGTAGAGTGTGTTGCCAAATGTTTTTTTATATGGGGGTGTTTGTGTTCTGTATGGGGGGGGTTTATTTTGGTAAGGCCGAAGATGATGGCAAATGTTTTTTTAGATGGGGGTGTTTGTGTTCTGTATGGGGGGGTTTGTCTTGGTAAGGCCGAGGATGAAGGCCAATTGGATGGACAAGTTTTGTTATTCCTCCCCAGGTTGTGGGAGTGAGATATGTTTTTGACTGTTTTTTGGGGGTCTTGTCTGTTTTTGTGTTTCATGTGGGAAGGGCCCTGAGTTTGTTAAATAAAGCTTTTTATTTATTCAGCTTGTCCATGTGTCATGTTTCAAGTGGTTGTTGCGTTAACCGGCTGAGGGCTTGTGGAGCGGCTGCATTCAGGTGCGTTCATTGCCACAAGCCATTCCCTGACAGGGGGCCTAGAAGTGTCGTTCAATAAGCCGCCGGCGGACGGCCCTTGGACCTTGTGGCTCCCTCCTGGGCTGGTACTCCTCCTCCTCCTCCTCCTCCTCCTCATGCTCCTCCTGCTCCTCCTCCTGAGGTGGTGGTCCAACGTGAGGTGGCAGTGCCTGAGTCCTGCGGATAGCCAGGTTGTGCAGCATGCAGCAAACGACGACGAACTGGGAGACTCTATCCGGCGAATACTGTAGAGATCCGCCGGAACGATCCAGGCAGCGGAACCGTTGCTTGAGGACACCAATCGTTTGCTCTATGATGTTCCTTGTGGCTTGATGGCTTTCGTTGTATGCCTCCTCAGCAGGGGTCCTGGGCGCGCGGAGCGGGGTCATGAGCCATGTACACAAAGGGTAGCCCTTGTCCCCGATAAGCCATCCCCTTGCGGGAGGCTGTGCCTGGAACATGTCAGCCACAGTAGTCTGGCACAGGATAAATGCATCGTGGCTGCTTCCTGGAAAGCGGGCATTGACAGCTAGGATGCGCTGCCTGTTGTAATGATATCAGCAAATAGTGATGATATTTGTCTGTGTTTGATTACTTATGCCTTACAGCATATTTGTCTGTGTTTTTGATTACTTGTGCCTGACCAGCAGAGGTCATGTGAGAGACAAGCAGTCCAGAGGAGTTTTACTTTCAGTTTCATTCTAGCTGCATCACAGCATAGTGTGTTCTGTAAAAAGCTGTAGAAAGTCTTGAACAAGACTTTAGATTAAACAACATTCTCTTTCAGAAATGAGTCTTTATTGAACCCAAAAAGAAATCAAAACACCTGTGGTCACACACCAGCTGTACATTGAGGGAATGGTAGCCCTTCCGGTTGCGGTAATCCTCGGCATTGTCGATAGGTGCCCGCATAGCCACATGCGTGCAGTCAATGGCGCCCTGCACCATGGGGAAGTCAGCGATCCTGGCAAATCCGACTGCATGCTGCTCCTGCCTCTCTAGGGTCATGGGGAAGGAGATGAATTGGTGTCTCCTTGTGAAAAGGGCATCGGTGACCTGCCGGATGCAGCGATGCACGGCGAACTGGGAGATGTTCGCTATGTCCCCAGCAGCGGCTTGGAAGGAGCCGCTTGCATAAAAGTTCAGAGCCACCGTGACCTTCACTTCCACCGACAGAGACGTCCTGCACATCAGCTGTGGACGCAGATCTCTGTGAAGCAGCTGGCAGATCTCTGCAACCACCTCCCTTCTGAAGCGCAGCCTCTTCACACAATGCGCGGTAGTCATGGTGAGATAAGACACCTGCTGCCGGTATTCCCTGAGTGGGTAAGGCCTACGTTGCCGATGCCTGATGGCCCCTCTGCGTCTAGGCATGGCTGCCCCTCTCACACAGCGTCTGCGAGCCCTTCGCACATAATGCTGGAACTGAGGGTTGGAACCCCATGCAGCCCCCATAATATACTTGCAAACAATGAAATCACAATGAGTCAAATTTCCAAGCTCTGGCCAGAAGCCAAAAATACCTCTCCTATGTTGTCCCAAATCAGTAAGGTCTGTTCCTTGGTCTCTGCCCAGAAATCCAAAGCACTAAAGTCATTGCAGCAAAATGGCTGGCCTTTATACCTCAATCTAAGTGCCCTTTAATTAGCGCTCCCCGAGGCCCGCAGGGCCTCTGCTGCGTTCCACTTCACAGTTCTTAACAGCGCCACGCCCACATTGGGCGGGCGCCACTGAAGTTCCAGTTTGGGGCGCACAAACGGCGTTGCATGACGAAATGACGTCATAAAGTGCGCGCGCAGCTGAGCGCGCGCAAACACATTGCGCCGGCGCAAAATGTCAACTGAAGTTGGGCGTAGGCGCAGATCGCTCTGCGCCCGGGCGCAAAGTGCCTAGCGCTCGAAATCTACTCCTTTTATGGCGCTAACGGCTGGCGAACGCTACTGAATTTCTAGGCCTATGTACCTTTAAGAGAGAACTACTTTTACAGCTCCTGTATACTGTAGTACCGGCAGTGACCACACCTGTATATAAGCCTTGAGCATGCCTCTGTACTGTCAGTCTTTAGACTACCCTCCTCCAGTAAACACCTGTTGATTGTTAAGTTACAGCCTCCGTGTAGTTATTGGAAAACATCATACTTTAAGAATCACGGATTCAACAGTGGCGACGAGGTCGATTCGAATCTACCTGCAACTCTGCATTTCCCTTCAAGGATTCGCTCCGGGAGGGCGGTGGAAGAAAGTCGAGGCCAGAAGCACGGGCGTCGACCACGAGCAACCGCCCAGTCATCCGGCAGAGAGTGAACATCGCAGGGGAGGCTGTTGAGAGCCGGGCTTGGTTCCCTAGCCACGACGATCCAGCAACAGACTGGCAACAGGTACAGCGCAGACCCTTCCCGGACAGCGGCGACTGGAGCCGACCGATGGCAAAGAAAAAGCCGAGCAGCATCGACGGGGTAAGAGAGAGGGTGAAGCGCACAGGGCGCAGCCGGGGGTTGAAAACCGAGCGGCATCGAGGAAAAACAAAACAGAGAGAGAGGGTAAAGCAGCAGCCGGGTTCAGGACCGAGCGGCGGCAACGGGAAAGGTGCACAGGAGAACGCGCAGAGCACAGCCAGGGCTCAAGGGCTGAACAGCGTCTGTGGGGAGAAGAAGGGAGAGCGCGGGAGACGCCATTGAGCCGCGGAGAAGAAGGGAGAGCGTGGGAGACGCCATTTTGAGAAGCCGCAGCGGAGAAGAAGGGCGAGCGTGGGAAGAAAGGAAAGCACGGGAGACGCCATTTTGTGCCAGCGGAGAAGAAGGGAGAGCGTGGGAGACGCAATTTTAGACAGTTAAATCATACCCAGGGATGCCAAAGAGTGGCAGTATCACTGCGTTCGACAATGAAGTCGAAGATTGGGCGACATATGTGGAACGCATTGAGGTGTACTGCAGGGCGAATGAAGTGCCAGATGCTAGGAAAGCACTGGTTTTGTTAAATTCCATGGGTGCAAAAGCTTATGGCTTACTGCAAAACCTAATAACCCCAGAGAAGCCCGTGGATAAGAATTCCGAAAGCATAGTAGAAATCCTACAGGACCACTTAAACCCCACACCGCTGCTGATAGCAGAAGGATTTAAGTTCCACAAAAGGAACCAGCATAAAGACGAAAGTAATGCTGAGTATTTAACGGAACTGCGCAAGCTATCGAAACACTGCCAGTTTGAAGTGGGACTAGCAGATACGTTAAGGGACAAGTTTGTGTGTGGGCTTCAAAGTGAAGGAACCCAGAAACGGCTTCTATCAGAAAAGGATCTTACGCTGGACAAGGCTTTCAGCATGACAGTATCACATGAAGCAGCCGCACGGGGCACTGCAGAGATACAACGGAGACCACAAGAATATGGCACCAATGAAATGTTATATGGAGCAGGGAAGTGTTATCGCTGCGACAGAACAACACATGACCAGAAGGATTGTTGGTTCAAGGACCAAGTGTGCAGACAGTGTGGAAAAGCAGGACACATAGCAAGAGTCTGCAGGTCAGGGAAGAAAACCAACAGCAAGAAATCTCCACAGGAGAAGTACAAAAAGGTACATAAGGTGATGGACAGTAGTTCAGACGAACAGAAAAGTGATACAGAATCCGGAAGCAAGGAGCTGGGTTGTCTGAAACTACATAAGGTAACCAAAATGGAGGATCACCAGACTATCTGGGTCACACTCATGATAGACGGAGTCCAAGTGAAAATGGAATTGGACACAGGATCAGCCCTAACAGTCATCAACCAAAGGGACTACAAGCGGCTATTTTACCATATACCCTTGAAAGCTACAGAGATTGTCTTGAAGACGTACACGGGGCAAAAAGTCTACCCCAAAGGAAAAATAAGGGTGAAAGTGATATACAAAGGCCAGGAAATACCTAAAATGGACATATATGTATTGCCAGATGGAGGACCACCACTACTAGGACGTGAATGGATCCGGAAGATACAATTAGATTGGCATTCCATACAGGCACTGAAGGTTGAGGCCAAAAAGGATGACGACGTCACACCTGGACGACTGTCAAAAATGCTAACTGACGCACAAGAAGTGTACCAGGAGGGACTCGGAACACTAAAAGGCATAACAGCAACGATTAAAATAGAGGAAAATGCAAGCCCAAAGTTTTTTAAGGCCAGACCGGTGCCTTATGCGATCCGACCAGCCGTCGAAGCAGAGCTGGAAGGGTTGGAATGTTCAGGAGTACTGTCCAAAGTAGACTGGAGCGAGTGGGCTACACCCATCATTCCTGTAATAAAGAGGTCATTGAGTAATACGCCTGGGGAACCAAAGAAGGTCTGCATCTGTGGGGATTTTAAGGTGACAGTGAACCCAGTCCTTCACACGGTACAATATCCGCTTCCACGGATTGAGGATATTTTCGCCTCGCTATCTGGAGGTAAATGCTTCACCAAGATTGATCTGGCCCAGGCGTACTTGTAAATGGAGGTAGAAGAAGCCTCAAAACAATACCTCACGATCAACACTCATAAAGGTCTCTATCAATACAATTGGCTAGTGTTCGGGCTAGCATCGGCTCCGGCTATTTGGCAAAGGGCAATGGATCAAGTCCTGCAAGGGATTCCAGGGACCCAGTGTTATTTGGATGACATCCTGGTCACGGGCGAAAATGACAGTGATCACCTCACCAACCTGGAGAAGGTGCTCACTAGATTAAAGGAATATGGGCTACAAGCTAATCGCCACAAGTGCGAGTTTTTCCAGAAGCAGATCTCGTATTGTGGCCACGTTACTGATGAACAGGAGTTACATAAGTCCCCTGAAAAGATTGAGGCAGTAGTCAAGGCTCCAGCACTGGAAAATGTGTCACAACTGAGGTCGTTCCTCGGGCTGGTAAACTACTACCATAAGTTCTTACCAAATTTGTCTACAGTATTACACCCACTGAACACCCTACTGCAAACGGGGGTACCATGGAAGTGGAATGACGAATGTAAACGAGCTTTCCAGAAGTGCAAAGAATTGATCACATCAAAAGAGGTGTTGGCCCATTTCAACCCAGCACTACCAATTCGGTTGGCATGTGATGCATCACCCTATGGTATTGGAGCGGTGCTGTCTCACAAATTCCCAGACGGGTTGGAGAGGCCAGTAGCCTTTGCGTCTCGGTCACTAACCTCAGCCGAGCGCAACTACGCCCAGATTGACAGGGAGGCCCTCAGCCTAGTATGGGGAGTAAAAAAATTCAACCACTATCTGCATGGGCAAAAGTTCACCTTGCTGACTGACCACCAACCACTTGTCTCCATCTTCAATCCAAAGAAGGGCGTTCTGGTGATGACTGCACAACGGTTACAAAGATGGTCCCTTTTTCTAGGGGCGAACCAATATGAAATAGAATATAAAGGCACAAAACAGCATGGAAACGCTGATGGGCTATCACGCCTGCCACTGCCTACTGTGGAGGAAGCACCAGCAGTGGACCCTATCGAGATATTTTATTCGTCAATAATTGAACGATTGCCAGTAACTAACGCGGATATAGAGAAGGAGACCCGCAATGATCCGACACTGTCTCGGGTATATGATTTGACGGTGAGGGGATGGCCAACACATGGCGACTCACTGTTGCCAGCATTCTCATCCAGAAGAGAACAGCTGTCAGTATGCCAGGGGACAGTGATGTGTGGATCCCGAGTGGTAATTCCACCCAAGTTAAGGGAGCGAGTGCTCAATGAGCTTCACGAAGGTCATCTGGGAGGGGTGAAAATGAAAAGCCTTGCTAGGGCTTATGTGTGGTGGCCGGGGATCGATCAACAAATCGAGGACCTAACCAAGAGCTGCTCAGGATGCCAGAAGGTCCAAAATGCACCACCACATGCCCCTCTGCGCCCATGGGAGTGGCCCTCATCTCCATGGCAATGGGTGCATATTGATTTTGCTGGTCCATTCATGGACTGAATGTTCTTAATAGCAGTGGATGCTCACTCGAAATGGCCTGAGGTGATAAAAATGGCCTCAACCACTACAGAGAAAACGATTGCCAGGAATGGCTTGCCAGAGCAGACTTGCTCTGATAATGGACCACAGTTTGTGTCCGAAGAGTTTCGGAAATTTATGAGAAGGAATGGGGTAAGGCATTACACATCTGCCCCATATCATCCAGCCACAAAGGGATTGGCTGAGAGGTTCGTACAAACCTTTAAAAAGGCGGAAAAGGCCATGTGCGATGATGAAATTCCACTACAGCATAAGCTGGACAATTTCCTGTTAGCCTACAGAAATGCGACACATGCAGTTACCAACCAGACCCCGGCCATGATGTTCTTTAACCGAAGGTTGAGATCTTGTCTGGATTTGCTCAGACCAAATGTGCGAAGAAATGTTGAGGATAAACAATTCCAGCACATCAATGAGAAGCCGACAAGGAGCTTCAATGTAGGACAACCAGTCTTGGCCCGTGACTACCGAACAGAGAAATGGCAACCCGGAACGATGTGCACACGGCAGGGGCCATTAATGTACACAGTGGATGTCGGGGAGAACATTGTGAGACGCCACGTCGACCAGATCTTAGCGTCACAGGAACGAGTCAACCCCATGTCTCGCGTCCCTGGGGATGAACCCAACATACCGGTAGCATCTACCTCAGAAACAGTAGCAGTGGAAACTGATGAAATAACCGACGAAAAGGGGCCAGAATCGCCTCCGCACCAAGAACAAGAACCTCAGGAAAGGCGCTATCCAGAAAGGATCAGGAAGCCGCCCCAAAGACTGAATCTATAAATGGACTATTTCTGTTTAATGTGCATGTTGAAGTGTTAATTGTTATTTGAACATTATGCGTACTGCTAATCTAAAAGGGGAGGAATTGCAGTGTATGTACCTTTAAGAGAGAACTACTTTTACAGCTCCTGTATACTGTAGTACCGGCAGTGACCACACCTGTATATAAGCCTTGAGCATGCCTCTGTACTGTCAGTCTTTAGACTACCCTCCTCCAGTAAACACCTGTTGATTGTTAAGTTACAGCCTCCGTGTAGTTATTGGAAAACATCATACTTTAAGAACCACGGATTCAACAGGCCTAATGGGCGCCCAGCGGCCGCCATGGCGATCGGCAACGCGGGCAAGCTGCTTTTCATTACCGACACACTCTCCGGCCGTCGCTTTCTGTGCGACACCGGAGTGCAGTGCAGCATATTGCCAGCTTCCCCCCTAGATGTTCAGGCAGGGAAGCACGGCCTTGCCCTTCAAGCGGCCAATGGCGGAGCGATTCGGACATTCGGCAGACGGCGTGTGGAGGTTTGCTTCGGGGGGCAACGTTTTCACTGGGAGTTCGTTACGGCCAAGGTTTCTCAACCCATTCTCGGCGTGGATTTCCTGTGCGCCAACAGCCTCCTGGTCGACATGAAAAACCGGCGGTTGATCAACGCGACAACCTTCAATTCCATCCCCTGTTACCGCGGTAACACTACGTCACGCACGGTCGCCTGTACTTTCCCGACTCCCAACGAGTTCGCCCGTCTGCTCGCAGAATTCCCTGACCTGACGAGACCCACGTTCTCCTCCACAGCCACGAAACATGGTGTGGAACACCACATCACCACCAACGGTCCCCCGGTCTACGTGCGAGCTCGGCGCCTGGATCCTGGCAAGCTGGCGGTTGCAAAGGCGGAGTTCGCCACCATGGAACACTTAGGGATTATTTGTCGGTCGAATAGTCCCTGGTCTTCATCCCTTCGTATCATTCTGAAGCCTGGCGGCGGATGGTGACCTTGCGGCAACTATCGACGCCTGAACGACGCCACCACTCCGGATCGGTACCTGATCCCCCACATCCAAGATTTCTCTGCCCATTTGGCAGGAAGCAACTTCTTCTCCAAAGCTGACCTCATCCGGGGCTACCACCAGGTCCCACTGCACCCACAGGATGTCCAGAAGACCGCGGTCATCACCCCATTCGGCCTCTTCGAATTTCTACGCATGCCGTTTGGCTTAAAGAACGCCGCCCAGGCTTTCCAGCGCCTGATGGATTCCGTGCTACGGGACCTCAACTTCATCTTCATCTATCTGGATGACATTCTGATTGCCAGCTCCACCAAAGAGGAACATCTCTGTCACCTCCGCTCCCTGTTTCGATGCCTCAGCCAACACGGCCTGATTATCAACCCAGCTAAGTGCCAGTTTGGCCTGCAACAAATCGATTTCCTGGGGCATCGCATCACCGCAGAGGGGGCGGTTCCTTTGCAAGCAAAGGTAGTGGCGGTGACATCCTTTCCACGCCCGCAGAACATAAAGGCCCTTCAGGAATTCCGAGGCATGGTAAATTTTATCACCGTTTTGTGCCTCTGGCAGCACTGCTCATGCAGCCCCTGTACGAGGCCCTCAAGGGCAGGACTGGCAAGGACCCGGTAGACTGGTCGGTTGACATGGACCGAGCGTTCGCCGACACCAAAAGCGCCTTAGCCAACGCGACCATGCTGGCACACCCATTACCAGGAGCCACCATCGCCCTCACCACTGACGTGTCAGACTACGCAATCGGTGCCGTACAGGAGCCATGGGTGAATGGGACGTGGCAGCCATTGGCGTTCTTCAGCCGACAACTTAGACAGAACGAAAGATCCTATAGCACTTTCAACCGGGAGTTGCTAACCCTTTTTCTGGCCATCCGCCATTTTCGGTTCCTGCTGGAAGGACGTCCTTTCACCGCTTTTGTGGACCACAAGCCACTCAACTTTGCCATTGCCAAGACCGCCGAACCGTGGTCATCCCGACAGCAGCGTCAGCTGACGTACATATCCGAATTTACTACGGATATCCAGCACGTAGCCGGTAAGGACAACCTGGTGGCAGACTGCCTCTCCCGCGCGACTGTCAATGCAGTCCATCTGGGCATCGACTACGCCCTCATGGCGGCGGACCAAGTCTCGGACCCAGAAGTTCAGGCTTACCGAGCCAACATCACTAGCCTCCAGTTAGCCGATGTCGAGTTCCATTCGGCAGGTACCACGCTGCTGTGCGATGTCTCCGTACGGGACCCTCGCCCTGTCATGCCGGTCACCTGGCACCACAAGGTTTTCGACGCCATACATGGGTTGTCGCACCCAGGGATGAAGGCCTCGCAGAAGTTCATGTCGGCTAAATTCGTTTGGCATGGCATGCATAAGGATGTCCGTGACTGGGCCAACACCTGCGTCGTCTGCCAAAAGGCCAAGGTACAGCGCCACATCAAGGCCCCAATGGCCACCTTCACGGTTCCGGAGCGGCGTTTTGACCACGTCAATGTGGACCTGGTAGGACCACTTCCACCTTCCCATGGTTTTTCTCACATTCTGACCATGGTCGACCGCACCACCAGATGGCCAGAAGCGGTGTCCTTGTCATCCACTACTTCGGCGGACATGGCCAGGGCGTTCATTTCTTCCTGGATCGCCCGTTTTGGAGTGCCCGCTGACATTTCTTCGGATCGAGGACCGCAGTTTTCCTCTGAACTATGGAATGTGGTGGCTCAGGGACTCAGCATCAAATTGCACCGCAGTACAGCCTACCACCCTCAAGCGAATGGCCTCTGTGAATGTTTTTACAGATCGCTGAAAGCCGCACTGAGGGCCAGCCTCCAGAGTGCTGGATGGGCGGACAAGCTACCGTGGGTTCTGTTGGGCCTTTGCATGGCTCCCAAAGCAGGCCTTCACTCTTCCTCTGCAGAGTTGGTTTATGGTCAGCCACTGCGAGTCCCAGGGGATTTCCTGCCAACGCCGACGGAGCCATGGTCCGCGTCAGGCCAGCTTAACAGTCAACAGGAGGCGGCCAGATGTTTCATGCCGGTCCCCACGTCGCACCACGGGCTTCAGCGATCGCACGTGCCCACAGAGCTTAAAAAGGCTGATTACGTTTTCATCCGCCATGATGCGCATCGGGATCCGCTCAAGGCCCCGTATACTGGTCCTTTCCGGGTGTTAGAGGCGGGAGACAAAACCTTCAAGGTCGATGTCGGTGGTAAACCGGACCACATTTCAGTTGACCATTTAAAGCCGGCACACTTGGACCTCGACCGCCCCGTCGAGACAGCACAGCTGCCAACACGAGGTCGGCCACCCATCGTCGTCACACCGGATCAAGTGCAATCGCCCGCTCATCCGCCAGCCGTCCGGCAGCCTTCGCTTCGGGAGTACAGGAGTCGTTCTGACAGGCCTCACTGTTTGACTTTTTCCGTTAAAAGAGAATTCTGGGGGGGCGCATGTGGCAGAGCCACTGAGGGACTTTGAGCAACTGTACATAATTCCCTTTAACGAGGTTTTACTCCAACCTAAGCCTGTACCAGTCTGTTAGTGATTTCTGTGTTTGTACATACTGTTTGCATGCACGGGGCGCGGTCCCTTTAAGATTGCGGCAAAGCGCGGGTAAACGCGATGATGTCATGCCGCTAATCACGTGACCACCCAAGCGCGGGAGAAACGTGATGACGTCATGACGCCATCTACGGGACCGCCCTGGCAGTCCTCGTGGAGCCTCCGACCAGCAAAGACCTGTTTTCGTGGTTCTCCTGTATCGACCTCGACAAACTGTTTAAACTCGTTAGTTCTGCATTAAAACTTGTTTGTTTGATCGCCTGAGTCGACCTCAGTTCTCAGATAGGAATTTGGCAATTCCTACAGTGTAAGTAATGGTACAACCATGGCTGCTGACACACACCACTATTTTTGCTGCTTCCCCTTGGTGCGGTATAAAGGCCCAGAATTTGCGGTGAGTAATAACAGCGAACCAACAGCGTTCGCTGTTATTACCCCTTTGAAACTGACCGGAACTTCAGGATTTTGCGCATGCGCATCCTAACACGGAAATCCTGAAGTTGCGGTCAGTCATTTCCTGCTCCGACACTGGCTGTGCTGTGGCCCGCCCCCCCCACCTCCCTACCCACCCCATAGCCGGCAATCAATGAAATAATTGAAACTGACGAAAACTTTGGCTCTTCCGCGGTAATATCGCTGTTAAATACCCCATTAAAAGTTAGACCTCGTTGGATTAAGTGTAACTGGGGTTTTAACAGTGTATTGACTGCTAAACAAATGTTATGGCCCTGAAAAACTAATTGTAATCTTGTGGAGTGTCAAATTTCTCCATTTTAACAAAAATTACAATTTTTAAGAAACTTAAAAAAATATATATTTTTTTAAAGTTTGTTCATATTTATTTCAGGTTTATCTTTTCCCCATGTGAGAGCCCCAGTCTTTGTTTTGCTCCCTGTAACATTTTTAAAAAGTCAGAATGAAAGGAGCTTCTTCACTTCCTTGTTCCCGGCCTGTGAGAATTCTGCAATGTGATTGGCTGTTCAGATAGCTTCTTGACGTCACAGCAGCTTGAGCTATGGAATTCCCACTGCACTGCACTGATCTCAATTGAACGTCAAAAAAGCCAAACTTTCTTCAGGGCCAGTGGCGAACGCCTTTGCTTCGCCACTGACCGCAAATTACCGGCCAGTATCTTTGGGAGGGGATATTAAATTACTTTAAAGCCTATGGTGAGTAAATGCATTGCCCAATGTGGAATTGAGTCATACAGAGAAGTCGTTTCCAGGTTCAATCCCTGGTGGAGTTGATTTCAGACAGGATACAAGAATTGGTCACACCACTCTTGAATTAGGAATAGAAATCAGTTCGGGTTCCTGCTCTTAATTGTTATTCAGTGACTTTTGCTGCAAAGAAGATTGTGAAGAATTTAGTGGTACGTTCCTATTTAATGTGACATCTTTGAAGGTGTTCCATTATCCTGATTCCAAGGCAGTAAATCGTAAATTTGCTGCTCCATTTTAGTGCTATTTTAAATTTGGAATCCTGGGAGTAAAACTGGCCCGTGCTTACCCTCGGTGAGTTAGGGCAAGCTTGCTGGCCCCACAGTTGCTTCTAGGGAGAATGTATTAATTCACCTCCAGGGCCCTAATATTTCACCATGGGATACTAACATTCGAAAGTTCAAAACATTCATCTAAAGTTCCTCTCTTTGCTACTTTACCATAAGCAAGTTGATGGGGGAAAAATTGGGTATCGCCCATTTTGGGGCGCTAATATCGGCCGGGTGCAAAGTTTAGCGCCTGGCGCTAATTATTGTCGCTAACCGCAAAATTCGCCTCTATTGCCCCTGAAGGTGATTTGAGCGCTAAATCAAGTGCTACACACCTCTCTTAAGGTGCTAACATTGGGGAGTGAGGCGCTAGCTCAGAACGCTACCGAAGCTCAGGCGATGTCAGTTACCATGGCACTCAGACAGACTGGCGCCATCCAGTTCTTAAAGGGGAGGGGCCATCTTGCTGACCAGCCACACCCTGCTCATTGCAGCGTTGAATCTCGGCCTGCAAACACCTAACTACCATTGTGCTTAAAGTAGTAATGGATAGTCCCAGGGAGAGAGCTCGGCGCTTTAGCGACCAGGCATTGGTGGCTCTGGTTGGAGCTGTTGAACGGCAACGAGCAGTGCTGTTTCCAGAGAGTGGCAGGAGGCCATTGCCCCGGGAGTTTCGAAGAGGGTGGAGGGAGGTGGCCCAGCACGTGTCATCACGGAGCCTGGTGCCGAGGACACATACACAGTATCCTAAGAAGTTCAACGACCTCACTCGGATGGTCAGGGTGAGTACCTGCTTTTCAATACTTCTACATCCCACCATCTCAACTTCACTCTGTGCCCAGACCGTGTAAATATCCAAATGCCCAACACTCATCCAACAACTATGGCCATCTCATAAAACTCACATGCACATACCACACCTTGCAGACATTAATGGCTATTCAACTATGGTAGGCACATCAGGAAAACACATGGCTGCACACTCACTCACACGCTGTCCTTTTTCTTGCAGGCCAAGTTTTCACATAATCAAAGAGAGACCCAGCGGACAGGAGGAGGACAGGTGGATATACCCCCCTCACTGAATTGGAGGACAGAGTCCACAGACTCATTGCGAGCCAGGTTGTAGGCGCCATGGCCGGTGGAGAGGTCAACCCCCTTGGGGACAGCAATGGACTGTTCATTAGCTTTCTCTCCTCTCTCATACCACTTCCCCCTCACACCAGCCTTTTACACTTTCAATCCAACTAACTGTCTCCAGTCCTTGCTCCCTTCCTGCCCATGCCTTCACGCTAAAGCCAAGGAAACACTGCTCCTCAGACAAATGAATACAGGAGAATTGCTCCCGGAATACCCTGGGAGGGCGAGGTCTCCTGTGCAGAGGCCTGTGGGCCCTCCTTCCTCTGGCCACGTTTGCCACTCTATCTGTGCAACTTTGCTGCCTCTGAAGGTGAAGCTGGAGGACGACGCCCCGAGTTACTACAGCCCACATAAAATCTTCTAAATGTACTAAAAACATAAGAACATAAGAAATAGGAGCAGGAGTAGGCCAATCGGCCCCTCGAGCCTGCTCCGCCATTCAATAAGATCATGGCTGATCTGATCCTAACCGCCAATCTACTATCACAGAGCCATCTCCTGAATCTAACAGAATTAGACACACGAAATAGGAGCAGGATCAGGCTACACGGCCCCTGGGCCCGCTCCGCTACCCACAGGGCCATGACTGATCCGAACCTAGACTCATGTCCAAGTTCCTGCCCGCTCCCCGTAACCCTTTATTCCCTTTACTTCTAGGAAACTGTCTATTTCTGTTTTAAATTTATGTAATGATGTAGCTTCTACAGCTTTTTGGGGCAGCATATTCCATGGACCTACCACCCTCTGAGTGAAGTAGTTCCTCCTCATCTCAGTTTTGAAAGAGCAGCCCCTTATTCTAAGACTATGCCCCCTAGTTCTAGTTTCACCCATCATCGGGAACATCCTCCCCGCATCCACCCGATCCAACCCCTTCACAATCTTATATGTTTCAATAAGATCGCCTCTCATTCTTCTGAACTCCAATGAGTAGAGTCCCAATCTACTCAACCTCTCCTCATATGTCCATCCCCTCATCCCCGGGATTAACCGAGTGAACCTTCTTTGCACTGACTCGAGAGCAAGTATGTCTTTTCTTAAGTATGGACACCAAAACTGTATGCAGTATTCCAGGTGCGGTCTCACCAATACCTTGTACAACTGAAGCAATACCTCCCTATTTTTATATTCTATCCCCCTAGCAATGAAAGCCAACATTCCATTGGCCTTCTTAATCACTTGCTGCACCTGCATACTAACCTTTTGAGTTTCGTGCACCAGGACCCCCAGATCCCTTTGTACTTCAGTACTTTCCAGTTTCTTGCCATTAAGATAATAACTTGCTCTACGATTTTTCCTGCCAAAGTGCATAACCTCACACTTTCCAGTATTGTATTCCATCTGCCAAATCTCTGCCCACTTACTTAGCCTGTCTATGTCCCCTTGCAGGTTTTTTATGTCCTCCTCACTCACTACTTTCCCTCCCATCTGAGTATCATCTGCAAACTTTGATATGTTACATTCGGTCCCCTCCTCCAGATCGTTAATATAGATTGTAAAGAGATGGGGACCCAGCACTGACCCCTGTGGTACACCACTAGTTACTGATTGCCAGTCCGAGAATGAACCATTTATCCCAACTCTCTGCCTTCTGTTAGATAGCCAATCCTCTATCCATGCCAGAATATTACCCCCAATCCCGTGATTTTTTATCTTAAGCAATAATCTTTTGTGTGGCACCTTGTCAAATGCCTTTTGGAAGTCTAAATACACTACGTCCACTGGTTCCCCTTTATCCACCCTATATGTTACTTCCTCAAAGAACTCCAGCAAATTTGTCAAACATGACTTCCCCTTCATAAAACCATGCTGACTTTGTCCTATTAAATTATGTTTATCCAAATGTCCTGTTACTGTCTCCTTAATAATGGACTCCAATATTTTACCTACCACAGATGTTAGGCTAACCGGTCTATAGCTTCCAGCCCTCTGTCTACTGCCCTTTTTAAATAAGGGCGTTACATTAGCAGTTTTCCAGTCTGCCGGGACCTTTGCTGAGTCCAGGGAGTTTTGGAAAATTATTACCAATGCATCCACAATCCCTACCGCCACTTCCCTCAAGACCCTAGGATGTAAGCCATCAGGTCCAGGTGATTTATCCGCCTTGAGTCCCATTATTTTACCGAGTACCACTTCCTTAGTGATTTTGATCGTGTTTAGCTCCTCCCCCCCTATAGCCCCCTGTTTGTCCAGTGTTGGGATATTCTTAGTGTCTTCTACTGTAAAGACTGATACAAAATATTCATTCAGTGTTTTTGCCATCTCCATATTTCCCACCATTAATTTCCCGGTCTCATCCTCTAAGGGACCAACATTTACTTTAGCCACCCTTTTTCTTTTTATATAACTATAAAAACTCTTACTATCTGTTTTTATATTTTTTGCTAATTTACTTTCATAATCTATCTTCCCTTTCTTAATCAATCTTGTTGTTATTTTTTGCTGTCTTTTAAAGTTTTCCCAATCCTCTATCCTCCCACTAGATTTGGCTACCTTATATGCCCTTGTTTTTAGTCGAATACTATCCTTAATTTCTTTACTTAGCCACGGATGGCTGTCTTTTCTTTTACACCCTTTTCTTCTCAGTGGAATATATATTTTTTGGAAGTTGTAAAATAACTCCTTAAATATACACCACTGATCATGTATCGTCTTACCCTTTAATCTATTTTCCCAATCCACTCTACACAATTCCACTCTCATACCTTCATAGTCTCCTTTATTCAAGCTTAGCACGCTTGTTTGAGATCCCACCTTCTCACCCTCTAATTGAATATGAAATTCAACCATGTTATGGTCACTCATTCCAAGGGGATGCTTTACTAGGACATTTTTAATTAATCCTTTCTCGTTACACAGGACCAGATCCAAGGTTGCTTGCCCCCTGGTCGGTTCAGTTACATACTGCTCAAGAAACCCATCCCAATACAGTCAATGAATTCATCCTCAAGGCAGCCCTGCCCAATTTGATTTGTCCAATTAATATGATAGTTAAAATCCCCCATAATTATAGATGCTTCCTTATTACAAGCCTCAACTATTTCCTGATTGATACTCCGTCCAACAGAGTTGCAACTGTTCGGAGGCCTATAGACTACGCCCACTAGTGTTTTTTCCCCCTTATTATTCCTTACCTCCACCCAAACTGTTTCATTATCCTGATCTTTTGACCCAATATCATTTCTCTGTATTGCAGTGATTCCTTCCTTTATTAACATAGCCACCCCACCTCCCCTTCCTTCCTGCCTGTCCTTCCTGATCGTTAAATAACCTGGTATGTTTAATTCCCAGGCATTGTTACCCTGCAGCCATGTTTCTGTAATGGCCACAAGATCATACCCATATGTAGTTATTTGTGCCATTAACTCATCTATTTTGTTATGAATGCTACGTGCATTCAGATAGAGGACTTTCAAATATGTTTTGTGGCACTTAGTTCCTGCTTTTGCCCTTTTTATTACTTTACCTTTTACTCCATACCTTCTGCCCCTTCCTGACACGCTCTGGTTTTTAATTTCCCCACTGCTACCTAAGTCTATGATCTTCTCTGTTGTCATTTTTATTATTTGCTCTCTAGGAACCTCCCCCCCACTAGTTAGTTTAAAGCCCTCTCTACAGCCCTAGTTATATGATCCGCCAGGACTCTAGACCCAGCACTTGCCAAGTGAAGCCCATCCCAACGGAACAGCTCCCTCCTGCCCCAGTACTGGTGCCAGTGTCCCAGGAAGCAAAACCCATTTCTCCCACACCAGTCTTTGAGCCACGCATTTAACTCTCTAATTTTATTTGTCCTAGCCAAATTCGCTCGTGACTCAGGTAATAATCCAGAGATTATTACCCTTGAGGTTCTGTTTTTTAATTTGACCCCTAGCTGCTCATACTCCTTTAACAGAACCGGCTTCCTAGTCCTACCTACGTCGTTTGTACCAACATGGACCACGACAACTGGATCCACCCCCTCCCACTGCAAGTTTCTTTCCAGCCCAGAGGAGATCTCCTTAACCCTGGCACCGGATAGGCAACACAGCCTTCGGGACTCTCGCTCTCGGCTGCAGAGAACTCTATCTATCCCCCAATACTACTATCCCCTACCACTACAACATTTCTATTTACTCCCCCCTCTTGAATGGCCCCCCGTTCCACAGTGCTGTGGCCAGGTTGCTCATCCTCCCTGCAGTCCCTGCTCCTGTCCCCACAGGGAGTAAGAACCTCGAACCTGTTGGTCAAGAGCAAGGGCTGCGGCTCCTCCAGCTCTACCTCCTGGATCCCCGTACCTGCCTCACTCGTAGTCACACCGTCCTGTCCCTGACCATGGGCTACATCTGAATTAATTAACTTCATAGGTGTGACCACCTCCTGATACACAGTGTCCAGGTACTTCTCCCCCTCCCTGATGTGTCGCAGTGTCTGAAGCTCAGACTCCAGCTCATCAACACGGACCTGGAGTTCCTGTAGCAGCAGACACTTGTCACAGACGTAATCACCGTGAGCCTCAATGGGGTTTACCGGCTCCCACATCTCGCAACAATAACACATGTACATAAGAACATAAGAAATAGGAGCAGGAGTAGGCCACTCGGCCCCTCGAGCGTGCTCCGCCATTCAATAAGATCATGGCTGATCTGATCCTAACCGCCAATCTACTATCACAGAACCATCTCCTGAATCTAACAGAATTAGACACACAAAATAGGAGCAGGATCAGGCTATTTTTTAATTAATTAAATTTTTTATTGTTAGTTATGGACACCCTCTGCCTGATTTTAGATGCTAGTATCCCCTTTAATTAATTGGATTTAAAATAAATCAATCCCTCTAGTTACACCAGTTAAATGGTTTACCAACAGTCACTCTGCACCAGAAAGGCCTTGGTACACCACAGCAACCTTAAAAACTATAAACCACAGACTTAAAGTTTTAAAACGAGAGAAATACTCGAACCAATCACCTACCTGTTTTGTGGTGACGTCACACCTTGAATACTTTTTACCTCTCTCCTTGCCTGAGATTGGAGATTGGTACGCCTACCTGAGCCTCTGGGGCCTCTTGTAGTCGCTCTGCTGCGCTGCTCCGCCTCCACCCGCTGCCGATGCTGCACTGAGGCCTACCTGAGCCTCTGGGGCCTCTTGTAGTCGCTCTGCCGCGCTGTTCCGCCTCCACCCGCTGCCAATGCCGCACTGAGGCCTACCTGAACCTCTGGGGCCTCTTGTAGTCGCTCTGCCGCGCTACTCCACCTCCACCCGCTGCCGATGCTGCACTGAGGCCTACCTGAGCCTCTGGGGCCTCTTGTAGTTGCTCTGCCGCGCTGCTCCGCCTCCACCCGCTGCCGATGCCGCATAAATATGAAGCTCAGATAAATAGGAACCTCAAAAGTGGTGCTGAGGACCAAAACTCCTTAGGACAACGTTAACTTGCCAGACATCTCTCTCCCTCTCAACCTGCGTGTACCAAAAATTTTGCCAACAAGAAAAAGCAGGAAGCGCACGCCTTTAAATAGCGCTCCCACAGCTCCTTCCCGACTTCAACATGTTCCCCTCTATCTGTTGTTCTTAGCAGCAGATGCTAAGGCAGGGGGCGCGAATCAATTTCCGGTCCGGGGCGCTATCGGGGCATTTCATGCTTGCACGACGTCACGATCTGTGTGGCGGTAGTGTTTAGCGCCGCCGCAAAACAACAGGTCAATTTCGCGAGTGGCGCTAAAATCGTTGCGCTTGGGCGCTAAGTTCCTAGCGCCCCATTAGCGCCCCGGAGGCACTAATGGGAGGCGCTAAGCAACCGATCTTTTCCCCCAATGTCTCTACCAAAGTATGGGTGAGAGGATTTTCAGATGATTGCATTAATTGCTCATATGTTTGCATTCCATGACATCATTTCAAAATATAAGCATGATTTCCCCACCATGGAATGCAAGGACTTGGCTCCACAGGGCGAGGTGAGTGAAATAGGTTTGGGGAGTAGCACACCTCCTGGGATCTAACCTGCAGACTTGTGCTAGGGTAATAAAAATCTGTTGCAAAGAATGTAATGGCTGCATCAGAGCCTGGAACATTTTCATCATATGAATTTAGTGCACAGCTGGTTTGCAAACTACAGTTTGTGCTGTCTCCTCATTCTGTGCACTGGCCAGTCCTAAAGCACTATGATAATTACAATCAGAAGTGGCCTTCATGCAATAAATATTCAAAAGTTACAATTGTAAATTGTTGTAGGTTCTACACCCTTGGTCAAATAATTATTGCACCTCTCCTTGATCTCCTGCCTAACCGTGTTAGAAATATTTAAGATCCTGACACTTTATTCACAGTACTTTTCTCTGTTTCTGCTGTGTAACCTATCTATTCTGGTGCTGTAAATCCTATTCCATTATATTGTGTTATTACAGCTCCCACAATGGTTCAGTGAGTTTACCCATTCACTCGTCGACCCATACAAGCTGGGAGGGTCCCTTAGTTTCTTCCTGGTCTATGCTGGACCAGAAGGCAAATGCTAAAGTGGGAATAGGTGTGCTATAATTAGCCAAAACACCATTGGAGCAGGGAGAGGAAAACTGTCTCGAATTCCTGTTTCCGATCTCCTTGCTTGAAGTGTAGATGTTGGGAGATGGCCCCCACAGTTAAATAGCCAGCTGACACTTCATCTAGTTCTGATGAAGGATCCACATCTGAATCGTCAACTTGTCTGTTCTCTCCACAGGTGCTGCCGTGTGTTTCCAGTATTTTCTTTTTTTTTTGTTTTGTATTTCCAACATCTACAGTATTTTGCTTTTTTGCCAACACTCACTGCCTATGTTCACATTTGAATAATGGTCATTTAAAAAAACGCATACAGCCCAGGCTTTTCTTTTCAAAGCATTTCCAAAGTAGTCTATTGAGGAATTAAATAATAAGATCTACCAGTATTTTCAGTGTTACATAAAACAAACTCAATTATCTGATTCTTTTTATGATGTTATGGAGCACTAGCAGATTAAGAGAGCACACAAACGCATACCAGTGTATATAAGGGACAAAGCAATGCTCATAATGGGAATTATGTTCATGAATTCATTGACTTGTAGAAAACTGTGTGGTCACACAGCTGGAAGGAAGCCCATCATTCACATCACAAAGAAAGACAAATTGTACCCATGTATAGGAATAAAAGAATCCGCAGGATTTTCAACTCTAAAAGTTGCCACAGTTGGTTGCAGTAAACATTTAGCCAAGCTCATACTGTCTGAAGCTAATGCTTAAGCTTGATCTGAATTGTACCTGGAATACAAGTTGCAGAGGTGAATGAAGAGGAATTTCAAAAGCCATTTTCCTTCACAGTTTGAGCTACATCTATAGCTTTCCTGTCTCATAATAGATATGTAACGATGGTTGCAAACAGCAGTTTAACATATACTGCCTGTGATCAACATTTATATGATTGTCCAAAGCTCCAAAAATATTGTAGGCCTTGTAATCTATAATTATCACCTTCAATGTTTCAGTTCCTTTGGTGATGGGGTAGTTGGGTTTTTAATTCCCAAACCAGAGAGCTTCAATTTCAATTCAATTTCAATTTCAATTTTATTGGTCACATAACTAAATACAAGAAGTGTAATCTAGTCAGTGAAATGCTTTTTTCTTGACGAGCCGAGAGCACCAAGCAGCAAGAACACTTCGCTGCCTGGTACGCACGGAGCTCGCAAGGACGGCAGCCATCTTCATCGGCGCCATCACAAAAAAACACATACCGACATATACACGCATACATACTTTAAATATAAATAAAGCAGACATAAAATAAATAAAAGACATAAAAAGACAGCACATAAAATGAACAAGCAATAATGTAAAAAAAATAATTTCTACAGTAATTACATTGATATTTCTACCCAGGCTTCTAGAATAATCTCTGGTTACAGGGTGGCCGCACTGGGAGAGCATCGTGAGGAACTCACAACTTATAATTAAATAAATTTAATTAATTAATAAATTAATAAAATTAAATAAATAAAGTGCCCCCTCAGTCTTTCTCGATGTTTCCATCTTGGTCTCTCTCGATGTTTCCCCTCTCTCTCTCTCGATGTTTCCTCTGTCTTTCTCGATGTTTCCTCTCAGTTTTTCTCGATGTTTCCCCTCGGTTTCTTCCGCACACCTGGCCTGCACATTACCCCTGGCTGTCCAACTTGGTGTCCTGGTAACCGGGTTCCGCTCCAGCTCTCATCCTTCAAACTGTCACTCCAGCTCTCGACCTTCAAACTGTCACTCCAGCTCTCGACCTTCAAACTGTCTCTCCAGCTCTCGACCTTCAAACTGTCTCTCCAGCTCTCGACCTTCAAACTGTCTCTCCAGCTCTTGACCTTCAAACTGTCTCTCCAGCTCTCGACCTTCAAACTGTCTCTCCAGCTCTTGACCTTCAAACTGTCTCTCCAGCTCTCGACCTTCAAACTGTCTCTCCAGCTCTCGACCTTCAAACTGTCACTCCAGCTCTCGACCTTCAAACTGTCTCTCCAGCTCTCATCCTTCAAACTGTCTCTCCAGCTCTCGACCTTCAAACTGTCTCTCCAGCTCTTGACCTTCAAACTGTCTCTCCAGCTCTCATCCTTCAAACTGTCTCTCCAGCTCTCGACCTTCAAACATGTCTCTCCAGCTCTCATCCTTCAAACTGTCTCTCCAGCTCTCGACCTTCAAACTGTCTCTCCAGCTCCCGACCTTCAAACTGTCTCTCCAGCTCTCGACCTTCAAACTGTCTCTCCAGCTCTCGACCTTCAAACTGTTCAAGTTCAAGTCCCTGAGCTGCCTGTCAATGTACCTTTGTTAGATGATTTTGTTATCAGTACTTGTCTGGTTGAAGGACCATAGGAGTGGCACATACTAGAAAATTCACATCAATATAATAGTTTGATGTGTTAATGCATTTTATATTTGCATTATGCAATAAATGTTGGTGACCATTGTACAATAAGGTGCAGGTCCAAATGTTTAGCATAATTTCTGGTATTGTGGGTGGGTTTAGAAGAGAGTGTTGATGCAATGGCAACCACATTGTCACACAGCAGTAAGCTGAAATCTCTAGGTTGATTTACTCCCCTCCCTGCAAGGGTTTGTTCTGTGAGGAGTGAGCCTTATTTGCAGCCTACACTCCCAGGCTAGCCTTTTCTGCTGCTACACTACAGGATAACTAGCAAGGGCCCCTACACCCACTCAATCAGTGCTATCCTGATATTTCCAAATCTGGCCATTCCATTGTTGCAATAATCCCAAATCTTCAAGTGATTACAAAACTTCTTGGTCGTTTAAATCTTTCCTTGTGGCAAACTGCAGCATTTCCTTGTGATAGGTTATTAACAAGGCTTAACAAGCAAATGTTTGGGGGTGGGGTTCCAATAATGGCAACACACATTTTTATAATGACAACAAAACAACAACTTGCATTTGTATAGCGCCTTTAATGTAGTAAAACATCCCAAGGCACTTCAGAGAAGTGTTATCAGACAAAATTTGACACAATGGGTGGAAAGCTCTGAATGGAAGGAATGATGGTAAAAAAAAAGACCATTACTGCTTTCTTCCCCCATTTCCTCACTCCTTTTGCACTTCACCAACAGAACAGCACACACAAATGTATCATAGAAGTTGAAGACTGTTGCATCAGCTTTTCACATAGGTTCGGTCCTGAAACAACAGGAAAGAAGCTGCACTGAATACTGAGTCATGCTGATGGTGCGGCAAAGTTCATACTACAGAAGGTGCTGCATCTGCACAATGCAACAATTTGCAAAGCTAATTTTGACAAATTTAATTCATTTAGGGAAACCATTTCAAATCATCACATTGAAGATGATGCCAATATGGTCCAAATAGCTACAAGTGCTTTACATTGTTAGCTGTGGCTCAGTTGGTAGCATTATTGCCTCTGAGTCTGAAGGTTGTGGATTTAAGTCCCACTCCAGAGACTTGAGCACAACAATCTAGGCTGACACTCCAGTGCAGTGCTGAGGGAGTGCTGCACTGTCGGAGGTGCAGTCTTAAGGATGAGATGTTAAATTGAGGCCCTGTCTGCTCTCTCAGGAGAATGTAAAAGATCCCAAAGAACAGCAGGGGAGTGCTCCTTGATGTGCTGGTCAATATTTATCCCTCAAAGAACATCACTAAAAAAAATTATCTGGTCATTATTACATTGCTGTTTGTGGAACCTTGCTGGGTGCAAATTGGCTGCCGCGTTTCCTACATTATAACAGTGACTCAACTTCAAAAGTACTTTGATGGCTGTAAAGCGCTTTGGGATGTCCTGAGGTCGTGGAAGACACTATATGGGCAGGATTTTCATTGGACCGTGGAGGTGGGGTTTGTTAGATCCGTGGTTCAGTGGATAAATAATTACACGGATGCTGTACATAAACAAGTAACAGGTCTTTACTGGAGGAGGGTAATCTCTAGACTGGGGTACAGAGGCAATAGGAGCTGTAAAAAGTAGTTCTGACTTAAAGCACATACACTACAATTCCTCCCTTTTTAGATTAATAATACCCCCTTAATATTCAAATAACAATTACATTTTTACATGTACTTTCAACAACAAAAGTCCATTTATAGATTCAGTCTTTGGGGCGGCTTCCTGACCCTTTCGGGATAGCGCCTTTCCGGAGGTTCTTGTTCTTGGTGCAGAAGCGATTCTGACCCCTTTTCATCAGGTAGTTCATCGGGTTCCACTGCTACTGGGTCTGAAGTAGATGCTACCGGTATGTCGGGTTCATCCCCAGGTACTCGAGACATGGGGTTGACGCCTTCCTGTGACGCTAAGATCTGATCGACGTGGCGTCTCACAATGTTCTCCCCGACATCCACTGTGTACATTAATGGCCCCTGCCTTGTACATATCGTTCCAGGTTGCCACTTCGCTGTTCGATACTCACGGGCCAAGACTGGTTGCCCTACATTGAAGCTCCTTGTCGGCTTCTCGTTGATGTGCTGGAATTGTTTGTCCTCAACATTTCTTCGCACATTTGGTCTGAGCAAGTCCAGACGAGATCTCAACCTTCGGTTAAAGAACATCATGGCCGGGGTCTGGTTGGTAACTGCATGCGTCGCGTTTCGGTAGGCTAATAAGAAATTGTCCATCTTATGCTGTAGTGGAACTTCCTCGTCGCACATGGCCTTTATTGCCTTCTTAAAGGTTTGTACGAACCTCTCAGCCAATCCATTGGTGGCTGGATGATACGGGGCGGATGTGTAATGCCTTACCCCATTCCTTTTCATGAATTTTTGGAACTCGTCGGACACAAACTGTGGTCCATTATCAGAGCAGATCTGCTCTGGCAAACCATTTCTGGCAAATATGGTCCGTAGGACTGCAATCGTTTTCTCTGTAGTGGTTGAAGACATCTTTATCACCTCAGGCCACTTTGTATGAGCATCCACTGCTATTAAGAACATTGAGTCCATGAATGGACCAGCGAAATCAATGTGCACCCGTTGCCATGGAGAGGAGGGCCACTCCCATGGGTGTAGAGGGGCATGTGGTGGTGCATTTTGGAACTTCTGGCATCCTAAGCAGCTCTTAGTTAGGTCTTCAATTTGTTGATCGATTCCCAGCCACCACACATAAGCCCTAGCAAGGCTTTTCATTTTCACTCCCCCCAGATGACCTTCATGTAGCTCCTTTAGCACTCTCTCCCTTAACTTGGGTGGAATCACCACTCTGGATCCACACATCACTGTCCCCTGGCATACTGACAGCTGTTCTCTTCTGGATGAGAATGCTGGCAACAGTGAGTTGCCATGTGTTGGCCATCCCCTCACCGTCAATTCATATACCCGTGACAGCGTCGGATCATTGCGGGTCTCCTTCTCTATATCCGCGTTTGTTACTGGCAATCGTTCAATTATCGACAAATAAAATATCTCGATAGGGTCCACTGCTGGTGCTTCCTCCACCGTAGGCAGTGGCAGGCGCGATAGCCCATCAGCGTTCCCATGCTGTCTCGTGCCTTTATATTCTATTTCATATTGATTCGCCCCTAGAAACAGGGACCATCTTTGTAACCGCTGTGCAGTCATTACTGGCACGCCCTTCTTAGGATTAAAGATGGAGACAAGTGGTTGGTGGTCAGTCAGCAAGGTGAACTTCTGCCCATGCAGATAATGGTTGAATTTTTTTACTCCCCATACTAGGCTGAGGGCCTCCCTGTCAATCTGGGCATAGTTGCACTCGGCTGAGGTTAGTGACCGAGACGCAAAGGCTACTGGCCTCTCCAACCCGTCTGGGAATTTGTGCGACAGCACCGCTCCAATGCCGTAGGGTGATGCATCACATGCCAAATGAATTGGTAGTGCTGGGTTGAAATGGGCCAACACCTCTTTTGATGTGATCAATTCTTTACACTTCTGGAAAGCTCGTCTACGTTCGTCATCCCACTTCCATGGTACCCCTGTTTGCAGTAGGGTGTAAGAACTTGGTAAGAACTTGTGGTAATAGTTTACCAGCCCGAGGAACGACCTCAGTTGTGACACATTTTCCGGTGCTGGAGCCTTGACTACTGCCTCAATCTTGTCAGGGGACTTATGTAACCCCTCTTCATCGATGACGTGGCCGCAATACGAGATCTGTTTCTGGAAAAACTCACACTTGTGGCGATTAGCTCGTAGCCCATACTCCTTTAATCTGGCGAGCACCTTCTCCAAGTTAGCGAGGTGATCACCGTCATTTTCGCCCGTGACCAAGATGTCGTCCAAATAACACTGGGTCCCTGGAATCCCTTGCAGGGCCTGATCCATCGCCCTTTGCCAGATAGCCGGAGCTGAGGCTACTCCAAACACCAGCCGGTTGTATTGATAGAGACCTTTATGAGTGTTGATCTTAAGGTAATGTTTCGAAGCTTCATCTACCTCCATTTGCAAGTACGCCTGGGCTAGATCAATTTTGGTGAAGCATTTACCACCAGATAGTGAGGCGAAAATATCCTCAATTCGTGGAAGCGGATATTGCACCGTGTGAAGGACTGGGTTCACTGTCACCTTAAAATCCCCACAGATGCGGACCTTCTTTGGTTCCCCAGGCGTATTACTCAACGACCTCTTTATTACAGGAACGATGGGTGTAGCCCACTCGCTCCAGTCCACTTTGGACAGTTCTCCTGAACGTTCCAACCCTTCCAGCTCTGCTTCAACCGCTGGTCTGATCGCATAAGGCACTGGTCTGGCCGTCAGAAACTTTGGGCTTGCATTTTACTCTATTTTAATTGTTGCTGTTATTCCTTTTAGTGTTCCTAGTCCCTCCTGGAACACTTCTTTTGCGTCAGTTAGCATTTTTGACAGTCGTCCAGGTGTGACGTCGTCATCCTTTTTGGCCTCAACCTTCAGTGCCTGTATGAAATGCCAATCTAATTGTATCTTCCGGATCCATTCACGTCCTAGCAGTGGTGGTCCTCCATTTGGCAATACATATATATCCATTTTAGGTATTTCCTGGCCTGTATATGTCACTTTCACCCTTATTTTTCCTTTGGGGTAGACTTTTTGCCCCGTATACGTCTTCAAGACAATCTCTGTGGCTTTCAAGGGTATGTGTGAAAATAGCCGCTTGTAGTCTCTTTGATTTATGACTGTTAGAGCTGACCCTGTGTCCAATTCCATTTCCACTTGGACTCCGTCTATCTTGAGTGTAACCCAGATAGTCTGGTGATCCTCCATTTCGGTTACATTATGTAGTTTCAGACAACCCAGCTCCTTGCTTCCGGAGTCTGTGTCACTTTTCTGTTCATCTGAACCACTGTCCATCACCTGGTGTACCTTTTTGTACTTCTCCTGTGGAGATTTCTTACTGTTGGTTTTCTTCCCAGACCTGCAGACTCTTGCTATGTGTCCTGCTTTCCCACACTGTCTGCACACTTGGTCCTTGAACCAACAATCTTTCTGGTCATGTGTTGTTCTGCCGCAGTGATAGCACTTCCCTGTTCCATAGGTCATTTCATTGGTGCCATATTCTTGCGGTCTCCGTTGTATCTCTGCAGCGCCCCTTGCGGCTGCTTCGTGTGATACTGCCATACTGAAAGCTTTGTCCAGCGTAAGGTCCTTTTCTGATAGAAGCCGCTTCTGGGTTCCTTCACTTTGTAGCCCACACACAAACTTGTCCCTTAACGTGTCTGCTAGTCCCGCTCCAAACTGGCAGTATTTCGATAGCTTGCGCAGCTCCGTTAGGTACTCAGTATTGCTTTCATCTTTGTGTTGGTTCCTTTTATGTTACTTAAATCATTCTGCTATCAGCAGCGGTGTGGGGTTTAAGTGGTCCTTTAGGATTTCTAATATGCTTTCAAAATTCTTGTTTACCGGCTTCTCTGGGGTTATTAGATTTCGCAGTAACCCATAAGTTTTTGCACCCATGGAATTTAACAGAACCAGTGCTTTATTAGCATCTGGCACTTCATTCGCCCTGCAGTACACCTCAATACGTTCCACATATGTCGCCCAATCTTCGACTTCATTGTCGAACGTAGAGATACTGCCATTCTTCGGCTTCCTTGGTTGTGCATTAACTATCACCAATGGCGCCTCTCGCGCTTCCCCTTCTTCCCCGCTGGCACAAAATGGCATCTCCCGCGCTTTCCTTCCTTCCCGCGCTCGCCCGTCTTCTCCGCTACGGCTTCGCAAAATGGCGTCTCCCGCGTTCTTCCTTCTTCTCCGCGGCTCAGTGACGCCTCCTGCGCTCTCCCTGCTTCTCCGCGGCTCAATGGTGTCTATCGTGCTCTCCCTGCTTCTCCGCGGCTCAATGGCGCCTCCCCTTGCTTCGCCCCGCGGACCCTGATCAGCCCGTGATCCCTGGCTGTGCTCTGCGTGTTCTTCTCTTGATATTTGTCGACGCCACTCAGTCTGGAACCCGGCTGTTTCTTACCCTCTCTCTCTCCGGTTTGCAGTATTTTTCCTCGACGCTGCTTGGTGATCAACCCCCGGCTGCGCCCTGCTCTCTTCACCCTCTTTCTTACCCCGTCGACGCTGCTCGGCTCTCTCTCTCTGCCGTCGGTCGGCTCCAGCCGCCGCTTCTCGGGAAGGGTCTGCTCTGAACCTGTCGTCGGTCTCTTACTGCTCGTTGTGGCTGGGGAACCAAGCCCGGCTCTCCACAGCCTCCCCAGTGAAGTTGGATCTCTGCCTGACTGCTGGGCGGTTGCTCGCGGTCGACGCCCGTGTTCCTGGACTCGACTATTTTTTGTTGTTGTTTTGTTTTATGTTGTAGTTAGATTCGCATCGACACTCGTCGCCACTGTTAGATCCGTGGTTCAGTGGATAAATAATTACACGGATGCTGTACATAAACAAATAACAGGTCTTTACTGGAGGAGGGTAATCTCTAGACTGGGGTACAGAGGCATGCGCACAGCTTATATACCGGTGTGGTCACTGCCGGTACTACAGTATACAGGAGCTGTAAAAAGTAGTTCTGACTTAAAGCACATACACTACAGGGTTGGAGGCGTGTGGGGGGTTAAAATCCCAAAATCGGGGGGCACGAACCCATCCCGCCCCCAACCCGCCTCCATGCCAGTTTCAAAGGAGGCGGGTACCCGACCCGCACTGGGACCCGCCTCCCCGAGGCGGGAAGGGGATTAGTGCCAATTAACTGCCTGTTAACAGGTAGTTAACCGGCAGTTTTTAGCCTAATCCCTATTTTTATTGCTGAAGTGTGGGATTCCCGACGGCTCCAAACCATGCCAAGTTAGTGAGGCGGGCCGTCGGGATAAAGGGCTTGGAGGGGTCGAGATGTCCGGTGTTCAGGTGAGTGATGGGTGCAAGAGTGCAGAGGTAGGTGTGTTTGGTGTGTGTAAAGTGTTCAAAGAAGTTTTACTTACCTTTACAGCCTTCCTTCCTTAAGAACATAAGAACATAAGAAATAGGAGCAGGAGTAGGCCAATCGGCCCCTCGAGCCTGCTCCGCCATTCAATAAGATCATGGCTGATCTGATCCTAACAGCCAATCTACTATCACAGAACCATCTCCTGAATCTAACAGAATTAGACACACAAAATAGGAGCAGGATCAAGCTACACGGCCCCTGGGCCTGCTCCGCTACCCACAGGGCCATGTCCGATCCGAACCTAGACTCATGTCCAAATTCCTGCCCGCTCCCCATAACCCTTAATTCCCTTTACTTCTAGGAAACTGTCTATTTCTGTTTTAAATTTATGTAATGATGTAGCTTCTACAGCTTTTTGGGGCAGCATATTCCATGGACCTACCACCCTCTGAGTGAAGTAGTTCCTCCTCATCTCAGTTTTGAAAGAGCAGCCCCTTATTCTAAGACTATGCCCCCTAGTTCTAGTTTCACCCATCAGCGGGACCATCCTCCCCGCATCCACCCGATCCAACCCCTTCACAATCTTATATGTTTCAATAAGATCGCCTCTCATTCTTCTGAACTCCAATGAGTAGAGTCCCAATCTACTCAACCTCTCCTCATATGTTCATCCCCTCATCCCCGGGATTAACCGAGTGATCCTTCTTTGTACTGACTCGAGAGCAAGTATGTCTTTCCTTAAGTATGGACACCAAAACTGTATGCAGTATTCCAGGTGCGGTCTCACCAATACCTTGTACAACTGAAGCAATACCTCCCTATTTTTATATTCTATCCCCCTAGCAATGAAAGCCAACATTCCATTGACCTTCTTAATCACTTGCTGTACCTGCATACTAACCTTTTGAGTTTCGTGCACCAGGACCCCCAGATCCCTTTGTACTTCAGTACTTTCAAGTTTCTTGCCATTAAGATAATAACTTGCTCTACAATTTTTCCTGCCAAAGTGCATAACCTCACACTTTCCAGTATTGTATTCCATCTGCCAAATCTCTGCCCACTTACTTAGCCTGTCTATGTCCCCTTGCAGGTTTTTTATGTCCTCCTCACTCACTACTTTCCCTCCCATCTTAGTATCATCTGCAAACTTTGATATGTTACACTCGGT
Source organism: Somniosus microcephalus (assembly GCF_052327205.1). Classification (NCBI taxonomy): domain Eukaryota; kingdom Metazoa; phylum Chordata; class Chondrichthyes; order Squaliformes; family Somniosidae; genus Somniosus; species Somniosus microcephalus. Next base: position 319,422,659 of record NC_140988.1, on the reverse strand, counting down.
CCCCTCCTCCAAATCGTTAATATAGATTGTAAAGAGTTGGGGACCCAGCACTGACCCCTGCGGAACACCACTAGTTACTGATTGCCAGTCTGAGAATGAACCATTTATCCCAACTCTCTGCCTTCTGTTAGATAGCCAATCCTCTATCCATGCCAGAATATTACCCCCAATCCCGTGATTTTTTATCTTAAGCAATAATCTTTTGTGTGGCACCTTGTCAAATGCCTTTTGGAAGTCTAAATACACTATGTCCACTGGTTCCCCTTTATCCACCCTATATGTTACTTCCTCAAAGAACTCCAGCAAATTTGTCAAACATGACTTCCCCTTCATAAAACCATGCTGACTTTGTCCAATTAAATTATGATTATCCAAATGTCCTGTTACTGTCTCCTTAATAATGGACTCCAAAATTTTACCTACCACAGATGTTAGGCTAACCGGTCTATAGTTTCCAGCCTTCTGTCTACTGCCCTTTTTAAATAAGGGTGTTACATTAGCAGGTTTCCAGTCTGCCGGGACCTTTGCTGAGTCCAGGGAGTTTTGGAAAATTATTACTAATGCAACCACAATCCCTACCGCCACTTCCCTCAAGACCTTAGGATGTAAGCCATCAGGTCCAGGTGATTTATCCGCCTTGAGTCCCATTATTTTACCGAGTACCACTTCCTTAGTGATTTTGATCGTGTTTAGCTCCTCCCCCCCATAGCCCCCTGTTTGTCCAGTGTTGGGATATTCTTAGTGTCCTCTACTGTAAAGACTGATACAAAATATTCATTCAGTGTTTTTGCCATCTCCATATTTCCCACCATTAATTTCCTGGTCTCATCCTCTAAGGGACCAACATTTACTTTAGCCACCCTTTTTCTTTTTATATAACTACTTGCTGGAGTGCCTGGCGGTGCCGAGGCTTTTTCGAGCGCATGTTGTTGTTGGAAGAGAGAGAGTGAGCAACTGGGGGGAAGAGAGAGAGAGCAACTGGGGGGAAGAGAGAGAGCGACTGGGGGGAAGAGAGAGAGCGACGGGGGGAAGAGAGTGAGCGACGGGGAGAAGAGAGAGAGCGACGGGGGGGAAGAGAGAGCGCAACGGGGGGGAAGAGAGAGAGTGACGGGGGGAAGAGAGAGAGCGACGGGGGGAAGAGAGAGAGCAGCGGGGGGGAGGGGAGGGGGAGGGGGGAGGGGGAGGGGGAGGGGAGGGGGAGGGGAGGGGCGGGGGGAGAGGGGAGGGGGAGGGGGGAGGGGGAGGGCGGGGGAGGGAGGGGGAGGGGGAGGAGGAGGGGGAGAAGGGGGAGGGGGAGGGAAGGGGGGAGGGGGGAAGGGGAGGGGGGAGGGGAGCAGGGGGAGGGGGAGGGGAGGGAGAGGGGAGGGAGGGGGGAGGGGAGGGGTGAGAGGAGGGGGAGGGGAGGGGGAGGGAGGGGGGAGGGGTGGAGTGGAGGGGAGGGGGAGGGGGATGGTAGGGGGAGCGGGGAGGGGAGGGGGAGGGGGTGGGGAGGGGGGAGGGGAGGGGAGGGGGAGGGGAGGGGAGGAGGGAGAGGGGGAGGGAGGGGAGAGGGAGGGGAGGGAGGGGGAGGGAGGGAGGGAGGGGTGTGTGGGGAGGGGGTGTTTGGGGGGGAGGGGAGAGGGTTGTGTGGGGGGAGGGGAGGGGGATGTGTGGGGGGGGGAAGGAGGGAGGAGAGAGGGAGGGGGGAGAGAGGGAGGGGGGAGAAAGGGAGGCGGGAGCTACCAGGCGCTTTCCCCTCTGCCGGCGATGGCTCCGCGGAGCTCCGTGCCGCACCACGTACTGCCATGGCTCAGCCCGAGCCCCGGCCTCCCGCGCCCCGCCCTGCCGAGCACCGGCCTCCTGAGCCCCGCGATCCCGCTCCCCCGAGCCATGCGCTCGCGCTCCCCCGAGCCGGCCTTTTGTTGATCGCGACGGGAGGTGCCTAGCTCGGGCGTGGCTGGGCAACAGAGGCCCAGGCTTCGCGGCCTGGAAAACAGTGAAAGGTAGGAAAATCATAGAGGTTAGAGAAAAGATTTACAAATTAATTAACTTTTTTTAAAAACAATTTGTGTTTTAAAAGCAACTTTTTTTTTGCTGGAAATGTAGATTTGAAAAGAAACACGCAGAAAGTGGGAAAAAGAAATGAACAGTTTGGAATCAAGATGGCGGCCACTCACCTCGGTTCAGAACGATAAGGCCCGCCCACACTCGCACCGATTGGTCGACCATCATGTCACCGAAGCTTAGGATTGGTCAATCGTCCTGTCACTCGACTCTAGGAGGGCCCGCCCGCATGCGTGACGAACCCGCCCCCACCACGCAGCGATTGGTCGACCGTACGATTGGTCGACCTCGACGTCACTCGATGCTGATGAGCGGATAATGAGCGGAATGTTGAAAGTTTTTTGGATACTGCGGGCGCAATTTTTGTCTCGCCGAAATGTAAATACACTTATGACCATTCTGGAATCGTAAGCTTTCTTTTGATGTCACGCACGTGTAGGTACGCTCTATAACTTGAGAGTGTATAGCCGGACAGACAGACAGACAGACAGACAGACAGACAGACAGACAGTTGGAATGACAGACAGAAGAACCGCTTTATATATATAGATAAAAATTCTTACTGTCTGTTTTTATATTTTTTGCTAATTTACTTTCATAATCTATCTTCCCTTTCTTAATCAATCTTTGTTATTTTTTGCTGTCTTTTAAAGTTTTCCCAATCCTCTATCCTCCCACTAGATTTGGCTACCTTATATGCCCTTGTTTTTAGTTGAATACTATCCTTAATTTCTTTACTTAGCCACCCTTTTACACCCTTTTCTTCTCAGTGGAATATATATTTTTTGGAAGTTGTAAAATAACTCCTTAAATGTACACCACTGATCATGTATCGTCTTACCCTTTAATCTATTTTCCCAATCCACTCTACTCAATTCCGCTCTCATAACTTCATAGTCTCCTTTATTCAAGCTTAGCACACTTGTTTGAGATCCAACCTTCTCATCCTCTAATTGAGTATGGAATTCAACCAAGTTATGGTCACTCATTCCAAGGGGATCCTTTACTAGGACATTTTTAATTAATCCTGTCTCGTTACACAGGACCAGATCTAAGGTTGCTTGCCCCCTGGTCGGTTCAGTTACATACTGCTCAAGAAACCCATCCCTAATACATTCAATGAACTCATCCTCAAGGCAGCCCTGCCCAATTTGATTTGTCCAATTAATATGATAGTTAAAATCCCCCATAATTATAGATGCTCCCTTATTACAAGCCTCAACTATTTCCTGATTGATACTCCGTCCAACAGAGTTGCAACTGTTCGGAGGCCTATAGACTATGCCCACTAGTCTTTTTTTCCCCTTATTATTCCTTATCTCCACCCAAACTGTTTCATTATCCTGATCTTTTGACCCAATATCATTTCTCTGTATTGCAGTGATTCCTTCCTTTATTAACATAGCCACCCCACCTCCCCTTCCTTCCTGCCTGTCCTTCCTGATCGTTAAATAACCTGGTATGTTTAATTCCCAGGCATTGTCACCCTGCAGCCATGTTTCTGTAATGGCCACAAGATCATACCCATATGTAATTATTTGTGCCATTAACTCGTCTATTTTGTTACGAATGCTACGTGCATTCAGATAGAGAACTTTCAAATATGTTTTGTGACACTTCGTTCCTGCTTTTGCCCTTTTTATTACTTTACCTTTTACTCCATACCTTCTGCCCCTTCCTGACATGCTCTGGTTTTTATTTTCCCCTCTGCTACCTAAGTCTATGACCTTCTCTGTTGTCATTTTTATTATTTGCTCTCTAGGAACCTCCCCCCCACTAGTTAGTTTAAAGCCCTCTCTACAGCCCTAGTTATATGATCCGCCAGGACTCTAGTCCCAGCACTGGCCAAGTGAAGCCCGTCCCAACGGAACAGCTCCCTCCTGCCCCAGTACTGGCGCCAGTGTCCCAGGAAGCAAAACCCATTTCTCCCACACCAGTCTTTGAGCCACGCATTTAACTCTAATTTTATTTGTCCTAGCCAAATTCGCTCGTGGCTCAGGTAATAATCCAGAGATTATTACCCTTGAGGTTCTGTTTTTTAATTTGACCCCTAGCTGCTCATACTCCTTTAACAGAACCGGCTTCCTAGTCCTATCTACGTCGTTTGTACCAACATGGACCACGACAACTGGATCCACCCCCTCCCACTGCAAGTTTCTTTCCAGCCCAGAGGAGATCTCCTTAACCCTGGCACCGGATAGGCAACACAGCCTTCGGGACTCTCGCTCGCGGCTGCAGAGAACTCTATCTATCCCCCTAATAATACTATCCCCTACCACTACAACATTTCTATTTACTCCCCCCTCTTGAATGGCCCCCCATTCCATGGTGCTGTGGCCAGGTTGCTCATCCTCCCTGCAGTCCCTGCTCCTGTCCCCACAGGGAGTAAGAACCTTGAACCTGTGGGACAAGAGCAAGGGCTGCGGCTCCTCCAGCTCTACCTCCTGGATCCCCGTACCTGTCTCACTCGTAGTCACACCGTCCTGTCCCTGACCATGGGCTACATCTGAATTAATTAACTTCATAGGTGTGACCACCTCCTGATACACAGTGTCCAGGTACTTCTCCCCCTCCCTGATGTGTCGCAGTGTCTGAAGCTCAGACTCCAGCTCATCAACACGGAGCTGGAGTTCCTGTAGCAGCAGACACTTGTCACAGACGTAATCACCGTGAGCCTCAATGGGGTTCAGCGGCTCCCACATCTCGCAACAGTAACACATCACCTGCTCCATTCTATGTAATTAATTAAATTTTTTATTGTTAGTTATGGACACCCTCTGCCCGATTTTAGATGCTAGTATCCCCTTTAATTAATTAGATTTAAATTAAATCAATCCCTCTAATTACACCAGTTAAATGGTTTACCAACAGTCACTCTGCACCAGAAAGGCCTTATTAACTACAACCCACAGAGTTAAAGTCTGAAAAGAGCACCTAACACCCCACTTACCCTAACTCACACTTACCCAAACTCACAGCACTCTCTGATGACTCGCACTCAGTGCTTGCTCCCACTAGCACTGGTCTTTTTATACTGTTTGTTTGTTTACAGCCAAATGAGTCACCCCTGCTGATTGGTTAGAAAACTGGTTTCCACTGTCTGCTGTGCCAATTTACTCCTACTACAGTGTAACCTTGTTTTACTCTTCTTAAACCAACAGAATCCCAAATATTGAACTTTTCCCCTTTACTTAAACTGCTTAAGTAAGCTTATCAAGAATGATTTAAAGGTCTCAGGAGTCCCTCATCTCACCGGCACAGAAAGCAGAATGGCCGCGATCTGTCAAAAATTGCAGCATTCAGCTTTCTGTTCCGGAGAGACCTCTAAATCATCCTGAAAGGAAGGAATTAACTTGGAGCACAGATTGTCAGTGTTTGACAGCTTCAATCAGCTGTTGAATGCTGATATTTCATCTGTCAAAAGGTCTTGACAGATGAAATATCAATCTGTGATGTCACCTGTTGCCGGGTGGCCCTTAATTGGCCTGCTGAGCCCGCTGGGCGGGCTCAACAAGGTCAATCAAGTCAAAATCGCATGGGTTGGCTACAACTCGATGGAGGCGGGACTACAACCCCGAAAGTTGTAGTCCCGCCTCCTACCCGCCTGCTCAATGAAAATGCAGCCCTATAAATCCATTCTTTCTTTCCCTTTTATTGCCTTGCATGAGAACGTAAGGAAAGTGGCCCTTTAAAAAATGTTTCATAGGTGGATTGAACCAGATAGTCCACTGATTTCCTTATGCATTGTATTTGTACAAGATGTCAGTGGATCATTTTGTATAAAATAAAAGAGCTGAAATTCTCTTTACTTTCTTCCCCTTCCCCCCTTCAATATCCCCTCTCCCCTCTTCCTCTCCATGGTGGGATGTGGTTGCACTGGTGCTGCACACCCTTTGGAGCTTTGTCCAAATGGCCATTAATCAATCACGTAAGTGAGTGTTAATAATGTTCATGACCATAGGAGTGGGAAGATATTGGCCTCATCTAATGTCCACAGACATGCATGTTCCAACAAAATCAGGAGCAAGGCCCTAGCCCAGGGATTCCTATGCCAATCAAGGTGCAATTATTGGCACCCATCTGAGATCATCTAATTCAGCACAAACTGCGGTCGAATCTGGGACCTTCCTCGTCTGTATGACTCAGTACCATGACAGGTAATATGGAGGGAGCATCTCTTCACTTTCTATTGAATCTTAATGGAGATTATTAAATGAAAGGACGTTTTCTTTTATACTGTCTTGCTGAAAATACCCTTAGTGAGCCTATTTTAGGCACAAAAACAGATTGACTGGTCATTCGACTCATAGCTGTTTGCAGATTGCTCGAGGTGTGGAATATCTGCTGAACTTATCTATGTCAGTGGCAGCTTGGCTCAGTTATTATTGGTATTTCCGTCTTTGGGCGTTCATGTTCCACTCCAGAAGTTACGCATATAATCTAGGCTGACTCTCAGGTGTAGTAATGAGGGAAAGCTACATTGTCAGAAGTCTTTGTCTTCTTCTTTCGTATGGTAGTAGCAGAGCAAATCAAATGCAATATCTAAATCAGATATCCAAGCCAAAGCCTCCGGTGTAACAGCGTGGATATCTTGTAGGCTGCCTGTGAATTTCCTCTGAGCGCAGTGCTCAATGATGTGCTCCAGGATCTGATTAGGAGCTCCACATTCGCATGATGGGGATGCTTTAATCTTCCATCTATGGAGAAGGTGGCAGCATCTACCATGACCAGTTCAGAGGCAGTTGATGGTTGTCCACTGTTTGTGAGGAAGGTTTGATCCTTCAGGTTGTACTGTGGGGTCCTCTATAAGGAATCTATTCCATATGTCACAGTTCTTCCAAGCATTTCGCCAGCGGTCATCAAGGCTGAGGGGGAAATCGCTGAAGGGCTTCGGCGACGGTCCAAAATGGCCTTCTAGATTTGAGACGGGTTGGTGGTAGGTTGTTCAAGTCGGCCTGGATCGGCATGTCTTTGCTGGTGTAGCGGTCGTATTCGCTGGAGACTGCATATTCGCGGTGTATGTGTCAGAGGTGCTGTCCTTTGGTGGGATTAACACAAGTGTAATGATCAGTAACCTGTCATTCTGGAATGGTACACTAGGTGGTGCTGTATGTATATAAGAGTGGGCTACCCACGATGCACCAGGCTACCCACAAGGCAGCAGTCAAGATGGATGCCTTTACAGATACTGTACCTAGTCCACATGTGCTCAATAAAGTGTCTAGCAAAAGCTAACTGTTCTTAATAAAAATGACTAGTTATTAATGAACATAACATGGTACCAGGATTGGTAAGATCTGCTGAATATTGTGTAACGCGACATGGAGAATTTGAAGCCACCAGAGCGTTTGAAACTCACAGAAAATGTCGACTACAATTGGCAGACTTTTAAACAACAATTCAAACTCTACATTGCTGCCATCGGGTACAGTATGAAGCCAGACGCAAGGAAAATAGCATTGCTGTTCACGGTTGCAGGCCCATAGGCAATAGAGGTATTTAATACATTTGTATTTAATCCAGAGGAGAACAGAGAAAAATTAGACGATGTGATAAAGAAGTTTGATACACATTGTTCTCCCAAAAAGAATGAAACCTATGAGAGGTACATCTTCCATTCTCAGACACAGCAGCAAAATGAGACTTTTGATAGCTTTATGACTGATCTGAAACTGAAAGCACAGACATGTAATTTCTCTGAGCTGAAAGCATCCATGATTCGTGACCAGATTGTGTTTGGTATTCATGATAAAAAAGTCAGGGAATGTCTGTTGAGAGAAACCGAACTAACATTGGAAATTGCTGTGAAAATATGCCAAGCCAGCGAGCTAGCTCAAAAGCACGCGAAGACTTTCAGTGAAATCAATAATGATGCGATTGTAATGAGTGATAATGCTGCTGTCGGTGCTGTGTCCTACAAGGGGAAGAAACGTGGGCAGAACAGAAATGAAAAGCAATCGGAGGATGAAATTTTTAATTGTAAACGCTGTGGTTACAAACACCAGTTAAGACAATGCCCAGCGTTTGGAAAAATGTGCACAAAGTGTAATGGAAAGAATCACTTTGCCAAACAATGCTTTTCAAAAGTAAAAACAAAGAAAGGGCAACGAGTTAATGTGATTGAGGACACTGATTTAAGTGAGACATTTTTTGTAGGAATGGTGTCATGTGACAATATAGAAAAGGATACAGAAAATGTGCAGCCCTCAGGAATAAACAATGCTGAACATAAAGTTAATGCAGTAAAAGAGGACACATGGATGATCCCACTGCAGGTAAATGGAGCATTAGTTACATTGAAACTAGACACTGGGGCAAAAGCAAACTTAATCAGTATGAGTGACATTAAAAATATGAAAGAAAAGCCCAAAATACAGAAAAAGTTAGTACTACTGAAGAGCTATAATGGACAGAAAATAGATAGCTTAGGTGTATGCAGACTTAAAGTGACAGTCAAAGACAAAGTGCATCATCTCATGTTTTCTGTTGTGGCTGAAGGACTTGATTCACTACTAGGTGACAAAGCTTGTGAGGACTTAGAACTGGTCAAGAGAGCATACCGTATAAACTGTGCCATAAACAGACCAGACGACTCAGTGGATTCTGTAGTAAATAATTTCCAGGATGTGTTCAAAGGATTTGGAGTTCTACCATTCACATACAAGATCCAGCTAAAGGAGGATGCTCAGCCAGTGGTACATGCTCCACGAAGAGTTCCAGCACCCCTGCGTGACCGGCTCAAGAATGAACTGGACAGAATGACCACACTAGGAGTCATCAGGAAAGTCAAAGAGCCAACAGACTGGGTTAACTCCATGGTATGTGTAAAGAAAAAGAACAATGATCTAAGAATATGCATGGATCCAAAGGACTTAAATGCAAACATAAAACGTGAACACTACCAGATTCCCAAGCGAGAAGAAATCACCAGTGAAATGTCAGGTGCCAGATACTTTACAAAGCTCGATGCGTCACAAGGATTTTGGCAACTAAAACTGGATGAAGAGAGCACCAAATACTGTACCTTCAACACACCATTTGGCAGGTATTGTTTCCTCAGAATGCCTTTCGGGATAATATCTGCATCTGAAATCTTTCATAGAGCGATGGAACACATAATTGAAGGTCTGGAAGGAGTTCGGGTCTATGTTGATGACATCATCATCTGGGGCTCCACACTGGAAGAACACAATGAGAGACTGACTAAAGTGCTACAGAGCATACGCCGGAATGGACTGAAGCTCAACAAAGCTAAGTGTCAGTTTGGCGTCCAGGAAGTCACTTTCCTAGGAGATAATCTATCTGGTAAAGGAATAGAGCCAGATATGGAAAAAGTAAACGCCATACTCAAAATGCCCCGACCCACTGACAAAAAAGGAGTGCTACGCATTATGGGGATGATAAACTTCATTGGAAAGTTCATTCCTAATTTGTCAGCCAAGACAGCCTGTCTGCGAGACCTGCTACATAAAACAAATGAGTTCGCATGGACAGAAAGACATGAACAAGAGTGGATAAACCTCAAAACAGTGCTGACAACCACACCTGTACTCACCTTCTTTGACCCAACAAAAAGAATCAAAGTGTCAACGGATGCATCAAAAGATGGCCTAGGTGCGGTCTTGCTACAAGCAGAGGGTGAAGATTGGAAGCCTGTTGCCTATGCCTCCAGGTCTATGACTGATACTGAGTGTTGATACGCCCAGATTGAAAAGGAATGTCTAGGCTTGGTAGTTGGACTAGAAAAGTTTCATGGCTACATATATGGACTTCCCACCTTCACAGTTGAGACAGACCTCAGCCCTCTGGTTGCCATCATAAAAAAAAACCTGAATGAGATGTCTCCAAGGATTCAACGACTCATGATGAAGCTGCAAAGATATGACTTTGAACTGATCTACACACCAGTGTTAGCAGATGCACTATCCCGAGCACCCACAATGAGTCATGTGAGCTCTACTGAAGAAGACGTGGATGTTCATGTGAGTATGGTCACTGCTGCGCTGCCCGTGTCAGACACAAAATCAAAGCAAATAGCAGAAGAAACTGTAAAAGATACAGTATTACAAACAGTAATAGAGAACATTCTTCATGGTTGGCCAAAAGGTTCCTGTCCAAAATATTTTCACATAAGGTCAGAATTGAGTGTCGCAAGTGGACTATTACTAAAACAGAACAGAATAGTCATTCCACAGGCTCTACGTCAAGACATGCTCAAAAGGATTCATGAGAGACACCTCGGAATTGAAAATTGCAACAGGAGAGCAAGAGACACTGTTTATTGGCCTGGCATAAATAAGGACATTGAGAACATGATAGGCAAATGTGAGACATGTCAGAAACACCAAAACAAACAAGCAAAGGAACCAATGATAGTAGCTGACATGCCAACAGCACCATGGCAAAAGGTTGGTATGGATCTTTTTCATTTAAATGGTAAAGACTATCTAATAGTGATTGATTACTATTCTAACTATCCTGAGATGGCGCTGCTCTCAAGCACCACAGCAAGCAGTGTCATAATACATGTGAAATCCATCTTCCCCAGACATGGAATTCCCAGGATTGCCATTAGCGACAATGGTCCATGCTTCAACTGTAAGGAGTGGCAACAGTTTGCAGCACATTATGACTTTCAACACATCACATCCAGTCCTTTGTATGCTCAGTCGAATGGTAAGGCAGAGAAAGGTGTTCAAGTTCTCAAGCAGCTACTGAAGAAAGCGACAGAAAGCAAGTCTGATCCTTATCTCGCCCTGCTGAGCTACCGAGCCTCACCTTTAGACTCTGGCTCTTCACCTGCTGAACTCCTAATGGGTCGCATGTTGCGTACCACGCTACCCTGCTGTGCAAAAGAAAAGCAGAGTAAGGAACTGAGACAGAGACTTCAACTGTTAAAGCTGAAACAGAAATCATACTATGACAAGTCATCCAAAACTCTGAAACCATTGACAAGGGATGATGTTGTCAGGATTGATGATCCAGATGCATGGAACAGGAAAGTTACAGTTCTTGAGGAAGTAGGACCAAGGTCATACACTTTTAGAACTGAGGAAGGACAGATTCTCAGGAGGAACCGCCGTTCCCTCCTAAAAACACAAGAGACTATCAAAGAGCAAATCGATGACAATGCCGCAACTGAATCTTGTCACTCATCACCAGAACAATCTAACACAAATACACATACAGGCTCTCATGAAAACACATCAGACTTACCTGTGCTGAGAAGATCCACACGTGAAGTAAAAAAGCCTGATAGACTTAATCTTTGAGTACAAAGAAAACTACATTGAAAATGTATTGACTGTTGAAGATGTTTATGTTGTTATGATTGATTGATATTGATTGATACTGATTTTGTTTAACCTCAAAGAAAGGGGGATGTAATGATCAGTAACCTGTCATTCTGGAATGGTACACTAGGTGGTGCTGTATGTATATAAGAGTGGGCTACCCACGATGCACCAGGCTGCCCACAAGGCTGCAGTCAAGATGGATGCCTCTACAGATACTGTACCTCGTCCACATGTGCTCAATAAAGTGTCTAGCAAAAGCTAGCTGTTCTTAATAAAAACGACTAGTTATTAATGAACATAACACCAAGGTCCCATTTTATCTGCTCTGATATTATAAGTGAATGTTAAATAATCCATGGTACTATATGAAATAGAGTGGGGTGTTCTCCCTATGTCCTAGAAAGATTCTTGCTTCAGCGAACGTCACAAAAACAGATTAACTGGTCATTCATCTTATTGCTGTTTGTGGGACTATGTGCACAAAATGGTTGCTCGTTTGCCTATATAACAACTATAAATCTACTTCAAATGAATTCAAAGCACTTTGGAATATTTGAGATAAGGTGGTATATAAATCAAAGCATTATTTTTATTATTGCTATTATATATACTGCTACTTTGTTGCTGACTGATATGGTTTGGTAGCAGAGTGGGTATGTTACTGGACCAGTAATCCAGAGGCCTGGACTAATGGTCAGGAGACATGAGTTCATCATCCCACCAGGGCAGCTGGGGAATTTAAATTCAATTAAATAAATCTGGAATAAAAAGCTAGTATCTATAATGGTGACCATGAAACTACTGGATTGTTGTATAAAACCCATCTGGTTCATGTATGTCCTTTAGGGAAATCTGCTGTTCTTACCCAGTCTGGCCTATATGTGATTCCAGACCCACAGCAATATGGTTGACTCTTAACTGCCCTCTGCCACTCAGTTGTATTCAACTTCTCGAGGGCAATTAGGGATTGGCAATAAATGCTGGCCTTGCCAGTGACGCCCACATCCCGTGAATGAATTAAAAATAAATGGAACTAATTACAATATTACAATACTAATTACAAAGATAGCAAAAATGAGTGTTTTTGTTGCCAACTTCATTGTCACTTACAAAGGCTGGCTCTGATCAGACAACTGTGAAATTGGGTGTAACTCAGTTCTGCCAGGATACCAACAGTACTCTGCTTGTGCCCGTACAAGAAATTCTGGGGGGAAGCTTGAACCTTTCATCCCTGCATCCCCCACCCCCCCACACACACACACATCAAGGGGACATGTCTTGGGGAGTTTCCAGCTTAGCTCAGGAATTCTGCCCTGGGTAGGCCTCAACCAAATTCACCAGTTGGTGAGAGTTCCGTGAAGGTCCCAGGAAAGATTCTAAATTCTCCCAGACAGAGTAAGTCAATCCCGGAGGGGATTAATTTTCTTTGGCTCCTTTTAGAGCTGAAGATTTTGCAAGTTACCTGAGACTTTGGCCCACAAAGGCTGGATCAGGCTGCTGCTGCTGAAGCACCCCTGCATAGGCTGACAGCTGAACCTGACTATGCTAATGACCCTCTCCCTGCAATTTAGGTTGAGTGTCTCCATCTTCAGTATTGGCGGACATACAGTCCACTCCGCCACGCTTCCACTGGCTGAGTAGGTCCATCGCAAATTGGCACTGGGGTCCTAGATTTGGCCCAGCACCAAAATTTCCTCCAGATGAACAAATTCTCCAGTAGTACTAACTAATCAAGTGAAATTTGACTCCACATTTGAAGTTCTCTGTATACAAGGAAGAAAGGACACTTTTTAATTTGGTACTTCTGTAGTTCAGATTGTGGGACAGCAGCATCTCTGTTCTGGCTCCCCACGTTTATATTGTCAAAAATGACTCTGTTATACCTATGGCATAATCGTTAAGGTCTATGGGGGGGATTTTCCCAGCCCTGGGGAGGCGGGTATGCAGGTGGGACTGCCGGGAAAATGGCAGAATCTGGGAGCGGGTGCCCATCCCGCCCCCAACCTGCCTCTGTGCCATCTTCCCAGGAGGTGGGTACCCAACCCATGCTGGGTCCCGTCTCCTCGAGGCGGGAAGGGGATTAGCGCCAATTATACTGCCAGTTATCAGGCAGTTAACAGGCAGTTTTTTGGCTAATCCCTATTTTGAGCCCTAAAGTGTGGGCTTCCCGACGGCTCCAAACCTCACCAGGGTCAGCGAGGCGAGCCGTGGGTCTGCCGGGGTCGGAGGGGCCGAAATGTCCGGTGTGCAGGTGCGTGATGAGTGCAAGTCTGGAGAGGCAAGTGTGTGAGGTGAGTCTAAAGTGTTTTAATAAGATTACTAACCTTTGCTTCTTCCTCCAGGCTTCATCCCTTCAGGCTGCGGAGCTGCCTCATCTCCACGGCAGAGATGACAGAATGGTTGCTGCATTCTCCGATGCAACAGCCATCTGATTTTTGCTGAGGAAAGAGGTTTGGTGAGTCTCAAGTACAAGGACTCACCAAAGAACAGAGATTGTCAGTGTTTGGCAGCTTCTCAAAGCTATCAAATGATGACAATTCATTTGTCAAAGATTTTTGACAGATGAAACATCATACGCTGATGTTCTCTGTCACTGGATTTCCCTTAATTGGCCGGCTAGGCCTGCTGGGCGGGCTTAACAAGGCCAATCAAGGGAAAATAGCATGGGTTGGCCAGATGTCGATGGAGGTGGGACTAAAACTCGACAAGCAGCTTTCCCGCCTCCATCACGTTCCCATTGATAAAATCACCCCCTATGATTCTGTAATTGGGATAAGAGAGACAGTTGTAGCTGCCGCAAGGATCCCATGACCTGAACTAGAGAAGTACCGAATGTAAAAATAATGATTCTGTCTGGGAGAGAGTTTCACAGGCAGGAGAAGTGGTGCACAAAGTTTCACTGCTAGAAAACTGTGTGGATCTTATTGCAAATAAGTTCAAGTCCCACTCCAGGGACTTGAGCATATAAAGCTAGGCTGACACTCCAGTGCAGTGCTGATGGAGTGCTGCAGTGTCGGAGGCACCGTCTTTCAGATGAGATGTTAAACCGAGGCCACGTCTGCTCTCTCAGTTCGACGTGAAAGATCCCATGGCACTATTTCGAAGAAGAGCAGGGGAGTTATCCCCGGTGTCCTAGTCAATATTTATCCCTCAACCAACATAACAAAAACAGATTATCTGGTCATTATCACATTGCTGTTTTGTGGGACCTTGCTGTGCGCAAATTGCCTGCCGCGTTTCCCACATTACAACAGTGACTACACTCCAAAAAAGCATGCCATTGGCTGTAAAGCGCTTTGAGACATCCGGTGGTCGTGAAAGGCGCTATATAATGCAAGTCCTTCTTTCTTCCAAATCTTTCATAAGTTGCTCTTAAGTTGGTCACACTAGTGAACCGACTCCCAATGTGCAGGTCTCACACTCTTAGCAACGACCTCCCATCCCCTTTTCCCTTACTCTGTACATGCTTAAAAGCTGTTCAGCTCCAACATCTTCTAGTTCGGATGAAAGGCCATCAACCTGAAACATCTGTTTCTCTCTCCACAGATCTGCCTGCCCTGCTAAATGTTTCCAGCATTTTCATTTTTTTATTTCCGATTTTCAGCATCTGCAGTATTTTGCTTTTGTGCCAAAATAAGCTTGCCAGATTCACCGAGGCTGGTCACCGGGGAGACTTGGTGAAAAGCGAGTCTCTGGGCCATCGGTTAGTGAATTTGGCGAGTTTACTTTGCCCTTATGCCTGCTGTGCAAGATCCAAATGCTGAGACCAGACGGCACTAGACCAGAATGAAATAATATAAAAGCAGCCACAAACCCTCCCACATTTGGCACAATCTACATTTACAGGTTTCCCAGCTCCAGTGCCCGATCTAATAATAATCCATCAGACATAATGATGAGCAAATTATGGTCATACCCTTTGCAACAAAACATACCCAAAGCAAATGAACCTAGCAGTAATGTAAAATGTTTTCACAAACAGGCTTTGCCTCTGAAAGGGCCTCTTTTGTTAGCAAATCTCTCATTACCTCCACTCATGCTGCCTAAATGCTTAAGTAGCATGTTTTTTAAAAAGGAAACCAATTAGTGCCTCATCAGCGCCAATTAGGAGAGACAAAGGCAGTGTAAAGATAACTCAATGAGAGAGAGCAGCACAGCGTCATTTAAGTAGTTAAGACACATTGAACGATTCACGCTGCTGGCTGTGCCAGGACCATTCACCTTTTCTCCTTTCGGATGCATTTAAGCCCTAATTCTGCTTTGCTGGGAAGCTGCTCCTCCTGGGAGTCTCAGAGATCCCATTCAGAAGCTATCTGCTCTGAGCTCCCAAAGCAGAAGGGCCCAGACAATCGCATATTGTGAGCTGAATGCTTACTTAAACCACTGCAAAAATTCATCAACAAAGCCGTGTTTTCAGTGACTAGACAGAATAAGTTAAAGGCCAGCTTTACATTCATTAAAAGCTCTATTTGTACTATCTAATAATGACATGGGAGGGCAACAATGTAATTCTCTTCCAATAAAAAAAACCCCGGCTTCAGGCAGTTAATTTGGTGCTTGTAATAAATGACCAAGCATTAATTAGCGCACGGGGAAACCCTAATTTCCTCTGCAGCTTTCCTCTCCATTTACTCCCCTTTTACACAAGCTTGGATGAGCCGTTCTAATGAAATTACCTCATTAATGCCTTTGTTCAAACACAGTAACTCTTTCAGTCTGCTCCATTTAGTGCTAATTTGATGCTGTCAAAAGCAGGAGGGTGCATTCATGTCTCCGATTAAGGATTTTTTTTATATAGTGGATAGTTTTAAATAATGAGGACTGCAAGCAGTGAGATATAATTGGGAGCAAGCAGCACTTCAGCAAATATTTGAAATCTTTTTTGAGCACAACCCCATGTACGCCGTCTATTAATTAACTGAAAATGTTTTCAAATGAGACAAGATGTTTTTGTGTCAACAGACCTGCCTTCAACTGTTGAGGAGAAAATCCGAACATAAAGTGCCCTTTCTGGGGCTGCACTCATACCAAAGCTACACAACATCTTATTGAAAACAAAAAAGTGCAGGATTTTGTTGAATTCTGAAAGCTTTCAGGCCACATAAAGTGTGAACAAATTGTAACTCCGAAAGAATTTGGATGGTGTTTTATGGACACTGATGGGATTCATTAGGACAATCCACATTTCTATAGTTATTTTTAATGAGGTTAAAACTTATTTTGCAACATAGATATACAATTGTCTTTATTTTTTTAATTAAGGAACCTAGATGAAAGGACTATGCCCTATTGCAGGACGCTCATAAGATTGAAAATAATAGAAAATATGATTTAAACTAAGAAGTAGTGGTTGTGTGATGGCAAACTGGGGTGTAAAAGCTTGCAGATTATAGAAAGAAGGGAAGACTAATACTGTTCTAACTCTATCCCACCCAAGTCCCACGCCTTTATGTGTCCACTGCAACTGCACTAAGAATGTATCTATCTCCTTGTCAAACACTTGCATGATTTTTATATTTTTGTTCTTGTTGAGCAAATTATTAATATATCCTAAGGCATTCTACTTTATGCTTTATATTCCCTTTTGATTCATAATTATTGTTGGATTAGGCTTTTGTAGTACTTAGGCTCAAAGCTGCACTTTAAAAGACAACCTATTGGATCTCCGAAAGGATCTCTGTAAGACATTAGTACTGATCTTACATGTCTAATTTCATTTCTTGGAAAGGAAGAAGTCAGATTGGAGACCTTTTTTAGGACACGACTTATTTTCCATATTCATAAATTAAACCTATAAATAAAATGTATTTTTCTATAATGATACTTGATATAAATATATAGGTAAGCATCAAAGAATATACTATATAAAATACAGTTTATATGAAATCAGTCTTTATCATCATCATCATCACAAGACCCATGCTACTACATTCTCCTTTCTGCTATCTTCTGCATCTGCTTGGTCATTAATACTTTTCTTTCTGGATCTTCCTGTACACTGTCCCACCTTCTAAGGCTTGACTTCTGCCTAACTGGAGCTCATCTATCACCCTTCCAAGGGGAAACATGGCCTGTTCATTGCAATGGGTGCACATGTCCTACTTAGTGCAGTCTTCTCACAATTTTCTGGGCTATTTCTGCATGCAGGCCCCTCTTCATTAGCTTTGGTCACTCTGGCCTCAGAGCTGATAATGTGCAGCATGGTTGAAAAGCATCTAGCTTTTGCTTTTCTTCTCACATCAGGATGTAAGTCTCAACACCAATCAAACAAAAATGGGTACTTACCTAAGCACCCTCCTTTCATGTATGGAATATGCATTTATTCCTAACACTTTTTAATTCGAACTAATTAATAACATTTTTTGAAGGAGGTGAAGTGAATTTACAGCCCTGATTTTGCTGGAGCAGGGCATCTCACAATGTGTCCTGTTAGTTAGACTTGTTCGTGCATGTTCAGGTTTTAAAATATTTTGTCCACAAAGTTGCTGAAAGTGCAAGCTGATAATGGCGTCGCGAGGTCAACAGGGCATCTGGGACTTCAGTCAACAACGGGACCAACAGCCTATCTCCTTAACCAATGAGATTAAAGGATTGAGAAATAAACAGAAGAAGGACTGAGAAGAGGGATGAATTAGAGTGGGTGACTTCAAATCAGGTACAGAAAGAGAAATAAAGAGAGGGAAAGAAAGATTGGATTAAGAAAGAGAAAAAAAAGAGACAGAAAGGAAAAGTAAGAGAAAACATTGGCCCAGTAATTCGGGTCCCAACGCGTGAGTACGGACGGGGTACTCACGCGTGGGCCCGATGGAAGTGCCGGTTTTCAGAATGCACAGCGCATGCGCTGAAAACCGGCATTTCCTGTCCTCTGAAGCAAGGGGTTAAGAGGCGGAACGCGTGCAACGTTTCAGGCAGCGCGTGCGCGCTGAAATTCCTTTTTTTTTAAAGAGTTGCCCATGCGTAAAGGCCTCCGGTTTTTACGCGTGAAAAAGCAGACGTAAGTACTTCGTTTTAAAAGGTAAGTGGTCTATTAATAAAATTTAGAATTTTTTTCCACAGGTTTATTATTTCTAAAGAATTTATAGTAAGGTAAGTGTATTTTTAGACCCGATTTGTTAAAAAACTATTTTTTTCAAAAATTTGATTAATTGTTTAAAATAGTTTTTTTACAGTTATTCATAGTTCATTTATTTAGTGGGATGTTTTTTTAACTTTTATTTGAAGTTTAAGTACTGTTTTGGGCGCCCTGAGTTTTCATGAGTTTGACAGTTCTTACTATCAAACTCATGAATGAACTTTTGCAACCTCCAATTGGTTGCCCAGTGCTCACGTGATCCCAGCTGGCTCATCGAACTAACTACGCCGCTGGATCACGCAAGCACAGCGCGTCGGGAGCTGGACCGGGTCACAGAGCGGAAATCCACGCAGGCCCAGGCCTCAAATGTCGGCGCGATAGGTAAGTGTAGGTCGGAGGCTTGCACCCGCGGGAAGCCCCCGACCCGAATTTCTGGGGCATTAACAAAATTAAAATTTGAGATTTTTTGAACCTCCTAAAACAATTCACAACTTGAAGGATTGAGAATCCACACTTTTAATTGTTCCCTTTCTGGATAAGAGAGGTTGATTGGCAGTCATTAACAATTATCACATCATCAATAAGATGCTGTTAATTAATAGACTTAACTTCCTGTGGTGAGTTTAATGTGCAAATGCAGCAACTTAATGGTGAGGCTAAGAAGCCATTTACACGAAGCTAAGGGTGGAGCGGCGCAAATCGTCCAGCAACGTGTGGCGATTTGCAATTCACAGGGTATCTCTTCCTCACCACAAATTGCTGGCCGGTTTGCACATTAATAACAGTGTTTGTCATTCGGACGCTGTTATTTTTCACAAAATCTGGGCCTATGCTTATCAAGGAGATGCATGATAGTAGAGAATGGAACATTGTTCCACATAATTGCACTCATGTTTGCATCAGGCACTCCAAGTCAAATACAGCATGAGATACAGAATAAAGCTTTCTGTAAGCTGTCCCAAAATGTACCTCCACCTCAAAAATCACATCTTCTACAACAGCTACTGAGGGCTTCCCCATATCCCATACCAGCTGCGGTCTGTCTGACTCAGTATCAATTTTTGCCAAATTAGGATACATTTGTACTAGTGTTACATAAGAACATAAGAAATAGGAGCAGGAATAGGCCACTTGGCCCCTCGAGCCTGCTCCGCCATTCAATAAGATCATGGCTGATCTTGGGCTCAAAGCCACTTCCCTGCCCACTCCCTATCACTCCCTTATCTTGCAAAAATCTGTCTATCTCCACCTTAAATGTATTTAATGACCCAGCCTCCACGGCTCTCTGGGGCAGAGAATTCCACAGATTTACGATCCTCTGAGAGAAGAAATTCCTCCTCATCTCAGTTCTAAAAACTAGAAACTTGGTTATGAATGTTTAAGTTTCTTTTGCTTAGGACCTTTAAGACTATTAGAATTGCCTGCTTTACCCTTATGGTGCCAGCACAGTAGCAACATCTCGCACCAAATTTACATCGGCAGATTTATGGAAGTATGAACTGTTATACCAGCTGAAGTGATACTGACTCGTCCCCACGAGCATCCATTGAATTATTAAACAGGATTACACATACATGAGACTTAAAATAGTAGAAAATAAAAAGCAATAATTTTGTTAAAAAATTATATTTCAATAAACGTCCAAGAAAAACAACTGGAGTGTGTGTGTAATTACAGAAAAATGTACACTGCATTCTAACCTCAGTGGTGTTGTAACGTTTTCTTAAGTTGTCCTATTTATTGTTATTAGTATATTACAGACTTTGCTTATCGCTTGTAGAGAATTGCAAATCACTAATACTAAAATAGATCAAAGATTAAATCTAAAAATCTCCTGTAATTAATCTTTTTATGTCAAACTGCTCCTTTGAAAATATGTAGGAGTTGTCAGCCTGTTGTACGTTCAGTCATTGTCTTCCTTCGATGCCTAATCCTTAAGAATTACAATACTTTCAGCTTTGCTCATCTCAGACAAAGCAGAAATCTACCCATCAGAGCGGCTCTCCAATCTCCACACCATATGGCACTCTGCTAACCAAAAAATTATCTATGCGCCTCATTCTTTTAATACATTCCAATAGGAGCTGATTCTGACAATTTTTTCTCAGTTAATTCTGATCAATTGAATAATCTGTTTGCAGCAAATGGTATTCTCTTAGGCAAAACGAATACAAGTATTTTTATAGAAATATTAGTTTACATTTTTTAATTAATCTGCTTGGGAAGAAAGCAGCCATTATTACATGATGTAAGATGAGACTGATTAATTGGGCTGTAAGCAGAGTCAAAAGGGATTCACCTATCTTCCTCGTTCAGATGCTACTTGACCTGCTCCGTATTTCCAAAATTTAAATTTCTTTTTATTTCAGGTTTTCAGCATTTCACTATGGCAGCCAGGCAAGTCAAGCCATTAGAGGCTGACATCCAATGTGGAGGTCATTCATTTAGGCCCAATCGTTCCTTTTAACTTGATTCATTTGTTGAGTGAGAAAGAGAGAGAGGAGTGATTTTGTCAGAACACTATGGGGTCGATTTTCAGTGTGCCGTGGAGTCGGGATTGGAGGCGTGCGGGGGGTTAAATTCCCGAATTCGGGGGTCCCGACACCATCCCGCCCAAAACCCGCCTCCATGTAAGTTTCAAAGGAGGCGAGTACCTGCCCCGCACTGGGACCCGCCGACCCGAGGCGGGAAGGGATTAGTGCCAATTAACTGCCTGTTAACAGGTAGTTAACAGGCAGTTTTTAGCCTAATCCCTATTTTGAAGGTTGTCGTGTGGGATTCCCGATGGCTCCAAACCACGCCAAGTTAGAGGAGTCAGGCCGTCGGGTTGAAGGACTTGGAGGGGTCGAGATGTCAGTGTTCAGGTGAGTGATGAGTGCATGAGTGCAAAGGTAAGTGTGTTTGGTGTGTCTAAAGTGTGTAAAGAAGTTTAAATTACCTGTACTTACCTTTACAGCCTTCCTTCCTCTAGGTTTCGGGAGTCCATCATCCAGCCGGCACAGAAAGCAGAATGGCTGCGATCTGTCAAAAGTGACAGCCTGCAGCTTTCAGTGCCAGTGAGATTTCTGAGTCTGCGTAGAAGGACTCAGATTAGAAGTAAGACTGTCAGTGTTTGACAGCTTCAAACAGCTGTGAAACACTGATATTTCATCTGTCAACACGTCTTGACAGATGAAATTTCAGTCTGTGACGTCACCTGTTGCCGGGTGGCCCTTAATTGGCCTGCTGAGCCCGCTGGGTGGGCTCAACAAGGTCAATCAAGTTAAAATCGCGTGGATTGGCCGCATCTCGATGGAGGTGGGATTACAACCCCGAAAGTTGTAGTCCCGCCTCTTTCCCGCCTTCTGAATGAAAATCCTGCCCTATGGGCTAGAAATTCGGCTCCTTTGCGCCTGCTGTTAACGCCTCCGGAGGGCGCTAACGGGGCGCAAAGGGATTATTGTCTGGGGGGAGGGGGAGCGAAAAATGTGCTTACCAAGAAATTCGGCGGGGTGTTGCTGAGGCGCTACCCGATAGTGGCGTGCCCCTGCCAGTAGCGCCCCGGGCCGCTGCACCACCTGCGAGCGCTGCGACCTCTTACCGCCCCGCGGCAGAAGTTCAGCTGCGCCCTGCGAGGCTTCCACGAGCAGTGTCAGCGCCAGCCCCGTGGGTCACGAACCAGGCCGACCTCCGCTCGCGGGGCAGTATTTAAAGGAGAGGTGCGGCCACGACCCCATGCTGCCATTTTCTTTTTTTGGCCGACCTCCAGGTCGACCCTCCGTGGTGGGCCATGGCGTGGTCCTGGCCAACATCGCACAGCCCGGCACCTTGTCTCGGTCTCTCTGTTCCTGCACCCACTTTAAAATTGTAGCCTTTAGCTTATATTGCCTCTCCTCATTCTTCCTACCAAAATGAATCACTTCACACTTCTTTGCATTAAATTTCATCTGCCATGTGTCTGCCCATTTCACCAGTCTGTCTATGTCCTCCTGAAGTCTGTTACTATCCTCCTCACTGTTTACTACATTTCTGAGTTTTGTTTCATCTGCAAACTTTGAAATTATGCTCTGTATACCCAAGTCCATATCAAAAAGAGTACTGGTCCCTGGGGGACACGACTACACAATTCCCTCCAGTCTGAAAAACAACCGTTCACCACTACTCTTTGCTTTCTGTCCCTTAGGTAATTTTGTATCCATACAGCCACTGGCCCTTTAATTCCATGGGCTTCAATTTTGCTAGCAAGTCTCTTATGTGGTGCTTTATCAAATGCCTTTTGAAAGTCCATATGCACAACATCAACTGCACTACCCTCATCCGTCCGCTCCTTTACTTCATCAAACAACATAATCAAGTTAGTCAAACATGGTTTACCTTTAACAGATCCGTGTTGGCTTTCATTTATTAACCCATATTTTTCCAAGTACTAATTCGTGCCACAGAAGTGCCAGGCAATGACTATCTCCAACAAACAAGAGTCTAAACACCTCCCCTTGACATTCAATGGCATTACCATCGCCAAATCCCCCACCATCAACATCCTGGGGTCACCATTGACCAGAAACTTAACTGGACCAGCCACATAAATACTGTGGCAACAAGAGCAGGTCAGAGGCTAGGTATTCTGTGGCGAGTGTCTCAACTCCTGACTCCCCAAAGCCTTTCCACCATCTACAAGGCTCAAGCAAGGAGTGTGATGGAATACTCACCACGTGCCTGGATGAGTGCAGCTCCAACAACACTCAAGAAGCTCGACACCATCCAGGACAAAGCAGCCTGCTTGATTGGCACCCCCTCTACCACCTTAAACATTCACTCCCTCCACCACCGGTGTACCATGGCTGCAGTGTGTACCATCTACAAGATGCACTGCAGCAACTCACCAAGGCTTCTTCGGCAGCACCTCCCAAACCCGTGACCTCTTCCATCTAGAAGGACAAGGGCAGCAGACGCATAGGAACACCACCACCTCCCAGTTCCCCTCCAAGTCACACACCATCCTGACTTGGAAGTATATCGCCGATCCTTCATCGTCGCTGGGTCAAAATCCTGGAACTCCCTCCCTAACAGCACTGTGGGAGTACCTTCACCACACGGACTACAGCGGTTCAAGAAGGCGGCTCACCACCATCTTCTCAAGGGCAATTAGGGATGGGCAATAAATGCTGGCCTTGCCAGCAATGCCCACATCCCATAAAAACAAATTAAAAAAAATAATAATTTTGTCCCGGATTAATGGGGTGATTTTCTCACTGGAGGCGAGTTTCGGCTTGGGTGTGTCTGAAACTCGCCTCCACTGATAGTCTACAAAAAAATTGAGATTTTCCCATGATTGGCCACTTGATTTCAGAGGTGTGGGATGCCTTGCTCAATTAGTGTTTTGGGACTGAAACTTGCCTCTGTTGACAGAACTTTTCCAGTCTGATTTTATGGCTTCTTGCCCCCTTGACTCATTCCACAGCATTTCTGCTTCTCCTGCACCACCTCCAGCATCTTTTGAGATACCTATGTCCAATTCCAAGGCAAGGGCCTACCCGAGGCTCTCAGATGAGGTGCTGCAAATGTTGTTTGAGGGGGTGAGAACTAGCATAGACACATAGAAACATAGAAGATAGGAGCAGCAGTAGGCCATTTGGCCCCTCGAGACTGTTCCACCATTTAATGAGATCATGGCTGATCATCCAAATTCAGTACCCTGTCCCTGCTTTCTCCCCATATCACTTGATCCCTTTAGCCTTAAGAAATATATCTAACTCCTTCTTGAATATATTTAATGAATTGGCCTCAACTGTCTTGTGTGGTAGAGAATTCCACAGGTTCACCACTCTCTGGGTGAAGAAATTCCTCCTCATCTCAGTCCTAAATGGCTTAGCCCTTATCCTTAGACTGTGACCCCTGGTTCTGGACTCCCTGCCATCGGGAACATCCTTCCTGCATCTAGTCTGTCTAGTCCTGTTAGAATTTTATAAGTTTCAATGAGATCCCCTCTCATTCTTCTAAACTCTAGAGAATATAAGCCTAATCGACCCAATTTCTCCTCATACGTCATTCCTGCCATCCCAGGTATCATTCTGGTGAATCTTCGCTGCACTCACTCGATGGCAAGAACATCCTTCCTCAGATAAGGTGAACTAAACTGCACATAATACTCAAGGTGTGGCCTCACCAAGGTCCTGTACAACTGCAGCAAGACATCCTTGCTCCTGTACTCGAATCCTCTCGCTATGAAGGCCAACATACCAGTTGCTTTCTTAACTGCCTGCTGCACCTGCATGCTTACCTTCAGCGACTGGTGCACAAGGACACCCAGGTCTCATTGCACTTCCCCTTTTCCCAATCTATTGCCATTCAGATAGTAATCTGTCTTCCTGTTTTTGCCACCGAAGTGGATAACCTCGTATTTATCCACATTATACTGCATTTGCCATGCATCTGCCCAATCACCCAACCTGACCAAATCATACTGGAGTTTCTCGGCATCCTCCTCACAGCACACATGCCCACCCAGCTTTGTGTCATCTGCAAACTTAGAGATATTACATCTAGTTCCCTCGTCGAGATCATTTATATATATTGTGAATAGCTGGGGTTCTAGCACCGATCCCTGCGGTAACCCACTAGTCACTGCCTGCCACTGGGAAAAAGACCCGTTTATTTCAACTCTTTGCTTCCTGTCTGCCAACCAGTTCTCTATCCAAGACAATAGCTTACCCCCAATCCCATGTGCTTTAATTTTGCACGCTAATCTCTTATGCCGGACCTTATCGAAAGCCTTCTGAAAGTCCAAATACACCACATCCACTGGCTCTCCCTTATCTATTCTACCAGTTACATCCTCAAAAAATTCCAGTAGATTAATCAAGCATGATTTGCCTTTTGTAAATCCATGTTGACTTTGTCCGATCCTGTCACTGTTTTCCAAGTGCTCTGCTATTACATCTTTTATAATGGACTCTAGCATTTTCCCCACTACCGACGTCAGACTTACCGGTCTATAATTCCCCGTTTTCTCTCTGCCACCTTTTTTAAATAGTGGGGTTACATTAGCTATCCTCCAATCCATGGGAACTGTTCCAGAGTCTATAGAATTTTGGGAGATGACCAGCAATGCATCTACTATTTCTAGGGCCACTTCCTTAAGTACCCTAGGATGCAGATTATCAGGCCCTGGGATTTGTCGGCCTTCAATCCCATCAATTTCCCTAACACCATTTCCCTATAATTACTGATTTCTTTCAGTTCCTCCCTCTCATTAGACCCTATGTTCCCCGACATCTCTGGGAGGTTATTTGTGTCCTCCTTTGTGAAGACAGAACCAAAGTATGTATTTAATTGGCCTGCCATTTCTTTGTTCCCCATTATAAATTCCTCTGATTCTGACTGCAAGGGACCTATGCTTGACTTCACCAATCTTTTTCTCTTCACATATCTATAGAAGCTTTTACAGTCAGTTTTTATGTTCCCTGCAAGCTTACTCTCATTATCTATTTTCCCCCTCTTAATTAATCCCTTTGTCCTCCTTTACTGAATCCTAAACTGCTCCCAATCCTCAGGTTTTCTGCTTTTTCTAGCCAAATTGTATGTCCTCTCATTGGATCTTATGCTATCCTTAATTTCCCTTGTTAGCCACGGTTGAGCCACCTTTTTTGTTTTATTTTTATGTCAAACAGGGATAAACAAATTCTGTAGTTCATCCATGCGATCTTTAAATGTTTGCCATTGCCTATCCACCATCAACCCTTTAAGTAATGTTCCCCAATCCATCCTAGCCAACTAGTGCCTCATACCATTGTAGTTTCCTTTATTTAAATTTAGGACCCTAGTCTCTGAGTCAAGTACTTCACTCTCCATTTAAATGAAGAATTCTATCATATTATGATCGCTCCTCCCCAAGGGGCCTCGCACAACAAGATTGCTAATTAATCCTTTCTCATTACATAATACCCAGTCTAAGATGGCCTGATCTCTAGTTGGTTCCTTGACATATTGGTCCAGGAAACCATCCCGTATACACTCTAGGAATTCCTCCTCCACAGTATTGTTACTAATTTGGTTGGCCCAATCTATATGTAGATTAAAGTCAGCCATGATAACTGCTGTGCCCTTATTGCATGCACCTCTAATTTCCCATTTAATGCCATCCCCAACCTCAGCATTACTGTTTGGGGGTCTGTATACAACTCCCATTAATGTTTTCTGCCCCATGGTATTTCTGAGCTCTGCCCATACAGATTCCACATCATCAGAGCTAATATCCTTCCTTACTATTGTGTTAATCTCCTCTTTAACCAGCAATGCTACCCCACCTCCTTTTCCTTTTTTCCTGTCCTTCCTGAGCATGGAGGTGCTCTTCTACTCATCTCGGAGGAAGAGGCCTGCCAAAGAATCCAAGGCTGTGTGGGTGCAGCTGGCAAGGGATATAAGCTCCAGACATGTGTGTAGATTGGGAGACTGTTTCTGTGTATTGATTAAATGCCCTCCCTGTTGGAAAGCATTAACATGATTTGATGCCAAAATGTTGGCATTATGCCATCTGTTACTTAGCCTTAGGGAGCTCCACATTGCGGGCAATGCCACACTTGCGTTGTCAGGTTGGTGGCCTGACTGAAAGGAGGCCAGAGAGTCATGTCCATTTCAATGAAGTCCTAGCATGGAGCCAAGGATATGTGCCAACTTGGCCAAACTATACAAATCTGGCCATGATAAGCTCATCCCTTGCATCCCTGGCAGCCATCTGCTCGCATGCTGCCACTGCCGCTGGTCGAAACACCGGCGCTCTGACCTCCTCCTGCTCCTCCTCCTCCTGCTGCTCCTCCTCCTGCTCCTCCTCCTCCAGATCCTCCTCCTCCTTCTCAGCTTCCTCCTCCTCCTCATCCTCATCCTCATCTGAGGTCCAAGGTGAAAGGAAATGAACGTTTCCCATTCTGCTTGCAGATGCCTCCTCTGGGGAAGCGCTCATTGTAAGCGGGGCGAGGGTCTTCACAGGAGGTCTCACAGTTGATGGAGTCAAGCTGTAGCACCTCCGACTTCGGAAGGCCTTCTAAAAGTGCTTAGAGACCTTTTAAAGCCAAGGTCTGGCACCTGCAAGTAATCCTTGCTGCAGTAAACAATGTCTTGTTAGGCCTGCAGCAGTGAGGAGGCCACCCACGAGTCAACCCGCCAGGTTTACCTGGCATGGTTCAGAAGTTGCATGAAGCATGCCGAAATGATGGGAAATTCACGAGGGCCTCTCAAAATAGGCTTAGAGAGGCCCTTAATGAGCATTTGCAGCATTTCATTAACGCAATGGCCAGCTGGAGGCAGAAAAATCCCACGGAGGTGGGTTGGAGTCGGGTTTCGAATCCGACCTCATTGATTCTAATTTTCCCACCTTTCCCGACTCCAAATCCGCCTCCTCCGGCGTCAGAAAATCGTCCCCAATGTCTCCAAAAGTTTCGTTCCTAGATGGGTTCTAAAAATTTATGAATCTGAGATAAATAATTCAAAATTTCTCCCCCAAACTGCGCACAGTAATATGCAGGAAGAAAACCATTAAAATATACACTTTGGTGCTGAAACAATCTTCAGTTTCAAACATTGAATGTTGGAGATTTGAAATAAACACAGATGTCCTGAAATTCTGCTGGGATTCTCCTGGATTCCTGACGCAACTCCTTTTTTAGTGGTTCTGCCTGTCTCCTTCTGGAGTTACAGTGGGATACCGGGAACCACCACCCCCCCAAAACCCCCCACTGCCCCCGACCCCTTGCAATTTCAGGGCCAGATGATGCTGGAGAACTGCAGCAGATCAGTTAGCACATGAAGAGAAAGACACGTTAATGTTTTGGATGTGAATCTATATCAGATGCGATGAAGGGTCCCACCTGAAACGCTCACCTATTTATCTTTTTGAGATCCCGATTGACCTGCTGTGAATTTTCAGGGAAACATTTAGAAAGCTTTGACTCACGCTACTAGAATTAAGATCCATAATTAATTTTTTTTAAATGAATTCACGATTTGTGGACATTTATTGCCCATCCCTAATTGCCCTCGAGAAGGTGGTGGTGAGCCGCCTTCTTGAACTGCTGCAGTCCGTGTGGTGATGGTGCTCCCACAGTGCTGTTCTATCGGGAGTTCCAGGATTTTGACCCAGCGACGATGAAGGAACGGCAATATATTTCCAAGTCAGCATGATGTGTGACTTGGAGGGGAACTTGCAGGTGGTGGTGTTCCCATGCACCTGCTGCCTTGTCCTTCTAAGTGGTAGGCGTCGTGGGTTTGGGAGGTGCTGTCGAAGAAGGATATGCTACAAAATACTTTGCAATTGTTGACTTTTCTCAGTCATATTCCATTCACAGTGTTTCAGTTCTGAATTGGTTTTCTCAATGCTTAGGGACAGATGGTTATTTCTTAATCAATTGAAAATTAAGCTATGACGAGGATAAAATTACTGATATTTCGTGAAGAGATTTCCTTTGATAAACAAAAGCTATGATCATTGACATACATTTCATTTGGCTGCACACAGATGGCAAGCTATTAATCTAGATAAGGATAAAAAAAGCAAGTGACCACCATGACTAAATTGTTTAATACAGTCCTGTAAGGATAAAAATCTTATAGTAAACGTTGTCTTTTTGTAAAGAACACAGAAACGATATAAGTTGGAAGCTTAATGGGCCTTAAATTTGTGGAATTGCTCTTCAATCCCTTTCCACATGGGAGCAATGTCTACATTTATAAGGTCAGCAAGCATCACCCTCTGATGCACACAATTAAGAAATAATTCTGATTTTTTCACTATTTCTTATGATTGAGGCTTAGCCCCTTGCTTCGTTTATCTTCTATAATAAACTGTCAGCTTGTATTGAATGAATTGGACTGAGCACAGCAAGGATTGTCTACCACAATCACTATCAGATTGGACCACGGTCTCCGTCGTTTTAGGAAATAAACTATTAAGCCTGGAAAGTCTGGTGCACAATTGCAACACCTGTTGTCTAGGGGCAAAGATAAGCACTTGTGGATAGAGCATTGGGATAATATTCCGAGGTTTTATGTGTTTTTAAAATATTTATACCTATACATATTCAATATGAATTGATTATAAATTCATACAAGGTCCATGAGTTTCCTTGAAGTAAATAAATATGCACAAATACATTTGTTGATTAAAGAACATGTTTTGTTAGAAGGAAAAGTGAGTTGCCATTCTCACAGCTAACCAGGTAGAGCACCAGAGTTTGTAACACAAATCCCAAAATGCGAACAATGCCTTCCTCACCAAATTCTCCTCCTTCTGGTCTTCTTTCTGTCTCTGCACTGACCAACTTGCGATTTGAGCATACAAGCTAGGCTGCCACTTCAGTGCAGTAGTGAAGAAATGCTGCATTGTCAGAGCTGGGGTTTCTTCTGCTGAGATGTTAAACTAAAACCCCATCTGCGTGTTTAGGTGGATGTAACAGATCACATGGCACTATTTGAAGACAAGCGGGGAGTTCTTGGACAGGGTACAGTGGAGATTTACTGAAATGGTACCAGGGATGAGGGACTTTGGTTGTATGGGGAGACTGGAGAAGCTGTAATCGTTCTCCTTAGAGCAGAGTGGGTTAAGGGAAGATTTAATAGAGGTGTTCAAAATTATGAAGAGTTTTGATAGAGTAGATAGGAAGAAACTGTTTCCACTGGCAGGAGGGTCGATAACCAAAGGACACAGATTTAAAAGAACCAGGGGGAAGTTGAGACATTTTTTTCTAAAACACAATAAAGCAAAGAGAGAGAGAATCACAAACCCCAGTGCTAAGCGAACCAGGAAAAATCTTCAGAGCAACCATATGTCTCTCGACAGGGAAAGGTCGTCCGCCCCCAACCAGTCAAGAAATCCCACCCCCTCCTTCCCCCTGACAACTACAGGAGATGGTGGGGACACAGGAGGGAGCTGTAGGAAGAAGTATTTGACCCATCATGTCAAACAGTGTGCACTCAGGAATAAGATTAGACAGGAAACAGCTGGATCCAATTAATAACTGCTTGTTACTACATCAACCATAATGAAATAATGAATGAGAAGAGTATCTATCTGAATTAAGTTATTAAAATCTTTCCTTTGCAATTTTCTAGTTATTTGCTGTAAGTATTTTAGATGCTAAATAGATTCCTGTTATCAGTATACCACTAAGTAATTTGTTTTGTACTATAAAAGACATTATAATATTAAAGCAAAAAATACTGAATTATTATCTACTGATTCATTTCACCGCATATCATTTTTGTTCTGCAATGATCCTTATCTATTACATTTTTCCAATTATTGATTCAATACAGAGTACATTGAATGTCATTAGTCTATTGTAGTATTTAGTCAAAAGACAATGGCCTAGAAATTGGGTTTTGGCGCAGCGACGGCTTTAGCGCCGGAAGTTAGTGCCGGAGCTAAGTCGCGCTGGGCGGGCCAAAAATTCACTAGTTCTGCGCCCAAACGGCTGCCGGCGCTGCTGAAAGCTGTTTGCGCCTGAAAACTGGCGCTACGCGCTGAATTGCGGCGCTATTCCGGCGCTGCGGCGCCCGCTGCGGTGCGGCAGGTTCGGGAAGTGCAGGCCTCCTCCTTCCCTTAAGGAGGAGCTGCCTGCACCCGGCCGCGGCCCGCGAAAATCATTGTAAAAATGAGCCCAGCACCTCGGACAAGTGCCGGGCTTGCATCTGTCCCGGGGGGGGGGGGGTGGGGGGAGAAGTCCGGGGAGGGAGCTGCGGCCAGGCGGCCGGCGGGAAAGCGGCCGGCCGCCGCGGGGTCTTTAATGCGCCGGCGCAAAGTCCAGTAAGGCACCTCTGCCAGAACGTTGCTTGCGGCTGC
The DNA here is from genome assembly GCF_052327205.1 of Somniosus microcephalus. Classification (NCBI taxonomy): domain Eukaryota; kingdom Metazoa; phylum Chordata; class Chondrichthyes; order Squaliformes; family Somniosidae; genus Somniosus; species Somniosus microcephalus. The sequence continues at coordinate 319,391,437 of NC_140988.1, read as the reverse complement.
CACGGGCGAGGCGGCCGCAAGTCAATTTCGGAGTTCGGGCGGGTTACCATGGCAACCGGGACGCTGCGCACACCAATGACGTCATCGGTGCTGGCGCAGCGCTAACGGCCTAACGCCGATTTAGGGACCCACTCAATTTCCAAACTGGCCATAACTCCGGCGCTAGGCCCTCTAGCGCCTCAAAAGCGGCGCCAAGCCTACCGAATTTCTAGGCCAATTAGTATTATCTTGTAAGTAATCGTCTTTGATTTTAAGATCATTTATAATAATTAAAAAAAAATATTGGTTTGATATCAGTTATTTCAATAGATATTACCATTATATATTGCGATACAAGTGTTATAACACTGAAAATGTAATGTTGGTCGAGGAATAAATGTTGACCAGGACTCTAGGAAACCTCCCCTACTCTTCTTCAACAGTGCCATGGGATCTTTTATGCCCACCTGAAAAAGCAGACAGAACCTCGGTTTAATGTGTCATCTGAAAGACATCACCGCTGACAGTGTAGCAATCCCTCAGTACTACACGGAAGTGCCTGCCTAGATTATATGCTCAAGTCTTTGGAGATGGGGGGCGGTGCGTGGGGGTATATTTCCAACTGCCGACCACTTGTTTCTCATCTGAAAAACGGGCAGCGGTATGGGGCGGGTGGGGGCATATTGATGCCCAAAGCCCGCCTGAAAATTTTCAGGCGGGTGTCTAACTGGGCGAGCAGCAGGAGATTGCTTAGTATTCAAATCTGGATACAATTGCCTTTTTCAGGCACGCTCCAGCCATTTGTACCTTAAAGGGACTGCAGAAGTGCTCCTCCTGGGACCATGAAAAAATTCTGGGCCGCCGCTGATCTGTATGACATCTTCACTCAGGATTGCGTTTCCTGTTTTCCGCCCACCGCTTATCGGAGGCAGTTAAATGCTGAAATAGTTCAGGCCTCCCGACATGGCCTTTGGGCGAGTGCAGCCGTTCTGCCAACCTCATGCCTGTTTCTGTCAGAAGTTGAATTCGTCCCCGGGCTTGACTTCACGAATGACTGACTCAGAGGCAAGTGTGCTACCACTGGACCGAAGCAGAGACACATACGACTTGGAATCCCAGTGGTACAGAAGAAGGCAGCAACTGAGAGAGTCCTGCATCACTCAGGCAAACTTTCACAACAACCAACACAGCTTCATCCACTCTGGGGGATTTTAGGTAGTAAGCTTGAGGGGTTTGTGCCCTTGATCCCAGCCCACTTTCCAGGGTTTAAAATATTTTGGATGGGTGTTAGGGCCATTTATGACATCATTGAATCACTCACCTCAGGTGGGCAGAAGAGAATTCACTGTGGCGACTTGCCACAGTCTTGGCCCAAGCAATTGCAAAAAGTTTTACAAGTGCTAAAATCATATTCTTTCAGGAAACCAGCCTTTTAACATTTAATAGATGATAGAAAACACGTCTTATGATCTATACCTATCATAGTGTCATAGTACCCACCTCTATTTCCAGTGTATTTTTGAGTGGTGCAAAACGGGGTAGGGAGCCAACGTTAGGGACTCCCCACACATTTTGCACCTCTAACCACACAGATTATGTTGGTTTCTTGGCATAATGACGGAATAAATTCAGTGCCTTTATATCCTGTTGTCTTGCCTTCCTCGCACAGGTTTTTAAAACTAAAGCTTTTGTATAACCTAACTAATACTTATTAACTTATCTTATGTTCTCTTCCCTGCCACTTTTTGTCAATCTTGGTAGTGCCCTGAATTTTGGACTATGGCCTTTCATCTCAGTTTCTCAATAAAAAAATATGGATATGCCCATATTGCAATATGGATCAATGTGGGTAACATAGAGACATAGAGTCATAGAGTTATACAGCACAGAAAGAGGCCCTTCGGCCCATCGTGTCTGCGCCGACCATCAATCCCTGTCCAGTCTAATCCCATTTTCCAGCATTTGGTCCATAGCCTTGTATGCAATGGCATTTCAAGTGCTCATCCAAATGCTTCTTGAATGTTATGAGGGTTCCTGCCTCTACCACCCTTTCAGGCAGTGAGTTCCAGATTCCAACCACCCTCTGGGTGAAAAAGTTCCTCCTCAAATCCCCTCTAAACCTCCTGCCCCTTACCTTGAATCTATGCCCCCTTGTTACTGACCCCCCTACTAAGGGGAAAAGTTCCTCTTTATCTACCCTATCTATGCCCCTCATCATTTTGTACACCTCAATCAGGTCCCCCCTCAGCCTTCTTTGCTCCAAGGAAAACAACCCCAGCCTGTTTAGTCTTTCTTCATAGCTGAGGCGCTCCATCCCAGGTAACATCCTGGTGAATCTTCTCTGCACCCTCTCCAAAGCAATCACATCCTTCCTATAGTGAGGCGACCAGAACTGCACACAGTACTCCAGCTGTGACCTCACCAGCGTTTTGTACAGCTCCATCATAACCTCCCTGCTCTTATATTCTATGCCTCGGCTAATGAAGGCAAGTATCCCATATGCCTTTTTAACCACCTTATCTACCTGTTCCGCTGCCTTCAGGGATCTATGTACATGTACACCAAGGTCCCTCTGACCCTCTGTACTTCCTAGGGTCCTACCACTCATTGTGTATTCCCTTGCCTTATTTGTCCATCCAAAATGCATCACCTCGCACTTTTCAGGGTTAAATTCCATTTGCCACTTTTCCGCCCATCTGACCAACCCGTTTATATCGTCCTGTAGCCTGAGGCTTTCCTCCTCGCAATTTACCACCCCACCAATTTTTGTGTCATCTGCAAACTTACTGATCATACCTTTTACATTCTCATCCAAATCATTTATGTAGATCACAAACAGCAAGGGTCCCAGCACCGATCCCTGAGGTACCCCACTGGACACAGGCTTCCAGTCACAAAAGCAACCTTCGACCATCACCCTCTGCCTCCTGCCACTCAGCCAGTTTAGGATCCAACGCGCCAAGGCACCCTGGATCCCATGGGCTCTTACCTCCTTGACCAGTCTCCTATGTGGGACTTTGTCAAAAGCTTTGCTGAAGTCCATGTAAACCACATCCACAGCATTTCCCTCATCCACACACCTAGTCACCCCCTCGAAAAATTCTATCAGATTGGTCAGACATACTTTATCATTAATGCATGACACCTCCAAATATATCAGTATGGTATAAACACACATTCTAACTGACATTTTGAGATATATTAGAAATGGATTTCAATTGTATAGGCTTTAGTCTTCTAGTGTGGACTAAGCCTTGGCCCAAGTGTAACACCTAATGGCAGTGAAATGGACTGTGTTACTTTTCAGAATTTTCTACTTTCAATCCACTGGCATAAAGAAAAAAAGAAAGACTTCAAAGAACTTCCACTTACTTCATCGTATCTCTCAGAAACGTCTCAAAGTGTTTCACATTCAATGAATTGTTTTAAAGGTCAGTGGGGGAAAAATTCAGTATCGCCCCGTTTGGGGCGCCATTATCGGCCGTATGCAAAGTTTAGCGCCTGGCACAAATGATCACCTCCGACGGCAAACTTGGCTTTTATTGCCCCTGGAGGTGATTGGAGCGTTAAATCAGGCACTTCACACCTGTCTTAAGGCGCAAAGGACAAGGAGCGAGGCGCTACCTGACAGCGCTGGTGAAGCAAGGAAGGGCAAATCAAAATGAACCTGCAAAGTGCTGCTCAGTACCCAATACTCCTTCACACAGCGTTGAATCTCTCCAGAAGTGTCTCTCTCTCTCTCTCAGAATGCGTGGTGCAAAAATGTCGCCAACAAAATAAGGCAGGAAGCAGTCGCCTTTAAATAGTGCTCCCGCAGTCCCTTTCTGACTGCAAAACGCTCCTCTCAAACTGTCGTTGCTAGCGGCAGGCAGTAAGGCAGGGGGCGCCACTCAATATCCGGTCCAGGGTGCTACCGGGGTGTTGCGCACTCGACTGACATCACAATCTGCCGGTGCAGGAGATTGCGGCAGTAGTGTTTAGCGCCGCCGCAAAATGTCTAGTTAATTTCGCGAGCAGCGCAAACATCGCCGCGCCCGGCGCTAGTTGCTTTACGCCCCATTAGCGCCCTCTTAAGGCGCTAACCGGAGGCGCAAACAACTGAATTTTTCCCCCAGTGTCTGTTGTTGCATAGGCAAGCAACTTTTGTAAAGGCTGAAAAGACTTACTACAGTACATGGCTGTAATTTGTCATAGAAATGATTTTAGAGTTGGGATATCACTCCAAAAATTATTAGTGGGGGAAATAATAAGCCTCATTTTATGATTTAAAAATGAATCTCCCACAGGTGGTCTGGTTGAGAAAAATATCAATGGAAGACTCAGCAACTGAAAATATCTAGAATCTTTCACAGTAAGTCATGGTAACTGTTGTGTATGTACCTTTAAGAGAATAACTGGTCTCAGACTGCAGTACCGGCAGTGACCACCCCTGTATAAAAGGCAATAGAGAGCCTCTGTTTGTTAGTTTCACTATTGACTTCCACCAGTAAAGACTTGTTTGTTTTCACTCCTGCTGGTCCGTGTCTCAATCATTCACGGACTTAACACTGGCGACGAATAAGAAACGAACTTACCTGCAACTCGGCAGCACCTCAGACGACGTTATTGAAGGTCGGAGCCAGAAGAAAGAAAAAAAAAAAATAGAGTCCAAAGAAACTCGGGAAACGGGCGTCGACCGTCAATCATCGGTTTGAAAACTTGCAGGAGAGACTGTTCAGAGCCAGGCTGGGTTCCTCGGTCTGTGGTTTCCCAGCTAATCGGGCTGGTGGCAGGTAGTGCTCTGATCCTTCCTGGGCTGCGGCGGGCTGAAGCTTGATCGGGTGGCTTTTCAACAGGGCCGGGCAGCGAGTCGGGAAGCAAAGAGAGAGAGAGAGGGTGGAGCACACAGGGCGCGGCCGGTGCTTCGAAGCCGGGCAGCGTTCGGACCTAAGAAGAGGGAGGGAAGTGTCCCAGAGGGTCCGCTCCATGACGGGAAAATAATAAAAGAAAAGAATCAATATTTAACGCGCAAGAAACCGTGGAAAGCAACGCTAACAACAGCGGGGAAGAAGGCAAAGTGCGGGAGGCGCCATTTTGTTAAATCGGGGAAGAAGGCAAAGCGCGGGAGGCGCCATTTTAGATTTGCAAGATGCTGAAGACTGGCTGTATCACTGCTTTTGATAATACATTAGAGGACTGGACCACGTATGTGGAAAGAGTCAAGGTATATTTCGAGGCAAACGAAATAGCGGAGGGGAAAAAGGCATCAATATTGCTAAACTTAATGGGCGCTAGAACGTACGGCCTATTGCGGGACCTGATTACTCCAGCCAAACCGAAGGCGAAGAGTTTTAACGAAATTGTTGCTGTCCTACAGGAACACTTAAACCCTGCACCGCTGTTGATAGCAGAGAGATTTAAATTCCACAGGAGAACTCAGCACAAAGATGAGAGCAATGCTGAGTATCTTACGGAACTATGCAAGCTATCAAAGCACTGCCAGTTCGGAGCAGGACTGGCAGATACCCTACGGGACAAATTTGTCTGTGGACTCCTGAGTGAAGGAACACAGAAGAAGTTACTCTCAGAAAAAGAGCTGACGCTAGATAAGGCTTTCAGCGTGGCAGTATCATATGAAGCAGCAGCCAGGGGAGCTGCAGAAATTCAACAAAAACCACAGGAATACGGCACCCACGAAATGACACGGGGATTTGCAAAATGTTATCGCTGCGGCAGAACTAACCATGACCAGAAGGACTGCTCGTCCAAAGACAAAATATGCAGACAATGTGGGAAGATTGGACACATTGCACGAGTTTGCAGGTCTGGGAAGAAGACCAGCGACAACAAAAAGGCTACTAAGGAACCGTACAAGAAAGTACAAAAGATGACGGACAGTAGTTCTGAAGACCAGATGAGCGATAGTGAATCCGGAAACAGGAGACTAAGCTGTCTCAAACTTCACAATGTAATCGCAAAAGAGGATCACCGAGCCATTTGGGTCACCTTCACGATAGCAGGGTCCCAAGTTAAAATGGAATTGGATACAGGATCAGCACTAACCGTCGTGAATCGACGAGACTACGAGCGGCTATTTTCACACATACCCTTGAGAGAGACATCCATCGTCTTGACGACATACACGGGGCAAAAAGTATAACCCAGAGGAAAAATAAGGGTGCCTGTCGAATACAATGACAAGAAAATACGGAAATTGTATCTCTACATACTGCCAAATGGTGGACCACCGTTATTGGGACGGGAATGGATCAGGAAGATAAACTTAGATTTGCATTCCATTCATGCAATGACGGTGGACGGTAAAAAAGATGAAGATGTCACTCCTGGACGATTGTCAACAATCTTAGCTAACGCCAAAGAGGTATTTCAACAAGAACTGGGCACGCTTAAAGGCATAACCGCCTCGATAAAAATAGAAGAGAATGCAGTTCCCAAGTTTTTCAAAGCAAGACCGGTACCATATGCAATTCGCCCAGCCGTCGAGGCAGAGCTGGAGAATCTGGAGAAGGTGGGCGTATTGTCTAAGGTCGACTGGAGCGAGTGGGCAACACCCATCGTTCCTGTCATGAAGAAAACATTAAGCAATAAGCCCAGAGAGCCAAGGAAGATTTGCATCTGTGGGGATTTCAAGGTGACAGTGAACCCTGTCCTTCACACAGTACAATATCCTCTTCCAAGGATAGAAGACATCTTCGCCTCACTGTCTGGAGGGAAGCGTTTTACAAAAATTGACCTAGCACAAGCATATTTGCAGATGGAGGTTGAAGAGTCCTCTAGGAAGTATCTCACGATAAACACTCACAAAGGTCTTTACCAGTATCATTGATTGGTATTCGGAGTAGCATCGGCTCCGGCGATATGGCAAAGAGTGATGGAACAAGTCCTGCAAGGGATTCCGGGGACTCAGTGTTACTTGGACGACATCCTTGTAACAGGTGAAGATGACAGTGAACACCTTAACAACCTAGAACAGGTGCTCACTAGACTACGGGAACATGGGCTGCGAGCCAACCGCCCCAAGTGTGAATTTTTAAAGAAACAGATATCGTATTGTGGCCACGTGATTGATGAAGAGGGGTTACATAAGTCCCCTGACAAAATTGAAGCGGTTGTTAAGGCCCCAGTGCCTGAAAATGTGTTGCAACTGAGGTCATTCCTCGGGTTGGTGAATTACTATCATAAGTTTTTGCCGAATTTGTCGACAATTTTGCACCCACTGAACGCCCTGCTACGAACGGGGGTAGCATGGAAATGGAGCGATGATTGTAAGCGTGCTTTTCAGAAGAGTAAGGACTTAATCACTTCAAGGGAAGTATTGGCTCACTACAACCCAGCACTGCCAATCAGGCTGGCGTGTGATGCGTCTCCCTACGGCATTGGGGCGGTACTGTCACATAAATTCCTTGATTGTTTAGAGAGGCCGATAGCTTTTGCGTCACGCTCGTTAACTTCTGCCGAGCGTAACTACGCCCAGATTGACAGAGAGGCCCTCAGCCTAGTGTGGGGGGTGAAGAAGTTCAATCACTATCTGCACGGTCAAAAATTTACTCTACTAACCGATCATCAACCTCTTGTCTCCATTTTCAACCCTCAGAAGGGTGTAACGATAATGACGGCACAACGGCTGCAGAGATGGTCCCTTTTCCTAGGGGCACACCAATGTGACATCGAGTACAAAGGAACTAAACAGCATGGAAATGCTGATGGATTGTCATGCCTACCGTTGCCGACGGTGGAAGAAGAAGATCTTGCAGTGGATCCAATGGAGTTATTCCACTCGACCATAGTCGAATGTCTACCTATGACGAATGCAAACATAGAAAAGGAAACACGGAATGACCCGACACTATCACGGGTCTATGATTTAACGGTGAAGGGATGGCCAGCACATGGCGAACCACTGCTGCCAGCATTCTCGCCAAGAAGAGAACAGCTGTCAGTGTGCAGAGGAACCTTGATGTGTGGATCCAGAGTAGTAATTCCACCTAAGTTGCCGGATAGAGTACTCAATGAGCTTCATGAGGGTCATCTGGGTGGGGTAAAAATGAAGAACTTAGCCAGAGCGTTTGTGTGGTGGCCGGGAATTGATAGAGAAATCGAAGAGATGACCAAGAGCTGTGCAGGATGCCAGAAGGTCCAAAACGCCCCACCACAAGCTCCTCTGCATCCATGGGAGTGGCCCTCATCTCCATGGCAACGGGTGCACATTGATTTTGCTGGTCCCTTCATGGACTCGATGTTTTTAATTGCGGTGGATGCACATTCAAAGTGGCCAGAGGTAATAAAAATGTCCTCAACCACCACGGAAAAAACTATTACAGTTTTGCGAACCATATTCGCCAGGAATGGGCTGCCTGAACAGATTTGCTCTGACAATGGACCACAGTTTGTGTCTGAAGAATTCCGGAGGTTCTTAAAGAACAATGGCGTTAAGCATTACACATCTGCCCCATATCATCCAGCCACTAATGGATTGGCCGAGAGGTTTGTCCAAACATTCAAGAAGGCTATCAAGGCAATGTGTAATGAAGATATACCCCTACAACACAAGGTGGACAACTTCTTGTTTGCCTACCGGAATGCGACACATGCGGTTACCAACCAAACCCCAGCCATGATGTTCTTCAATCGAAGACTACGATGCCGCTTGGATTTGGTTAAGCCAAACGTCCGAAGAGATGTGGAGAACAGGCAGTTTCAGAATATGAATGAAAGGCCGACCAGGAGTTTTAAGATAGGTCAACCAGTTTTGGCCCGGGGCTACCGCACTGAGAAATGGCAGCCAGGAACGATTTGTACACGGCAAGGACCTCTCATGTATACCGTGGACGTTGGAGAGAGCATTGTACGACGCCATGCTGACCAGATTCTAGAGTCAATGGAAAACGTCAACTCCACACCACGATCTGATACACCTGGCAATGAAATTGACGTACCAATTGCAGCTACCGCAGAATCGGTGATATTGGAAGCAGATGAACCAAACAACGACATTGATCTCGACTCAACATTGCCAGAAGAACCTGATACCCCAAAGAGGCGTTATCCAGACAGAATCAGGAAGCCTCCTCAAAGACTGAACTTATAATTGCTTAAACTTAACCAATGTATCTAGCAACCGTGATTGTGATTGTAATTAGTTATCATTTAGTTGTTAAATGAATGTTATGTACTGTTTATCTAAAAGGGGAGGAATTGTTGTGTATGTACCTTTAAGAGAATAACTGGTCTCAGACTGCAGTGCTGGCAGTGACCACCCCTGTATAAAAGGCGCTAGAGAGCCTCTGTTTGTTAGTTTCACTATTGACTTCCACCAGTAAAGACTTGTTTGTTTTCACTCCTGCTGGTCCGTGTCTCAATCATTCACAGACTTAACAGTAACCAATGAGCAAACCCAACATTATTTCATTTTCCTTTGTCCCAAATTTGAATACAAATCCCATGACTACTCGAACCATCTCTGTTGTATTCCTAAACTGAACGGCAATAGATTGGGAGAAGGGGAAGTGCAACGAGACCTGGGTGTCCTTGTGCACCAGTTGCTGAAGGTAAGCATGCAGGTGCAGCAGGCGGTTAAGAAGGCAAATTGTATGTTGGCCTTCGTAGCGAGAGGATTTGAGTACAGGAACAAAGATGTCTTGCTGCAGTTGTACAGGGCCTTGGTGAGACCACACCTTGAGTATTGTGTGCAGTTTTGGTCGCCTTATCTGAGGAAGGATGTTCTTGCCATGGAGGGAGTGCAGCGAAGATTCACCAGACTGATTCCTGGGATGGCAGGAATGACGTATGAGGAGAGATTGGGTTGATTGGGCTTATACTCGCTGGAGTTTAGAAGAATGAGAGGGGATCTCATTGAAACTTATAAAATTCTAACAGGACTAGACAGACTAGATGCAGGAAGAATGTTCCCGATGGCAGGGAGTCCAGAACCAGGGGTCACAGTCTAAGGATAAGGGGTAAGCCATTTAGGACAGAGATGAGGAGGAATTTCTTCACCCAGAGAGTGGTGAACCTGTGGAATTCTCTACCACAGAAGGCAGTTGAGGCCAGTTCATTAAATATATTCAAGAAGGAGTTGGATATATTTCTTGAGGCTAAAGGGATCAAGGGATATGGGGAGAAAGCAGAGACAAGGTACTGAGTTTGGATGACCAGCCATGATCTCATTGAATGGCGGAGCAGGCTCGAGGGGCCGAATGGCCTACTCCTGCTCCTATCTTCTATGTTTCTATGTAACAGGATGAAAGCAAAATCTTTTTCACCTCTGGTCCCTATCTATCTCTCTCTCTCCATCACAACCATTCTGTTCCTCTCCCCCTATTTTATGAATACTGTTATTTTATGGCCATCGCTTCTCTGAACTTTCTTCTCTTCTTCCTGCTGAGCTTCAAATATGTCAACCTGCATAATCATCTTTTCCCCTTGCATTCCCACTATGTTGAAATCAAAACTTTGGAGCTCCTTAGCTGCTTTAATCCTCAAGCTATTAAAACCTAAGTTTAGTGTCACCTAACCACTGCGTCTTGTTGGTGTCCTGCACCATGGTCCTTCATTCCATGTTCTCAATAACAAAAAAAAGCAGCTACCAACACAACAACTTGCATTTATGAAACAGGAAACCTTAATGGGTCTCAAGAAGGAACTAGACAGATTCTGGTCAACAAATGGTGTTTAGGTTTATTAGAAATGCACCAAGGGGCAATTGTGGATTGGTGAGGTAGATGGACCAAAGGTCTTCTCTTGCCTGAAACTGTCACTGTGTCACTATGTTACTATGTTTTTTCTAACCAATGTCTGATAGTAAACAATTTAAGGTTTCATCAGTCTGATTTACTGGTTTCATTTTCACTCTGGATTATTATGAAGTTTAACTGATTCAGAGCATCTTGAGATCGCACTCTGTGATACTAGTGTGCGAACATTTAACACGTCAATGTGAAATGCCTTCCTCTGTAATGTTGTAGGAGGCATTAACCCATTTAAAATAAATGGGTTAGCACCTCTATTAAAATGGGTTGAGGAAAAAATTTCATATAAATGTGTTAAATGATTGTATGCTAGTATCTCATCACGTAATTTCAAGGCTAAAATACATAAAGATTTGAGACTGCTGTCGGTTGCGGAAGCCTGTATAAACTGCATTAAGTTTTCAGTGTGAAAATTCCATAACTGAGTAAACAAATTGTAGACAATAGCACCATCTTGTGGTTAAATCGATTGAGGATCATTTTGGAACGAACAGCTGAGTATTTATCGCTTTACGAAGCTTCACATGTAACATAGAGATCATTATCATTAAGCCTAGTTGGCCATTCTTTATTAGTGCTATGAACTCAAGTAAGGCAGAGTTTGACATCTGAATATATTGCTATCACATTCATTTTACACCAGTCCCCTTACTTAATAATCCTTACTTTTTAGGGCTTAATGTTATTTTATATGGGCTTAATACTGTTAGTTTGGGTTTGCTGATGTCACCCACTTCAGAATTATGCTGGAGTGCTGGCTTCTTATATTACATATGTTAGTTCTGTGTCATTGTATGGCATCATTTAATATTTAAATAAATGCTTAATGTTATTTGCAGAAGGCTACGTGGCCAACCACAGTACAGATAAATTCTCCGCCTGCACCCATAGTAGTTCTAACAGTAATTGATGTACATGCACACATCCAGCCCAGGTAAGTACGAGCTGGATGACTTGTGTCCAAAGAATAAAGATTATGGATAAACCTGTGACTTGAATCTGATATTTAAAGAAATAACAACAACAACTTGTATTTATATAAAATATATACTTTGACCAGAATTAAAGATGTATGCTCAGAGAAGGAAATCCTTCAGCATCTAAGCAGTTACAGCCCACCTTCAATGCATAAGGAGCTTATAAAACCAGGTGGAACAGGTAACTCTCCCACTACCAGGTTGGCCAGGGCACTCCAGAGGGCTCAGTGTTCCTCTAGGCATGTTGTGTAAATATACATCTGGAGAGCTGTACACGGCAACAACCCTTGTGAAACTAGACTGAGACTACCTGAATGATTCGGCCGTAGGGAATTGAAAACAGCACAACATGAAACCTGATGGTGAGAGTACTGGCAGGTGAATCTTTCTGAAATTGATCATACTTCGAAATGCAAATGACTTCTAAGCTGATTCTGTTTTCTTACATTAAAGGGGTGAATTTCTGCCAGGGCTCTCCTGTTCATCCGCTGGGTTCCTTGCCTGAATGATAGGCCACAGGGAAGTATAAATTCATTAAAACCTACATCAAACTGGCCTCAACACTATTCTAGGCTTAAGGAGGGTAAATGCCCTTAGGGGGGTTCTCCTGCTCATCCACCATCACTCAGAGTAAGAGCCATGGAAACCTCGGAAAAATGGTGTAAACCTGGGTTTGTAGGCTCATTTTACACTGAAAGTGTGCTGAAACTGCTTATATGCTGGAGGATTTCCTATTAAAGGGCATACATCGCTGATCATGGCTTATCAAAGGTTATTTACCTCAATAGAAAGGGAGGAGAAAGAAACAACAACAATTTGCAAGACCCGTCTTCAGGTTCTTTGGGAATCTAAATCCTAGAGTGGGAAAAGACTGACCACTCTATCCTCTCTGCATTCAATAGGGGAACGGTAGCATAGTGGTAATGTCACTGTGCTAGTAATCCAGATGCCTGGACTAATGATCCACGGCAGCTGGGGAATTTAAATTGAGTTAATTAAATAAATCTGGAATAATTACCAGTATCAGTAATGGTGCCCAGGAAACTATCAGATTGTTGTAAAAACTCATCTGGTTCACGAATGTCCTTTAGGGATGGAAATCTGCCGCCCTTACCTGGTCTGGTCTATATGTGACTCCAGACCCAAAGCAATATGGTTGACTCTTAATTGCCCTCTGAAATGGCCTAGCAAGCCACTCCTAACAAAAACAATAAAAAGAATGAAACCGGACGGACCACCCAGCATCGACCTCAGCACCGGCAACGGTAAACCCAGCCCAGTCGACCCTGCAAAGTCCTCCTCACCAATATCTGGGGACTTGTGCCAAAATTGGGAGAGCTGTCCCGCAGACGAGTCAAGCAACAGCCTGACATAGTCATACTCACAGAATCATACCTTTCAGCCAATGTCCCTGTAATGTATATACCTTTAAGGGGGGGAACTACTTTTTACAGCTCATGTATACTGTAGTACCGGCAGTGACCACACCTGTATATAGCACTGAGTAGTAATCTGTACAGTCAGTTCAACTGTGAGCCACGTTGAGTAAACACCTGTTGTACCGTTTCTGCTGCAGTCTGTATCTTATTATACACGGACGCAACAATGGTGACAAGGCAGGTTCGAACCTAGCTGCAACTCTGCATCACCTCCCGGGTATTCGTTCCTGGAGAACAGTGGATTGGAGGTCAAGGCCAGAGACTCGGGCGTCGACCACGGGCAACCGCCCAGTCATCCAGCAGAGACTCGAGAATTGCGGTGGAGGCTGTCGAGAGCCAGGCTTGGCTTTCCAGTCGAGGTTGTCCAGCGAAACGGGCTGGCAACAGGTAGTGCGCAGACCCTTCCCGGACAGCAGCGGGCTAGAGCCCGACCGAGCGGCACAGCAAAGGGCTGAGCAGCGTCGATGGGGGAGAGAGAGAGAGAGGGCAGAGCGCACAGGGCGCAGCCGGTGTTCAGGGGCCGAGCAGCATCGGAGAGAGGTAGAGAGAGATGCGCAGAAACCCGCGAGGCGCCGCCATTGCCATGAGGACCGCCGAGAGCGGCATTGGCAGCAGCGCAGGAGAAGTGCGCGAAACCTACAGGGCGCCACCATTGCCATGAGAACTGCCGGGAGCGGGGGAGGAAGGAAATCGCAGGAGACACCATTTTAAGCCATTAGGAGACGCCATTTTAAACCACACCCAAAATGCCGAAGAGTGGCAGTATCACCGCATTTGACAATGAAGTCGAAGATTGGACTACATATGTCGAACGAATAGAGGTGTACTGCAAGGAAAATGAGGTGTCAGATGACAAGAAAGCGTCGGTATTGTTAAATTTAATGGGTGCAAAGACGTATGGTTTATTACGAAATCTAGTAACCCCAACGAAGCCAATGGAAAAGAGTTTTGAAGACATAGTAATGATACTAAAGGAACATTTAAACCCCACACCGCTGCTGATAGCAGAAAGATTCAAGTTTCACAAACGGAACCAGCATAAGGATGAAAGCAATGCTGATTATTTAACAGAACTGCGCAAACTATCGAAACACTGCCAATTTGGAGCGGGACTGGCAGATACCTTAAGGGACAAATTTGTGTGTGGGCTTCAAAGTGAAGGAACCCAGAAACGGCATTTATCTGAAAAGGACCTTACGCTGGAAAAGGCTTTCAGCATTGCGGTATCATATGAAGCAGCAGCACGGGGCGCTGCAGAGATACAACAGAGACCGCAAGAATATGGCACAAACGAAATGTCATATGGAACAGAGAAGTGCTTTTGCTGCGGCAGAACAACACACGACCAGAATGATTGCTGGTTCAAAGACAAAGTGTGCAGACAGTGTGGAAAAGTAGGACACATAGCACGAGTCTGCAGGTCGGGAAAGAAAACCAGCAATAAGAAACCTACCAAAGGAAAGTACAAGAAGGTACATAAGATGACGGAGAATAGTTCAGACGAACAAAAGAGTGATAACGACTCCGAAAGCAGGGAACTGAGTTGTCTGAAACTACATAATGTGATCACAATGGAGGATCACCGAACCATTTGGGTCACTCTCAAGATAGCAGGAGTCCAGGTAAAGATGAAATTGGACACAGGATCAGCCCTAACAGTCATAAACAGACAGGACTATGAGCGGCTACTCTCACACGTACCCTTGAGAGACACAAAAATTATTTTGAAGACGTACACGGGGCAAAAAGTCTACCCCAAAGGAAAAATAAGGGTGACCGTTATATATAACGGTAAGGAAACACCAAAACTAGACCTGTATGTATTGCAAGATGGAGGACCACCATTACTGGGACGTGAATGGATCCGGAAAATACAACTGGATTGGCATTCCATACAGGCACTGACTGTGGCTGATAAAAAGGATGACGACATCACACCTGGGCGACTGTCAAAGATCCTAACTGACGCGAAAGAAGTGTTCCAGCAAGGACTCGGAACACTGAAAGGCATGACACTGACGATTCAAATTGAAGAAAACGCAAGCCCAGAATTTTTTAAGGCCAGACCGGTACCTTATGCGTTCCGCCCAGCCGTCGAAGCAGAGCTGGAGAGTCTGGAACGTTCAGGTGTACTGTCCAAGGTAGACTGGAGCGAGTGGGCTACACCCATCGTCCCTGTGATAAAAAAGTCATTGAGCAGTGATGTAAGAAAAAGGAGGCTTACCATCAAGTAACTTTAAAGTAAGCTTTAAGTAACTTATAAACACACTATATACAAGAGAGGTCTTTACCATGCCTCTGGTAGAAGCCTCTTACAATACTGAACAGACCAGTATTTATACCAGTCCAACAGGAAGTGACACATGACAGGAAGTGAGGTATGTACACAGTTCATAGTTCACAGTTCACAGTTCACAGGAAGTGATGACATAACTTCCCGGAAGTTATTATTTTTATCACATTCTTCCCTCCTGCAGGTTTAGGAGGCTGTGGTCTACCTTTTGGTCCGCAGCCGCCGAACAAGGAAGAGTCGCACCCGTTTGGATTCCCGTCGTAGAGGATCGCTGGTCCGCTTACATGCGGTTGGCCATTGGCCAGAGTCCGTGTGGCCTGGATTGCCCTGTGAAGGGTCGGGGAGATCATGGCTTCGAGTACGAGCCCCAATAGGTTCAAAGTCAGACTGCCTCTGTTCAGAGGGAGGTGCAGAGCTGGTCTGTGGCAGACCAGTACTTTCATGCGTGGTACTGGGAGGGTCGCAACCTTGAGCACGGGGTTCTACCGGCACCAAGCTAGTTGGTGTCCGATCAGGATCCTGGAGAGGGGTACCCGATAGGTCCCAAGAGTTTCCTGGTGAAATGCCATCACCCGATGTCCCACTAGGTCCTGGTGGGCAGGGAGCCAGATCCCGTAATGATACGGTAGATTCTCGGCCGTCGGAATATCGTATGTTTGCATAGGTGGGGTTGGCATCGGTTAGTTCGACCTCGTCTACAAGAGGATCATTTTTAGACGTCCGAACGTATCTTCGGAGTAATACAGGTCCAGGAGTAGTTAGCCATGACGGGAGTGATGTCCCATGAGATGAGCGACGCTGGAATCCAAAGAACCGCTCATGAGGTGTAGTATTTGTGGCTGTAGAAAGCAGGGACCGTATAGAGTGCAATGCATCCGGAAGCACTGTTTCCCATTGCTGGTCTGGTAGGCCCCGAGATCTTAAAGCGAGACGTACGGAATTCCAGATGATACCGTTATACCTCTCTACCTGCCCATTTCCGATGGGATGGTATGGTGTTGTTTTGCTTGTAGCAATTCCCCGTTCTGAGAGGTAGTCCTTGAGTTCCCTCGACATAAAGGATGGACCCCGATCTGAGTGAATATAAGCCGGCATGCCACAGAGAGAAAATACCTGCTCAAGGCAGGAGATTACTGTGGACGCCAGCATATTGGAGCAGGGGAAGGCAAACGGAAAACGTGAATATTCGTCGATCATGGCGAGCAAATATGTGTTCCGAGTTGAAGAGGGCACTGGGCCCTTAAAATCGATGCTAAGTCGTTGCATCGGTTGGGTTGCATGTATGAGTATACCATCTGAGGGGCGGAAGAACTGAGGTTTTAATTCCGCACAAAGCCGGCATTCTGAGCATATTTTCTTTACATCTCCAGTGGAAAAAGGGAGATTCCGTGATCGTACGAAATGTAGCATGCGCGTAACGCCAGGATGGCACAAACCATTGTGGACATCCATGAGGGTGGAGGATGACATAGTGGAGCAGAATGCCCGTGTGAGGGTGTCCGGGGCCACATTCTCCTTGCCAGGCCGATAGAGAATGGTATAACCAAAAGAGGCCAGTTCCATCCTCCAAAGTTGTATTTTATTATTCTTAATTTTGGTTCGTTTTCGATTATCGAGCATGAAGGCGACTGATCGTTGGTCCGTGATCAATGTAAAGTGCTGGCGAGCTAGAAAATGGTTCCACTTCCGTACTGCCTCAATGATGGCTGTGGCTTCTTTCTCAACCGGAGGATAATGTAGCTCGGCACCTTGTAAGGTCCTGGACATAAATGCTACAGGACGACCTTCCTGATTCAGAGTAGCCGAGATCGCCACCTCCGAGGCATCACATTCAACCACGAAAGGGAGATTCTCATCAATGGAGTGAAGAGCCGCTTTCTCCAACTGTTTTTTGAGAAGGTTAAAGGCTGCAACAGCCGCTGTTCCCAGTGGAAATGATCTAGCATGCAGCAAGGGTTGGATTTTGTCCGAAAAATTAGGAATCCATTTAGCGTAGTATGCAAACAGACCGAGAGCCCGACGTAAAGAAGCCGGATTCTTAGGTGACGGGAGCTCTTGGAGCGGGCGAAGTCTTTCTGGGTCTGGCTTAATGATACCATTGCCTACGCAGTAGCCAAGGATGTTGATGGTCGGTTGCGACTCAACAGATTTGGATTCATTCAGGGTCAAATTACGGCGATGGAGGGCATCCCGAAATTTTTGGAGGTTGGAGTCGTGTTCCTGTTGATCGTGACCTGCAATGGTAATGTTATCAAGATAGGGAAAAGTGTCCCTTAGGTTTTCCTGCTTAACCAGGCCATCCATTGCCCATTGAAAGACAGCCACTCCATTAGTAACCCCGAATGGGAGGCGACAAAATTGGTAAAGCCGTCCATTAGCCTCAAAGGCTGTGTACTGCTTATCTGAGACCTTCAAGGGTAACTGATGATAGGCACTTTTTAAATCGTAAGCTGAGAACACTTTGTATTCGGCCAGTTTATTAACCATATCATCAATGCGTGGCAATGGGTAGGCATCCAAGTCGGTATATTGATTGATGGTTTGCGAATAATCGATGCATAGTCGCTGTTTGTGAGGTTTTAGAGGGTTCTTGACAATGACGACTTGAGCCCGCCAGGGCGACGAACATGGTTCAATGATATCCTCTGCTAGAAGTCGAGAGATTTCAGCCGCAATAAAAGATTGGTCTTCCTGATTAAAGCGCCGCGATTTCGTTATTATCGGTTGGCATTGAGGCGGAATACTGGCAAATAATGAGGGTTCATCAAGTGAAGCTGCTGATAATGCACAAAATGGTAATTTAGACGGTATATTAGAAATAGTAAGTCCGGGTTTGGATCCACCAAACTCAATGGTGAGTTTCTTATGCTGTTTTTGGAAGTCCAGTCCTAAGAGGAGATCACTACATAAGTCCTTGAGCACCGAAAGTCGGGTGGAGGGATACATACGACCATGAAGTGTCATATCAACAACACAAAAGCCGGAGATTCTGGTATTAAGTGATGACTGGGCCATCGCAATTGCCTGGTCCGATGGGAAGACATGTAGTTTCAATTTCGCAACAATCTGTTCCTTAATGAAACTATCAGTACTTCCTGAGTCAATTAAGGCATCTAAGGTATGCCCTTTAATTGAAATTTTTGTGGCAGCATGAGACAGGTTCTGTGGGCAAGCAGCTGTAATTGGTGTCGTTGCACAGAGAGTGGCTAAAACTCTCGGTGTGCTTCTTCGGGAGAGAGCTCGAGAGGAAGCTTGATAGGTCCTAGCTGGAGCATCTTGATAGGCCCTAATTGGGGCAGTTCGGTAGGCCTTAGCTGGATTGGCCCTCGTAGAGGCCCTTGATAGGCAAACTTTAGCAAAGTGTCCTTTTTTCCCGCAATAACTGCAGATTGCATTGCGAGCAGTGCAGGTTTTCCTAGGGTGAAAAGCATCTCCACAAAAGAAGCATTCCTTCCTAGATTGCCAAGAGGCTGCTAAAGTGGGGTCATCCTCCTCTTCTTCATCAGAATTATCAGAATTAGATTCCCCCATGATAGGGTTCACCTGAGACCGCTTGAATTGTCTGGTTGCAGCTACAGCAGCAGATCGAGATCTGGGCAGCTGATAGAGGTCTGCATTTCTCTTTGCCAAATCCAGTGAACAAGCTAGGTCAAAAGCTTTTTGTAGCTCAAGTGTTTTACTTTCTAGTAGACGCTGGCGTATAAATGGAGAGGCAATCCCGCAGATGAAAGCATCACGAATCATTTCTTGGCGGTACAGCTCAGCTGAGGCTGCCTGAAAGTTACAATCTACGCTGAGCCTGCGAAGTTCTTGCAGGAATTCGTCAATTGATTCCCCTGGCCCTTGTCGGGCTGTGGCCAGTAGATGTCTAGCATAGACCTCATTTGGGGTCTTGGCATACAGTTTCTTAAGTGCCCGAATCACCTCATCGTAATTATCCCATTCATCAACATATTCGAACACTTTTGGGGTCACATAATTGATAAGTATCTTCAATCTAGCAGGAGCATCCGCTTCACATTCATCCAGAAAATTCTCAAAAGTACGGTACCAATGCTTCCATACCCTGCCAGCTGCTGGTGCATTCGGGTCCAAGTCCAGACGAATAGGTCTAAGGATTTTCTCCATGATGGGTGGTTCCCTGGATCCTTAATTCCGAGTTTTTCCGAAGGTCTAGTATTCGTGAGTGTAAATACTAAGTTACTTAAATTGATGTAAGAAAAAGGAGGCTTACCATCAAGTAACTTTAAAGTAAGCTTTAAGTAACTTATAAACACACTATATACAAGAGAGGTCTTTACCATGCCTCTGGTAGAAGCCTCTTACAATACTGAACAGACCAGTATTTATACCAGTCCAACAGGAAGTGACACATGACAGGAAGTGAGGTATGTACACAGTTCATAGTTCACAGTTCACAGTTCACAGGAAGTGATGACATAACTTCCCGGAAGTTATTATTTTTTATCACAAGCAGCATGCCTGGGGAACCAAGGAAGGTTCGCATCTGTGGGGACTTTAAGGTAACAGTGAACCCGGTCCTTCACACCGTACAATATCCACTTCTGCGGATTGAAGATATTTTCGCCTCGCTATCTGGAGGGAAACGCTTCACTAAGATTGATCTGGCCCAGGCGTATCTGCAAATGGAGGTAGAAGAAGCATCAAAAAAATACCTCACAATCAACACCCATAAAGGTCTCTACCAATAAAACCGGCTGGTATTCGGGGTAGCATCAGCTCCGGCTATTTGGCAGAGGGCAATGGAACAAGTCCTGCAAGGGATCCCAGGGACCCAGTGTTATTTGGATGACATCCTGGTCACGGGCGAAAATGACAGTGAACACCTTGCCAACCTGGAGCAGGTGCTCACTAGATTGCAGGAATATGGGCCCCGAGCTAACTGCCCCAAATGCGAGTTTTTTAGAAAACAGATCTCGTATTGTGGCCACGTTATCGATAAAGAGGGGTTACATAAGTCCCCAGAGAAGATTGAGGCAGTAGTCAAGGCTCCAGCACCAGAAAATGTGTCACAACTGAGGTCGTTCCTCGGGCTGGTAAACTACTACCATAAGTTCTTGCAAAATTTGTCTACAATACTACACCCACTGAACACCCTACTGCAAACTGGGGTGCCATGGAAGTGGAGTGACGAATGTAGACGAGCTTTCCAGAAGAGCGAAACACTAATCACATCGAAAGAGGTATTGGCCCATTACAACCCAGCATTACCAATTCGGTTGGCATGTGATGCGTCACCCTACGGCATTGGAGCAGTGCTGTCGCACAAATTCTCGGACGGCTCAGAGAGGCCAATAGCCTTTGCGTCACGATCACTAACCTCAGCCGAGCATATCTACGCCCAGATTGACAGGGAGGCCCTCAGCCTAGTGTGGGGAGAGAAAAAGTTCAATCACTATCTGCACGGGCAGAAATTCACTTGGTGACTGATCACCAGCCTCTTGTCTCCATTTTTAATCCGAAGAAGGGTGTTCCGGTGATGACTGCGCAACGACTACAAAGATGGTCACTTTTTCTAGGGACGCACCACTATGAGATTGAATATAAGGGCACGAAACAGCATGGAAATGCTGATGGGCTATCACGCCTGCCACTGCCTACTGCGGAGGAAGCACCAGCAGTGGATCCTGTCGAAATATTCCATTCGACTATAGTTGAATACCTACTGGTCACTAACGCTTGTATCGAAAAGGAAACCCGAAATGACCCGACACTGTCTCGGGCATATGATTTGACGGTGAAGGGATGGCCAGCACATGGCGACACACTGTTGCCAACATTCTCGACAAGGAGAGAACAGTTGTCAGTGTGCCGGGGGACCTTGATGTGTGGATCCCGAGTGGTAATTCCATCCAAGTTAAGGGATAGAGTGCTCAATGAGCTTCATGAGGGTCATCTAGGAGGGGTAAAAATGAAAAGCCTAGTCAGGGCTTATGTGTGGTGGCCGGGAATCGATAAACAAATTGAGGACCTGACCAAGAGCTGCTCAGGATGCCAGAAAGTCCAAAATGCACCACCACAGGCCCCTCTACACCCATGGGAGTGGCCCTCATCTCCATGGCAACGGGTGCATATTGATTTTGCTGGTCCATTCATGGACTCAATGTTTTTAATAGCCGTGGATGCGCACTCGAAATGGCCTGAGGTCATCAAAATGTCCTCCACCACCACGGAGAAAACTATTGCAGTCCTACGGACCATTTTTGCCAGGAATGGCTTGCCAGAACAGATTTGCTCTGACAACGGACCACAGTTTGTGTCCGAAGAGTTCCGGAGGTTCATGAAAAAGAATGGGGTAAGGCATTACACATCCGCCCCGTATCATCCAGCCACAAATGGATTGGATGAGAGTTTCGTACAAACCTTTAAGAAGGCAATAAATGCTATGTACAGTGACAACATTCCGCTGCAGCACAAGGTGGACAATTTCCTGTTCGCCTAACGGAATGCGACACATGCAGTCACCAACCAGGCCCCAGCCATGATGTTCTTTAACCGAAGGTTAAGATCTCGCCTGGATTTGCTCAGACCAAACGTACGAAGAGATGTTGAGAGTAAGCAATTTCAGCACATCCATGAGAAGCCAACAAGGAGCTTCAATGTAGGGCAACCAGTCTTGGCCCGCGACTACCGAACAGAAAAATGGCAGCCAGGAACGATATGCACACGGCAGGGCCCACTAATGTACACAGTGGATGTTGGGGAGAGCATCGTGAGACGCCATGCTGACCAGATCCTAGAGTCACAGGAACAAGTCAACCCCATGCCTCGCCCATACGTACCTGGTGATGAACCTGATGTACAGGTAGCATCTACCCCAGAAACAGTAGCATCGGAAGCTGATGAACCAACCGATGACAGGGGGCCAGAATCGCCTCCGCACCAAGAGCAAGACACTCGGGAAAGGCGCTATCCAGAAAGGATCAGGAAGCCTCCCCAAAGACTGAATTTATAAATAGACTATTTTCAGCTAATGTTGCATGTTAAAAGTGTTAATTGTAATTAGTTTGATATTTAATTGTTAAATGAGTGTTATGGTACTGTTAATCTAAAAGGGGAGGAATTGTAATGTATGTACCTTTAACGGGGGGAACTACTTTTTACAGCTCATGTATATTGTAGTACCGGCAGTGCCCACACCTGTATATAACGTTGAGTAGTAATCTGTACAGATCAGTTGCAGTCTGAGCCACATTGAGTAAACACCGTTTGTACCGTTCTCCGCAGTCTGTGTCTGATTATACACGGACGTAACACTTTTCTTATCTGCTCTGCTTCATTCCCCATTACTAGATCCAATAGCGAATCCTCCCTTGTTGGGCTTTTTACATATTGGGTTAGAAAGGAGTTCTGTACACATTCTAGTAACTCCATTCCCTTATCCCCTTTTCCCAAATCTTCTGTCCCATTAATATCTGGGTATATGATGATACAAGACCATCTACGGCCCAAGCACCCAAGGCCCTTCCCCACTGCAGGCCAAGAATGGAGAGGTACTCATCAAGGACAGAGAGGCAGTCAGTGCCCGCTGGAAGAAACACTTCAAAGATCTCCTTAACCACGACTCTGTCTTCGACACGAGTGTCCTCAACTCCATCCCACAGCATGCTACCCGCCACCATCTCAGCACAACCCCAGCCTGGCATGAGATTGAAAAGGCCACCTGACAACTGACGAACAACAAGGCCTCAGGAGCAGATGGAATCCCCGCCGAGGCACTAAAGCATGGTGGAGAAGCACTACTGGCGTGAATTCATGAACTCATTTCTCTTATCTGGAAGGAGGAGAGCATGCCAGGGGATCTCAGAGATGCCGTAATTGTGACCATCTTCAAGAAAGGTGACGAGTCCGATTGCGGTAATTACAGAGGAGTTTCCCTGCTGTCTGCCACAGGGAAAATCATCGCAAGAATCCTCCTCAATCGCCTTCTCCCAGTGGCCAAAGAGCTCCTCCCAGAGTCGCAATGCGGATTCCGCCCACTAAGGGGCACAATGGACATGATCTTCACCGCACGTCAATTACAAGAGAAATGCAGGGAGCAGCACCAACCGCTGTACCAGGCCTTCTTTGATCTCACAAAGGCCTTCGACACTCAGCTGTGAGGGATTATGGAGTGTCATCCTCAAATTCGGCTGCCCTCAAAAGTTTGTCACTATCCTCCGCCTGCTTCACGACGACATGAAAGCCGTGATCCTGACCAATGGTTCCACCACAGGCCCAATTCACGTACAAACCAGGGTCAAGCAAGGCTGTGTCATCGCACCAGCGCTCTTCTCGATCTTCCTTGCTGCAATGCTCCATCTCACCCTCAGTAAGCTCCCCACTGGAGTGGAGCTAATTTACAGAACAGACGGGAAACTGTTCAACCTCCGTCGCCTCCAGTCCAGATCCAAGGTCATCCCATCCTCTGTTGTCGAAGTACAGTATGCAGATGAAGCTTGCGTCTGCGCTCACTCGGAGGTCGAACTCCAAACCATCGTCAACACCTTCACTGAAGCGTACAAGAACATGGGCCTTACACTAAACATCCGTAAGACAAAGGTCCTCTACCAACCTGCCCCCGCCACACAGCGCTGCCCCCCCGATTATCAAAATCTACGACAAGGCCTTGGACAATGTGGACCACTTTCCATACCCGGGGAGCCTACTATCAACAAGGGCAGACGTCGACGACAAAGTCCAACACCGCCTTCAGTGTGCCAGTGCAGCCTTCGGTTGCCTGAGGAAGCGAGTGTTTGAAGACCAGGACCTCAAACCCGGCACTAAGCTCATGGTCTACAGAGCAGCAGTGATACCTGCCCTGCTGTATGCCTCAGAGACATGGACCATGTACAGCAGGCACCTCAAAGCACTGAAGAGGTACCACCAACACTGCCTCCGCAAGATCCTGCAAATCCATTGGCAGGATAGGTGCATCAACGTCAGTGTTCTTGCTCAGGCCAACATCCCCAGCATCAAAACATTGACCACGCTCGATCAGCTCCGATGGACGGGTCACATTGTCCGCATGCCCGATACGAGACTCCCAAAACAAGCACTCTACTCGGAGCTCCGGCACGGTAAGAGAGCCCAGGTGGGCAGACGAAATGCTTCAAGGACACCCTCAAAGCCTCCTTGAAAAAGTGTAACATCCCCACCGACACCTGGGAGTCCCTGGCCCAAGACCGCACAAAGTGGAGGAGAAGCATCCGGGAAGGCGCCGAACACCTCGAGTCTCTTCTCCGGGAGCAAGCGGAAGCCAAGCGCAGGCAGTGCAAGGAGTGCACGTCGACCCAAGCACCCCACCCACCTGCCCCTTCAACCACCATCTGCCCCACCTGTGACAGAGACTGTAGGTCCCGCATTGGACTCATCAGTCACCTGCAAACTCATTTTTAATGTGGAAACAAGTCATCCTCGGTTCCGAGGGACTGCCTAAGAAGAAGAGAAGATATGATGATATTATATTTTGTATACATTTTTACCCCTCAATTTCCTTCCTCTTCTTCTGAAGACCCATGATGGGCTACAGTAACTGGTTGTCCTTACATTACCTCACCTAAGTGGCCACAAGATTCTTGTGGCACAGTGGCATAGTGGTTAGCACTGTTGCCTCACAGCGCCAGGGACCCGGGTTCAAATCCGGCCTCGGGTGACTGTCTGTGTGGAGTTTGCACATTCTCCCCGTGTTTGCATGGGTTTTCTCCGGGTGCTCCGGTTTCCTCCCACAGTCCAAAGATGTGCGGGTTAGGTTGATTGGCCATGATAAAAATTGGCCCTTAGTGTTAGGGGGGATTAAATATGTGGAGTTACGGGGTTATGGGGATAGGGCTTGGGTGGGATGGCTGTCGGTGTAGGGACCGTGTGCTAGGGTTTGGATGATCAGCCATGATCTCGTTGAATGGTGGAGCAGGCTCGAAGGGCCGAATGGCCTACTCCTGCTCCTATCTTCTATGTATCTTGACTGTGGGTGACTTTGATTATGAAGGGCATCACAGCTGAATAAAACCATTCACCTTCCAGCAGTGGTTACTAGATTGTGATCAGCAGTGGCCACCTTGGACGATTGTCCCCTTCCTAACACGGGAAACGAAGGCCAAATGTGAAGCCCCAACTTAGTACAGACTGGGGATTGAACCAAGGTTAGCATGCAATGATCCACACGTGGGCAGTGCTGTTAACAACTGAGCCATCAGGGTTTTAACTTCATTTTAGTTCCATGAAACAAGATACTCTGGCCTAGAAATTGGATCATGCTCGAATTGGGGCCTAATCCTAATGGCCACACGGAATTAGTTTGCCGGCCTCATCTGTTTATTGACCAGTTGTGGCCCCAGAGGCAGCTCGATGATCCCAGGAGGAATGTAGATGGTAAGCAGAGTCCAGGAAGGTGGGGGGTGGAAGCAATCGTGAGGGCAGCGGCCCACAAATTTATTGCAGAGCCGGGAGAAGCAGGAGTGCTCTTCCTGGCTCCGTAATAAGTTTAGTACAAAAATAAAAACTTACCTTTCTGAAGGCAGCCTTTTAAGGACAGTTGGTTTGGGTGCCAAGCCTGAGAAGCGCTAATAAATTTTGCAAAGGGGGCCGGCAACAAGCGTCAAGGCCCTGGATGTCTATATGCATACCGCCCACCATATTGGATGCATAGGCTTCCATTTTAAGCATGTAAAATGGACATGGCGCCAACAAATTTCTAGGTCTCTATGGTTACAACAGTTGTAGAAGTTTTGGATGTGGTGATGGAGTGAATTACATTACCTCACCTAAGTGGCCACAAGATACTTGTGTATCTTGACTGTGGGTGACTTTGATTATGAAGGGCATCACAGCTGAATAAAACCATTCACCTTCCAGCAGTGGTTACTAGATTGTGATCAGCAGTGGCCACCTTGGACGATTGTCCCCTTCCTAACGCGGGAAACTTCATAATCAAAGTCACCCACAGTCAAGATACACAAGTATCTTGTGGCCACTTAGGTGAGACCATGATAATTATAAATCTAGATGGTATAAAATAACAATTAGATGTGTAACAACAGGCTACAAAAGAAAGTAGATGTGGTTTATTATGCTAATTTCATAAATCTGGCCCAGTCGATGATTTATACATTTGAACAAACCTGCAGAGCATTAAGCTAAAATATACAGAGCAATAATTTGTGTCAATCTGTGCATTGCTATCGTTTTCCTTGAGAAAATTTCTGAGTTGATGCACCTTATCTGGAATTCTGATTGCTGCTATTCATTCTATTGATAAAGACCCTTGACTCTTCTATCTGTGTTGTAGTGTGATATGATCATAACTCACTCATAAACATTTTGCCCATTAATTATATGACCATCTGACATGTGAAAATGAAAGTCACATCACATGAGCATCAATGAAGCGCTATCCAAATATTTCAAACTTGGTGATAACGTTCTTACTTTTAACTTCTTTTAAGAGTTCTTTGTAATCCAAGATTGAAAGAAAAAGGAATAATTTTATTGGGGTTCAAAATATAGCAACAGGAGTAGGCCATTCAACCCCTTGAGCCTGTTCTGCCATTCAGTTAGATCACGGCTGATCTGTATTGCAACTCCTTTTACCCGCATTGGTTCCATGGCCTAGAAATTCAGTATAGCCACTTTTGGGGCGGTAAAGTCGGGCGGCCGCTAAAGTTTGCGCCCGCTGGAAAGTGGAGGGCAGTTCGCCGAAATTCAGTAGCTTTGGCCAAGGAGTTTGCTCGAGCGCTAAAACTGGCGATGCACGGCTATCCTTAGGTGCTAAGCCAGCGGTGCAGACTGATACCGCCGAGGCCGGGCGCAGCGCAGGTGCGGTCATGTTTTGATTGACAGCAGACACCCTGGCGCCGGCCAGCTCTTAAAGGGGGAAGGGTCGACTTGGTCTGCTGCCACGCCCTGGATACTGCAGCCCTCCAGCTAGGCCTAAACACTGCTGCTGGAGAGAAATAGCGCCAGGAAGGATGCAGAGGGCCCGTGAGCGAGCGCAGCGCTTCTCTGGCCATGATTTAAAGGTGCCGGTTAGGGCTTTGGAGAAGAGAAGCCATATCTTGTTCCCGGACAGTGGCAAGAAGCCTCCCAACAGGGTGTACAGGAGAGCCTGGAGGGATATCGCCCAGAGGGTCACAGCCACCTGCGATGTCCCCCGGACTGTTGTCCAATGCCGGAAAAAGTTTAACGACCTCACTCGGATTGTCAGGGTGAGTACCCTTTCCAGTGTCCTCCTCATCTTTGCATGTGCACCGTACATTATGGGCAAAGGGACCTCAAAGGCCTAATGGCCAGCCCTCATCCAGCAGCTATGGCACTGGCATGAACATCAATTGCACTTTCTGCACTTTACACACTGGCCAAGCTATTCGACCATGGGAGGCAGTGCACACAACAACAGGGCACCACACTGGCCAAGCTATTCGACCATGGGAGGCAGTGCACACAACAACAGGGCACCACACTGTACTTAGAGGCCGTCCTTTCTCTTGCAGGCCAAGCTGGCCCAGAATCTGAAGAGCCGGACTGTCACCGGGGGAGGCCGTCCCCAGTTCCAGCAGCTCAGTGACCTGGAGGAGCACGTGGGTCGACTCATGGGTGCCCGGGTGATTGGCCCCGTTGCAATTGGAGATGCCGACCCTGTGCTGGGCCCCAATGGTAAGGACATGACCTTTTGGACCTCTCTCGTTCCCCTTGCGCTTCAGATCTACATCCTTTGCCACTGTCCGACCAATGCGCAGAATGCCACCACTCATGCCTCCCTCGCTGACGCCCTGTCCTCACTCTAAAGCTACTCTTGTGCCTTCCTGCTTTCAGCTGGTGAGGAGGAGGTCCCTGAAGCTGCGAGTGTCAGTCCCTCGGAAGAGGAGGACGAGGAGGAGTAAGAGGAAGGCGGCCCATCGGGGGAACCCTCATCTGCGCCAGGGGATGGCAATGGAGGGGACACGTCTTCCCTGGAGGAGAGCCAGGGGGAAGTGTTGCAGGGGGGTATAGCTCCTGTGCCCAGTGGCGTCCAGCCACGCGGGAAGGGTCGGGCAGCACGGCTGCCTTCTCCCCAGAGGGGGGAAGTGTTGCAGGGGAGTGTAGCTCCTGTGCCAAGTGGCGTCCAGCCACGCGGGAAGGGTCGGGCAGCTCGGCTGCCTTCTCCCCAGAGGGGGGTAAGTGTTGCAGGGGAGTGTAGTTGCTGGGCCCAGTGGCGTCCAGCCACGCGGGAAGGGTCGGGCAGCTCGGCTGCCTTCTCCCCAGAGGGGGGAAGTGTGGCAGGGGAGTGTAGTTGCTGGGCCCAGTGGCGTGCAGCCACGCGGGAAGGGTCGGGCAGCTCGGCTGCCTTCTCCCCAGAGGGAGAGTCCGGCCTCCAGTCCGGAGACGGTCCTCGCCCAGGAGGTGCGCCTCCTTGATCAAATGTCCGCGGACTCGGATCGTCGGCACACTGAGTTCATGGGGGTTGTGGCACGGTTGCCTGAGGCCATTGAGTCCCTGGCTCATAGTGTGTCCGATTTCGGGGCCTCACAGGCCAGGGGTTTCGAACAACTCGCGGCAGCACAGGCCAGGGGTCTCGAACAATTCGGGGCATCACAGGACGCGAATCGGGCCGAATTCGGGGCATCACAGGACACGAGTCGGGCCGAATTGAGGGCAGCACAGGACGCGAGTCGGGCCGAATTCAGGGCAGCACAGGACGCGAGTCGGAACGAATTCAGGGCAGCACAGGCAGCGAGTGGACAGTTGATCAGTGGTGCTGTGCAGTCACTGGCTGGTCTGATGCGGGCACAGACCAGGGCAGTACGGGCACTCACTGCTGCCACACTCGCTGTGTCAGGCAGGCATCGCCAGGGCACCTGCCGCGCTGCAGCAGCACAGCGGTCTGGCCTTCACCAGATTGCTGCGCTTGCTGCAGTGCCAGCCCGGCCGAGTGCCAGTGTCTCAGGCGAGCAGCGAGCGCCTGGCATCAGCCAGCTTGCCCCCATTGCTGCAGCCGCCACTGCCACTCCCCCAGCGAAGCTGCGACGAGCTGCTGGAGGGACTGATGCTGCCCAGCCACAGCTGCAGCAGTCAGCAGCCGGCCCCTCGAGGGCCAGAGCTCGTCTAGGCCGACCCCCAAGGGCATCTGCCGTCACGCAATGTGCCCCTCAGGAGCCTTCCCCCAGCCTTGCAGCACCCACAGGGCCCAGGTTGAGGCAGAGCAGCAGGTCGGCCAGGGGCCGGAAAAGCCTGGACAAGGACTCGCCCTCTCGGCACACAAAGTAGAGTGTGTTGGCAAATGTTTTTTTATATGGGGGTGGTTGTGTTGTCTATGGGGGGTGTTCTTTTGGTAAGGCCGAGGATGAAGGCCATTTGGATGGACAAGTTTTGTTATTCCTCCCCAGGTTGTGGGAGTGAGCTATGTTTTTGACTGTTTTTTGGGGGTGTTGTCTGTTTTAGGGTTTCATGTGGGAAGGGCCCTGAGTTTGTTCAATAAAGCTTTTTCTTTATTCAGCTTGTCCATGTGTGATGTTTCAAGTGGTTGTTGCGTTAACCGGCTGAGGGCTTGCGGAGCGGCTGCATTCATGTGCCTTCATTGCCACAAGCCATTCCCTGACAGGGGGCCTAGAAGTGTCGTTCAATAAGCCGCTGACGGACGGCCCTTGGACCTTGTGGCTCCCTCCTGGGCTGGTACTCCTCCTCCTCCTCCTCCTCATGCTCCTCCTGCTCGTCCTCCTGAGGTGGTGGTCCAACGTGAGGTGGCAGTGCCTGAGTCCTGCGGATAGCCAGGTTGTGCAGCATGCAGCAAACGACGACGAACTGGGAGACTCTATCCGGCGAATACTGCAG
This sequence comes from Somniosus microcephalus, assembly GCF_052327205.1. Classification (NCBI taxonomy): domain Eukaryota; kingdom Metazoa; phylum Chordata; class Chondrichthyes; order Squaliformes; family Somniosidae; genus Somniosus; species Somniosus microcephalus. The sequence continues at coordinate 319,361,196 of NC_140988.1, read as the reverse complement.
AGATCCGCCGGAGCGATCCAGGCAGCGGAACCGTTGCTTGAGGACGCCAATCGTTTGCTCTATGATGTTCCTTGTGGCTTGATGGCTTTCGTTGTATGCCTCCTCAGCAGGGGTCCTGGGCGCGAGGAGCGGGGTCATGAGCCATGTACACAAAGGATAGCCTTTGTGACCGATAAGCCATCCTCTTGGGGGAGGCTGTGCCTGGAACATGTCAGCCACAGTAGTCTGGCGCAGGATAAATGCATCGTGGCTGCTGCCTGGAAAGCGGGCATTGACAGCTAGGATGCGCTGCCTGTGGTCACACACCAGCTGTACATTGAGGGAATGGTAGCCCTTCCGGTTGCGGTAATCCTCGGCATTGTCGATAGGTGCCCGCAAAGCCACATGCGTGCAGTCAATGGCGCCCTGCACCATGGGGAAGTCGGCGATCCTCGCAAATCCGACTGCACACTGCTCCTGCCTCTCTAGGGTCATGGGGAAGGAGATGAATTGGTGTCTCCTTGTGAAAAGGGCATCGGTGACCTGCTGGATGCAGCGATGCATGGCGAACTGGCTTGGAAGGAGCCGCTTGCATAAAAGTTCAGAGCCACCGTGACCTTCAATTCCACCGACAGAGACGTCCTGCACATCAGCTGTGGACGCAGATCTCTGTGAAGCAGCTGGCAGATCTCTGCAACCACCTCCCTTCTGAAGCGCAGCCTCTTAACACACTGCGCGGCAGTCATGGTGAGATAGGACACCTGCTGGCGGTATTCCCTGAGTGGGTAAGGCCTACGTTGCCGACGCCTGATGACCCCTCTGCGTCTAGGCATGGCTGCCCCTCTCACACAGCATCTGCGAGCCCTTCGCACATAATGCTGGAACTGAGGGTTGGAACCCCATGCAGCCCCCATAATATACTTGCAAACAATGAAATCACAATGAGTCAAATTTCCAAGCTCTGGCCAGAAGCCAAAAATACCTCTCCTATATTGGGCCAAATCAGTAAGGTCTCTTCCTTGGTCTCTGTCCAGAAATCCGTTGCAGAATAGTCATTGCAGCAAAATGGCTGGCCTTTATAGTTCAGTGTAAGTGCCCTTTAATTAGCGCTCCCCGAGGCCCGCAGGGCCTCTGCTGCGTTCCACTTCACAGTTCTTAACACCGCCATGCCCACATTGGGCGGGCGCGACTGAAGTTCCGGTTTGGGGCGCACAAAGGGCGTTGCACGATGAAATGATGTCATAAGTTGCGCGCGCAGCTGAGCGCGCGCAAACACTTTGCGCCGGCGCTAAATGTCTACTGAAGTTGGGCGTAGGCGCAGATCGTCCTGCGCCCGGGCGCTAAGTGCCTAGCGCTCGAGATCTACCCCTCCTAAGGCGCTAACGGCTGGCGAACGCAACTGAATTTCTAGGCCCATATCTCTTAATACCCTTACCTAACAAAAATCAATCAATCTCAATTTAGAAATTTTCAATTAACCTAGCCTCAACAGCTTATTAGAGGAAGTTTCAGATTTCCACTACTGTAATATACTTGGGTAGAATAAATGAAGGACAGAGACACGATGAGCTGCTAGTCCATGTGCTTGCTTTATTAGGCCAGAGTGAACTGAGCATGCTCATACCAAACCATACCAAACATTACACTGCTTTCCCTCTTTAAAAAAAATGTATGTATTCCCCTCTGAAATAAAACAAAACTATGGTCCTATCTTTCCCAGCATTACATGTACCACATAACATGGCTTTTTTTCTTTTAAATGAATTACAAATCCAGTTTAATAACAGGTTTTGGTGTTGAACCAATTTCCGGGCTGTTATGTTTTGGTTCCAAACTCAAAGATGATCCTGTTTCTATCTCAGACTTGTTTCAACCTGATACTTCAGTTACTGAAGTCTGAACTGAGTCAAACTCACGTATGTGTTCATGATCAAGTGGTTCAAGATGACAATCCAATCCACGCCAGTAAACAAAGCGTCTTGCAAATGATTTCATACTGACGATCCCTGGATGTTCAGTGTGAAGTTCGGTCAGCATTCTATCTCTCAAAGAAGTAGGTACCACCACTCTGTTTCCCCACTTGATACAACCTTGCCACAAGACAATTCAGTATGACAGTTATGGAATGGTTTCAACTCTGTGTCCAGACACTGATCAGTCTACCCATTCAAGGTGTTTTCATACACCCTTTTGAGTCTCATCTGGAATCTCAGTTGCATTCACGAGAATTTTTTTGTCAACTGCACCTAGTGTGAAAATCGCACCTTCATCCCCAACACACAAGTCCTCATGTGGCAATCTTGACAAGGCATCAGCGATTGCATTTTGCTTTGAAGTGTGATATTCACTCGTATAGTCATATTGTGACAACAACACTGCCCAATGTTGCATTCTTGATGTGGCCATTGCAGGGATGGCAGATTTGGGCTCCAATATTGCTAGGAACGGTTTGTGATTGGTTATCAGGGTAAACTTTCTGCCGATCAGGAACTGTTGGAATTTCTTGATTCCAAACACAATGGCAAGTACTTCCTTTTCAATTTGATCATAGTCTCGTTCACTCTTTGTGAGAGTTCACGATGCGAATGCAATTGGTTTCTCATGGCTGTCATCCATTACATGGCTTATGACAGCTCCCATATCGTAGCTAACAAGGTCGCTAACTCAGGTAAGAAATGTGTGTAGTACTGGACCATTCCAAGGAAAGATCTTAACTCAGACATGTTCTGTGGCTTTGGAGCATTGATGACAGCATCAACCTTTTCCTTCACTGGTTGCAAGCCATTTGCATCGACTTTCAGACCAAGGTACACAACCTTGGGCTGCACAAAAGCACATTTGCTCCTTTTCAATTTGACATTGTGGGTATTCAATCTTTGAAGTGCTATATCTAACACTTCTAGATTTTCTTCCTTGCTGCTTATTGCAATCAGCCCATCATCTTGATTGCATAAGCAATTTGGAACTCCTTGCAAAATCGTATCCATTGTAGCCTGGAAGATTTTGGGGAGAACTTTACACCATACAGCAGCTTGGTGTATGAGTACAGTCCCTTGTGTGTGTTGATGGTGAGATACTGTTGACTCTCTGTGTCAATATTCAGCTGAGTATAAGCGTGCGACAGGTCAAGCTTGGAGAAAATCTTTGACCCAGAGAGTGCTGTATACAAATCTTGTGATGCAGGTACTGCTCATCATCAACTGCTTGGTTGATAATAACTTTGCAGTCACCGTCTGCTTTGGGCACTACCACAATTGGGGTAGGTCATTCACTTTTGTCAGTTTTTACTTGCACTCCGTTCTCTCTGAGCTTTGCCAGCTCTTCCTCCACTTGACTTTTCAATGCATAGGAGACTGTCCTTTCCTTACAATAGACAGGCTTCACGTTGGACTTGATGCGGATATGTGCGTCATACCCAGTGATGCCCTCATAACTGATTGAGAACATGCGTTCGGACTTATTCAGCATTGTGTCAAGTCGCTTCTTTGAAGTATCTACACTGAAGATGTTTTTCCAGTCCAGTTTTAACTTTCTCAACCAGTCCTTGCCCATGAGGGTTGGCCTGTTGTTGTGGCTCGCTAAAATAATAGGCAGCTTTACTGATGGCCCATTGTGTTGAACTGTATGTTTCATTTATCCACATGTCTCTAGGATTTCTCCAGAGTAGGTTTTTAACACTACAGTACTCTTTGTAAGTGGTATTTGATTAAACTTACTCTCATATGTGTCCTTACACATGATAGAGCAGTCCGCCACCGTGTCAATACACATATCAATATATTGCTCATTGATCAAAAGCTTTGTACGGAAGTCTTTCTCACGACTGCTAGCATTGCCACTAGTGGCATAGATACTGTAGATGCCTAGTTCTTCAACATCAGGTGTGTTCATAGAGTCATAGTCATAGAGTCATAGGCCGCGATTTTGCTGGTGCTTAGAGGGTGGGCTTGGAGGCGGGACAGAGGTTAAAGTCGTTTTGATTGACGGCAGGTTCCGAATCCACTGTCAACCCGCCTCCACACAACCTTCCTAAGTGTCAGGTCCCCGATTTTTGAATGGACCCGACACCTAGAGGCGGGAAAGGGATTAAAGGCAATTAACTACCTATTAACAGGTACTTGTGAGTAGTTTTCAGGCTGTTTTTCAATTTTCCAGCTTCTGGGTTGGGTTTCACGACATCTGGACAACACGCCAGGTAAGTGTGGCGTGTTGTGAGTCTGGTCTGATGTTTGTGAAAAGATGACAGCTGCAGAAGTGGTGTGAAGGATGCAATGTTGCACATGGTGAGTTTCAGAGCAAGGAAAATATTGGTTACTGCATTTTTAATACATATACAGATTTCTTTAGCTTACAAGTTTTTAAATCCAACTCTATGTCCAGTGCTACTGAAGGGATAATTACTAGTCCTAGCCTTTCGGGCTACTCCGGATCAGGCGTATTCCCCAGACGTTCACCTTCAACTAAAGTTCGAGGTAGCCGAATCTCAAAGAGGCTTAATTGGGTCTAAAGGTCCAGACTATCTCTCCCTAAAGGAAAGGAATGACCTGAAGATGTTACCATCCTCCAGATAGCACTTTTAATAAGTTTAGCTAGACTGTAACCTTCCGGATATTATGAGTGTCCGGAAAACTCCCCCAGAATTCTGCAACTCCTCACCAAAGAGTGTACAGAGATTGAGTTTGCGAGTTTGATACAGAAGTACTGTGTGAGACAATTCTAAAAAAATATATATTTATTAAAGAACCGGCATGTAATTTACAGCTGGTGATTCAGTTGCAACATTAACAGTTCCAAATACAAAAGCTTACAATTCTTATTATCAGAGATCCTTATTCTCAAATCTTAACTTCATTACATTTTTACATTTTTTAGCCTTATTACAGGGTATCCACCAAAATCAAATACCTTTGATCCCCGAGACCCAAAGAGTTGTAAACTTACAGAGCCTGCCTCTGAAGCCTGAGAATCGCTTTGCCCCTTTCAGCGAATCTATCTTCCCATTTGAAAGCTCTATATTTATACCCTTTTTTCAGTGGTATATCCTTTGAAGTTTTCTGCTGATGTAAGCTAATTATCTCTAGTCATTTTTCTGTTGACTCCTGCTGTTCTTACAGTCAGTTCAGCTGTAGCATTAAGAATTATGTCTCCTCCTTTAGGTGTTCGAAGCTTATCATAAAAACAATGTGACAGCAGTGGTTCTATTTGATGTCATTTTTATCAAAGTCTCTTGTTTGTATCTTTTGCATTTAGAACACCTCAACTGGTTGCAACATCAACTTTGTGTCTCCTAGGTGTTCCAAGTTCAATGCAAAAACAATGTGATGGCTGGTGCCTCCTGTGTTTCATTTGATGTCAGGTGTTTCTTTTACTTGATGTCATTTTTACAAAGGCACATGTTTCTTTAATCTTTCTGTGTTTCTTTCTGAAGTGTTGGTTTAAGACAATTTAACTGGGTATAGTATTGTGTTCTTTCCAAGGCTGCAGACTTTCAGGAACCTCTAACCTTCTGTTTCAATAGGGCTATTGTTTCAGTGTCAACAAGTTATCTTATCTCAAAAGCCTGTATGCTGTTTACAGCTTTTGATTGTTAAGGCTTCCAGACTTCCAAACCCAGTATGTCATGTTTTAATAAAGTCAGAATATTCCATAGAATGGTGTATTTTTCTGAATAGGTATGGCTCATTCCTTCACACCACCTCATTGGGAGAACCTCTTTCACCAGTGACAGATCGCTTCTGTCATCTCACCTGCAGCTGCCATCTATTCCAGCAACAACAGAGCCAATGAAACAATTAGACCTCGGTCCTCCGAATCCTTCCACAATCATTCCCAACACCAATATCACCAACCTCATCACCAACCTTCGCCGCCATCACCTGATGTTGCACTGGACACAGGGCATTAGCCCCTGACAAAATTGCTGGCCGGGAGGCCAGTGATGGCATCACCATGGCCAGACTTTCTTCACTTGATGCTGTAAACCCTGGGTGCCACATGATGCGCCATGTTGACACCATCCCACACCAGCACCGTGAAGCATTCCTTTAATGTCCAAGCTATTCCATGCACACACATCACTATAGCTGGGTGGAGGGTTGGGTGGAGGTGCAAGGTAAGTTGGTGTCCTGGGAAGGTCTCTTCTGCCCTTGGAAGGGAAGAGAACCTCACTGAGTATTGTGACTCCCTCCATAAGCATATGGAGGGAGTCATCGGAGAGCCTGGGTGCAAGAGTTCACCTTTGTGCAGTGATTGTCAGTGTTTTCAGCACCTCAATGCTGTCAAACACTGAAAAATCAACTGTCAAAATAAAATTGTGCATGGTCCCTTTAAAGAAACTGGCAGATGACACATCATCAAATGATGTCATCAGACCCGCTTCCTGTTATTGGCTGGTAAGCCTGCAGGGTGGGCTTAACAAGGCCAATCAAGGGAAAATCACATCTGCAGAGTGGAGGCAGCAGGGGGCAGGACTGGAACCCGGAAACCAGCTGACCCGCCCCCATCCCAGCACCGCTGAGAAAATTGTGGCCATAGAGTCATAACGGCACAGAAGGAAGCTATTTGGCCCATCGAGTCCATGCCAACTCTCTGTAGAGCAATCCAGTCAGTCCCATTCCCCCGCTCTGTCCCTGTAGCCCTGCAAGTTTATTTCCCTCAAGTGCCTGTCTAGTCTCCCCTTGAAAACATTGAGTGTCTCCGCTTCCACCACCTCCGTCAGCAGTGAGTTCTAGGTCCTCAACACTTGCTGCGTAAAGAAAGTTTTTCCTCAATATTGTGGACTCCTCCCTTTTGTTGTCGCTGCTTTGCATTGCCACTAGAATGGTTCTTACTTCCTGCTTTAGATCTAGCTCTGCAAGCTGTTGAAATATGGCCTTGCTTCTGGCAGTGAAAACACTTCACATTTTTGTATTGGCAGGACTGTGCTGAGTGATTTCCATTGCAGCGATAACAATTCACTGAACTGCTCTCACTGACATGTTTTTGACTCGGTCTTTCAGCTTTAAGTTTGGAGGTGGCTTTGTGACTGTAGACCTCAGCTACACTAGTCACTTGAGTTGGATGGAGCTCCCTAACATTCTTAGACACCATCTTCACAGATAGGGCAATTTTGCATGCTATGTCAAACGTTAGGTTCGGTGTGTTCAGTAACTTGGACTGTGTGCACTCATCCACCACACACACTTATCTCGCAAAGCACGGTCCAAAAATGTGCCGAAGTTACATTGCAAAGACAGGTTCTTAAGAGCTACAATGTACTCACTGATGGTTTCACTTTGCTTTTGGTTTCTGGTACCAAACTTATAGCTCTCTGCTATCTCTAACAGCTTTGGGTTGAAATGGTCCTTGAGTTTCTCGACAATGTTTTCAAGTGACGCATCCTTCGCTTCCCCTGGTGCGAGTAGGTTTGTCAACGTTCTGTAAGCATCTGGCCCGATCACCGTTAGAAAAATCACTTTCTTCCGTTCACGAATTACTTTATTTTGAGCTTGAACATTTTCATCTGCACCTTCAGTCTCAATAATGTTATTGGCCCTAAAAAACATCTCCATCCGCTTGATATAAGAACTGAATGGTTCGTGAGCTCGGTCATACATGCCAAGGCTTCCGATGAATCATGTCGGCGTGGCCATGATTGTCCCGATCCTGTCGAACAGTGACTCAGCACACTACTTGTGTACATGTGAGAATCAACACTGTTGTTGCTGTCTATACAGACATGAGAAGGCAAAGCACAGACGATTCTGCATCAGCATTAATGGTAAAACATCGCAAAAATTCAGTTTAGGTGTCACAAATTCACCTTAAACTTGTCCACTCGAATGAAACTTAATATACTTGGGTAGAACAAATGAAGGACAGAGACAGGATGAGTCGCTAGTTCATGTGCTTGCTTTATTAGGCCAGAGTGAACTAAGCATGCTCATACCAAACAATGTGATAATACATTACAACTATGCATTGTGTGAAGAAATGCTTCCTGACATCACCCTTGAATGGCCTAGCTCTAATTTTAAGGTTATGTCCCCCTTGTTCTGGACTTCCCCACCAGAGGAAATAGTTTCTCTCTATCTACCCTATCAAATCCTTTAATCATTTTAAACACCTCAATTAGATCGCCCCCTTAGTCTTCTATACTCCCAAGGAATTACAATCCAATAATGACTGGCTAATGCTTGCAGTAAATCAGTGTAATGCGCCAGTAAAATTAAAAGTTTTGTGTAGCACATATTTCCTGGCTGCTAAATGCTGCATCCAATATTACTGTACCTGGGTAAGAAGCTTTGGTGTGTTAACATGCAAGGTCCACATTTAAGTCCAATTTACATTATTAGTGCTGGCACAATTGATGGTTTACTGGGGAATTAAGCAAATCGGATAGAGTTCACATTGTAAGTGTGCTGCGTTCCTGCTTCCCTTATGAACTCAAGTATAGCAGCTGAGCCAGCATCTCAGCTGTGGTGAGTAACTAGGATACATATATATTTCTACATACATATGTTTGGAATTTCTGTGAGGATTCTTCAGCAGGAGATTGGCAGAGCCCCTGGAGAAATGGTGCAACTGGCTCATAATGGCCATTTACGATGTTTATTCAGCAACTTTGCTGAGCTGCCGAAGCTATGGTAAGAGATCAGAATAACCCTAAGGAAACTCAGTCTACAAAGTTTACTACAATGGGAATTGTATTCAGCATTCCTCATCACTCAACTTAACTGACAAAGATCAGCAGGAGTAGTAAAGAACTAGCCTAGGTGAAAGATGGCAGCAAAGACGTAGGGCTGGATTTTGTGGGGGATCAGTGGGCATGATCGGTGGCGGGTGTAGGGGGGCATCCTTTACCTGGTTTACGGTAATTTACCTTCCTTTACCTGGTTTACGGTAATTCACCTGGTCAGGCAGCCTTTTTCCACTGCACGGTGACCAATCCCAATCAATGGTTTCGAATCGCTAATCCACCCCTTCAAGTTCTGACTGGAGGAACTTATAATTAATGATATATTAAAATGGACAAATGGTCTGGATGCGAGAAAGTCAAACTTTATTAAACTAAAGAAACTACACCACACGATCTTGTAATCACGGTAAAATTGCTTAAATAGGGGAGGAAAAAAATGGATACAAGGAGGGAAAGCGACTAAAAAACAATTCTAAACGAAGTCCCCACTTTACCCCCACCCCTAAGCCTACCCTAAGTTGCCTTGTGGAAGGCCAGAAAAATATATGCTCACCACTATAATGCCAGCTCCGTGCCCCATGAGATCTTCACTGTCCTGATGTAAAGAAACACCCCAGTGTTTTAAAAGTAAACTGCTGGTGTTTTTACCTCTTCAGACAGACTCCACACTGTAGAGGGGACACGGAGGCAAGCCAGAGAGAGAGAGATGCCTCTGAGAAGCTATCTCTTATCTCCAATTTTGGGGCCCAAATGTTCCCGCCCAGATCCGGAAGTTTCTGGGCTAAAACAAAAGGGATCCAACTGTCCCCATTGTCCAGTAATGGGTGATTCAAACACATTCAATTTTAAACTGTTCCTCTTCTCAGCTTAAGTGTCTCTTCTGTGATAGCTGCAGTTTTGAATGTGTCTTCATTCATCCTGATGGGTTTGCATGGAGTTGTATTACTATGTAAACAGAAACCCATTGTCTGTGGTCAACTGAGACTGCAGTCTCAAGCAGTTACTCCTTGTGCAAAGATCCTTGTAGCAGTTTCTGTAAACAAATCGATTGTCTCTGCAGGGAGGGGCTTCCCGAACTGCTTTTGATTGGCAGATTCAAACAGGCTACTCCCCAGTGTAAACAAACAGCTTGTAGGTTACCTGACCCACCCAATACCACAGGGTGATTGACAGCTCGGGCTCCATTCAAATGCTAATGGCCTGTCTGTCCTTTTTCCTGCTGAAAATTCTGTTTCCATGAGATTCAAAACTCAAGAGTACATCCTTTTCTTTAATAAAATGTACTATCTTAAAGTGTGCGATTTTTACAAAGTCCTTTGATTCCAGTGTCCAAGTGCTGCTTAGCTCATGGGCTCCTTAACGCAGCCTTTTGCGGTTCTGGGCACATTTTAAAAACTTGTCCAACCCAGAGACAATTTAAATCACACAAAGTCTTCGTCCACGATGTGGATTAATATTTCCTGATCTTCGGGGGCTGAGGAGATTTTGTGAACCCCTACATTCCCCCCTTGGATACTCCCAACTTGCTTGTAGTACCCTCTTGAAGAAGTGAGCAAAATTTTCTGACCCCCGACAAACAACCATCCCCTGTATTTACCTATAGCTACCTATCACTGATCCCCCGACCAGTCTATTTTCCTCCAATCCAAGAAAAAACGTGGTACGGTAGGCATTTACAGATACATCAATTACAAAATGTTACAATAAGGGGTCTCATACCCCTGCACCACTTGTTACATTATAACATATTACAAAATGTTGCAATCTTGGTTATACAATGTAATCAAAATGATTCCAAGCACGGAGAGTGTCTTATGCCTCTGCACCACTTGGAACTGTAAAACAAAATACAAAAATCTCCATTAAACATTTGAAACAAAATGCTGAAATAAACCCTGACCATCACGTGCCAATGATGGGTCGCGAAATTCGAGTGGGTATTGCTCCTCCCACCCGAGCAATAAATGTTCCTTCCACCCCCCCTTTTAATGGTCTTAAACTTTTAAAACACACAGAATGGATTTTACAGAACAGTCTGATCCACCAGCCCCGAGCCGTTCCCTTGTCCCTTTGTGGAGGTGGGGTACCCCTCATGTTTCACAGGCCGAGACCGGGGAGTATGGGATCGCGACTCCCAGTCCCTCCCCCTCCCGTCTTCCCTCGACTGGCTGGAGAAAATGATGGGTGCCTGTGTGGCAGCTCTCACTGGCCCCACACTCAAACTTGGATCCCAGATCCGGCCACCCACTCATCCTTCTCAGCCACACTTACACTCTAACTTTGCCCGTGGGCCCCGGGTGAATTCCTCCCTTCCCCGGGTGCACCCACGCGACTCTCAGGTCTCCCCCTCCCCTTTACAATCTTTCCCGGGCCATCACCACCCACTGCCGGGGAACGCATCCCTATCTGACAAGGTGCCCACACTTCCCCACCATGACTCCTCAATAGCGAGGTCTCCCGCAAGTGAAATTCGGTCAGGATAGTGCTGGGTTGCAGCTGGGGCCATCTCTTCCACGTAGGATGAGTAGGCAAGTTCCTCCGGACCCTGTCCGGTTTCTCCTGAAGGTCACTGCGGGGTCTCCTCCTGGATTTGTCCAGTGGCGAGGTGATCCCCAACATTCTGTATCCATATCTTCATTCGATGCCCAGCTCGGGCTGGACGAACAGGGCTGCTCCTTTGTCCACTCTCCTGCAAAAGAACTTAAAAGGACATGCAGCCCGGTCTCTCACTGACCTGCTGCCTTAGGTGGAGACATGGTCGGGTCCCTCGACCTCGGACCAAAATACAAGCATTTGGCTGGGAACCTTCTCCCCCTGATGCAAACAGCCCGCACTGTTTAATATACCTGGCAGCCTGCCGGTACTCCGGGTTTGTCTCCTTTTCCCTACCCACTCCTGTACTGGGGGCAGGTATTCCCTCACCACCCGCTGCTGTTGGCTGAAAATCTTCCTCCCCAGGTCTAAAACCTGGTACCAGCTCCTCCCATTTGTCCCCTGCAAGAGGAATTGCTATCTCTTCCTCCCCAGAGTCCCACACCATAGGGGGAACAACTCTAGAAGCAGGCTGGGAAGCTTGTCCCTTTAAGCAGGTGACTGCACCTGCGCGAACCTCCTCCCCGGAGTCCCCCGGCAGAGGCTGTGAAACCTCTGTCTTCAAACAGGCGACTGCGCCTGCGCAGGAAAACTGAAGAGGAGCCGCTGGGGTCACAGGCTGGGGAACTGCGCCTGCGCGAACCTCCTCCCCAGAGTCCCCCGGCAGAGGCTTTGAAACCTCTGTCTTCAAACAGGCGACTGCGCCTGCGCGGGAAAACTGAAGAGGTGCCGCTGGGGTCACAGGCTGGGGAACTGCGCCTGCGCGAACCTCCTCCCCAGAGTCCCCCGGCAGAGGCTGTGAAACCTCTGTCTTCAAACAGGCGACTGCGCCTGTGTGGGAAAACTAAGGAGGAGCCGTTGGGGTCACAGTCTGCTGCGAACCCAGTGTTGGGAAACCTCTCCCCTCAGGTGCGTGACTGCGCCTGCACAGGGAAACTGAAGAGGGTCTGTGAATGAACTCGCAGCAGCCTGCAGATTTACATAGAAACATAGAAGATAGGAGCAGGAGTAGGCCATTCGGCCCTTCGAGCCTGCTCCACCATTCAACGAGATCATGGCTGATCATCCAAACCCTAGCACTCGGTCCCTACACCGACAGCCATCCCACCCAAGCCCTATCCCTGTAACCCCGTAACCCCACGTATTTAATCCCCCCTAACACTAAGGGTCAATTTTTTTATCATGGCCAATCAACCTAACCTGCACATCTTTGGACTCTCAGGCTGCTGTTTTTCTGTTTCTGAACTAGATAACTGGTTCAAATTTAAACTTTGGCCAAAACTTAGGTCCCACTGGGGCGGGGAAGTGTCCCAATTGGTGTGCCAGACAACTTTTCCCTTGGAACAAGCCACAGTGCCTGTCTTTACAGCCTGTGAACTTGAACTTGTATGGTCAGATTTATACAATTTACATTGGTTGGCATGGAACCACTTTGTGCACCGGGGTAGTTTTACTGCATAGACCATGGGGCTGGCCCTATCAACTATACTATAGGGTCCCATGTGGAGTGGCTCTAAACTTCCCACCTGGGCATAGTTTCTTACCATCACTAGGTCTCCTATCTCCCACTGGTGGCTCTTGCTAGGCTCGAGCAGCAGCCGGTTATTCAGATGCTGCTTCCCCATGCTGTCTGCTGCCTGCCCATAAATTCGTTTGAGGTGTTCTAGAAGGGTTCGGGCGAATTTATCCCGGTTTATTTCCTGCAGTTGTCCTTCAGTGAGGACTGGGGCAAGGACATGAGTGGGGGTCTTCATAACTCTGCCGGTCATGAGCTCATGTGGTGAATGACCTGTACTCTTGAATTGGCTGGCCCGGATCCCCATGAGGATCAGAGGTAGGGTCTCTGCCCATTTTTGGGGCGACCCCACTGTCTCTTTCCTCAGCCGTTCCTTAATGGTCTGGTTCATGCGCTCCACAATCCCTGAGGACTGGGGATTGTAAGCGACATGCCATTTCCCCTGAATACCAAGCAGCCTGAGGGTGTTCTGCATGACCTGGCCAGTGAAGTGGCTTCCCTGGTCGGACTCCACGAACTGGGGCAGTCCCCACCGTGAGAACACCTCCTTCACCAAGATCTTTGCAGTCCCCATTGCTGTGGCCGTCCTGCAGGGGAAGGCTTCCACCCACTTGGAAAACACATCCACCAGGACGAGGCAGTATTTGTAGCCTCCCTGGGTGGTGGGCAAGGGCCCTATATAGTCGATCTGGATCAACTGCCATGGTCCCTCCACCCTTCTAATGTGTCCCATGGGCACCTTCCTTTTGTGGGGATCGGGATTATTTGCTGCACACACAAGACAGCTAGCACAGAATTGGTGGACATCATCCCGGAGTCCTGGCCAGCATCCCGCCTGTTCCACCCATTGCCAGGTGGTCTCAGGCCTGGGGTGTCCTGCTCCTGGCCCCTCATGGGCCAGCTGAAGGAACTCCCTCCAGTGTTGCTGGGGTACTACCCACTGTTACCCCCTGAACAGCATGCCTTCCCTTATGGAGAGGGGGGCTGCGCTGTAGGGGCCTTCTAACTTCCTGCCCTCCATCACTGCGCTAATGACAACTTTCAGGACTGGGTCCTGGGCTTGGACCGTCTTGAGGTCTGGGGCTAACACTACTCCTGATTTTCCCTGTGTCCCATCCCTGCCTGTTATCACTGCCACTGGCCCGGACTCATATGGGTCACAGAAAGTGCCTGCCCATGCACCCTCCTTGGCCAGCATATCGGCTTGCTGGTTGCCCTGGCTGCGGGGTTCTGTGGAGGAATGGGCTTTCACCTTATGGATGAAAACTGCACCTTCCTCCCCCACAGCTGCCAGGATTTTCTCCAGCAGGTGCTTTACTGTCAAGGGTTTCCCGTCGGCGGAGGTATACCCACGACGGGACCAGATGGCCAAGTACTCCGTACACGAGTTGCAAGTGAACATACTGTCAGAGCAAATCATATACGGGGTAGGGAAGATGTCGGGGTGTGTAACCACGTACATCACCGCGGACAGTTCAGCCTGCTGGGCACTCATGGTGTTAGGGAGCTTGATTGCCAAGGCAATGTCTGCCGTTGGGTCAAAGATCCCGCAACCCGTGAGTCGTACTCCAGCGGATACCATGCTGGAACCGTCTACATAGATCTCGCGGCCCTTGGGATGTATCCCAGCCCGTAAACCTATGTTCACTTCCCATACCCCATCTATGGAACATCGATGGGCTGTCCCAGGGTATACCACATTGGCTGCAAGCTTTGGCTCGCAAAGGCTCTTTACCTTCAGATCCATCTGTGAGAGGAGAAGGGTCCAGCGCGCAATGCGGATGCTGCTGACTGTCCCATCTTTAATCCTCCCATCCAAAAGCATCTGAGTGGGTGTGTGGTGTGTGAGGAGGGTGATGGGAGAGGTGCCTGTGAAAATTAAAGATCTTTTCACAGCCCAATGTGTGGCCAAAAGGTGCCGTTCACAGTTGGAGTAGCTCCTCTCCACATCCGTGAGGACTCTGGAGGAGTAGACCACGGGCCTTAGCCTGCCGTGCCGCTCCTGGAGCAGCACAGCACTCAGGCTATCCCCACTAGCTGCTACCTCCAGAAAAAACTCCCTTTTTCCACCTATCGCTCCTAGGGCTGGTGCGGTCTGCAGGTCTCCCTTTAACTTAACAAATGCCACCTGGCATCCCTCATCCCAGGACCACTCCACTCCCTTGTGTAGGAGACGGAGCAGAGGGGCCGCTGTGGCTGCATAGTCCTCTATAAAATCCCTGCAGTACCCCGTCAATCCCAGGAACGACCTCACCCCTCTAACTGAATTGGGAATCGGTAACTCCTGGACCGCTTCCCTCCTTGCCTTATCTATGGCCCTCTCTCCTGTGCGGACAGTCAGACACAGGAATTTAACCTCTTGCTGACCGATCTGCGCCTTCTTGGGGTTGACTTTAAACCCCTTTCTCTGCAGCAGCTCCAGCAGCTCAGCCAGCAGTGGGCCATGCTCCCTGACCGAGTTGGTAAATAAGAGCAGGTCATCAACATACTGCAGTAACTGAGTGGGCTGACTGAACTCTTTTAAACTATCCTTCATGCATTGGTGGAAGATGCTGGGGCTGTTGTGGAAACCCTGTGGCAGACAGGTCCAGGTATACTGCTGTCCCTTAAAGGTGAAGGCAAACTTATATTGGTCCTCCCATTTTAAAGGGATGGACCAGAACCCATTCGAAATGTCCAGCACCGTGAATGTGTTCGCGGATGCTGGAATACTGCTAATAAGATTAGCTACTGCTCCTACTGTGGGGGCACATGCGGGGATATTGCTGTTAAGCACCCGATAGTCCACCGTGGCTCTCCATGAATTGCCCGGTTTCCTAACCGGCCAAAGTGGAGAATTAACATGTGTGGCTATGGGCCTCAACACTCCCTGTTTAACTAAGGAGGTGATGGCTGCCTCCATGTCGGGTTCTGCCTCCTTGGGGAAATTGTACTGCTTCTGTGGTCGGGCCATGGGGTCCCCGTCTATTTTAACCTCAAACCCTGTGATCCTCCCGCAGTCGTGTTTATGGGTGGCAAAGGCTATGAGGTTTGCCTGCATGACTGCCTGCAGTGCCTCCAGGACACCATTTACCATGAGCCCGAGGTCGTAACATTCTTTGGGCTTCACAGTACACAAGGTCCCCTTACCCTCCTTGGCCGGGATGACCACTACACCTTCTTCCATGTCTGTGCTAGCCCCCCAAAGGCAATGGTTGCGGAGATCCACGAGGATCCCGTGGCCCACCAGGAAGTTGGCTCCTAGGATCCGCTTTCCTTCCTCCTTATTCCACTTTGCCAGGATGCACGTCCACTTAGTTTGGAGCATGCCCAGACGGACTGAGAGGGGTCTGGAGTATACCCCCGCCTGCTCCTGACCGGTGAATCCCGATAGTATGTATGGAACCCCGTCAGACAGAGGTGAGGTGGTGGGATTATCCATATGGATCACTGTAGTGTATGTACCTTTAAGGGGAGAACTACTTTTTACAGCTCCTGTATACTGTAGTACTGGCAGTGACCACACCTGTATATAAACACTGAGTAGGGATCTGTACTGTAGTTTTAGAGTAACCCTCATCCAGTAAACACCTGTTGATTGTTCCTCTGCAGCCTCTGTCTATTTCTTGAAGGACACCATACATCAAGATTCACGGATTTAACATTGGCGACGAGGCGATTCGAACCTACCTGCAACTCTGCAGAGGAAGGCTGATTCCAGAGGCACGGGCGTCGACCATCCGGCGGAGACTCCAGCGAGGCGGGCTGGCAACAAGTACAGCGCAGAACCTTCCCGCTCAGCGGCGGCTAGAGCCAACCGACGGCACAGGATAAGGCCGAGCAGCGTCGACGGGAGCAGAGAGAGAGGGTAAAGCGCACAGGGTGCAGCCGGGGTTCAGGACCGAGCGGCATCAACGAGAGAGGCGCGCAGGAAAATGCGCAGAGCGCGGCCAGTGTTCAAGGGCTGAGCAGCGTCCGCGGGGGAAGAAAGGAAAGCGCGGGAGATGCCATTTTCGAACCGCAGCGGAGAAGAAGGGAGAGCGCGGGAGACACCATTTTTAGCCAGTCTAACCATACCCAGGGATGCCGAAGAGTGGCAGTGTCACAGCGTTCGACAATGAAGTCGAAGATTGGGCGAAATATGTAGAACGCATAGAAGTGTACTGCAAGGCGAATGAAGTGCCAGATGCCAGGAAAGCACTGGTATTGTTGAATTACATGGGTGCAAAAACGTATGGCTTACTGCGAAACCTAGTAACCCCAGAGAAGCCAGTGGAAAAGGATTTTGAAAGCATAGTAGCAATCCTACAGGACCACTTAAACCCCACACCGCTGCTGATAGCAGAAAGATTTAAGTTTCACAAAAGGAACCAGCATAAAGATGAAAGTAATGCTGAGTATTTAACGGAACTGCGCAAGCTATCGAAACACTGCCAGTTTGGAACGGGACTAGCAGATACTTTAAGGGACAAGTTTGTGTGTGGGCTTCAAAGTGAAGGAACCCAGAAACGGCTTCTATCAGAAAAGGATCTTACGCTGGAAAAGGCTTTCAGCATGGCAGTATCACACGAAGCAGCCGCACGGGGCGCTGCAGAGATACAACGGAGACCGCAAGAATATGGCACAAATGAAATGTCATACGGAGCAGTGAAGTGTTATCGCTGCGGCAGAACAACACACGACCATAAGGATTGTTGGTTCAAGGACCAAGTGTGCAGACAGTGTGGAAAAGTAGGACACATAGCAAGTGTCTGTAGGTCGGGAAATGAAACCAGCAGCAAGAAATCTCCACAGGAGAAGTACAAAAAGGTACATAAGGTGACGGAGAGTAGTTCAGGCGAACAGAAAAATGATACAGACTCCGGAAGCAAGGAGCTGGGTTGTCTGAAACTACATAATGTAATCAAAATGGAGGATCACCAAACTATCTGGGTCACGCTCAAGATAGACGGAGTCCAAGTGAAAATGGAATCGGACACAGGATCAGCCCTAACAGTCATAAACCAAAGGGACTACAAGCGGCTATTCTCACATATACCCTTGAGAGATACAGAGATTGTCTTGAAGACGGACACGGGGCAAAAAGTCTACCCCAAAGGAAAAATAAGGGTGAACGTTATATATAATGGCAAGGAAACACCAAAAATGGACCTATATGTATTGCCAGATGGAGGACCACCACTACTAGGACGTGAATGAATCCGGAAGATACAGCTAGATTGGCATTCCATACAAGCACTGACTGTAGATGCCAAAAACGATGATGACGTCACACCTGGACGACTGTCAAAAATGCTAACTGACGCACAAGAAGTGTTCCAGGAGGGACTCGGAACACTAAAAGGCATAACAGCGATGATCAAAATAGAGGAAAATGCAAGCCCAAAGTTTTTTAAGGCCAGACCGGTGCCTTATGCGATCCGCCCAGCCGTCAAAGCAGAGCTGGAAGGTTTGGAACGTTCTGGAGTACTGTCCAAAGTGGACTGGAGTGAGTGGGCTACACCCATCGTTTCTGTAATGAAGAGGTCGTTGAGTAATACGCCTGGGGAACCAAAGAAGGTTCGCATCTGTGGGGACGTTAAGGTGACAGTGAACCCAATCCTTCACACGGTACAATATCCGCTTCCGCGGATTGAAGATATTTTCGCCTCACTATCTGGAGGAAAATGCTTCACTAAGATTGATCTGGCCCAGGCGTACCTGCAAATGGAGGTAGAAGAAGCCTCAAAACAGTACCTCACGATCAACACTCATAAAGGTCTCTACCAATACAACCGGCTGGTGTTCGGGGTAGCATCAGTTCCGGCTATTTGGCAAAGGCCAATGGATCAAGTCCTGCAAGGGATTCCAGGGACCCAGTGTTATTTGGACGACATCCTGGTCACGGGCAAAAATGACAGTGATCATCTCGCCAACCTGGAGAAGGTGCTCACTAGATTGAAGGAATATGGGCTACGAGCTAATCGCCACAAATGCGAGTTTTTCCAGAAGCAGATCTCGTATTGTGGCCACGTTATTGATGAAGAGGGGTTACATAAGTCCCCTGAAAAGATTGAGGCAGTAGTCAAGGCTCCAGCACCGGAAAATGTGTCACAACTGAGGTCGTTCCTCGGGCTGGTGAATTACTACCATAAGTTCTTGCCGAATTTGTCTACAGTACTACACCCACTGAACACCCTACTGCAAACGGGGGTACCATGGAAGTGGAATGACGAATGTAAACGAGCTTTCCAGAAGTGCAAAGAATTGATCACATCAAAAGAGGTGTTGGCTCATTTCAACCCAGCACTACCAATTCGGTTGGCGTGTGATGCATCACCCTATGGTATTGGAGCGGTGCTGTCGCACAAATTCCCGGATGGCTCGGAGAGGCCAGCAGCCTTTGCGTCTCGGTCACTAAACTCAGCCGAGCGTAAATACGCCCAGATTGACAGGGAGGCCCTCAGCCTAGTATGGGGAGTGAAAAAGTTCAACCACTATCTGCACGGGCAGAAGTTCACCTTGCTGACTGACCACCAACCACTTGTCTCCATCTTTAATCCAAAGAAGGGCGTTCCGGTGATGACTGCGCAATGGCTACAAAGATGGTCCCTTTTTCTAGGGGCGAACCAATATGAAATAGAGTATAAGGGCACGAAACAGCATGGAAACGCTGATGGGCTATCACGCCTGCCACTGCCTATGGCGGAGGAAGCACCAGCAGTGGACCCTGTCGAAATATTTTATTCGACTATATTTGAACGCTTGCCAGTAACTAACGCGGATATAGAGCAGGAGACCCGAAATGACCCGACACTGTCTCGGGTATATGACTTGACGATGAAGGGATAGCCAACACATGGCGACTCACTGATGCCAGCATTCTCATCCAGAAGAGAACAGCTGTCAGTATGCCAGGGGACCTTGATGTGTGGATCCCGAGTGGTAATTCCACCCAAGTTAAGGGAGAGAGTTCTCAATGAGCTTCACGAAGGCCATCTGGGAGTGCTGAAAATGAAAAGCCTTGCTAGGGCTTATGTGTGGTGGCCGGGGATCGATCAGGAAATCGAGGACCTGACAAAGAGCTGCTCAGGATGCCAGAAGGTCCAAAATGCACCACCACATGCCCCTCTACACCCATGGGAGTGGCCCTCCTCTCCATGGCAACGGGTGCATATTGATTTTGCTGGTCCATTCATGGACTCAATGTTTTTAATAGCCGTGGATGCGCACTCGAAATGGCCTGAGGTGATCAAAATGTCCTCCACCACCACGGAGAAAACGATTGCAGTCCTACGGACCATATTTGCCAGGAACGGCTTGCCAGAGCAGATTTGCTCTGATAACGGACCACAGTTTGTGTCCGAAGAGTTTCGGAAATTTATGAAAAGGAATGGGGTAAGGCATTACACATCCGCCCCGTATCATCCAGCCACAAATGGATTGGCTGAGAGGTTCGTACAAACCTTTAAGAAGGCAGTAAGGGCCATGTGTGATGACGACATTCCACTGCAGCATAAGGTGGACAATTTCCTGTTAGCCTACAGAAATGCGACACATGCAGTCACCAACCTGACCCCGGCCATGATGTTCTTTAACCGAAGGTTGAGATCTCGTCTGGATTTGCTCAGACCAAATGTACGAAGAGATGTTGAGAATAAGCAATTCCAGCACATCAATGAGAAGCCGACAAGAAGCTTCAGTGTAGGGCAACCAGTCTTGGCCCGTGACTACCGAACAGAGAAATGGCAACCAGGAACAATATGCACACGGCAGGGGCCACTAATGTACACAGTGGATGTTGGGAGGAACATTGTGAGACGCCATGTCGACCAGATCCTAGAGTCACAGGAACGAGTCAACCCCATGTCTCGCGTACCTGGTGATGAACCCGACATACAGGTAGCATCTACCCCAGAAACAGTATCATCGGAAGCTGATGAACCAACCGACAACAGGGGGCCAGAATCGCCTCCGCACCAAGAGCAAGACACTCAGGAAAGGCGCTATCCAGAAAGGATCAGGAAGCCGCCCCAAAGACTGAATTTATAAATGGACTATTTGCAGTTAATGTTGCATGTTAAAAGTGTTAATTGTTAAATGAATGTTATGGTATTGTTAATCTAAAAGGGGAGGAATTGTAGTGTATGTGCCTTTAAGGGGAGAACTAATTTTTACAGCTTCTGTATACTATAGTACCAGCAGTGACCACACCTGTATATAAACCCTGAGTAGGGATCTGTACTGTTAGTTTTAGAGTAACCCTCATCCAGTAAACTCCTGTTGATTGTTCCTCTGCAGTCTCTGTCTATTTCTTGAAGGACACCATACATCAAGATTCATGGATTTAACAATCACGGTGCATGATGCCCCCGTATCCAATAGATAAGACCCTGTAACCTTCTCTACCTCCATCTGTACGAGTGGTCTCTTCCATTCATCGTACCGGAGATTACACAGACGGACAGGCTGCTCGGGCTCCAGTCATTGTGGGGAGGCAGAGGTGGGCGAGGGGGCTGCAGCACCACTGATGGCTGCTACCTTTCCCTGATTGGCCCTGAGGAAAGTTTTTATCGACTCCATGACGGACTCGACTGTATCGGGAGGAGTTTCTGTTTCTGCCTTCTGAGTTGGGGCTGCGGGGGTCCTGGCTTTATCGTCTCTCCCAGGCTTTTTACAATCCCTGCGCCAGTGGCCCTCCTCCCTGCACCTGTAACAAGTGACCTTGTTCTGGGAGGGACGGCTCCCCTCCTGGCACCACTCTTTCTTGTATTGAGCCCCAGGTTTAACCTCGTGGACCATACCCTTTTGCTGGGGGGTCCCACTATTCCTACCGTTCCTATATGCTACCGTGAGCTGCTGGATTACAGTCTCTTCAGTTGCTAGGGGGTCTCAGTGGTCAAACCAAGTATCAGCCTTTGCTTTTATCTGGGGCAGGCAATTGGACACCAGGCAACGATGCCATTGGGTCCGCTGCTGCGGTTTCAGGTGTGCCCTATTTTGTCCCCCTGTACACGCGCTGTTGTAGACTGGCCACAGCCTGTCTGCAAATGCCTGTGGGGTCTCCCCTTCCTTCTGCAGTGTTTTCCCTATGCGATCGAACGGACTGCCGTCGTTCGCACCCATGGCTTCCAGTATTTCCTCCTTTAGGTCCTCAAAACCCTTCTGCCCTCTCTTAGCCTCGTCTGAAAGGGTCTGATAGAGCTTACTATCTACAGAGAAAAGCAACATTTTGGCTTTCTCTTCGTCATCACAGCCGTTAACACAGGCTGCCTGTTCTATCCCTTGGAAATGCACTGAGGGGTCTCCTTTTTCAGAGAGCAGGGGAATATGTTACACCAGGCCTCTGAGCTGTGGGGTATCATAGGGTACCAGATAGGTATGCTGAACAGCCCCTGGGTCATTATCGTTCACGGGCAGACCGTACCTCCGTTGTCGGAGGGGGTACACTGTTCCTGGTCCCCGCCTGCCTAGCGGGACCTGCTGGTGTTCTCCTACCACCCCATTGTCCACCCCTTCTTCCTGCCAGATCTCCTCAAAACTCGGAGCTGTGGGCTGCGGTCTTGGGATCTCTAATTCCCTGGCCAGCTCTGTTCTGGGTGCTGCCTGTGGGGCGGTTTGATTTGGGCGGCTGGTACTGTCCAACGGACTTCCCTTTGGACTTATGAGACATACCATCCCTTTAGTCCTTTATAACTCCATACCCAAACTCTCTATCTTTCTGTTACATGGGGTATGATCTGCTCCACTAAACCTTTGGTCGCAGACCAGCTTATAAGCTGCCTTTACCTCCCTAACCATTTCCTCCTGCTCTGTTACTTCTAAGGTGAGGTGGGCATTCTCTTCCCGCAGTCTCATCTCGTTACTCTTAGCTTCTGTAATTTGGCACTTTAGGAACTCTATCTTGTGCCTCGCGTGGCTTTTGCCCTCGCTAGCTTCTTGGGTGAGGTGTGTGTTTTCCTCCTGTAGCCTCATCTCACTGTCCCTAGCCTCTGTGACTTCCTGCACAAGGCGCTCTATCTCTGCCTGGCATTTTGTGACCTCTAGTGTGAGGCGTGCATTTTCTTCCCGCACCCTCATCCCAATATCCCTGGCCTCATTCACCTCTCTTATGAGGCATTCTACCTCCGCCTGGCATTTTCCAAACACTGACTCCCGATTCTTGGCCTTTTTAACCTCCTCCCACACCCTCATCTCACCCTTCTTAACCCAGCCACCTATAACATAATAGGTCAGCTTACACGCTGCCGCTAACTTCTGTAGGGCTACCCACAGACTAAAAGCAAGAAAAGCAAGAGCTGATGCTTTCTCCAGATCCAGACCACTTATCATATCAAAAACAGCCTCCAGTCCTGCCGCGGTCGTCAATTTGTAGGGGGGCATCCTTTACCTGGTTTACGGTAATTTACCTTCCTTTACCTGGTTTATGGTAATTCACCTGGTCAGGCAGCCTTTTTCCACTGCACGGTGACCAATCCCAATCAGCGGGTTCAAATCGCTAAACCACCCCTTCCAGTTCTGACTGGAGGAACTTATAATTAATGATATATTAAAACAGACAAATGGTCTGGATGCGAGAAAGTCAAATTTTATGAAACTAAAGAAACTACACCGCACGATCTTGTAATCACGGTAAAATTGCTTAAATAGGGGAGGAAAAAAAACGGACACAACGAGGGAAATCGACTAAAATACAATTCTAAACAAAATCCCCACTTTACCCCACCCCTAAGCCTACCCTAAGTTGCCTTGTGGAAGGCCAGAAAAATATATGCTCACCACTATAATGTCAGCTCCGTGCCCCACGAGATCTTCACTGTCCTGATGTAAAGAAACACCCCAGTGTTTTAAAAGTAAACTGCTGGTGTTTTTACCTCTTCAGACAGACTCCACGCTGTAGAGGGCACACGGAGGCAAGCCAGAGAGAAAGAGATGCCTCTGAGAAGCTATCTCTTATACTCCAATTTTGGGGCCCAAATGTTCCCGCCCAGATCCGGAAGTTTCTGGGCTAAAACAAAAGGGATCCAACTGTCCCCATTGTCCAGTAGTGGGTGATTCAAACCCATTCAATTTTAAACAGTTCCTCTTCTCAGCTTAAGTGTCTCTTCTGTGATAGCTGCAGTTTTGAATGGTCTTCATTCATCCTGATGGGTTTGAATGGAGTTGTATTACTATGTAAACAGAAACCCATTGTCTGTGGTCAACTGAGACTGCAGTCTCAAGTGGTTACTCCTTGTGCAAAGATCCTTGTAGCAGTTTCTGTAAACAAATCGATTGTCTCTGCAGGGAGGGGCTTCCCGAACTGCCTTTGATTGGCAAATTCAAACAGGCTATTTCCCAGTGTAAACAAACAGCTTGTAGGTTACCTGACCCACCCAATACCACAGGGTGATTGACAGCTCAGGCTCCATTCAAATGCTAATGGCCTGTCTGTCCTTTTTGCTGCTGAAAATTCTGTTTCCATGAGGTTCAAATCTCAAGAGTACATCCTTTTCTTTAATAAAATGTACTATCTTAAAGTGTGCGATTTTTACAAAGTCCTTTGATTCCAGTGTCCAAGTGCTGCTTAGCTCACGGGCTCCTTAACGCAGCCTTTTGTGGTTCTGGGCATGTTTTAAAACCTTGTCCAACCGAGAGACAATTTAAATCATACAAAGTCTTCGTCCACGATGTGGATTAATATTTCCCGATCTTCAGAGGCTGAGGGGATTTTGCAAACCCCTACACAGGTCAGGTGGGAAAGTGCTTTTTTCCCCCAGCGGGTCGGGACCCCGCTGTGAACCAGCCACCACGCACCTTTACCAAATGTCGGATCTGTCAGCGCTGAACAGACCCGACACGCAGCGGCGGGGGAGGCAATTAAAATCATTAGTGGTTTGTTTACAGCCACTTGTCAATGATTTTTCCCCAGCTTTTTGAATTTTGGTTTCCCGCTGTGCCTAAACCTCATCTGTGAAGCTGAGGTGGGTGGTCAGTGGCCATTGAATCAGCTTCAAATGTCAAGTCAAAGCTCCCAGCTGATTGAGACATGTTCCCTTAGCCACTAACTTCTCTAAAGTGCATTTCCACTACAGATTCAGGATGCTGCAAGTCTTTACACAAGTCTGCATCAAGTTTGACCTCATTACCTCTCCTACCATTGACAGATCGTTTCTGTCATCTCTACTTCACCTGCCATCTATTCCATCAGCATGGGTGCCCTTGAAACTCTTTCACCTTGGTCCTCAGAATCCCACCACGATCAGCCCCAACACCAGCATTACCAGGCACACCAGCATCACCAACAACAACACCAACCTTCTCCGCAATCAACTGATGCTGCACAGGACAGAGAGCATCAGCACCCGACCACATTGCTGCTTGGGAGGCCAGGGATGGCCTCACCATGACGAGATTTACTTCACTTGATGCTGTACACTTTGGCTGCCACATGATGCACCAGGTTGGCACCACTCCACACCAACACCATAAAGCATTCCTACAATGCCCAAACCATTCCTTTCACACTCATCACCATTGTGGTGGGGGGGGGGGGCGGTGCTACCGTTATGTCTCAACATTCTCTGCAGCTCACTAAGCCACTTCCAAAGGTACACACAAATCTGTCCAAGAAATCAAAGTGTTGAAAATAAAGGTTTCAATGTTTGACACCACATTAACAAAAACTTTACATGAATGTTGCATAAAACACCCAAGTGCCTTCCCTTGTGTGTTGTTAGTTGGTATGCTTGCACCAGGATGAGGGTGAGTGTGAGGGTGGCCAGTGAAATGAGGATGTGATAATGTAGATAGAGAAGGATGGGTGGAGGTGCAAGGTAAGTTGGTGTGAGTAAGGATGTGCAGGAGTAGTGTAGGGAAGGCAGAGTGATGGAGATGTGATGAGAGGCACAGCAGGATGAGGTTGAGTGTGGCTTTGTACTAACATTTTGTGACCTACTGAGATCATTGAAACATTTGCGGCACTGCACCCAGGTCCTCCTGACCACATCCCTGCTTGTGCCATCCTCTACAATGTGCAAAGTGTTGATCTCCTGGGGAGGTCTCTTCCACCCATGGGGAAGGGAGAGGACCTCCCTGTGTGCTGTGACTCCCTCCATAAGCATATGGAGGGTGTCATAGGAGAGCCTGGGTGGAGCCTGCACCTCTGTGCAGTGATTGTCAGTGTTTGCAGCACCTCAATGCTGTAGAACACTGACAGCACAAACGTCAAAGTAAATTTGGACATGGTCCCTTTAAGGAAACCGGCTGACAATGCATCATCAAATGATGTCACCAGACCTGCTTCTTCTAATTGGCTGGGAAACATGCTGGGTTCACAAGCCCAATCAAGGGAAATTTATTTCAGAGGCCGGGATGGAGACAGCAGCAGGGTTGGGACCCGCCACCAATGTTGCCCGCCACGGACCCGCCGCGGTTCGTACAATCACAGCCGTACTGCCTGAATCTATTGCTACGCTGTCATAATGGAAGAGACATCTGGTGGTATCATGTGCATGCTGAGCATTGTTTTATTTAAAGGGCTAAGTACCTCTAAACTGGGCCAAATTCAGATGGTTAAAAATTGATCTGAAATTTGGATTTATGCATCAGGCTTAGTGCTCAATCCTAATGATCACAGAATCACAGAATCACAGAAACCCCACAGTGCAGATAGAGGCCATTTCGGCCCATCGAGCCTGCACCGACACATATCCCACCCTATCCCTGTAACCCCAACACATATCCCACCCTATCCCTGTAACCCCACCTATTTAATCCCCCTAACACTAAGGGTCAATTTATCATAGACAATCAACCTAACCCGCACATCTTTGGACTGTGGGAGGAAACCGGAGCACCCGGAGAAAACCCACGCAAACACAGGGAGAATGTGCAAACTCCACACAGACAGTTGCCCGAGGCCGGATTCGAACCCAGGTCTCTGGCGCTGTGAGGCAACAGTGCTACCCACTATGCCACCGTGCTGCTAATTAAGGTAATTCAAAACACGTTCCTTCCAATACTTTCTCAATATGTATTTGAAGTTTCTTTTACTGACATATTTAAAGAAATACCTCAGGTTAGTTGTCTATATATCTGACTCACCAATTTTGGATAAAAAGGCTAATATTGGTAAAAAGAACATAAGAACATAAGAAATAGGAGCAGGAGTAGGCCAATCGGCCCCTCGAGCCTGCTCCGCCATTTAATAAGATCATGGCTGATCTGATCCTAACCGCCAATCTACTATCACAGAACCATCTCCTGAATCTAACAGAATTAGACACACAAAATAGGAGCAGGATAAGGCTACACGGCCCCTGGGCCCGCTCCGCTACCCACAGGGCCATGTCCGATCCGAACCTAGACTCATGTCAAAATTCCTGCCCGCTCCCCGTAACCCTTAATTCCCTTTACTTCTAGGAAACTGTCTATTTCTGTTTTAAATTTATGTAATGATGTAGCTTCTACAGCTTTTTGGGGCAGCATATTCCATGGACCTACCACCCTCTGAGTGAAGTAGTTCCTCCTCATCTCAGTTTTGAAAGAGCAGCCCCTTATTCTAATACTATGCCCCCTAGTTCTAGTTTCACCCATCATTGGGAACATCCTCCCCGCATCCACCCGATCCAACCCCTTCACAATCTTATATGTTTCAATAAGATCGCCTCTCATTCTTCTGAACTCCAATGAATAGAGTCCCAGTCTACTCAACCTCTCCTCATATGTCCATCCCCTCATCCCCGGGATTAACCGAGTGAACCTTCTTTGTACTGACTCGAGAGCAAGTATGTCTTTTCTTAAGTATGGACACCAAAACTGTATGCAGTATTCCAGGTGCAGTCTCACCAATACCTTGTACAACTGAAGCAATACCTCCCTATTTTTATATTCTATCCCCCTAGCAATGAAAGCCAACATTCCATTGACCTTCTTAATCACTTGTTGCACCTGCATACTAACCTTTTGAGTTTCGTGCACCAGGACCCCCAGATCCCTTTGTACTTCAGTACTTTCCAGTTTCTTGCCATTAAGATAATAGCTTGCTCTACGATTTTTCCTGCCAAAGTGCATAACCTCACACTTTCCAGTATTGTATTCCATCTGCCAAATCTCTGCCCGCTTACTTAGCCTGTCTATGCCCCCTTGCAGGTTTTTTATGTCCTCCTCACTTACTACTTTCCCTCCCATCTTAGTATCATCTGCAAACTTTGATATGTTACACTCGGTCCCCTCCTCCAAATCGTTAATATAGATTGTAAAGAGTTGGGGACCCAGCACCGACCCCTGCAGAACACCACTAGTTACTGATTGCCATTCTGAGAATGAACCATTTATCCCAACTCTCTGCCTTCTGTTAGATAGCCAATCCTCTATCCATGCCAGAATATTACCCCCAATCCCGTGATTTTTTTTATCTTAAGCAATAATCTTTTGTGTGGCACCTTGTCAAATGCCTTTTGGAAGTCTAAATACACTACGTCCACTGGTTCCCCTTTATCCACCCTGTGAGAACACACCCTATATGTTACTTCCTCAAAGAACTCCAGCAAATTTGTCAAACATGACTTCCCCGTCATAAAACCATACTGATGTTGTCCTATTAAATGATCATTATCCAAATGTCCTGTTACTGTCTCCTTAATAATGGACTCCAAAATTTTACCTACCACAGATGTTAGGCTAACCGGTCTATAGTTTCCAGCCTTCTGTCTACTGCCCTTTTTAAATAAGGGTGTTACATTAGCAGTTTTCCAGTCTGCCGGGCCCTTTGCTGAGTCCAGGGAGTTTTGGAAAATTATTACCAATGCATCCACAATCCCTACCGTCACTTCCCTCAAGACCCTAGGATGTAAGCCATCAGGTCCAGGTGATTTATCTGCCTTGAGTCCCATTATTTTACCGAGTACCACTTCCTTAGTGATTTTGATCGTGTTTAGCTCCTCCCCCCCTATAGCCCCCTGTTTGTCCAGTGTTGGGATATTCTTAGTGTCTTCTACTGTAAAGACTGATACAAAATATTCATTCAGTGTTTTTGCCACCTCCATATTTCCCACCATTAATTTCCCGGTCTCATCCTCTAAGGGACCAACATTTACTTTAGCCACCCTTTTTCTTTTTATATAACTATAAAAACTCTTACTATCTGTTTTTATATTTTTTGCTAAATTACTTTCATAATCTATCTTCCCTTTCTTAATCAATCTTTTTGTTATTTTTTGCTGTCTTTAAAGTTTTCCCAATCCTCTATCCTCCCACTAGATTTGGCTACCTTATATGCCCTTGTTTTTAGTCGAATACTATCCTTAATTTCTTTACTTAGCCACGGATGGCTGTCTTTTCTTTTACACCCTTTTCTTCTCAGTGGAATATATATTTTTTGGAAGTTGTAAAATAACTCCTTAAATGTACACCACTGATCATGTATCGTCTTACCCCTTAATCTATTTTCCCAATCCACTCTACTCAATTCCACTCTCATACCTTCATAGTCTCCTTTATTCAAGCTTAGCACGCTTGTTTGAGATCCAACCTTCTCACCCTCTAATTGAATATGGAATTCAACCATGTTATGGTCACTCATTCCAAGGGGATCCTTTACTAGGACATTTTTAATTAATCCTGTCTCGTTACACAGGACCAGATCTAAGGTTGCTTGCCCCCTGGTCGGTTCAGTTACATACTGCTCAAGAAACCCATCCCTAATACACTCAATGAACTCATCCTCAAGGCAGCCCTGCCCAATTTGATTTGTCCAATTAATATGATAGTTAAAATCCCCCATAATTATAGATGTTCCCTTATTACAAGCCTCAACTATTTCCTGATTGATACTCCGTCCAACATAGTTGCAACTGTTCGGAGGCCTATAGACTACGCCCACTAGTGTTTTTTTTCCCCGTATTATTCCTTATCTCCACCCAAACTGCTTCATTATCCTGATCTTTTGACCCAATATCATTTCTCTGTATTACAGTGATTCCTTCCTTTATTAACATAGCCACCCCACCTCCCCTTCCTTCCTGACTGTCCTTCCTGATCGTTAAATAACCTGGTATGTTTAATTCCCAGGCATTGTCACCCTGCAGCCATGTTTCTGTAATGGCCACAAGATCATACCCATATGTAATTATTTGTGCCATTAGCTCGTCTATTTTGTTACGAATGCTACGTAAATTGACTGCATAGGTTTTTGAAGCAATGTTGGCCAGGAAAATGTTGACCTTAACAATAAATACACAAAACACAATCAGTGATTCCAAAGATTAATCTGTTTAGAATATATTCCAATGGGTAAGTTAGCCAAAGGTCTGCTAACTCAGGCAAATCTCCAGAGATAGTTGTCTATAGAATCTTTGATTTTCCCAAATAATGACAGAGACAGACACAGCTGGAATGAATCCATCTTATTTCTATGTCTTCATTTTCAGACAAATCCCTCAACAATATGTGCTTGCTCATATATGAGGACTTGCGGCTTACAGCATGCAATGTAGAGGAATAATGTTTTCTCATCTATCTGACCCTCTGTTGACAAATGAAATCCAGATAAGCTGAGAGAAAGCGGACTGCACTAACTCATTTTCTCACCCAAGGGGGAAAAAAAGATCTTGTTGTAGATGTTTACAGGGAAACTGATAAGTTGTAAAAGCTCATGAAGTGAGCCACACTGCTCACAAATTTCATGCTGGTTTCTGAACAGGCCATGGGGAAATGCTCTTGTATTCAGAGCCAGAATTCTGTATAGTCACCCTTAAAGACAAGATAATAGGTCCTTAATGGATTAGTATTCCTTGGACTGCAGCCATTTTGCATAATTTGATAGACTTTTCCAGACTGACGGGTCCAATTCCTTGGTTGATACTGCAGTCAGTAAAAAAAAAAGGAAATGAACTTGATGTGATCTCTTTAAACTGAGTCATTTCTATTAAGGAAAGATAAAAATACATCTCAGATTAGAATATATTCACCAACGCCGCTAGCTGCGGAGAAAGTGAAGGGTCAGTTGACGACATAATAAGACTTGCCTTTACTTGTAGTGGCAGTGTTCTAAAACGATATTTTCTTAATGTTTCAAATTAATTGCCCCACCAAGAATTATGTTCCATTTAATTATAAATCTTTACAGACAATAAGTAATTGTTGTCAGGACCTTTAGTGGGTAACATGGAATCACTGACATATCTCTAAATGTGCAACTTTTTTGTTTACTGGTGATAACTAGAATTTACAGGCCTGTCTCCAACTAAAATGTATTACGGATGAAAATCAAAACACCCAAGTCTTTAGCCTAATTGTAGCTCTATTTGTATTCTAGAAGGATACAGTAGTGTAATGCTTATGTTACTGGACTAGTAATCCAGAGGCCTATTAAATTTAAATTTTACCATGGCAATCTGAGAATTTGAATTGGGTTTTTAAAAAATTCTGGAAATAAAGCTGTTGCAGCCCAGTCCATCCTGCAAAGTCCTTCTCACTAACATCTGGGGACTGATGCCAATGTTGGAAGCTAAGTAATGGAAGGAGTTGTCAACAGTGTTAGGTCATACCTGGCACAAAGGAAGATGGGTGTGGTTGTTGGAGGCCAATCATCTCAGCCTCAGGACATTGTTGCAGAAGTTCCTCAGGTCAGCATCCTGTGCCAACAATCTTCAGCTGTTTCATTAATGACCTTCCGTTCATCATAAGATCATAAGTGGGGCTGTTCACTGATGTTAGCACAGTGATCAGCTCCAATTGCAATTCCACAGGTAATGAAGCAGTCCATGCCTGCCTGCATCCAAGCTTGGTCTGAAAAGTGGCAAGTAACATTCGTGTCACACAAGTGCCAGGAATTTGATGTCTCCAACAAGAGAGAGCCTAACCACCTCCCCTTGGCATTTAATGGCATTATCGTCGGCAAATCCCCCACCATCAACATTCATGGGATCACCATTGATCAGAAGCTCAATTGGACCAGCCGCATAAATGTCATGACGATCATAGCAGGCCAGAGGCTGGGTATTCTGAAACAAATAGTTCGCTTTCTAACTCCACAATGCCTCTCCACCACCTACAGGGCACAAGTCAGGAGTGTGATGGAATACTCTCTTCCCTGGATGGGTGCAGCTGCAACAATAGTCAAGAAGCTCAACACCATTCAGGATAAAACTGCCCGCTACTTTATTGCTGGGCCAAATTTCTGGAATTCGCTATGTAACAGCATTGTGAGAACCACTTCACCACATGAACTTTAATGGTACAAGACGAAGGCCCACCGTTATCTTCTCAGGGCAACTAGGGATGGGCAATAAATGCTGTTCTTGCCAGTTGTTACGTCTGTGTATAATCAGGCACAGACTGCGGAGAACGGTACAAACGGTGTTTACTCAACGTGGCTCAGACTGCAACTGATCTGTACAGATTACTACTCAACGTTATATACAGGTGTGGTCACTGCTGGTACTACAGTATACATGAGCTGTACAAAGTAGTTCCCCCCCTTAAAGGTACATACATTACAATTCCTCCCCTTTTAGATTAACAGTACCATAACACTCATTTAACAATTAACACTTTTAACATGCAACATTAGCTGAAAATAGTCTATTTATAAATTCAGTCTTTGGGGAGGCTTCCTGATCCTTTCTGGATAGCGCCTTTCCCGAGTGTCTTGCTCTTGGTGCGGAGGCGATTCTGGCCCCCTGTCGTCGGTTGGTTCATCAGCTTCCGATGCTACTGTTTCTGGGGTAGATGCTACCTGTACGTCGGGTTCATCACCAGGTACGTATGGGCGAGGCATGGGGTTGACTTGTTCCTGTGACTCTAGGATCTGGTCAGCATGGCGTCTCACGATGCTCTCCCCAACATCCACTGTGTACATTAGTGGGCCCTGCCGTGTGCATATCGTTCCTGGCTGCCATTTTTCTGTTCGGTAGTCGCGGGCCAAGACTGGTTGCCCTACATTGAAGCTCCTTGTTGGCTTCTCATGGATGTGCTGAAATTGCTCACTCTCAACATCTCTTCGTACGTTTGGTCTGAGCAAATCCAGGCGAGATCTTAACCTTCGGTTAAAGAACATCATGGCTGGGGCCTGGTTGGTGACTGCATGTGTCGCATTCCAGTAGGCGAACAGGAAATTGTCCACCTTGTGCTGCAGTGGAATGTTGTCATTGTACATAGCCTTTATTGCCTTCTTAAAGGTTTGTACGAACCTCTCAGCCAATCCATTTGTGGCTGGATGATACGGGGCGGATGTGTAATGCCTTACCCCATTCTTTTTCAAGAACCTCCGGAACTCTTCGGACACAAACTGTGGTCCGTTCTCGGAGCAAATCTGTTCTGGCAAGCCATTCCTGGCAAAAATGGTCCGTAGGACTGCAATAGTTTTCTCCGTGGTGGTGGAGGACATTTTGATGACCTCAGGCCATTTCGAGTGCGCATCCACGGCTATTAAAAACATTGAGTCCATGAATGGACCAGCAAAATCAATATGCACCCGTTGCCATGGAGATGAGGGCCACTCCCATGGGTGTAGAGGGGCCTGTGGTGGTGCATTTTGGACTTGCATTTTCTTCAATTTTAATCGTCGCTGTCATGCCTTTTAGTGTTCTGAGTGATCAGTTAGGATCTTTGACAGTCGCCCAGATGTGACGTCATCATCCTTTTTGTCAGCCACAGTCAGTGCCTGTATGGAATGCCAATCCAGTTGTATTTTCCGGATCCATTCACGTCCCAGTAATGGTGGTCCTCCATCTTGCAATACATACAGGTCTAGTTTTGGTGTTTCCTTACCGTTATATATAACGGTCACCCTTATTTTTCCTTTGGGGTAGACTTTTTGCCCCGTGTACGTCTTCAAAATAATTTTTGTGTCTCTCAAGGGTATGTGTGAGAATAGCCGCTCATTGTCCTGTCGGTTTATGACTGTTAGGGCTGATCCTGTGTCCAATTCCATCTTTACCTGGACTCCTGCTATCTTGAGAGTGACCCAAATGGTTCGGTGATCCTCTGTTGTGATCACATTATGTAGTTTCAGACAACTCAGTTCCCTGCTTTCGGAGTTGTTATCACTCTTTTGTTCATCTGAACTATTCTCCATTATCTTATGTACCTTCTTGTACTTTCCTTTGGTAGGTTTCTTATTGCTGGTTTTCTTTCCCGACCTGCAGACTCGTGCTATGTGTCCTACTTTTCCACACTGCCTGCACACTTTGTCTTTGAACCAGCAATCATTCTGGTCGTATGTTGTTCTGCCGCAGCGATAGCACTTCTCTGTTCCATATGACATTTCGTTTGTGCCATATTCTTGCGGTCTCTGTTGTATCTCTGCAGCGCCCCGTGCTGCTGCTTCATATGATACCGCAATGCTGAAAGCCTTTTCCAGCGTAAGGTCCTTTTCAGATAAATGCCGTTTCTGGGTTCCTTCACTTTGAAGCCCACACACAAACTTGTCCCTTAAGGTATCTGCCAGTCCCGCTCCAAACTGGCAGTGTTTCGATAGTTTGCGCAGTTCTGTTAAATAATCAGCATTGCTTTCATCCTTATGCTGGTTCCGTTTGTGAAACTTGAATCTTTCTGCTATCAGCAGCGGTGTGGGGTTTAAATGTTCCTTTAGTATCGTTACTATGTCTTCAAAACTCTTTTCCATTGGCTTCGTTGGGGTTACTAGATTTCGCAATAACCCATACGTCTTTGCACCCATTAAATTCAACAATACCGACGCTTTCTTTTCATCTGACACCTCATTTGCCTTGCAGTACACCTCTATTCGTTCGACATATGTAGTCCAATCTTCGACTTCATTGTCAAATGTGGTGATACTGCCATTCTTCGGCATTTTGGGTGCGGTTTAAAATGGCGTCTCCCAATGGCTTAAAATGGCGTCTCCCGCGCTTTCCTTCCTCCCCCGCTGCTGCCGGTTCTCGTGGCAATGGCGGCGCCCTGTAGGTTTCGTGCGCTTCTCCTGTGCTGCTGCCAACGCCGCTCTCGGCGGTCCTCGTGGCAATGGCAGCGCCTCGCGGGTTTCTGCGCGTCTCTCTCTCCCTCTCTCCGACGCTGCTCGGCCCCTGAACACCGGCTGCGCCCTGTGCACTCTGCCCTCTCTCTCTCTCTCCCCTGTCGATGCTGCTCGGCCCTTTGCTGTGCCGCTCGGTCGGGCTCTAACCCGCCGCTGTCCGGGAAGGGTCTGCGCACTACCTGTTGCCAGCCCGTTTCGCTGGACCACCTCGACTGGAAAGCCAAGCCTGGCTCTCGACAGCCTCCCCCGCAATTCTCAATCTCTGGCCTTGACCTCCAATCCACTGATCTTCAGGAACGAATCCCCGGGAGGTGATGCAGAGTTGCAGGTAGGTTCGAACCTGCCTCGTCGCCAATGTTACGTCCGTGTATAATCAGACACAGACTGCGGAGAACGGTACAAACGGTGTTTACTCAACGTGGCTCAGACTGCAACTGATCTGTACAGATTACTACTCAACGTTATATACAGGTGTGGTCACTGCCGGTACAACAGTATACATGAGCTGTACAAAGTAGTTCCCCCCCTTAAAGCTACATACATTACACCAGTGATGCCCACATCCAAGATGAATTTTTAAAAAGCCCTTCAGGCTATTAAGAGCCTCTTTTTTTTTGCCAATGTCAAAGTCCCAAAGCACATAAAACATGAGTTATAAACATGGTTACATCTCTAACATTCTTCAGTTCTAATGAAAGGTCATTGACCTGAAACGTTAACTCTGTTTCTCTCTCCACAGATGCTGCCTGACCTGCTGAGAATTTCCAGCAGTTTCTGTTGTTATTCCATAAAACATGAGCTTTGGTATTAGACAATCAGAACTTCATCTTGAGAATGAATAAAAGAAAAGTTGGATGCTGTGGTTGATAGAGAACCATAGGTTTCAATGGAAGTATAAAGTAGGTAGACTGATTGACCTCGCTCATCTATACTTTGTGATATTGTAGACTACCTATAACATCATGAAAAATTTCAATTAACCTCACAAACTAAGTAATAGGGCTGGAATCTTGAGAGTGGGGGTTGCTTGGCAACTTAATGTGGCAGGTGCTCTGATACTTGCTGTTACTGAAAAAAAATACAGAATAAGGTTATGTCCTTAAAATGGCATTAAGTGATGCTGCATATTTCTGGAAAGCTATTTGAAAAAAATATTTCATAAAACAAATTCCAGATGTTCTTACTTCCTTATGTTATGGGCCCATTATGAAAAAAATATTTTCCATAAACAACTTCTTCCTTCGTTTTTTATTTATAAATTACAATCAGATGTCCCTGTTGGTAAGACATATATCAGAAATCACTTGTCCTTCACATGTAATGTGAGGTATGTTACCCCAGAACAGGGAAAGCACAATCTCGCTTAACCCATGGGAGCAAGTACAATTTGCTGTAAGATGATTTTTTCTATTTGTTATGGTCAGCCAGAAAAATAGACTCCAAAACTGGTGGAAGCAGAAGAAAAGCTTTCAGAAATACAAGGGTCTATTTTTGTCAGTTACATTGGCCTGCAATTAAAATGGCAGGCAGTGATTTTGCATTGGACAATTGTGTTACATAGGATTCTATTAGTGGGAGCAACTGAAATTCACCAAACACGAGTACCTATAAAAATGTTCTTTGTTCTCGTCAATTTACTATCCGATACGTCCCCTATCTGGGGAATATATATTAAATTGATTTTTGGAACAGGGAGATGGAATAGGGGCTGACTCCATCCACTCCAAGCATCAACACTCTGGAGAGACATTAAAAATGAAAAAAAAAGCCATTTAATAGATATAAGACAAAAGTTCAGTAATCCAGCTGTGGATCAAGGCTCCAGATAACTTATGTTAATATACATACTTGTGTTTATCAATATTATAGCAATTCCTTCTACTGTATTAGGTTCCTATCATTAATTTTGCTTAGTTTCTTTACACCTCTTTGTCACCAATTTCCCTGTTATTATATTTTTCTTATTCTCCATTTAATGTATTTCCTTCCCTGTGTGCCCACTTTCTAGTGTTCTGTTTGCCTCCGAGGTCAGCTTTCTCTAACATATCCTCTGCATTACTAAAACTGCTTCCTTTTACCTCCTCAGTATTACCTGACACTGCCCCCACTTCTCCCTTTCTACTGCCAAAATCCTAGCCCATCACTTCATCATCGTAAGGCTTGACTTCTTCTATGCCCTCCCATCTAATATTTTTATTTTTTTTATTTTTATTTTTTTATTCATTGATGGGATGTGGGCGTCGCTGGCTAGGCCTGCATTTAGTGCCCATCCCTAATTGCCCTTGAGAAGATGGTGGTGAGCCGCCTTCTTGAACCGCTGCAGTCCATATGGTGTAGGTACACCCACAATGCTGTTAGGAAGGGAGTTCCAGGATTTTGGCCCAGCGACAGTGAAGGAACGGCGATACAGGTCCAAGTCAGGATGGTGTGTGGCTTGGAGGGGAACTTGTAGGTGGTGATGTTCCCATGCGTCTGCTGCCCTTGTCCTTCTAAGTGGTAGAGGTCGCGGGTTTGGAAGGTGCTGCCGAAGAAGCTTTGGCGAGTTGCTGCAGTGCATCTTGTAGATGGTACACACTGCAGCCACAGTGCACCGGTGGTGGAGGGAGTGAATGTTGAAGGTGGTGGATGGAGTGCTAATCAAGCGGGCTGCTTTATCCTGAATGGTGTCGAGCTTCTTGAGTGTTGTTGGAGCTGCACTCATCCAGGCAAGTGGAGAGCATTCCATCACACTCCTGCCTTGTGCCTTGTAGATGGTGTATCCCTGTATCAACCCTCCACAAGCATCAACTCTTCCAAAATGCCACAGGCCATGTGCTCATCTGCATTAGGCCCCACAATCTCATCATCCCATCCTCTCTAAGCTGCACCGGCTCTCTGTGCCCCACTGTGCTCATTTCAAAATTTCTGTCCTGGTTTCAAATCACTCACCCAACCTGACCTCAGTAACCTCTTATTGCCTGCCTGATATTTTTACATGCACGCTTCACTCTTCTAGAATCAGACATCTCCTCACCCTTCCACTTCCTCCACTTCATCATTGGTTGCCTCTTGTCCTCTGAAATGATCTAACCAGAGTTTTCCACCTCATCACCTTCCAAAGAGCTCCTCAAAATCTTCATCTTTGACCATACATTCCGCTCCTCATCCTGGTCTCTCCATTTCTCTCTCCTTTCCCCATGCTCAATGCCCACTGCATTTCTTTCCTTCTTATTGGAAAGTCATTTGCACATGAGAAGCACTATGTAAATGTAAGTTGTTGTAATTATTTCACAATTGGGCTAAATTGGATTTTGTATTCCTTTCCTCATGTATATCTAGTTCTAGTCCATTTTGTCTAAATAGTTATGCCTTCACAAACACCATCTCAATCTAACCCTAAACAGAAATCCACACTGTTACTATTTCCCAAAACATTTTATTTGTGCTCAGAAAGAAAACCCAGATTCCACAGGCAAACTGTGAACCAAGTATGTGATATAACATGTTACAAGGTAAACAATGAACCTTTCCATCATTTAGTTATTCACCAAAAATTGTAAGGTTGACCTGATATGTCCTCCTGATTTCTTCAAACTGGTGGAATACATTGCACTGACAGATTATATAACTCAGACGAGAAAAAAATTAAACGAGTTTCTTGTAAGCATTAGAATTCATAGAATCATAGAATAGTACCGCACAGAAGGAAGCCATTCAGCCCATCGAGTCTGCGCCGGCTCTTTCGAAGAGCAATCCAGTTAGTCCCAGTCCCCCGCTCTTTCTCCGTAACTCTGCAATTTTTTCTCCTTCATTTATCCAATTCCCTTTTGCAGGCTAGTATTGAATCTGTATTCACCACCCTATCAGGCAGTGCATTCCAAATCCCATCCACTTGTTGCGTGAAAAAGTTTTTCCTCTTGTCGCCTCTGGTTCTTTTGCCAATCATCTTAAATCTGTGCCCTCTCATTATCGACCCTTCAGCCATTGGAAACAGATGGTAAGCAGAGTCCGGGAAGTGGGGGAGGCAATGGGAATTGGGGCCAGTGGTGGCCGGCAGCTGCCCAGAAATTTAATGTGGAGCCGGAGGAGCAATCCTGCCGGATGTTCAGATGGAACTGTCCGACTCAAAAGTAATGAAATTATGGAATAAGACTATTAAAGCGCACAGTATAAATGGGCCCAAAAGATTGGATGTAAGAGCAAGATTGGGACACCCTGAGGATATTATATGGTGCTATATACATACAAGGTCGCTGAAATTCCTCGGGGCATGATCATCTCTATTCATGGTCCCCTTAGCTCCCTGAGCAAGGGGACTGATCTACAAAAGATAGTAAAATAAATTATTTGGGGGTCGACATCCACTCTTGTGGAGACCAGTGCCTCTCCACTCACTCAGCGTACTGGTCTTCACTGATATGTTGGGTCCCACTAGAGCCTAAAGAGTGGGACTTCCTGGAATCGGGAGTCCCCACCCCTGGCTCTGCCCTCTGGCTGTCACTTGCCTGGTAAGAAGTGTGGAGGAAAACACCACGTTATCAGATGGTAACATTTCAGCTAAAATTATTGGTCAGATTTATTTATACGTAAGGCAATTACAAGGAAGTAAAAGAATGCAGAAATACAAATCTTTGAGTTACACTTAACTTACATGGGTTAAAAATAATATTATTGAAATTCACAAGATTTTGCCTGTATGAAGTCATATAAAAAAATACAATTTACTGTTTGAGGCATAATTGAGGCATAATTTTCCCATCTTTGTACAAAACAAAGACTTTTAAACTACCCAAATGGTGTAATTGTACAATATTTTGGTCCTAGCTCTGTCTCCAGCCCTAACTGTTGCAGTCTGAGTGGTGCCACTATGGTAATGGCATGGAATGTTCTAAACTTTTGCAGCAAAATTTCACTGCCTCCCCCTTTTTAAAGGGAGAACAGATCAGCGAATCAGTATTATATTGTTGTAGCCTTATTTCTGGCTCACACTCCCTTTCAGTGAAGTTTCCTACCGGGTGCTCAGGATCAGTGAATTAGCCCTTCTAACTCCCAAATGCAATTCTTATCCTCACTTTCATTTCTACATTTCTCCCATCCTCCCCTGAAGATATTTACCCTAGATTTTTGAGAGGCTAGGTACAGAGTTTTGTTTACAAAATGCCAATAAAACTGATTATCTGTAGGTTTTAATCCCGCAATCCAAAACTGAATAAGGAGAAATGCACAAAACTCAAAGATTTTTGAAAAGTTTTCTGCATTTCCTGAATATACAATGCAATTCTAATGTTAAATATTTCTGTTGTTACTCCAATACTGGTGCAAAAATGATCAGTGGGGCTTTCAGCGAGATAAGCTAAATACGTGGCTTGAGCAGTGGTGCAAGGGAGAGGGATTTAAATTCTTGAGGCATTGGAACCAGTTCTTGGGGAGGAGTGACCTGTACCAAGGGGACGGTCTACACCTGAACTGTGAGGGAGCCGATGTCCTCGGGGTAATATTTTCTAGGGCGGTTCGGGAGGATTTAAACTAATTTGGCAGGGGGATGGGAACCTAGGTAGTGGAAAAGAGGGAAGTCATATGAAGTCAGAAATAGATGGTAGAAAGGTGAGAAGCAATAAGCAAAGGAGAGAAACACAAAGGGCCAAACTAATTCATAATGAGAGTGTGAAAAAAGCAAGCCTGAAGGCTTTGTATCTTAATGCTAGAAGCATTAGGAACAAGGTGGATGAATTAGTTGTGGAAATAGAGGTAAACAAGTATGATTTGATTGGGATTACAGAAACGTGGCTGCAGGGTGGGCAAGGCTGGGAACTTAACATCCAGGGATATACAATATTTAGGAAGGATCGGCAAAAAGGTAGGGGAGGTGGGGTAGCATTGCTGGTAAAGGAGGGGATTAATGCAATGGAAAGGAAGGATATTAACTCGGATGAAACGGAATCTGTATGGGTAGAAATGAGAAATAGCAAGGGGAGGAAAACGTTAGTGGGTGTGATATATAGGCCTCCAAATAGTAATATGGAGGTGAGGGAAGGCATAAAAAGGGAAATTAGAGAAGCGTGCGATAAGAGCACAGCTGTCATCATGGGTGACTTTAATTTACATATTGATTGGACTACCCAAATTAGTAAAAATTCTGAGGAGGAGGAATTCCTGGAATGTTTTCGGGACGGTTATCTGGACCAATATGTCGAGGAGCCGACTCGAGATCAGTCCATTTTAGACTGGGTATTGTGCAATGAGAAGGGACTTATCAGCAATCTTCTTGTACGAGGCCCCTTGGGTCAGAGCGATCATAATATGATCGAGCTCTCAGTCGAGATGGAGAGTGAGGAAATTGAATCAGAGACTAAGGTCCAGAACTTAAATAAAGGGAATTACGAGGGTATGAGACGGGAATTGGGTAAGATTGATTGGGTGGTGTTTCTGGGGGGATTGACAGTGGAGAGACAATGGCAAGCATTCAAAGATAGAATGGAAGAATTCCAGAACATGTTTATACCGGTTTGGCATAAAAATAAACCTAAAAAGGTGACTCAACCGTGGATAACGAGGGAAATTAGGGACAGCATAAAATCAAAAAAAAGGGCATATCAACTGGCAAAAAAAAGCACCAGACCGGAAGATTGGGGGCAGTACAAGATACAGCAAAAGAGGACAAAGGGATTAATCAGGAAGGGGAAAATAGAATACGAAAGTAAACTTGCAGCAAACATAAAGACAGACTGCAAAAGCTTTTATCGGTATATCAGGAGGAAAAGACTGGTAAAATCCCAAGTCGGTCCCTTGCAGTCCGATTCGGGAGAATATATAATGGAGAATAAGGAAATGGCAGACCAATTAAACTCATACTTTGGTTCTGTATTCACAAAGGAGGACACAAATAACCTCCCAGGAATATCGGCAAACATAGGGACTAATGAGAGGGAGGAGCTGACAGAAATTAGTATCTCTAGGGATATGGTGTTGGGTAAGTTGAGGGGACTGAAGGCCGACAAATCCCCGGGGCCTGATAAACTACATCCTAGGGTACTTAAGGAGGTGGCCCTGGAGATAGCAGATGCTCTAAGGATCATCTTCCGGAACTCCATTGACTCGGGAACAGTACCCGTGGATTGGAGGGTAGCTAATGTTACCCCA
Organism: Somniosus microcephalus; assembly: GCF_052327205.1. Lineage (NCBI taxonomy): Eukaryota > Metazoa > Chordata > Chondrichthyes > Squaliformes > Somniosidae > Somniosus > Somniosus microcephalus. Next base: position 319,319,376 of record NC_140988.1, on the reverse strand, counting down.
ATATTTAAAAAGGGGGGTAGAGAGAAAGCAGGGAATTATAGACCAGTAAGCCTTACATCGGTTGTGGGCAAAATGCTAGAGTCCATTATTAAGGATAAAATAGCGGAGCACTTGACAAATGGGGAAAGGATCGGACAGAGTCAACATGGATTTACAAAGGGTAAATCGTGTTTGACTAATCTGCTGGAATTTTTTGAGGAAGTAACTGGTAAAATAGATGGGGGAGAGCCAGTGGATGTGGTGTACCTTGACTTCCAGAAAGCCTTCGATAAGGTTCCACACAAAAGATTATCATGCAAAATTAAGGCTCATGGGATTGGGGGCAAAGTATTAACGTGGATAGAGAACTGGCTGGCGGATAGAAAACAGAGAGTTGGAATAAACGGCTCGTTTTCGGAGTGGCAGGCAGTGACCAGCGGGGTGCCGCAAGGATCTGTCCTGGGACCCCAGCTGTTCACAATATATATAAATGATCTGGATCAGGGAATTGGATGCAATATTTCCAAATTCGCTGACGACACTAAACTAGGAGGAGGGGTGGGCTCTGATGAGGATGTCAGGAGGCTACAGTGCGATTTGGACAGGTTGGGGGAATGGGCAGATACGTGGCAGATGCACTATAATGTGGATAAATGCGAGGTTATCCACTTTGGGGGTAAAAACAGGAGGGTAGATTATTATCTAAATGGCAATAGATTGGGAGATGGGGAAGTGCAGAGGGACCTGGGTGTTCTTGTGCACCAGTCACTGAAGGAGAGCATGCAGGTGCAACAGGCGATCAAGAAGGCAAATGGTATGTTGGCCTTCATATCAAGGGGGTTCGAGTATAGGAATAGGGATACCTTACTACAGCTGTACAAGGTGCTGGTGAGACCGCATCTGGAGTATTGTGTACAGTTTTGGTCGCCCCATCTGCGGAAGGATGTTCTTGCCATGGAGGGAGTGCAACGGCGATTCACCAGGCTGATACCTGGAATGGCGGGAATGACCTACGAAGAGAGATTAAATAGTTTGGGCTTGTACTCACTGGAGTTTAGAAGATTGAGAGGGGATCTCATCGAAACATATAAAATTATGGCAGGCCTGGACAGGCTGAATTCAGAGAGAATGTTTCCAATGGCCGGGGAGCACAGAACCAGGGGCCACAGTCTAAAAATAGCGGGCAAATCATTTAAAACAGAGATGAGGAAGAATTTCTTCACTCAAAGAGTGGTGAGCCTGTGGAATTCCCTGCCACAGAGGGCTGTGAAGGCTAATTCAATAAATATTTTCAAGAGAGAATTGGATATATTTCTGAAGGCTAAGGGGATTAAGGGTTACGGAGAAAAGGCGGGGACGGGGTACTGAACTGGTAAGATCAGCTATGATCTCAGACGAAGATCAGCCATGATCTCATTGAATGGCGGAGCAGGCTCGAAGGGCCGAATGGCCTACTCCTGTTCCTATCTCTATGTTTTCTATGTTAAATAATTGCAGTAATTGATCCATCATGGATTGGGAAAAAATAGGCATTGGGTATCTAGAGAATTTTTAAAAAATGTGAAGGCAGTCTTTGTCAGAATTCAAGATAAATGACCCAACAGTTCCCCGTGAGGGCTGGGAAAAGTGTACGAGTCTTTGCCCGCACGCACACGCATTTATGTGGAGGATGTTTCTCCAATCATGTGGTGAGAGGCCACAGTGAAAAACCGAGCTCCAAAACCCAAGTGACTCAAACTGGGCAAGTTCAGTTCAGTTTGCTAAACACCACATTTGTCTCAAATCAACTTTGTACATCTTTTGCAAGCAAGGCCATGTTCCTATCGCTGAAGTTGGTGGATAAGTAATTTTCACCTGTAGTGAGAATTCCTACAACAACCATTGCTATTTTTTTTTAACATATATTTTAAAACTTTAATCCAATTCTCTTATTCTATTCGAATGTTAAACAACAGGAACATGCCATTTGGCTCATCAAGCGTCCCTGGTATTTATCTCTATGTGAACCATCTAATCTAATTACACTCTTCTGGTTGCTCCACATACCCTTTAATATTCCCATTTTTTTCAAGCAGTTATTTAAGTCCTTTTTGAAAGAATTGATGAACTCTGCTTCAGAAACATTCAGAGAATTTCACATTGTAACAACACTCTAGGGGCTATTTTAACTCTATCCACCTGGCATAAATCGGGTAAGCAGGCAGTTAAAATCAGCCGGGTGACCTACCTACCTGCCGGCGTCCTGCATGGATCCCACCGTCTTCAATGTTAACCATGCTTTTCTAAATATGTAGAACCGTGCCCAATGATGTCACTTGGCCCTGACTGCAATTTTAACTCTTGCTTGAGCTGGAGAGCCGTTGTGGCTTTCCCGCCTGGTGAAGCGGGAAGAGGATCCATGACCAGAAGAGGCCATTTAAGGTAAGCTTACCCCGCTCCCCGAATCTCATTACAGGTTAAAATCGGGGCTTCTATGTAAAGAAAGTTTTCTTGAATTCTTCTTATGTTTATCTTAAATGTGTGCTCCCTTTTACTTTCTCGCCAACCAGTGGGAACAATTTATCACTATTTACCGCTTCATAAAAACATAACCTTGAAGAACTTTACAAGGTCGCCCTTTAACCTTAACATCTCAAGAAGAAATGGCAAAAATTGCTAGTCCAGGAACTTGAGCACATAATCTAGACTGACACTTCGGTGCAGTACAGAAGGAGTGCAATATTGTTGGAGTTGCTGTCATTTAGATGAGATGCCCCCCCCCCTGCAAAGCGTGCAACTGGTTAAAGGATTTTTCAATGAAGGACATTATAAATTAAAAAGGTAGCTGAAAATTATGAAAGATGAGGATAGGTGTATGTTCTGTTTATATACTCACATCAGCTTGCACCTGGCCTAAGTTTCCAGCAACTAATATGCAGAATAACAAGCTGAGTCTGATTCATTTTAATTGAAAAACCTAAATGAAGAATCAGGGCTGATCATACAGGACAGCACAAAGTTTTGAAAGAATTGGAGGGCAAACCAGACAAAACAAGCATTATTGTTAGGTAACAGCAAGCTTGGATTTAAAAGCCTGTACTTGGAGGTGAAACTTAGGTAAATATCATGAAATAATTGACAAGCAAAAGGGCTGCAATTGTGTGTGTTGATGCCTGTTGGTGTGTGCGTTGGTGTGTGTGTTGGTGTGTGTATTGGTGTGTCTATTGGTGTGTGTGTGTGTTGGTGTGTGTTAGTGTGTGTGTTGGTGTCTGTTGGTGTGTGTGTTGGTGTGTGTGTGTTAGTGTGTGTGTTGGTGTCTGTTGGTGTGTGTGTTGGTGTGTGTGTTAGTGTGTGTGTTGGTGTGTGTTGGTGTGCGTGTTGGTGTCTGTTGGTGTGTGTGTTGGTGTGTGTGTGTTAGTGTGTGTGTTGGTGTGTGCATTGGTGTGTGTGTGTGTTGCTATGTCTGTTCGTGTGTGTGTGTGTTGGTGTGTATATGTGTATTGGTATGTCTGTTCATGTGTGTGTGTGTTGGTGTGTGTGTGTTGGTATGTCTGTTCGTGTGTGTGTGTGTGTGTGTGTGTTGGTGTGTATGTGTGTATTGATATGTCTTTGTGTGTCTGTTGGTGTGTCTGCTGGTGCCAAATAGGACATTTCATCAAACATCAGAAACACAAAGCCGGAATTTTCCTTACCTTGGCGGGTCCAGTGCAGGCGGTGGCCATGTCGGGTCGCGACCCCACTGCTGGTTCCATTCCGCTGTAGAAAATGAACTTACCTTAATGGGGCCTATTAAGCCCACCCAGCGTGTAACCCAGCCCAATGAGATGGAGCGGGTCTGGCGACGTCATTCATGACATGTTTTCAGCCGGGATATTTAAAGGGTCCATGGCCACATTAAATCTGAAGGTTAATGTAACATAGTGCATTGGAGTGCTGCAAACACTGACACAGAGGCAGAGGGCTGCACTCAGGTTCTCCGATGACTCCCTCCATATGCTTATGGAGGGAGTGAGATCATGCAGGGAGGTCCTCTTCCCTTTCGATGGACGGACGAGACTATAAAGTATGTGTCTATACTTAATGCAATAATGACGAGACAGCTTGGAAGATTCAACGTAGGTCTTTACTTAATACCAACAGGCGGGAAACTGAGGGGAGATCAGTATCCACAGTACTATTTATACCCCTATGGCCAGGAGTGGTACTACGGTATCACTACGCCCTACAAAGTAGTGCTGCCCTGGCCATAGGTTTAAAGTAACATACCTATTACATACACAACATTCCTCCCCTTTTAATTAAAACGTACCCGTGCAATTAAGTCAATAGATGCCCCATAACTAGGGCTAATAACATTTGGTAACACAATATACATAACGGCCTAGAAATTCAGTTGCGTTTGCGCCCAATTAGGGGCGAAAGAGTGGGTTGCGCCGGAAGTTGCGTCGCGCCCGAAATTAGGTGGGCCCTAACATCGGCGTTAGCCGGTAGCGCTGCGCCAGCACCGATGACGTCATCGGTGTGCGCAGTGCCCCGGTACCGCCCGAAACCACGCCGATCCCCATCTTCAGTAGCGGCCGCCTCTTCCGTGGCGGGCGCTAACAACATCGGGAGACCGGGTCCTTACTGCAGCCTTAGCGGCGCAAGTTAAGGTGGAGGTGCGGGGCGGCCGCTTTTTCGGCGGCCGCCTGCCCGCACCTCCTTCCCCGGCCTCCTCCACCCCCCCCCCGCGGCATTGCCGGCTGGTTTCCGTGGAGCCCGGCACTTCTCCGTTGTGCCGGGCTGTTTTGCCGGCACTTGCAATCGGGGCTCCGGCCGTTGCAGGCACCTCCCCCTTAAGAGAAGGGGGAGGCCTGCAGTACAGCAGCCTGCCGCACCGCATCGGGTGGCGTAGCGGGACCGGGAGCGCTGAAATTCACTTTCAGCGCCCCAAGCGGGGCGGACACACCCTGTACCAGCGCCCGGTTCCGCTTTGGGGCGCTGAAAGTGAATATGGGGTGGGCACAACTGGCTCCGCGGCGGGCGCAAAATTTTCGGCGCAAACGTGCTGGCGGGGCTATACCCAATTTCTAGGCCAACATATTTACATCAAGAGTTGTCTACTTATCTATATATAAACAGAAACATGTTATAGATTCAGTCTCTGAGGAGGCCTCCTGTCTCGACTAGGATAACGTCTTTCTCTAGTCGGTCTCGGTGTAGGCGGCGGTACTTCCGTCACCCCTTCATCGCTGGACTCGTCGGTGTCTGATGGCACATCCTGTGCCGTGGAGATCACTGGAGTGCTGAACTCCTCGCAATCCTGAGACCTCTGTAACGATAAGCTGGGCCGTGATTCCGCTGTAACAATGTGCTGAGACGTTTGAGGTAGTGAATCAGTTGGGTTTCTGGACTCCACAAGTTGATCAGCATGTCGTCTGATTATGCCTTCCCCTGTCTCAACTGTGCACCTCAAGGGTCCCTGGCGGGCCTTTATCGTACCAGACCGCCACGTTTCCTTCCTATAATCACGGGCCAACACTTGCTGCCCCACCTCGAAGCTCCGTGTCTGTCTGTCAGGAGCCCTACAAAATACTCGGTTTTCCACATCTCTCCGAATGTTTGGTCTGAGCAATTCAAGGCGAGACCTTAACCTTCTATTAAAGAACATGACGGCGGGGGCCTGGTTGGTCACTGTATGTGCAGCATTACGGTATGCGAATAGGAAGTTGTCCACCTTGTGTTGTAGTGGCAACCTTTCCTCCCCCATCGCCTTGATGACCTTTTTAAAAGTCTGTATAAATCACTCTGCCAGCCCATTTGTAGCCGGATGATATGGTGCGGACGTATAATGTCGCACTCCATTCCTTTTTAGGAATGCTTGAAATTCTTCTGCCACAAATTGTGGCCCATTGTCCGAACAGACTTGCTCGGGCACCCCGTTTCTGGCAAAAATGGTCCTTAAGACTGCGACCGTCTTTTCGGCTGTCGTTGATGACATCTTTACGACCTCCGGCCATTTTGAATGGGCGTCCACTACAATAAGGAACATCGCATCCAGGAAGGGGCCAACGAAGTCCACGTGGATCCTTTGCCACGGCGTTGAGGGCCACTCCCACGGATGTAGTGGGGCTTGTGGTGGTACGTTCTGTACCATCTGGCACCCTTGGCACGCTTTTGCTACTTCCTCAATGTCCCTGTCAATGCCGGGCCACCAGACGTAGGCTCTGGCGAGGCTTTTCATTTTGACACCCCCCAGATGACCTTCGTGTAAGTCCTGCAACACTTTATGTTGTAATTTTTGAGGGACCACCACCCTGGCTCCGCACATCAATGTGCCCCGGCAGACGGACAACTGGTCCTTCCTTGCCGAAAACGCCGGCAATGATGCGTCACCCTGCGCCGGCCAGCCTTTCACGGTTAATTCATAAACCCTTGCCAATGTCGGGTCGTTCCGTGTTTCGTATTACATACACAACAGAGACCTCCACAGGAGACCAACACAGCCTGGTTGCAGATTGCAGAGGAGGTCACAAGCAGGGATGTGCTCAGGAGGACCTGAGTGCAGTGCTGCAAACGTTTCAATGATCTCATTAGATCAGGAAATGTTAGTACAAAACCACACTGAACATCATCCTGCTGTGCCTCTCATCACATCCCCATCATTCTGCCTTCCCTACCCTACTCCTGTTCATCCTTGCTCACACCAACATACCTTGCATGTCTCCCTATCCCTCTCTCTCTATCTACATTATCACATCCCCATCTCACTAGCCACCCCTCACACTCACCCTCATCCTAGTGCAATCATACCAACTAACAACACACAAGGGTAGCCACTTGGGTATTTTCTCCAATGTTTATGTAAAGTTTCTGTTAATATGGTGTCAAACATAAAAATCTTTTCAACACTTTCCGGTCTTGGACAGATTTGTACGCACCTTTGGAAGTGGCTTAGTGAGTTGCAGTGAATGGTGAGACATAATGGTACCCCCCACAATGGTGATGAGTGTGAAAGGAATGGCTTGGTCATTGTAGGGATGCTTTATGGTGTTGGTGTGGGGTGGTGCCAACCTGGTGCATCATGTGGCAGCCATATGGGTGTACAGCATCAAGTTAACTAAATCAGGCCATGATGAGGCCATCCCTGGCCTCCCAGGCAGCAATGTGCTCGGGTGCTGATGCCCTGTGTCCTGTGCAACATCAGGTGATTATGGAGAAGGTTGGTGTTGTTGTTGTTGCTGCTGGTGCGCCTGGTGCTGCTGGTGTTTGGGCTCATCGTGGTCCGATTCTGAGGACCAAGGTGAGACTGTATAAATGGCACCCATTTTGATGGAATAGATGGCAGGTGAAGTACAGATGACAGAAGCATTCTGTCAATGGTGAGAGGGTTCTTCCAATGAGGTGAGACTGGATGGAGACTTTGCTGGAAAGATTTGCAGCCTGCAGAATCTGTGCTGGAAATGGACTGAGCAACAGCTTCTGGCTGAGGAAAGTGATCATCTGTCAGGTTGGAGCTTTTACTGTACATTTGATGCTGTCAAGTAATCAGCTGGAGCAATGGCCATGGAACTCCTGCCTCAGGTGGACAGACGTGGATCCCAACCTGCAAGAATCCCGTGGCTATGCAGGGAAATTAAAAAAGTAAGTGAAAAAAGGCTCTTAAGTGCCTGCCAACTATCTGATAATCATCTCAATTGGGTCCCCCGCCGCTGCCGGTCATGTCAGCTCCACGATGACAGATGCGCCAGGGGAAAGGCACGTGGGAGCGAGGTTACATTGGGTTCACGACCCGTTGTCAAAAATAATAACTTTCCCACCTGACCCGCCACCGATCGCGCCCACTACGACCCTGGAAAATTCCGGCCAAAATGATTCATGGGTGATGTCATTATTAATGGCCCAGAAATTCGGGTCGGGGGCTTCCGGCGGGTGCAAGCCTCCGACCTGCACTTACCTTGCACGCCGGCCGTTGACCTGTGGGCCCACGTGGAATTCCGATCCTGGGCCTGCTCCAGCTGCCGACGCGCAGTGCTTGCGTATCCCAGGGGCGCAGTTAGTTCGATACATCCCCGAGGATCACGTGGGCCATGGGGAGCCAATCGAAGCAGGGAATGCTCCATTCATAAGTTTGACAAGAAGAGCTGTCAAAACTTATAAATACTACGGCCCCAAAACATCACTAAAACTTCAAATAATTTTTTTTTTAAATCACATTTTTTAAATAAACTATAAATTATATGAAATAACAACAATAATTTAATTTTTTGAAAAAAATAATTTTATTTTCTAACGGGGCTAAAAATAAACTTACCTTGCTTTAAAGTATTTAAAAATAATAAACCTGTGGAAAAAATGCTTTAATTTTAATTAATTCACCACTTACCTTGTAAAAAGCAGGCCTTACGCCTGCTTTTTAAATGTGTAAATTCTGGAGACTTACCCTCCCGGGAAAACCTATAAAAAAAACCTAAGTTCGATACGCACGCGCAGCCTCTCCTGCGCACGCGTTCGACCTCTGAACCCCTGCTTTCAGTGGAACGGAAGTGCCGGTTTCCCGCGCATGCGCAGTGCATGCAGGAAACTGGCACTTCCATTGGGCTTATGGGTGAGTACCCCGTGCGTACTCACCCGTGGAGACCCGAATTTCTGGGCCCATGATGTCCGAATAAACACTCAAATTGGTGTGGTAATAACCAACTGCTCTTTTATTTCCAGACCCTATAGAAAATTCTCATCAAAGAATAATAAAAGTAAAAAATAAATAAAGTAATGCAAGAGAAGTGTAATTGCTGCAGTGTGCTTACTTCCTAGGTTGCCATCTAGTGTCCAGTTAACAGTATGTTTCCAAGACTGTCACTGACTTCATTTCCTTTGGAGATCTTCCCCCCACGGCCGCCAACCTCATAGTTCCCCAACCCCGCACAGCCCGCTTCTACCTCCTTCCCAAGATCCACAAACAGGACTGCCCTGGTAGATCCATCGTTTCAGCCTGTTCTTGCCCCACGGAACTTATCTCTTCCTATCTCGACTCTATTTTTTCTCCCCATATCCAGTCTCTTCCCACCGCGACTCTTCTGACGCCCTCCGCCACTTTAACAGTTTCCAGTTTCCTGGCCCTAACCGCCTCCTTTTCACCATGGACGGACAATCCCTCTACAATTCCATCCCCCACCAGCGTGGCCTGAGAGTGCTCTGCTTCTTCCTTGAACGGAGGCCCAACCAGTCCCCATCCACCACCACCCTCCTCCACCTGGCTGACCTTGTTCTCACATTGAACAACTTCTCCTTTGACTGCACTCATTTCCTCCGAATTAAAGGTGCTGCTACGGGTACCCGCATGGGTCCTAGCTATGACTGCCTTCTCGTGGGATATGTGGAACACTCTTTGTTCCAGTCCTGCTCGGGTCCCCTCCCTCACCTCTTTTTCCAGTACATTGATGACTGTATCGGTGCTGTCTCCTGCTCTCACCCTGAACTATACAATTTCATTCACTTTGCCTCCAATTTCCGCCCTTCCCTCACCTTCGCATGGTCCATCTCCAACTCTTCCCTTCCTTTCCTTGACTTCTCCATCTCCATCTCTGGGGATAGGTTATTGACCAACATTCACTACAAGCCCACTGAATCCCACAGCTACCTGGACTACACTTCCTCCCACCCCGCCTCCTGTAAGGACTCTATTCCATTCTCCCAGTTTCTCTCTCTCCGCCGCATCTGCCCCGACGATGCCACCTTCCACACCAGTGCTTCCGACATGTCTTCCTTTTTCCTCAACCAAGGATTCCCCTCTACCGTGGTTGACACAGCCCTCGACTGTGTCCGTTCTATCTCCCGTACTTCTGCCCTCACCCCTGCGCCTCCCTCCTGGAACCATGATAGGGTTCCCCTTGTCCTTACCTTTCACCCCACCAGCCTCCACATTCAACAGATCATCCTCCGCCATTTCCGCCACCTCCAACGTGATCCCACCACCAAACGCATCTTCCCCTCCCCTTTCAGCATTCCGTAGGGACCGCTCCCTCTGCGACACCCTAGTCCACTCCTCTATCACCCACAACACCCCTTTCCCTTTGCCCGGCACCTTCTCGTGCAAGTGCAGGAGATGCAACACCTGCCCTTATACCTCCCTCCTTCCCACTGGCTAGGGCCCCAAACACCCCTTCCAGGTGAAACAGCGATTTACTTGTACTTCTTGCAATCTAGTATACTGTATTCGCTGCTCATGATGTGGTCTCCTCTCCACTGGGGAGACCAAACACAGATTGGGTGACCGCTTTGCGGAACACCTCTGTTCAGTCCGTAAGGGTGACCCCGAGCTTCCGGTCGCCTGTCATTTCAATTCATCGCTCCACTCCCACTCAGACCTCACCATCCTCGGCCTCTTGCATTGTCCCACGGAAGCTCAGCGCAAGTTTGAGGAACAGCACCTCATCTTCCGATTAGGCACTTTACAGCCTTCCGGACTCAATATCGAGTTCAACAATTTCAGATCATAACCTCGGCCCCTATCATATTTTTATATATTTTTTATCCACACTTTTGGTTTGTGCCTTTTCCTCTTTTTTTCTCTCCCACATGGCAGCTGTCTTTCATTCTGCCAGCGCATTTCACACTTCATCTAGAGCCATCCTTTGTTTGTTTACCTGCCTATTACCATCTTGTCTCGCCTTGAATATCTCTTAATGTCTCATCACCTCTCACAGACCTTCCCTTTTGTTCTTTCATCTGCTCCCCCATTTCCCAGCCCCCAAACTTGCTTTTTCTTCCGTTTCATCTCCTGCTTTTCTCTCAGTTCTGACGAAGGGTCTTCGACCTGAAACATTAACTCTGTTTCTCTCTCCACGGATGTTGCCTGGCCTGCTGAGTTTTTCCAGCGTTTTCTGTTGTTATGACAGTATGTAAGTACATTTTGAATATATTGCACAACTTGGAAGATTACCGAGGGAGGGCTGGGAAGATTTCTTGATTGCCTTTCTGATCTCATGTATGCAAATCAGATATAATATGAGAGAATATTATATTAACCTAACATGGAAATTTATAATTTCAGGTAGGCATTTGATACTGTCGCACATAACAGGTAGATTCACAGAATGCAGGTCCATGGAATAGATGGCGAAGTAATTAGCTGGATTGATGCATGGGTGAAAGTTTGACAATAAAGCATGGCGGTGCGTGATGGTGTTGGAGTGGTAAACTGTTGCCGGTGGATCCCGTTGAGGATCATTTTTGGGGCATCTGTTTATTATAAATGACTTAGGGGATGGAACTTTGTCCAAGGTGTCTAAGATTTCAGATGACACCATATTGGGTGCAGTGGCCAGTAATGCTAATCAACGTGCAATAATCCAAAGGGATCTGGGCAGGCAAAGTCCATGGGCAGCGAGGTGGCAGATGGAGATGAAGTGTAAAGACTTGAGGTTAGGTAGAGGACCACTGATTAGGCCACTCAACCCTAGCAGCAACAGGCAGAGCATATGTTGTGCATGCTCTACCCATTTGTACCTTATGATTTTGTCAGGGATCCATGTATGTCATTGGACCCCAATATTCTAGTAAGATAGTGAAAGAATTGTGGAACAGGTTATCAGCAGGGATGGTGGTATACAAAGCCATTGCAGATTTAAAAACAAGACTGGATGACTTCCTACTAGGAAGTGAACAGACTGGTGTTGGGATGGATGACTTTTGTCAGGCCAGCGGGAGCATTCATGTTCTTCCTGGCCCTACAAAAATCAAAGGAAAATGAATAAAACCGTACCTTACTCCAAGCAGCTTGCAGCAGTCCCTTTAAGGACCGCTGGTAGCAATGGGCGAAGCCGGTGTAGTGCACGCTTCACCTATTGGTATCTAAAAATTGCATCAGGAGCCCCTGTACACCATAGGACCCCAATTAACATATTGGAATGAGGCTCCCACCTGATACAAGCATAGCGAGGCTCCCCAGGAAAATGGTGGTTGATGATAATGGAGCAGGAACGGGGTATAAATTACAGCCCTATGATTTTCAGCTTGCTCCCCAACCCCCATCCCACCTGATCCCGCCCAGCGTGACACGATGGTTCTTTGCTATCTAAAATATTATTACTATATTACTGCTACTACTCTGTTACTAACAAACACTTGCTTGATGGCCTTTGGGGGTGAAGGAACATTTCCCAGAGTTTTTCCTAAATTGGCCTAAGAAGTGTTTAGGAGATTGCAAGACTGTGGGGTTGGGGGTTGTTGGGGGTGAGTGGTGGGGAGGGGGGATGGTATATGTGCTGCACTATGTCAGGATGGAACAGGCTTGATGAACCAGTTGGTCTTTTTCACGAGTTTTGCATGTTTCAGGATTACACTGAGAAGAGGTAAAGGACACCCTCATCTTTCTCGTTTCACTTAGGTGATAACAAAATCCTAACGGACGTTAAGTATGTAGCATATAGAACATGTGCCCAAACAGTTCTCTTTCAGCGTTTGAAGTTCTGAGCTTGCTTTGGCTGATGTTGGTCTTTTTTTAATTTCTTAGGTTTGAATATTCAGCAGAGTTCAGCCATCTCAGCCCCTATCTGGGTTTGAGATCTTCTTGGACCCGCATGGACCTGTTCCATACAGGTAATGAAATTACCAACTGAGCCATCAGGATAAGTCTATTCTATCCAAATGTACAGTTGTTCCAAGTATATCATCAGCAATTTCTGGCTAGCAATTGAGAAATTCCTGTCAACAAAGCAGTAAGATAGCAGCAGGCATCCAAATCCTTTTCTGTTCCCACTTTCTCTCATTTCAAGCTGCTCAATCTTACTTTGCTCTTTAGCTGGGAAGAAGGGCAACACAATAGCTTCCCAGTGTCACTCTTTGATTTAAGGAGGCACAAAGAATGCATGGTGAGGATATCAGCCTTTGCTTTTTTGCTGAGAGGGTATGTATGAACCTGAGGATTGGGAGCAGTTTAAGATTCAACAAAGGAGGACAAAGGGATTAATTAAGAAAGGGAAAATAGAATATGAGAGTAAGCTTGCAGGGAACATAAAAACTGACTGTAAAAGCTTTTATAGATATGTGAAGAGAAAAAGATTGGTGAAGTCAAGCATAGGTCCCTTGCAGTCAGAATCAGGGGAATTTATAATGGGGAACAAAGAAATGGCAAACCAACTAAATACATATTTTGGTTCTGTCTTCACAAAGGAGGACACAAATAACCTCCCAGAGATGTCGGGGAACATAGGGTCTGATGAAAGGGAGGAACTGAAAGAAATCAGTATTTGTAGGGAAATGGTGTTAGGGAAATTGATGGGATTGAAGGCCGATAAATCTCCAGGGCCTGATAATCTACATCCTAGGGTACTTAAGGAAGTGGCCCTAGAAATAGTTGATGCTTTGCTGATCATCTTCCAGCATTCGATGGAATCTGGAACAGTACCCATGGATTGGAGGGTAGCTAATGTTACCCCACAATTCAAAAAAGGTGGTAGAGAGAAAACGGGGAATTACAGACTGGTAAGCCTGACATCGGTAGTGGGGAAAATGCTAGAGTCCATTATAAAAGATGTAATAGCAGAGCACTTGGAAAACAGTGACAGGATCGGGGAAAGTCAACATGGATTTACAAAAGGTAAATCGTGCTTGACTAATCTACTGGAATTTTTTGAGGATGTAACTAGTAAAATAGATAAGGGAGAACCAGTGGATGTGGTGTATTTGGACTTTCAGAAGGCTTTCGATAAGGTCCCGCATAAGAGATTAGTGTGTAAAGTTAAGGCACATGGGATTGGGGGCAAGGTATTGACTTGGATAGAGAACTGGTTGGCAGACAGAAAGCAAAGAGTTGGAATAAACGGGTCTTTTTCCGAGTGGCAGGCAGTGACTAGTTGGGTACCGCAGGGATCGGTCCTTGGGCCTCAGCTATTCACAATATATATTAATGATCTAGACAAGGGAACTAGATGTAATATCTCCAAGTTTGCAGATGACACAAAGCTGGGTGGGCGTGCGTGCTGTGAGGAGGATGCCAAGAAACTCCAGGTTGATTTGGACAGGTTGGGTGATTGGGCAAAAACATGGCAGATGCAATATAACGTGGATAAATGCGAGGTTATCCACTTTGGTGGCAAAAACAGGAAGGCAGATTATTATCTGAATGGCAATAGATTGGGAGAAGGGGAAGTGCAACGAGACCTGGGTGTCCTTGTGCACCAGTCGCTGAAGGTAAGCATGCAGGTGCAGCAGGCGGTTAAGAAGGCAAATGGCATGTTGGCCTTCGTAGCGAGAGGGTTTGAGTACAGGAACAAGGATGTCTTGCTGCAGTTATACAGGGCCTTGGTGAGACCACATCTTGAGTATTGTGTGCAGTTTTGGTCGCCTTATCTGAGGAAGGATGTTCTTGCCATGGAAGGAGTTCAGCGAAGGTTCACCAGGCTGATACCTGGGATGGCAGGAATGACGTATGAAGAGAGATTGGGTCGACTGGGCTTGTACTCGCTGGAGTTTAGAAGAATGAGAGGGGATCTCATTGAAACTTATAAAATTCTGACAGGACTGGACAGACTAGATGCAGGAAGGATGTTCCCGATGGTCGGGGAGTCCAGAACCAGGGGTCACAGCCTAAGGATAAGGGATAGGCCATTTAGGACAGAAATGAGGAGGAATTTCTTCACCCAGAGAGTGGTAAACCTGTGGAATTCTCTATCACAGAAGGCAGTAGAGGCCAATACATTAAATATATTCAAGAAGGAGTTGGATATATTTCTTAAGACTAAAGGGATCAAGGGGTATGGGGAGAAAGCAGGGACCGGGTACCGAATTTGGATGATCAGCCATGATCGTATTGAATGGTGGAGCAGGCTCGAGGGGACGAATGGCCTAGTCCTGCTCCTATCTTCTATGTTTCTATGTTTCTATGTATTGTCCATCTCCTGCCCAATCAAAGCCAGCGAGTGCCAGTGTGTAGTGAATAAAGGACGTTCCTTTAAAAAAAAGGTTTAAATATATTGTGCATGCTGTTTATTACATTGTCATTCCTCTACCATGCATGCCAAGCTCACACATCCTACTCTGACTACTTCTTGTGCCAGTCACCTTGCTGACTGCATCTACCATGCATGGAATGCACCTATTGCAAAAAAGTGAAATGTGTGGCGAGCTGCCCCGGGGGTTTGAGGTCATTAACACTCCAACTCTGGTATCAGTCCAACAAGACCACTGCAATTTTTATAATAATTATATATTATTCCACAGTTTTAAAGATGCAATGTTAATGGAAATATCTTTCTGGCTCGTGGCAAGATATTGCCAGTTTTGATATAAACACCAATAATATTTGAAATGTCAAAAGTTAAGTTTACTTGCCTAAAATGTTTGTGTAAGGAATAGCTAATATATCCGTTAAGCGTTTTTAGCTCTGGCAAAGAATGCTGAAAATGTCACTGCTGACATTGATGAATCACCAGTCACTCTAGTACACAACAGCATAATCAACATCACGCAAACCCAGCTGATGTTTCCCTTCTGTTGCAGTAATAGTGGAAAATCAAAGGAGCCAACTCCTCTTACAGAATTCTCAGCATTGCTTCTGTATGTACATCAGCAATAGTGTGGATCCTGATTTGACATTTATAGCTGCTCTGAGAGCAATGCACTGGGTTCTGCTGGCCTGTTCACATCCATCTCAAGCCATAGTTAAGTTCTGTACATGCAAACTAAAGGGTAAATCTTGCCAGGCCCCATGTGGCCTTGCATGCACCCAGCATATATCGGAAAATCGCAGTGCACTGTAATCTTCCAATATGGCCGTGTGCAAGACCCTAGCTGGCAAAATCTACCCTCAAGTGTAGGTGCAGAACCAGAATGCTGGTGAAGCTTTTTAAATTATTAACAAGCGAACGGTCTTGTCAGTTTTTTCACCAACATTAAAAACTGAAAAGTGAATTACCTGGGACATACTTATAGCTGGATTGTAAAATTTAAAAAGAGTGCTTTGTACGCGGCACCATGGTATCATATTACTTCTGATATGTTGTTCAGATCATTATTTTTTTATTGAGAAAAGCAAGAGAAGGGCCAGTGCCTACTGTGCAGAACACCAATAAGGTTGAAATGTTTAAGCATAAGACAAAACAAGTCAGGAAGTAGTGGTTAGTGAATGCCAAGCTCGGGTCTCAAATAACAGCTATATGATAGATTCCGCATGAGTGTTATGTGAAAACTGTCAAATCAATGCAATAGCATGTAGTATAAATGGCTGTAACATTTTCATAGATAATTCAACAAAGGAAAATTGGTGAACACTAAATGTTTCTTCATCATATTTCTGTTGGTGGTGGTATAGCCCCTTTCTTCCCACACAATCAGAATTATTATCAAACTGTCCATGTTGATGAAAACGTTGTCAGAATATTCAGACATATTGGGGGTGAAATTGGTCAACGCCAGTAGCACGAAACAGGGCGAGAGCGAATCGGCCACCCATTGCACACCACGACTGGTTTACTTTTCCTTTGAAGTAAATGGGCGTGATGTAAAATAGGCTGCTGATTCGCTATCAGCCCGTTTTGTGGTACTGCTGGTGACCAATTTCACCCTGATATTCACAAAACAGAGTGACACAAATTATGTTATTTCACAGTACTGCACTCATTCAATTAATGCCCCTTATGCCTCCCAGCTTAACCTTTCATGCTTCACATACACTACTGAACAGGTGCACACTCTCCTGCCCTCTCAGTAAATCTGTCAGAATGAGAAATAAATATATGTTTGCTTGATAATTGTAGCTGTCCAAAAACGATTATTGCAAAATCTTCTGCAGGCTCTTCCCCCACTTAATGCTTCAGATTTGTCACTGCCAAGCCAATTTTGACCTTTTGGGCAGCCTTATCTAAAATCCAAAAGCTCATTGTTGAAAACTCACCTGTTGACTTGTTCAGCTACTGGCCATCAACAAAGTGGCATCCAACTGAAACCAATGTATGGTATAAAATGCTGGACAGATGCATTCAGTTGACTAACTAGTTGAAAGAGATTGCTTGACCTGTAAACATTCAATATTTATTGCTGTAACCAGTGCAAAACATAGGTCCCGATTTTAACTGGGGCCTGTTTTCGGCGGATGAATTTTGATATCAGTTCAAAACTCAGCCGCTGCAGCAAAAATAAGGCCCGGGATATTTTAATTCCCAGGTCAAATTTAAATGATGCCAGTTAACTTCCCACCTGTTTGTGACCGAAAGTTATCTGGAAGCGTTGCAAATTTGCGCGGCCTCACCAAGAGCAGGTAACTTCACGGGATCAGCTCCTGCTCCTCCTGTCTCCACAAGGAAATGACCTCTTGGGCCATCTTCTGGCCCTGATCCAGTTTCTCGCTTTGAGGAGAAGATAGCTCATATTAACAAAGGAAGGCCATACGCCATAGTGTATCTAGATTTGCAAAAGGCCTTAGGTAAAGCGCCACAGAAGAGATCTCATTACGAACTAAAGTCAGTAGGTATTAAGGGTAAGTCACAGTAATTGACTAAAGGGAAGGAAGCAGAGATACTTGTAAGGGAGGTTAGGTCAGAATGGCAGGAGGTATTTAGTGTGGTGGTCCAACTTATATACTAAGATCGCTCTTATTCCTGGTAAGCATAAATTATTTGGATTTGCAGTCTTAATGCAAAGTAGATAACTTTTCAAATTACATTAAACTGAGGACTCAGAGGAGGCTGACAAGATCTTACAAAGAGAACCCAACAGGGTATGCATCTGGGCTGATCAATAGAAAATAAAGCTCAATATGGATAAATATAAGGTTCTGCATATTGGGAGTAAAAGTATGTGTGGGATAGTTGATAGCCAAGGGGGTGGATGAAAGTGTTGGTTGACTCGTCACTTCATCATATCTAAAAGTATAAAGTGACAAAGACACAGGATGCTGGATATTTGTCACATTAGTTGAGTTCAGGAGTCATGCTGAAACTGTTCAGTGCTCTGGTTAGGCTGCAGCTTGGATACTGCATATAGTTCTGATATATGAGGGGCTTCCAGGCCTCATAAGTGGTGTAAAGGAGAGCAATAAGACTGATTCCCAGGCCAGAATTTTCTTTACCTGGGCGGGTCTGGTGCAGTCGGTCACCGTGGTGGGTTGCGACCCCATTCTTGCTTTCATCCCACTGCAGAAAATCAACTTTGCACTATTGGGACCTATTAAACCCACCCTGTGCATTACCTGGCCCTATTAAATGGTGTGGGTCTGATGGCGTCATCCATGACACGTTTTCAGCCGGGATATTTAAAGGAGTCATGGCCATATCACATTTCAATGTTCATCTAAATGTGTGCAGTCACTGCAGTGGAGCTTTTGATTGTTCCAAACACTTGGAAACATGACTGCACAGAGGCAGAGGACTGCACCCAGGTTCTCCGATGACTCCCTCCATGTGCTTGTGGAGGGAGTCAGTGCATGCAGGGAGGTCCTCTTCCCTTCAAATGGGTGGAAGAGACCTCCCCAGGAGACCAAAAGAGCCTGGCTCCAAATAGCAGAGGAGGTAAACAGCAGGGATGTGTTCAGAAGGACCTGGGTGCAGTGCTGCAAATGTTTCAATGATCTCATTAGATCAGGAAAGGTGAGTACAAAGCCACACTCAACTTCATCCTGCTTTGCCTCTCATCACATCCCCATCACTCTGCCTTCCACAACCTACTTCTGCACATCCTTACTCACACTAACATACCTTGCATGTCCACCCATCCCTCTCTCTCTATCTATATTATCACATCTCCATCTCACTAGCCACCCCTCACACTCACCCTCATCCTAGTGCAATCATACCAACTAACGACACACAAGGAGGCCATTTGGCATTGGCACCCCACTCCATCATAATCTACCTCTAAAGATGTAACCCATTCCTTACACTCATTCCATCACTCTCACTCAACCTTCTCTTCTTTCCCTCCTTGCAGGAAAAGAGAGCGCACAATAAGAGGGAGAGGGGGAGAACTGGAGGTGGCCCTCCATCATTTGCCACACTCACAACAGAGGCGGCAGTGTTAGAAGTACCGGGAGTGGCCGAGCAGCTGGAGGTGGGAGACATAGAGAGGGAGACATCTCAGCAACCCGGTGACAGAATTACATCTCATATAGCTACATAGCATACATCAGTCACTCATATGGGGACTGATTTCATCAGCCACTGAATGATCATCATGTGTCCAATGGTATCTGTACCCATTCTTCATATGACATATCTAACTCATCTCTTTATTCTCCCACAAGTCCATCAAGAGCCCCTCCAACCCGCTCCACTATCCAGGAGGAAGAGGAAGACGACTCCTCAGAGGAGCCTCCAGCCTCTGAGGGCGCAGCATCACCAGACATAAGCGCACCCAGCACCAGCACAGATACGTACACCTCGGTGGGTCACACGTGAGATAGAGTAGTTTTGTCACCTAGTGTGTCACAAGTCACAAGAGCAGATGGTGGAGACAGGGACAGCAGTGGGGAGTCCACGTTGGATGGCACAGGACTCTCCAAGCTCTGCTCGGCTGCATGCAGACGCTGAGCCTCAGGGGCCATCTAGAAAGAGGGTGTTCCTGGAGGTGCAGGAAGAAGTGCAGGGGGCTCTGACAGGTTTTGCAACCGCGATGTCTGCAAAAGTTCAGAGAATGGAGGAGTGCATCTCCAACATGAACACCACCATGTCGCAGACGATGGCGACTGCAGGCTCTTCCATGGAAAGGATGGCCACCTCCATGGAGCAGCTAATGTGCCACTCACATGAGCATATATTATCTATGGAGGATAGATGGCAGAGGCTCATCAGCCTCCTCTCTAGGAGGGATGCCAGCATAGACGTGGGTCCTCATGGCCCCACTGATGTGCAGCAAGGTGCTCTCCAGCCCCTTGCGAGCGGGGAAGTGTGGGTGGCCCATGAGAGGGATGATGGTGAGAGGGTCATGGATGTATGAGCTCCTCTCAAAGCACCTACACTTCTCCCCCGTTGCCACCCTCTCAGTCAGGGCCCCAGCTGCCTCCTCGGACCGTGATGGCTGAGTCTGCTCCTGTACTGTCGCAGGAGGAGCAGACTTTGGCAGGGCCATCAGAGGCTCCAAAACCCAGAGGACATCCACCAAGAGTGTCTAAGCAGTCGCTGCAGGGAACTGAGCAGGCTGCCTCTACCTCTGCTGAAGCCACAGCAGTAGCACACATAAGAGAAAGATGACACACAAGTAGATTCACAAGCGTAGCCACTTGAGTGTTTTATTCAATGTAAATGTCAAGTTTCCGTTAATGTGATCTCAACCATACAAATCTTTATTTTCACCACTTTCTGGTCTTGGACAAATTTGTGTGCACCTTTGGAAGTGGCTTAGCGAGATGCAATGAATGGTGAGACATAATGGTACCTCCAGCAATGGTGGTCAGTGTGAAAGGAATGGCTTGGTCATTGTAGGGATGCTTTATGGTGTTGCTGTGGGGTGGTGCCAAACTTGCGCAGCATGTGGTAGCTATATGGGTGTACTGGGTAAAGTAAATCTGACCTCATCCCTGGCCTCCCGGGCTGCAATGTGCTCGGGTGCTGGTGGGATCTGGACCGCAGGTTCCTCCAGCTCCTGCTCCTGCTCCACCTCGTCTTCCAGCTGATGCTCCTCCAGTTCCTCCTCCTCTGAAGAAGCTGTGCGCTCAGTGCCTTGCTCCTCATGCAGCGCTAATCCTCGCTGCGGCGCTATGTTGTGCAGGGTGCAGCAGACCACGATGATTCTGGAGACCCTGGCTGGTGCATACTGAAGGGCTCCTCCAGATCTGTCAAAGCATCTGAAGTGCATTTTGAGCATGCCTACTGTCTGCTCTATGACACATCTGGTGGAAATGTGGCTTTCATTATATCTCTCCTGAGCCTAATTACTTGGCCTCCTCAAGGGTGTCATGAGCCATGTCTTCAGTGAATAAGTCTCCAAACAGCCAGCATGAAAGTCTGTTTGGAGGTGTGAAGAGCTGAGGGATGGTGGACTGGCAAAGGACGAAAGAGTCATGGCAGCTACCAGGGAATTTGGCACACACATGCATGATGATCTTACTATGGTTGCAAACCAGCTGCACATTGAGGGAATGGAAGCCCTTGTGGTTGACAAAGACTCCTGGGTGATGATGGGGTGCCCTGATGGCCACATGTGTGCAGTTGATGATGCCCCGCACCCGTGGGAAGCCAGCCAGAGCAGCACAGCTGAATACCTGCTCAGTAACACTGGCTTCATCAGTGGTAAAGTTTATATAATTGTCTGACTTGTCAAGGAAGGCATCGGTGACCTATGCAAAGCATCTGTGGGCGGCCGACTGCGTGATGCTGCAAATGTCTGCTGCAGATCTCTGGAAGGAGCCTGAGGTGAAGAAGTTGAGGGCACTGGTGACTTTGACAGCCACTGGTAAGGCATGTCCACCCGCTCCTCTGGGCTGCAGGTCTTGCCCCAGCAATGTGCAAATGTCTGCGATGACCTGGCGTCCTTTGGCACTGCTGTTCAGTCATGTTGAGGAAGCCTGTATACCCTGTGTTGGGGGTACCGCTTGTGGCGCGGTGCAGCCCTGCGCTGATGCCCTCTGACCTGTACAGCATTAGATGGTTGAGGAGAAGGTTGGTGGAGTTGTTGTTGGTGCTGCTGGTGTGCCTGGTGCTGCTGGTGGTGGGGTTCATTGTGGTCAGATTCTGAGGACCAAGGTGAGATAGTATAAATGGCACCTATGCTGATGGAATAGATGGCAGGTCAAGTACAGATGAGAGAAGCAAGCTGTCAGTGGTGTGATAGGTTCTACCAATGAGGTGAGACTGGATGGTGACTTTGCTGGAAACATTTGCAGCCTGTAGAAAGCTAAGTCTGTGGTGGGAATGCAGTGAGCAACAGCTTCTGCCTGAGGAAAGTCATCAGCTGTCAGGTGGGAGCTTTTATAATACATTTCATGCTGTCAAATAATCAGCTGGATCAATGGCCACTCAACTCCTGCCTCAGGTTGACATACATGGTTCACAAGCTGCGAGAATCCTGTGGTTATCCAGGGAAATTGGAAAGGTAGGCAAAAAAAGATGCTTAAGGGTCTGACAACAAGTTGATAATGATTTAAATTAGCTCACCTGCCTCTGCTGTTTGGGTCTCTGCCGCACTGGCAAACGCGCCCGAGGGAAAGGTGCATGAGGACAGGATGACGGTTCCTGACCCACTACAACTTATTTCAAATTTTCCACCCCACCAGCCTCCGATCGCGTCCGCACGGACCCCAGAAAATTCTGGCCCCAGTGTTCGATGGATGCGCTTTGAGGAACAACTAGGTAAGTTTTAGCTCTTCAACAACTAGGTAAGTTTTAGCTCTTCAACAACTAGGTAAGTTTTAGTTCTTCAGCCTTGAAAATGATATCTCAGGGAGGACCTTATAGAAATATGCTTAATATGACAGAGAATAAAAGCCAGAATAATACTTTCACTGCACTAAGACACCAGGATACATTAGGATAGCAGGACAAGAAGGCATATGTACAAGGTTGTGAAGACCAAGTTTAAGAAGGACATCATGAACTAGTTCTTTACCCAAATGGTGATCAACAGCGGAAATTGGATGCCAAAAATGGTGTTTGAGGCCAGGAAACTGGACTCATTTAAGAAAGGTTTTCTTAAATGAATCCAATTAGGTACTCAATTAGATTGGAAGACAGTAGGATTAATATTCTGGGAGGATGAAATTAAATGGACAGAAGGACCTTTTTAAATCTCAACCTATCTTGTAATTTCTTCTGTTATGAACAATCTATTACCTATCATTACCTATTTATAAAGATTAAAAATGCAACGATTCCTAAATAGAGAAGGCCTGAACAAAACAGAAAATGTTATGAAAGGTTTGCTACAGAACCAAGATGCTATAATTGCTCGTATTAAGGAAGAATTTGCACAATTCCGTCTCCCACAGATCTGATCTGTTAAATGCAACTCCCAGTGCGAAAGAACATCTGCTCAAAATTTACCATTCTGAACTGGTATATTATGGAATTACCTTAAGACTCTAGAACTTATCTCAATTATTACATTTGATAAAAGTATTTCTTCGATACTGATAATGAAATAAAATTCTACAACAGCAGTGCAAAATTTATTACATCCTCACTGGTTCAATCTCTTCAACTGAGTCCCAATAGAAAAGAATTGCAATGCAGTTTTGAAAGCCATTTCACTTCCATGTTGATGTTCTCTTTGGGAGTTCCTGCGATGAACCTCTATGTCTGTAGTCTTCTCCTGATCCCCAATCGGGACTTTCATGGCTCTGGGGCTCCTCCCCAGTGGCGCGATTCCCACGGCCAAAAGCCTTCAGTTGGAGCTCTGCAATGTCATTTCTAATGTCTGCCAACATCAGAAGCAAAAAGTCAAAGGAGCCTGGTGGACCCTGCAACCAACAATTTCAAAATTAGTTCTGAATTTCAATCTAATTGCTGTTTGAATTTCGGTGAGTCGACAGTTTTGCAAATACTTTTAGAATAGCTGGTACAACCATTTTGTTTCACTATTTCTAAGAACACAAGAAAGCATAAGGAATGAGGAAAGGGCATTCAACCTGTAACACTTGTGAGTTTATTTTACTTTTTTGTCACATAAAATAACTTTGGCTTCCATGTTTCAGACTACTCTCATGGAGTGAAGGAACACCACCTTCTCAAGGGCAACTAGAGATGGTCAATAAATGCTGGCCTTGCTAGTGACAGCCATATCCCGTGAATGAATTAAAAAAAAAAATTGCAAGTGAAGACTGGGGACATAAAGGACACTGTGCTACCTCATGGGTATTGATACTAAGTTATTAAAGCACTTTAACACAACAAGGGAGAAATGGTTGCAAATGGTGGACATGCTTAATACAATGCATTCTTGGAAGGTATGGCTGGCTCCCCTTACCTTGCCCAACTGGTGTGGTCATTAAACTTTTTGCACATTAAGTGGCCATGAGTTGAATATTGACATTTATACTGCAAGCCCTGGTCATTTCCTTTCATCTATCTGTTGTACTCTTCTTGAGGCCTATTATGAGAGATCTATCCAATGTCCAGGGCTCAGCCTGATTATTCAAATGGAGCAGATTCCAGTAACTTTGCCAGAGTTGGTGCTTTTGCCTTCGGGATCAGGGACCTCCACCTCCCCACAATGCTGACGGTGATTGCACTGTCAAGGGAAGTCCAAGCTAACGTATTTACTGATCTTCCTTCGTGTTAGAATTGTGCTGCGTACAGTCAATGTACATACCAAGTACTTCCACTCTAATACAAAAGGAAATGTGAAAGTGCACTCCCTATTAACGGATCATAACTTATCATGAGTTGGCTCTCATAGCTACAAATGGAAACTAAGAAGCACTTTGGTGGCACTGATAGATGCAGGGTCATGTTCTCGCATATTTAAATAAATTAAATATTCTAAAAATATATGCAAGGTTAAGTTGAGTACTCTCATGCTTTCAGCAAGAAGCCATGCTTGAAAAACGTCCAGGGCAGAAATTGAGGCTACATAGTTGTAGCCCTATCTCCTTCGAGCACAGCTTCCCCTCTGGGAACATGGAAACTTTGAACTTTGTACTCCAGCTGACTTTCTGCATTTTAGTAATAAATTATATTAATAGAACTCTATAGGAGGTTGTCGCCTTTTATATATATATTATATACTAAAATGTGCACTTTTATGAGAAACATTTTAATTGTGCCTGCAATTTTCTTTTATTGTGTACACTTTTTAAGATCTACAGAACTATGCAAATTAAACATGTTTTACTTACAGGGGATCCCCTTGGTCCTGGAGCACCTCTCTCACCCTGTGATGGGACAGGACAATGATTATTACTGTCTTTGATTTTCCAACATCTATAACATTTGTGACCTTATTAAACAGAAAGGATAGGTTACATGAGATAAGCATGGAGATTGTTTTTCATTATTTCCCCCTCCTCGCCCTGAAGGCAGTGACTCAGGTTGGAATACAGTTCTAAATGTGTCAACAGCCCTACACTACCTCGCCCAATGGCTATTCTTTGTGCATGAGCCTAGGAAGGGGAAGAGATTGCTGGGGGGTCGGCCGATCGTGGGGTGGGAGAGGGTCGGGGAGTGGGTTAAATCGTTAAGAATATCAAACCTGACCCCAACCCGTCACGATCATGCCTACTTCCGGTTTAACCATGGCAGGTTTGGGGGCCTCTGGCTAACATGCTCTGGAGAGGCGGGCCTGTAATTATAATATTTAAATGAGCCTCTGTTCCTCAGATTTTGGGAGGTATTTGAATTTAGTGGCTGCGGGCTGGGATTCCCAGGGCTTGGGAAACCCCAGGGCTTGGGAAACCCCGCAGCTAAAGGGGGGCGAGAGCTGCCAGATCCAGCACTGCTTGTGGGCCAGGAGGAGCAGGAGTGTTCCCCTCCCCCGGCCCCTCAAGTAAATCTTCTGCTGCGATCACTCCCTCCCCATGATCGCCCCACCCCCATCTGCGGCCTTCTCCCACTGGCTTTCCCACTCGCCAGCCAGCCAGCCTGGCTGACGGGCAGGAAACGGGCATTATAAAATGCTAATGTGGTCCTGCTGTTAAATTCGGCAGGACTTCTGCATTCTCGACACTTCCAAGTTTCCTGGCTGCAAACACACGCCCCTGCTCCCTCCCCGCAAATATCGGGGCCTGCGTGTCAGCAGGCCATTTGACCATATAGGGCATCAAACCACTTCCTGACCCTATCCTCACCTGATGTCCCTATGCATGTACTTTTCAGCAGAGTTCGCTGAATAGTGAGACCCAACTTGATTTCTTACTTTTCAGTACGGAAGAAGGGTCCACACTGATATGTCAACGTATCTTTTCTTTCCACAGTTGCTGGCGGAACTGCTGAGTGTTTCCAGGATTTTCTGTTTTTGTTTCAAATTTCCAGCATATGCAGTATTTTGTTTTTTACTGATTTGTATCCCCCCTTCCTAGGCCAGGCTGCCTGCCCAGGCTGAGATGTACAGGCCAAAGATTCAACTTGGGATTCTTCTGGTCTGTACCATCTATTGACAAACCATGCACGATATTTATTCACCAATCCATCAAGGGAAAACAGATTTTAAACAAATTTTTACCCTGCATTTTCATGATTCAATCCACTCCTATGGCCACACATATTGCACAAATTCACTGGTAGGTGTATGAGAGAGGGAAAGTTCCCTTTCAATCCATATTCATTCTATTCTGATATTTCATCCCTCCCTGAGGAGAAGACCTCACATCTGTATAGCACCACTTTCAAAGTATTTAACTGATTGTGAAGTATTTTTGAGATTTCTCAGAGATGTGAGGAGACACCATGGGCCAGAAATCTGTGGCCCACTTGGCACTCTCCCGCCATAACTCCAGCGGGAGTCCCACGGAAAGGGCACAAATTAGGTTGTGTCCTGGATGCAATAGGGAGCGGGAGTTAAAAAAAGGAGCACCTATCAGATGGCAAACTTTTAATATTATCCTAAGAGTGCGATAGAAGTGCCAACAAAAGCCTCCTCACATACGGAAGCAACAGTCAAGTCTTGCTTAAGTAAAGAGTACATAAAGGAAATGTATTTTTATAGAATTATAGAATCATAGAACAGTTACAACACAGGAGGAGGCCATTTGGCCCATCGAGCCTGTGCCAGCTCTCTGCAAGAGCGCTTCAGCTAGTCGCACTCCCCTGCCCTTTCCCCATAGCTCTGCAATTTTTTTTCCTTCAGGTACTTATCCAATTCCCTTTTGAAAGCCATGATTGAATCTGCCTCCGCCACCCTTTCAAGCAGTGCATTCCAGATCATAACCACTGGAAGGCACTGCCTGAAAGGGTGGTGGAGGCAGATTCAATCGTTTTCAGATTTTACCACAGGGACAGGCCCTTTTATGAGGCTCTTTTTCAGTGCCTGTGACATGTGAAAGTCAATTTTACAAAACTGAGCTCCCAATGCAAAGTCTTGCCTGCCAGGAATGCATATTTGGCCATGCACTTCCTACCATTCTCTGTCCATAAATATACCTGTGATGCATTAAAGTAAGAAAGGACATGCATTTTTATAGTGCCTTTCATGTCCTCAGGATGTCCCAAAGTGCTTTATAGCCTGTTAAGTACTTTTTGATGTGTAGTGACTGTTGTAATATAGGAATCGGGGTGGCCATTAGACTTTGACCAGCATCTGGCCTTTGCCAATGAGTGTGGTGGAAGCTATGGTCATGTTAATAAAAAAAACAATCGTTTTAAGTCATTTTGGCATTGATGTTGTAAAACATGTGGGCTGCTGTGCATACCTTGGTACCATCTCTTCCAGGTGCTCCTGGCAGTCCCTAAAATAAATGCAGCAATCATTATCATCATAAAAAACCATAAAAGTAAGGTAATGACACCAGAGAATTAAACAATATCCAGTAGAGTGCAGGTCCACAATCCTTGGCACATATAAGAGAGAAAAGGGAATCTAATTGATACTATTTGAGACCTCTTTTGCCTACATAATTTGCAAACGCTCAGTTAAAACAATTCCTAATACATTCATCAGTTTTCCCCCTTTTTTGCCCTCTTCCCTTGTAAGGGCCGATACAAGTTTGTAGCTTGACTGACACCAGGTGCCCTCAAGGACCACATCCAAGTGGTCACTCTTCTTTTGTGAGCCAAGGCTATGATTGTGAATAGGTTATTTACTATGAAGGATGCTCTTGTCTTCATTCAACACTCACCCATGCACATTTTTCAGCAAGGGTCACTGGGCAACAATAAAAGGTAGACAGGGAGGAGATTTGTGAAGTTGGTCATGGTGAGGAAGTCAATAAGCACATGAGGAGATTCAGGTTCAGCTCTCATGGTTATTATTTCTTGTACTTGGCTGGATTAAGAACTCTTGTGGGGCCCTGGGCACCAAGAACATTCGGGACCCACTAGCAACGCCCACCACAACCCCTCCAATCCATTAAAAACAAATGTGTTAGTAAAAGGCACAAGAAAATAAGAATGTTTACACCCTGCATTGATAATAAAGCAAATCATATCACAATGAAACAGATCCAATGGTTGTATGCAGTTTTTCTGCCTTATGCTGGGTTTTACTGAAATCTCCACATTTGGCCAGGGCCTCTGGGCCACCCATAGTTTACCACCAGCTTTATTGGATTCTATTACACACCTTATCATAATGGGTTTGCACTCAGAACCTCTGGGTTGTTAATCAAGTAGCATAATCCCACACCACCCTACCGCTGCTCATTTCTAATTGATTGATTTCATAATAAAATTGGTAACCAAAAATACAATACAAAAACTTGGTGATCTAATAGAAACAGTAAATAAGACATGGAGATTTTGACATTATTTTAACTGTGTCACAGATAGTTTGCTGATGTAAAAAACTCAGAGGGTAACCTTCGACTTCAGTGGGGTCAAATAACTGGCACTATCAGATTTGCTCACCCGTTATACACCCCACCTGATCTTCTTGTTCAATGCTACCAATTTTTCACTTCCGCCAAAGTTGAACGTTACCTCAATAGTATTTGACATGCTTTGTTGTTTGTTAGCTAATTACGAGCAACATTTCAGGAAAATCATAGCGTTTCTAAAAACAGATACTGACCACTGCCCCTCTTCTTCCCTGTTTAATGAGAGATATGTCAGGTGAAGGGCCAATAGGTCCCATCATTCCTCTGGGTCCTGGTGGTCCTGGGGGTCCTGATTGTCCCTTTGGACCAGAGCTTCCTTTAGGACCAGGCAGACCTGTACAGTATCAGATAAGACAATGATAAGATTGTATGAATTTAGAATAATATTTCAAGAAAATGCTGTTGAAGGATCTTGGGCTAGAAATTCAGCTCCTTTCCACCTGCTGTTAGCGCCTCCAGGGGCGCTTACGGGGCGCAAGGAGCTTATCGCTTGGGGTGGGGGGGGAAAAATCGCCTCCCGAGAAATTCAGCGGGGCCTTGCTGAGGCGCTACGCGATAGTGCCGCGCCCCCGCCATTAGCGACCCGGGCTGCTGCGCCGCTGACGATGACGTCATCGCCGTGCACCGCAATCCCTTAGCGCCCCACCACAGCGCCATACTGCCTTGCCGTAGAAATTCGGCTACGTCCCGCGAGGCTGCCGCGGGCGATGTCAGCGCCAGCCTCGCGGGTTGCGAACTGGGCCGACCTCTGCTCGCGGGGAGGTGCGGCTGTGACCCGTGCCGTCATTTTCTTTTTTTGGTGGTGGGCCATGGCGTGGACCTGACCGCCATCGCTCTGCCAGGCACCGTGTCTCGGTGCCAGGTTGCTGCCATGGCACCACGCTGCCCTGGAGGCCCTGCAGGGTGCGCACCGGCCCTCCCCTTTAACTGAAGGGGAGGGACGCTGAAACGTGACAGCGCTCCGTGGAGCACTGCCGATCATGCCCAGACATCGCCTCAGTTACCGCTCCAACAGGAAGTGGATAACTTCACCAATCTTTTTCTCTTCACATATCTATAAAAGCTTTTACCGTCAGTTTTTATGTTGCCTGCAAGCTTACTCTCATATTCTATTTTCCCTTTCTTAATTAATCCCTTTGTCCTCCTTTGTTGAATCTTAAACTGCTCCCAATCCTCAGGATTATTGCTTTTTCTGGCCAATTTATATGTCCTCTCCTTGGATCTTATACTATCCCTAATTTCCCTTGTGCGCCAGTCGCTGAAGGTAAGCATGCAGGTGCAGCAGGCGGTTAAGAAGGCAAATGGTATGTTGGCCTTTGTAGCAAGAGGGTTCGAGTACAGGATCAAGGATGTCTTGCTACAGTTGTACAGGGCCTTGGTGAGACCGCACCTTGAGTATTGTGTGCAGTTTTGGTCGCCTTATCTGAGGAAGGACGTTCTTGCCATGGAAGGCGTGCAGCGAAGATTCACCAGGCTGATACCTGGGATGGCAGGAATGACGTATGAGGAGAGAGTGTGTCGATTGGGCTTATACTCACTGGAGTTTAGAAGATTGAGAGGGGATCTCATCGAAACCTATAAAATTCTGTCAGGCCTCGACAGACTAGATGCAGGAAGGATGTTTCTGATGGCCGTGGAGTCCAGAATCAGGGGTCATAGTTTAAGGATAAGGGGTAAGCCATTTAGGACTGAAATGAGGAGGAATTTCTTCACCCAGAGAGTGGTGAACCTGTGGAATTCTCTGCCACAGAGGGCGGTGGAGGCCAGTTCATTAAATATATTCAAGAAGGAGTTGGATATATTTCTTAAGGCTAAAGGGATCAAGGGATATGGGGAGAAGGCAGGGACAGGGTACTGAATTTGGATGATCAGCCATGATCTCATTGAATGGCGGAACAGGCTCGAAGGGCCGAATGGCCTACTCCTGCTCCTATCTTCTATGTTTCTATGTTTCTATGTTCTGCCTTCCACCCCCAATGACAATGAACCCACCCGCCAGTGAATAGAAATCATGGCCAAACCACATGGAGCAGAGAACAACCAACTCCCCATAGATGAAAAAGTATCCACTGTGACCACTGATTGTTCCCCACCCACCCACTTAGCAAACATTGCGACAAGTCACATCATCCCCATTGATCAGATATTACCCACATCCCAGCCCTCTCCACCTGCCTGCCTGAAGGAGAGAGGGCTTTGGGAGGTTCTCGCGAGAGGGAAGTGGGACAGGGCAGGCCTAAACTTCCCTTGGGTTTCCTGCTCCTCCTAGCCTCACAAGGAAAGTAAAAAAACTTACCATAAAAGGCCTCTTCTGATCTGGGTAGGGTTGAAATTTCCCTTTTTATTTCAGTATATCATCATGCTGAAGTGTGATGTGTTTCTTAACAGATTATGATACAGCCATAAATGTCTTGTTTGTGGATCTTTGTAGCTTAAAGTCAGCACATATGATCACATAAGGAGTTTTAGGGACAAGCAAAGGCCATTAGGCCCAATCAGCCTGTCCCTGCTTCAGAGATCAATCCCACTGACTTGTCTTTTCACTTTATATTCCTCAACCCTTTCTCTCGCCAGAAAGATGTCTAATTGACGTTTAAACCTAATTTATGCTGGCCCAGAAATTCGGATCCGAGGCTTCCCGTGGGTGCAAGCCCCCGACCTGCACTTACCTAGGGCGCCGGCCGTTGTGCTGTGGGCCCGCGTGGGATTCCGATCCTGGGCCTCCTCCAACTGCCGGCGCGCAGTGCTTGCGTATCCCAGGGGTGCAGTTTGTTCGAAACGTCCCCTGGGATCACGTGGGCCATGGAGAGCCAATGGTAGCAGGGAATCTGTATTCATAGATTTGACAGGAAGAGCTGTCAAATCTATGAATATAATTCAGCCCCAAAACATCATTAAAACTTCAAATAAATTTTTTAAAAATCACATTTTTAAAATAACTATAAATTACATAAAATAACTATTTTAAACAATAATTTAAATTTTTGAAAAAATTAGTTACAATTTCTAACGGGGCTAAAAATAAACTTACATTTCTTTAAAGTATTTAAAAATAATAAACCTGTGGAAAAAATGTTTAAATTTAACTTAATTCACCACTTACCTTGTTAAAAGCAGGCCTTGCGACTGCTTTTTACAAGCATAGCTCCTGGAGACTTACCCTCCCGGAGAAAGTTGCAAAAAACCCAGAAGTTCCAGGCATACGCGCTGCCTCTCCGACGCACGCATTCGACCTGTGAACCCCTTCCTTTAAGGGAACGGAAGTTCCGGTTTCCCGCGCATGCGCAGTGCATGCACGAAACCGGCACTTTCGTTGGGCCTACGCGTGAGTACCCAGTGCATACTCACCTGTGGGGACCCGAATTTCTGGCCCACTGTCTATTTCAATAGCCTTATCTGGTAATTTATTCCACACCTGCATTACCCTTTGAAAAAAATAATGTTGGTTGACTAACTTTCTTACTCCATACTTCCCAATTTTTAACTTGTTTTTCTGGTATTTGAACCCTTCATCATGGTGAACTGCAGGTTGCAATGTTGAGGGAACCATGAAGGTTATTTCTTACCTGAAGGCCCTGAAGGCCCAGGCTGTCCAATGAGTCCAGTATTGTAACTGTTAGCTGCAAATAACTTTTCACTGTTTGATCTTTGCTTACTAATATCAGCAACATTGTTGGGCAATAAAGTGATCTGAAAAAAGATGAAATTCAAGGTTACTTTAATCAGTAAATGAACCAGCTATTAATCTTGTATCCACACAGATGCTATGATTTAATAACTGGCTTTCAGCATAATAGAAATATTTTTTTTTCCAGTTTCCTCCTCTCCTGTCCTCACTGAGAAATGGCTGTAATGGTGCCAGCACCTCATTCAATAGGCTATTCTTCATGTGCGAGGCTGAAAAGTAGATAATGGTAGGCTACATCGGACAACACAGGGAACCATGGCTAAGTTTTTCCCCTCCCTAGTGCATTAGCACTGAGGCTAATTGTATCATTCCTACTGCCTGGTTAAGCTTAGATCAGCTAACTCAGCAACAAACTGGGAATCAAATCTGGGATCAACATTCCCATTAAGTTGCGCAGCCTCGTGGCCGCGCAGTGGTCTGGAGGTCTTCTTAGGCAGTCCCTCGGAACCGAGGATGACTTGCTTCCACACAAAAAATGAGTTCTCAGGTGACTGGTGAGTCCAATGCGGGACCTACAGTCTCTGTCACAGGTGGGGCAGACGGTGGTTGAAGGGGCGGGTGGGTGGGGTTCTTGGGTTGACGTGCGCTCCTTCCACTGTTTGCGCTTGGCTTCCAATTGCTCCCGGCGAAGAGACTTGTGGTGTTCGGCGCCTTCCTGGATGCATCTCCTCCACTTTGAGCGGCCTTGGGCCAGGGATTCCCAGGTGTCGGTGCGGATGTTGCACTTTTTCAAGGAGGCTTTGAGGGTGTCCTTGAAGCGTTTGGAGGTCTGCGCAGGCCACTCACTGGCTTGTACACGGGAAAAACCGCGCATGCAAAAAATTTGAATGGGCCGTCCAGCCAGTTAAAGGGGCCGCACAACAACAAAAAAATGATAGGGAACATTGCCTGAAAGTTAAGGCTCACGACTGTAAAGGGTGGGGTTGAGGGGTGATGACACCTTACCCTTGGTTGTGAGGTGATGACACCTTACCCTTGGTTGAGGGGTGATGACACCTTACCCTTGGTTGAGAGGTGATGACACCTTACCCTTGGTTGAGAGGTGATGACACCTTACCCTTGGTTGTGAGGTGATGACACCTTACCCTTGGTTGAGAGGTGATGACACCTTACCCTTGGTTGTGAGGTGATGACACCTTACCCTTGGTTGAGAGGTGATGACACCTTACCCTTGGTTGAGGGGTGATGACAACTTACCCTTGGTTGAGAGGTGATGACACCTTACCCTTGGTTGAGGGGTGATGACACCTTAACCTTGGTTGAGGGGTGATGACACCTTACCCTTGGTTGAGGGGTGAAGACACCTTACCCTTGGTTGAGAGGTGATGACACCTTACCCTTGGTTGAGGGGTGATGACACCTTACCCTTGGTTGAGGGGTGAAGACGCCTTACCCTTGGTTGAGAGGTGATGACACCTTACCCTTGGTTGAGGGGTGATGACACCTTACCCTTGGTTGAGGGGTGAAGACACCTTACCCTTGGTTGTGAGGTGATGACACCTTACCCTTGGGTGAGGGGTGATGACACCTTACCCTTGGTTGTGAGGTGATGACACCTTACCCTTGGTTGTGAGGTGATGACACCTTACCCTTGGTTGAGGGGTGATGACACCTTACCCTTGGTTGAGGGGTGATGATACCTTACCCTTGGTTGAGAGGTGATGACACCTTACCCTTGGTTGAGAGGTGATGACACCTTACCCTTGGTTGAGGGGTGATGACACCTTACCCTTGGTTGAGGGGTGATGACACCTTACCCTTGGTTGAGAGGTGATGACACCTTACCCTTGGTTGAGAGGTGATGACACCTTACCCTTGGTTGAGAGGTGATGACACCTTACCCTTGGTTGAGAGGTGATGACACCTTACCCTTGGTTGAGGGGTGATGACACCTTACCCTTGGTTGAGAGGCGATGACACCTTACCCTTGGTTGAGGGGTGATGACACCTTACCCTTGGTTGAGAGGCGATGACACCTTACCCTTGGTTGAGGGGCGATGACACCTTACCCTTGGTTGAGGGGCGATGACACCTTACCCTTGGTTGAGGGGCGATGACACCTTACCCTTGGTTGAGGGGTGATGACACCTTACCCTTGGTTGAGGGGTGATGACACCTTACCCTTGGTTGAGGGGTGATGACACCTTACCCTTGGTTGAGGGGTGATGACACCTTACCCTTGGTTGAGGGGTGATGACACCTTACCCTTGGTTGAGAGGTGATGACACCTTACCCTTGGTTGAGAGGTGATGACACCTTACCCTTGGTTGAGGGGTGATGACACCTTACCCTTGGTTGAGAGGTGATGACACCTTACCCTTGGTTGAGGGGTGATGACACCTTACCCTTGGTTGAGGGGTGATGACACCTTACCCGTAAATGAAGCCTCCCCGCCTGGCTATACCTTCCACCAATTGCCCCGCTCAGATTGCCATGGGGGTGGTGTGGCTCTCAGCACCAAATCACAAAGAAGGTCATAGACTTAGGTAGCAGTGGGGAAATTAAAAACCAGAGCGTGTCAGGAAGGGGCAGAAGGTATGGAGTAAAAGGTAAAGTAATAAAAAGGGCAAAAGCAGGAACTAAGTGTCACAAAACATCTTTGAAAGTTCTCTATCTGAATGCACATAGCATTCGTAACAAAATAGATGAGTTAATGGCACAAATAACTACATATGGGTATGATCTTGTGGCCATTACAGAAACATGGCTGCAGGATGACAATGTCTGGGAATTAAACATACCAGGTTATTTAACGATCAGGAAGGACAGGCAGGAAGGAAGGGGAGGTGGGGTGGCTATGTTAATAAAGGAAGGAATCACTGTAATACAGAGAAATGATATTGGGTCAAAAGATCAGAATAATGAAACAGTTTGGGTGGAGGTAAGGAATAATAAGGGGAAAAAACACTAGTGGGCGTAGTCTATAGGCCTCGAACAGTTGCAACTCTGTTGGACGGAGTACCAATCAGGAAATAGTTGAGGCTTGTAATAAGGGAACATCTATAATTATGGGGGATTTTAACTATCATATTAATTGGACAAATCAAATTGGGCAGGGCTGCCTTGAGGATGAGTTCATTGAGTGTATTAGGGATGGGTTTCTTGAGCAGTATGTAACTGAACCGACCAGGGGGCAAGCAACCTTAGATCTGGTCCTGTGTAACGAGACAGGATTAATTAAAAATGTCCTAGTAAAGGATCCCCTTGGAATGAGTGACCATAACATGGTTGAATTCCATATTCAATTAGAGGGTGAGAAGGTTGGATCTCAAACAAGCGTGCTAAGCTTGAATAAAGGAGACTATGAAGGTATGAGAGCGGAATTGAGTAGAGTGGACTGGGAAAATAGATTAAAGGGTAAGACGATACATGATCAGTGGTGTACATTTAAGGAGTTATTTTACAACTTCCAAAAAATATATATTCCACTGAGAAGAAAAGGGTGTAAAAGAAAAGACAGCCATCCGTGGCTAAGTAAAGAAATTAAGGATAGTATTCGACTAAAAACAAGGGCATATAAGGTAGCCAAATCTAGTGGGAGGATAGAGGATTGGGAAAACTTTAAAAGACAGCAAAAAATAACAACAAGATTGATTAAGAAAGGGAAGATAGATTATGAAAGTAAATTAGCAAAAAATATAAAAACAGATAGTAAGAGTTTTTATAGTTATATAAAAAGAAAAAGGGTGGCTAAAGTAAATGTTGGTCCCTTAGAGGATGAGACCAGGAAATTAATGGTGGGAAATATGGAGATGGCAAAAACACTGAATGAATATTTTATATCAGTCTTTACAGTAGAAGACACTAAGAATATCCCAACACTGGACAAACAGGGGGCTAAAGGGGGGGGGGGAGGAGCTAAACACGATCAAAATCACTAAGGAAGTGGTACCCGGTAAAATAATGGGACTCAAGGCGAATAAATCACCTGGACCTGATGGCTTCCATCCTAGGGTCTTGAGGGAAGTGGCGGTAGGGATTGTGGATGCATTGGTAATAATTTTCCAAAACTCCCTGGACTCGGCAAAGGTCCTGGCAGACTGGAAAACTGCTAATGCAACACCCTTATTTAAAAAGGGCAGTAGACAGAAGGCTGGAAACTATAGACCGGTTAGCCTAACATCTGTGGTAGGTAAAATTTTGGAGTCCATTATTAAGGAGACAGTAACAGGACATTTGGATAATCATAATTTAATAGGACAAAGTCAGCATGGTTTTATGAAGGGGAAGTCATGTTTGACAAATTTGCTGGAGTTCTTTGAGGAAGTAACATATACGGTGGATAAAGGGGAACCAGTGGACGTAGTATATTTAGACTTCCAAAAGGCATTTGACAAGATGCCACACAAAAGATTATTGCTTAAGATAAAAAATCACGGGATTGGGGGTAATATTCTGGCATGGATAGAGGATTGGCTATCTAACAGAAGGCAGAGAGTTGGGATAAATGGTTCATTCTCAGACTGGCAATCAGTAACTAGTGGTGTTCCGCAGGGGTCAGTGCTGGGTCCCCAACTCTTTACAATCTATATTAACGATTTGGAGGAGGGGACCGAGTGTAACATATCAAAGTTTGCAGATGATACTAAGATGGGAGGGAAAGTAGTGAGTGAGGAGGACATAAAAAACCTGCAAGGGGACATAGACAGGCTAAGTAAGTGGGCAGAGATTTGGCAGATGGAATACAATACTGGAAAGTGTGAGGTTATGCACTTTGGCAGGAAAAATCGTAGAGCAAGTTATTATCTTAATGGCAAGAAACTGGAAAGTACTGAAGTACAAAGGGATCTGGGGGTCCTGGTGCACGAAACTCAAAAGGTTAGTATGCAGGTGCAGCAAGTGATTAAGAAGGCCAATGGAATGTTGGCTTTCATTGCTAGGGGGATAGAATATAAAAATAGGGAGGTATTGCTTCAGTTGTACAAGGTATTGGTGAGACCGTACCTGGAATATTGCGTACAGTTTTGTTGTCCATACTTAAGAAAGGACATACTTGCTCTTGAGTCAGTACAAAGAAGGTTCACTCGGTTAATCCCGGGGATGAGGGGATGGACATATGAGGAGAGGTTGAGTAGATTGGGACTCTACTCATTGGAGTTCAGAAGAATGAGAGGCGATCTTATTGAAACATATAAGATTGTGAAGGGGTTGGATCGGGTGGATGCGGGGAAGATGTTCCCGATGATGGGTGAAACTAGAATTAGGGGGCATAGTCTTAGAATAAGGGGCTGCTCTTTCAAAACTGAGATGAGGAGGAACTACTTCACTCAGAGGGTGGTAGGTCCATGGAATATGCTGCCCCAAAAAGCTGTAGAAGCTACATCATTACATAAATTTAAAACAGAAATAGACAGTTTCCTAGAAGTAAAGGGAATTAAGGGTTACGGGGAGCGGGCAGGAATTTGGACATGAGTCTAGGTTCGGATCAGTCATGGCCCTGTGGGTAGCGGAGCGGGCCCAGGGGCCGTGTAGCCTGATCCTGCTCCTATTTCATGTGTCTAATTCTGTTAGATTCAGGAGATGGTTCTGTGATAGTGGATTGGCGGTTAGGATCAGCTCAGCCATGATCTTATTGAATGGCGGAGCAGGCTCGAGGGGCCGATTGGCCTACTCCTGCTCCCATTTCTTATGTTCTTATGTTCTTATGTACACCTTGGTCTGTTCCCCTACTCCTCCGGCACTTTCTTCTCCGTTGAGCATCTCACCTTATTCCACCCCTCTCACCTCTCACTAACACCCACCAAAGTCCATAAAAATTTTATTACTGAGATATCTTCACTGCTTTCCTCCCTCAGCATCTATTGGTGATTTCAACCTCCATCTCAATTCATCATGCTCTCTCTCCTCTGCGTTCACTAGCCTCCTATTCTCCCTTAATCTCTCCCTCCATGTAAACTCCTCAACCCATATTTACAGCCACCCCCTTGACCTTGCCATCTCTCGTGTCCTCGCTTCTCCCATCGTGTCAATCGCAGATAAGGCCATCTCTGACCACTTCCTCGTGCTCTCCACCCGCATCCCCCTTCCACTCCCGCCCAACTCTACTTCCTTCGGTATCCGCCCCTGGAAAAAACTCTCTCCCAACTTTCTTACAACTGCACTTATGAAATCCCAACAGTCCAGCCTTTGGCCCTCCATTCACCACAGCATTTCTGCAGCTACCGATCTGATCAACCACACCCTGACCACCACCTTTAATGCCCAAGTCCCTATTAAAACGATTACTCTCTCTCACCCTGGCCGTTCCCCCTGGTATGGCCCTCATCTTCACTCCCTTAAGTCCAAAGGAAGCAGACTTGAATGGATATGGTGGACAACTGGTTTAGCCATTCACCGCCAGATCTGGCTGGACCACATAAAGAATTATCGGCTCCTGCTTTTGTCTCCCAAAACTGCTCACTATTCCAGAATCATTCTGAAATGCAAAGATAAACCCCAGCTTCTATTCTCCACTACTAACCGTCTTCTTAAATCCCTCTCCCCTGTCTACTCCACCCTCACCTCCGAAAACAAGTGTGAGGAGCTCATGGACTTCTTTGTCTCTCTGCCTCTACCACTTCCCTTCCTTCCCAAGCCCACTGGGCTAAATTTCCTCTAAGGCTGCCCCTGCACTAGTCTTGAACTCACATCTTTCTCTCTGATCTCCCCTCATGACCTCTCCGTGCTCATCTTGTCCATGAGAACCACTTCCTGCTCCCTTGACCCTATTCCCACCAAACTGCTGACCACCCAAATTCCTTTTCTGGCTCCCATATTAGCTGACATTGTTAACGGTTCTCTCTCCTCAGGTACTGTCCCTCTCTCCCTCAAATCTGCCGTCATCACCCCTCCCCTCAAAAAAAACCCTTGGCCCCTCCGTTCTGGCAAACTACTGCACCATCTCAAACTCCCTTTCCTCTCCAACATCCTTGAACATGTTGTCACCTCCCAAATCCGTGCCCATCTATCCCGCAATTCCATGTTTGAATCCCTCCAATCAGGTTTCCGCCCCTGCCACAGTACCAAAATGGTTCTCATCAAAGTCACAAATGACATCCTTTGTGACTGTGACAAATGTAAACTATCCCTCCTCGTCCTTCTTGACTTGTCTGCAGCCTTTGACACGGTTGACCACTCCATCCTTCTCCAAAGCCTCTCCACCGTCGTCCAGCTGGGTGAGACTGCACTTGCCTGGTTCCATTCTTATCTATCTAATCATAGCCAGAGAATCACCTGCAATGGCTTCTCTTCCCACTCCCACAACGTTACCTCTGGTGTCCCCCAAGGATCTATTCTTGGCCCCCTCCTATTTCTCATCTACATGCTGCCTCTTGGCGACATCATCCGAAAACACAGTGTCAGTTTCCACATGTACGCTGATGACATCCAGCTCTACCTCACCACCACTTCTCTCGACCCTTCCACGGTCTCTAAATTGTCAGACTGCTTGTACAACATCCAATTCTGGATGAGTAGAAATTTTCTTCAATTAAATATTGGGAAGATCGAACCCAATGTTTTCAGTCTCCGCCACAAAATCTGTTTCCGAGCCATTGACTCTATCCCTCTCCCTAACATCTGTCTGAGGCTGAACCACACTGTTTGCAACCTTGGTGTCATAGTTGGCCCTGAAACGAGTTTCCGACCTCATATCTGTGGCATAACTAAGACTGCACAATGCACTCCTGGCTGGCCTCCCACATTCTACCCTACATAAACTTGAGGTCATCCAAAGCTCGGCTGTGCATGTCCTAACTCACACCAAATCCCGTTCACCCATCACCCCTGTGCTCGCTGACCTACATTGGCTCCCGGTTAAGCAACGCCTCGATTTCAGAATCCTCATCCTTGTTTTCAAATCCCTCCATGGCCTCGCACCCTCCCTATCTCTGTAATCTCCTTCAGCCCCACAAACCCCCAAGATATCTGCGCTCCTCTAATTCTGCCCTCTTGAGCATCCCTGATTATAATCACTCAACCATTGGTGGCCGTGCCTTCTGTTGCCTAGGCCCTAACCTAAGGAATTCCTAAACCTCTCCGCCTCCCTACCTCTCTTTCCTCCTTTAAGAACATAAGAAATAGGAGCAGGAGTAGGCCATTTGGCCCCTCAAGCCATTCAATAAGATCATGGCTGATCTTCTACCTCAACTCCACTTTCCTGCACTATCCCCATATCCCTTGATTTCCTTAATATCCAAAACGCTCCTTAAAACTTACCTTTTTGACAAAGCTTTTGGTCACCTGCCCTAATTTCTCCTTATGTGGCTCGGTGTCAAATTTTTTGTCTTTTAATACTCCTGTGAAGCACCTTGGGATGTTTTCCTATGCTAAGGACGCTATATAAATACAAGTTGTTGTTGTTTGGTATGTACACATACTGAGTCACCGGAGGAGTTTCATACACATTTTGAAATACTAAGTGTTGCAATATCTAATAATTCGTATTCGTGTTCAACTGAAGATCAGTTTTGACATGAAACAAACCTTGAACTTAATGCACTAAGTATTTGGAATATCATTGCTGCAGGGCAAACAATAAGCTCTTCTCCTGGCTCAAGAGAGTTGGGACCTGCTGGCAACATGTAAAGGCCTAAACAGGTAATTTTTTAACTTTCCTTTGTGGGACCGCACAGTTCTTCATTCAATTTTACAATTAAAAAAACTGTTCTCAACAATTTTAACACCAACGCATTTAGTTGACTCTGGCACTGAGACTGGTCAAAACAGTATTAAAAGTGTGCTGGTCCTACCATTTTTATTGGCCCAGAAATTCGGGTCCCAACGCGTGAGTACGCACGGGGTACTCACGTGTAGGCCCAACAAAAGTGCCAGTTTTGTGCATGCACTGCGCATGCACGGGAAACCGGCACTTCTGTTCCCCTGAAAGAAGGGGTTCATGGTCGAACGCGTGCGCCGGAGAGGCAGCGTGTGCGCATGGAACTTACGTTTTTTTTGCAGGTTTCTCCGGGAGGGTAAGTCTCCAGCAGTTACACTTTTAAAAAGCAGGCGCAAGGCCTGCTTTTAACAAGGTAAGTGGTGAATTAATTAAAATTAAAACATTTTTTCCACAGGTTTATTATTTTTAAATATTTTAAAGAAAGGTAAGTTTATTTTTAGCCCTGTAATTAATTTTTTCAAAAATTTAAATTATTGTTTAAAATAGTTATTTCATGTAATTTATAGTTATTTTAAAAATGGGATGTTTTTTAAAAAATGTATTTGAAGTTTTAGTGATGTTTTGGGGTTTGACAGCTCTTCCTGTCACACTTATGAATGAAGCATTCCCTGCTACCATTGGCTCACCATGGCCCACGTGATCCCAGGGGACACATCGAACAAACTGCGCCCCTGGGATACGCAAGCACTGCGCGCCGGCAGTTGGAGGAGGCCCAGGATCGGAATCCCACGCGGGCCCGCAGCTCAACGGCCGGCGCGCAAGGTAAGTGCAGGTCAGGGGCTTGCACGCAGGAAGCCCCCGACCCAAATTTCTGGGCCAATTGAGTAAATTTAATTATCTATATAACAATGCACCTAACATTCAGCAATATTTACCATTAGAACTAAGCGCTTTGAGGAAAAACATTTTTATTTCAAGTAATCTCTTTACCTTCTGCTTTAGCTGTAGTACTGTTTGTTTCATCTGTTGGAAATCTTCACATGTTGTGGAACAGGTGCCAGCTTTCATCACAGTGTCAGATTTTATAAACTGGCCTGCTACAATTAAAAAGTCAAAACATCTAGTTAATTGAAGAAGATGCAATTTTCCCATATTGGCATTAGCTATATTTAATCTTTAGACTGCCAATAGATCCTACAAAACTATTGTCTCCCCAGCTGATCAACTTTGTTTACTTTCAGTTCTTGTATGTGATGCTGAAAATAATGCTACCATGGTAATAATGCTACCATGGTAATAAAGCTATGTAAACAGCTGGAGTAGTCTTGCTACTGACTGCAGGATTTCCACAGTTTTGAGATTCTAGGAAACATTGGGGTAGATCTTGGATGTGCGATGGTGTAAACTGAGTGATAGCGAGTCAGCAGCCATTGTACATCGCTCCCAAATTTTACATTAATGGAGGTAAAAATCGGGA
The DNA here is from genome assembly GCF_052327205.1 of Somniosus microcephalus. Lineage (NCBI taxonomy): Eukaryota > Metazoa > Chordata > Chondrichthyes > Squaliformes > Somniosidae > Somniosus > Somniosus microcephalus. The sequence continues at coordinate 319,277,285 of NC_140988.1, read as the reverse complement.
GCGATGTAAAACGGGCTGCCGATTCACTATCACCTGTTTTACACGACCGCACAGTCAAGATGTACCCCAATGAGAGTGTGAGAACGTGTGGTCAGTGTTGATTTGAACATGTTGAGAATGCAGGGCGGAGGAGTGCATGGGATGGTATATTTGGAACTTTAGAACAACAAAACAGGAAGGGTCCATAGAATTACACAGAATTTACAGCACAGAAACAGGCAATTTGGTCTGGTCTATGCTGCTGTTTATGCTCCACACGAAGTCTCCTCTCACCCTACATATCCTTCTGTTCCTTTCTCCCTCATGTAGTTATGTTCCCCTTAAATGCATCTATGCTATTTACCGCAACTACTCCATGTGGTAGCAAGTTCCATATTCTAACCATTCTCTGGGTAAAGAGGTTTCTCCTGAATTGCTTATATAGAAAACAATAGATGAACAGTAACCATAGTAGTATTGATTATATATAAAAAAATGATGGAGAGAAGAGGGAGACTAGAGGTGCATGAAGAATTGTTTATCAAATGACAAGCTTTTTCTTGTACCTTGTCTGGGAATGGGGGGGTGTTGCTTAAATAGCCTGGGAACCAGGAATTACAGAGAGCTAGGAGTTGTTGCGAGCACAAGAAATATTTGGCACAAAGACAGAAAACAAGCTTCTTAGTAACAGCTTTAGCGATGCAATGATGTGGGGTTTGAGAGCAAGGCCTAGGTTTTCCAATTATAATGTAAATGGATGGTGACCCATCCATTTTAATGGGTTACCATCATCATTAAGACTGGAAAGCTCAGACCTAAATCTCAACTGTTTTGCAGAACACAAAACCCTGTCTTGAAGTGCAACCCATACACTGGTCCATATCAAGAATTAAAAGATCCAGGTTTTGCACTGCTGTGAAACAACAGGTTATAAAAATTCTAAACTTTAGCAGATGAGTACTGGATGGTTGTCCCAATTATTGAAAGTTGAATAATGGCCATTTTTAAATGGGCTAATGTGGAGGCGGATTGAATGCGCCAATCTTTAAAACTAAAATGTGTCATTTTGTAATTACTAACACAGTCAAAGACACAGAGATCATATTTCTACACCATATCCAACAACAATAGAATCTGTAAGTGACCTTGCCATTTTCCATGATAAATTGTAAAAATGACTGTGCTCCGTATACTTGGTTAATTATAGTTTATAAAATTTGGCGTTTTTTGGAAAAAAATATTTGAGTACAATATATAGAGAGAGAGAGAATATTTGTGTCTGTTTTAGGACAATGCCAAGCTCCTAGTTCCACATGATTTGCAGTTGTACAAAAAAATGAATTATTCTGGGTTGGAATTGTGGAAAAACATTCTCAACTTTACTACCACAGGAATATTCCAGACAGGAACAGGGGACACCACAGAAGCAACCACTTTGTTTGGCTTTTTAATAACTGGTGCTGGGGTAGATTTCTGTCTTTACAGCCTTCAGGGTTAATCATTGCTCAGGCATAGCGCAGAAAGAAAAATCTGGCAGGGAGGTCCGCATGCCCCAACGGAACCCTCCGGGTGTTCCTTCTATTCATTTCAATGGAAGAAAAATCCGGCAGGCTCTGTAACAATCCTGCGAATCTCCCTACCAGATTTTCCATCTTGGGCTCCATCCAGGCGACGTTTAATGCCCAGGCGGCAAAGTGGAAAATCTACCTTACTCTTTTCTGCATAATGAAAGAAAGACAGACTGCAGGATACAGCAGCAACTAATATTATTACATTTCGCTGTGCTTGCAGTATACATTTATTTTGCTCCTCTTTTTCCTATAAGTGTTGGTCACCCATGTGACTGAATGCCCACAAAGGTGAGGGTGTAGTATTAGAATTCCTTGTTATAGTACATTTGCCTTCCCATTATGGTATGTATGAAGTAATTTGTAAAACCCTGCTGAAGAGAGATTTTTCTATCACATTTAACACAGTACCAGTATCCTTAGTGAGAAGGGCACAATAATTTTTCAGTGTGATTTTGGCCGTAAAAATGTTGAACTTGTGAGCCTTGCCTGAAAATGTTTGAGAGCCACTGCTTTAGTGGATAAATGCCTTCTGTTGTGTGCTACTGAGCCATAGGAAGGTTCCAGATTCACTTTGCAGTCTATGCTGAGTTAGCTGACCTCAGCCAAGAGGCAATAGGAGCATTACATTTGACCTCAATGCTCCTATGATAGAGAGGGAATAATTGGTCCTCATTCCTCCCCTTTGTCGATATGCAATGACTTTGGCTGGAAAGTGCATGTGTGTAGAGATCAGGTGAGAATAGAATCAAACTCAGTGACAATGCCTCCCACAGTCAAATAGCCTGCTCATACTCACTATCTCGGCTCATACATGAAGGATAGTCACCTGGGCAAGGTGCTGGAGGGTGATTGCCACCTGTGTATTCCAGCATAAGTCAGTGCCTTCAGCAGAGCAAGAGAAAATGGGAGGGAGGAAAAGCAAAAAGGAACAATCTATTCTGATGAAGTATTGAAGGCATGACTCAAATCCTCCTTCAGTAGTTGAAGGGCCAAAGGACAACTCCAGCCTAATTATTATGCAGATAAGCTGAATGGTCACTTACCATTCTAACTTCCTGTGAGTTCCTTGGTGTGGTTCTGAAAGAGAAATGTATAATGGTGTCACCCTAGTTTATAAAAACTCAGGGGGACAATTTTCAAATGTTCCTTAATTTTATTGCAATATTTTTGCGAGTAAATGTTTTATTTGTTAAGGTGAGGAATGTCAGGAATGTCAACCCTGGAAAATGGAACCCTTTCTTACTTCAGGTATCCAGCACTTCTTTGCAAGGTGTCACATGGGTTAGATACAAACTAAGATGCCATATACTCTGCTCTAAAATGTGCCTTAACCTCATAAAAACAACCTTTACTTTAGAAGTCCTTGTGGTTTCTGTTAGTGAGATAGCCAATTTTGTGCTGTGGCACACACCAACTAGGATTCAGAAGGAAATCAAACTCATTTCACCTAGGAACCTTAAACCAGCAGATGGATGAGACTTGAACCATAAGTTTAGATTGGATTCAAATCTGGGCCTTGAGCTAAAAGGAGAATGTGCACTATGTTGCCCAATCCCCTTTACTACATATTTGTTGTCATTCCCATTATAATGTTAGTATAGTCTTTCAATGGACTTGCAAAGAAAGCATGAATCCTGCCATTTTGCAGAATTATTCAATACAACCAAATATATCACCAAACAAGAGCTCACAAAGGGGCTATGAATTAATTTAGGTTTGTAAACTTCAGAGTTAAATGTAAAGTGAACCAAAGCAAGCCACTGGACCACTAGGGGGATCAGCATGTATTGAAAATTTACCCAAAGAGCACTTCAGTGCCGCTTTTGTCAAAGCTTCATGACCTTCTCTACAACATCGAGCAACTGACCCATTCAACAACATTCAAAGGGGCCACAATGTCATAGCAATTTTTAAAGCAGAATCATTTGCACTTCAATCTCATTTGAAAAGGAGCCACAACCTTACATTTTCCCCATCTCATGAAAAGTTGTTCCAATTGCAACCAAGTCATAAAATGCCAATTTGCAAATAATTTGTGATTTAAAAATGGCAATGTAACCATCTGTGAATTAGGTAAAATTGTTTTCCTCCCCTTAAGTACAGTTATGTATAGTTTCTGACACTAGAAGGTTCCCTTACAAGGACACATGTGAAAGAAAAAAAACTAGAACAGTAAGTAACCTTTCAGCTTATCCTCATTGAATAAATAAGGTGGAGTTGCCTGTCAACTTGATGCTTTATCTATGAAGGTAAAATAGTCTAATCGAAAATCAAAGTATTTTCATTCTTTATATTCATCAGCTCACAACTTACCACTTTCACTTTTGCTGCAAGTCTTCCCATCCTCTTTGAGATAGAAGCCTTCCTTGCATGCACATTGGTAACTGCCTGGTGTGTTGAGGCAGATATGAGGACAAACAGTCCCATTGCTTTTGGTGCATTCATCAATATCTGTCAAATAGACATTTAAAATAAAACATGCGTCAATGATCTAAAGAAAATTGTTTTAAAATGAAATTGTTTTAAAATTATTTTTTCAGCTTCCTTCATGGTTCAACTGGTTAAGATAGTGACAGCTGAACCATAAGAACCAGAAAGTTCCCAGGTTTGATTCCTGGTCTGTGATGAGTTAGCAGATCTCAGCCAAAATGGCAGAAGGGGTGCTACAATTAACCTCAGTGGGGAAAGCGTGCGCAGGAAAGGCTGCACGTGCGCATCGAACTTACATTTTTTTTGCAGGTTTTCCCGGGAGGGTAAGTCTCCAGAAGTTAGACATTTAAAAAGCAGTCGCAAGGCCTGCTTTTTACAAGGTAAGTGGTGAATTAATTAAAATTAAAACATTTTTTCCACAGGTTTATTATTTTAAAATACTTTAAAGAAAGGTAAGTTTCTTTTTAGCCCCGTTAGAAAATAAAATTATTTTTTTCAAAAATTTAAATTATTGTTTAAAATAGTTATTTCGTGTAATTTATAGTTTATTTAAAAAATGTGATGTTTTAAAAAAAATTATTTGAAGATTTAGTGATGTTTTGGGGCCCGTAGTATTTATAAGTTTTGACAGCTCTTATGAATGAAGCATTCCCTGCTACCATTGGCTCTCCATGGCCCACGTGATCCCAGGGGACGCATCGAACTAACTGCGCCCCTGGGATACGCAAGCACTGCGCGCCAGCAGTTGGAGGAGGCCCAGGATCGGAATTTCACGGGGGCCCACAGCTCGACGGCCGGTTCGCAAGGTAAGTGCAGGTCGGGGGCTTACACCCGCGGGAAGCCGCCCACATTTTAAAAATAAACTATAAATTACATGAAATAACTATTTTAAACAATCATTTAAATTTTTGAAAAAAGAATTACATTTTCTAACAGGGCTAAAAATAAACTTACCTTTCTTTAAAGTATTTAAAAATAATAAACTTGTGGAAAAAATGTTTTAATTTTAATTAATTCACCACTTTCCTTGTTACAAGCAGGCCTTGCGCCTGCTTTTTAAAAGTGTAACTGCTGGAGACTTACCCTCCCGGAAAAACCTGCAAAAAAACATAAGTTCAATGCGCACGCGCTGCCTCTTCGGCGCTCACGTTCGACTTCTGAACCCCTTCTTTCAGGGGAATGGAAGTGTCAGTTTCCCGCGTATGCGCAGTGCATGCATGAAACCGGCACTTTTGTTGGGCCTACGCGTGAGTACCCCGTGCGTACTCACGCGTAGGGACCCGAATTTCTGGGCCAATATATATTAATGATCTAGACGAGGGAACTAGATGTAATATCTCCAAGTTTGTAGATGACGCAAAGCTGGGTGGGCGTGTGTGCTGTGAGGAGGATGCCGAGAAACTCCAGTATGATTTGGACAGGTTGGGTGATTGGGCAGATGCAGTATAATGTGGATAAATGTGAAGTTATCCACTTTGGTGGCAAAAACAGGAAGGCAGATTATTATCTGAACGGCAATAGATTGGGAGACGGGCAAGTGCAATGAGACCTGGGTGTCCTTGTGCACCAGTCACTGAAGGTAAGCATGCAGGTACAGCAGGCGGTTAAGAATGCAAATGGTATGTTGGCCTTCATAGCGAGAGGATTTGAGTACAGGAGCAAGGATGTCTCGCTGCAGTTGTACAGGGCCTTGGTGAGACCACACCTTGAGTATTGTGTGCAGTTTTGGTCACCTTATCTGAGGAAGGATGTTCTTGCCATGGAGGGAGTGCAGCAAAGATTCACCAGACTGATAACTGAATTGGCAGGAATGACATATGAGGAGAGATTGGGTCTGTAGTGTATGTACCCGTCTATCTTTAAGGGAACTATTGAATGTAACCGTTCACCTTTAAGGGAACTACTTTAGGTGTGGCACTATTTGTTTGGCTTCTGTATACTGTAATACCGATAGTGACCACACCAGTATATAAGTGTTGTGGCATGATTGCTGGGGCAGATTCGCCCGGACCTTCGAATAGTAAAGACCTGTTTGTTTGTTACTTCTGAAGTTTGTGTATTTATTAACTGCACAACCCACAGACTTTACAGTGGCGACGAGTCCGATCGTACCCTGCGGCAAGACTACCAAAAGCAACGAAGAGCGTCGAAGAGAGACAACCGCCCTCGTCGTGCTACCAAAAGAAAACACGAGGCTGCAACAACAGAAAGCAGGAAGACTAACAACAAAAGCTGTATCAGCAACAGGCACTGACTACCCTTCTGCCACGGTGCGGAGTGAGCCGACCAGCAAGAAACAAGGCGGCCGAAGAGACTGTGAGTAGGGGAAGGTGTAGAAGTATCCGGAGGATAAGGGCAGAGCACTCAACCTCGGTCGAGGGGGAGCTGTGCCGGCCAAAAGTCGGGTCCAACGGCGTCGGGTGACAGCCGGACCGCGATCGGCGGGAAAACTCCGGGCAGCGACCGCAGCCACGAAGCGCTGAGCCTGCGAGTAGGCGCGGGAAGAGAAACCCAGCCGCAGCCGGGGAGGGAAACATCGGTCTGCGAGAGGGCTGGGGAGGCAAACGGGAACCGTGCGGGTGAGAGCCGGGTGCGGAGAGAGAGACTGCGAGGAGCCAGTCCAGCGGCTGAGCTGTTCTCCACCAACGGGGTACTCAGAGCCGGCAAAACCGAATGTGCGGGAGTGGGTGAGAGACACAGCCGAAAACGGGGTGAGAGACTGCGCGAGAGCCAGTCCAACGGCTGAGCTGTTCTCCACCAACGGGGTACCCAGGGCCGGTAACACCGAACGTGCGGGTGAGAGAGCGACAGAGCCGGGTACGGAGAGAGAGACTGCGCGAGAGCCAGTCCAGCGGCTGAACTGTCCTCCGTTAACGGGGTGTACCCAGCGCCGGTAGAGCCATGCGGGCGGGAGGAAAAGACATAGCCGAGTAAGGGGAGCTGTGCGGTAGCCAGCCAGCGGCTGAACCTGTCCGCTGTGGGGGAAGCGTACCCCTTCCACCGGGAAGAAACGCGGGAAGCCGCCATTAGGCAGAGAAGACGCCAGAAGCGGGAAACCGCCATTGAAGTGGGCGGGGCAAGAAAGGAAGAGCGGGAAACCGCCATTTTCGCGGGAAAACCACCATCTTGATTGACATACCGCCATTGAAGTGGGCGGGGAGAGAAGGAAAGAGCGGGAAACCGCCGATTTCGCGGGAAAACCGCCATCTTAGAAACAAACAAATAAATAAGAATACTTAAAGAAATACTGGTGCTGCTCCCAAGGGAAGAAAGATGCCTAAGCGAGGGAATATTAACGACTTTAATTCTGAAATAGAAGACTGGGCCACGTACGTGGAATGCATAGAGATCTATTGCGAAGCCAGCAAAATAGAGGAAGACGACAAGGCGATAACATTGCTAAACTCGATGGGGGCAAAAACATACGGGCTCTTGAAGCATCTAATAGCACCAAATAAACCAGCGGATCAGACCTTCGAAGAGATTGTGGCTGTGCTGAAGGACCACTTGAACCCCACACCGCTGATGCTGGCTGAACGATTCAAATTCTACGCAAGAACGCAGAAGAAAGACGAAAGCAATGCGGAATACTTGGTCGAACTGCGTAGGCTAGCGAAATACTGCCAGTTCGGAGGGAATCTGACAGAAGCGCTGCGGGACAAGTTCGTATGCGGATTGTCCAAAGAAGGGACGCAGAAGCGACTACTGGAAGAGAACGACCTCACACTGGACAGGGCTGTCCTTATAGCTGCATCGCACGAAGCCGCAGCGAAAGGAACGGCGGAAATGCAACTAAAGGCGGCGGCACTCGGGGTGGACCAAATTACTTCAAGCACAACAAAATGCTACCGTTGTGGGAAGACAACGCATGACCAGAATCAATGCTGGTTTAAGAACCAAGAGTGTAGGAAGTGTGGCAAACTGGGTCACATCGCGAAGGTATGCCGGTCCGGGAAAAAGACCAATAATCAAAGGAAGCCACCACCAGAAAAGTACAACAAGGTACACAAGGTGGCTGAGAAGAGTTCAGACGAACAGAATCCAGACTCAGACCCAAACAACCAGGAGCTGGGTAGTCTGAGAATCCACAATGTGGGTAAAGAAACGGATCTACAGGCCATCTGGGTCATACTAAAAATAGCTGGAGTCCAAGTAAGAATGGAGCTGGACACTGGATCAGCTCTATCAGTCATCAACCGAAGGGACTACCACCGGCTATTCTCTCACATACCTTTAAGAAATACCAAGTTCGTATTACAGACATACACGGGGCATAACGTATACCCCGTGGGGAAAATAAGAGTCAAGGTGAGAGATAGGGGTAAAGAACACCCAAGAATGAACTTGTACGTATTATCTGAGGGAGGACCACCACTTCTAGGACGGGAGTGGATTAAGAAAATAGACATGGAATGGCATTACCTAAAAGCCATAATGAGGGAGGACTCGGTGCAAGCTATTAGCTCAGATTCTGAAATGGATGATGATAAGACCAAGTCGGAAATGGAAGACAAGGCTAAAAGGGACTTGCCGACGATGGGAAAGAAAACGAAGACATGCAGAAGGACTTATGGTACCAAGAAGAATAAAGCTGCAGAGCAGAACTCCAGGTTGACAGAGAATTCTGAGCCTGTTCAAGCAAAGGATTCATCCATGACGGAAGAACACCGAGCTCGGACGCAAACTTATGTCAAAGTACGACAACAATTAGAACAGTTGAGTGACCGTCTCGTACAGGAGATGAAAAATATGGAAAAGTTCTGGGACACCGAATGGGGGAACCTGGAAAGACTACAGAGACAGCTAGCTCAAGCAGAGAGCGACCATAGAGCCATCGTGGTCAAATACCAATCACATTCCCCTGATGCTGTTCAGGAACTAGAATATTTACAGAATGAACCAAAGGAAGAGGAATCTTCAGGGAGCCAGGATTTTATTCCAGTTCTTCTCTACGACTCCTTACAAGCAGAGTGTGAGAAGTTGAAAGAACAGTATGAACAGGCCCAGGCTACAATTCTGGAGGGGGTTAACTCGGCAGCCTCCGAAAAGCTAGTTTCAGTAGAAGCATATGAACAACTAAAGGTTGAACATGAGCAAGAAGTCCAAAGGATGCAGGAAATTCTTGATGAACTCAAGGCCAAGACAGACTCATCGATAGAAGCTCCATCCATAGATGAGCAATTAGAGGTGAAAATCATGGCAGCGCATGAAAGACAGGATGTCCAAGAACTTATAAAAACATTGAAGGACACCCAAGACAAGTATGAGGTGGCAATGACCGAGGTTCAACAACTTGAAGAACAGATTCAACTGGGAATCCTTTCAGTGGAAGAACAGGACACTGTAAGAATGGTCCCTGAACATGAACTAGAGAGCATCAGGGCGCAACTTTGCCGAGCGCTGAAAGCCAAAGTTCAAGAGGAACATAAGGTGGAAGTATTGGAGAAAGAGGTGGATGAAATGGAGAAGACTCTGATCCACCGTGTTCCCAGGGAAGAGTTAACGGTCGGCCAACTCCTTCATATGCTGAAGGACAAGACTCGGCAAGGGGAACAATCTGAACACAAGCTTCAATCTTCAGGGGGAACGAGTTCGGAGCTCTCAAAAGTCACGGAGATAGCTGAGGTGGCAACACAAATTTTACAAGGATGCCAAAAGTACATTGAATCACGTCAAGGTGAACAGAAGAATGTGGAAACCGTTATTTCAGTAGAAGGGTTAAATAGCCTGATAACGCAATTACCGATGGAAAGGAAGGTATTGAACTCACAAATGAGGTCCGTCGTGAAGGAATGGCAGATAACCCAGGAAGAGCGGGATGAATATGAATGCATGAAGAAGGCTTTTCAAGAAAGATGTTTAGGGAAGGAACCACCGTCAGCTAACGTCCAGACGGGTGAGGAGGAAGAAGAAGTCTCTCTCGCTGGCCTAACTCAGTACGAACCTGAATATTACCATGACCTGTTGAGTGACACTGAATATTACGAGGATGTGGTCTGCCCAGCTTGTGATGAAAACTCTCAAAGTGCTGAAATCCGGATGAAGCACTTAAGGTCTAAGGAACATAGAGAGTTGGTGGCGCTACAGCTGGCAGCCGAGAAAGGAGCTCCGAGAGTTTCAAAAAGGCAGAAAAGAAAAAGAAGAAGCAGAAGATAATAACTGTCTAAAATATTAGCACTTCTACCATTCCAGGCGGGACATTACGAAAGGAGCTAAATTAGTTGAAAAACTGGAAAATGTCAAGACAGCCAGTTGGTTGTAAAAGTCCGCACTGCTGGTTCAACAGGACGAAAGTTCAAGCTGTTACGTCAAGAAAAAGGCTATGGAGGAGTCACGCTAGCCAGGTGAACCGGCTACACCAAAGAAATGTTGTTCGGAACGAGTCAAGATCAGAGACTGAATCTATGAACTGTTTCCGCAGAGACTGAACCTGTGAACTGTTTCCACCGAGATTATATTTGTAAATTGTTTTATATGACATTGACTCCACCGAGATTATATCTGTAATTTGTTTTATAGGAATTTGAAGATATGTATGTTTAACGGGGACTCTGTAAGTAATAAGCTAAAAAGGGAGGATTGTAGTGTATGTACCCGTCTATCTTTAAGGGAACTATTGAATGTAACCGTTCACCTTTAAGGGAACTACTTTAGGTGTGGCACTATTTGTTTGGCTTCTGTATACTGTAATACCGATAGTGACCACACCAGTATATAAGTGTTGTGGCATGATTGCTGGGGCAGATTCACCCGGACCTTCGAATAGTAAGGACCTGTTTGTTTGTTACTTCTGAAGTCTGTGTATTTATTAACTGCACAACCCACAGACTTTACAGGGTCGATTGGGCTTATATTCGCTGGAGTTTAGAAGAATGAGAGGGGATCTCATTGAAATTTATAAAATTCTAATAGGACTAGACAGACTAGATGGGGGAGTCCAGAACCAGGGGTCACAGTCTAACGATAAGGGGTAAGCCATTTAGGACAGAGAGGAGGAGGAATTTCTTCACCCAGAAAGTGGTGAACCTGTGGAATTCTCTACCACAAAAGGCAGTTGAGGCCAATTCATTAAATATATTCAAGAAGGAGTTAGATATATTTCTTAAGGCTAAAGGGATCAAGGGATATGGTGAGAAAGCAGGGACAGGGTACTGAGTTTGAATGATCAGCCATGATCTCATTAAATGGCGGAGCAGGCTCGAGGGGCCGAATGGCCTACTCCTGCTCCTATCTTCTATGTTTCTATGTTTCTATAAGAAATAGGAGCAGCAATAGGCCACTTGGCCCCTCAAGCCTGCTCTGCCATTCAATAAGATCATGGCTGATGTAGGGCTCAAAGCCACTTACAAGCCTGCTTCCCATAACCCTTCACTCCCTTATCTTGCAAAAATTTGTCTATCTCCACTATAAATGTATTTAATGACCCAGCCTCCACAGCTCTCTGGGGCAGAGAATTCCACAGATTTACGACCCTCTGAGAGAAGAAGTTACTCCTCATCTCAGTTCTAAAAGGGCGACCCTTTATTCTGAGACTGTGACCCCGTGTTCCAGATTTCCCCATGAGGGGAACCATCCTCTCTGTATCTACCCTGTCGAGCCCCCTCAGTATCTTTTATGTTTCGATAAGATCACCTCTCATTCTTCTAAATTCCAATGAGTATAGGCCCAACCTTCTCAACCTTTCCTCATAAGTCAAACCCCTCATCTCTAGAATTAACCTAGTGAATTGTCTCTGAACTGCCTCCAATGCAAGTATATCCTTCCTTAAATAAGGAGACCAAAACTGTACGCAGTACTCCAGGTGTGGTCTCACCAATACCTTGTACAGTTGTAGCAGGACTTCCCTGCTTTAATACTCCAACCCCCTTGAAATAAAGGCCAACATTCAGTTTGCCTTTTTGATTACTTGCTGTACCTGCATGCTAACTTTTTGTGTTTCATGCACAACGACCCCCAGGTCCCTCTGAACTGTAGCATTTTGTAATCTCTCTCCATTTAAATAATAGTTTGCTTTTTTATTTTTCCTGCCAAAGCGGATAACCTCGCACTTTCCCACATTATACTCCATCTGCCAAATGTTTGCCCACGCACCTAGCCTGTCTATATCCCTTTGCAGATTCTTTGAGTCCTCTGCACAACTTGCTTTCCCACCCATCATTGTATCATCCGCACACTTGGCTACATTACACTCGATCCCTTCATCCATTCTTGTTCTTGATTACTATCCAGTGACCCTTACTGAATTATCCATCCCAGCCCTGACCCAATTTCCTGAGTCAGGGCTCAAGAAGTATGCATGCCACAATTCTACCCATGGTGTGGGTTAAGATATGGGCAGCTGACATTTGGATTAGTTGAAGTTGATGGAGGGTGGAGGGTGGGAGGGAGCATTGGAATAGTTATATCTGGGTGTGACAAAGTCATGGATGAGGATTTCAGCAGGAAATAGACTGAGGCAGAAATGGAGGCGGGTAATATTATGGAGGTGGAAGAAGTGATTTTTGTTATGGAGAGGATATGGGGTCAGAAGCTCAGCTCAGAGTTGAATAGGATGCCAAGATTATGAACAGTCTTGTTCAACCTGAGTCAGTGTCCAGGGAGAGGGATAGAATTAGTGGTGAGCGTATGGAGTTTGTGGCTGGGCCGAAAATTATGGCTTTGGTCTTCCCAATATTTAACTGCACCCGTGTGGTCGCTGGTGTGCAACGGCCACCCCACGTTAAAAGAATTAACGCACAGGCATCATCCACCCTTTAAAATGAAGTTCGGGACATGGAACGTCAGGACCCTTATGGACAACCCCAATAGTGACAGAATAGACGTACTGCTATTGTTGCCCGGGAGCCCGCATTGGACTTGTCAGTCACCTGAGAACTCATTTTTAATGTGGAAGCAAGTCATCCTCGGTTCCGAGAGACTGCCTAAAAAGAAGACGATTTAACTGCAGGAAACTGCAGCTTGTCTAAGACTGGAACAGCCTGACAACACAGAGGTGGTGCAGTCTATACAGGTGGTGGAGAGATCGATCTGGGTGTACATGTAGAAACACACACCAGGTCTTTGGATGATGTCGGCTGTGAGCTAGAGGAGGGGGGCCAAGGATAGGTCCATGAGGAACTCCAGAGGTAACCGAATGAGGGCGGGAAGGGCTGAAGAAACAAACACAAATACTTCCAGAAAAACAGGTGGACACAACAAAAAAAAGAACATAGGGTCTGATGAAAGGGAGGAACTGAAAGAAATCAGTATTTGTAGGGAAATGGTGTTAGGGAAATTGATGGGATTGAAGGCCGATAAATCCCCAGGGCCTGATAATCTACATCCTAGGGTACTTAAGGAAGTGGCCCTAGAAATAGTAGATGCATTGCTGATCATCTTCCAACATTCGATGGAATCTGGAATAGTACCCATGGATTGGAGGGTAGCTAATGTTACCCCACTATTCAAAAAAGGTGGTAGAGAGAAAGCGGGGAATTACAGACCGGTAAGCCTGACATCGGTAGTGGGGAAAATGCTAGAGTCCGTTATAAAAGATGTAATAGCAGAGCACTTGGAAAACAGTGACAGGATCGGACAAATTCAACATGGATTTACAAAAGATAAGTCGTGCTTGACTAATCTACTGGAATTTTTTGAGGATGTAACTGGTAAAATAGATAAGGGAGAACCAGTGGATGTGGTGTATTTGGACTTTCAGAAGGCTTTCGATAAGGTCCCGCATAAGAGATTAGCGTGTAAAGTTAAGGCACATGGGATTGGGGGCAAGGTATTGACGTGGATAGAGAACTGGTTGGCAGACAGAAAGCAAAGAGTTGGAATAAACGGGTCTTTTTCCGAGTGGCAGGCAGTGACTAGTGGGGTACCGCAGGGATCGGTCCTTGGACCCCAGCTATTCACAATATATATTAATGATCGAGACAAGGGAATTAGATGTAATATATCCAAATTTGCAGATGACACAAAACTGGGTGGGCGTGTGTGCTGTGAGGAGGATGCCGAGAAACTCACGGATGATTTGGACAGGTTGGGTGATTGGGCAAAAGCATGGCAGATGCAATATAACGTGGATAAATGTGAGGTTATCCACTTTGGTGGCAAAAACAGGAAGGCAGATTATTATCTGAATGGCAATAGATTGGGAGAAGGGGAAGTGCAACGAGACCTGGGTGTCCTTGTGCACCAGTCGCTGAAGGTAAGCATGCAGGTGCAGCAGGCGGTTAAGAAGGCAAATGGTATGCTGGCCTTCGTAGTGAGAGGGTTTGAGTACAGGAACAAGGATGTCTTGTTGCAGTTATACAGGGCCTTGGTGAGACCACATCTTGAGTATTGTGTGCAGCTTTGGTCGCCTTATCTGAGGAAGGATTTTCTTGCCATGGAAAGAGTTCAGCAAAGATTCACCAGGCTGATACCTGGGATAGCAGGAATGACGTATGAGGAGAGATTGGGTCGATTGGGCTTGTACTCGCTGGAGTTTAGAAGAATGGGAGGGGATCTCATTGAAACTTATAAAATTCTGACAGGACTGGACAGACTAGATACAGGAAGGATGTTCCCGATGGTCGGGGAGTCCAGAACCAGGGGTCACAGTCTAAGGATAAGGGGTAGGCCATTTATTCAATTCAATTCAATTCAATTTTATTTGTCATATATGCAGCAGACGTGTGTACTGCACAATGAAATGTTGATTTTTACGAGTCCTCCCATTTAGGACAGAAATGAGGAGGAATTTCTTCACCTGGAGAGTGGTGAACCTGTGGAATTCTCTACCACAGGAGGCAGTAGAGGCCAATACATTAAATATATTCAAGAAGGAGTTGGATATATTTCTTAAGGCTAAAGGGATCAAGGGGTATGGGGAGAAAGCAGGGACCGGGTACTGAATTTGGATGATCAGCCATGATTGCATTGAATGGCGGAGCAGGCTCGAGAGGCCGAATGGCCTACTCCTGCTCCTATCTTCTATGTTTCTATGTAAAAACATACAGTTTATGAATTCATGCTCTCACTGCAGAATCAGCTTGTTTGTAGCATTTATTGTGAATGGACTTGCTGCAATTCTAAAGGATTTGACCAGATCTTCAGACCTGAGGATGCAGGAGGAAAGCTTGTGCGTCTATGTCATTAAATTTTATTGTTGATCTGATTCTTGTTTTTCCTATAAAAATAGAAGCTGGATTCTGTCTGCGGTAATCTTCACTCAACAATCACTTTCAGCAGGTTTTAGCTAGCTTGCTAGATGGGCTGCTTCATGTAAGGTACTTATTCAGACAGAAACGATGAGATTGATATAGTTTGTTAACTCCTTTATGAGGGTATATAAGTGTGGGTATGAAGGTGTTCATAAGTAGACGCTTGATGCTGTGATGTTTGTATAGGTGTGATGGGCGAGAGTTGGCATGAATTCAATGGTGCAAGTGTTCATACTGACCAAGACAATATGGCTTCTCTCTGTTCCTGTGTTTCACACGGTCAAAGTAGTATCCCCGGTAACATGTACACAGCACTCTGCCAAAGTTATCAGTGCACTGTTGTTCACATGGAGCTCCTAAACACACATCATAATCTGGAACAGAAACAAAAAGATGAGAGTTATCACTGAATGATTAAAAAGATCTCATAGAAGACTCAGAGCTGCAAGATTCAAACTGGAAAAGGGTATCTCAGGCTCGGACTTGGGACTCCTGCCATTTATAATAAATGTCAATGATTTTTATGAGGATACTAAAAGCAACAATTCAAAGTTTGTAGATGGTAGTTTTGGAGATGGAGCAAATAATGAGGAGGAACACAACCAACATTAGGAGGATTTTGAACTTAGCAGTCTAAACCAATTGAAACCAAGCACAGTTCAAAGTAGACAAATGCAAAACAATTTCTCTCAAACCACGAACCAAAGTAGGCAGTATAGGGCTTATAGTCTGGTCCTTGTGCAGCAGTGGGTCTGGGCGAATTGTTCAGGCTCCCTGGGATGAATTTCCACATTTACCCTTGGGCCAAAACTGGGCGGTAGTGGATTGGCTGCTCATTTTACACCCCACCTTAGTTTCATTTCCATTAGAGCCACGCCCATATGTTCCATTGGTACGTTGTGTAGAGCCTCGCCAATGGTCCTTAAAGAGTCCGCTGTAGGTTGCTCCCATAAAATGCAATGGCATTGATTTTGTGGGGCCAGGCAGAGCTGCTTTTGCTCACACAAAAATCTTCTCACCCACAGCTGGTCCCTTCAAGCCCTTCTTCTGGGGTTTGCCTCCCCTCTTTAAGATTTGACTTTCGTCTCGGCTCCCGCTGCCGGCATGTCCGCAGTAACCGCCCCTCCCCCCACGATTGACTTACTTTCCTTATTGTGCTCCTTCAGCTCAGCTCCGCTGAGAAGACACTGGTAGTTCTGCTCCCCTCCCTGCAACAGTGCTCACAGCTCTCCAGTATTAATCAAAGAGACTGTCCTTCAAAATGATTCTGACCTCTCAGAAAGGAGTTAGGGCAGGTGGCACAAGTGCTCCACGCTGTGCCCACCCGAAGGTTGCCCAAATAGAAATTTCCAAGACTGAGATGAGTAGATTTTTGTTTAGTAAACGTGTCAGCGGGAAAAACTTTTTTGTAAAGAACATAAGATATAAGAGCAGGAGTAGGCTCAACCCCACTCCTCCATGTCTGAAGTCTCAATTCCTCAAACTGGGTGCACCTCAGCACTTACACCAAGATGTGCCACGCCACAGATTTTCAGGGGCACTATATACAGAGATTCAAATAAAAATGAGAATTTTTAAATTGTATTTGAATCTCTATATATAGTGCCCCATAAAATCTGCGGAGTGGCAAATCTCGATGTAAGTGCTGAGGTACACCCAGCCCGATCTCCAACACTGACCCTACCAAAGTTGACCAAAAGGGAAGGTCCCACAATGAAAGATAGCTTCAGTGGGCTGGGGTGGCTGGGGCCCTGCCCTACCAAAACCATCACAGTGTCTGGGGTCAGGACAGTGGGGTCAGGTCTGCTCCTGGAAATAACTAATTTGGTGTCCTCATGGCATAGGAAGGATACGAGGCTTTACAGAGGGTGCAGTGCAGATTTACAGGATGCTGATGGTATGAGGAAATATAAATACAAAGAAAGACTTCAAAAATCAGGGCTTTTTTAGTTAGAGCAACACAAATTACGGAGTGATATGATAGAAATGTATAAAATAAAGAAAGGATGGGACAGGGTAGATTGGAGCAGACAGGGTGAAGAAAAAGAGGCTGTAGATACAAAAATAATGTGAGAGATTTAGACGAGAGTGGAGGAGAAACTTCTTCTCACAGTGAGTTGTGAGGATGTGGAATTTGCTTCCAGGGTTAGGGATTGAGGCAGAAAATGCGTCAACATTCAAGATTAGATTAGATAGGTGGATGAAGGAAAAGGAGTTAAAGCGATATGAGAACAGGGTGGGTAAATATGATTAGAATAATTTTCTCACATGGAGGGTAAATGACAACATGGACTGGTCGGGCCGAATGGCCTGTTTCTGTGTTTGAACTTCTGTGTATTCCTATGTGAATCTGCTTGCCTTGGTGGCAGTTCAGAGAAGGTTCATTAGGTTGATTCCTGGGATGGAAGGGTTGTCTTATGAGGAAAGGTTGAGCAGGTTGGGCCTATAATCATTGGAATTTAGAAGAATGAGAGGTGATCTTATTGAAACATATAGGGGGAAAAATTCAGTATTGCCCCGTTTGGGGCGCGATTATCGGCCGTGCGCAAAGTTTAGCGCCTGCCGCTAATTATCGCCTCCAACTGCAAACTTGGCTTTTATCGCCCCTGGAGTTGATTGAAGCACTAAATCAGGCGCTACACACCTGTCTTAAGGCACAAAGGCTGAGGAGCGAGGCGCTACCTCAGAGCGCTGGCTAAGCTCATGTGATGTCAGTCAGCAATGGAACACAGACACAATAGCGCCAGCCAGTTCTTAAATGGGAGGGTTGATCTTGCTCTACATCAACATCCTGCTCATTGCAGCCTTGAATCTCAGCCTGGAGAGACCTGTACATCAAATCTGCTGGAAAGAACAATGGAGAGGCCCAGGGAAAGAGCTCAGAGTGCAGCCCCCACAGTCTCTTCTAAATCAATACAAGGAAGGGCAAATCAAAATGAACCTGCAAAGTTCTGCTCAGTACCCAAAACTCCTTCACACAGCATTGAATCTCTCCAGAAGTCTCTCTCTCTCTCAGAATGCGTGGTGCAAAAATGTCACCAACAAAAAAAGGCAGGAAGCAGTCGCCTTTAAATAGCGCTCCCCCAGTCCCTTCCTGACTGCAAAATGCTCCCCTAAACCTGTCGTTGCTAGCGGCAGGCGGTAAGGCAGGGGGCACCACTCAATATCCGGGGTGTTGCACACTCGACTGACGTCACGATCTGCCGGCGCAGGAGATTGTGGTGGTAATATTTAGCACTGCTGCAAAATGTCTAGTTAATTTCGTGAGCGGCACAAACATCGCTGCGCACGGGCGCCAGTTACTTTGCGCTCCATTAGCGCCCTCTTAAGGTGCTAACGGGAGGCGCAAACCAACTGAATTTTTACCCCATAAGGTATTGAGGGGGATGGACAGGGTAGATGCTGAGAGGAAGTTTCCCCTCATGGGGGAATCTAGGACGAGGGGGCATAGTCTCAGAATAAGGGGTCACCATTTACCCCAGAGAGCTGTGGAAGCTGTGTCATTGAATATATTCAAGGCTGAGATAGACAGATTTTTGAGCAACAGTGGAGTCAAGGGTTATGGGGAATGGGCAGGAAAGTGGAGTTGAGGCCAAAATTGGATCAGCCATGATCTCATTAAATGGCGGAGCAGGCTCAAGGGGTCGAATGGCCTGCTCCTGCTCCTATTTCTTATGTTCTTATGTCCTTATCTCCTTAGCGTGCCAAAAATGAAGGATGGCCAAACTATTCAATTTGAATCAGCTGACCCACAAGTAAAGATAAGGGGATCCAGGCTTAGTCCAGAAGCATTGTTTGTACTTGAATACTGGTGTAGTTGTGAGGGCTACAGTTTTTTTCATGTCTTTTGTTTCAATATATTTTCAAAGGATTCTGAACGATATATCATCGGTTGACTTTATGCTAGTCAGCAGTCAGCCAGAAGCCAGCAGGCAGACTGAGCTAAATTAGTGGTTCCGTGGTAGCGTTTTACTTTGTAAGAAGTAAGCAAACATGTTTCCAGGAACAATTTTATGTTCAAAGGTAGTGCTAGAGAAGTATTTTTGTTCTGATATTTCAAAGAGTATAACAGAGGTTGTAATTACTGTAAATGTAGACCCTGAAATTACAGCGGTGGATTGGCCGT
Organism: Somniosus microcephalus; assembly: GCF_052327205.1. Taxonomy (NCBI): domain Eukaryota; kingdom Metazoa; phylum Chordata; class Chondrichthyes; order Squaliformes; family Somniosidae; genus Somniosus; species Somniosus microcephalus. Next base: position 319,257,990 of record NC_140988.1, on the reverse strand, counting down.
ATTTGCACAAATGATTCTGAAATTCCACCAGTCAATGGTCTGCAAAGCTGAATCCAGCAGAATTTCATGGGTAAGCTCATTGACATATCCATTGGAGGATCCATTGGCACAAATCCTGTATAAAACGGGAAGTAATGTGCTGGGGGCGCTTGAAAATTAGAGTGCAGCCTTTAAAAAGCCAATTCTGGTTTAAGATTGCAGCAGCAGGCAAGTAGCAAAATATTTGGTTCACTCCCCTGACATTAAGGAGCTCACCCACCATGAGGAGCAGGTCATAGTGCTGATGAAGAGGCACTCTGCTCTTGCCATGGGAGATGGTGAGGTTGGGGCCCTATTTCTGCTACCAGGTTATGGACTGCAGAACTACACATCCCTGTCAAGCACCACACAGCCGCAAGCTTCCACCCCATTCAATGTCTCCTTAATCCCAAGGCAGTAATGCTCACCCATTCTTAACTTGTACCCTCCTATCCTGCAAATCCATCACATTAATGGGGGTAGTTAATGAGGAAGAGGAGGAACATGATGGTGATGCTGAGGAGGAGGAGGAGGAGAGACAGAACATCTTCCTCGTGGATTATGAAGGCGCCAAAGGCAAAGAGGATGATGATGAAGACAGATTAATTCCTGCACCAACATCCCTCCCCGTGCTTCTCTGCCACAGCCTTCATGATCTCATCCCCTGCATCACTTACTGTTTACCTCCCACACAGCAGTTCAAATACTTTTACCCAGGGGGAATTAGATAGTGTTAGTGAAGATTTTGGCACTGGATAATTCACAGAACATGTGGGAGCCAGAGGAATGGGTGAGGATATGCCACCTTCCAAGTGAACACCGAACATTGCCTGAAAGGGTGGTTGAAGCAGATTCAAAAGTAACTTTCGAAAGGGAATTGGATCTATACTGAAAAAGGAAAAATTTGCAGGGCTTTGGGGAACGAGCAGGGGAGTGGGACTAATTGGTTAGCTCTTTCAAAGAGTCAGCACTGGCACGATGGGCCAAATGGGCACCTCTGTGCTGTATGATGGTATAATTCTATGAAATGGTTGCCCACAGCAGTTGCAACTGACAGGGAATTTTCTTTTTCATTGCATGCATCAATGAAAAGTGTGGTAGCTTCATTGGAATCTGCAGCAGTGCCCCACCTAAGAAGTGGCCAGGGATGAGTCAGTGCCTACACTTCCATGATAGCACAGACTGCTATCTGGTGGCAGTTGGGGATAGAGGAAAATTGGCTTCCAGACCCTGAGTTCTTGAACTCACTTCCTAGATCCTTCCACGTTGTCACTTTCCTCCCTGTTTTTAATAACCTTCTTAAAATGCTTCTCTTTGACTGAGTCTTCTACCCTTTCAACTTCCTTAGTTTTCCCAATCTCCTCTTGCTCAGCATCTGCCATTTTTCCTGTACAACCTAAAGCTTCTTGAGATCTCTTCCTGTACATAAGGAGCATTACATAAATAGTACAGTCAAGTAAGAGCAACTTACATTTCTATGGTGCTCCTCATGAATTTGGTAAAAAAAAAAAGCTTTGGGTGATGGAGTGGGAAAGAATAGATTGGATAATGATTACTCCTGGCTATCCTTGCGAGGGACCCCCAAAATCCAAATGCGACTTGGATTTTTTTGGTAGGTAAAGCCCTGAGAAATTAAGGAATTTAGCAGATCTATTTTTTTCTGTATACACTTAATCCGAGGATTCCTTCCAGTTGTACCTATTGGGCTCCAACTTTTGTGCTTCAGAAACCTCCTGAATCATCTGTTCCTCATATTTTATCACACATTGTGCATCTATGCAAAGTGGTTTTCAAGTCTGCTTTTATGCAAGCTTTGGATCCAATGTTGCCTGACTCAAATTTAGGCAGGCAGTTGGAGACTGGCTCAAGGAGGCAGTCGCATATCACTTTGGCTTTGGACTGGTTGCAATCTTACTGGCGTTTAGGCAGACCTTTAATTAACTGTGTGTATAAAAAAAGCTTAAGGAAAGGGCCTCTCTGTTTCTACCAATGAGCATTAATTGCACTCTGGGAACTATCTGTTGTTAGTAGAAAATCAATGTTCCTTCTATTTGTTACTAGTTTTGTTTCACTTTTCTATCACATCTCAGTGTCCACATACATTATGAATAAATTACTATGATGTAGAAGGAGGTAGTCTCACTCTGCTTGGCTTCAGAGTCAGTTCAAGACTTGTCATCTGGTTTAGATTCCACAAGTTTATCAGTGGTACAAAACCAAATCAGCTTCACACCAATGCTAAACTTTTAGTACGAATGCACTGGCATTTCTTCAAATGAAGCCACTTTCTTCTCCACAAAGTTATTGGTGTCGCTTACCTTCTGGGATGCATTGGCCAAGAACAAATTTATAACCTCGACAGCATTTCTTTCTGAAAAAGAAAATAGATATTTATTGCACAGGACAGAACCACGTAACAAATGAGCTCATTTTAAAGCAACCATGTAATATATCACATGTTTTAAATTAATTGAAAATTTAGATAAGATACTTACTCTCATTATTTTAAAACTATGATTAAAAGGTAAACTTTCCGATTGCGTGCTCCTGGCGTGGAAGCTACCTCACTGGGAAATTGGGAAATTACACGTGCACTCACCATTATTTTCCATACATTAAAATTAACGTAAAATCATGGTCACATGCAATTTCCTGATATATTCTCCTAGCTGGTCAAGTCCAGCTCTACCTTAAAATCATTTGTAAAAAGTCTTTGGGGGTGAAATTGGATGCATTTGCACCTCCCATTAGTGCCCCCGAGGGCACTAACAGGGTGCAAATGGCTTTGCGACCTGGCGCGGCGCTGACATCTACGCCTGCCATATTCGGCGGGAGTTTTGCGGTGGCGTAATGGTGTATTGGTCCGATCTCCTTCGCCTGAAGATCGTGACGTCATCGCCGTGTGCATCGCCCTGGACCCGAAAACACCGACAGCTGCAGGAGGCGTGCATCGGGTGGCCGGCCGCTTCGGGGGTGATGATTAAAGGCGAGGTGGCCGAGGTAAGTGGAAAAAAAACGTACCTTTCCTATTCTAGTTTTTATCGCGGGTTCCCGCCCACAATCAATCAGCCCGGCACTCTGCTTGAGTGTTGGGCTGAACGCGTGGGATCGCAGCTGCCTTGGTGGTCCAGGTAGGTACTTTTTAAATTGCAGCGCCTGCAGCGATGGCCCTTCCCTTTAAGGGAGGGAAGGAGCCTTTGAACGAGGCAGTGCTGCTCGGCCCATTGTGCAATGCTGCTGAAGTCTCCGCCCCGCTCTCCAACGTTAGTGCCTTAAGAAGGAAGTGGAGCACTTGATTTAGCTCTCCACTTCCCTCTTGGCGCGTTAAAACGCAATTTCGCGGTCACCGGCGCTAATTAGCGCCGGGTGCTAAAGTTAGTGTCCAGGCGATGTTAGCGCCCCAAAATGGTTGATACTGAACTTTTCCCCCTTTAAATCTAATTTTTTGGCTATGCCATAGTGGAGTATTACAAAATTATATAATTCTCTTCAGGCCAGAAACTTTGACAAATGTAATTGTGACAAAATTTACATAATTTTGTCTAAGGCTTGATTAGTGACCGTTTCTTTAAAACCCAGTCATTGTGCTTAGAGAGTTTAACAGCCAGCTAAAGGCTGCTGCAACAGAAGGGAAATGGTGAGCGTCTAACTTCTCAAAGGTTGGTGTGGAAGTGCTGCTGTCCCAAATTTGAGAACGGAGGGGTGCCATTGTTGAAATACCAGGGAAGACGCTGTCACATGCAGCAGCATGGGCCATGTGGAAGAAGGTAGCTGTGGCTGTTGAAGTAAAGCTGGGACACTGGACTGGTGACGTATAAAAGCATAATGGAAGTGTATTGTGACTTCTTGTGCAAGAAGCTGAGCCTGTCATCACAAATAACCTGCACATTTAGAGAGTGAAAGTCTTTGTGGTTCATATCAATATGGGGGTTTACATTTGAGCACACAATGTGCAATCAATAGTCCTCACAACCCTGGGCATTCCAGAGATTCATAAAAATGTGATTGGCCTCTCAGTCATCTGTCTAGAAAGGAAGGAAGGGCTTGCATTTATATAGCGCCTTTCACCAACTCAGGACGTCCCAAAGCACTTTACAGTGAATGAGGTAGTTTTGAAGTGCAATCACTGTTGTAATGTAGAAAACACAGCAGCCAATTTGCACACAGCAAGGTCCCACAAACAGCAATGAGACAACCAGATAATCTGTTTTAGTGATGTTGGTTGAGGGATAAGTATTGGGCCAGGATACCGGGGAGATCTCCCCTGATCGTCTTCGAAATAGTGCCATGGGATCTTTTATGTCCACCTGAGAAAGAAGAGGGGGACTCGATTTAATGTCTTAGCTGGAAGATAGCACCTCCGACAGTGCAGCACTCCCTCAGTACTGCACTGGAGTGTCAGCCTAGATTTTGTGCTCAAGTCTCTGGAGTGGGACTTGAACCCACAACCTTCTGACTCAGAGGAAGAGGGAGTGAAAGCCTTGTGGTTCTTATAAATATACGGGTTTTCATTTGGCCGCACAATGCCACATGAGTGCAATCAATAGTCCTCACAACCCTGGGGATCCACCGATTCTTAAACATTTGATGGCCCTCTCAGTCATCTGTCTAGGAGCATTGTCAAATTGTATAAATTGAGTTGCCATGGCAAATAGGGCATTGGTGACATGCTTTATAGAGGAGTGCATAGCCAATTGGCTGATCTGACAAAAGTCTCCTGTGGCATCCTGGAATGACCATGTGGTGTAAAGTTGAGAGCTGTGGTCACTTTCTCTGGCACAGTCAGAGGTATACATGTTGTGGACCTTGGTTGCAGATCTGGCTGCAGCAATGAACAAAGTTCTATCAAAGCTTCATGTCTGAAGTGCAGCCTCCTGAAATCTCCTTAGTTCCAGGTAAAAAGGTCTTGGAAAGTGCACCTGGGTAGATAGATCATGCTTAATGGGTAGTGCTGGGAGGGTCTGGCTATCCTTTAATGCTGCCTGATTAATATGAGTTCCCTTTCAACTTCCTGCAGCTTCTCTTCCTTGAGCATGTATATCATGTACAACAACAACAACAACTTGTATTTATATAGAGCCTTTAACACAGTAAAACAACTCTACTGCTCTATTTTCTTTGGGTAAGAGGCTAGAAAATTCATCCCCATATATGTTGTGATCAGGAGGAAAGAATATGATAAATAATCCATCAGAGATAAATGTTTGCGTGCACATGATGTCTGAGTATGCATTGTGTTAGAATGCATGTGGGGTTAGAGTGCATGTGGGGTTAGAGGGCATGTGGGGTTTGAGGGCATGTGGGGTTTAAGTGAACTTATAGTAAACAAAAGGTTGTTTTTCTCTTTCCACTATTAATTATATGGCCAATCTTTGACAATGGTAAGGAAATCTGTGAGCGAATGTAATGGATCAATCAGGTCATTTAAACAATGAGCACCTTAGACTCCGTATTGTGCTTTTCCTTAACACCTTGTGGAGCCCACCCTAGCCTGACTGAACTCTAACCTCATGATTTATCTTTTGAAATACCTTTTATGACCTTGGGTTTTAACCCCTCACATGTTGGTTCCGGCAATGAAAAATACAAGTTAAAAATTCAATAAAGGCAAAAAAAAATATCAATTTCTCTCACAGGGATATATTGTTGGGCTTAATAATCTTTTCCTGTTTCTAAAAATTCTTCTGTTCTTTGAAGCATAAGTCAATTAGCTCTTTTTATTTGCAATTTATGAAATCCTCGTGTTTAGTCTTATGAGTTGCTGTCTACTGATAATGTTTAATCAACTACAGAAAATGACAATCTGCACTTCCAACTGGGGATTATCCTAAAAAAGCATTCCGTCAAGCTCTACGGGTATAAAATTACAGTTTGAGCATACAGTGCAAGAACAGTTGATTTTTCCTAATATTTGAAAGCATCCTTGTAATATTTAATAAATATACTGCCCAGTAGTTTTCACAGGGGCATTGTAGAAACTCTTATTGTGTTCACTTATTTACTTTGATAATGTAAAAATAAACTTTAACCATGGGAAAGCTATATTTAACTTCCATGTAAAGGAACATAATCCCAGGACTTTATATCCAAAATTCCTGTAAAGGCTTTCTGGCATGTAACCATCCAGAAACAGTATCAGCTTTCTTCTAAAACCAAATAGGATTCCATGAAAGTGAAGAACTGAGTATCAAAGATAAACAAAATAAAATTGCATTTATTAATTTAGCTAAGTGCAAGATTAAAAAAAAAGTGCCACTGCACATAAAAATTACAAGATTGTTGAAACTTTTCCAGTCAGCACCTCATGATCTCCATTGGTCAGGCTTCTGCTAATTCTTTGAACAAAGAGAAGTGTCTTGTTAGGGAGCTATGCCACTCTAGCAAGTGTGGTTAATTGCTTCAGATTACAGAAGCATTCCTGAAAGGCTGTTGCTAAGTGCACCGCTGGATATAGAACTGCACCAAATGCAATTGTGATCCAGGTTCAATCTTCAATCTCTGCTCAATTGGCTGATTACAGGTTGGGTCGTACAAAAGGCCTTAAGTGTTGGAAAAACCCTTATAAATCATTGGTTTGGCCTCAGCTGGAATATTGTGCCCAATAATGGGCAACACACTTCAGGAAGTAAGTCAAGGCCTTAGAGAGGGTGAAGAGGAGATTTACCAGAATGGCACCAGGGATGAGGGATTTCAGTTACGTGGAGAGACGAGAGAAGCTGGGATTGTTCTCCCTCGAGCAGAGAAGTCTAAGGGGAGATTTTATAGAGGTGGTCAAAATTATGAGGGGTTTTGAAAGAGTAAATAAGGAAAAACTGTTTCCACTGGCAGGAGGGTTGGTAATCAGAGGACACAGATTTAAGTTATTTGGCAAAAGAACCAGAGGGGAGATGAGGAGAATTACTTTATGCAGTGTGTTGTTATGATTTGGAATGCACTGCCTGAATGGGTGGTGGAAACAGATTCAATAGTAACTTTCACAATGGAATTGGATAAATATTTGAAGGGGAATAAATTGCAGAGCTAATTGGATAGCTCCTGCAAAGAGCTTGCGCAGGCACAATGGGCCGAATGGCCTCCTTCTGTGCTGTATGATTCTATGACTCATTTACAGGCTGAGATAGGAGAAATTATAATGGGGAAGAAGGAAATGGCAGAGAAATTAAACAAATACTTTGGGCTCGATTTTGCCAGGCCCGAGTGGTGGGATTGGAGGCGTGTGAGGTGTTAAAATTGCAAAAACTGGCGGGCGGCCCCGATCCCGCCTCCATCCCGCCACCGAGCAATTTTCCCACATGCGAGTTTTCTGACCCCGTCTCCATCCCACTTCCCATAGAAACATAGAAGATAGGAGCAGGAGTAGGCCATTCGGCCCCTCGAGCCTGCTCCGCCATTCAATGAGATCATGGCTGATCATCCAAATTCAGTACCCTGTCCCTGCCTTCTCCCCATATCCCTTGATCCCTTTAGCCTCAAGAAATATATCCAACTCTTCCTTGAATATATTTAATGAACTGGCCTCCACCGCCCTCTGTGGCAGAGAATTCCACAGGTTCACCACTCTCTGGGTGAAGAAATTCCTCCTCATTTCAGTCCTAAATGGCTTACCCCTTATCCTTAGACTATGACCCCTGGTTCTGGACTCACCGGCCATCAGAAACATCCTTTCTGCATCTAGTCTGTCCAGGCCTGACAGAATTTTATAGGTTTCGATGAGAACCCCTCTCAAACTTCTAAACTCCAGTGAGTATAAGCCCAATTGACCCAATCTCTCCTCGTACGTCATTCCTGCCATCCCAGGTATCAGCCTGGTGAATCTTTGCTGCACTCCCTCCATGGCAAGAACGTCCTTCCTCAGGTAAGGTGACCAAAACTGCACACAATACTCAAGGTGTGGTCTCACCAAGGCCCTGTACAACTGCAGCAAGACATCCTTGTTCTTGTACTCGAACCCTCTTGCTATGAAGGCCAACATACCATTTGCCTTCTTAACCGCCTGCTGCACCTGCATGCTTACCTTCAGCGACTGGTGCACAAGAACACCCAGGTCTCTTTGCACTTCCCCTTCTCCCAATCTATTGCCATTCAAATAATAATCTGCCTTCCTGTTTTTGCCACCAAAGTGGATAACCTCACATTTATCTACATTATAGTGCATTTGCCATGTTTCTGCCCAATCACCCAACCTGTCCAAATCGTACTGGAGTTTCACGACATCCTCCTCACAGCATACCCTCCCACCCAGCTTTGTGTCGTCTGCAAATTTGGAGATATTACATCCAATTCCCTCGTCCAGATCATTAATATATATTGTGAACAGCTGGCGTCCTAGGACCGATCCTTGCGGTACCCCACTAGTCACTGCCTGCCACTCGGAAAACGACCCGTTTATTCCAACTCTTTGCTTTCTGTCCGCCAACCAGTTCTCTATCCAAGTAAATACCTTGCCCCCAATCCCATGTGCCTTAATTTTGCACGCTAACATCTTATGCGGAACCTTATCGAAAGCCTTCTGAAAGTCCAAATACATCACATCCACTGGTACTCCCTTATCTATTTTACCAGTTACATCCCCAGAGGTGGGATAGGCCCTTAAGGCCCTTAACAACCAGTTAAGTGCCTCTATAATCCCATTTTGAGAGGCCTTTCCGATTTTAACAGTTTTCCCACATGCTGCACGCCTCCTCTGAAACACGCCAGTGAAAGCTGGCGGCAGCACAAGTGGATTGCTTACTAACAGCTGCAGCTCCGCCATTAAAAAGGAGTTTTCACCAATCTTCATTTGCAGGTGGCAGAACTTTGTTGTCTCAGGTCTGGGGGAGCTTTTAACAGGCCTACTCATTGTTGTGGAAGTTTGGAGCCTGACCCCCATCTCCAGTGTGACCTCCTGGAAAACCCCTCTCCCCACCTTGAATGAGCGCTTCCTCAACTGAGGTATATACCAGAAGAATGGGAACCATTTATTTCCTTTCCTCCTGGACATCAGATTCGGACGAAGACCAGCCGCGGCAGCAGCAGAACCCTGAACAACAGCAGCACCAACAGCAGCAGCAACAACAGGAGCTCCAAGCTGCTGCTCACCCAACTGAAGCTGCACAGGCCAGAAGGCGCCAGCGTGCGACCACATTGCTGCCCGGGATGCAAGGGACACACTCATCTTGGCCAGATTTGCTTAGCCTGCACAATCAAACACATTTGCCTCGCACATTCTTATCAGACCATCGACAATAGCCAAGAACCTGCGGATTCCTATCACTCTGACCACCATACTGAGAATTGCAAGTTGCCCTAAGCCCTCAGTGTGGAAGTCCCATTTGTGAAATGACACATGCCACAACTGCAACAGTTTGCCATCAGAATTTTTATGACAATAAGCAATGATGGCATTTTAAAAATAAACACATTACACCCAAGTGACTACCCTTGTGACTACTTGTGCATTATCTTCCTCTTATGTGTGCTCCTATGTGGTGCTTCCCCTGTGGCGTCAGCAGATGTGAAGTCCCCTTGCTCACTTTCTTGCTGCTCCTGTCTCGACATCTTTGCGTCCGTCCTCTGGGGTTGCGAACCTGTGAGGGCTCGGCAACAGTCAGCTGCTCCTGCGGCTGTGCAGGGGCTGAGACGCCGATCTCAGTTGGGTGGGGACTCTGGTGGGACTCTGACCGAGGGCTCTGCAGTGGCATGGTCGTGTGAGCGCTTGGAGAGGAGCACCCACTTCCTTGTTGTATGCCATCAACATCCCTTTCATGGGTCAGCCCCACTTCAGAGCTAGCAAGTGGCTTGACAGCACCTTGCTGCAATTCAGGGGGGCCATGAGGACCCGTTTCTGTACTGGAAGTCCTACTCCCGAGGACTTGCCTGAAGGTCTGGTTTGTTTGCTCAATAGCTGACCATCGCTCCTCAAGAGATGTCAGTCTATTCTGAACAATGACCTTGTTTTCATGACTCTGGCGACTCAGCTCCTCCATGGCCATAGCCATCCTCTCCTCTACGGTAGCCATCCTTTCTACGGAGATTGCCATCCTTTCCGTGGTGATGCGTACATGCGCCGACGCCTCCACAAAGGCTCTGCTCATGTTAGCGATGGACTCCTCCATTCGCTCCACATCGCAGCGACCCTGGAGACAAAACCTGCCAGAGACTCTTGCAACTCTTCCTGGAGTTCCAGCACCGCTCTACTTCTGGATGGACCCGGAGGCAGAGGGTCGATATGCAGCTGAGCCAAGCTGGCAGAGTCCTGCGCCCTCCAACTAGGACTCTCCACTGCTGTCCCTGTCTCCACCATCTGCTGATGCTCATTTGTGAGCTGTGATACACCAGGTGACAACACTGCACTATCTTGCGACGGTCCCACCGAGGTGTGAGTGTCTGCGCTGGTGCTGGGTGCACTGAATTCTGCTGACGCTGCGCCCTCAGAGGTTGCAGCTTCCTCTGAAGAGTCTGGAGGCTCAGGCTGTTCCTCCTGGCTAGTGGGGATGGGGGCTTTCGATGGTCCTGTGGGGGAGTAAAGGAAAGAGTCAGAGATGTGAGGCCAAGGTTACATGCACATTGAATATTGCAGATGATCAAAAGTCAATCTGTTAGAGCATCAGAATCATTATCAGTGACTCATGCAATGTCAATGACAGAGGTGATAAACTATTCTGTCACCAGCTTGCTCTGATGCACCCGTCTGTCCTTCCCCCACTTGCGCATCCTCCTCCACTCCGACGATCTCCAGGGCCGCCGCCTCCCAGGGGGTGAGCTGGGCTACTGAGGGTGGCCCTCCTCCTGTCCTCGCTCTTTCCCTCTTATTGTGAGCTCTCTTTTCCTGCAATGAGGGAGACAAGTGGAGTTTAAGTGAGAATGAAGAAGCGAGTGTAGAGAATCCATATCATTGATTGTTAGAAGGAGACAAAGATGGAGTGAGGTGGCAAAACCAAGGGCCCTCCCTGTGTGTTGTAAGTTGTTTTCATAGCATCACAGTGATAGGGAGTGTGAGGGCTGCATAGTCGAATAGTTAGGTGAATGTGACCATAGAGAGAGAGGGAATGGGTAAGCGTGCAGGGATGTCAGTGTCAGGTGGGATGTAAAGGAAGAGGTTGTCAAAGCTGAGTGCTGGTGAGGAGAGGCAATGGGGATCAGTTTGAGGGTGATGGGAAAGTCATACTCACTTTTCCAGTGCGCAGAAGGTCATGAAACCTCTTCCTGCAGTGCAGCCAGGTTCTGTGGCAAATAGACAAAGAGTTGACCTCCTGGGTCACTTGCAACCACACAGCTTTTGTCTGCTGGGGAGATTCTTCCTCCCTGAGGAAGGGAAGAGCACCTCCTTATTTCCTCTTGCTCCCTCCACCAGAGCTTGCAGGGTGGCGTCATCGAACCTTGGTGCAGACTTTGGCCTACTGCTGGACATATTGGCTGGAGGAATCTATCACAGCAAAGGGCATAAGGTTTGCAGTCTGCAGAAGAAGCAAGGCTGCTTGCAGGCCTTAAATCCACCAGCACTGATGTTGTTATCGGAGGTGACTTTCAGGATGGAAAGACTAAGTGGGCCAGGGGTTCCCACACGCTGGAAATCAATTGCCCAATTCGGTGAAAATCGCATATTTTTCCCACATCAAATTGGAGTCGGGTGGCTAACACGAAAAGCGGCTGACACGTACCCAGCCTGCCCCAATGGCAAAATCGAGCCCTTTGTGTCTGTCTTCATGGAAGAAGATGCAAAAAACTGCCCGGAAATAGTGGGGAACCAAGGGTCTAGCAAGAATGAGGAAATGAAAGAAATTAGCATTAGTAAAAATATAGTACTGGAGAAATTAATGGGACTGAAAGCTGATAAATCCCCTGGACCTGATGGCCTACATCCTAGGGTTTTGAAAGAGGTGGCTATAGTGATAGTGGATGCATTGGTTGTAATTTTCCAAAATTCCATAGATTCTAGAACGGTTTCCATGGATTGGAAGGTAGCAAATGTAACCCCACTATTTAAGAAAGGAGGGAGAGAGAAAACGGGGAACTACAGACCAGTTAGCCTGACATCCGTAGTAGGGAAAGTGCTAGAATCTATTATTAAGGACGTGGTAACAGAGCACTTAGAAAATAATAATAGAATTGGGCAGAGTCAACACGGATTTATAAAAGGGAAATCATGATTGACAAATCTGTTAGAATTTTTTGAGGTTGTAACTAGCAGAATAGATAAGGGGGAACCAGTGGAGGTGGTGTATTTGGATTTTCAGAAGGCATTCAATAAGGTGCCACACAAGAGGTTATTAAACAAAATTAGGGCTCATGGGATTGGCGGTAATATACTAGCATGGATTGAGGATTGGTTAACAGACAGAAAACAGAGAATAGGAATAAATGGGTCATTTTCGGGTTGGCAGGCTGTAACTAGTGGGATACCGCAAGGATCAGTGCATAGGACTCAGCTATTCACAATCTACATCAATGATTTGGATGAGGGGACCAAATGTAATATATCAAAGTTTGCTGATGATACAAAGCTGGGTGGGAATGTAAGTTGTGAGGAGGATGCTTATGTTCTTATGTTCTTATGACTCCTGACCCTGATTGCGATCCAGGGATTCTTGCTGGAACTCCACATGTATGGAGGTTGGGTGAGGATAGAATTAGGCTTGGCAGTCATAAATCCTCATAAACAATTGTCCAATCAATGCTCCCAAGGGCACACCTTGTTGAGGTATTGGAGTACTGCAGGCACCTGTGGAAATAAATCCCATGTGAGGCAGGATCTTTAGGAGAGGATCAGTGAAGATTGAAGGAAAAAAGTATAGATAGACTTAACTTTGCCTGACTTAAAAAACAGACTGCCTTGAACCGAGCTTATTTATCACGTAAAATTCCTGCTAGACTATGTAATACATGTTGGTGTTAATCTAAATGAATATATATTGTAAACATTGGACTTTTTTCCCCTTTAATTCTCTCCCTTCATTCCTTCGCTCAATGTATTAGGGAACTGGGTTACTTTCTTGGACAGTTTTGGCAAGAAAGATAATTTAGACATAGCCAGATGGGAAGAAAGGTATTCACTGAATGTATAAAAACAATAACCTGGATTCCTTTCAATTAGATCTGAAGGAGAGGTTAATACCCTTGGTAAAGCAGATAAGAAAATGGATATCAACTTTTCGTAACTGTAGGAGCGCAACCCACAGAACCCCAGAACACCAAAACTTTGGACTAACAGAAAAGTTTGACTCTCACCAATGGCTGCTTACCCACCTGCAAACCGATGCACCTATAGGCTTCCCAAGATGGTTCTCCACTTATTATCATTTTGATTTTAATCAGGTGGTGTGCTTAAGTTCCAGTAATTTGCCCCTTTTGGCTTCACTAGCTGGTCTTACAGTCAGCAAGCACTCTGCTTAAAGAGATTTTAATGCAGACTTTGGCCCTAAATTTATTTTGAGGGTTCTACCAGACTCCTGCTGTAACTCTGTCAACAGTTTGTCAGAATCCACCAGAAAAAAAACAGGGACTCGATTACACTGGCTTATTGCTGATTTTGGGGGCTTATGAGGACAAAACTCCTGTCCACCCCTCACAAGGCCAATGAAGCCAAGTGGTTGAAGCCTATGCTTGGGGCTTTTCCCTTCCCTGGCAGAAAAACCCAGTGTATTATTGCAGGTTGGTATGTTAAAAGAGCTAGGTTCTAGGGGAGGGGAGTGGTCTAGACTCCTGAAGAGGGGTAAACACCTAAAAAAAATTATGTCAGCCCCCTCACGAAGGGAAGATGGATGGGGTCTTGGGAAGGGTGGACGATGCCAGGCAGGCACCAAATTTCTGACTGTATGGGGTACGTGGGCATTAGAGATGTGCCTGTCATCATGCAGATGCCTGCTGGCCCCATACTGATTAGATGATCTCCCTCTGACCTCACAAACACAGGAGGGAGCAGCCCTGGAGGGCACCACAGGCACGAACCCAGCATAACTACCTTTAATTTTAAACAGTCCCAGTGAGCGGAGTGATGCTCGGAGCAATGTGGAGAGTAGAGAGCGACCAAGTTCAGTACATAGAAGCTGAACTCAGGTGGGAGTGGGAATGGGCAGTGGGGGTTTGGGGGGGGGGGGGTGTTGAGTTGGCGGGGGGGAGTTGGGGAAAGGGAGATGGATAACAATTGAAGGGGGAAATGGATGGTTATACTATGATGTTTATATATATAACAATTGTTTGTTTCTCCCCAACCTACACTTGGCTTTGATTGGCATAAAAATGCTTTAAGAGAGTGGAATGAGGTCTGTCTTACCTCTCTGTTCCAAACTTGAGGATAATAAAATTTCCAGGAACTGTGATGGGACTAACAGTAAAGTGTAATATTGTAATTATCAATGTACCGTGTTTTTTAAAATCCTATTGTTACCAGCTGGGTTCAAATAATTCAATTTATTGCTGTAAGTAAACATTTCTCTTTTAAATGATGGCAATGAAGGTAGCAAATGTTTGTCTATTGAAGGGGGCAAATGAATAGTAATTAAAGGGGGTGGTGGATGGAAATTGGGAGAGGGACAAGGTTTTGGCATTATTGTGAATAACATAACATTGTGTGATTTGCACATATATTTTACAAATAAACCAAGCATTATCACAATAAGATTTCAATACATATACGTATAGAACCGCTTTTGGATTTTCCTGCAGGAATTGAAATGAATCTGTTCAAAATGTTCAGATTCTTAAAACATGAGCTCAGGGAATTGACACTATTAAGTGCATCACCTGTCTGAAGCTGACTTAAGGCATTAAAAATGGAAGCACTATACTAACTTATGACAGCTGAGCATTGATTACATTTGCGCCGTTGATCTTTTCTCTTGTGAAATATTAATCTGTCAGCATCCATTACACAAAATGTACTTTCCAGCCTGTAAATTACCGTGAAGGTTTTTAGAGTCTGCTGAAAATATATAGATGTAAAAAGTTTTTAAAACATGCATTTTTCTTCAGTGTTGCTGACCAGAGAATGTACTTGTTTTAGTAACCTTTTGTAACTGATAAATGTTTGGCTGCTGTGGCTTCATCTAGGTGAACTAAATGAATGTCCGTAAATTTGATGTTAATGTGGTAGGCCCCGAAATTCCACAGGCTATTATGTTGGGACCACGCCCATTGCTGTGCTATGCAGAGTCAGGGGGAGGGCACCTAATTAGCATGCAGCCAACAGGCACTTACTTCACTAGGGTTGTATCCCAGGCTGCCCCCAGAAACACTTCAATTCAGTCCCAATATAAGTATATTCAGTATAAGTCCCTTTAGAAGTGGGCCCTCTTTCTGCCCCAAACAAGCTCCCTGGATGCCAACATTGCAGCATATCTGGGTCCTCACTTATTTCCCTACATATGGATGATCAGCCATGATCTCATTGAATGGCGGAGCAGCCTCGAAGGGCCGAATGGCCTACTCCTGCTCCTATCTTCTATGTTTCTATGTTTCCCGGGCTCTCACTGCACTCCCCCGGAGTTTTGGCCGGAATGCACCAGAAGGCCCACATATTTTTGGTGCCATGGGCCTCTATATATCCCATAGTATAACTCAGAGTAAGGTTAGCTCCCACCCAAAGATCCCTGCTGGGCGTCCCCAGGCAACTCGCTGGTGAAGACCATTTGAATTTCGGGCCGCTGCACTGCAGGCAGAGGCCCTCAGGTAGATTTTGGAAAGTAGCAGGAGGCAGACAATTGGCAACTATTGCAGAAGAAAATCAGTGCCATTCTGGGCTTTGCAACTCAGGGTCACTCTCAGCTCCGCCCCGAGAGCTCTGCCCAGCTCTGCCCCACAGCACTACTCCCAGCCCTTACCTGATGTTGCTGTTGCTCTGGGAATAGAGCACTGATGATTAGCTTCTCCCCCTCCCTTAAGGCCACAATGGCACTCTTCTCCCCTCTCAGTTCATACTGGCACTTTTATCTGTCCTCGCCCCAGTTCATGCTAACATTCACCTCCTTGCTCATGTCTAGCAGGCACCATGCTGCTCTATCCATTGATGCTGCCTCCTCCCGTCTTAGCTCATTCTGCCATCCCTCTCCTTCTCCCCTCTCATTCATGCATGCGCCCTGTCTCCCTGATGTGCCTCAATAATTCCGAGACTCGAAGGTAGCAGAACAAAACAAGGCTTTTATTAACTTAGAACGAAACACGTAAGCGAGAGAGATGTCGTCCTTCTGGAGACTGGGGCTAGACTGAAGCTAGCTTACAAACGGGGCCAGGTATGGGCGGAGCCCTACACACAGCACATTCCAGTATACAATACAGCACATTCCAGTACACAATACAATGAGGTCTGGGGGAAGGGAAATGACACTGAAACCGATCTCAGTCACAGGCAGTGATGAATGGAAATATTTCATCACATTCACCCCTTCTATAGATTTAGTCTGTTCGGGGGTTTGATAGTCCTCTGCGACCGACGTGGCTGTTGCGGTGCCGCGGGTGTCGGCTGGGTGTCCCCGGTAGCCTCCTGGGTCTCTGCCGGGGGTGCCGCCAGGGTTGTTGAAGGGGTAGTTGGTGGGGGTGCCGTTGGTCGGTGTTCTTCCGGGGGTGATGAAAGAGTAGTGGGTGGGTAAGAGTTGCTGTGATCGTCGTTGCCGCTATTGCCGTGGTTGTTGTCGATGCCGGCTGGGGCGACGTCTTGTATGGACACGGTGTCCTCCCTTCCGTCGGCGTGCCGGACATATGCGTATTGGGGGTTGGCGTGGAGTAGGTGTACTGGCTCCACGAGAGGGTCCGTCTTGTGGCCCCTCACATGCCTTCGCACGAGTACCGGACCTGGGGTGGAGAGCCATGACGGCATGGATACGCCTGAGGTGGATTTCCGGGGAAAGACAAACATTCGTTCATGAGGCGTGGTATTAGTGGCCGTACATAATAGCGACCGTATCGAATGGAGCACATCCGAGAGGACTTCCTGCCAGCGGGAGATAGGGAGGCCCTTGGTCCTTAGAGCTAGAGTGACTGCTTTCCATACTGTCCCGTTCTCTCGCTCCACTTGGCCGTTACCCCGGGGGTTGTAGCTGGTGGTACGGCTCGTGGCGATCCCCCTGGACAGCATGTACTGGCGTAGCTCTTCACTCATGAAGGACGCCCCCCTATCCGTATGGATGTAGCTCGGCATACCGAACAGGCAGAACAGGCTGTTGAGGCATTTAATGACCGTGGCGCTGGTCATGTCTGGGCAGGGGAAGGCGAATGGGAACCGGGAGTATTCGTCCACAATGTTCAGGAAGTAAACATTGCGGTCGACGGATGGGAGGGGGCCCTTGAAATCTAAGCTGAGCCGCTCAAAGGGCCGTGTAGCTTTGATTAAGTGGGCTCTATCTGGGCGGTAGAACCGAGGCTTGCACTCAGCGCAAGTGCGGCAGTTCCTGGTCAGGGACCGAACTTCCTCAATCGAGTAGGGTAAGTTACGGGACTTTATGAAGTGGAACAGCCGCGTGACCCCTGGGTGGCAGAGGTCATTGTGGAGGGTCTGTAGCCGATCCCCGGTGGCGCTGGCACACATCCCTCGTGAGAGGGCATCAGGGGATTCGTTAAGGGCCCCTGGCCGGTAAATGATGTCGTACTCGAAGGTGGAGAGCTCGATCCGCCACCTAAGAATCTTATCATTTTTAATCTTCCCCCTCTGTTTATTATTGAAAATAAACGCTACCGACCGCTGGTCGGTAAGTAGGGTGAAGCGTTTGCCGGCTAGGTAGTGGCGCCAGTGGCGCACTGCCTCCACGATGGCTTGGGCCTCCTTTTCCACGGAGGAGTGTCTGATCTCGGGCCCTTGGAGGGTCCTCGAGAAGAAAGCTACGGGCCGCCCCGCCTGGTTGAGGGTGGCCGCCAAGGCGAAGTCAGACGCATCACTTTCCACTTGAAATGGAGTGTTCTCGTCCACTGCCTGTAGCGTGGCCCGCTCAATATCCTGCTTAATGCTTTTGAAGGCGGCGTGGGCCTCAGCAGAGAGCGGGAAAGAGGATGCTTTCAAGAGGGGGCGGGCTTTGTCGGAGTAGTTGGGGACCCATTGGGAATAATAAGAAAATAACCCCAGGCACCTTTTCAGGGCTTTGGGAGTGTTGGGCAGGGGCAGCTCCCGTAGGGGGCGCAATCGGTCGGGGTCTGGTCCGATTTCCCCATTCTCCACCACGCTGCCTAGTATGCAGAGGCGCGTGGTGTTGTAAACGCACTTGTCCTCGTTGTAGGTGAGGTTGAGTTTTTGTGCGGTTTTCAGGAACCTCTCGAGGTTCGAGTCGTGATCCTGCTGGTTGTGACCGCAGATGGTGACGTTGTTGAGGTAGGGGAAGGTTGCCTGCAAGTGGTGGTCATCGACCATGCGGTCCATCTCTCTCTGGAAGACCGAGACCCCATTCGTCACCCCAAAGGGGACTCTGAGGAATTGGTAGAGGCGTCCGTTCACCTCGAAGGCAGTGTACGGGCGGTCCTCTGGTCTGATAGGGAGCTGGTGGTACGCTGACTTGAGGTCGATGGTGGAGAACACCCGGTATTGGGCGATTTGGTTCACCATTTCTGATATGCGGGGTAGCGGGTAGGCGTCTAGTAGGGTGTACCTGTTGATCGTTTGACTATAGTCGATCACCATCCGTTTCTTCTCGCTACCCCTTACCACTACCACTTGGGCGCGCCACGGGCTGTTGCTGCATTCAATAATGCGCTCTTTCAGGAGCCTGTCTACCTCGGTCGCGATAAACCGCCTGTCCTCCCAGCTGTACCTCCTGCTTTTGGTCGCTATTGGCCGGCAGTTAGGGGTAAGGTTCGCGAATAGCGAAGGCGGCTTTACCTTCAGGGTAGCCAGACCACACACTGTGAGGGGTGGCTGGGACCCACCGTACTTGAGCGTGATGCTTTGGTGGTTGCACTGGAAATCTAGGCCCAAGATCACGCTCGCACATAGGTTCTTCATGATTAATACTTTAAAATTATCATATACCGTTCCGTTAACGCACAATTGTACCGTGCAGTAACCCAGAATGGTCGATGTCTGGGTTTTGTCAGCCATAGAGATGGTACCCTGAGTAGGGACCACCTTTAGGGAGAGTTGTTGTGCCAGTTCTGGGTGGATAAAGCTCTCCGTGCTTCCACTCTCAATTAAGCATTTAACCCGGCACCCGTTTACCTCGATGTCCACCATTGATCTGGATAGCGGGTGCGGCCTGGTCTGGTCCACTGTGACCGATGCCACTGTAGGGCCCTGATCGATACAAGATGGCGTCCACGCTGTCTGCTCACAAGATGGCGGACCCCACGAGGTCGGGCAAGATGGCGTCCAAGATGGCCGCTCCCACGGCGCACACGCGGCGGTGGCGGGTTTTCCGGCGGTTGGTTTTCCGGCGGGGTTCCCCCTGCACACCTTCCCGAAGTGACCCTTCTTACCGCACTTAAAGCAGGTGGTGCCTTTCGCCGGGCACAGGTTTCTGGTGTGCTTTGGCTGCCCGCAGAAGTAGCAGTTGGGTCCCTGACGCGTCGCGGCTGTCGTAGGGCTTCTGGGGGGAGAGCGGGGCCCAGCCGGTGTCGGGCTGTCGGGCGGGGAAGATGCCTTCCAAGATGGCGGCGTCCTCGGTGCACACGTGGCGGCGTGGACGGCGCGGGCTGAAGAGTAGGCGTCCGAGTTTCTCTGGGCCACATCCAGGGATCGCGCGGTGTCCGCAGCCTGTTTCAGGTCCAACCCCGTTTTTTCCAGCAGTCTTTGCCGGATGTAAGTGGAGCTGAGGCCTGTGATGAAGGCATCGCGAACAAGCTCGTCAGTGTACACTGCGGCTTTTACATCTCGGCACTTGCAGTCTTTGCCAAGCATTTTCAGGGTGCTTAGGAACTCCTCTACCGATTCCCCAGGTCGCTGTGCGCGGGTGGCGAGCAGGTGCCTAGCATACACCTCATTCGTAGGCTGCTGGTAATGCGCCTTTAAGATGTCGCAGGCGGCCAGGTACGTCTCGGCGTCTTGGATGAGGGGGTAAACCCGGTGGCTTACCCAATTCCGCAGAATTCCGAGTCTCATCCTTGCAGCGTCCGTAGCGTCTTTGACGGCTGCGGAATTGTCCAGGAAGAATTCCATACACTCAAACCAGTGTCCGAAGCGCGCTGATGCGTCCGGAGCATGTTGATCCAAATCCAAACGTTCGGGTTTCAGGAGTTGATCCATAGTGTTGAAAATAAGTTAATAAAATTGATGTGCCTCAATAATTCCGAGACTCGAAGGTAGCAGAACAAAACAAGACTTTTATTAACTTAGAACGAAACACGTAAGCGAGAGAGATGTCGTCCTTCTGGAGACTGGGGCTAGACTGAAGCTAGCTTACAAACGGGGCCAGGTATGGGCGGAGCCCTACACACAGCACATTCCAGTATACAATACAGCACATTCCAGTACACAATACAATGAGGTCTGGGGGAAGGGAAATGACACTGAAACCGATCTCAGTCACAGGCAGTGATGAATGGAAATATTTCATCACACTCCCCATCCACACTGGCAGAGCACACAGGTCGGCTGCCTGTCCCTGCATCAAAGATGCCCCTACCATTTTGAGGACCCTGCCATTTTAAAATTTGGCGGGCCAGTTGCGGGGCACCAAACAGGATTGAGGCTTCAAGATCGGGCTGGGACATCTGTCACAAAGTAAGTTATAGAGGGGCGTCACAGCTATGGAGGATGGAGTTCTGTGGGCACCGGAGGAGCAAGCTTGCACACAAAAACTGCGACACTTACCTTTGGCAGCCTTCTTCGGTTCCATCGCCCATGCACGGTGCAGGCGCTGACCAGTTCTGACCTAAAATGGCAATCGGGTTCTATTTATGTTATAGGGCCCCAATTTGCATGTTAAAAGGGGCCCTTCATTTGAAACAGGCAGACACTTTGGACACCCAACAGTGGGCCCCTTATAAAATGGAACTGACCGCATTACGGGTCTTATGAACATAAGAAATAGGAGCAGGAATA
Organism: Somniosus microcephalus; assembly: GCF_052327205.1. Taxonomy (NCBI): domain Eukaryota; kingdom Metazoa; phylum Chordata; class Chondrichthyes; order Squaliformes; family Somniosidae; genus Somniosus; species Somniosus microcephalus. Next base: position 319,237,040 of record NC_140988.1, on the reverse strand, counting down.
GGCCACTTGGCACCTCGAGCTTGCTCCGCCATTCAATAAGATCATGGCTGATCCTGGGCTCAAAGCTACTTCCCCGCCCGCTCCCCATAACCCTTCACTCCCTTATCTTGCAAAAATTTGTCTCTCTCCAACTTAAATGTATATAATGACCCAGCTTCCACAGCTCTCTGGGGCAGAGAATTCCACAGATTTATGACCCTCTGAGAGAAGAAATTCCATCTCATCTCAGTTCTAAAAGGGTGACCCTTTATTCTAAAACTGTGCCCCCGCATTGTAGATTTCCCTACGAGGGGAAACACCCTCTCTGCATCTACCTTGTCGTGCCCCCTCAGTATCTTATATGTTTCAATAAGATCACCCCTCATTCATTTAAATTCCACTGAGTATAGGCCCAGCCTGCTCAACCTTTCCTCATAAGTCAACCCCCTCACCTCTGGAATTAACCTAATGAATCATCTCTGAACTGCCTCCAATGCAAGTATATCCTTCCTTAAATAAGGAGACCAAAACTGCACGTAGTACTCAAGGTGTGGTCTCACCAATACTTTGTACAGTTGTAGCAGAATTTCCCTGCTTTTATACTCCAACCCCTTTGAAATAAAGGCTAACATTCCATTTGCAGTTTTGATTACTTGCTGTACCTGCATGCTAACTTTTTGTGTTTCATGCACAACGACCCCCAGGTCCCTCTGAACTGTAGCATTTTGTAATCTCTCTCCATTTAAATAATACAGGAAACTTTGGTTTATCCGGAGGTTGTATGTCCGGAATACTCGATCTAACGGCAAAAATCAGGAGCCGTTTTCTGTAAGTTTTTTTAGATCTCGTTCTTTTTTTTCCCAGTCAGCCACTGCAAGGTCTGTAGCTATAGCAACAGCTTCAGCTAGAGACGCTTGCAGTTGCAGCCGACTCTTTAGAAGTTGTTGCTAAGCAACAGTGTTTGTTGTCAGATACGGAGATGAAAACCTCCGTCTGCTTCAACATTAACTTTGTATGTCCGGCAGTTTTGATAGATCGGCAACACGCCGGTCCCATCGATGCCGGATATCACAAAGTTTCCTGGGGTAATTTGCTTTTTTATTTTTCCTGCCAAAGTGTACAACCTCGCACTTTCCCACATTATACTCCATCTGCCAAATGTTTGCCCACTCATTTAGCCTGTCTCTATCCCTTTGCAGCTTCTTTGAGTCCTCTGCACAACTTGCTTTCCCACCCATCTTTGTATCATCCGCAAACTTGGCTACATTACACTCGGTCCCTTCATCCAAGTCATTAATGTAGATTGTAAATAGTTGAGGCCCCAGCACTGATCCCTGTGGCACCCCACTAGTTACCGTTTGCCAACCGGAAAATGACCCATTTATCCCGACTCTCTGCCTTCTGTTAGTTAGCCAATTCTCTATCCATGCTAATGACCCCCAATTCCATGAGCTCTTATCTTATGCAGTAACCTTTTACATGGCACCTTATCGAATGCCTTCTGGAAAACAAAATACACCACATCCACTGGTTGACCTTTGTCTACCCTGCTCGTTACCTCCTCAAAGAACTCCAGCAAGTTTGTTAAATATGATTGCCCTTTCATAAAACCATGCTGACTCTGCTTGACTGCATTATGATTTTCCAAATGCCCTGCTACTGCTTCCTTAATGAAGGACTCCAGCATTTTCCCAACGACAGTTGTTAGGCTAACTGGTCTATAGTTTCCTGCTTTCTGTCTCCCTCCTTTCTTAAATAGGGGTGTTACATTTGTGGTTTTCCAATCAACTGGGACCTCTCCAGAGTCCGGGGAATTTTGGTATATTGCAACCAATACATCCACTATCTCTGCAGCCACTTCTTTTAAGACCCTGGGATGCAGCCCATCTGGTTCAGGGGACTTGTCATCTTTTAGTCCCATTATTTTACCAAGTACTATTTCCTTAGTGATAGTGATTGTCTTTAGTTCCCCCCTCCCTGTGGCTCCTTGATTATCCATTATTGAGATGTTGTTGGTGTCTTCTACCATGAAGACAGATACAAAATATTTGTTCAGAGTCTCTGCCATTTCCCTGTTCCACATTATGAATTCCCCAGTCTCATCAATGTTTACTTTAGCTACCTTCTTCCTTTTTGTTATGTATTGTGTGTTCTCCTCCCACCTGCGGTGGCGCTGTCACAGCAGATACATTGTTGGGTGTTCTCTTGGTTAAGTTTAGCTCTTTGTTTGGAACTCTCCAGAACTTTCCTTTCCTTCCTGAATAAAGCACTTCATGTTTGAATCTCTGGGTTCTGAGTCCTAATTGTGTCTAGGTAGAAAGGTACCGACACAACAAGTGGCGATGAGGATCGGATGAATCTGCGTTCTGGGAACTTTCTTGTTTTCGACTACAAAACACTCGGAACAGAGATTGCAGCATCACATTAATGTTACGGGTGCAGTGAGTAAACAGAAATTTTAATTTGAAACGTGAGATGGCTACTATATTAGGAAACATTGGTGATTTTGATGAAAATGTGGAGCAATGGAGTGCTTATACGGAACATTTTGACTATTTTGTATTGGCGAATGCGGTGGCAAATGAAAAGGTCGTGCCTACCTTTTTGAGTGTAATGGGGCCAAAGACATTCAATTTACTTCGCAGCCTTGTGCAGCCAGATAAGCCAGGAACTAAAACATATAAGCAACTAGTGGAAATTCTTGGAGCACATTTTTCACCAAAACCTCTGGTTATTGCTGAGAGATTTAGATTTCACAAACAGAATCAAGAGGAGGGGGAATCAGTGACGATGTTTATTGCTGTTTTAAAAAGGTTGTCAGAACACTGCGAGTTCAAGGCGGTGCTGAATGACACCATTAGTGACAGACTTGTGTGTGGTCTGCAAAGTGCAGCCACACAGAAGCACCTTCTTACTGAGGACAACCTTACTCTTGAAAAGGCCATTGAAGTTAGTGTCTCCATGGAGATGGCGGAAAAGGAGGCTCACCAGTTGAGTTCAACAGGGAGAGTTCACAAGGTGTCATCTGAGCCTAAAGGTGCGTGGAACGGCACATGTTACCGTTGTAGGAAAACGGGCCATCACGCTAATGACTGCTGGTGTACGGAGCTGGAATGCCAAAATTGTGGCAAAAAGGGTCACATTGAATGCGCCTGTAGAGGTAAAAAAAAGAACAGACAGAGCTGGGAAGCATGAAGAAAAATGTTTGTATTTGGACAAGAGAGGAAAAAGAGTGTTCATTCAGTGCAGTATGATGGAACAAGCAAAACAGAGGGGAGCGACACCTCTGAGGAGGAAGAGGTGCACATACTGATGGTTGCAGGTGGTTCAAATGGCTACTGGGTGTCACCACTGGTGGAGGGACAATCAGTGCGGATGGAGGTGGACACAGGCGCGGCTGTGTCCCTTGTTTCAGACACTGCCTACAACAAAATGCAAAAGCATCTTACCCTTCAGCCAACAAACATTGTGCTAAAGACGTATACCGGCGAACCTGTGGCCATGAGAGGCGCCATTGAGGTGACAGTTAAATTGAACGGACAGACTGCGAAACTGCCACTATATGTGGTAAAGGGAAATTACCCATTGGTACTGGGACGTGCGTGGCTAGAGAAAATCACGCTGGACTGGCCTGCAGTCTGCATGATGTCAAAAGGGGAGTCAGGTCTGACTGCAGTGTTAAACAAACATGCAGAACTCTTCAATGGGGAACTTGGGAGCATGAAAAAGATCAGCGCGAGACTGGACATTAAACCTGACAGCAAGCCGAAGTTTCACAAAGCCCGACCTGTACCCTATGCAATTAGGCCAAATGTTGAGGCTAACTTGGAGGCCTTAGTCGAGAATGGAGTCCTGGAGCCTGTGAGCATGAGCAAATGGGCCACACCCATTGTTCCTGTCCTGAAAAAGGATGGATCTGTTTGAATCTGCGGGGATTTTAAAGTGACTATTAACCCGGTGCTGTCTGCGGAACAGTACCCTCTTCCCCTCATTGATGATCTTTTTACGGGCCTGGCCGGAGGGCAAAAGTTCAGCAAAATAGACTTATGCCAGGCTTATCTACAAATGCATGTCGATGACAAATCAAAGGAGCTGCTGACAATTGTGACACACAAGAGGCTATACAGGTACTGCCGCCTTCCGTTTGGAATTACGTAGGCCCCTGCTCTATTCCAAAGGGCAATGGATCAGATTTTGAGTGGAATGCCAGGAGTCCAGTGCTACCTGGACGACATCCTTGTCACTGGGACAAATGAGGAGGATCATCTTCTAAGCTTGGATGCGACACTACAATGACTGAAAGAGTACGGACTCAGAGTTCATAAAGACAAATGTGAATTCTTTCAGTCTTCAGTTGAGTACCAGGGGCATGTGATTGACGCTACTGGCCTGCCTAAGGCGCCGTCAAAGGTCAAGGCGATCGTGGAGGCCCCAGCACCCCAGAATGTGAGCCAGTTACGTTCATTTCTGGGGCTACTTAACTACTATGGGAAGTTTATTCCAGACTTAGCAACATTGCTGAAGCCGTTACATCAGTTGCTATGTCAAGGCAAAACCTGGAAATGGACTGAACTGTACAACGAAGCTTTCGCCCAAGCAAAGAAAGCATTGCTGAAATCGGAGGGCCTGACACACTTCGACCCAAAGCTACCCGTGCAGCTAGCATGTGATGCGTCACCATATGGTGTGGGAGCAGTCATATCCCACATCATGCCTTCTGGTGAAGAGAAACCTATCGCCTTCGCATCACACACCTTGAACAAGGCCAAGAGTAACTATGCACAGATTGAGCATGAGGCCTTGGGAATCGTTTTTGGAATTCGAAAATTTCATCAGTACCTGTTTGGGAGAAGGTTCACACTCCTGATGGACCACCGTCCATTGACTTCAATCTTCGGGCTCCACACCGGAATTCCGTCTCTTGCTGCAAGCAGGATGCAAAGGTGGGCTTTACTGTTGTCAGGACACACATACGACATCAAATATCGCAAATCAGACTTGCACAGCAACGCAGACGGTCTCTCGAGGCTACCCTTGCCTGTTACTCCCCCAGAGCCTCGTCAGATAGACATCTTCTACTTTAGACAAGTGGAGGGAGCACCTGTCACGGCAGTTCAGGTGCGAAGGTACACCCGCAACGATCCAGTCCTGTCTGAGGTAATGGACGATGTCATTCAAGGGAGAGCTATAGGAGATTCTCCTAGTTTGAAACCTTACGTTTCAAAAAGAAATGAGCTCTCCGTCCAGGCAGGCTGTCTTCTTTGGGGATGCTGTGTCATCATTCTGCCACCTCTGAGGGAACCTATATTGCAACAACTTCATACAGGCCACAGTGGGATGGTTCGGATGAAGGAAATGGCAAGAAGCTTCTTCTGGTGGCCAGGTCTCGATGGAAATATTAAGGAGAAAGCCAAAACATGTTCCCCATGTCAAAGTGTCCGGAATGTTCCACAGCTGGCAACCCTACACCCCTGGGATTGCCTGCAGAAGTGTGGCAGTGAGTACATGCGAACTTCACCGGCCCTTTCGAAGAGAAGATGTTTATGGTGGTTGTGGACGCTCATAGCAAGTGGCCAGAGGTCGCTGTGATGAGGTCTACCACAGCAGAGAAAACAATTGAGAAACTTGGTGAGATGTTCAGCCGTTATGGCTCACCGGAACAACTCGTAAGTGACAACGGTCCACAATTTGTATCACAGGAGTTTGCAACCTTCCTGCATGTGAATGGTGTCCAACACATCAGGTCTGCGCCCTATCATCCCTCTACTAATGGCCTGGCAGAAAGGTTCATGCAAACTTTGAAGCATGCCTTGAAGGCATCGCAAGGTCAGGGCTCAATCCACCAACATCTGAACAGCTTCCTGTTGTCCTACAGGAACAAGCCGCATGCCACAACCAAAACTTCCCCTGCTTCGCTCATGATGAAGAGGCAGTTGCGGACAAGTTTTGACTTACTCAAACCTCCAAGGACAGAACAGGTTGTCCATTGTCAACAACAAGCTCAAGTTGAAAAGAGAGAGAAAAGAGCCAAGAAGAGATGGTTTCACCCTGGAGAGCATGTCCTAGCTCGAAACTACAACACTGGACCGAAATGGGTTCCTGCTACGGTGATCGCGCAGACGGGCCCTGTATCTTACACAGTTGAGACTGCCGAGGACGTCGTCTGGAGAAGACACGCAGATCAACTGTTGCTAGGAGCAGAGACAGCCACAGAGGCTCCAACGGCTGGTTGGCCTGAACTGTTTCCGGATGATACCGCAAACTCGCATCCTTTGCCACAGTGCTCTTCTCCAACACAGGAAGTCATAGAGGCTGTTCCACCTGTGCAAACTCCTGACTTTCGACTGACACAGGCACCTTCTCCATCCAGACCTTTGTCAATGCCTACTGCTGTGGAAGCCAGCGATGACCACTGGTACCCTGTCAGAGAGCGGCGGCCTCCAAGACGCTTGGATCTGTAGGCTTAGTGACTTACCCACAAGACTGGGGCAGAATAAACCCCAGGGTAAAGTCAGGGTTTGAGGCAGTCTACCTCTACCCTTGGTTAGTTGAGTGCATTGAAAGTAACTTACCTGTTGAGGAATAATGTGGACCTTTCATTTAAGAGGGGAGGAATATGTTATGTATTGTTTGTTCTCCTCCCACCTGCGGTGGCGCTGTCACAGCAGATACATGGTTGGGTGTTCTCTTGGTTAAGTTTAGCTCTCTTTGTTCGGAACTCTCCAGAACTTTCCTTTCCTTCCTGAATAAAGCACTTCATGTTTGAATCTCTGAGTTCTGAGTCCTAATTGTGTCTAGGTAGAAAGGTACCGACACAACACTTTTTATATACCTGTAGAAGCTCTTACTATCTGTTTTAATGTTTCTTTCCAGTTTACTCTCATAATTCATCTTCTCTCTTAACGGGGCGGTAAGGCTGCCAACGGCTTATTGAGGCCGTTTACATCAGGCGAAGCAATGATACCCAACCCCCCTATGCATACAAGAGCGATGTAGGTGGACTTCTTTACTAATTTTTTCCCCCTTTCCATTCATTTATCAATCTTCTTGGGGAAAAGTCTTGCCTATGCTTAGTGATTCCTGCAGACTGTGACCAAGAACTCGTTCTCTGTGATATCAGAGCCATTTCTGGCTTCTACACGATGTTGCTGCTCTGTGAGTGGGAATTCCTGATCTCTCAAAACTATTGGGAGAATTCCTGCTCACAGCAGTGTTCTATTCCCAGAGCAGCAGCAACATCAGGCAAGGGCTAGGAGTAGTGCGGAGGGGCAGAGCTGGGAGCAGCTCTCGGGAGCGGAGCTGAGCATGGCCCTGAATTGCAAAGCCCAGAACGGCACAGATTTTCTTCGACAAATACAGAGAAGTGGACCCAGACCTCAAAACATTGTTTTTCAATGTCAAATGCAGACAGTTGACATCTATGGAAATGGAAAGTGTTCAGTTCCCCAACATAAAAATCCCACACCTTTATTCACAACATAAAGATATTCCAGAGTGATACCACTAAATAGTTCAGTCATTATTTTTAAATTCAGGAAATTAGATTTATGATTTTAATGCATCTGTGTGGAATGTGTGATTTATTATTTTCTACTGTACGCTACACTGCATGGTACAGTCCCAAAGGAGATTAGAGTTGATAACCACTGTCTATAGCCAGTATTTATCTGACCAAAATACTTTCTTGACATGAAACTGCACCAGTAGCTGAACTAGAAGGTCAGGTTACTGAAGGAATTGTCAGAGTTAAAGGATATGCTGATTTATCAACTTTTGAGAAGCTGCTAAAATTTTCCAGAACTCAACACAACCCCTGCCCTGTCCTCGATCTAAGGCCCATATCACAGTGGTTTCTGATGTCTGGTTCAATACATTTATCTTTCTTTTAAGGTTCAAACTACGGTCTCTTCAGCCTGACAGAGAGGAAACAGCTTAACTGTTGTGTTAAAATCCAGTTCAAAATATATACGAACCAAATATATGTGTTCCATAATCACTGGAATCTCTGTATTTAATTAACTACCCCATTTATTGTCTGCTCCAGATTGTTTTGCTATAATTAGAAAAAGGTATAAATAAGAACATTAAGAAAGCGGGTTTGTCCCTTGGGATGGAATGGAATTAATAACAAAGCAAAGTAAATTACTTCTTTTGAATGTGCTATCTGGTGTCACTGACTTCAAACCAAGTGTTCAGATGGTGTTCCAGAGAATCTACCCACAGTTAATCGCGGATGAGAAAAATAATTAAAGTCAGACTACATCCGTCAAATAATCGAAGCAATTAAATGTGAGATTATGATCAGGTGCACTCCCTAGCCAACATCTTTGTCTGTAACACAACAAATTGGGTGCCAAAATTCCTTGGGTGAGGATCCCAGGGGTTATGCTGGGAGTACACCCGCCAGTCGCTTCCAATGCTGACTCCACCAGAGTTTGTGAAGTCAGTGGGAGAGCCCTTCATTTGCATGGGGAAGATGGGTGCAAGTGCCACAATGGTAGCATCTCCGGCTACCACCTGCCCCATGTGGCTGGTAAATCCAGTGCCTATAGGCCATGGGAAGTGGTTGCCTGATCCCAGCCATGTCCTCCTTGGCCCTCTGTGTAAGGGGGATAATCAGTAAATATTTTTAAAAATGACTATCCTTTGGGGCTCCAGACAACTTTCCTGGCCTGGAGCACCACTTTTCACCCATCCTGAGGCCGGTGCATTCTGTGTACCGTCCTCCACAGATACACTGGGTCCCAACTGAACCAGACTTGCAGGGACTGCCGTATTGGGACCCCTGAGGACATGTGCTTTGTAAGAGGCAGGGAGAGGTTCTGCCCCTCACAAAGCAAGTCAGAAACTCCTGAAAGCGGCGGAGACACAGCACAAGCAAAATTACAGTGGGAGACCAGCGGATCCTCCTCAGAATTCTTTTGATGAAGTTACAAATGCTATAAAAATAATTTTACCTTATGTCCTCCGATTTCCCCACAAAATTTGAACCAGCTAAACAGGAAGGCCCTGCACTCAATTGCTCAGTCAGAGTGGCAGTAGAAATGCTACCCAAGCACCTCTGGGAACACAAGAACAGGAGCAGGCTATTCAGCTTCTTCAGCCTGTAGCATAATTGAATTAGATCGTGGCTGATCGGTACCTCAAATCCCTTGGCTGGAAGGGGCAGAATTAATCAAAGTTCCTACTGCTGACCACTATCCAATGGCTACTACTAGAAAGTGTGGATGTCACGTGGGTGGGAATAGAGCTCAGCTATGATGCCCTCTATGGATAAATCACCTGCCAACACTCACTTGTGGCTCACACATGAAACATAGAAACATAGAAACATAGAGATAGGAACAGGAGTAGGCCATTCGGCCCTTCGAGCCTGCTCCGCCATTCAATGAGATCATGGCTGATCTTCGTCTGAGATCATAGCTGATCTTACCAGTTCAGTACCCCGTCCCCGCCTTTTCTCCGTAACCCTTAATCCCCTTAGCCTTCAGAAATATATCCAATTCTCTCTTGAAAATATTTATTGAATTAGCCTTCACAGCCCTCTGTGGCAGGGAATTCCACAGGCTCACCACTCTTTGAGTGAAGAAATTCTTCCTCATCTCTGTTTTAAATGATTTGCCCGCTATTTTTAGACTGTGGCCCCTGGTTCTGTGCTCCCCGGCCATTGGAAACATTCTCTCTGAATTCAGCCTGTCCAGGCCTGCCATAATTTTATATGTTTCGATGAGATCCCCTCTCAATCTTCTAAACTCCAGTGAGTACAAGCCCAAACTATTTAATCTCTCTTCGTAGGTCATTCCCGCCATTCCAGGTATCAGCCTGGTGAATCGCCGTTGCACTCTTTCCATGGCAAGAACATCCTTCCGCAGATGGGGCGACCAAAACTGTACACAATACTCCAGATGCGGTCTCACCAGCACCTTGTACAGCTGTAGTAAGGTATCCCTATTCCTATACTCGAACCCCCTTGATATGAAGGCCAACATACCATTTGCCCTCTTAATCGCCTGTTGCACCTGCATGCTCTCCTTCAGTGACTGGTGCACAAGAACACCCAGGTCCCTCTGCACTTCCCCATCTCCCAATCTATTGCCATTTAGATAATAATCTACCCTCCTGTTTTTACCCCCAAAGTGGATAACCTCGCATTTATCCACATTATAGTGCATCTGCCACGTATCCGCCCATTCCCCCAACCTGTCCAAATCGCACTGTAGCCTCCTGACATCCTCATCAGAGCCCACCCCTCCTCCTAGTTTAGTGTCGTCAGCGAATTTGGAAATATTGCATCCAATTCCCTGATCCAGATCATTTATATATATTGTGAACAGCTGGGGTCCCAGGACAGATCCTTGCGGCACCCCGCTGGTCACTGCCTGCCACTCCGAAAACGAGCCGTTTATTCCAACTCTCTGTTTTCTATCTGCCAGCCAGTTCTCTATCCACGTTAATACTTTGCCCCCAATTCCATGAGCCTTAATTTTGCATGATAATCTTTTGTGTGGAACCTTATCGAAGGCTTTCTGGAAGTCAAGGTACACCACATCCACTGGCTCTCCCCCATCTATTTTACCAGTTACTTCCTCAAAAAATTCCAGCAGATTAGTCAAACACGATTTACCCTTTGTAAATCCATGTTGACTCTGTCCGATCCTTTCCCCATTTGTCAAGTGCTCCGCTATTTTATCCTTAATAATGGACTCTAGCATTTTGCCCACAACCGATGTAAGGCTTACTGGTCTATAATTCCCTGCTTTCTCTCTACCCCCCTTTTTAAATATTGGGGTAACATTAGCTACCCTCCAATCCACGGGTACTGTTCCCGAGTCAATGGAGTTCCGGAAGATGATCCTTAGAGCATCTGCTATCTCCAGGGCCACCTCCTTAAGAATAGCCTATTGGATGAGGTATTGAAAGTAACTGTACCCCAGTTTCAGTCAGCATCTTCAGGGGAGGAAGAATAACTTACACATCTCTTAAATTAGTAGACAGGCCTAACTAAGGTCTTGTACAGATCAACACTTCTTCCTTGCTTTTGGGTATGGGGCAAAATTGGGTAGCGCCCTCGTGTCTGAAATTCACTGGTAGTGCCCCAAGAGGGAGGCGGGGCACTACTGGAAGCCTTCCCCCTCCCTCTTGGGGTGCTGCGAGTGAATATCGCGGCACTATGTGCTGCAGCTCCACACAGCACGTCGCGCCGCAGTACTACAGACCTTCCTCCCCTTATTAAAGGGGAGGGGCCATGCGCAGCGTGACCCGGGGCCCAGCTGGGCCACCAGGGATCGGGGTGCCGGCAAAAGAGTCCAGCACTCAAGAGGAGGGCCGGGCTCACGGAGCGCAGCTGGCACCCCGTGGGGGGGCTTTACAGGAGGCCAGGGACAGCAACGGGGGCAAGTGCTGGCAAGCAGTAGGCAACAAAAATAGCCGCCCGGTACTCCCCTTTAATTTGCGTCGCCCCGGATGCAGGTAGACCCCCCTGACCCTGTCGGACATAGCGTCTGGCAGTAAGTCAGGGGGCGCTACCAAAGATCGCGGCCAGGGAGCGAGCGGGGCGCTGTGCATGGCGATGATCCAGAGATGTAGCGCCGCGGGGCACTAACGGTTGCCGCTGCAGTTAACCTCCCACTGAATTTCGTGGGGGGCGTTAGCGGTGCCGCGCCCGGGCGCGAGTTGCTTTGCATCCCATTAGTGCCCTCTTTAGATACAAAACCAAGGAGAACATTTTCCTTTTTCATGGCTTAATTTACTTGTGCTGCCAACTTTAATCACCTGTGTGTCTGCACACCAATGCCCTGCTGCTCCATTTACAATCTCAATAATTAAGATGTCTTTGCATTCCCTTTTGTTATTTCTATAATTTGTTATTTTATATTGTTTACATTGAACTGCAGCTTCCACCTATCTGCCCGTCCTGCTGGCCTATCAAGGTCATAGAGTCATAGGGCGCAATCTTGCCAGCCCTGGGGAGGTGGGTATGGAGGCGGGACTGCCAGGAAAATGGCAGAATTTGGGGGCGGGTGCCCAACCTGCCTCCGTGCCATCTTCCCAGGAGGCGGGTAGCCGTCCCGCCTCGGGTCCCGTCTCCTTGGAGGTGGGAAGGGATTAAATAGGAGAAAATAGGATTATCCCCTTTTTGCCCTCACAAGTGCAGGCTTCCCGAAGGCTCCGAAACCCACCAGGTCAGTGAGGCGAGTAGTGGGTCTGCGGGGGTCGGGGGGTGCAAAGGTGTGCTGTGAAGGTAAGTGATGGGTGCAAGTGTGGAGAAGTGAGTATCTGAGGTAAGTGCAAAGTGTTAGTAAAAGTGTACTTACCTTTGTTTTTTCCTGCAGGCTTCAGTCAGTGTGTATGCGGAGAGTCTCGCACCTCCGCGTTGGAGATGACAGATGACTGTTGCATTCTCCAATGCAACAACCATCTCATTTCTGCAAAAGAAAGAGGTTTTGATGTCAGAATGTCACTGATGACAATTCATCTGTCAAACATTTTTGATCGATGAAACGTCATACGTTGACGTTCTCTGCAACCGACTTTCCCTTAATTGGGCTGCTAAGCCCACTGGGCGGACTTAACAAGGTCAATCAAGGGAAAATAGCGTGAGTTGGCTAAAAGTTGTTGGAGGTGGGACTGAAACCTGACAAGTGGGAGACCCGCCTCCAAAAGCTCCCCATTGGCAAAATCACCCCCATAGAGTCATAACAGTGCAGAAGGAGGCCATTCGGCCCATCGAGCCCATGCCAGCTCTCTGTAGAGCAATCCAGTCAGTCCCATTCCCCCGCTCTATCCCCGTAGTGCTGCAAGGTTATTTCCCTCAAGTGCCTATCCAGTTTACTCTTGAAAACATGGAGTGTCTCCACTTCCACCACTTCCATTGGCAGTGAATTCCAGGTCATCACCACTCGCTGCGTAAAAAAGTTTTTCCTCACATTCCCCCTGTATCTCTTGCCCAAAACCTTCAATCTGTGTCCCCCAGCCCTTGTACCATCAACTAGTGGGAACAGCCTTTCCCCATCTAGCCTATCCAAACCTGTCATAATCTTGTACACCTCTATCAAATCACCCCTCAACCTCCTTTGCTCTAATGAAAACAAATCCAGCTTCTCCAACCTGTCCTTGTAGCTAAGATCCCCCATCCCCGTAACCATTCTGATAAATCTCCTCTGCACCCTCTCAAGTGCCTTCACATCCTTCCTAAAGTGTGGTGACCAGAACTGGAAGCAATACTCCAGTTGTGGCCTAACCAGCACTTTATAAAGGTTCAGCATAACTTCTCTACTTTTGTACTCAATACCTCTATTTATGAAGCCCAATATCCCATATGATTTGCTAACCACTCTCTCAATATGTCCCTCCACCTTTAGGGACCTATGCACAATAACTTCCAGGTCCCTCTGTCCCTGCAAACTCTTTAAAACTGTGCCATTAAGTGTATATTGCCTCTCCCTTTCCCTTCTGCCAAAATGCATCACCTCACACATCTCTGTATTAAATGCCATCTGCCACTTGTCTGCCCAGTCTGCTAGCCTTTCTATGTCCTGTTGCAGTCAATTGGTATCATATCACTGTTTGTCACACCCTCAAGTTTGGTGTCATCGGCAAATTTAGAAATTCTACACTGTATTCCAATATCCAGGTCATTTATATATATCAAAAAAAGCAGTGGCTCCAGCACTGAGCCTTGGGGAACACCACTGTCTACCATCCTCCAATCTGAAAAACAGCCATTTACCACAACTCACTGTTTTCTGTCCTTAAGCCAATTCTTTATCCAAGCTGCCACTGACCCACCTATTCCATGAGCTTCAATTTTGTTAACCAGCCTTCTATGTGGTACTTTGTCAAACGCCTTTCGAAAATCCATGTAGACAACATCCATTGCATTCCCTTCACATGCCTGGATGAGTGCAGCTGCAACAACACTCAAGAAGCTCGACACCATCCAGGACAAAACAGTCTCTTTGATTGGCACCCCATCCGCCACCTTAAACATTCACTCCCTCCACCACCGGCATACCATGGCTGCAGTGTGTACCATCTACAAGATGCACTGCAGCAACTCACCAAGGCTTCTTCGATAGCACCTCCCAAACCCGTGACCTCTTCCACCTAGAAGGACAAGGGCAGCAGGTGCATGGGAACATCATCACCTCCAAGTTCCCCTCCAAGTCACACACCATCCTGACTTAGAAGTATATCGCCGATCCTTCAGCGTCGCTGGGTCAAAATTCTGGAACTCCCTACCTAACAGCACTGTGGGAGTACCTTTACCACACGGACTGCAGTGGTTCAAGAAGGCGGCTCACCACCACCTTCCCAAGGGTAACTAGGGATGGGCAATAAATGCTGGCCTTGCCAGCAATGCCCAGATCTCATAAACAAATAATTAAAAAAAAATCCTCGTTACTTCATCAAAAAATTCAATTAGATTAGTCAAACATGTCCTCCCACAAATTTTTATATTCTTCATCTCAATTTGCTGTACCCTCCACCCCCCCGCACCACCCCCACCCCCGCAACCCCGTAGTGTGGGGTCCTCAGCCAACTTCAAGGTAACTCCCTCTATTTCCTAAATCCGGATTATTTAGTAAATAAGACAACACCATTTACCATATCTTTTTAACCTGAATAGCCTAGCAATCCAGAGGTTGTGAGCTCAAATCCCATAATGGCAAGTAGTAAAATGGAATTCAATTATTCTGGTGGGCTGGCATCAAATAAAATAATCGCGAAAGCTGGTGGATTGTTGTAAAAAGCCTAATGGTTCGCTAATGGCCTTCAGAGAAGAGATATGTCATTTCTACCTAGTCTGACTTACATGTGACTCCAGTCACTATATGGTTAAATTTTAATGCCCTCAGTGTAACTGCTTTCTAACCATCTCTCTCTCCATATGGCCACATTCTCTTTAAATCTATGTTTCATTATTTTCTCTTCTTATCAAATGCTTTTTGAAAATATAAACCACATCCACTTCACTTTCTTTATCTATCACCTTGTTATTTCAAGCACAACCTATCATATTTTTATATATTTTTTATCCACACTTTTTGTTTGTGCCTTTTCCTTTTTTTCTCTCCCACATGGCAGCTGTCTTTCATTCTGCCAGCGCATTTCACACTTCATCTAGAGCCATCCATTGTCTCTTTACCTGTCCTATTACCATCTCGTCTCGCCTTGAATATCTCTTAATGTCTCTTCACCTCTCACAGGCCTTCCCTTTTGTTCTTTCATCCCCTCCCCCATTTCCCAGCCCCCAAACTTGCTTTTTAATCTGTTTCATTTCCTGCTTTTTTCTCAGTTCTGATGAAGGGTCTTCGACCTGAAACATTAACTCTGTTTCTCTCTCCATGGATGTTGCCTGGCCTGCTGAGTTTTTCCAGCGTTTTCTGTTGTTATTTTGGATTTCCAGCATCCGCAGTATTTTGCTATTGTAACTTTTAGAAATCTGTGCTTTACTAGTCCTGATTAGCTCATGTTTCTCCAAGTGCTTAGTAATGTCGCCTCATAATTTAGACTCTACAACACAACTTGCATTTATATAAATGCCTTTAATGTAAAAAATCGCTCAAGGTGCTTCACAAATAGAAATAGGAAAGGGAACAAAGGAGAAGATTAAAGGCATGACTAAAAGCTTGCTTGAATATGTTTTAAATGTGGAGGAAAAAGTGGAATTATAGATGGTTTTAGGGAGGGTGTTTAAAAGAGTATGGTCAACTTGGCTGAAGGCTCTGCCACCACTGGTGGAATGAATGGAGGACAGGATGCAGAACTACTCTGGTAGTTTATTAACAGCTAGCCCGTAAGACTAGCTGACCTACTCCTATCTTCTATTTTGAAGAGGGAAGTCAAATTTGCCACCTTCTAGTGCTTTGGCACACTTTTTTAAGGCACATGGGATTGGGGGCAAGGTACTGACTTGGATAGAGAACTGGTTGGCAGACAGGAAGCAAAGAGTTGGAATAAACAGGTCTTTTTCCGAGTGGCAGGCAGTGACTAGTGGGGTACCGCAGGGATCGGTGGTAGAACACCAGCTATTCACAATATATATTAATGATCTAGACGAGGGAACTAGATGTAATATCTTTAAACAACCCTTCCAGGTGAAACAGCAATGTACTTGTACTTCTTGCAATTTAATATATTGTATTCGCTGCTCACGATACAGTCTCCTCTACATTGGGGAGACCAAACGCAGATTGGGTGACCGCTTTGCGGAACACCTCTGTTCAGTCCGTACGGGTGACCCTGAGCTTCCGGTCGCCTGTCACTTTAATTCACCACTTCACTCCCACTCTGATCTCTCTGTCCTCGGGCTATTGCATTGTTCCAATGAAGCTCAACATAAGCTCAAGGAACAGCACCTCATCTTTCGATTGGGCACTTTGCAGCCTGCCGGACTCAACATTGAGTTCAACAATTTCAGATAATTATCCCTGCCCCCATTTTTCATGCAGTATGATTTTTGTCATTCCCATTTGCAACATTTTATCTTTCCTGCCTCTTACAAAAGTACAGGATGTTCTTTCTACTCCTTCCTCCCCTCCTAACCCCCGTCTCTGCACCTCCTTAATATCTGTTACATCTCCAGCTTTTTCCAGTTCTGATGAAGTGTCCCAGACCTGAAACGTTTACTCTGTTTCTCTCTCCACGGATGCTGCCTGGCCTGCTGAGTATTTCCAGCATTTTCTGTTGTTATTTTAGATGTAATATCTCCAAGTTTGCAGACGACACAAAGCTGGGTGGGCATGTGTGCTGTGAGGAAGATGCCGAGAAACTCCAGTATGATTTGGACAGGTTGTCTGATTGGGCAGATGCATGGCAGATGCAGTATAATGTGGATAAATGCGAGGTTATCCACTTTGATGGCAAAAACAGGAAGGCAGATTATTATCTGAATTGCAATAGATTGGGAGAAGGGGAAGTGCAACGAGACCTGGGTGTCCTTGTGCACCAGTCGCTGAAGGTAAGCATGCAGGTGCAGCAGGCGGTTAAGAAGGCAAATGGTATGTTGGCCTTTGTAGCGAGAGGGTTCGAGTACAGGAACAAGGATGTCTTGCTGCAGTTGTACAGGGCCTTGGTGAGACCACACCTTGAGTATTGTGTGCAGTTTTGGTTGCCTTATCTGAGGATGGATGTTCTTGCCATGGAGGGAGTGCAGTGAAGATTCACCAGACTGATACCTGGGATGGCAGGAATGACGTATGAGGAGAGATTGGGTTGATTGGGCTTATACTCGCTGGAGTTTAGAAGAATGAGAGGGGATCTCATTGAAACTTATAAAATTCTAACAGGACTAGACAGACTAGAGGCAGGAAGGATGTTTCCGATGGCCGGGGAGTCCAGAGCCAGGGGTCACAGTCTAAGGATAAGGGGTAAGCCATTTAGGACTGAAATGAGGAGGAATTTCTTCACCGAGAGAGTGGTGAACCTGTGGAATTCTCTACCACAGAAGGCAGTTGAGGCCAATTCATTAAATATATTCAAGAAGGAGTTAGATATATTTCTTAAGGCTAAAGAGATCAAGGGATATGGGGAGAAGGCAGGGACAGGGTACTGAACTTGAATGATCAGCCATGATCGCATTGAATGGTGGAGCAGGCTCGAGGGGCCGAATGGCCTACTCCTGCTCCTATCTTCTATGTTTCTATGTTTCTAGGTTTCCTTTTCACAGAATTTTGTAAAGGTGTAGTCAGAGGGTTGAAAAATTGGACACCACTGCACCCGTTTTTCAGGCACAAAATGGGGCCACAAAGCACCGATTTCATGGTGCTGTCTCATGCGCTCCAAGGACACCTGAAATACGTCCGACCCCTAATTGGGGGCAAACTTGGAGGACTCACCTGATGCTGCCTCCAACCGCAGCGCCAGCTTCATGATAATGTGGCCTAATATCCTGGGCTCCTTGGACATAACCATTTGTACATGGTTGAATAATGCTGCGTGGGGTTGGGGGGAGCAGGAGGATTGGGGTATTGTGATCCCAAAAGTGGGCACTCCCAAATTTAACCCACTATGCCTTTATTTATAACATCCAAAATTCTATTGTTTTTTTATGGCCTTATCTACATGCATTAGTAGGAAATTAAGTATTTTAGCTCCCGAGATCTCTGTTCATTAACACCCTGCAGTGCCTTTCATTGAGTATATATTCCCATTTCTTGTTTTTGCTTCCAAAATATACTATCTCACACTTCTTCACATTAAATTCCAGCTGCCATCTATCTGGCCATTCTGCTTATCTGCACGATAAAGAATTTTTTACATCTAGAGAATTAGTAGTTTTTATCCAGATCACAGAGTACTTTGCTTTAACTGCCTTAATTATTAATACTCCTTTAGTGACCCCACATTATTATGGTTAAAAAAAGACAACTGGAACTGCTCAGACCATAAGTATGTAAGGAACTTTGGAAGGAGAAAAGACTATTTAGCCCATCAAGACCATTCTTTCTATAAACTGCATCCAATGCAACTCTATCATGGATTCTACTCCACCCATTTAATCATGTGCTAAGCTTCAGGTGGATAAAGTATATTTATGGAGGTGGATTCAAAACTAGGAAGTAATTGAAAGATTTCATAATTGTTGATGGGGGCCATTACAAAGAGTCTAAGGTTCTTCTGCTTCAAATCTCTTGGTTTCTTTAACTAACTAGATGATAAGCAACTATTAGACATTGTTTAGACAATGTAATTTACACTGAATTCAAATTTCATAAGTGTCAACTTGGCTCAGTTAGTAGCACAGTCACTTCTGAATCAGAGCTTGTGCATTTTATTTATTCGTTCTGAGATGTGGGCGCCGCTCATTTATTGTCCATCCCTGCACTATCAATGCTATCCTTTGAATGAGACATTAAATCGAGGCCCCACCTGTCTGTTCAGGTGGATGTTAAAGATCCCATTTCATAATCTGAAGAAGATCAGGGAGAACACCAACTCTACCAGCTTCCCAGTAACAATTTTTTCTTAAGGAAAATGACAGTAAAGTGTGCCTCTGATACTTTTATTGAGAAAAATTTAGATTACAAGGTGCAATGGCATTCAGGGCCCTACAGGTGCCTTTAATCTGGTAAACAATGAACATTTACTAGAGTTTTTTCTAATACTTCAGTGCCAAAATACCATACTTGAAATGGGCCTGGTGAGAAGAGGGAAAGGTGATGGTGATGCATCGTAAAAGGATAGGCTTGTTAGACCCAATAGACTTTTGCTGCTCCTACAAATTCTTACTTTCTTATAACATGATGGAGTTAGGTACAAAACAGAACAAAATAACACAACATAGCTGCTTATATGGCTACAGTAATTTCTACAGCTTGGTGTTTTAGTGTTGACTGATTCTGTCTGTTAGTGGATCTATTCAAATACAACCCTTGAAACTGGATGGCAATGTTCCTTTAAAGGATATCTAATTTCTTTCCATTCAATTAACTTTGTTGTCACATGGAGAATTATAATACTAAGATAGATCTTTAACATGTGCAAATTATTGGAAAGTAAAACTCAGGTTTGCTCTGTTAAAGAGCCAAAGAGCTAAGAGATGTCGAGTGAGTGACTACAGGTAAATTTTGAAATGACTTATTACATGTTGGTCTGAAAAGCTCCTACTTTTGAATGGCTCCCTTGTCTAAGGTTAACAACCAATTTTAAATGGCTGTCTTATGCTTGAAATATTTTTACCACTCTGTGGGGATTGTTCATGTAGTCATTCATTTTATGGCTGAGGTTTGCCCTTCTACCACTTAATTAGCTTGCTCAATGTGAGTACCAGCAGGAGTCAGGATGTGATAGCATGCAGCTTATGCAGGAAATGTGAGAGTTGGATGTGTATTGTACCCATAACAAATGTTATCATTAGATGATTGTTAGGCAAATAACCTTGGAAAAGGCATTACTTTAATTTGTGGAGGCCTACAGGCTATGCTAGTTATATCACATTGCATGCAGCAGGGATTATTGTGTACAAACTACATGCTGGGAACTCTGCAGTATAGAATGAACTATGTTAGGGAATGATCCAGATGATTCCTTGATAATCACCTCAATACAACAATCATTTTAGCTTCTTGATACTGTTGTCAGCATAATTTGTCTGTTCGTGGTGGATATTTTTATACAGAGAGGGACTGAAAATGGCAATACGAGCCTCCCTCAATGACTCAATGGTCAAATACAATAATGTGGTGTGGAACTAAGCAATATGGTGTCAGTTTTGATTCCTGATCTATGCTAATTTAATTGAGGGTTAGGGTAGCCCAGTAGTGATCATAACAATTAGCCGCAGTAACACCAGGACTAAGAAAACAGAAGAAATCAACCAGAGTTCCTATTCCTGACTACTATCTAGTGACAGCAGTTGTTGAAAAGTTCACCTGTGGATTGGTGAGGTGAAGATCAGTCTTTTCTATTGCATTGCTCCATGGTCAAGTAAGCCTGGTCAGCACTCACAGTCCAGGCTTAATGATTAAGAGTGGTCACTTGGGCAAGGAACCATATCCCAGGGGAGGGGAGAGAAAAGGGCAAAAAGCTGTGGAAAAACCAATGAATGAACAGATACCAAGGAATCATCTGAGTGTATCTTCTTGCTCTTCTCAGTTCTTACCTCGACACTAAAGGGGTCATTTTTAGACTTTGAGCTCTTGGCAAAGAGCCTTACCTGCCGGGAGCACATATTGGAAGTTTCGATTCGTGCTGTGCAGCATCTGGCAGCTATTAGATTTAAACAGTTGGAAAATTATACACAGTGCTCACCCCTATTTCCAATATGCCTTCCCAGCAGGGGAGTATCTCCGTCAAAAGCAGAAAATTACCCTTAAATAAGATTACTTTAGCATCTTTGGCATTCATTTATGTCGGTGCAATGCTTTGGATTTTTTGGAGTATGCTACAATGGAAACCATGGTTTCTGTCTCTGCTTCTCACGTTCTATTATAAGATTAGTGTTAGATGCTCATAGAAAGATCTATTCCCTTAAAGCTCTTTCCAGTGGAATATAATTATCATGCACTGTCAAAACAGTTCTTTCATACAAGATGGAGTTAAGTGACATTGTAATGCTTTTATAACTCATTTCAATTATTTTTTACTATCCTCCAAAAATAACAAATATATTAATTAACAAAATAATGGAAAATGACACTATAAGGGATGTTTACTTTTCCTCCCCCTGTCCTTGCTGCCATGTCAGAAAATAAAAATGTCTGAAAGAGCTGCAGGGAGTTGACTGTGAAATAACATCTTCTCCTCAATAGAAGGAAGGATTCATTATTAAATCCCCTCTCGCGTGTAATTTATTTTGTTCCTTTCTCACTTAGATTTTCCCAATTACTCAGTCAAAAGGTCAGGCAAGCAACCTCCTTAGAGTCATAGGGGGAGAAATTCGGTATCGCCCATTTTGAGGCGCGAATATCGGCCCGGCGCAAATTATCGCCGCCGGCTGCAAAATTCGCCTCTCTTGCCCCTGGAGGTGATTGGAGCGCTAAATCAGGCGCTACACAACTCTCTTAAGGTGCTAAGCCTGAGGAGCGAGGCGCTACCTCAGAGGGCGGGCGCAGCGCAGGTGCTGTCAGTTAGCGATTGAACACAGACACACTGGCGCCGGCCAGTTCTTAAAGGGGAGGGTCGATCTTGCTCTGCAGCCATGCCCTGCTCACTGGAGCCTTGATTCTCGGCCTGGACAGACCTGTGGCGAAATCTTCCAGCCAGGGTCTATGGAGAGGGCCAGGGAGTGAGCACAGTGCTTCAGCGAGCGTGCCTTGGAGGCTCTGGTTGGCGCGGTGGAGCGCAGAAGATCTCCACTGTACCCAGAGAGTGACAGGAGGCCTTTGCCAAGCGAATACAGAAAAGCGTGGAGGGAGATGGCTCACAGAGTGACCTCAAGCAGCATGGTGCCTAGGACCCCTGCGCAATGCAGGAAAAAGTTCAACAACCTCACTCGGGTCGTCAGGGTGAGTGCCTTTTTTCAAAACCTCCTCATCCCTCCATCTCCACCTCACTTTATGGCCAGAGGGTCTTGAAAGCCCCAATGCCCAGCATTCATCCAACACCTATGGCCATTTCATGAAACACATTCCACACTTTGCATACAGTAAGGGCTATTCAACCATGGGAGGCATTTCAGGCAAGATCATGGCTGCATACAGTAAGGGCTATTCGACCATGGGAGGCATTTCAGGCAAGATCATGGCTGCATACAGTAAGGGTTATTTAACCATGGGAGGCATTTCAGGCAAGATCATGGCTGCATACAGGAAGGGCTATTCAACCATGGGAGGCATTTCAGGCAAGATCATGGCTGCATATTTGCTCAGAAGCCGTCCTTTTTCTTGCAGGCCAAGCTGGCTCATAATAGGAGACAGCAGCAATGGACCGATGGAGGGCGGCCTCACCTTCAAGCCCTCAGCAATCTGGAGCAGCGCGTCCACAGGGTTGTGGCAAGCCGGATGCTTGGTCCCGTCGCCACTGGAGATGCCGACCCCCTTCTGGCCAGCAATGGTAAGGTCATCACCCTTTTGTCCTCTCTCCTTCCACTTGTTCCTCACAACAGCAGCCTTTGACACTTTCAATCCAAATCAGTACATCGCTGCACTCATGTCTCCCTTGCTGCCACCCTGTCCTCACACTAAAGCCACACTTGTACCTCCCTGCTTTCAGATGGTGATTCACCAGGTGAGGATTCGGGCCCTCAAGCTGCCATTGGGAGTGAAGCTGAAGGCGAGGAGGAAGTGGAAGCTGGACCATCAGCGCAACCCTCTGCTGAGGCAGCCCATGCCCATACTGGGGACACGATTTCCCTGGAGGGGAGCGGAGGGGAATGGTCTGATGAGGGTGAAGCTCCAGGACCCAGCGGGCTGCAGCAACGCGAGGGGGTTAGGGAAGCTCGGGGGCCTTCTCCCCGGATGGAGAGTGTAGCCTCGAGTCCTGCTGCACTGAACGCAGACAAGGAGCAGGTCCTTGCTGAAATGAGCGCCCAGGTGGAGCAAAGGCACACTGAGCTCATGGCTGCAGTGGCAAGGATGCCCGAATCCATTGAATCACTGGCAAGGAGTGTGGAGCACTTCGCTGGAGCACAGGCGGCTGCCACGCAAATGCTAAATGCTGCAATGCAGTCAGTGGCTGGTCTCATGCAAACACAGATTGAGGTCACGCGAGCACTGACTGCTGCCACCCTCGCTGGATTGGGCAGATGTCCCCGGGGCTCTCTCCGCACCGCAGCAGGCCAGCAATCTGTGCTCCAGCAGATTACTCCGCATGCTGAGGTGCTGCCCCGTCGGAGTGCCAGTGTGTCGGTCGAGCAGGGAGTTGCTGTCCTTGCTCAAGATGACAGCATTCCTGCTGCCAACACTGTCACTTCTCCACTGCAGCTGCCACCACCTATAGGACAGACTGCTGGCGCCCATGCAGAGTTGGAGCAGTCAGCAGCCGGGCCCTCCAGGCCCAGAGCTGGCCCAGGCCGTCCCTCAAGGGCATCTGCAGTCTCAGTTTCTGACACTCAGCAGCCTCCCCCCAGCCTTGCTGCAGCCACTGGGGTCCCATTACGGAGGAGCTGCAGGGTGGGAAGGGGGCAATTTCGCAAGGGAGGCAGATCACCCTCGAAGGGCAAAAAGTAGGAGATGTCGTAAAAAATGTATTTCATTGTTTTATTGAAGGCCGAGGGTCGTGGTCAAATTTTTGTTACTGTTTTGGACATTGTCTCCAGGTTGTGAGAGCCAGTTATGTGAATGACTGTTTTTTGGTGTTTCTTTCTATTACTTTGTCATGCGGAAATGAGACACAGTTTGGGAAATAAAGAAGTGTCTGTAATCAAAATGTGCATGTTTGGTCTTTGCACTCATTGTTGCCTTGACCGGCTTAGGGGTTGCGGGATGGTTTCATTCAGGTTGTTTGAATGGCAGAAGCCATTCCCTCAGAGGGGGCCTAGAAGCAACTTGCTATGAGCCTTTGACGGACGGCCCTTCCACTTTGTGCCTCCCTCCCGCCTTGGTGCTGCTGATGACCATCCTCCTCATCCTCCTCCTCCTCTGCTGGTGCTCCAATGTCTGGTGGCATTGGCTGGGTCCTGAGGATTGCCAGGTTATGCAGCATGCAGCACACAACAATGAAGTGGGAGACTCGCTCAGGTGAGTACTGCAGGGCTCCTCCAGAATTGTCCAGACAGCGGAACCATTGCTTGAGCATGCCGATTGTGTGCTCAACGATGTTCCTGGTAGCTTGATGGCTCTCATTGTATCGTAGCTCAGCAGGGGTGCTGGGCGAACGGAGTGGGGTCATCAGCCAGGTGCACACAGGATATCCCTTGTCCCCGAGAAGCCAACCTCCTGGTTGAAGCGGTGCCTCAAAAAGGTCTGCCACAGAAGTCTGGCGCAGGATGAAGGCATCGTGGCTGCTGCCTGGAAAGTGGCCATTGACAGCGAGTATCAGCTGTCTGTGGTCACAGACCAACTGGACGTTCAAGTAATGGAAGCCCTTTCAGTTGCGGAAATCCTCGGCATTCTCTTGTGGCGCCCGCAAAGCCACATGGGTGCAATCAATGGCGCCCTGCACCATGGGGAAGCCCGCAATCATCGCAAAGCCCGTTGCGCGTTCTTGCTGCTTGTCCGGGGTCATGGGGAAAGAGATGTACTCTCGTCTCCTTTTAAAGAGGGCATTTGTGACCAGACGGATGCAGCAATGCACCGCAAACTGGGAGATATTGGCGATGTCCCCAGTAGCAGATTGAAAGGAGCCGGTGGCATAAAAGTTGAGAGCCACTGTTATCTTCACTGCCACCGACAGAGACATCCTGCTCCTCAGTTGAGGCTGCAGATCTGGCTGAAGCAGGTGGCAGAGCTCAGTGACCACCTCCTTGCTGAATCGCAGCCTTCGCAAACACTGCTCCTCAGACATGTTAATGTGTGAGAACTGTTGGCGAAAAACGCTGGGAGGGTAAGGTCTCCTGTACCAACGCCTGTTGGCCCTCCTCTGTCTGGCCATGATTGCCACTCTCTCTCTGCGTCTCTGTGCCCTCCGAATGTGATGGAGAAGGACGACGTTCCCATCCATTGCAGCCCCCATAGTATCTGGACAATCAAAGTTATGACGGTCAAAAAGCAAAGTACCTGCAAAGTTATGGTCAGAAGCCAAAACTACCTCAGACACCGTTGACTCAATGCAGAAGTCTCTCTCTCTTTGTCTCTCTCCAAATCACTCTCTCTCTCTCTCTCTCAGAACGAGTGGTGCAAAAATGGCTACCACACAAAAACCAGGAAGAGGCCCCCTTTAAATAGCGCCCCCCAGCCCCACAGCGACTGGGAAGCGTTCCAGTCAACCTGTCGTTGGTCGCGCCAGGTGGAAAGGAGGGGGGGACACTGAATTTCCCGTCCGGGGCGCCCCAAGGGCGTTGCACTCTCGAATGACGTCAAGATCTGCGTGCGCAGGAGATCGGGTGGTAGTGTTTAGCGCCGCCGCAAAATGTCCGGTCAATTTCATGAGAGGCGCAGATATCGCCGCGCCCGGGCGCTAGTTGGTTTGCGCCCCACTTAGCGCCCTCTTAAGGCGCTAACAGGTGGTGCTACCAACTGAATTTTCCCCCCATAGAGTTATACAGCCATTCAGCCTATCGTGTCCACGCTGGCCATCAAGCCCTGTCTACTCTAATCCCATTTTCCAGCACTTGGTCCGTAGCCTTGTATGCTATGGCATTTCAAGTGCTCATCTAAATGCTTCTTGAATGTTGTGAGGGTTCCTGCCTCTACCACCCTTTCAGGCAGTGAGTTCCAGATTCCAACCACCCTCTGGGTGAAAAAGTTTTTCCTCAAATTCCCTCTAATCCTCCTGCCCCTTACCTTGAAACTATGCCCCCTGGTTATTGACCCATCTACTAAGGGGAAAAGTTCCTTTCTATCTACCCTATCTATGCCCCTCATAATTTTGTACACCTCAATCAGGTCCCCCCTCAGCCTTCTCTGCTCTAAGGAAAACAACCCCAGCCTGTCCAGTCTCTCTTCATAGCTTTAGTGCTCCAGCCCAGGTAACATCCTGGTGAATCTCCTCTGCACCCTCTCCAATGCAATCACATCCCTCCTATAGTGTGGTGACCAGAACTGCACACAGTATTCCAGCTGTAGCCTAACGAGCGTTTTGTACAGCTCCATCATAACCTCCCTGCTCTTATATTCTATGCCTCGGCTAATGAAGGCAAGTATCCCATATGCCTTTTTAACCACCTTATCTACCTGTCCTGCTGCCTTCAGGGATCTATGTACATGCTCACCAAGGTCCCTCTGATCCTCTATCCTTCCTAGGGTCCTACCATTCATTGTGTATTCCCTTGCCTTGTTAGTCCTCCCAAAATGCATCACCTCACACTTTTCAGGGTTAAATTCCATTTGCCACTGTTCTGCCCATCTAGCCATCCTGTCTATATCGTCCTGTAGCCTGAGGCTTCCCTCCTCGCTATTTACCACTCCACCAATTTTTGTGTCTTCTGCGAACTTACTGATCATACCTCCTACATTCATATCTAAATCATTAATGTACAGTACAAACAGCAAAGGACCCAGCACCGATCCCTGCGGTACACCACTGGACACAGGCTTCCAGTCACAAAAACAACCTTCGACCATCACCCTCTGCCTCCTGCCACTAAGCCAATTTTGGATCCAATGTGCCAAATTGCCCTGGATCCCATGGGCTCTTACCTTCTTGACCAGTCTCCCATGTGGGACTTTGTCAAAAGCCTTACTGAAGTCCATGTAGACTACATCCACTGCACTACCCTCATCCACACACCTAGTCACCCCCTTGAAAAATTCAATCAAATTGGTCAGACATGATCTCCCCCTGACAAAGCCATGCTGACTATCCCTGATTAATCCCTGCCTCTCCAAGTGGAGACTAATTCTGTCCCTCAGAATTTTTTCCAATAATTTCCCTACCACTGATGTTAGGCTCATTGGCCTGTAATTCCCTGGTTTATCCCTACTACCCTTCTTGAACAATGGTACTATGTTAGCTGTCCTCCAGTCCTCTGGCACCTCCCCTGTGGCCAGAGAGGGTCTGAAAATTTGCAGACCTCTTCGAATTTCCTTCTTTAATTGGTGAGAAGGAACCACGTAGGGATTGGCCAGGGTGAATCGCCCTGCAGTTTTCTCTCCCTCTCTGTGGGCAAGTACCTGGTTTGGCTTGGCACGTTTGCCTGATGGCACAGCCAAGTCCAGTTCCTAATACGGAAGAGACAAGTGTGAAGTCCAGTCCTACCACACTGTAACAAAGCAGGCGACGGCACCAATGCTGCTATGCACCACAGTTTTCTAATGATGTGATAGAGCATACACCATGGTTTGATAGCAGTAAATCCAAATAAGATAATCAAATACTTAAGTCCCAACACACCATAACAAAGCAAGCTAGAGCACCAATGTGCCTTGTTGCTATGCACCATAGATTTCTACGGATGTGATAGAGAGTACACGAGGGGTTTGGTAGCAGTAAAACCAATTTAAATAATCAACTACAGAACTGAAGAATTTTACTGTTGCTGTGAGTAACGGAAATTCTGAAGTAAACCATAGGAAATAATGGAGAAGGACCATCGAGGCTTGTGAAAAGTATTGAAATCATTTCTCCTAATAACAGTTTCAAAATACTACTCCTAATTAGCTGGTTAAAAGTTGATTTGGAGCTTCACAAGAATAACGTGAGGAAAACTGGGTACACACTTGGTGTTTAAACTGTTCAACCCTCCCTGTGGGCATATAAATAAATTCATAACGATATATTTTGGATTGTGTTATTAAGGAAAATAAATGAAAATGCACTACCACTTCATCAATTATACTTTTTATTTCTTCAAAATAATTTAAATGATTAGTTGACCTTGTCCCACATTCTGTAACATTTGCACTGCCAATGCATTTTGTTATGATACAAAGAATTTCACTTATTCTACCCCCTTCCTACGCAAAGGCACATCACGCTTTTATTGTGCCAGGACTTCACCTTCTCTCAAGGGCAATTATGGATGGGCAATAAATGCTGCCCTTGCCAGCGATGCCCACATCCCAGGAACAAATAAAAAAATAAGAATGAGGGCAAAGACTGACTTGTTACATCAGTGCCCATCCCAACAAAACAGGGCTGAAAATGCCACACATGTTGATCATGTTTTACATGCCCAAAATGCCTGTCTTACCCACCCAAGTAATGAGTACAGAATAACAACAGAAAATGCTGGAAAAACTCAGCAGGCCAAGCAGCATCTGTGGAGAGAAAAATAGAGTCAACGTTTGACTCTATTTCTCTCTCCACGGATGTTGCCTGGCCTGCTGAGTTTTTCCAGCATTTTCTGTTGTTATTTCGGGTTTCCAGCATCCGCAGTATTTTGCTATCATAATGAGTACAGACCCTTGTCTATTACTTTTACTTTTTCCCGATGAACTAAATCCCAAGGTTTGAATGTGGTTGCTGATAGAACACTATCAATGTATGCATGATCTACAGGAGGCACTGCAGCAAATCACCATGGTTACTTCAACAGCACCTACCTCCCTTACAATCTCTACCACCGAGAAGGATAAGAGGAGCAAGGTCATGAAAACACCATCACCTCCACATTCCCCTCCAAGTCATTAGAGATCCTGACTTGGGCATATATCACCAATTCTTCATTGTTCCTGGGTCAATATCCTGGAATTCTTTCATTGTGGGAGCACTATAATCAGCCGTTCAAGGAGAACACCTTCTCAGGGCAACTATGGATGGGCAATTAATGTGGCCTTGCCAGTGTCACCCACATCCCGAGAACAAATAATAAAGAATCCAGAGGTACATATAATGCAGTCCACCACCACTTCTTATAGGTTGCAGGTATACTGCTGCTACCAATCTGAGACTAGTATTGTAGCTGGCACATTCGAGTTATACTGCAGGGTGACCATAATCTGATTGGCACTGATTGGCACAACAGAACTTTGCACGAGTGATTTGCCGCATGCTTAGGGCTCCAATCTCCCAGCAGCTCACTTTAAATATTAGGGAAATTGGCAAGAGCGCCCACTTTATCATAACATTAAAAAGATTCCATACAAAATGTTAAAAGTTCCCAGGCAGTTCAGTTAAGTTTAAAAATGTGGCTTTGCACTGGATTGAAATTTACTGCATCCAGTGTGAGGTAAAAGCAATGTGAGAAAGTGTCTGGCAGAAGGTCTCACACCATTTTGCATGGGTGTCAGATCAGGTACTTGAATGAGTGATTGCACACTCACAGCTCGTATGGTTAAGCAGCTGTTTAGTTAGTTAATTAATGTTTTTGCAGGTGTTTCCAGAATGACACTTTACTTTAAGTACATCCTAACATAGACAGCTTCAAGAAAGTGCAGAGAGTAAAGTTATGGTATTTGGCGAGTGCATTAAAAAAGGAAAAGAAAACCACCCATTTAACACACCTTGGGGTAGATCTTGATTTTATGCAATAATGTATAACAACTGATAGCGAGTCAGCAGTCTGCTTTACATCTCTCCCGATTTTTATTTCCATTAACTTCATTGGCATTGGCAATGAAAATGACCTGACAGCAGGATACCTGAAACCCTTCAATGTTTATTTATTTTTAAGAGTTGGGAAATGGGGGGAATAAATCACAAGATACTTGTGGATGAGGACAGCCATTCGGTCTATCTCAATTCATCCATCCAGAAAACCCTACATTCCTCCCATTGCTGTATCTAATTGTTTTTTAAAAATGAATCCAGGCTTTTCACCGCCATCACCCTGCTCAGAGGTGCATTTCAAGTGTTGACCACTCAGCTCGAAGTTACATTTTACTAGTGCAAATTTATGTCCCCTTGTCTTATTCTCATAGTTTCACCTTGTGATCAACCTTGCGGCTCTTGTCTGTACAATCACCAGTGCTGAATGTCTTCCTTCTTTCTTGGTGACCAGAACTGAACAGAATACTCAAGGTGTGGTCTGACCAGAGCACTATACAGTTTGATCATGATTTCCTCTGAGTTCTATTCTACTGTTTTGACTATGTAGCTCAACATTCTATCAGCTCTGTTGATTGCAGCTCTGCAATAGTTGGACATGTTGAGAATTAATTCTACAAAGACTCCTTGGTCTCGTTCAACCTAATCATAGGAATTGTGCATATTTGAATAAATCCTACACGACATTTGTCATTAAATTGAATTGCTTGGCCCTTCCCTCAAACAACAGGCACAATTAAACCAACTAATTCCATAACAATTGCATTGAGTTAAGCTGGGATTTCTGTATGTAAAGTAGTTTTTTACACCCTTATATACCTTAACAGCATTAAAAAAGCTCATCTTGGGAGAAAAAGGTTTCATTTTTGTCACAGGATCCATCTTAGAAATGAATGGTCAAATGCACCAGCTAGTATATTACTATACCATATAGACTAGCAGATAATAGGTTCTGATGCTGAGTGATCTCAGCCAAGTAGCAATTTAGGCACTGTAAATGGTCTGAACAATCCTGGTTCATGCTCAAAACTGTATCCAGTAACCTTGCATTTATTAATTTTGGGCGAGAAAAGAATTGGACTTCGCTGTATTGTCGCCAATGAATAGCCTACCAACACTAGCCTCAGAAATAAAAAAAATGTTGAAGGGGAAAATATTAGAGGGCATCATGTGTCCATGGAACAACATTTGTTAAAGAAGGAAAGATCTTACATAGAAACATAGAAGATAGGAGCAGGAGTAGGTCATTCGGCCCCTCAAGCCTGCTCCGCCATTCAATTAGATCATGGCTGATCATACAATTTCAGTATCCTGTCCCTGCCTTCTCCCCATATCCCTTGATCCCTTTAGCCTTAAGAAATTTATCCAACTCCTTCTTGAATATATTTAATGAATTGGCCTCCACTGCCTTCTGTGGTAGAGAATTCCACAGGTTCACCACTCTCTGGGTGAAGAAATTCCTCCTCATCTCTGTCCTAAATGGCTTACTCCTTATCCGTCGACTGTGACTCCTGGTTCTGGACTCCCCGGCCATCGGGAACATCCTTCCTGCATCCAGTCTGTCCAGTCCTGTTAGAATTTTATAAGTTTCAATGAGATCCCCTCTCATTCTTCTAAACTCCAGCGAGTATAAGCCCAATCGACACAATCTCTCCTCATACGTCATTCCTGCCATCCCAGGTATCAGTCTGGTGAATCTTCGCTGCACTCCCTCCATGGCAAGAACATCCTTCCTCAGATAAGATGACCAAAACTGCACACAATACTCAAGGTGTGGTCTCACCAAGGCCCTGTACAACTGCAGCAAGACATCCTTGTTCTTGTACTCGAACCCTCTCGCTATGAAGGCCAACATACCATTTGCCTTCTTAACCACCAGCTGCATCTGCATGCTTACCTTCAGCGACTGGTGCACAAGGACACCCAGGTCTTGTTGCACTTCCCCTTCTCCCAATCTATTGCCATTCAGATAATAATCTGCCTTCCTGTTTTTGCCACCAAAGTGGATAGCCTCACATTTATCCACATTATACTGCATCTGCCATGCTTCTGCCCAATCACCCAACCTGTCCAAATCATACTGGAGTTTCTCGGCAGCCTCCTCACAGCACACATGCCCACCCAGCTTTGTGTCATCTGCAAACTTGGAGATATTACATCTAGTTCCTTCGTCTAGATCATTTATATATATTGTGAATAGCTGGGGTCCTAGGACCGATCCCTGTGGTACCCCACTAGTCACTGCCTGCCACTCGTTTATTCCAACTCTTTGCTTCCTGTCTGCCAACCAGTTCTTTATCCAAGTCAATACCTTGCCCCCAATCCCATATGCCTTAACTTTACACGCTAATCTCTTATGCGGGACCTTATCGAAAGCCTTCTGAAAGTCCAAATACACCACATCCACTGGTTCTCCCTTATCTATTCTACCAGTTACATCCTCAAAAAATTCCAGTAGATTAGTCAAGCACGATTTACCTTTTGTAAATCCATGTTGACTTTGTCCGATCCTGTCACTGTTTTCCAAGTGCTCTGCTATTACATCTTTTATAATGGACTCTAGCATTTTCCCCACTACCAATGTCAGGCTTACCGGTCTATAATTCCCCATTTTCTCTCTACCACCTTTTTTGAATAGTGGGGTAACATTAGCTACCCTCCAATCCATGGGAACTGTTGCATTTGTCCGGCACCTGTCACATCCACAGGGCATCTAAGCTGCTTCAGAGCAAATGAAGTACTTTTGAAGTGTCGTCACTTGTAATGGAAGCAAATCCGGCAACCAATTTGCAAATAGCAAGGTCCCACAAACAGCAAGGACAAGACAATCTTTTTTTTGATGGTGTTGGTTGAGGGAGAAATGTTGGCCAGGACAGCTCCCCTGCTCTTCTTCAAATAGTGCCATGGGATCGTGTACAAAGAACGCTGGGTTTCAGTATCCAGACAAATATATGCCAAGGAACCAGACAAATCCTTGATACCCTCGCTAGGAAGCATCTGGTGTTTACCTTCCAGCATAGAAGAAGAAGAAGGTCCAGGAGTGAGTGGTGCCTGAGTCCGCTTGTACTACATTAACCAGTTTGAATTAAATTCAAGTTTTAGTTTCACCCACAATTAGAATACGCACAAGTTACTGAGTGAATGAATTAATCCTTTCTTTCCAAATCATCAAGGAAGTCATCAGACAACAATAAGACAGGCACGATAAGACTGTTTATTAGTTACAAATCACAACTTAAGGTTAAAGTTGGGTACACAAACATTAATGTATATGAATAGATGTAGTCAGAGTTATCTAGCAGGTTAAATAACAAATCATTAATGGATAGAATTACTTAACAAAATTAGTAGTCAAAGTTGCATAGACAATTTAGTGTATCACTGTGAATCAGCAGTAATGGATATTGAGCATTAATTATAGCAGTGATCTGAGTATGAGATTATTTTAGGGTTAAACCCTATATAGCTGACAAGTTAACACAATGGATAGCCAGTCTGTTGGATAGATTAGCATTTGGATACTGGTGGTTTGCAATGTTTCAGAGCTTATACGACCTTGTCTTTATGAGCAGCATGGTTGCTCCTTACTTTGTTAGGTCCTGCAGCGTCGAGTTGGTGAGCTCTCTTTCGTCAGCGGAGTTATCTGTTCCACTTGGATCTTTGGTTCTGGCTGAACCTGTCTTATGCATGCGCAATAGTATCTGAGCTGGCTCCACTCTCACCCTTCTCTGATCTCGCACACTTATAAGATTAAATGAAACTTTTCTTATCCTGCAAATGCCTCACAAGCTAACTTGGTATTTTGCTCCCTGTTCCAATATACTGTACTTATAAAGGCACCTTTCAGTATCTGCCAGATAAATCTTCTTACAGAACAAAGAGAGCCTGAGAACTCACAAAGAGAGAGACTGCTATTTCTAAAAGAAAGACTTGCATTTATATAGCGCCTTTCATGACCTCAGGATGTCCAAAAGCACTTTAAAGCCAGTGAAGTAGTTTTGAAATGTTACGGTTGTAAGATGGAAACGTGGCAGACAATTTGCTCACAACAAGGTTCCACAAACAGCAATGAGATAATGACCAGATAATCTGTTTATAGGTGTTGGTTGAGGGATAAATATTGGCCCGGACACCAGGAAAACTCCCCAGCTCTTCTTTAGAATAATGCCATGGGATGTTTTATATTCACCTGAGAGGGCAGATGGGGCCTTGGTTTAACATCTCATCCAGAAGACAGCACCTCTGAAAGTGCAGCACTCCCTCAGTACTTCACTGGAGTATCAGTCTAGCTTTTAGTGCTCAAGTCCCTGGAGTGGGACTTGAACCCACAACCTTCTGACTCGGGGTGAGAGTGCTCCCCCTGAGCCACAGCTGAGAGAGAGACAGCTTGCTCTCTCTACTACTGAACTGCTTCTAGAAAAAGATGACTACAGACTGCCTACTCTAGAAGGGTGTAAAGCCCTCTATTTTATATCTAAATTTCAAAAGCAAGTGTCCCTACATTCACTTAACTAATCAGGGTGACACATGTACTTTGAGGTCTCCTTCCCTGTTTTGTCCACTGGAGCATGGTTTCCTTGGAGCGGGACAGACTTCTGTCTGTTTTTACGAACCCCCCTACTGATCCATTTTGCATTTCTCAAGGGTTTTTCACAGAGATGTGGAGATGTGACATGTTTCTGTTCCATTAGGTGTTATCTAAGTGGTTTGAGTTTTCCAAATGTATTTTTTGACACCATTAAGGAATGATGTAATTACACAAATCTTCCTAGTGTAATTAACTTAGCGGTTCTGTGACCTGATTACCTGAGAACTTCCATGGATTGAACCAACTGAGACAGTTTGCTTTCCAGCCACTTCCCAGCATTCAGTTCAAAAACTGAACTCTATTTTGGTGGGCAACTTTAAAACTGAAAAGTCCATTTTAAGCACGTTATCATAGAATCATAGAATGATTACAGCACGGAAGAAGGCCATTCGATCCGTTGAGCCCATGCCGACTCCTTGCAGGAGCACCTCAGCTAGTCCCACTCCCCCGCCCTTTCCCCGTAGCCATGCATATTTTTCTTTCAGGTACTTATCCAACTCCCTTTTGAAAGCCGTGATTGAGTCTTCCTCCACCACCCTTTCAGGCCGTGCATTCCAGATCCCAACTACTCGCTGCGTAAGAAAGTTTATTCTTATGTCGCCTTTGGTTCTTTTGCCAATCACCTTAAATCTGATTCCTCTGGTTCTCGACCCCTCTGCCAATGGGAACATTTTCTCTCTATCTACTCTGTCCAGACCCCTCATGATTTTGAACACCTCTGTCAAATCTCCTCTTAATCTTCTCTGCTCTAAGGAGAACAAACCCAGCTTCTTCAGTCTATCCACATAACTGAAGTCCCTCAGCGCTGGAATCATTCTTGTAAATCCGTTCTGCACCCTCTCTAAGGCCTTTACATCCTTCCTAAAGTGCGGTGCCCAGAATTAGACCCAATACACCAGTTGAGGCCGAACCAGTGTTTTATACAGGTTCATCATAATTTCCACACTTTTGTACTCGATAGCTCTATTCATGAAGCCCAGGATCCCATAAGCTTTTTTAAACTGCTTTCTCAACCTGCCCTCCCACCTTCAACGATTTGTACACATATACCGCTCGGTCTCTTTGTTGTGCACCACCTTTAGGATTCTACCCTTTAGTTTATATTTCCTCTCCTCATTCTTTCTACCAAAATGTATCACTTTGCACTTTTCTGCGTTAAATTTCTTCTGTCACGTGTCCGTCCTTTCCACCAGCCTGTCTACGTCTTCTTGAAGTCTATCACTATCCTCCTCACTGTTCACTATACTTCCAAGATTTGTGTCATCTGCAAATGTTGAAATTGTGCCCTGTATATCCAAGTCCAAGTCATTAATATATATCAAGAAAAGCAGTAGTCCTAGAACTGACCCCTGGGGAACACCACTGTCTATCTTCCTCCAGTCCTGAAAAACAACCGTTCACTATTCTCTGTTTCCTGTCACTTAGCCAATTTCATATCCATGCTGCCACTGTCCCTTTTATTCCATGGGCTCCAACTTTGCTGGCAAGCCTATTATGTGGCACTTTGTCGAATGCCTTTTGGAAATCCATGTACACCGCGTCAACCACATTGCCCTCATCAACCCTGTAGTGTATGTACCTTTAAGAGAGAACTACTTTTACAGCTCCTGTATACTGTAGTACCGGCAGTGACCACACCTGTATATAAGACCTGTGCAGGGATCTGTACTGTTAGTTTTTAGACTACCCTCATCCAGTAAACACCTGTTGATTGTTGATTTGCAGTCTCCGTCTATTTATTGAAGAACACCATACGTTAAGATTCACGGATTTAACAGTGGCGACGAGGTCAATTTGAACCTACCTGCAACTCTGCATTTCCTCCCAGGGATTCGCTCCCAGTGCGGCATCGGCAGTGGGTGGAGGCAGAGCAGCGCGGCAGAGTGACTACAAGAGGCCTCAGAGGCTCAGGTAGGCCTCACCAATCTCTAATCTCAGGCAAGGAGAGAGGTAAAAAGTATTCAAGGTGTGACGTCACCACAAAACAGGTAGGTGATTGGTTGGAGTATTTCTCTCGTTTTAAAACTTTAAGTCTGTGGTTTATAGTTTTTAAGGTTGCTGTGGTGTACCAAGGCTTTTCTGGTGCAGAGTGACTGTTGGTAAACCATTTAACTGGTGTAACTAGAGGGATTGATTTAATTTAAATCCAATTAATTAAAGGGGATACTAGCATCTAAAATCGGACAGAGGGTGTCCATAACTAACAATAAAAAATTAATTAATTAAATAGAATGGAGCAGGTGATGTGTTACTGTTGCGAGATGTGGGAGCCGGTGAACCCCATTGAGGCTCACGGTGATTATGTCTGTGACAAGTGTCTGCTGCTACAGGAACTCCAGCTCCGTGTTGATGAGCTGGAGTCTGAGCTTCAGACACTGCGACACATCAGGGAGGGGGAGAAGTACCTGGACTCTGTGTATCAGGAGGTGGTCACACCTATGAAGTTAAGTAATTCAGATGTAGCCCATGGTCAGGGACAGGACGGTGTGACTACAAGTGAGGCAGGTACGGGGATCCAGGAGGTAGAGCTGGAGGAGCTGCAGCCCTTGCTCTTGACCAACAGGTTCGAGGTTCTTACTCCCTGTGGGGACAGGAGCAGGGACTACAGGGAGGATGAGCAACCTGGCCACAGCACCGTGGAATGGGGGGCCATTCAAGAGGGGGGAGTAAATAGAAATATTGTAGTGGTAGGGGATAGTATTATTAGGGGGATAGATAGAGTTCTCTGCAGCCGAGAGCGAGAGTCCCGAAGGCTGTGTTGCCTACCCGGTGCCAGGATTAAGGACATCTCCTCTGGGCTGGAAAGAAACTTGCAGTGGGAGGGGGTGGATCCAGTTGTCGTGGTCCATGTTGGTACAAACGACGTAGATAGGACTAGGAAGCCGGTTCTGTTAAAGGAGTATGAGCAGCTAGGGGTCAAATTAAAAAACAGAAACTCAAGACCTGAGCCACGAGCGAATTTGGCTAGGACAAATAAAATTAGAGAGTTAAATGTGTGGCTCAAAGACTGGTGTGGGAGAAATGGGTTTTGCTTCCTGGGACACTGGCACCAGTACTGGGGCAGGAGGGAGCTGTTCCGTTGGGACGGGTTTCACTTGACCAGTGCTGGGACTAGAGTCCTGGAGGATTATATAACTAGGGCTGTAGAGAGGGCTTTAAACTAACTAGTGGGGGGGAGGTTCCTAGAGAGCAAATAATAAAAATGACAACAGAGAAGGTCATAGACTTAGGTAGCAGTGGGGAAATTAAAAACCAGAGTGTGTCAGGAAGGGGCAGAAGGTATGGAGTAAAAGGTAAAGTAATAAAAAGGGCAAAATCAGGACCTAAGTGTCACAAAACATATTTGAAAGTTCTCTATCTGAATGCACGTAGCATTCGTAACAAAATAGACGAGTTAATGGCACAAACAACTACATATGGGTATGATCTTGTGGCCATTACAGAAACATGGCTGCAGGGTGGGAATTAAACATACCAGGTTATTTAACGATCAGGAAGGACAGGCAGGAAGGAAGGGGAGGTGGGGTGGCTATGTTAATAAAGGAAGGAGTCACTGTAATACAGAGAAATGATATTGGGTCAAAAGATCAGGATAATGAAACAGTTTGGGTGGAGGTAAGGAATAATAAGGGGAAAAAAACACTAGTGGGCATAGTCTATAGGCCTCCGAACAGTTGCAACTCTGTTGGACGGAGTATCAATCAGGAAATGCATACTTTGGGTCAGTCTTTACGAAGGAAGACACAAAAAACCTCCCTGGGATATCGGGAAAAATAGGGACATTGGCAAAGGAGGAACTGACGCAAATCGATATCTCTAAGGATATGGTGTTAAGGAAGCTAAAGGGATTGAAGGTGGACAAATCCCCAGGGCCTGATAACATGCATCCTAGGGTACTGAAGGAGGTGGCCCTAGAGATAGCGGATGCACTAAGGATGATTTTTCAGAATTCATTAGACTCGGGAACAGTGCCGATGGATTGGAGGGTAGCTAACGTTACCCCACTATTCAAAAAGGGGGGTAGGGAAAAAGCAGGTAATTACAGACCTGTAAGCCTTACATCAGTTGTGGGCAAAATGCTGGAGTCCATCATTAAGGATG
This sequence comes from Somniosus microcephalus, assembly GCF_052327205.1. Classification (NCBI taxonomy): domain Eukaryota; kingdom Metazoa; phylum Chordata; class Chondrichthyes; order Squaliformes; family Somniosidae; genus Somniosus; species Somniosus microcephalus. Next base: position 319,198,903 of record NC_140988.1, on the reverse strand, counting down.
AAATAGCGGAGCACTTAGCAAATGGGGACAGGATAGGACAGAGTCAACATGGATTTACAAAGGGTAAATCGTGCTTGACTAATCTATTGGAATTTTTTGAGGGAGTAACTGGTAGAATAGATGGGGGAGAGCCAGTAGATGTGGTGTACCTGGACTTCCAAAAGGCCTTCGATAAGGTCCCACATAAAAGATTAGCATGGAAAATTGAGGCTCATGGGATAAAGGGGAAAGTTTTGGCGTGGATAGGGAACTGGCTGTCAGATAGAAAACAGAGAGTTGGAATAAACGGCTCATTTTCTGAATGGCAGGCAGTAACAAGTGGGGTACCACAGGGATCTGTCCTGGGCCCCCAGCTGTTCACAATTTACATTAATGACCTGGATCAGGGAGTCGGATGCAGCATTTCCAAATTTGCAGACGACACTAAACTAGGAGGTGGGGTGGGCTCAGAGGAAGAGACCAGGAAGCTCCAGAGCGATTTGGACAGACTGGGCGATTGGGCGGATAAATGGCAGATGCACTATAATGTGGACAAGTGCGAAGTTATCCACCTTGGGTGCAGGAACGGGAGGGCAAATTATTATTTAAATGGCAATAGATTGGGAGAGGGGGAAGTACAGAGAGACCTGGGTGTTCTTGTACACCAGTCACTGAAGGCGAGCATGCAGGTGCAACAGGCGGTCAAGAAGGCAAACGGTATGCTGGCCTTCATAGCAAAAGGGTTAGAATACAGGAACAGGGATACCTTGCTGCAGCTGTACAGGGCACTGGTGAGACCACACCTCGAGTACTGTGTACAGTTTTGGTCGCCTCATCTGAGGAAGGATGTTCTTGCCATGGAGGGGGTGCAGCGGCGATTCACCAGGCTGATACCAGGAATGGCGGGAATGACCTATGAGGAGAGACTATGTAGTTTAGGGATGTACACACTGGAGTTTAGAAGATTGAGAGGGGACCTCATAGAAGTGTATAAAATTCTGACAGGTCTAGACAGACTGGATGCAGAAGGAATGTTTCCCTTGGCGGGTGAGAACAGAACTAGAGGACATAATTTAAGGATAAGGGCTAAACCATTTAGGACAGAGATGAGGGGGAATTTCTTCACTCAGAGAGTGGTGAACCTGTGGAACTCATTGCCACAGAGGGCAGTGTACGCCAGCTCATTAAATATATTTAAGAGGGAATTAGATATATTTCTACGGGCAAAAGGGGTTAAGGGTTACGGAGAGAAGGCGGGGACGGGATACTGAATTAAAGGATCAGCCATGATCTCATTAAATGGCGGAGCAGGCACGAAGGGCCGAATGGCCTACTCCTGCTCCTATCTTCTATGTATCTATGTATCTATGAAATAGTTGAGGCTTGTAATAAGGCAACATCTATAATTATGGGGGATTTTAACTATCATATTAATTGGACAAATCAAATTGGGCAGGGCTGACTTGAGGATGAGTTCATTGAGTGTATTAGGGATGGGTTTCTTGAGCAGTATGTAACTGAACCGACCAGGGGGCAAGCAACCTTAGATCTGGTCCTGTGTAACGAGACAGGATTAATTAAAAATGTCCTAGTAAAGGATCCCCTTGGAATGAGTGACCATAACATGGTTGAATTCCATATTCAATTAGAGGGTGAGAAGGTTGGATCTCAAACAAGTGTGCTAAGCTTGACTAAAGGAGACTATGAAGTTATGAGAGCGGAATTGAGTAGAGTGGACTGGGAAAATAGATTAAAGGGTAAGACGATACATGATCAGTGGTGTACATTTAAGGAGTTATTTTACAACTTCCAAAAAAAATATATTCCACTGAGAAGAAAAGGGTGTGAAAGAAAAGACAGCCATCCGTGGCTAAGTAAAGAAATTAAGGATAGTATTCGACTAAAAACAAGGGCATATAAGGTAGCCAAATCTAGTGGGAGGATAGAGGATTGGGAAAACTTAAAAAGACAGCAAAAAGTAACAAAAAGATTGATTACGAAAGGGAAGATAGATTATGAAAGTAAATTAGCAAAAAATATCAAAACAGATAGTAAGAGATTTTATAGTTATATAAAAAGAAAAAGGGTGGCTAAAGTAAATGTTGGTCCCTTAGAGGATGAGACTGGGAAATTAATGGTGGGAAATATGGAGATGGCAAAAACACTGAATGAATATTCTGTATCAGTCTTTACAGTAGAAGACACTAAGAATATCCCAACACGGGACAAACAGGGGGCTATGGGGGGGAGGAGCTAAACACGATCAAAATCACTAAGGAAGTGGTACTCGGTAAAATAATGGGACTCAAGGCAGATAACTCACCTGGACCTGATGGCTTACATCCTAGGGTCTTGAGGGAAGTGGCGGTAGGGATTGTGGATGCATTGGTAATAATTTTCCAAAACTCCCTGGACTCAGCAAAGGTCCTGGCAGACTGGAAAACTGCTAATGTAACACCCTTATTTAAAAAGGGCAGTAGACAGAAGGCTGGAAACTATAGACCAGTTAGCCTAACATCTGTGGTAGGTAAAATTTTGGAGTCCATTATTAAGGAGACAGTAACAGGACATTTGGATAATCATCGTTTAATAGGACAAAGTCAGCATGGTTTTATGAAGGGGAAGTCATGTTTGACAAATTTGCTGGAGTTCTTTGAGGAAGTAACATATAGGGTGGATAAAGGGGAACCAGTGGACGTAGTGTATTTAGACTTCCAAAAGGCATTTGACAAGGTGCCACACAAAAGATTATTGCTTAAGATAAAAAATCACGGGATTGGGGGTAATATTCTGGCATGGATAGAGGATTGGCTATCTAACAGAAGGCAGAGAGTTGGGATAAATGGTTCATTCTCAGAATGGCAATCAGTAACTAGTGGTGTTCCGCAGGGGTCGGTGCTGGGTCCCCAACTCTTTACAATCTATATTAACGATTTGGAGGAGGGGACCGAGTGTAACATATCAAAGTTTGCAGATGACACTAAGATGGGAGGGAAAGTAGTGAGTGAGGAGGACATAAAAAACCTGCAAGGGGACATAGACAGGCTAAGTAAGTGGGCAGAGATTTGGCAGATGGAATACAATACTGGAAAGTGTGAGGTTATGCACTTTGGCAGGAAAAATCATAGAGCAAGCTATTATCTTAATGGCAAGAAACTGGAAAGTACTGAAGTACAAAGGGATCTGGGGGTCCTGGTGCACGAAACTCAAAAGGTTAGTATGCAGGTGCAGCAAGTGATTAAGAAGGCCAATGGAATGTTGGCTTTCATTGCTAGGGGGATAGAATATAAAAATAGGGAGGTATTGCTTCAGTTGTACAAGGTATTGGTGAGACCGCACCTGGAATACTGCATACAGTTTTGGTGTCCATACTTAAGAAAAGACATACTTGCTCTCGAGTCAGTACAAAGAAGGTTCACTCGGTTAATCCCGGGGATGAGGGGATGGACATATGAGGAGAGGTTGAGTAGATTGGGACTCTACTCATTGGAGTTCAGAAGAATGAGAGGCGATCTTATTGAAACATATAAGATTGTGAAGGGGTTGGATCGGGTGGATGCAGGGAAGATGTTCCCGATGATGGGTGAAACTAGAACTAGGGGGCATAGTCTTAGAATAAGGGGCTGCTCTTTCAAAACTGAGATGAGGAGGAACTACTTCACTCAGAGGGTAGTAGGTCCATGGAATATGCTGCCCCAAAAAGCTGTAGAAGCTACATCATTACATAAATTTAAAACAGAAATAGACAGTTTCCTAGAAGTAAAGGGAATAAAGGGTTATGGGGAACGGGCAGGAATTTGGACATGAGTCTAGGTTCGGATCGGCCATGGCACTGTGGGTAGCGGAGCGGGCCCAGGGGCCATGTAGCCTGATCCTGCTCCTATTTCGTGTGTCTAATTCTGTTAGATTCAGGAGATGGTTCAGTGATAGTAGATTGGCGGTTAGGATCAGATCAGCCATGATCTTATTGAATGGCGGAGCAGGCTCGAGGGGCCAATTGGCCTACTCCTGCTCCTATTTCTTATGTTCTTATGTTCTTATGTTCTTAAAGACAAGGCCAGAAGCACGGGCATTGACCACGAGCAACCGCCCAGTCATCCAGCAGAGAGTGAGCATCGCAGGGGAGGCTGTTGAGAGCTGGGCTTGGTTCTCCAGCCACGACGATCCAGCAACAGGCTGGCAACAGGTACAGCGCAGACCCTTCCTGGACAGCGGTGGCTGGAGATGACCGATGGCACAGAAAAGGCCGAGCAGCGTCGACGGGGTAAGAGAGAGGGTAAAGCGCACAGGGCGCAGCCGGGGGTTGAAGACCGAGCGGCGTCAACGAGAGAGGCGCACAGGAGAACGCACAGAGCGCAGCCAGGGCTCAAGGGCTGAGCAGCGTCCGTGGGGGAAGAAAGGAAGTGCGGGAGACGCCATTTGAGCCGCGGAGAAGAAGGGAGAGCGCGGGAGATGCCATTTTAGCCAGTGTAACCGCACCTAGGGATGCCGAAGAGTGGCAGTGTCACAGCGTTCGACAATGAAGTCGAAGATTGGGCGACATATGTGGAACGCATTGAGGTGTACTGCAAGGCGAATGAAGTGCCAGATGCCAGGAAAGCACTGGTTTTGTTGAATTCCATGGGTGCAAAAACGTATGGCTTACTGCGAAACCTAATAACCCCAGAGAAGCCAGTGGATAAGGATTTCGAAAGCATAGTGGAAATCCTACAGGACCACTTAAACCCCACACCGCTGCTGATAGCAGAAAGATTTAAGTTCCACAAAAGGAACAAGCATAAAGACGAAAGTAATGTTGAGTATTTAACGGAACTGCGCAAGCTATCAAAACACTGCCAGTTTGGAATGGGACTAGCGGATACGTTAAGGGACAAGTTTGTGTGTGGGCTTCAAAGTGAAGGAACCCAGAGACGGCTTCTATCAGAAAAGGATCTTACGCTGGACAAGGCTTTCAGCATGGCAGTATCACACGAAGCAGCCGCACAGGGCGCGGCAGAGATACAACGGAGACCGCAAGAATATGGCACCAATGAAATGTCATATGGAGCAGGGAAGTGTTATCGCTGCGGCAGAACAACACACGACCAGAAGGATTGTTGGTTCAAGGACCAAGTGCGCAGACAGTGCGGAAAAGCAGGACACATAGCAAGAGTCTGCAGGTCGGGGAAGAAAACCAGCAGCAAGAAATCCCCACAGGAGAAGTACAAAAAGGTACATAAGGTGACGGAGAGTAGTTCAGACGAACAGAAAGTGATACAGACTCCGGAAGCAAGGAGCTCGGTTGTCTGAAACTACATAATGTAATCATAATGGAGGATCACCAGACTATCTGTGTCATGATCAAGATAGACGGAGTCCAAGTGAAAATGGAATTGGACACAGGATCAGCCCTAACAGTCATAAACCGAAGGGACTACAAGCGGCTATTCTCACATATACCCTTGAGAGATACAGAGATTGTCTTGAAGACGTACACGGGGCAAAAAGTCTACCGCAAAGGAAAAATAAGGGTGAACGTGATATACAAGGGCCAGGAAACACCAAAAATGGACCTATATGTATTGCCAGATGGAGGACCACCACTACTAGAACGTGAATGGATCCGGAAGATACAGTTAGATTGGCATTCCATACGGGCACTGACAGTAGAGGCCAAAAAGGATGACGACGTCACACCTGGATGACTGTCAAAAATGCTAACTGACGCACAAGAAGTGTTCCAGGAAGGACTTGGAACACTAAAAGGCATAACAGCGATGATTAAAATAGAGGAAAATGCAAGCCCAAAGTTTTTTAAGGCCAGACCGGTACCTTATGCGATCCGCCCAGCCGTCGAAGCAGAGCTGGAAGGTTTGGAACGTTCAGGAATACTGTCCAAAGTGGACTGGAGCGAGTGGGCTACACCCATCATTCCTATAATGAAGAGGTCATTGAGTAATACGCCTGGGGAACCAAAGAAGGTTCGCATCTGTGGGGACTTTAAGGTGACAGTGAACCCAGTCCTTCACACGGTACAATATCCGCTTCCGCGGATTGAAGATATTTTCGCCTCGCTATCTGGAGGAAAATGCTTCACTAAGATTGATCTGGCCCAGGCGTACCTGCAAATGAAGGTAGAAGAAGCCTCGAAACAATACCTCACGATCAACACTTACAAAGGTCTCTACCAATACAACCGGCTGGTGTTTGGGGTAGCATCAGCTCCGGCTATTTTGAAAAGGGCAATGGATCAAGTCCTGCAAGGGATTCCAGGGACCCAGTGTTATTTGGACGACATCCTGGTCACGGGCGAAAATGACAGTGATCACCTCGCCAACCTGGAGCAGGTGCTCACTAGATTGAAGGAATATGGGCTACGAGCTAATCGCCACAAATGCGAGTTTTTCTAGAAGCAGATCTCATATTGTGGCCACGTTATTGATGAAGAGGGGTTACATAAGTCCCCTGAAAAGATTGAGGCAGTAGTCAAGGCTCCAGCACCGGAAAATGTGTCACAACTGAGGTCGTTCCTCGGGCTGGTGAACGACTACCATAAGTTCTTGCCGAATTTGTCTACAGTACTACACCCACTGAACACCCTACTGCAAACGGGGGTACCATGGAAGTGGAATGACGAATGTAAACGAGCTTTCCAGAAGTGCAAAGAATTGATCACATCAAAAGAGGTGTTGGCTCATTTCAACCCAGCACTACCAATTCGGTTGGCGTGTGATGCATCACCCTATGGTATTGGAGCGGTGCTGTCGCACAAATTCCCGGATAGCTCAGAGAGGCCAGTAGCCTTTGCGTCTCGGTCACTAACCTCAGCCGAGCGTAACTACGCCCAGATTGACAGGGAGGTCCTCAGCCTAGTGTGGGGAGTGAAAAAGTTCAACCACTATCTGCACGGGCAGAAGTTCACCTTGCTGACCGACCACCAACCACTTGTCTCCATCTTTAATCCAAAGAAGGGCGTTCCGGTGATGACTGCGCAATGGCTACAAAGATGGTCCCTTTTTCTAGGGGCGAACCAATATGAAATAGAGTATAAGGGCACAAAACAGCATGGAAACGCTGATGGGCTATCATGCCTGCCACTGCCTACTGTGGAGGAAGCACCAGCAGTGGACCCTGTCGAAATATTTTATTCGTCTATAATTGAACGCTTGCCAGTAACAAACGCGGATATAGAGAAGGAGACCCGAAATGACCCGACACTGTCTCGGGTATATGATTTGACGGTGAAGGGATGGCCAACACATGGCGACTCACTGTTGCCAGCATTCTCATCCAGAAGAGAACAGCTGTCAGTATGCCAGGGGACCTTGATGTGTGGATCCCGAGTGGTAATTCCACCCAAGTTAAGAGAGAGAGTGCTCAATGAGCTTCACGAAGGCCATCTGGGCGGGGTGAAAATGAAAAGCCTCGCTCGGGCTTATGTGTGGTGGCCGGGAATCGATCAACAAATCGAGGACCTAACAAAGAGCTGCTCAGGATGCCAGAAGGTCCAAAATGCACCACCACATGCCCCTCTACACCCATGGGAGTGGCGCTCCTCTCCATGGCAACGGGTGCATATTGATTTTGCTGGTCCATTCATGGACTCAATGTTCTTAATAGCAGTGGATGCGCACTCGAAATGGCCTGAGGTGATCAAAATGTCCTCCACCACTACGGAGAAAACGATTGCAGTCCTACGGACCATATTTGCCAGGAACGGCTTGCCAGAGCAGATTTGCTCTGATAACGGACTACAGTTTGTGTCCGAAGAGTTTCGGAAATTTATGAGAAGGAATGGGGTAAGGCATTACACATCTGCCCCGTATCATCCAGCCACAAATGGATTGGCTGAGAGGTTCGTACAAACCTTTAAAAAGGCAGTAAGGGCCATGTGCGATGACGACATTCCACTGCAGCATAAGGTGGACAATTTCCTGTTAGCCTACAGAAATGCGACACATGCAGTTACCAACCAGACCCCGGCCATGATGTTCTTTAACTGAAGGTTGAGATCTCGTCTGGATTTGCTCCGCCCAAATGTACGAAGAAATGTTGAGAATAAGCAATTCCAGCACATCAATGAGAAGCCGACAAGGAGCTTCAATGTAGGACAACCAGTCTTGGCCCGCGACTACCGAACAGAGAAATGGCAACCAGGGACGATATGCACATGGCAGGGGCCACTAATGTACACAATGGATGTTGGGGAGAACATTGTGAGACGCCATGTTGACCAGATTCTAGCATCACAAGAACGAGTCAACCCCATGTCTCGCGTACCTGGTGATGAACCCAACATACCGGTAGCATCTACCCCAGAAACAGTAGCATCGGAAACTGATGAACTATCCGACGACAGGGGGCCAGAATCGTCTCCGCACCAAGAACAAGACACTCAGGAAAGGCGCTATCCAGAAAGGATCAGGAAGCCGCCCCAAAGACTGAATCTATAAATGGACTATTTCAGTTAATGTGCATGTTAAAAGTGTTAACTGTTATTTGAATGTTATGGTACTGTTAATCTAAAAGGGGAGGAATTGTAGTGTATGTACCTTTAAGAGAGAACTGCTTTTACAGCTCCTGTATACTGTAGTACCGGCAGTGACCACACCTGTAAATAAGCCCTGAGCAGGGATCTGTACTGTTAGTTTTTAGACTACCCTCATCCAGTAAACACCTGTTGATTGTTGATCTGCAGTCTCCGTCTATTTATTGAAGAACACCATGCCTTAAGATTCACGGATTTAACAAACCCTCTCTCTTACCTCATCAAAAATCTTGATCAAGTTGGTTAAACATGATTTGCCTTTAACAAATCCATGCTGGCTTTCCTTAATTAATCCACACTTGTCCAAGTGACTGTTAATTTTGCCCCTGATTATTGTTTCTAAAAACTTCCCCACTTCCAAGGTTAAACTGACCGGCCTATAGTTGCTGGGTTTATCTTTACACCCGTTTTTGAACAAGAGTATTACATTTGCAATTCTCCAGTCCTCTGGCACCACCCCCAATTCTAAGGAGGATTGGAAGATTATGGCCAGTACCTCCGCGATTTCTTCCTTCACTTCCCTCAGCGTCCTAGGATGCATTGCATCTGGTCCTGGTGACATCTACTTTAAGTACAGCCAACCTTTCTAGTACCTCGGCCTAGAAATTGAGTTTGCGCTGCGCCAGGGCTTTAGCGCCGGAAGTTAGCGCCAGCGCTAAAGCCCTTTGCGCGCGCCAAAAATTCAGTAGCGCCGCGCCCAAACGGCTGCCGGCGCTACTGAAGGGTTTTAGCGCCTGAAAACTGGCGCAACGCGCCGCATTGCGGCGCTATTCCGGCGCTGCGACGCCCGCTGCGGTGCGGCAGGCTCGGGAAGTGCAGGCCTCCTCCTTCCGTTAAGGAGGAGCTGCCTGCACCCGGCCGCGGCCCGCACAAATCTCATCAAAAATGAGCCTGGCACCTCGGACAAGTGCCGGGCTTGCATCTGTTCCGGCGGGGGGGGGGGGGAGAGAAGTCCGGGGAGGGAGCTGCGGGCAGGCGGCCGGCGGGAAAGCGGCCGGCCGCCGCGCCTCCTTAAAGCGCCGGCGCAGACTCCGGCAACACTCGTTTGCTGGAGTCTTAGTTGCGGCTGCCACTGGCGAGGCGGCCGCAACTGAATTTTGGCTTGGGGCCGGGTTACCACGGCAACCGGGGCGCTGCGCACACCGATGACGTCATTGGTGCCGGCGCAGCGCTACCGGTCTACCGCCGCGGAAGGGCGCCAGGCAATTTAGGAACCGGCGCCAATTGCAGCGCTAGGCCCTCTAGCGCCGCAAAATCGGTGCTAAGGGCACTGAATTTCTAGGCCCTCATCTTTATCAATTCTTATCCCATCCAATTTCTCCTCTACCTCCTCCTTCACTATGTCTATGGCAGCATCTTCTTCCTTGGTGAAGCCAGATACAATGTACTCATTTCATACCTCAGCCATACAGACTGCCTCCATGCGTAGGTCTCTTTTTCAGGCAGTTTACACGGCATTACCCTTACGGATTTTAAAGACAATCTTTGGGCAACTCAGGAATCACTTTTAAGAAAATCTTTTGAAAGAAAGAAGCATTACTGAAGACTTGTGCTCCAGGACTAGCCTCACCTCTAGCCAGGCTGTTCCAGTACAGCTACAACACTGACATCTAACCGACAACGTGGAAAACTGCCCAGGTACGTCCTGTCCACAAAAAGCAGGACAAATCCAATCCGACCAATTAAGGTCCCATCAGTCTACTCTCAATCATCAGCAAAGTGATGGAAGGTGTCATCGACAGTGCTATCAAGCGGCACTTACTCACCAATAACCTGCTCACTGATGCTCAGTTTGGGTTCTGCCAGAACCACTCAGCTGCCGACCTCATTACAGCCTTGGTCCAAACATGGACAAAGGAGTTGAATTCCAGAGATGAGGTGAGAGTGACTGCCCTTGACATCAAGGCAGCATTTGACCGGGTGTGTCATCAAGGAGCCCTAGTAAAACTGAAGTCAATGGGAATGGGGGGGAAAACTCACCACTGGCTGGAGTCATACCTAGCACAAAGGAAGATGGTTGTGGTGATTGAAGGTCAATCATCACAGCCCTAGGACATCGCTGCAGGAGTTTCTCAGGGCAGTGTCCTAGGCCCAACCATCTTCAGCTGCTTCATCAATGACCTTCCCTCCAACATAAGGTCAGAAATGGGGATGTTCGCTGATGACTGCACAGTGTTCAGTGCCATTCACAACTCCTCAAATAATGAAGCAGTCCATGCCCGCATGCAACAAGACCTGGACGACATTCAAGCTTGGGCTGATAAGCGGCAGGTAACATTCGTGCCACAGAAGTGCCAGGCAATGACTATCTCCAACAAGCGAGAGTCTAAACACCACCCCTTGACATTCAATGGCATTACCATCACTGAATCCCCCACCATCAACATCCTGGGGGGTCACCATTGACCAGAAACTTAACTGGACCAGCCACATAAATATTGTGGCAACAAGAGCAGGTCAGAGGCTAGGTATGCTGTGGCGAGTGTCTCACCTCCTGACTCCCCAAAGCCTTTCTACCATCTACAAGGCACAAGTAAGGAGTGTGATGGAATACTCTCCACTTGCCTGGATGAGTGCAGCTCCAACAACACTCAAGAAGCTCGACACCATCCAGGACAAAGCAGCCTGTTTGATTGGCACCCCATCCACCACCTTAAACATTTACTCCATCCACCACTGGCGTACCGTGGCTGCAGTGTGTACCATCTACAAGATGCACTGCAGCAACTCGCCAAAGCTTCTTTGGCAGCACCTCCTAAACTGCGACCTCTTCCACCTAGAAGGACAAGGACAGCAGACACATGGGAACACCACCACCTCCAAGTTCCCCTCCAAGTCACACATCATCCTGACTTAGAAGTATATCGCCGATCCTTCATCGTTGTTGGATCAAAATCCTGGAACTCCCTCCCTAACAGCACTGTGGGAGTACCTTCACCACACGGACTGCAGCGGTTCAAGAACGCGGCTCGCCACCACCTTCTCAGGGCAATTAGGGATGCGCAATAAATGCTGGCCTCACCAGCGACGCCCACATCTCATAAAAACAAATTTAAAAAAATTATATAGTGCGTTTCATGACCTCGGGCCATAAACCATTTTACAGAAAATTAGGTACTTTTGAAGTGTTGTCACTATTGTAATGTAAGTAAACACAGCAGGCAGTTTGCACACAGCAAGATCTTGTAGACAGCAGTGAGATACTGATCAGGCCAGGACATCATCAGAACTCCATTGCTCTTCTTTGAACAGTGCCGTGAAATTTTTTATGTCCACCTGAGAGGGCAGGCAGGGCCTCAGTTTAACATCCTATCCAAAAGGGAACACTTCTAACAGCACTTTTGCAGTACTGCACTGGAGTGCCAGCCTAGATTATGTACTCAAGTTTCTGGAATGAGACTTGAACCCACAATTTTCTGACTCAGAAATGAGAGTGCTGCAACTGAGCCAAGGCTGACACAATAACACTTTTAGGAGGGAAGCGAGAAAAAAGGAAAGGTTTGTCAAATAAATAAATCGGTGGCTTAAACAAAGATTTTCCAGATCAATAATTTTAACAACCAAGCGAACAGGATATAAATTGTTTTTGTTGACTGCCCAAGCATTTGTCAATTAATTAATAAGTATATTCATTGCTTTATTTATGAAGTGGTGAATTTATGAGCTGTGGGTTTGCTTCAACCTCTTAGCATTTCTCAGCTAGAAATGTCTGACACCAGAGTGACAGAACAGTTTCCAAACAGCTCATGCTGCATGAGTCTTTTATGTGAGGAGGTGTTGTTTTTGGCAAAAAATATATAATTTTCCTCTTTTTCTTTTGTTTTATCGAATCTGTTGGGTAAATCCTAGTGTTAAAACAAACATGATGCTTTAAATGAATGTGATAGCAAAGGGAAAATTAGAAATGTCAAACGTGAGAGGCAACATGTGCAAATGAACTCTAAATAATTTGGAGGGGGAGGGGTTGCTTTACGAGACTTATCTGGAAGAGAATGAGCACTGATTTATGCCAGAAATCAAAACTAATCTGAATTTCTTTTGTTTAATGATGCCAATACTAATCATTGCACCTTTGGGGTTTGGATTTCTTACATATGACATAATTACATATGGCACAAGATATCTGAACACCGATCTATATTGTTATAATAAGAACAGAACCAGATTTTCATGACTCTATTGATGGCAATAACAATTTAAGCAGTTGATAAGTGGCTCCAGGTTTGATTGGGATTGATTTGATCATTTCAAACCCCTATCCAATCTACTGTTATTTTGCTCATCCCTGCTATCTTGTACTTTGAATGAAGAGGCTTCTCTTTAAGTATGTAAATATCCACTTAGCTGCCTATGGATACATTATGGCAACCCCCCAGTAAGGATCACATTGCGTAAGAGTTCTACCAGCCTCAACCTAAATCACAATGAACCTGCTGTCTGTTCAAGTGGTAGTGCTTTTCCGGGGTGTTTCTCCATGAATTGGTGGAATGAAACATTGGGATGAAAAACAAAAGTGGCAGTCAGAGAAATCAACGGTTTAAATCAAACGTGGCCACAGTAAATAATAATTCTAATAGGTCTAAGAGCGTTAAAAAAACAAGCCTGAAGGCTTTGTGTCTTAATGCGAGGAGCATTCGTATTAAGGTGGATGAATTGGCTGCGCAAATTAGAGGTAAACGAATATGATTTGGTTGGGATTACAGAAACGTGGCTCAAGGATGGCCAAGACTGGGGACTCAACATCCAGGGGTATTCGATATTCAGGAAAGATAGGCAAAAAGAAAAGGGAGGTGGGGTAGCATTACTGGTTAAAGAAGGGATTAACACAATTGTAATGAAGGATATTAGCTCTGATGATGTGGAATCTGTATGGGTAGAATTGAGAAATACTAAGGGGAAAAAAACATTACTGGGGGTGGTATATAGACCTCCAAACAGTAAGGCGGAGGTTGGGGATGGCATTAAAAGGGAAATTAAAGAAGCGTGCAATAAGGGCACAGCAGTCATCATGGTTGACTTTAATCTACATATAGGTTGGGCCAACCAAATTAATAACAATACTGTGGAGGAGGAATTCCTGGAGTGTTTACGGAATGGTTTCCTGGACCAATATGTCGAGGAACCAACCAGAGATCAGGCCATCTTAGACTGGGTATTCACAGAAATCACAGAAACCCCACAGTGCAGATAGAGGCCATTTCGGCCCATCGAGCCTGCACCGACACATATCCCACCTGATCCCCGTAACTCCTACACCAACACATATCCCACCCTATCCCCGTAACCCCATGTATTTAATCCCCCTAACACTAAGGGTCAATTTATCATAGCCAATCAACCTAACCCGCACATCTTTGGACTGTGGGAGGAAACCGGAGCACCCGGAGGAAACCCACGCAAACACGGGGAGAATGTGCAAACTCCACACAGACAGTCACCCAAGGCCGGATTTGAACCCGGGTCCCTGGCGCTGTGAGGCAACAGTGCTAACCACTATGCCACCGTTATGTAACGAGAAAGGATTAATTAGCAATCTTGTTGTACGAGGCCCCTTGGGTCAGAGCGATCATAATATGATCGAATTCTTCATTAAGATGGAGAATGAAGTAGTTGACTTAGAGACTAGGGTCCTCAATTTAAATAAAGGAAACTACGATGGTCTGAGGAGCGAGTTGGGCAGGATTGAGTGGGGAATGGCGCTCAAAGGGTTGACGGTGGATAGGCAATGCCAAACATTCAAAGACCGAATGGATAAGCTACAGAATTTGTTCATCCCAGTTTGGCATAAAAATATAACAAAAAAGGTGACTCAACCGTGGCTAACAAGGGAAATTAGGGATAGCATAAGATCCAAGGAGAGGACATATAAATTGGCCAGATAAAACAATAATCCTGAGGATTGGGAGCAGTTTAGGATTCAACAAAGGAGGACAAAGGGATTAATTAAGAAAGGGAAAATAGAATATGAGAGTAAGCTTTCAGGGAACACAAAAACTGACTGTAAAAGCTTTTATAGATATGTGAAGAGAAAAAGATTGGTGAAGTCAAGCGTAGGTCCCTTGCAGTCAGAATCAGGGGAATTTATAATGGGGAACAAAGAAATGGAAGAACAACTAAATACATATTTTGGTTCTGTCTTCACAAAGGAGGACACAAATAACCTCCCAGAGATGCCGAGGAACATAGGGTCTGATGAAAGGGTGGAACTGAAAGAAATCAGTATTTGTAGGGAAATGGTGTTAGGAAAATTGATGGGACTGAAGGCCGATAAATCCCCAGGGCCTGATAATCTACATCCCAAGGTACTTAAGGAAGTGGCCTTAGAAATAGTAGATGCATTGCTGGTCATCTTCCAGAACTCGATAGACTCTGGAACAGTACCCATGGATTGGAGGGTAGCTAATGTTACCCCACTATTCAAAAAAGGTGGTAGAGAAAAAGCGGGGAATTATAGACCGGTAAGCCTGATATCGGTAGTGGGAAAAATGCTAGAGTCCATTATAAAAGATGTAATAGCAGAGCACTTGGAAAGCAGTGACCGGATCGGACAAAGTCAACATGAATTTACAAAAGGTAAATCATGCTTGACTAATCTACTGGAATTTTTTGAGGATGTAACTGGTAAAATAGATAAGGGAGAACCAGTGGATGTGGTGTATTTGGACTTTCAGAAGGCTTTCGATAAGGTCCCACATAAGAGATTAGCATGCAAAATTAAGGCACATGGGATTGGGGGCAAGGTATTGACTTGGATAGAGAACTGGTTGGCGGTCAGAAAGCAAAGAGTTGGAATAAACGGGTCGTTTTCCAAGTGGCAGGCAGTGACCAGTGGGGTACCGCAAGGATCGGTCCTAGGACCCCAGCTGTTCACAATATATATTAATGATCTGGACGAGGGAATTGGATGTAATATGTCCAAATTTGCAGACGACACAAAGCTGGGTGGGAGGGTATGCTGTGAGGAGGATGTAATGAAACTCCAGTACGATTTGGACAGGTTGGGTGATTGGGCAGAAACATGGCAAATGCACTGTAATGTGGATAAATGTGAGGTTATCCACTTTGGTGGCAAAAACAGGAAGGCAGATTATTATTTGAATGGCAATAGATTGGGAGAAGGGAAAGTGCAAAGAGACCTGGGTGTTCTTGTGCACCAGTCGCTGAAGGTAAGCATGCAGGTGCAGCAGGTGGTTAAGAAGGCAAATGGTATGTTGGCCTTCATAGCAAGAGGGTTCGAGTACAGGAACAAGGATATTTTGCTACAGTTGTACAGGGCCTTGGTGAGACCGCACCTTGAGTATTGTGTGCAGTTTTGGTCACCTTACCTGAGGAAGGATTTTCTTGCCATGGAAGGAGTGCAGTGAAGATTCACCAGGCTGATACCTGGGATGGCAGGAATGACGTATGAGGAGAGATTGTGTCGATTGGGCTTATACTCACTGGAGTTTAGAAGATTGAGAGGGGATCTCATCGAAACCTATAAAATTCTGTCAGGCCTGGACAGACTCGATGCAAGAAGGATGTTTCTGATGGCCGGGGTGTCCAGAACCAGGGGTCATAGTCGAAGGATAAGGGCTAAGCCATTTAGGACTGAAATGAGGAGGAATTTCTTCACCCAGAGAGTGGTGAACCTGTGGAATTCTCTGCCACAGAGGGCGGTGGAGGCCATTTCATTAAATATATTCAAGAAAGAGTTGGATATATTTCTTAAGGCTAAAGGGATCAAGGGATATGGGGAGAAGGCAGGGACAGGGTACTGAATTTGGATGATCAGCCATGATCTCATTGAATGGCGGAGCAGGCTCGAAGGGCCGAATGGCCTACTCCTGCTCCTATCTTCTATGTTTCTATGTTTCTATGAAAGGACAATCCCAGCAAATGCCTTGAAACGGTATGAAAGAATACTTTAGAATATGCTCGACAAAAGCTAACACCTTTTACTGGAGATTTAATTTGAACATCTTATCATTTTGAAATGTTACAGAGATTTTAAGACAGATTATACACTCCCAGTCATTGAATTCTTTAGAAAAAATAGGAATAAAAAGGGCAGGAAAGATTTTAAAAGAATTATAAAAAATAATGGGAAAATGATTTTTTTAAAAGATGAAACTCCACTAATATCGTCAAGCCTTAAGCCTAGGAAACCCCAAATGGAGGCAGTCCTATCAATTAATTAGGTGCATTTGGTTTATCTAGGCAATGTATGAAAGACTTTTGATCATTTGTAGTCTATTAAATTTGTTGCTGTTTTAGCAACCCGTGTTACCTCAGTAATCTGTCACTTCTGAAGAAGTTTTTTTTAATTTGTTTCTGGGATGTGGGGGTTGCTGGCAAAGCCAGCATTTATTGACCATCCCTAATCGCCCTTGAGAAGGTGGTGGTGAACCACCTTTCTGAACCGCTGCAGTCCCTGTGGTGATGGTACTTGTTAAGTCTGTGTGTTCCAGTTGTATTAAGATTAATTACTGACACTGACTACAAGAATAAAGTTCAACAGGTCTTTACTAGTTGGAGGTCAGGACTATACTAAATACAATATCACTACACAGTACTTATATACCGGTGGTCACCACCGGTATTACGTATACAGCAGCCAGAGAAAGTAGTACATCTCTTAAGGTGGAACAGGCTTAAGTTCTCTTAAGGTGGAACAGGTTACATACACCACAGTACTCCCACAGTGTTGTTAGGGAGGGAGTTCCGGGATTTTGACCCAGCGACGATGAAGGAACGGCAATATATTTCCAAGTCAGGATGGTGTGTGACTTGGAGGAGAACATGGAGGTGGTGGTGTTCCCATGCGTCTGCTGCCCTTGTCCTTCTAGGTGGTAGAGGTCGCAGGTTTAGGAGATGCTGTTGAAGAAACCTTGTCGAGTTGCTGCAATGAATCTTGTAGAGGGTACACAGTGCAGCACGTTGCGCTGGTGGTGGAGGGAGTGAATGTTTAAGGTGGTGGATGGGGTGCCAATCAAGCGGGCTGCTTTGTCCTGGATGGTGTCGAGTTTCTTGAGTGTTGTTGGAGCTGCACTCATCCCGCCAAGTGAAGAGTATTCCATCACACTCCTGACTTGTGCTTTGTAGATGGTGGGAAGGCTTTGGGGAGTCAGGAGGTGAAACACTCTCCGCAGAATACCCAGCCTCTGATCTGCTCTTGTGGCGACAGTATTTATGTGGCTGGTCCAGTTAAGTTTCTGGTCAATGGTGAGCCCCAGGATGTTAACGGTGGGGGATTCGGCGATGGTAATGCATTGAATGTCAAGGCGAGGTGGTTAGGCTCTCTTGTTGGAGATAGTCATTGTCTAGCACTTGTGTGGTGTGAATGTTATTTGCCACTTATAAGCCCAAGCCTGAATGTCATCCAGGTCTTGATGCATGTGGGCATGGACTGCTTCATTATCTGAGGAGTTGTGAATGGCACTGAACACTGCAGTTATCAGCGAACATCCCCACTTCTGACCTTATGATGGCGGGAAGGTCATTGACGAAGCAGCTGAAGATGGCTGGGCCTAGGACACTGCCCTGAGGAACTCCTGCAGCGATGTCCTGGGGCTGAGATGATTGGCCTCCAACAGCCACAACCATCTTCCTTTGAGCTAGGTATGCGTTTTCTGCCTGTAGGTGCAGCGAATGTTGAGCTTCCTTGTTGAATCCTTCAACTACCATTTGATTTTTTTTACCTTCCCATCTTTTTAATCCCTTTTTGAAATAATTGTGTAACCCATTTTTATATCTCTCATGGACAATAATCCAAACTTTAAGCATTATTTTTAAATATTTCATTTCTTACAATAATTACATATTTTGTCCTAACCATTTGACAAAGTCTTCTAGTTGACCTTATCCTTGCTGGTTTTTCTAATAACTGAAAATTGAAAGAAAGCCAATAAAAGTGCCTATCCAGATGACCATTTACTCATTTTATTGGTAAATCACTAAAGCCAGTAATATTAATTTTTACAAGCAGTTAAAACTCTCAAATATGGAACATTGATCTTGCCGCCAATAGGAAAATTGAAGTTGTTTTGCCCTTTCCCGGGTAATTTGTCAATTGCTTTACAGTTGCCTTTACTGTAATAGACTGGATAATGTTGCAGAGGCTGGTCTCCTAACTCATTATACTTATGGAGCAATAAGAAAAGGTTGTACATGGGCATATTAATCAAATATACCAGCTGGCAGCAAAACTATGTCAAATTATCTAATAAATTCTCAGTTTGATAGCTGCCAAAGAATATAATAAGTTAACTATCCCTTCCCACACGCACATTAAGAATCACATAGAAACATAGAAACATAGAAGATAGGAGCATTTATTAATTTTGGGCGAGAAAAGAATTGGACTTCGCTGTATTGTCGCCAATGAATAGCCTACCAACACTACCTGTCTAGCCTCAGAAATGAAAAAAATGTTGAAGGGGAAAATATTAGAGGGCATCATGTGTCCATGGAACAGCATGTGTTAAAGAAGGAAAGATCTTACATAGAAACATAGAAGATAGGTGCAGGAGTAGGCCATTCGGCCCCTCGAGCCTGCTCCGCCATTCAATGAGATCATGGCTGATCATACAATTTCAGTACCCTGTCCATGCCTTCTCCCCATATCCCTTGATCCATTTAGCCTTAAGAAATATATCCAACTCCTTCTTGAATATATTGAATGAATTGGCCTCCACTGCCTTCTGTGGTAGAGAATTCCACAGGTTCACCACTCTTTGGGTGAAGAAATTCCTCCTCATCTCTGTCCTAAATGGCTTACTCCTTATCCTTAGACTGTGACCCGTGGTTCTGGACTCCCCGACCATCGGGAACATCCTTCCTGCATCTAGTCTGTCCAGTCCTGTCAGAATTTTATAAGTTTCAATGAGATCCCCTCTCATTCTTCTAAACTCCAGCGAGTACAAGCCCAATTGTCCCAATCTCTCCTCATACGTCATTCCTGCCATCCCAGGTATCAGCCTGGTGAATCTTCGCTGAACTCCTTCCATGGCAAGAGCATCCTTCCTCAGATAAGGCGACCAAAACTGCACACAATACTAGGGTTGCAAAGGGGTGGAAAGTTTCCGGTAAATTTCCGGAAATTTTCCACGGGAAGTTTAGCTTGGGAATTTTGGGAATTTTGCCCAAAAAAGCACATGCTAGCATAATATTGTTTTTTTTGTATTTCTTTCTTTTTTTTCCACAGGTCCTCTCTTAAAATTACTAACAGAGATGGTGTTAAGTCTGTGTGTTATAATGAGAATTACTACACAGACCACAAGAGTAAACTTTAACAGGTCTTTACTGGTTGAAGGTCAGGGCGGAACTGCCCAATAAATCGTTACACAGCACTTATATACCGGTGTGGTCACCGCCGGTATTACAGTATACAGCAGCCAAGATAAAGTAGTGCAACTCTTAAAATAGTTCTCTTAAAGGTGGAACGGTTACTAAAATAGTTCTCTTAAAGGTGGAACGGTTACATACACTACAATCCTCCCTTTTTAGCTCAACAGTATATATATATATTCCCCATTAAACATAACATCATAACATATATACACAACTTCATGTAAAAACAGTTCACAGATTCAGTCTCTGCGGTGGCGCCTTCTGCGCTTCCTGACTCGGTCCGGATAATGCCTCGGTGGTGTAGTAGTTCTCGGTGGTGTAGTAGGTTCTCGTTGCTGGGGTGACTCATCTAATAGTCCTTCACTGGACTTAACAGCTTGAACTTTCGTAACTTCAGAGCCAGCATTGCTGACTTCTAAAGGCTCGAGTACCTTGGGAAGTTTTTCTACTTCCAGACTGATTTGGCTCAGTTCGGAGGGACCACGTGCGTGACCTGGTAGGGGTGATAATGGTTCAGATGAGTCGTCATTTTCTGCTTCTTCTCTATTGTCTTCTATTTCCTCCGTCACTTCAGCCTTTGCCTCTGCCACCAATTCTCGGAGTGGCTTATTACTGCTGACACTGCTCACAAAAGGGTGCTCTTTCTTCTTAGCTTTCAACTGATCGATGAATTTGACATATTCCCTTTCTTGCTCAGCTTTGATTCGTTTGGCCTCATCGCGCAGACGGTTTGTGTGTTCCTGTTCCATTTTCTCAATCAGCTGCTTCTGCTGTCTTTCCAGAATCTCCCACTCTGTGTCAAAGAACTTTTTCGTTGCATTCATCTCTCGCTCAAAACGGCGAATCATTTGTTCTAATTGCTGTTGTAGTTTTAGATTGAATTGAGTTCGAGCCCGGTGCTCCTCAGAAATGTGCATGTCTGTAGACTGAACAGACTCAGAATTCTGTCAAACTATGTTGTTGTTGTTCAGTGGAATTCTGTTCTGATACTTTGTGCTCTTCTGAAGCATTTATGCACTCCTTCGTTTTTCCGTCATTAGTCTGCAAGTCCATTTTAGACTTGTCTTTTGCACATGGGCTGATCTTACCATCATCAGTTCCAGAGTCTGAGCTGATCCTGGGTAGGCGGCAATCTTCCTCGCCGTCAAAGAAACTGCACGGCTCGAGTCTTCCCTCGCGATCGGACGTGATGACAGTTCTGGTGGAGTTGTAGTAGTATTCCATATCCTCGTCAGAAGACGTGCTTGGATCATCGGCTCCGTCTACCTGCCCTTGAGTTGACTGCTCTCCTCTTTTCTTCCCCGAAGGATCTCGGTAGAATGGAAAATCCTCTTCACCATATGACTTGCCACCATAAAAGGGAGTCAACCCGAAAAATGTAGTTGAGCGGGCCCGGGCACTGCGTCGGGGGTACCTCCTTTTGTTTGAATTATTATCCTGGGCTTTGTTCCCGTCACCATCCTCCTGTGAAGTCTGGTTTCCGCACTGCAGCACGTGCTTCTGAAACAGGTTTTTCACCCTTTGTTTGTAGACTTTGTTGCACGTTGGACACCTCAGGACTTCCCGCTCATTTTCTGGACTTTCCGTCATTGCTTTTAGGGGGTGCCAGTCCATATTTATTTTCCTGATCCACCCCCGTCCCAGAAGTGGTGGACCTCCCTCAGGTAGTACATATAAGTCCATTCCTTGGTGTTCTTTGCCCTTGTGTCTCACCTTGACTTTTATCTTTCCGATGGGGTATACTCTTTGCCCCGTGTATGTCTGCAATACTATCTCCGTATCCCGTAGGGGGATATGTGTGAATAACCTTTTATAATCTTGCTTATTCATGACCGTCAACGCCGATCCGGTGTCCAATTCCATCTTCATTTGGACTCCTGCGATCTGCAGTGTGACCCAGATAGTTTGTCGGTCAGCTTCCTTACTCACATTGTGAATTCTCAGACTACCCAGTTCCTTGCTGTTGGAGTCTGAATCCGAATTCTGTTCATCCGAACTCTTCTCAGCCACCTTATGTACCTTTCTGTACTTTTCCTGCGGTGACTTTTTGTTGCTGGTCTTCTTTCCTGACCGGCATACTTTAGCTATGTGACCAAGCTTGCCACATTTTCTACATTCCTGGTTTTTAAACCAGCATTGGTTCTGATCATGTGTTGTCTTTCCACAATGATAACATTTCGTTGTACCCAAAGCCATTTGATCTACGCTGAGTACCGCTGCCTTCAGCTGCATTTCCGCAGTGCCTCTCGCTGCGGCTTCGTGCGATGCTGCAATAGTGACAGCCTTATCAAGTGTAAGATCATTCTCTTCAAGCAGCTGCTTTTGTGTTCCTTCTTTCAACAATCCACACACGAATTTGTCTCTCAGTGCCTCTGTCAGATTTTCCCCAAACTGACAGTATTCCGCCAGCTTACGCAGTTCAATTAAGTACTCCGCGTTGCTTTCCTCTTTCAGTTGCGTTCTCGCATAAAATTTAAACCATTCCGCTAACATCAGCGGTGTGGGGTTCAAATGATCCTTCAGGACAGCAACAATATTAGTGAAAGTCTGATCCGCCGGTTTAGCTGGTGATAGAAGATGCTTCAATAGCCCGTATGTCTTTGCACCCATTGAGTTTAGTAAGGTTAGTGCTTTATCTTCATTTGATATTTTATTTGCCTTACAATATATCTCTATGCGTTCTACATACGTGGCCCAATCTTTCACCTCGGGATCGAAATCGTTGATGTTACCACGCTTAGGCATCCTTGCAATCTTCTTGAGAGACAAAAAGAAATTTTTCTTTTATTTTTTTTTTTCAAAATGGCGGTTTCCCGCGCTCGTCTTCTTCCCTGCCTTTTTAAAATGGCGGTTTCCCGCGCTTGTCTTCTTCCCCGCCTACGAAAATGGCGGCTTCCCGCGTTTGCCTTTCACCCCCGCTGGCTGTCTCTTGTCACTCCCGCTCGCTCGGTCTCGGTCTCCCTCGCTCGCTCTGTCTCCCTCGCTCGCTCGGTCTCGTTCTCCCTCGCTCGCTCGGTCTCATTCTCCCTCGCTTGGTCTCGGTCTCCCGTCTCGCTCGCTCGCTCGGGCTCTGTCTCTCCCGCTGGCTGTAATGGCGATTGCCGTATTGCTGCGTTCGCCCTCCCCAGCGGTTTTCAATTCGTGGCTCCCAGCCCCTCTTGCAGTCCGGTCCTTTCCCCCCCGGCTGCGGCTGAGTTCCCCGCGGGTTTTTTTTTTGTATTTTTTCCCGCGCCTTACGCTGTCCCTGTCGCTGCGCCTCACGGCCTCGGTAGCTGCCCAGCCTTTTTCACCGGCCGCGGTCGAGCTCTCTCTCGACGCTGTTGCGTCTCCCAGCCCGCTTGCAGCCCGGTCTCTCACTCCGGCTGCGTTTGCATTCACCGCGGCTTCCGTGCCTTACGCTGCCGCAGTCTCAGCGCCTCTGGCCCCGACTTCTGTCCGGCTCTTTTCCCCGGCCGTGGTCGAGTTCTCCGCCCTTATATCCTCCGTTTCTTTTTTATTTTCTCCCCTACTCACAGTCAACGTGGCCGACTTGCTGCTCGTCGCTGATCGGCTTACCCACCACCGTGATAGAAGGGATGATCACTGCCTGTTGCTGATGGAAGGCTTCATGTTAGAATTCTTCCTTTGCTCTGCAGACCCGAGTCTTCTCTCAGCAGAATGATGAGGGCGGATGCCTCTTCTCGACGCCCGTCAACTGCCTTGGATGTATCTCTGCCGCAGGGTAAGATCGTACTCGTCGCCACTGTTAAGCCTGTGTGTTATAATGAGAATTACTACACAGACCACAAGAGTAAACTTTAACAGGTCTTTACTGGTTGAAGGTCAGGGCGGAACTGCCCAATAAATCATTACACAGCACTTATATACTGGTGTGGTCACCGCCGGTATTACAGTATACAGCAGCCAAGATAAAGTAGTGCAACTCTTAAAATAGTTCTCTTAAAGGTGGAACGGTTACTAAAATAGTTCTCTTAAAGGTGGAACGGTTACATACACTACAGATGGAATCTTAATTATTAAGGAATTTCTTAATCAATATATGTTTATCTTCTTACTTGGCTTGTTTTAATAATTACAAGTTTTGTGTGTGACTGTGAACAAGTGTGTCCTGATTGGTTGGATGAGTGGATGAGCGATTAGCTCCCTCTATTTGTAATATTTGCATATCGAATTGTGATTGGCCTGCAGGCATCTGTAAGACTGCTATAGTTTTGTAAGATCCAGGTTAGGGGTCCTGAGGGAAGTCATTTTGTTTTCTGCTGATGTTGTGATGATGCAGTAAGTAAATCAGACTTTATACCAAATAAACCAGTTACTTGTTGAACTCTGTTGTCCTTCAATTTAAAATATACAAAATAATACACTATTGGTGATGTAGCATCGTGTGTGTACAGGTCATGCCTCCATCACATGGAGCATCAGCAAAAATGTACTCACCCTGTTGCAATCGTGCTGATCGACTGCAGTTCGACACAGAGATGAATGCCCTTTATTTCTCTGCATAGAACAATGCCACGTTTACCGTCGGATGTGTGGAAGCATTTTACCCCAGGCATTAAAGATGGAAAGACTGTGTACATGTGCAAACACTGTAGAAAGCCATATGTAAAGAATGCCACAAAGATGCAGCAGCATTTATCCAAATGCAACAACTTCACTCAAAGCTCACAGCAGTCAGCCCAAAGTTCCTCTGCTTCCATTCAAGAAGATGATGGTTCTCATTCAGCATCAGGCTCCTTATCATCAGCAACTCCTGGCCCACTTGGAAGGTTCTTTGATACAATGGATAACCATAGCCAGAAGAATGCAGATGAGTGCCTTGCTCGAGCTGTATATGCAACAGGCTCACCCCTCATGCTCACAGCCAATGTGTACTGGAAGAGATTTTTCAATGTTATTCGCCCTGCATACTGTCCTCCCACCAGACATGCTTTGTCTACTTATTTGCTGGAGGCTGAGTATAACAGAGTCCACGGAAAGCTCAAAGAAACGATAGCAATGGCAGACTGTGTTGCAATTGATATACCTATCAATTCGTCCAATGAAAAGCGACGAGTTAAGAAAGTAACTATAGGTTTTTATTGACTAAATGACAGAGCCCACCCTCGTGGGTGATCGGATCCAAGAAGGAGGAATACCAGCCAGTCGACCACCTTTATACCTGGGCAGGTAGGTGGAGCCATGGGCGGAGTCGGCAGTAGTCAGCCCAGGTATAGCAGCGTGACAAGAGGCGACCTCGTACAGTGATACAACAATGTGAACAGTGATAACTATAGGGAAACGATCTAACAGTGATAACTATAGTGTAACGATAGTGAACGGTAAAAGTGGTTTACCACAGCAATTATCACAGATGGGTGGTCAAATGTACGAGGGGAGGGCATCATAAACTACATCGTCTCCACTCCTCTCCCAGTGTTCTTCAAGAGCACAGACACGAAGGACAACAGACACACAGGCACATACATTGCTGATGAGCTGAAAGCGGTCATCAACGATCTTGGATCACAAAAGGTCTTTGCAGTAGTTACTGACAATGCTGCGAATATGAAGGCTGCTTGGGCTCAAGTGGAGGAGGCCTACCCTCATATTACGTCTATTGGGTGCGCAGCTCATGGGCTTAACCTGCTCCTCAACGACAAATGTGTCCTGATTGGTTGGATGAGTGGATGAGCGATTAGCTCCCTCTATTTGTAATATTTGCATATCAAATTGTGATTGGCCTGCAGGCATCTGTAAGACTGCTATAGAGAGCCAAGCAAGTTGTTAAGTATGTCAGGGGAAAACAGGTAGTTGCAGCAAACTACAACTCCAAGCAAATGACAAAGAACAAGAACACCATACTGAAGCTGCCCAACAACACTAGGTGGGGTGGTGTTGTCATAATGTACAACAGCCTTCTGGAGGGTAAGGAGTCGCTGCAAGAAATGGCAATATCCCAGTCTGGGGATATGGAAACCACCATCAAGAAAATACTGCTGGATGATGTGTTTTGGGAGAGAGTGGTTAGCAGCCTTAAACTACTCTCACCAGTAGCATCTGCAATTGCTCAGATTGAAGGAGATGACGCTGTCTTGTCAGATGTTCTCAGGCTTTTTACTGATTTAAAAGAACAAATCAGCATTGCCCTACCCACATCCCTGCTGCTCAAAGCAGAGGAGAAGGCAATTGTTCAATTCATACAGACGCGTCAAGAATTTTGTGTCAAGCCGATTCATGCTGCAGCATACATGCTGGACCCAAAGCATGTTGGGAGACCAATACTTTCTGGAGAACAGATCAACAGCGCTTACAGTGTGATTTCTACCCTCTCACACCATCTCAATCTGGATGTGGGCAAAGTTCTGGGAAGTCTGGCAAAGTTCTCTACCAAGCAAGGTCTTTGGAATGGGGATGGGATATGGGAATCATGCAAGCATATCAGTGCACATACCTGGTGGAAGGGACTTTGTGCATCTGAGGCCCTGTCACCTATTGCATCGGTGATACTCCAAATCCCACCTTCATCAGCGGCCTCTGAACGAAACTGGTCACTTTTTGGGAATACGCATACAAAGGTGCGCAACAGGCTGACTAACAAGAGAGTGGAGAAACTGGTGGCTATCCGGGCGAACCTACAACTTATTGAGCCAGATACAGAAGTGTCCACCACACAGCTAGACACTGACACAGAGGAGGAAATGGACACGTCAGAGCCAGAGTCAGAGAATCAGGAGGAGCAATGAGGAGTAGAAGACTCAGAAGACTCATGAGTAGAAGACTCAAAGGGACAAAATAAGGACAAATTACAGGCTAAATAAGCTGACGCTCTTTTTATTTTATTTTAGATGGGTCTTTTTTGTGGGGGTTCAATAAAGTTCAAAATTATGACCTAAATAAAGTTTTGAAAGCCTGTTTATATTTGTATGGAACAGTATGTCTATTTTGACGACAAAGATAATATAAGGGTCAGAGACAAAAACCATCAGTGTGCAAAAAAACTCAAAATTCCCATAAATTCCCAAAATTCCTGAAAATTCCCATGGAAAGTTTCCTCTTTTAAAAATTCCCAGAATTTTGCAACTCTACACAATACTCAAGATGTGGTCTCACCAAGGCCCTGTGCAACTGCAGCAAGACATCCTTGTTCTTGTACTCAAACCCTCTCACTACAAAGGCCAACATACCATTTGCCTTCTTAACCGCCTGCTGTACCTGCATGCTTACCTTCAGCGATTGGTGCACAAGGACACCCAGGTCTCGTTGCACTTCCCCTTCTCCCAATCTATTGCCATTCAGATAATAAGCTGCCTTCCTGCTTTTGCCACCAAAGTGGATAACCTCACATTTATCCACGTTATATTGCATCTGCCATGCTTCTGCCCAATCACCCAACCTGTCCAAATCATCCTGGAGTTTCTCGGCATCCTCCTCACAGCAAACACACCCACCCAGCTTTGTGTCATCTGCAAATTTGGAGATATTACATCTAGTTCCATTGTCTAGATCATTAATATATATTGTGAATAGCTGGGGTCCAGGACCGATCCCTGCGGTACCCCACTAGTCACTGCCTGCCACTCGGAAAAAGACCCGTTTATTCCAACTCGTTGCTTTCTGTTTGCCAAACAGTTCTCTATCCAAGTCAATGCCTTGCCCCCAATCCCATGGGCCTTAACTTTACATGCTAATCTCTTATGCGGGACCTTATCGAAAGCTTTCTGAAAGTCCAAATACACCACATCCACTGGTTCTCCCTTATCTATTTTACTAGTTACATCCTCAAAAACTTCCAGTAGATTAGTCAAGCACGATTTACCTTTTGTAAATCCATGTTGACTTTGTCCGATCCTGTCACTGTTTTCCAAGTGCTCTACTATTACATCTTTTATAATGGACTCTAGCATTTTCCCCACTACCGATGTCAGGCTTACCGGTCTGTAATTCCCCATTTTCTCTCTACCACCTTTTTTGAATAGTGGGGTAACATTAGCTACCCTCCAATCCATGGGTACTGATCCAGCTTCCATCGAATGTTGGAAGATGATCAGCAATGCATCTCCTATTTCTAGGTCCACTTCCTTAAGTACCCTAGGATGTAGATTATCAGGCCCTGGGGATCTATTGGCCTTCAATCCCATCAATTTCCCGAACACCATTTCCCTACAAATAGTGATTTCTTTCACTTCCTCCCTTTCATCAGACCCTATGTTCCCCGACATCTCTGGGAGGTTATTGGTGTCCTCCTTTGTGAAGACAGAACCAAAATATGTGTTTAATTGGTCAGCCATTTCTTTGTTCCCCATTATAAATTCCCCTGATTCTGACTGCAAGGGAGCTACGCTTGACTTCACCAATCGTTTTCTCTTCACATATCTATAAAAGCTTTTACAGTCAGTTTTTACGTTCCCTGCAAGCTTACTCTCATATTCCATTTTCCCTTTTTTAATTAATCCCTTTGTCCTCCTTTGTTGAATCCTAAACTGCTCCCAATCCTCAGGTTTACTGCTTTTTCTGCCCAATTTATATGTCCTCTCCTTGGATCTTATGCTATCCCTAATTTCCCTTGTTAGCCATGGTTGAGTCACCTTTTTTGTTTTATTTTTATGCCAAACTGGGATGAACAAATTCTGTAGTTCATCCATGCGGTCTTTGAATGTTTGCCATTGCCTATCCACCGTCAACCCTTTGAGTGACATTCCCCAATCAATCCTACCCAACTCGCGCCTCAGACCATCGTAGTTTCCTTTATTTAAATTCAGGACCCTAGTCTCTGAGTCAACTACTTCATTCTCCATCTTAATGAAGAATTCGATCATATTATGATCGCTCCGACCCAAGGAGCCACGTACAACAAGATTGCTAATTAATCCTTTCTCGTTGCATAATACCCAGTCTAAGATGGCCTGATCTCTGGTTAGTTCCTCGACATATTGGTCCAGGAAACCATCCCGTAAACACTCCAGGAATTCCTCCTCCACAGTATTGTTACTAATTTGGTTAGCCCTATCTATATGTAGGTTAAAGTCACCCATGATGACTGCTGTGCCCTTATTGCACACTTCTCTAATTTCCCTTTTAATGCCATCCCGAACCTCCACATTACTGTTGGGAGGTCTATATACCACTCCCACTAACGTTTTCTGCCCCTTGCTATTTCTCAGTTCTACCCATACAGATTCCACATCATCGAAGCTAATACCCTTCCTTACAATTGTGTTAATCCCTTCTTTAACCAGCAATGCTACCCCACCTCCCTTTCCTTTTTGCCTATCTTTCCTGAATATTGAATACCCCTGGATGTTGAGTTCCCAGCCTTGGCCACCCTGGAGCCATGTTTCCGTAATCCCAATCAAATCATATTCGTTTACCTCTATTTGCGCAGCTAATTCATCCACCTTATTGCGAATGCTCCTCGCATTAAGACATAAAGCCTTCAGGCTTGTTTTTTTAACGCTTTTAGACCTATTAGAATTATTATTTACTGTGGCCATGTTTGATTTAAACCACAGCACATAAACTCTGAAAAATTCAGCTTTATGTCCATCAATTCTTTAGCGAAAGGAATAAAAATGGCAGGAAATAAAATTATTTTTAAAAAGGTGACACTCAATTTTCTTTGGGTGGGGGTGGTAGCGAGTGGTGCACCTGAAGAGTTTGGGGTCATGGTGGCCCTTCCAATCTTAATTTACGGGACCTTATTTAAGTAAAATTCCCAGAGTCCCGGCTGACACCTGGCCAGATCCACTACCTGGCTGACAGGTGGGAGCGGAAAATGCGTGGCAGAAGGCCACAGCTAGGGAACTCATGGGAGCGGACCTTGCCAGTCAGGTCTGGTGGTGATCCAGGATTGGATGGATGGGGCAGCAGGGGTGTGGTGTAAGCTTCCAGCACGATCGGGGGGAGGCCGGGGCTAGGGAGGCCCATGAGCTCCTTGCGGGACCTGGGGGGAGCACTCCTGCTCCTCCTTGACCCACAAGGAGTGCCACATGAGGCAAATTTCTAAAACTTACCTTGGCCTGTTCTGGCCAGTCGGCTCCACCCGCTGTGCTCTGCTGCCAGAAGGCAGACAGTGTGGAACTCCCTCTGTGTTGACATTAGTATTATTTTGCAACGCCATTGATGTCATTGGGCCTGACATTTGCATATTAAGTAGGCCCCCGCCTGCTGTTAGTGGGAACCTCATCAGTGGCCTGAATCAGCGGCGTTAATATTATGGCGGCCAGGAATGTAGGGGTTTGGAGGCGGGTTTGAGGTTTTCAAGATTTTAACACCTCGCCTGACCCTTTCCTACCTGTCGGGGTTGGCAGGTTAAAATCAAGGCCGTTTCACCACTAATATCTTTAAGCCTTAAGCTGGTGCCTAGGCAACCTCAAATACAGGAAGTCATATCAAAGTCGTTGGAGTGACAGCCCTGCATGCTGGTCCACACCGGCCTACGGTTAGAGCTAAATTTGGCTTCCGGCCTCACTTAAATGCTGCTGTGAGCTGTAAACAGCAAATGGATGCCCTGCTGCAGCTCGCCAGTTAGGAGGGTGGGAAATAAAGTGGCAACCAATGCAAAGCCGGCCGGCAGGTCGGATCTGGGGAGGGGATTTGCTGATTCTGGTGGAGGCCTTGAACGAGCCGGCAGCAGGCAGAAGTTT
Source organism: Somniosus microcephalus (assembly GCF_052327205.1). Lineage (NCBI taxonomy): Eukaryota > Metazoa > Chordata > Chondrichthyes > Squaliformes > Somniosidae > Somniosus > Somniosus microcephalus. The sequence continues at coordinate 319,168,441 of NC_140988.1, read as the reverse complement.
TTTTGCGAGGCCCGGAGGAGCACGCCTGCATTTCTTGGGCCCACAAAAATAAAAACTGAAAATTTCCTGGGCTTACTTTTAAGCTGCCTTCAGCGGTTCCTTTAATAATTGCTGGCTAGGTAGCTCAACGCCCAGTACAATAAGTAGTGTATGCATGGTGCATGCTCTGCCCATTTGTAGCTGAATTTCTCATTCGGGGTCCCACAAATGGAGAACCCTGATTTGCATTTTTAAAGAACCTAACACCTGTTTCAGGCAGGTGCCCTGGCTGACTAACAGTCAACTGAGTCAATATGGCACCCAGCGCATTGCCAACACAGTTCCGATGCAACAGATCGTGACGTATTTGGACGTCTTACGCCAATTTTAACCTAGAAAATCAGACAGCCTTCAGTTGAATTTCTCCCCAATATATGCTCACATATCATCCCTCAAGATGGCGCCCGAGATGGTCCGGTGCTAGCGCGCTCTCCCTGTTTTGGGTGGCCCGCTCTCGCCGTTCGCTCCCACAACCGGATCGAGGTGTTCGGCGAGTCGGGCGGAGGCAGCACAGCGCGGCAAGCAGCAGCAGCCATGTCGACCCACTAGGGCACGTCGGCCGGCCGCTCCTCAGCGGGAAGGGATTCCGACCGGGAGGAGGGGAGCTGAGCATGGCGGCCAGAGGCTGGACTGGAAGCGGGAGAAGCAGGCCTGGGCCGTCGGACCGTGGAGCCGGCGACGGTGAGGTGGAGGCCGCGGTGACCGGAGGATGTGTTGGGCGAGTCGGGCGGAGGAGCGCAGCGCATCGGGACGCAGCAGCAGACTCGACGACTCGCAGTCCGACTGGGAGGAGGGGAGCCGGGAATGGTGGCCAGAGGGTGAGCGGGAGAAGCAGGCCACCGCACGTGGAGCCGAGCCGGCAACAGTGAGGAGGACGGAACGGCTGAGGGACATCGTGCTCCCACTGCCACTGGATGCCAAAGAATTGACTTTCTGAACACGGCGCTGTAAAAATAGCTGACGTGTCTCTGTGAGCTCCCATAGCTTTATTGTGGGAGTGATTGGGGAGTAAGCATTCCATTGTACTAGTTACATGTGGCAAATAAAGAATCTTGAATCTTGAATCTCAAGACGTATAATTTGTCTGTTGAGCATTTGAAGGAGGGATTATTGAGACTCTTACAATTATTGTTCCTCTTTACATTTCCTCTTCAATTTTTCACAATCTTTTGTTGATTAAGTAGTGTTCCTATAATTGTAGACTTTGATGTAAATCATGTCTTGGTCTCACCTGCATCTTTCTCATACAATATTTCTGTGTAAAAATTGAAGCAAGTTTCATTGTGAGATTCTTTAAGTAGTGCTGACATAACTATGCACAACGTATAGATAAGATCAAAACCTGCATTTTCCATTTCAACCATCCATACTCCCTCTCTAAGTGAGACTAGAATCTAAATTAGTATTATATTATGAGCAATTTTGTGGTGTAGACCACATCTACAGAAGCTCTAAATTCAATTCAGGTGGTATCCTTACAACTGGTTGTGTGAAAAGACTTGCATGCCATCGATGGAATTGGATTTGATCTATCTTTAGCATATGATCTGAATTTTGCAGCGCAGTTTGCCATATGGGGCATTTAATGATCCTTGGTTTGAACCAGAATAACAAAAACCTGCATTTATATACCACCTTCAATGTAGAAAATGACCCACTTCACTTTATAGAGGAGAAAAGGAGCAGGTGACCCTTTGCGAGAGGGTTAGGAGAGGTGACCAAAAGCTTGGTCGAAGATGTGATTTGAGAAGTTTTTTAAAATGGGGAGGGAGGTTTGGATGCAACAGCTTTCAGGGAGGGTGTTTCAAAGAGTATGATAACTGCAGCTCAAGACTCTGCCACCAAAGGCAGAATGGAACAAGGGAGGGGTACACAGAAGACTAGAGTCAAAGGATTGGTGGATATGGGAGGGGATGTAAACCTGGTGAAGGTTGCATGGGTTGTATTGGCTACCGAGGGATTTGTGGATAAGGAATTTAAATTCAATTTGTTGGGGGAATTTGGAACTAATTTTATTGGACTGGGAGGATGGGGTGACAGGCAAGCTATGCTTCGTGTGAGACCGATGTGAACAATAGAGTTTTGGATGGATTTGAGTTTATGGGCTCAGTGGTAGCATTTACACCTCTAAGTCAGAAGGTCATTGGGTTCAAGCCCCACTCTAGAGACTTGACCACATCATCCAGGCTGACACCTCAGCGTACTACTGAGGGAGTACTGCACTGTCAGAAATGTTGCTTTTTGGATGAGATATTAAACTGAGAACCCTGTCTGCTCGCATGGGACTGTTTGAAAAAGTGCAGGGGAATTCTCCTGGTATCCTAGCAATATTTATCCCTCAACCATCACTAAAAATAACTTATTATCTGTCATTATCACATTGCTGTTTGTGGGATCTTGCTGTTTGAAAATTGGTTGCAGTTGTTCCTACATCACAACAGTGTCTGCACTTCAAAAATACATCATTGGTGGAAAAGTACTTTGGGATGCCCTGAGGTCGTGAAAGGCACTATATAAATGCAAGTCTTACTTTCTTTTCTTTTTGAAGTTGGTAAAACACTTCTCTCCAAAATCATGTTTCTCTTTAAACTGCATATCTTCACAAATTATGTAAACCAGATGTGCATTTTATTTTGATCATTTCTTCACTCTTAGTTTCTCAGGTATTTACTGAATCAGATATCCAAAAACTACAAAACAGTTCAAACAATGGCAGGTGAATTGAAAAACACTTTAGTTGTTTGCATGAATACAAAACACAAAGGGTAAATTCAACGATCCCATGTTCCCAGTGGGGAGTCACACTCAAAGGAAGCTTGGGGCAGCAAAGGGCGACACGACTTGTGCTCCTTTCAAGTGTAGCTCCCAACTTGGAATGTGAGAGTGGTGAGTCATAGTCATAGAGTCTTAGGCCTAGAAATTCGGTTTTGGCGCAGCGAGGGCTTTAGCGCCGGAAGTTAGTGCCGGCGCTAAGTCCCCCTGCGCGCGCCAAAAATTCAGTAGCGCCGCGCCCAAACGGCTGCCGGCGCTACTGAGGGGTCTCAGCGCCTCAAAACTGGTGCCACGCGCCGCATTGCGGCGCTATTCCGGCGCTGCGGCGCCCGCTGCGGTGCGGCAGGCTCGGGAAGTGCAGGCCTCCTCCTTCCGTTAAGGAGGAGCTGCCTGCACCCGGCCGCGGCCCGTGATAATCTTTTTAAAAATGAGCCCGGCACCTCGGACAAGTGCCGGGCTTGCTTCTGTTCCGGGGGGCGGGGGGGGGGGAAGTCCGGGGAGGGAGCTGCGGCCAGGCGGCCGGCGGGAAAGCGGCCGGCCGCCGCGGGGCCTTTAATGCGCCGGCGCAAAGTTCTGTAAGGCACCTCTGCCAGAACGTTGCTTGCGGCTGCCACGGGCGAGGCGGCCGCAACTCAATTTCCGAGTTCGGGCGGGTTACCATGGCAACCGGGACGCTGCGCACACCGATGACGTCATCGGTGCCGGCGCAGCGCTACCGGCCTAACGCCGATTTAGGGCCCCTGTCAATTTCTAAACTGGCCATAACTTCGGCGCTAGGCCCTCTAGCGCCTCAAAAGCGGCGCTAAGGCCAGTGAATTTCTAGGCCATAGAGTTTTACAGCACAGAAAGAGGCCCTTCGGCCCATCGTGTCTGCGCCGCCCATCCATCCCTGTCCAGTCTAATCCCATTTTCCAGCATTTGGTCCATAGCCTTGTATGCAATGGCATTTCAAGTGCTCATCCAAATGCTTCTTGAATGTTGTGAGGGTTCCTGCCTCTACCACCCTTTCAGGCATTGAGTTCCACATTCCAACCACCCTCTGGGTGAAGAAGTTCCTCCTCAAATCCCCTCTAAATCTCCTGCCCCTTACCCTGAATCTATGCCCCCTTGTTATTGACCCCCCTACTAAGGGGAAAAGTTCCTCTTTATCTACCCTATCTATGCCCCTCATCATTTTGTACACCTCAATCAGGTCCCCCCTCAGCCTTCTTTGCTCCAAGGAAAACAACCCCAGCCTGTCCAGCCTCTCTTCATAGCTGAGGCGCTCCATCCCAGGTAACATCCTGGTGAATCTTCTCTGCACCCTCTCCAAAGCAATCACATCCTTCCTATAGTGAGGCGACCAGAACTGCACACAGTACTCCAGCTGTGGCCTCACCAGCGTTTTGTACAGCTCCATCATAACCTCCCTGCTCTTATATTCTATGCCTCGGCTAATGAAGGCAAGTATCCCATATGCCTTTTTAACCACCTTATCTACCTGTTCCGCTGCCTTCAGGGATCTATGTACATGTACACCAAGGTCCCTCTGACCCTCTGTACTTCCTAGGGTCCTACCACTCATTATGTATTCCCTTGCCTTATTTGTCCGTCCAAAATGCATCACCTCGCACTTTTCAGGGTTAAATTCCATTTGCCACTTTTCCGCCCATCTGACCAACCCGTTTATATCGTCCTGTAGCCTGAGGCTTTCCTCCTCGCAATTTACCACCCCACCAATTTTCGTGTCATCTGCGAACTTACTGATCATACCTTTTACATTCTCATCCAAATCATTTATGTAGACCACAAACAACAAGGGACCCAGCACCGATCCCTGAGGTACCCCACTGGACACAGGCTTCCAGTCACAAAAGCAACCTTCGACCATCACCCTCTGCCTCCTGCCACTCAGCCAGTTTAGGATCCAACGCGCCAAGGCACCCTGGATCCTATGGGCTCTTACCTTCTTGACCAGCCTCCTATGCGGGACTTTGTCAAAAGCTTTACTGAAGTCCATGTAAACCACATCCACAGCATTTCCCTCATCCGCCCCCCTAGTCACCCCCTCGAAAAATTCAATCAGATTTGTCAGACATGATTTACCCTTGACAAAGCCATGCTGACTATCCCCGATTAATCCAAGTGGAGACTAATTTTGTCCCTCAGAATTTTTTCCAATAATTTCCCTACCACAGATGTTAGGCTCACTGGCCTGTAATTCCCTGGTTTATCCCTGCTACCCTTTATTTAACCTAAATATTCACATTGGTGGTACAACATAGGAACATATGAAGGAACATAGGAACAGGAGTAGGCCATTCAGCCCCTCGAGCCTGCACCACCATTCAGTTAGATCATGGCTGATCTGTATCTTAACTCCATTTGCCCACCTTCCTTGGAGCTTCTCCAGCTCTGCCACCGTAACTTTGGAGGAGGTTCGGTGCACGTTAACAGGGTTTCCACTGAAGGTACAGTGGTGGAAACTCTGAAAAGATTCACCCTCATTATCTTCAAAAGCAAAAATTATATTCCCCCCTGTATGTTGATGGTTAAATACATTGTCCAGGGCGCTACTGAGCAATACAGATCAAGAAAGTCCCAGTTTACAGCTGGTCTGTGCTGACGTTGATGACCTTGTTTCATGTGGCATTAGGGGCACTACAGCTGGGCTCAGAGTTAAGGAGGGAGGAAAAGTTGCCTGGGTTCCCTGTTCCTCATCTGTGACATCTGAGGATGTTGAGTGAGTACAGGGTCCATCTCAAATGTGATGCCTGACTTCTCAACTAGCTTGCTGAAACTCACTGTCTAGGATGGCACAAGACAAAATTGCCACTTAGGAATTGATCGACGAAAAAAGACCAAGTCCATCTAGTTCGCCTTCTGCCATCCTGGTAGTCACATGATACAGCAACAATGGAATTGTTGACTAACTATGGCAATCAATCACTATCAATTAGGCTACAACAACAACTTGTATTTATATAGCATCTTTAACATAGTAAAATGTCCCAAGGCGCTTCACAGGAGAATTATAAGACAAAAAATTTGACACTGAGCCACATAAGGAGAAATTAGGGCAGGTGACCAAAAGCTTGGTCAAAGAGGTAGGTTTTAAGGAGCGTCTTAAAGGAGGAAAGAGAGGTAGCGAGGTGGAGAGGTTTAGGCAGGGAATTCCAGAGCTTAGGGCCTAGGCAACAGAAGGCATGGCCACCAATGGTTGAGTGATTATAATCAGGGATGCTCAAGAGGGCAGAATTAGAGGAGCGCAGATATCTCGGGGGGGTTGTGAGGCTGGAGGAGCTTATAGAGATAGGGAGGGGCGAGGCCATGGAGGGATTTGAAAACAAGGATGAGAATTTTTAAATCAATGCATTGCTTAACTGGGAGCCAATGTAGGTCAGCGAGCACAGGGATGATGGGTGAATGGGACTTGGTGCAAGTTAGAGCAGGGGCAGCTGAGTTTTGGATGACCTCAAGTTTAAGTAGGGTAGAACGTGGGAGGCCAGCCAGGAGTGTGTTGGAATAGTCAATTCTAGCGATAGCAAAGACATGGATGAGGGTTTCTGCAGCGGATACAAGGGCGGAGACGGGTGATGTTATGGAGGTCGAAATATGCGGTCTTAGTTATGCCGCGGATATGTGGTTGGAAGCTCATTTCAGGGTCAAATATGACACCAAGGTTGCGAACAGTGTGGTTCAGTCTCAGACATAAATTAGGGATGTTACAACAGATCCAGAAATGACACGAGGAAAACACCAGTAGTGGCGAGCTTTGGGAACCTTAGGCCCAAAGTCACCTTTTTCCTCTCAAGCATGTTACACTTGTCACATGTCACTTGGGTGAGTTACCAGAGGGTAATCAGCACCTGCTGAACTAAACCCCTGGAAGAATTAAGGGGAGAACATGTGAGGAAAATATACGACTTACAAAAGGTTAAAGAGTAAAGGCTCTAAACAGAGTTTTGAGAAATTAACCTTTTTACTTGATTCCTGCATTTAAAAAGGAAAACAAAACATTGAATATTCTAGAAATTGCATCTTTGGTGTAAAGTTGTTCTCCCCATGTACAATGCAAGTAGCATCATTTATTAATGTTAAGTTTCCTTTATGATTTCACAATATTTATTCCTGCAGGCAAAGCAGGTTCAAGGCATCACATTCCTGTGAATTCCAGAAATTAGTTTAATGAACTTATTAACATGTTAAGGATCTCAGCGACCAGATCAATAATTCAAAAGTGCACCTTTTGCATTCCGTAGCTTAGAATCCGAAACATGTTTTGACTGTCTTCCAAAACCCAATCTCCATTTGTATTTTCATGTGATTTAACATGTAATGTGGTACAGCACCAATGTTACACATCTCTGTCACTTCATAATTATTCCACTAAAGTGTTCAGATTTGAGAATGTGTAAATGAGAGATTTCAGCAGCTACACAAGGAGGTATGAAGCTTTGTTTTAATAATAGAGGTGCCACAATATCAGAGCCATATTAATCTGTTGGAACAAAACTTTGATTGCATTTTTTAACAATGCTTCGCAAGGTGTGCAGGGGTGCTAATCATTTTTAAATAAATTCTATCTTTCATGCTCTGAATTCATGTCGCTTCCCATTTCTGCACATCTTAACTGTACACTGTAAACTCAAATGCTGAGGAACCTACGCATCTTAACTTAAATTCCACTATTCATTTTCCTTTCAAAAGTAGGCTCTTACATTTTTGAGCTTCTGTAAGGATTTAATTATATTTTATTTCTTTTGAATGTTATTTTCTAGTGGCCAATTTATTGATTTTGAACTGACGAAATAAGTGACTTACGCTATAGAACATAAATGTTTACGGCACAGAAGGAGGCCATTCAGTTTATTGTGTCTGTGCCAACTCTTTGCTAGAGAAATCCAAAGCTAATCACGCTGCTCCACTGTCTTCCCAGAGCCCTGGATCTTCTGTTTCAAATATTTATCCAATTTTCCCTTACAAGACTCTGTCTCAACCAATCCCCGTATGCTCCAACAACTCTTAGTAATAATTTTAAATTGAAGACCAATCATCACTGATTTCCCACCCCATAGAATTAATCTTTCCCTGCTCACTCTATCAAAACCCTTCATAATTTTATAAAGCTTCTATGAAATCTCCTTGTAGCCCTCTCTGTTCCAGTAGAAATTTTCCTTGTGTCTCAAGTATCTCCTCATGACTAGGGATTTCTATCCCTGGTATCATCCTGGTGAATCTTCATAGTATGCTCTCTATGACTTTAATGCTCTTTCAGTAATTTGCTTTGATGGAAAAAGGTTTAATTTTTCCATCAATCCAAATTGTAGGAAATAAATCAGGGAAGAGGTACAAGACTACCTCAAGGAGAAAGTCTGGCTTCGCACTAACTAAAGTATAACTGCAGATGTGAATATAACACACTAGTTTATGAATTCCTTTTTAATGCTAATTGTGCAATAAATAGCTCAAGTATATTTTTTATTGAGAAATATAGGGGGTGAATTTCCTCGAAGCTATCCCCCACTCTGACAGGGTTATTTTGGAAGGAGTTTGGTGGAATCACCGTTTATATGGTTACCCTCACTTCAGAAGCCCTGAGGAAATGTACCCGCCCACCCCCCCCACAGTTTAGGGGACAATGTCCACAGTGCAGGACACCAGCAAGGTTGAAAAGAGTACAAGAACAAGAACAACAACTTACACAGCACCTTTAACATAGCAAAACATCCCAAGGCACTTCACAGAAGTGTAATCAGACAAAAATCTATACAATCCAAAGAAAGAGATACCTTATTACCAAATCTCACCCTGGTCTGTCCCCCTAACCTCCTGGCCTCCCCTCACCTTGTTCCACCCATCTCCATCTTCTTGGCATGAGTAGACCTTTCCCATGCAGGGCAGGCGTATTCGGCAGTGGAATAGCAAAGAGCAAGTGCACTGGTTCACAATGTTTTCGGGCTTGTTCCCCATCTTGTGTTAGTGAGCTTATTCAGGATGTTGTTTCATACGCTCACTTTTGCCTTTGTCTTCTCGATGTGGTTCTTGAAGGTGAGGCATCAGTCAAGGGTGACTCCTAAGTAGATAGGGTGCTCGCAATGCATCAGTGTTGCTCCACACCAGGTTACTTTCAGCTGGCGTTTGGCTTCACGGTTTCTGAGGTGGAATGCACAAACTTGCGTCTTTGATGGGTTTGCGCGAAGATGGTTTTCTTCATAGTAGGATTTTAGTCCCTCCAAGGGCTCAGAAAGCGTTTTCTCCACGGTGTTAAAATCAGTGCTTTGGGCAGTGACACATAAGTCATCAGCATATATAAAATGGCGTGTAACACCGTCTATAGGTTGGTCATTCGTGTAGATGTTGTACAGCAGCGGTGCAAGCACGCTTCCCTGAGGTTAATGACAACCACCTCTGCCTTCTCCAGTGTTGGAGGAGAATGGTGTGTTCAACTGTGTCAAAGGCTGCAGAGAAGTCGAGAAGGATGATGAGGGATCTCATTAGTGACTTTGATTAGGGCTGTTTCATTGCTGTGGCAGGAGCCTGAACCTGATTGGTGAGATTCAAACATGGAATTACGGGAAAGATGGGCATGGATTTGGGGGGTGACAACATGTTCCAGCGCTTACGCACTTCCAACGGGTAATCAGATTCATGAGAACACTGGTCAAAGATCTGGTTACAGCACTATAGCACCAATTCTCTGACCCACTTTCGCTTTCATCAGGGCTCCCCACTAGGTGCACTGAATTTACCCTTAGAAAGAAGGTGAGATAAATTATGATGGGTAGCTGATGCCAAGTGTGAAAGAAATGCAGGTAGCAGCAGGTAGCATGTATATAGTGCCTTTCCTATCCCCAGGATGTACCAAAACACTTCACAACCAACGATTACTTTTGATGTGCACTCACTTATGAAGGCAATAGAACTATCAGTTTGCATACAGAAAAGTCCCACAAACAGAAAATGCGATGGATAAACAGTTGATCTATTTTGCTGGTTTTGGTTGAGGGAAGGCTATTGGTTAGGACACTTGAACAACTCCTGCTCTTATTCAAAAGGTGTGATAGGATTTTTTATGTCCACCTGTACAGGCAGCTCAGACCTCAGTTTAGCTTCTTATCTGAAAGACAGCATGGTTGATAATGCAGCACTCTCCGTACTGAACAACACTGCAGCATGGGTCAAAATACCTCAATGTTGCTGAAATCGCAATTTCATAAGATATTTGCATTATTTATTGTAGAAGTGGTCCTGGAGCTGAAGAATACTCCAGGATTTGGAACTTCCAGAAGTCAAGTAATATAGCAATAATGATAGGTCACATTATTAGGTAACATTCCATCCTAGAAAAAGGACATTCTATAGAGAATTAAAAACATTCTGAAAATATCACTATCTCTAGCACACATAAACAACATGTGGATCATGACATCCCAGTTACATATTCTGTTTTGCATTGAAATCAAACTCCAATTGTCTTCTTATCCCACCTCTTCCAAGGGTTTGGAGCATGAGAACATCCCATTACACAGCCATTACTACTTTTCCTATTATGCAATATTCCAGATCACATCAATCAACCCATTTCTATCCAGACCTTCCTCTGAGAATTATTCAGTCATCTATTATATCTGGTGAGGATTAAGTTAGATTGCTAAAAATCCTAAAACTGACCACAATAAGGAAGTGGACTAGAAGTTGAAACAAAGGGGTCAGGCGAGAACCTATCCAGTTTCTAAGGTGCATTACCAAATTAAATGAAAAACATGTGCTGCATGGTTACTGTCTTTGCAGAATGTTTAATACACACAATGATATAAAGGAATAACAGAATTTAACTATTTGCTCAGGGTCTGCACAGAGCGGGATTAAATGGAGTGGACTTGAACAGAGTGTTTTATTTGGGAATTTGGAAAGAGTTGGAATTCGGGGAAGGAGTTGCTGCTTTTTGCCTACACTATTTGTAGTGCTTTGTGTTACAGGTAGATATATAATTTCATTACCCATAACTTAATCTAGATAGTAAGTAGTCAAGAAACTACACTGTAAACTAAGTTACCTCATTAAAATTGAATTAAATTTAATTAAATAAAACAAGGTCATATAGGGATGGCAGTGCAGGTGGTGTGCTGCAACTGCAGCATGTGGGAGTTTGTGGAGAGCATTGTGATCCCAGACAACCACGTTTGCAGTAAGGGAGCTGTTCCGTTGGGACAGGCTCCACTTAAACCGGGCTGGGTCCAGTGTCCTGGCGAACCGAATAACTAGGGCAGTAGACAAGGCTTTAAACTAATGAGGGGGGTGGGGTTGGAGGATTCAGGAAAGAGTAAATTTAAAAACAGCGAGAGAAATGTCAAGGCTCTAGAGCAGAGTAGTGTTTTGGGTAAAAATAAGCAGAGTGGGTCAGGAAGGGACAGAGAGAGTAACAAAGGTAATAAGGCATCAGTGACTAAGGTGACATCAGGGAAAAATAGAAACTGAAAGCGAAAGGCACTATATCTGAATGCGCGAAGGATTCGCAACAAAATAGATGAATTAATAACGCAGATAGAAATGAACAGGTTTGATCTAATAGAAAGAAAGACTTGCATTTATATAGCACCTTTCACAACCACCGGGTGTCTCAAAGCACTTTACAGCCAATGAAGTACTATTTGGAGTGTAGTCACTGTTGTAATGTAGGAAATGTGGCAGCCAATTTGCACACAGCGAGCTCCCACAAACAGCAATGTGAAAATGACCAGATAATCTGTTTTGTTATGTTGATTGAGGGATAAATATTGGCCAGGACACCGAGGATAACTCCCCTGCTCTTCTTCATAGTATTATTAGGGGGATAGATAGAGTTCTCTGCAGCCGAGAGCGAGCATCCCGAAGGCTGTGTTGCCTACCCGGTGCCAGGGCTAAGGACATCTCCTCTGGGCTGGAAAGAAACTTGCAGTGGGAGGGGGTGGATCCAGTTGTCGTGGTCCATGTTGGTACAAACGACGTAGATAGGACTAGGAAGCCGGTTCTGTTAAAGGAGTATGAGCAGCTAGGGGTCAAAGTAAAAAACAGAACCTCAAGGGTGATAATCTCTGGATTATTACCTGAGCCACAAGCGAACTTGGCTAGGACAAATAAAATTAGAGAGTTAAATGCATGGCTCAAAGACTGGTGTAGGAGAAATGGGTTTTGCTTCCTGGGACACTGGCACCAGTACTGGGGCAGGAGGGAGCTGTTCCATTGGGACGAGCTTCACTTGGCCAGTGCTGGGACTAGAGTCCTGGCGGATCATATAACTAGGGCTGTAGAGAGGGCTTTAAACTAACTAGTGGGGGGGAGGTTCCTAGAGAGCAAATAATAAAAATGACAACAGAGAATGTCATAGACTTAGGTAGCAGTGAGGAAATTAAAAACCAGAGTGTATCAGGAAGGGGCAGAAGGTATGGAGTAAAAGGTAAAGTAATAAAAAGGGCAAAAGCAAGAACTAAGTGTCACAAAACATATTTGAAAGTTCTCTATCTGAATGCACGTAGCATTCGTAACAAAATAGACGAGTTAATGGCACAAATAACTACATATGGGTATGATCTTGTGGCCATTGCAGAAACATGGCTGCAGGGTGACAATGCCTGGGAATTAAACATACCAGGTTATTTAACGATCAGGAAGGACAGGCAGGAAGGAAGGGGAGGTGGGGTGGCTATGTTAATAAAGGAAGGAATCACTGTAATACAGAGAAATGATATTGGGTCCAAAGATCAGGATAATGAAACAGTTTGGGTGGAGGTAAGGAATAATAAGGGGAAAAAAACACTAGTGGGCGTAGTCTATAGGCCTCCGAACAGTTGCAACTCTGTTGGACAGAGTATCAATCAGGAAATAGTTGAGGCTTGTAATAAGGGAACATCTATAATTATGGGGGATTTTAACTATCATATTAATTGGACAAATCAAATTGGGCAGGGCTGCCTTGAGGATGAGTTCATTGAGCGTATTTGGGATGGGTTTCTTGAGCAGTATGTAACTGAACCGACCAGGGGGCAAGCAACCTTAGATCTGGTCCTGTGTAACGAGACAGGATTAATTAAAAATGTCCTTGTAAAGGATCCCCTTGGAATGAGTGACCATAACATGGTTGAATTCCATATTCAATTAGAGGGTGAGAAGGTTGGATCTCAAACAAGCGTGCTAAGCTTGAATAAAGGAGACTATGAAGGTATGAGAGCGGAATTGAGTAGAGTGGATTGGGAAAATAGATTAAAAGGTAAGACGATACATGATCAGTGGTGTACATTTAAGGAGTTATTTTACAACTTCCAAAAAAAATATATTCCACTGAGAAGAAAAGGGTGTAAAAGAAAAGACAGCCATCCGTGGCTAAGTAAAGAAATTAAGGATAGTATTCGACTAAAAACAAGGGCATATAAGGTAGCCAAATCTAGTGGGAGGATAGAGGATTGGGAAAACTTTAAAAGACAGCAAAAAGTAACAAAAAGATTGATTAAGAAAGGGAAGATAGATTATGAAAGTAAATTAGCAAAAAATATAAAAACAGATAGTAAGAGTTTTTATAGTTATATAAAAAGAAAAAGGGTGGCTAAAGTAAATGTTGGTCCCTTAGAGGATGAGACCAGGAAATTAATGGTGGGAAATATGGAGATGGCAAAAACACTGAATGAATATTCTGTATCAGTCTTTACAGTAGAAGACACTAAGAATATCCCAACACTGGACAAACAGGGGGCTATAGGGGGGGAGGAGCTAAACACGATCAAAATTACTAAGGAAGTGGTACTCGGTAAAATAATGGGACTCAAGGCAGATAAATCACCTGGACCTGATGGCTTACATCCTAGGGTCTTGAGGGAAGTGGCGGTAGGGATTGTGGGTGCATTGGTAATAATTTTCCAAAACTCCCTGGAATCAGCAAAGGTCCCGGCAGACTGGAAAACTGCTAATGTAACGCCCTTATTTAAAAAGGGCAGTAGACAGAAGGCTGGAAACTATAGACCGGTTAGCCTAACATCTGTGGTAGGTAAAATATTGGAGTCCATTATTAAGGAGACAGTAACAGGACATTTGGATAATCATAATTTAATAGGACAAAGTCAGCATGGTTTTATGAAGGGGAAGTCATGTTTGACAAATTTGCTGGAGTTCTTTGAGGAAGTAACATATAGGGTGGATAAAGGGGAACCAGTGGACATAATGTATTTAGACTTCCAAAAGGCATTTGACAAGGTGCCACACAAAAGATTATTGCTTAAGATAAAAAATCACGGGATTGAGGGTAATATTCTGGCATGGATAGAGGATTGGCTATCTAACAGAAAGCAGAGAGTTGGGATAAATGGTTCATTCTCGGACTGGCAATCAGTAACTAGTGGTGTTCCACAGGGGTCAGTGCTGGGTCCCCAACTCTTTACAATCTATATTAACGATTTGGAGGAGGGGACCGAGTGTAACATATCAAAGTTTGCAGATGATACTAAGATGGGAGGGAAAGTAGTGAGTGAGGAGGACATAAAAAACCTGCAAGGGGACATAGACAGGCTAAGTAAGTGGGCAGAGATTTGGCAGATGGAATACAATACTGGAAAGTGTGAGGTTATGCACTTTGGCAGGAAAAATCGTAGAGCAAGTTATTATCTTAATGGCAAGAAACTGGAAAGTACTGAAGTACAAAGGGATCTGGGGGTCCTGGTGCACGAAACTCAAAAGGTTAGTATGCAGGTGCAGCAAGTGATTAAGAAGGCCAATGGAATGTTGGCTTTCATTGCTAGGGGGATAGAATATAAAAATAGGGAGGTATTGCTTCAGTTGTACAAGATATTGGTGAGACCGCACCTGGAATACTGCATACAGTTTTGGTGTCCATACTTAAGAAAAGTCATACTTGCTCTCGAGTCAGTACAAAGAAGGTTCACTCGGTTAATCCCGGGGATGAGGGGATGGACATATGAGGAGAGGTTGAGTAGATTGGGACTCTACTCATTGGAGTTCAGAAGAATGAGAGGCGATCTTATTGAAACATATAAGATTGTGAAGGGGTTGGATCGGGTGGATGCGGGGAGGATGTTCCCGATGATGGGTGAAACTAGAACTAGGGGGCACAGTCTTAGAATAAGGGGCTGCTCTTTCAAAACTGAGATGAGGAGGAACTACTTCACTCAGAGGGTGGTAGGTCCATGGAATATGCTGCCCCAAAAAGCTGTAGAAGCTACATCATTACATAAATTTAAAACAGAAATAGACAGTTTCCTAGAAGTAAAGGGAATTAAGGGTTACGGGGAGCGGGCAGGAATTTGGACATGAGTCCAGGTTTGGATCGGTCATGGCCCTGTGGGTAGCGGAGCAGGCCCAGGGGCCATGTAGCCTGATCCTGCTCCTATTTCGTGTGTCTAATTCTGTTAGATTCAGGAGATGGTTCAGTGATAGTAGATTGGCGGTTAGGATCAGATCAGCCATGATCTTATTGAATGGCGGAGCAGGCTCGAGGGGCCGATTGGCCTACTCCTGCTCCTATTTCTTATGTTCTTATGTTCTTATAGTGCTATGGGATCTTTTACGTCCACCTGAGAGAGCAGACAGGGCCTTGGTTTAACATCTCATACGAAAGATGGCACATAAAGAAAAAGAAAGACTTGCATTTATATGGTGCCCTTCACGACTAACGGACATTTCAAAGCACTTTACAGCTGATGAAGTACTTTTGAAGTGTAGTCACTGTTGTAATGTGGGAAACGCAGTAGCCAATTTGCACATAGCAAGGTCCCACAAACAGCAATGTGATAATGACCAGATAATCTGTTTTTGTTATGTTGGTTGAGCGATAAATATTGGCCAAGGCATGGGGGATAACTCCCCTGCTCATCTTTGACATAGTGCCATGGGATCTTTTACATCCACCTGAGAGAGCAGGCGGAGCCTCGGTTTAACGTCTCATCTGAAAGACGGCACCTTCGACAGTGCAGCACTACCTCAGCACTGCACTGGAGTGTCAGCGTAGATTTATGTGCTCAAATTCCTGGAGTGGGACTTGAACCCACAACCTTCTGACTCGGAGGCGAGTATGCTACCCACTGAGCCACAGCTGACACTAAAAGCCATAACGGAGATGTGGTTGCAAAGTTGCCAAGGTTGGAAACTAAATATTCCAGGATACTTAACTTTTAGAAAAGATAAGCAAAATGGAAAAGGAGGATTATAAAGGATGGGATAAAGACAGTAGAGAAAAAGGGTCTTAGCTCCGAAAATCAAGAAGAGAATCAGTTTGGGTGGAGCTTAAGAAACAGCAAGGGCCAGACAATACTGGCGGGAGTTGTTTATAGGCCCCCAAACAGTAGTTGTAATGTAGGGCAGAGTATAAATCAGGAAATTAGAGGCTTATGTAACAAGGGTAATACAGTAATCATGGGGGTCTTTAATCTACATATAGACTGGGCAAACCAAATTTGCAGTAATAGTGTGGAGGACAAATTCATGGAATGTATGCAAGATAGTTTTATGGATCAGTATGTTGAGGAACCAACTAGAGAACAGGCTATTTTAGATCTAGTATTATGCAATGAGAAAGGGTTAATTAATAACCTTCTAGTAAATGGGCCTTTAGGAAAGAGTGACCATAATATGATAGAATTTTATATTGAGTTTGAAAGTGATTTAGTTAAATCCGAAACTAGGTCCTTAAATCTAAACAAAGCAAACTACGTAGGTATGAGGGGTGAGTTGGCTAAGGTAGATTGGGAAACTACATTAAAAGATATGACAGTAGAGAAGCAATGGCTAGCATTTAAAGAATTAATACATAATTTACAACAAATATACATTCCTTTAAGGCACATAAACACCACAGGAAAAGTGGTCCAATCGTGGCTAACAAGAGAAGTTAAAGATAGTATTAGATCAAAGGAAGAGACTTAAAATGTTGCCAAAAAGAGTAGTAAGCCTGAGGATTGGGAGGATTTTAGAATTCAGCAAAGGAGGACCAAGAAATTGATAAAGAAAGGGAAAATAGAATATGAGAGTAAACTAGCGAGAGACATAAAAACAGAATGTAAAAGCTTCTATAGGTATGTAAAAAGGAAAAGATTAGCAAAAGTAAATGTGGGTCCCTTACAGGCTGAGACAGGAGAAATTATAATGGGGAATAAGGAAATGGCAGAGAAATAAAACAAATACTTTGGCCGTGAATTTAATAGCACTCAGAGGGCGGGTTTGGAGGCGGATCCACTGTGAAAAAAGTAAAGATTGACAGCGGGTAGGAAACCCGCTGTCAGCCCGCCTCTACGTGAGTCTCCCAGGTGTCAGGTCTGTCAGCGGAGAACTGACCCGACACCAAACGGCGGGGGAGACAATTCAGCTTGTTAAATGGCTTGTTGAGAGCCAATTTAAGAGTATTTTGAGGCTTCCTTCAAATTTTACCTTCTCCCCCAAGGGTTACCCGCTGTTTGGGGAACACGCCAGCTCAGCCTGATGTGTTTTGAGTCTGCTCTGATGTTTCTGATAAGCTGACAGCTGCAGAAGTGGTATAAAGGATGCCATGTTGCAGATGGTGAGTTTCAGAGTGCAGAAAATGTTGGTTACTGCATTTTTTATACATATAGAGATTTCTTTAGCTTACAAGTTTTTAGATCCAACTGTATGTCCAGTGTTACCTCATTGGGAGAACCTCTCTCACTATTGACAGATCACTTCTGTCATCTCACCTGCAGGTGTCATCTATTGCAGCAACATCGGTGCCCTTGAAAAAATCAGATCTTGGTCCTCCGAATCCTTCCATGATCAGCCCCAACACCAACATCACCAGGCACACCAACATCACCAACAACATCACCAAACTTCTCCGCCATCACTGGACACAGGGCATCATCCCCTGACAACATTGCTGCCTGGGAGGCCAGCAATGGCATCACCATGGTCAGATTTTCTTCCCTTGACGCTGTAAACCCTGGCTGCCACATGATGCTCCAGGTTGACACCATCCCATACCAGCACCGTAAAGCATCCCTTTATTGTCCATGCCATTCCATGCACACTCATCACTATAGCAGGGTGGGGGAGGGGAAGTTGTGTCTCAACATTCACTGGAACTCAGTAAGACACTTCTCAAGGTGCGCATAGATCAGTCCAATAAGGGGCAGTGTTGGAAAAATAGATTTCACTGTATGACAACACATTACCAGAAACTTCACATGGACATTGGCTAACCCTCTCAAGTGCCTACCCTTGTGTGTTGTTAGTTGGTATGCTTGCAGTAGGATGAGGGTGAGTGTGAGGGGTGGCTAGTGAGATGGGGAAGTGATAAAGTAGATAGAGAGGGATGGGTGGAGGTGCAAGGTAAGTTGGTGTGAGTAAGGATGTGCAGGAGTAGGGTAGGGAAGGCAGAGTAATGGGGATGTGTTGAGTGGCACAGCAGGATGAGGTTGAGTGTGGCTTTGCAATAACGTTTCATGATCCACCGAGATCATTGAAAGGTTGGCGCCACTGCAGCCAGGGACCCCTGACGACATCCCTGCTTATGCCCTCCTGTGCAATGTGCAACCAGGCTGCGTTGGTGTCCTGGGGAGGTGTCTTCCGCCCTTGGAAGGGAAGAGAACCTCCCTGCGTGCTGTGACTCCCTCCATAAGCATATACACTAACCCTCCTTGTATTTGCATAAGCCGCTTCGTTTAGCTTGATACTGTTTCTTACTTTATTTGTTGACTATGGTTGCTTAACTACACAAGTGGAGTTTTGCATCTAGGGGTATGTATTGCTCTTGTATCGTACCAAATACTTCTTTGATACTTTCCACTGCTTATCTGTAGGTTTACCTATTGACAGTTCAGCCCAGTTCATTGCAGTCAATTTATTTCTCATCTATTCGAAGTTTACCTTACTTAAATTTAAAACACTGGTTTGTGACTCTCCCTTCTCCCTCTCAAACCTAATATCAAATTCAATCATAATGGGACATAGGAAAAGGAGTAGGCCATTCAGCCCCTTGAGCTTGTTCTACCATTCAATAAGATCATGGCTGATCCGTATCCTAACTCCGTCCACCTGCCTTGGCTCCATATCCCTTAATAACCTTGGCAAGCAACAATCTATTGGTCTCAGGTTTAAAATTCTTAATTGCTTCTATTGCTTTTTGTGGGAGAGAGTTCCACAGTTCTACCACGCTTTGTGTGTAGAAGTGTTTCCTAACTTCTCTCTGAATGGACTAACTCTGATTTTAAGGTTATGTCCCATTGTCCTAGATTCCCCCACAAGCGGAAAAAAATTCTCTCTATCTTGCTGGATCATGCTGGAGTGGGCCACCTTGTGGCAAAGAACAGGTGCAACGCATACCAATTTCTACCCCACTGCTCTAGAAAATGATCCCTAATACATTTGAGTAATTCATTGGGCAGGATTTTCATTGGGCCGTGAAGGCGGGATTGGAGGCGTGTGAGGGGTTAAAATCCCTAAATTGGGGGGCACAATCCCTTCCCGCACCCAACCCACCTCCATGCCAGTTTCAAAGGAGGCGGGTATCCGACCCGCACTGGGACCCGCCTCCCCGAGGCGGGAAGGGGATTAGTGCCAATTAACTGCCTGTTAACAGGTAGTTAACAGGCAGTTTTAGCCTAATCCCTATTTTTAATGTTGAAGTGTGGGATTCCCGACGGCTCCAAACCATGCCAAGTTAGAGGAGGCGGACCATTGGGATGAAGGGCTTGGAGGGGTCAAGATGTCCGGTGTTCAGGTGAGTGATGGGTACATGAGTGCAAAGGTAAGTGTGTTTGGTGTGTGTAAAGTGTTTAAATAAGTTTTACTTACCTTTACAGCCTTCCTTCCTTCAGGTCTCGGGAGTCCCTCATCTCACCGGCACAGAAAGCAGAATGGCTGCGAGCTGTCAAAAATTGCAGCATTCAGCTTTCGGTTCTGGGGAGATCTCTAAATCATCCTGAGAGGAAGGAATTAACTTAGAGTACAGATTGTCAGTGTTTGACAGCTTCAAACAGCTGTGAAACGCTGATATTTAATCTGTCAAAAGGTCTTGACATATGAAATATCAATCTGTGACGTCACCTGTGGTTGGGTGGCCCTTAATTGGCCTGCTGAGCCCGCTGGGCGGGCTCAACAAGGTCAATCAAGTCAAAATCGTGTGGGTTGGCTAGAACTCGATGGAGGCGGGACTACAAACCCGAAAGTTGTAGTCCCGCCTCATACCCGACTCCTCAGTAAAAATCCAGCCCATTGTAATAATAATAATAATAATAAACTTTATTGTCATTGTTAGTGCACAAGTGCAGTACAACGAAATGTAGGCTTGCGGCTCCCGAGAGTGTACATTTAGATTAAGACATTTAAACATTCACATTCATTTGGCTTGTAATACATTAACATAAACATAATAAAGTGCATTGGCAGATGTGCAGGCTTTAGAGTTTATTTGTGGAGTTCAGTAGGATGACAGCCCTGGGAAAGAAGCTGTTCCTAAATCTGGTTGTTCGGGTGCGAATGCATCTGTAGCGTCTCCCAGATGGCAGGGGGGCGAACAGACTGTGGCTGGGGTGGGTAGGGTCTTTGATGATGGTCCGTGACCTCCGTAGACAGCGTTTCTGGTAGATGTTCTCTATGGTCGGTAGCCGGGTGCTGGTAATGCGTTGGGCAGTTTTGACGACCCGCTGCAGGGCTTTCCGGTCATAGGAGCTACAGCTGCCATACCATACTGTGATACAGTTCGTCAGGATGCTCTCTATTGTGCAGCGGTAAAAGTTAGAGAGGATCAGGGGTGACAGGTTACATCCCTTCAGCCTCCTTAGGAAATATAGGCGCTGCTGGGCCTTCTTCACCAAAGAGGAGGTATTGAGGGACCAGGAGAGGTCTTCCATGATGTGGACTCCAAGGAACTTAAAGCTGTCCACCCTTTCCACCACAGCCCCATGGATGTGGATGGGGGTGTGACTTCCACCTTTAGACTTCCTGAAGTCCACAATGATTTCCTTGGTTTTCTTGATGTTAAGGGCCAGGTTGTTATCGGCGCAGCACTTCACTTCACTATTGCTGCTTGAGTTGTTCTGCTTTTCCTAGTCTATGTGAAAATTCAAATCTCCGATTATAACCACATTGTTTTTGCTACATGCTTCCTGGATCTTTGTTTATACCTCACCCCAACTATATTAGCATTATCAAGAGGTCAGTCAACAACTCCTACCAGAATTTTGCATCTTTTGCTGTTCCTTAACTCTACCCTCATTGTTTCCCATAGTATTTCCACTGCATGTTCATCCTTACTGAAACCCTTCTTTCTACTGCTATAATTCTCTTTTTTTTATCAATATTGCTACTTCTTTCTCAATTTCCCTGCCCTTTCTAAAGATCCTATAACCTGGAATATTTAGCTAAATTTGTGCTTCTAAGTCACTTGTTTTATTTCTTATGCTATGTGCAGTAGTATCCACAGCTCTTATTTGCGTAACTGTCGCCACCCTGCCCATATTTTTCCCACACTATCTAAATTTGTGGATTTTCTCCTCCCCCCCGCCGCCCCCCCCCACAGACTGGTTGAAATAATTCCCTGCTGCCCTATTTATCCTTTCAAGAAGGCCATTAGTATCTCTCCACTTTAGGTGAAGGGCATCCCATCTGTATAGCCTTCCCTGGCCCCAAAAGTGGTCCCAGTGTCCCAGGAAGCACCCCACTCTGCACCATCCTTCCAGCCACCCATTGGCAATCATAATCTTTCGCTCCCTGTCTGGTCCAGGGCGTGGCAATGGGAGTAATCCAGAGATTACTATCCTGGAAGTTCTGCTCGTTAATCTAGAACTTAACACCTTGAAATCCCTTTATAGAGCCTCAAATCTACTCCTACCAATCATTGGTACCTACATGAACCATGACCTCTGGTTGCTCATCCTCTCATTCCAGAACCATCTGTATTTGCTCCATAATGTCCCAAACCCAGGCACCTGGGAAGCAACATACCATTTGGGACTCTGGATTGCGTCTACAAGAGAAGACATCCAACCCCCTGATTATAGAATCCCCCACAATCACCACTCACCTCAGTTTCCCCCATGAGTAACCACTTGCTCCTCAGTGCTTTGTTATCCACAGTTACCCTTGTCTGCATCACTTTTTTTGTCCACATCAATGGTACTTAAACAAATCTTAAACAAATCCAGCTCCATATATGATCCCCTTTCTATCCTCACCTGTTGATTCCTGCCCTCTCTGCCAATGGTCACCCGGTCTTCCTTACCAGCTTCACTACTCCTGGCAACCTGTGAGGTGACTACCCTCTGGGACATCTGCTTCAGAAAACTTTCTCCCTCCCGAATGTTATGGATTGTGTCCAATGGACTCTTGAGCTGTCCTGCTTTCGGCTTGAGGAGTGCAACCTTCAGGCATGTGTATTCACCCTGTATGTGAGTCCAGGACGGTCAACATCAAGCATGCCACACACATCACCCCAGACTCTGCCCCTGCCATACCTATTGCTTGCTGAATTATTTCTGTTTACTCACTCTAATTTGTTATTTTTACTTATTATGTTTTGAAAGTCTCTGGGGGAAAAATTGGGTTGATTTACGCCTCCATCGGGGCGCTAACCCCTAGCAAAGCCCCTAGCGCCCGGGTGCGGTGCAGCTAACACCTCCCGCTAAATTCAACGGGAGGATAGCGGTGGCGGTATCCGGTAGCGTCCCGTGGTGCTGTGCCTCCGGCAATGACATCATCACCGTGTGCAGCGCTCCACTCGCACCCCGGCCGCAAACTTCGCTCGCGTCCCCTGACCTACTGCCGGATGCTATGTTCGACAGGGTCAGGGTGCCGAGTTTGTGGTGACGCAAATAAAAGGGCAGGTGCCGGGTGGCCAGTTTTTTTGGGCTGCCTGCCAGCACCTGCCCCCTCTGCCCTCCTCCTGTGGGGTGCTGGCCGCGATTGGTCAGCCCGGCACTCCTCTTGCGTGCCGGGCAATTCTCTCGGCACCCCGCTCCCCGGTGGTCATGCAGGGCCCCGATGTGCACTGCGCTAGGCCCTCCCCTTTAATCAGGGGAGGGAGGCCTGTAGTACTGCGGCGCTACGTGCCGACATGTGTGGCGCTGTTGCACGTAGTGCCGCGATATTGAATGGTGGTGTCCCAAGAGGGAGGGGGAGCGCTTCCAGTAGTGCCCTGCCTCCTGCTTGAGGCGCTAACATTCAATTTCCAGCACAGGGGCGCTAACTTTTTTAGGATGATAAAAGTAGCACCCGGCAAAGTTAGTTCCCCAAAGGGGGCGCCACCCAATTTTTCCCCCACTGTCTGTCACTTATGTTCAAGACTGTAAAAGCTTTTATAGATATGTGAAGAGAAAAAGATTGGTGAAGTCAAGCGTGGGTCCCTTGCAGTCAGAATCAGGGGAATTTATAATGGGGAACAAAGAAATAGCAGACCAATTAAATACATATTTTGGTTCTGTCTTCACAAAGGAGGACACAAATAACCTCCCAGAGATGTCGGGGAACATAGGGTCTGATGAAAGGGAGGAACTGAAAGAAATGGTGTTAGGGAAATTGATGGGATTGAAGGCGGATAAATCCCCAGGGCCTGATAATCTACATCCTAGGGTACTTAAGGAAGTGGCCCTAGAAATAGTAGATGCATTGCTGATCATCTTCCAACATTCGATGGAATCTGGAACAATACCCATGGATTGGAGGGTAGCTAATGTTACCCCACTATTCAAAAAAGGTGGTAGAGAGAAAACGGGGAATTACAGACCGGTAAGCCTGACATCGGTGGTGGGGAAAATGCTAGAGTCCATTATAAAATTGCAGAGCAGTTGGAAAACAGTGACGGGATCGGACAAAGTCAACATGGATTTACAAAAGGTAAATCGTGCTTGACTAATCTACTGGAAGTTTTTGAGGATGTAACTGGTAAAATATATAAGGGAGAACCAGTGGATGTGGTGTATTTGGACTTTCAGAAGGCTTTTGATAAGGTCCCGCATAAGAGATTAGCGTGTAAAGTTAAGGCACATGGGATTGGGGGCAAGGTATTGACTTGGATAGAGAACTGGTTGGCAGACAGAAAGCAAAGAGTTGGAATAAACGAGTCTTTTTCCGAGTGGCAGGCAGTGACTCGTGGGGTACCGCAGGGATCGGTCCTTGGACCCCAGCTATTCACAATATATATTAATGATCTAGACAAGGGAACTAGATGTAATATCTCCAAATTTGCAGATGACACAAAGCTGGGTGGGCGTGTGTGCTGTGAGGAGGATGCCGAGAAACTCCAGGATGATTTGGACAGGTTGTGTGATTGGGCAAAAGCATGGCAGATGCAATATAACGTGGATAAATGTGAGGTTATCCACTTTGGTGGCAAAAACAGGAAGGCAGATTATTATCTGAATGGCAATAGATTGGGAGAAGGAGAAGTGCAACGAGACCTGGGTGTCCTTGTGCACCAGTCGCTGAAGGTAAGTATGCAGGTGCAGCAGGCGGTTAAGAAGGCAAATGGTATGTTGGCCTTCGTAGCAAGAGGGTTCGAGTACAGGAACAAGGATGTCTTGCTACAGTTGTACAGGGCCTTGGTGAGACCACACCTTGAGTGTGCAGTTTTGGTCGCCTTACCTGAGGAAGGATGTTCTTGCCATGGAAGGAGTGCAGCGAAGATTCACCAGGCTGATACCTGGGATGGCAGGAATGACATATGAGGAGAGATTGTGTCGATTGGGCTTATACTCACTGGAGTTTAGAAGATTGAGAGGGGATCTCATCGAAACCTATAAAATTCTGTCAGGCCTGGACAGACTAGATGCAGGAAGGATGTTTCTGATGGCCGGGGAGTCCAGAACCAGGGGTCATAGTCTAAGGATAAGGGGTAAGCCATTTAGGACTGAAATGAGGAGGAATTTCTTCACCCAGAGAGTGGTGAACCTGTGGAATTCTCTGCCACAGAGGGCGGTGGAGGCCAGTTCATTAAATATATTCAAGAGTTGGATATATTTCTTAAGGCTAAAGGGATCAAGAGATATGGGGAGAAGGCAGGGATAGGGTACTGAATTTGGATGATCAGCCATGATCTCATTGAATGGTGGAGCAGGCTCGAAGGGCCAAATGGCCTACTCCTGCTCCTATCTTCTATGTTTCTATGTTAAGAGTGTTATCAGTAGCACGAGAATCATCTGTACTTCTGTTCAGCTCCAACAATTTTAAAACACTGGCAGAACACACCCTGGCCTTCAGGCTCAGTAAAAGCGAGACTTCAACTCAATCAAACCTTTAAAGTACTTGTGTGGAGCTCCCCACAACATTTCATCTCATTTGTCTTCATTCACATCCACTCCAAGGAGAATTCACTTTTACATCATCGTGGTAGAGGAGATAACAGTTTATACTTTGAAAAGCATCATGTTTTAAATGTTTTCAATATTACTGTAAACAAGGTTTCACTTCACTCTCCACACCCTAAAAAGGAATCCAATTAAACAGCAAGTAACATCTCAGAAAGTTTCAGGATTTGGCGTATTAAGCCCGGAACTCAGAATCCATTATCAGCAACATGTAATAATTTTCAAGCAAAAATGACCTTATTGATCCATAGCAAAGTCACCAGGTCACGTGCTGCTTTAATATCTTCTGCTCTCGAAGCCACTCCTCCCCACAGTGCTGCTGCCTGCTAACCAGGCTTCAGCTGCTCCCTGCTCATCAGAAAATGCCACTCAGGCTTTTAAAGTCTTGATTCTATTAAAGTCCTTGGCCCCAATATTTACGGGGAGGCAGGGAGGGAGCGGGGGAGTGAGTTTGCGGGGGTGGGGGGTGGGCCTTGAAATGCCAGGAATGTGAAGGTTCTGCCGAATTTTTTATCCGTTTCCCGCCCGGCAGCCGGCCAGATTGAGAGGCTGGAAGGCTGCCGCACGTGAAAGCCAGTGATAGAAGGTTGCAGCCAGACACCTAGTCCTGATTTTAAACTAAATAAATTACTAAACAACACACAGAATCATAGAATGATACAGTACAGAATGAGACGATTCGGCCCTTCGGACTTGTGCCAGCTCTTTGGTAGAGCTAATCCCAGTCTCCTGCTCTTTCCCTATAACCCTGTACATTTTTTCCCTTCAAATATTTTTCCACTTCCCTTTTGAAAGTTACTATTGAATCCACTTCCACCACACCTTTCAGGCAGTGCATTCCAGATCACAACAACTCGCTGTGTAAAAAAAAGTTTCCTCACATCGCCTCTGGTTCTTTTGCCAATCACTGTGAATCTGTCTCCTCTGGTTACTGACCCTTCTGCCACTGGAAACAGTTTCTCTTTATTTATCTATCAAAACCATTCAGGATTTTGAACACCTCTATCAAATCTCCTCTTAACCTTCTCTGCTCTAAAGAGAACAACACCAACTTCTCCAGTCTATCCACGTAAATGAAGTCCCTCATCCCTGGAACCATTCTTGTAAATCTTTTCTGCACCCACTCCCAGGCCTTGACATCCTTCCTAAAGTGTGGGGTGTATATTGTAGAAAGCCAATGCACCTGGGTGTTACACCATGTTGGGACATCAATTAGGGTACTTCAGCATGCCGTAAGTTGAATCCTATGGTTCCTGATCCCAGTAGCATTACTGTCTAGAGGGACTGAGTGAAGTAATTCCCTAGAGATGATGGTGGAAATATCAATAGGACCACCCATGCTTGCTTCCTGAACCAGTTCAGAGTGGCACAGAGCTTGGAGGGTTCCTCCATTACAACAGTGACTATACTTCAAAAATATTTCATTAGTTGTAAAGTGCTTTGGGACATCCTGAGGTCATGAAATGTGCTATATAATAAATGCATGTTCTTTCTGTCCTGACATAGCAGTTACCATCACTTCCTGTCATTTGCACCCCATCTGTTAGGATTGCTAGTGCATTTCTGATGGCTATGTGGTTAGCGGGGGGGGGGGTGGGGTGGAGGTGGAGAGGGTGGAATTTAAAATTAAAGGTTCACATAGCCTATACAATCGATCTTAGGGGACCAATTCCACAGGCTGAGATGCTATTTAAAGAAAAATTAAATTTTTCTTCTGAGCCCAACCCTGAGGCCATGCTGGCAGATGCCTACCTAAATTATGCAAAACAGCCTGTTCCTGGAAAATTGGCCTGGTGGGCCATTGGTGTGGGCAAAGCTCCTGTTCAAATATGGCCTACTAGGATACCACTAAAGTGGAACATCCTGGCTCTTGTCTCTCGAGTTCTTAATGTTTTAATGTTCTAGGATATTTGACATGCTTATATTTACTTTCAGTGCCTAAGTCACCTTTGTAGCTTAGAAACAGCCAGGGCTCAAGCACTCATTCCACTCAATACCCCCACCCCAGTTTGACATTACACCGATCAAGGGTATTCTGTCACCTATTTTCTAACTACCTTTATATTCAGTCTATGTTCTACCCTGGATTTCTGTGGGATTTTTAGTCCAAGTTATTCCATTTAATTTACATCTAGAGGTAAATTATTTGAGGCCTCACGCCACCAGTGGGGCCTCATGCATAGCAGTTGGCTTATCGGGAAATTGTGGATACACTGCTCAGTGATTTTTCCATCTATATTGAATTATAGATGCTGCAAAATGGATGGAAAATTATGGGAAGTGCGCCGGCTGCATTTAGGGCAAACCAATTTGGTAAAGGAGCCATCAAACAGGTGCTAGGGCCCCAATTTGCATATGAAAAGGGCCAAATGCCTGTTTCAGGCACAGGCCTTGAATGCCTCTTTGATGCTTATACCAATATACTGTCTCAGAATGTGCACTGTCCGCCATATTAGTCACTTGGGAACCCATTTTACACCTATAAAATGGGCGTAACATCGTCAAATTTCTAGGCCAAATCAGAACCAGAGGACACAGATTTGAGGTGAACCAAGGGCGACGTAGAGAAAAACTTTTTTACGCAGTGAGTGGTTAAGATCTGGAATGCACTGTTGGGAGGGTGGTGGAGGCAGACTCAATCTTATCTTTCAAAAGGAAGTTGGATAAGTATCTGAAGGAAATACATTTGCAGAGCTATGGGGAAAGGGCAGGGGAGTGCGACTAGCTGAGAGTCGGCATGGGCGCGACAGGCCAAATGGCCTTAAGAACATAAGAACATAAGAAATAGGAGCAGGAGTAGATCATTTGGCCCCTCGAACCTGCTCCGCCATTCAATAAAATCATAGCTGATCTGATCTTGGCCTCAACTCCACTTTCCTACCTGCTCCCCATAACCCTTGACTCCCCTGTAGTTCAAATATCTGTCTATCTCAGCCTTGAATATATTCACTAACTCAGCCTCCACAGCTCTCTGGACTAGAGAATTCCAAAGATTCACGACCCTCTGAGAGAAGAAATTCCTCCTCATCTCTGTCTTAAATGGGTGACCCCTTATCCTGAAACTATGCCCCTAGTTCTAGATTCCCCCACTAGGGGAAGCATCCTCTCAGCATCCACCCTGTCAAGCCCCCTCAGAATCTTATATGTTTCAATACGATCACCTCTCATTCTTCTAAACTCCAATGATTATAGGCCCAACCTGCTCAGCCTTTCCTCATAAGACAACCCTTTCATCTCAGGAATCAACCTAATGAACCTTCACTGAATACCCTCCAATGCAAGTTTATCCCTCCTTAAATAAGGTGACCAAAACTGTACGCAGTACTCCAGATGCTATAATCATTCTATGATTCTGTGATTCTATGATATGAAATCATGCTGTTCATATCATACATTAATAAGTAACTATATACAAATAATGAAGAACTGTTAGTGAGTTAAAAGAGATGGGCTTAATGGTGCACTTATTCCTTAGTGGTTTGGTTCCAGTGCAGACTCTAGTGTGAGAGTTTCTTCAACCTTTCTTCTTTACACCTGGAATCAGTCTTGTTCCCCTCTTCTGCACTCTCCTGTGCTCGGTCACCTCTCTGGTACCTCAACCAAGTAGCCGTTCTTTATAGGTGAGCCCTGACAGTGAGTGTCAGGCTGTTCGATCATGGGTACCATTACACCCAAACCTGACCCTGTCCCCCTCTACCCGAGTTTATGAAAACACATTTTCCACCAGGGTCCAATGGACAACAATCACTTTTTCCTTCTCTAGATGCACTGTGGCCAACTGTATCATTCCATCCTGATCTATATGGCTCAGCACCACATGAGTGATCCATTGATCCAAAGAGCCACTTAGTGTTATCATATAACCATGTTATGTTCCAGATTTACTACAAAAACATGACTCAATGCAGCAAAAATAAAGTTATGCATTTGTGTTTACAAATGTATACCAAAGCATTAAAAGGCTTGCATAATCCTTGTAACCTTAGATCTCAGTATGAGCTACTTGATTAAAAGAAAAGCACAAGTATGTACTAACAAAGCCAAACTTATTATACATTAGTAATCACACTTTGGCACAATGTACATTCTCTTAAAGTGACAAAGTACTCCTCTCTTACATGTTTTCATAAAACACCACGTGTTTTCTTTTAATCTCTCTTTAAGTAAGAAAATTGCTTTTCAAAGCTGCTGATTGTGTTTAGTTGATTTGGAGCCAACTTTATATTTCACAGGGGCAATCCATCATTCTGGAACGATGAGGTTTACTCTTGTTCATGACAAATCAATAGAATGTAAACATTACAGTTTGAAATGGCACTGTGGCACAAGAACATCCTTTAAAATAAAAACCCAGGGGTAGAGTTTCCGCTCGGTTGCAGTGGTTTTTTTGACGCAATTCGCCTGAAATCAGCTTAACCCGCGCAGAAGATCACGGAATTTTAAGCGCAAATTACCTTCAGCGCAACTCGCGTTTCCGTGATCTTTTGCGCTGGTTTAAAAAACAATGTGCCAGAAGCTGGCCCCGCCCACAAAACTGGCCACACCCCCGAGGATAAATTAATCACCATTAGGAGTTTCCGCTAATTTGCAGGGCTTCGAGGAGGCTCTAAAAAGTAAGGTGGTTCTTTTGGATGCAAGGACATTAATAGGCATGTTTTAAAAGCTTTTGAATATAATTTTTTTTTAATTTACTAAGAAGCTGACTACTGTACCCCAATATAACTAGGAAATGTTTCTGTATATTTTTTAATGGTAATTTTCAGTCATTTAAACACGGGTTACTCACAGGTGGTGGACTAGACAGCGTGATTAAAAATGTTTATTTTTTGTGATAAACCCAAATTAATCAACTGTATTAATCAAACTGCACCAAGTTACCACTTTTAAATCTGTGAAGGAATCTAGTGAAAGCAATTTTTTTTAAATTACATTTTAAAAGGCTGATTGTGCCCAAAGCTGAAACTCTACTCCCCAATATTTAGTTATTAATGCCCTTGTCAGTTGGTAGCAATCCCACTCCACTGTGGACTTGAGAACATAATCTAGGCTGAAACTTAAAGTGCAGTCCTGGGGGAAATGCTGCATTGTTGCAGGCGTTATTTTTCAGATGAGGCGTTAAACCGAGGCCCCATCTCCCAGCTCAGATGGACTTAAAAGATCACATGGCACTACTGAACGACAAGCAGGGGTTCTCCCTGTATCTGGGCCTACATTCTTCCCTCAACTAACGCCACTAAAACAGATTATCTGGTCATTCATTGGCTGTTTATGTGCAAATTGGCTGCCCTGTTTTTCTCTATAACAGCAGTGACTGCACTTCAGAATATTCTATTCAGTTAACAGCAGTTTGGAACATCTTGAGGATGCAAAAGTCAGTATATAAGTGCAAGTTCATTGATGCTTCATAGTCAAATATGTTGGTTACTGAGAAATTCAAATTAACCTCTAAAATTGACTATTTAGCTGTGTTCCATTTTTGGGTCTTTTCTGCCCTTCTTACTTTAGATTATTTTGACCATCATATCATCTACACGGTTGCCTTAATGCCTTTTTTCATCTTGGACGATTTCATCCATGAACTGCTTTACAACTGACCTCACGACCTAGAAATACGATCATACCCAAAAATGGGGGAGCAGGGGGCAGGGTGCACACTGAATGCACCTGTTCACATGGTTTGAAGCATACAGCCCACGCTATCCGCGCTACTTAGTGGCTGCATGCCTGTTTAAGGGAGCAGGAAATCAAGCTTGACTGATGCCACTTAAAGATACTCAGCACCTCTTAAAGGGGAGGTACACTCTAGCTGCAGAAGGGAAGAAAGGTGCCTGAAGAACAAAACAGCTGCAAGACCTGGAGATCGGGCTCCCGGGTCACTGATGCTACATTGGAGGCCCTGGTCCAGGCAGTGGACAGAAGGAGGAGCATTCTGTTCCCCCAGGGCAATAGAAAGCCCTCCAGGTAACATCACTGGCACCAGTGGGAAGAGGTTGCTGAGGACATTAATGCCAGGAGCTTAGATCTCAGGTCATGGCTGCAATCTGGAAAAAAGTTCAGTAACCTCACCACAGTTGTTAAGAATCCTGATCTCTTACTCTCTGCTCACACCACCACCACCTCCAGCCTCACGACTCGCGATACTCCCCTCCCCCACCGCCCTTCACTTTCCTACAATCACTGCAACACATTTCAATCCACCTCCTACTCACACACTCTGCACTTCCTACTCACACACTCTGCACTTCCTACTCACACACTCTGCACTTCCTCACTATTGCAACCCTCGCTACTCCGCATGTCATATCTTACACACTACATACGAACTATTCAAGAATGACAAGCACATTCTCTAAACACGTCACTAACACACTCCCTTCTATTTTGTAGTAGAAGGTTGTGCACAGCTTGCGACAGGAGGCCACAACCAGAGGAGGCCGAGCCCTCTCATAGAATGATACAGTACAAAAGGAGGCCATTCGGCCCATTGCGTCTCTGCCGACTCTTTGGTACTGGCCATCATGGCAGGGGGAGAGTTATGGCCGTGGCGAGTGGCAATACTGAAAGAGACATCGTCTAGTGTTTCTTCACATCCTTATCCTCTTTTTCCTTCTTACTACTATATCACCCTGCATGACAAACTGAAGCTGCTTTCGCCAGCCACTTCTCTCTCTGCTCTCCCTTCACACTAAGAGCTAACCCTTGTGCTTCTCTTTCATTTCCAGTGCTGAAAATATGGATGCCCCTCTGCTATTTCAGGAAGAGGAGGACAGCCTTCCTGAAACTGCAGCATCACTCGATCTGACCCTAGCAAGCAACAGCTCAGAGACTGGTACCACATGTATGTTAGAGGCTCAGCTAGAGGAGGAGTCTTCATGTGGTCAATCACTGGCCACATGTGTGCAGGAGGTAGGGCAGGGGGAATAGGATGCCACAGGTGCCAGCTCTATGCAGAGGTTATATTGGAAACTGAGCTGAGCTTAGCCCCCATGCCACGGGCACAGACGCACCCACACTTTGGACCAGCACAAGCTCATTTTTACCAGGAGGGCAACATCAGGGCTCTAATGTAAATGCATCAGGTTCTTCTGAAAGAGGTGGACTTACTCAGTGTAACAGTTGCTCAGTAATTCCCTTCCCATCTGTTGCAGTGTTTGTATCTGAACAGAACAGTATACCATCAGCTGCAGTAAGAGGGTTCACAATACTCAGAGTACAACTGCTCTGGGAGTTTAGGGTAGAGTGGAGTGCCTTTAAATTCTTTCTTTTTCCATCTGTTTCTGCCTCATTAAATCATGGAACTACCGATTTGTACAATGTATATGATAGTTATGGCTTAGCATTTGGTAAACCTCCAAATGTCTTTCAAGCTTCTTTTTCCATTTGCTTGCTACCACTTCTAAAGCCTCTGGTCAACCTAAATCCTCAGCTGTGTTGGTCTGGTGCTAGCTCTGATGCTGTAATGTCCTTACAAAATGAAGATCACTTGGCTTGAACCAAACTCTAGGGCATAGGCCCAGGACTATCACTAGAAGAATGAAGAGGGAAAGTAGAAGGTTTTTTTTCCACAGGCGGTTATCAAAATATGGAATAGTTTACCAGAACTGGCTATTGAGGCAGAAACTATAACATAATTTAAATTGGAATCAAATAAATATTTAAAAGGAAGAGTATGTGGAACGGGCAGCGAAATGGGACTAGTGTAGATAGCTCCAATAGGAGCAACAACATAGATGCAATGGGCTTCTATACTATAATTTTTATCATCCTATGATCCCATGGAATTACGTTGAGTAATAAGGTCTTGATATTCTGCCCCTCTTGCCTGAGTGCAGGACAGGCAGAGAACATCAGAAGTGTATTCCACTTTTTCAACCTGCCATGCTCCCAAATTTGGTGTCCCAGTCTCGGGGGAGGGGTGCGTCCCGGCACAAGACCCAGTGCAACCTTCCTGGAAATGAGCAGCTCTTGGCTATAAATTGAGGAAGTCGAGGCGGGAGAACCAGGAATGCTCCCTCCCATTTATATTACAATGCTGGGTGGGCCTGCACTTATTTCAGGGTCAAGCCGAGGTCTACTCATGTAGGCTAGCTCTGGAAATCTTGGGCAATATAAGGGAGCAGAGACACTTTTCTTTTCTTTAGTGCCTGGGAAATAAGGATAACTCAGGCACTACAGATAAAAAGATCAGTGCCAATCTCTTTTTGTCCTGAATAAATTAGTCCTGTACCAGACTCTAGTGCACAGATCTACCGATGGCCCAGTTGATTAGTGCACTTTGCAGTGAAGAACTGAGCCATACAGACCATGAAGAACTTAGGTTCAATCCCTGGTCTGCACAGGGTTAGCTGATGCTCAATCAGGGCCCTGGGCTTGTGTTGAAATCTGGGTCTTCCGCCTCAGTTGCTCCTGTGAGCGGTCTGAATATCCTACTTTTATGGGAGTTCACTCCTTATATCTACCTGTACAATAGCACAACCTGGGAGGGCTAACAGTAGAGCCTCCTTGTGATCTGAAATGGATATCTATGTGTTTTGCATGTATTTCTTCAATCTCTTCCTGAGGTGGACTAAGTTAACATTCGGTGAGGTAAGATTTGATTCAAATTGCTAAATTGCTTTACTCTGAAGTAAGATTAATACTGTATGCAGAGTAACAGTTATGATCTGATTGCCCTTGTTCAATCGGTAAATCTTATTGTTACATAATGATATAAAAATACTGACCACGCTACGCTACCCACTTCAGTGAGTGATCTTAATTAAACAACAACAACAACAACTTGTATTTATATAGCACCTTTAACGTAGTAAAACATCCCAGAATATGTCTTCTACATTCTGACTTTTAGAACCTACCTCAGCTGCTGCTGCGGTTACAAAATTTAGGCTGCTTTCTAGATGCTTTATTTGATTTACATTCTGCTTTATTTCTGACTGCTCACAGAAAGAGATCAAAATCATTCCGACACAATGGATACGAGTTGTTTATTAATTACAGAAAACAATGTGCTGAAAAAGTCTGAATGGCTTATTATTTAGTCTATGAGGTAACAACATTAAGGCCAGCTCATTAGCATTTTAACTGCCTACTGTCTCCGACCCCTTTGTTACTTGTAGCTACGCTCGTAACATTTGGATAAAAATGTTTTTAAAAAAGCCCTGAAACAGGACAGCTTGGAAAAGCAAAAACAAAATCTACCAGGGTTCTTGCTCCTACTCGCCAATGAAAGACTTTTTGGAAATTGTGTATAGTTGTATGTCAGGTGAAGACAGGGTCAGGCTTATCTGTGGTGCTTCCCATAATTAAATAGTCTGTCAAGTCTCAATGTCTAGGATCGCACAAGAAGAATCGCACTTGGTTGAGGTGCTGGACAGTGGCCTATGGCTATCGAACTGTACCTCAAGCTGAGTCAAGCTGTTCAGAAAGAAAGGGAGAAAGTTGAAGGAAAAAAGATGTGGCCACAATTTACATTGAGATATTTAAAATATTACTACATAGTTCTCAAAAGGTTGTAAAATGACACCTATACCAATAAGACTTTCAGCATATTAATTTACTAAAGGCAGCTGCATCATATCACAGCTCAGAAACCAACGAGGTGGGAGCTGTTTCTTCTTTACCAGGATGTGGGAGATTCTGTATCAGATGAGGCAGAGTTATCATGAGCTCGCCTTAAAATTCTTTCCAAAAACTGTCACTAAATGAAGGAGTCTGGGCAATTAGAGATTAGCCTCCTAGCAAGTTAGAAACACACTGGTGTTACAGCTCTTATGCTGGCTGCCAGAATATTTTAATTCTTTTTTCCATTTGTTCTCACTATGCTTTTCCTCCTGTAGCTGGTCACCTTCACAGGCAGAAAAACATCCAATATGGCACGTGCAAATTCTGAGCCGGAAGTGCATCGCCCGCCATGTTGATATAGGCATCAAAAGTGGCGTCCAGGTCTTGCGCTTGGAACAGGTGTTAGGCAGTTTTCATAGAAGAACATAAGAAATAGGAGCAGGAGTAGGCCATACTGCCCCTCGAGCCTGCTCTGCCATTCATTAAGATCATGGCTGAACTTCTACATCAACTCTACTTTCCCGCCTGATCCCCATATCCCTTATATCCCCCTATGGAGTTAACTATTAAATCCTCATTTCAGGCTTAATGTGTGACATTTTCAAATCTGACACTGTTGAAAGGTTGATGCGCTATCAATTACTCATAAAAGACTGAGAGTTAAGAGAGTAACTAAAGGCTTTTATTAACAAAAGAATGAAGGTCTGCCTCGAGTGGTCGACCGGTCCAGAATACAAAGGGCTGGGGAGCAGTCACCTTTATACTAGGACTTGTGGGAGGAGTCAGCCGAGGCATGTCCAGGCATGTACACAGTGGAATACAAACAGTGGTTTACCACATTCACCCCTTGTTTAAAATTGAGTCCGGCGGGGTGAAGTGTATTAAAAGTTAGTGTATTGGAGTCTCTCCGGAGGTCTTGTCTGCTGCTGTGATCGGCGTGGCGACGGCAGGGGTAGTGGAGCTTCCGGCGTCGAGTCCTGCGTAGGCTGTGGCACAGGCATGTCGTCCTCGTAGATGTCGAGCGGGTCGCGGGGCCCAGGCCTGCCGTCTGCTGGGGCTGGATATCGGATCGGGGGGGGGGGTGGTAGTGAGTAGTGGGTTACTGCGGCCCCCGAGGGTGCGAGGTCTCTTATGGAGGCTGTGTCCTCCCGCCCGTCCGGGTATGCAATGTAAGCATACTGGGGGTTGGCGTGGAGGAGGTCGACCCTCTCGACCAGGGGGTCCGTTTTATGGGTCCTCACATGTCTTCTCAGTAGGACCGGCCCTGGGGACGTCAGCCATGGCGGTAGCGATGTCCCCGATGTGGACTTCCTTGGGAAGACAAACATTTTCTCGTGAGGGGTGGCATTAGTGGCAGTGCAGAGCAGTGACCGAATAGAATGGAGCGCATCGGGGAGCACATCCTGCCAGCGGGAGGTTGGAAGGCCCCTAGACTTTAAGGCTAGCAGGGCGGCCTTCCAGACTGTCGCATTTTCTCTTTCCACCTGTCCGTTCCCCCGGGGGTTGTAACTGGTGGTCCTGCTTGTGGCAATACCCCTAGTTAGCAGGTACTGACAGAGTTCGTCGCTCATAAACGATGAGCCCCGGTCGCTATGGATATAGCTGGGGAAACCGAACAGGGTGAAGAGGTCGTTCAGACATTTAATGACCGTGGCACTGGTCATGTCCGGGCAGGGGATGGCGAACGGGAAACGGAGTACTCATCAATAATATTGAGGAAGTACACATTGCGGTCGGAGGAGGGGAGAGGCCCTTTAAAATCAACGCTCAGGCGCTCGAAGGGGCGAGTGGCTTTTATCAGGTGGGCCCTGTCTGGTCTATAAAAGTGCGGTTTGCACTCAGCGCAGACTTGGCAGTTCCTGGTCATGCTCCTGACCTCCTCAATAGAGTAAGGCAGGTTGCGGGCCTTGATGAAGTGGAAGAACCTGGTGACCCCCGGGTGGCAGAGGTCATTGTGGAGGGCCCGCAGTCTATCGATCTGCGCGCTGGCGCAGGTGCCACGCGATAGCGCATCCGGGGGTTCATTGAGCTTCCCGGGCCGGTACAAGATCTCGTAATTGTAGGTGGAAAGTTCGATTCTCCACCTCAAGATCTTGTCATTTTTGATTTTGCCCCTCTGCTTGTTGTTAAACATGAAAGCAACTGAACGCTGGTCAGTGAGCAGGGTAAATCGTTTTCTGGCCAGGTAGTGCCTCCAATGACGCACAGCCTCCACAATCGCCTGGGCCTCCTTCTCAACAGCGGAGTGTCTGGTCTCCGGGCCTTGGAGGGTTCGTGAAAAGAAGGCCACGGGTCTCCCCGCCTGATTGAGGGTAGCGGCCAGGGCAAAGTCGGATGCGTCGCTTTCCACCTGGAAGGGGATGGATTCGTCCACTGCGTGCATGGTGGCTTTGGCAATGTCCTCCTTGATACGGTGGAAGGCTAAGCGGGCCTCTGCCGTCAAGGGAAAAGAGGTGGACTTGATCAGCGGATGGGCCTTGTCCGCATAGTAGGGGACCCACTGGGCGTAATAAGAGAAAAACCCTAGGCACCTCTTCAGTGCCTTGAGGCAGTGGGGCAGTGGGAGTTCCATAAGGGGACGCATCCGGTCGGGGTCGGGGCCGATGACTCCGTGTTCCACAACACAGCCAAGGATGGCGAGACGGTTTGTGCGGAATATGCACTTCTCCTTGTTATATGTCAGGTTCAGGAGTTGGGCGGTGCGGAGGAATTTTTCGAGGTTTGCATCATGGTCCTGCAAGTCACGGCCGCAGATGGTCACATTGTCCAGATATGGGAAAGTGGCCTGCAACGCATTTTGATCTACCATCCGGTCCATCTCCCTTTGGAAGACGGAGACCCCGTTGGTGACGCCAAAGGGAACCCTAAGGAAGTGATAGAGGCGGCCGTTTGCCTCAAAGGCAGTATACTGGCGGTCCTCAGGGCGGATAGGGAGCTGGTGGTACGCTGATTTCAGGTCAATGGTCAAGAAGACGCGGTACTGCGCGATCTGGTTGACCATATCAGCTATGCAGGGGAGTGGGTAGGCGTCCAGCAGGGTGTAGCGATTTATTGTCTGACTGTAGTCGATGACCAGGCGCTGCTTCTCGCCGGTCTTAACGACCACAACCTGGGCTCGCCAGGGGCTGGTGCTGCCCTCAATAATCCCTTCCTTCAGGAGCCACTCCACTTCGGTTTTAATGAAAACCCTGTCCCCGGCACTGTATCGCCTGCTCTTTGTGGCGATGGGCTTACAGTCGGGGGTGAGGTTAGCAAACAGTGGGGGGGGGGGTGACTCTGAGTGTGGAGAGGTTGCAGCTGGTGCGCGGCGGGCAATTTGGAAGTTGCTGGCTGCGGACTGAGTGGGGGTAGGGGTCCACCGTACGCCATCGTAACACTTTTAAGGTGGCACTGAAAATCTAACCCCAGCAGGACGGCAGCGCAGAGGTCGGGCAGGACCAGAAGTTTAAAATGATCGTACACAGTCCCGTCTACTACGAGTGTCACCACGCAGTAGCCGCCGATGTCCGCCGACTGGGACTCGGAGGCCATAGAAATCCGCTGGTGCGCAGGCAGGACTGGGAGAGAGCAACGCCGCACCGTGTCGGGGTGGATGAAGCTCTCCGTGCTCCCAGAGTCAAAAAGGCAGATTGTATCGTGACCATTTACCTTAATGTCCATTGTGGAACTGGCCAGCTGGTGCGGTCTCGCTTGGTCCAGTGTAACGGATGCCAGCGTAGGGGTCGGTGTGTCGCTGCGGGTATCAGATGAGGCGGTGTTGGGGGCCTGCTGCATTCCGGCTGTCGTCCAAGATGGCGGCATCCATGATCCCCATGTGGCTGGAGGCGTCCAAAATGGCTGCTGTACCGGTGGTTCGCACATGGCCGGGGAGGCCCAAGATGGCGGCCCGCATGGCCCACACACGGCGCTGCTGGGGTTCGGGGTGGCTTTGGCCCTGCAGACGCTAGCGTAGTGTCCCTTCTTCCCGCAGCCCGAGCAGATCGCGTTTTTCGCCGGGCAGCGCGCTCTGGGGTGTTTTGCCTGGCCACAGAAGTAGCATTTCTGGCCTTGGGGCACTGCTGTCTGTCCTTGGGACACTGCTGCAGTGGTTGGGCCGTTGCTGGGGTGTGGCTGGGGTGGCACGGCACTATGAGGCGGTCCTACCGTGTCCCAGGCTGTCATTCCCCGCGGCGTCCACGGTGCAGAGGAGTAGGCATCCATGCCCCGGTAGGCTGTATCCAATGATAGTGCGAGTTCAGAGGCCTTGTTGAGGTCGAGGTCACTCTGCTCCAACAGTCGCTGTCGGGTGTAATTGGATCTGTGGCCCGCTACAAAAGCGTCCCGGATAAGTTCCTCTGTGTACACGGCGGCCTTTACATCCTTACAACCACAGGCCCGGCCAAGCACAGACAGTGCCTGAAGGTATTCCATGGTCGATTCCCCAGGTTGTTGTTTACGACTCCCCAGAAGGTGCCTGGCGTACACTTCGTTCACTGGGCGCGTGTACTGGTCCTTGAGGAGCTTGATAGCGTCCGCGTACGAGGTCGCGTCTTGGATGACCGAGTACACTCGGTGGTTCACTTTGGAGGTCAGGACATCCAGTTTGTCCTCGTCCGATTTGATTGCTGCGGAGGCGGTCAGGAATTTTTCGAAACACTTAAGCCAGTGAGTAAACTTGGTGGATGAGTCCGCCTCCCGATGACCTAAGTCCAGGCATGCTGGTGTGAGGATCTTCTCCATTATAAAAATTTTGTTAATAAAATTGATGCGCTATCAATTACTCATAAAAGACTGAGAGTTAAGAGAGTAACTAAAGGCTTTTATTAACAAAAGAATGAAGGTCTGCCTCGAGTGGTCGACCGGTCCAGAATACAAAGGGCTGGGGAGCAGTCACCTTTATACTAGGACTTGTGGGAGGAGTCAGCCGAGGCATGTCCAGGCATGTACACAGTGGAATACAAACAGTGGTTTACCACAAAGGTATGACGTGATGAATGTGCATTAGATGCCAGCAGCATTCATTTCCATGGGAGTTCTTCCGATCAATACACTGTAACTTCAGTGAAGGATCCACAGGAACCCAGAGAAACAGAATAAGTGCTGTTTATGGAATTTCTCTGGATCTTTTGCTGAAGCTATGGCAGACAATCTTGGCGAACCCCTCGCACAAATTCAACCCAAAGATGTTTCATTAGCTGGATATATTAGCTGGGTATTAGTTGGAGTCTGTTGGAACAAATTTTATTTTGTGTCTGATCCATTTTCTTGCATTGTTTAGCAACAGGTGCCATGTGAATATTGCTGGCCAGGCCACGCCGTGCTGTTGATGCGTGATGTCAACCTCCTTGAATGATTAAATTAAGCTAGAAATTACTATTATTGATGTTTTATGTTTAATGTTTTAATTACGTGTTAAAATAAATGGATCATGATTGTGCTAAAATAATGGACGGAGTAAAGTCATACAAATGCATCGAGTTTTCATCTGCTATTATGTCAACAGTAATTTCTGGGTGAAATAAAGAATAGATTTGCCTTCCAAAGCTAGGCTTTATTAACTTTAAAATCTGCAGCACATCTTTCCACATCCAGTCCCAACCAAAGCTCGAAAAGAACTGAATTTAAGGTGGCCACCACACATCATGTGACATCAACTACCAATGAGATTACAACATATATCCCAAGGCAGTTAACAAACAACAATCACAATACTTTTACTAAACAAGGAATAATCACCACACTGGGCTTTACTGATATAATCATGATGACCAAAATGTAAACTGCAATTGACTTCTGGGAATAACACTCTAATATATATTATGCTAGCTGAAGTGCCCGGTGGTGCCGAGGGTTTTTTGAGGGCATGTTATTGTTGGAAGAGAGAGAGAGAGCAACTGGGGAAGAGAGAGAGTGACTGGGGGGAAGAGAGAGAGAGTGACTGGGGTGAAGAGAGAGAGAGACTGGGGGAAAGAGAGAGAGAGACTGGGGGAGAGAGAGAGAGACTGGAGGAGAGAGAGAGAGACTGGGGGAGGGAGAGAGTGACTGGGGGAGAGAGAGAGAGACTGGGGGAGAGAGAGAGAGACTGGGGAGAGAGAGAGAGACTGGGGAGAGAGAGAGAGACTGGGGGGGAGAGAGAGAGTGACTGGGGGAGAGAGAGAGTGACTGGGGGAGAGAGAGAGAGTGACTGGGGGGAGAGAGAGAGAGAGAGTGGGGAGAGAGAGAGTGGG
The DNA here is from genome assembly GCF_052327205.1 of Somniosus microcephalus. Lineage (NCBI taxonomy): Eukaryota > Metazoa > Chordata > Chondrichthyes > Squaliformes > Somniosidae > Somniosus > Somniosus microcephalus. The sequence goes on along the minus strand of NC_140988.1, from coordinate 319,127,589 downwards.
GGAGAGAGAGAGAGAGTGGGGGGAGAGAGAGAGAGAGTGGGGGAGAGAGAGAGAGAGAGTGGGGGAGAGAGAGAGAGAGTGTGGGGGAGAGAGAGAGAGAGAGTGGGGGAGAGAGAGAGTGGGGGAGAGAGAGAGAGAGAGTGGGGGGGGAGAGAGAGAGAGAGAGAGAGTGGGGGAGAGAGAGAGAGTGGGGGAGAGAGAGAGAGTGGGGGAGAAAGAGAGAGAGTGGGGAGAGAGAGAGAGAGTGGGGAGGTGAGAGAGAGAGAGAGAGTGGGGGAGAGAGAGAGAGAGAGTGGGGGAGAGAGAGAGAGAGTGGGGAGAGAGAGATAATGGGGAGAGAGAGAGAGTGTGGGGGAGAGAGAGAGAGAGTGGGGGAGAGAAGAGAGAGTGGGGGAAGAGAGAGAGAGAGTGGGGAGAGAGAGAGCGGGAGAGAGAGAGAGAGTGGGAGAGAGAAGAGAGAGTGGGGAGAGAGAGAGAGAGTGGGGAGAGAGAGAGAGTGGGGGAGAGAGAGAGAGTGGGGGGAGAGAGAGAGTGGGGGAGTGAGAGAGAGTGGGGGAGAGAGAGAGAGTGGGGGAGAGTGAGAGAGTGGGGGATGAGAGAGAGTGGGGAGAGAGAGAGAGAGTGGGGGAGAGAGAGAGAGAGTGGGGAGAGACAGAGAGAGTGGGGGAGAGACAGAGAGAGTGGGGGGGGAGAGAGAGAGAGAGAGTGGGGGAGAGAGAGAGAGAGTGGGGGAGAGAGAGAGAGTGGGAGTGTGAGAGAGAGAGTAGTGTGTGAGGAGGAGACTGGGAGTGTGAGAGAGAGAGAGACTGGGAGTGTGAGAGAGAGAGAGACTGGGAGTGTGAGAGAGAGACTGGGAGTGTGTGAGAGAGAGAGAGAGAGGGAGAGAGAGACAAAGAGAGAGAGGGAGAGAGAGACAGAGGGAAAGAGAGAGAGACAGAGAGGGAAGGAGAGAGAGAGGGAAGGAGAGAAAGGGGAAAGGGGTGGGGGAAAGGGGTGGGGAAAGGGGGGGTGGTGGGGGAAAGGGGGTGGTGGGGGAAAGGGGGGGTTGGGAGGGAGGAAAGGGGGGTGGGATGGGGGGAAAAGGGGGTTGAGAGGGGTTGAAAGGGGGGGGTGGGAGGAGGGGGAAAAGGGTGTGTGTGAGGGGGGGAAAGGGGGGGTGGGAGGGGGGAGGGGGGAAAGTGTGTGTGTGGGGGGGGAGGGGGGGGGTGTGGGGGGGGAAGGGGGGGTGTGGGGGGGAAGGGGGTGTGTGGGGGGAAGGGGGTGTGTGGGGGGAAGGGGGTGTGTGTGGGGGGGAAGGGGGGTGTGGGGGCAGAAGGGGGGGTTGTGGGGGGGAGGGGGTGTGGGGGGGAAGGGGTGTGTGGGGGGGAAGGGGGGTGTGGGGGCAGAAGGGGGGGTGTGGGGGGGAAGGGGGTGTGTGGGGGAGGGGGAAGAGGGTGTGTGGGGGGGAAGGGGTGTGGGGGGTAAGGGGGGTTAGGGGGGAAGGGGGGATGTGGGAAGGGGGGGGTGGGAAGGGGGGGAAGGGGGGGTGTGGGAAGGGGGGAAGGGGGGTGTGGGAAGGGGGGTGTGGGAGTGGGGAATGGGGTGTGTGTGGGGGGGAAGGGGTGTGTGGGAGGGGGGGAAGGGTGTGTGTGGGAGGGGGGAAGGGGGTGTGTGGGAGGGGGAAGGGGGTTTGTGTGGGAGGGGGGAAGGGTGTTTGTGGGAGGGGGGGAAGGGGGTGTGGGAGGGGGGAAGGGTGTGTGTGGGGGGGAAGGGGGGGTTGTGGAAGTGGGGGGGAAGGGGGTGTGTGGGAGGGGTGGAAGTGGGTGTGTGGGAGGGGGGAAGGGGGTGTTGTGGGAAGGGGGGAAGGGGGAAGGGAGTGTGTGGGAATGGGGAGGAAGGGGGTGTGTGGGAAGGGGGGAAGGGGGTGTGTGGGAGGGGGCAGAAGGGGGTGTGGGGAGGGTGGGGAAGAGGGGGAAGGCAGTGTGTGGGAAGGAGGGGGGAAAGGGAGAGGGGGAGCCAGCAGACCCTCTATCCTCTGCCAGTGTTGGTCCCTGTCTGGGCCGGAAGCCTGGGACTGGAGTTGCGCTGCCGGCCGTTGGAGAAGCCTAGGCCTTGGGCCCCTGCACTGACATGGCCCAGCCTACCTTTTAATACCTTGAAACATGAAACTTAAAGTACTCATAAAACATTTTTGGTAAATCTTTCTATAACATACACTTTACAACCTCACCAATCTTTTTATTAAAAAAGGGGGTCCTCACCTGTCAGTGTGTTGTATCACAAACAACAATGGCTGCCGCTTGCTGTTCAGTTGGAAAGATTAGGCCCCGCCCACACACTCGATTGTCTCTCCAGGACCCGATTGGGAGCACTGAAGCCCCACCCACTCTATGTTCCTGTACTAAGATGGCCGCGCATGCACTCTGTTACACACTGAATCAAAATGGCGTCGCACTGAAACTTTTCACCCTCCTTGACAAAGATGGCTGCCATTAACCTGGGGCTGTCAGCAGAAGAAATCCCCTCAGCTGCAAACACAGGACCTTCAGATAATTATTCGGGGCTTGCGACCTACCCCAGTTGCTTATGAAGCCTCCCCACCTACCGACCCCGGGAATGGAGCGGAGGCAGCAGACCCCCCTCCCCTCTGCCAGTGTTGGTCCCTGTCTAGGCCGGGAGCCTGGGACTGGAGTTGCGCTGCTGGCGGTTGGAGAAGCCTAGGCACCGGGCCCCCGCACTGACATGGCCCCGAGAAATAAGTCACACACTGGACTCATTTATTACACGCAAATTATATAATGAGCTAGTTGGGCTCCTAAGTACCAAATTTGTGCTGGATAAAATCCCCTCCACACACACAGAAAGTGGGAAAAATAAGTCAATAGTTAGTAGTTAGTAATCAAGATGGCTGACACTCACCTCAGTTCAGAATGATAAGGCCCGCCCACACATGCACCGATTGGTCAACCATCAGGTCACTGAAGTGTAGGATTGGTCAATGGTCCTGTCACTCGACTGTAGGATGGCCTGCCCATGCACACAATGAACCCGCCCCCACTCGATGCAAATGAGCGGATAATGAGTGGAATTTTGAACAGTTTTTGGATACCGTCGGCACAATTTTTGTCCGACCAAAAAGTAAATACGCCTACAAGAGTCCCCTAATGATGAGCTTTCTTTTGATATAACATATGTGTAGGTACGCTCTATAACTTTTGATTGTATAGCCGGACAGAGAGAGAGACAGAGAGAGAGACAGAGAGAGAGACAGACAGAGAGACATATCCTTTTATATATATAGATGAAGTAACTTTGCAAGACTTCATTTCAGAATGTTCATATTTTAAAAAAGTGCCTATCCCCTCTGTTTGTCTTTGGAGCCAGATAGAGGTAGATACCTAGTGAAAATAGGTTCCATGCCAAATCTTTGCTGCTACGCTCTCACTGAGCCAGCTTTGGGCTCCAAAACCCTGGAATTTGTGGCCTCTGATTTCTGCACATTACTGCATGTCATTCAGGAACAAGATCCAAGTTAACTTTTCCCATCCTTAACTGAGGGAGCTCTGAGCCCCATTGTATCCTCTTACTGTTGCCCTGGCAGAGGATTTGAACTTGGGACCTTCCTGTAAAAGAAAAGAAAGAACTTCTAGAGCTTAGTACTACACTGGGCACTCCAAGGAATCCCCACTCCAGGGGATGGATTTTGTCAATGGGGAGCTTTTGGAGGCAGAACTCCCACTTGTCGGGTTTTAGTCCCGCCTCCATCGACTTGTGGCCAAGCCGTGCTATTTTCCCTTGATTGACCTTGTTAAGCCCGCCCAGCGGGCTTAGCAGGCCAATTAAGGGGAAGTCGGTTATAGAGAGTACGTCAGCTCTGTGAAACTGTCAAACACTGACATTCTCTGTTATTTGATGAGTTCTTGTATTCAAGACTCATCAAACCTCTTTTGTGAGCAGAAATTAGATGGCTGTTGCATTGGAGAATGCAGCAGCCATCTGTCATCTCTGCCGGTGAGATGCGAGAGTCTCCGGATCCTCAAGGGTTGAAGCCTGCAGGAAGAAACAAAGGTAAGTAAACATTTTCTATCACTTTCCACTCACCTCACATATTACCTCTCCATACTTGCACCCATCACTTAACTTCACAGCACACTTTTGCACTCCTCTGACCCCCGCAGACCCACTGCTCGCCTCGGTGACCCTGACAGGGTTTCCCGATGTCAACAGGCAGTTAAGTGGCTGTAATCCCCTTCCCGCCTCCAGGAGATGGGACCTGGCATGGGTCAGCTACCCGCCTCCTGGGAAGATGGCACGGAGACGGGTTTGGGGCGGGATGGCTACCCGCCCCCAGATTCTGTCATTTTCCCGGCAGTCCCGCCTCCAAACCCGCCTCCCCTGGGCTGGCAAAATTGCCCCCCCAGGAATTTTATCATATTTGAGACTGTTCATTTGTTTTCCCCCAAGTGTGAAAGCCTTTTCTTTGCTTCACCTGTCATTTGATTAAGTCACAATAAATAAACAAATTTTGTGTTTATTGCTGACTCCAAGGGCTCGATTTTGCCATTGGGGCGGGCTGGGGGGCGTGTCAGGTGTTTTTCGAGTCCTGAACCCGACTCCAGTGTGATGTGTGAAAAAAAGTGCAATTTTCCCCTAATTGGGCACTTGATTTCCAGCGTGTGGGAACCCCTGGCCCAATTAGTCTTTCCATCCTGAAAGTCGACTCCGATGATGTCATCAATGCTGCTGGATTTACGCCTGCAAGCAGCCTTGCTTCTTCTGGAGGCTGCAAACTTTATGCCCATTGTTGTGATCGCTTCATTCAGCAACTATGTCCAGCAGTAGGCCAAAGTGTGCTCCATGGTTTCAAACGTGCTCTGGTGGAGGGAGCAAGATCAAATAAGGAGGTGCTCTTCCCTTCCTCAGGGAGAAAAAAGCCTCCCCAGCAGACTAAAGCTGTGTGGATGCAAGTGGCTCAGGAGGTCAACTCTATGTCTATGTGCTGCAGAACCTGGCTGCAGTGCAGGAAGCAGTTTCATGACCTTCTGTGCACAGGAAAAGAGAGTATGACTTTCCCATCACCCTCAATCTGATCCCCATCGCCTCTCCTCACCAGCACTCTGCTTTGCCAACCTCTTCCTCTACATCCCACTTGACACTTACATCCCTGCACCCTTAAAGAGGGCTTTAAACTAATTAGTGGGGGGGGAGGTTTCAAGAGAGCGAAAAATAAAAATGTCAGCAGAGAAGGCAATAGAGCAAGGTAGCAGTGGGGGAATTAAAAACCAGAGCATGTCAGGAAGGGACAGAATATATAAAGATAAAGGTAAAGTAGTAAAGGGGGTAAAAGCAGGAATAAGTTGTCAAAAAACATATTTAAAAGTTCTTTATCTGAATGCATGCAGCATTCGTAACAAAATAGACGAGTTGACGGTACAAATAACTACACATGGGTATAATCTGGTGGCCATTACAGAAACATGGCTGCAAAGTGACCATGACTGGGAACTAAACATCCAGGGGTATTTGACTATTAGGAAGGACAGACAGGAAGGAAAGGGAGGTGGGGTGGCTATGTTAATAAAGGATGGAATCACTGCAATCGTGAGAAATGATATTGGGTCAAAGGATCAGGATAGTGAAACAGTTTGGGTGGAGATAAGGAATAATAAGGGGAAAAAGTCACTAGTGGGCGTAGTCTATAGGCCTCCTAACAGTTGCAACTCTATTGGTCGGAGTATAAATCAGGAAATAGTTGGGGCTTGTAATAAGGGAACAGCTATAATCATGGGAGATTTTAACTTTCATATTGACTGGACAAATCAAATTGGGCAGGGCAGCCTTGAGGAAGAGTTCATAGAGTGCATTAGGGACGGATTCCTTGAGCAGTATGTTACTGAACCAACCAGGGGGCAGACAATCTTAGATCTGGTCCTGTGTAATGAGACAGGATTAATAAAACATGTCCTAGTAAAGGATCCCCTTGGAATGAGTGACCATAACATGGTTGAATTCCAAATTCAGTTGGAGGGTGAGAGAGTTGGATCTCAAACCAATGTACTAAGATTAAATAAAGGAGACTATGAAGGTATGAGAGCAGAGTTGACTAAAGTGGACTGGGAAAATAGATTAAGGTGTAAGACGGTACATGAGCAGTGGCATACATTCAAGGAGATATTTCACAACTTTCAAGAAAAATATATTCCACTGAGGAAAAAGGGGCGTAAAAGAAAAGACAGCCATCCGTGGCTAAGTAAAGTAATAATGGATAGTATCCGACTGAAAACAAGGGCATATAAAGTAGCCAAATCTAGTGGGAGGATAGAAGATTGGGAAGCATTTAAAAGCCAGCAAAGAATAACTAAAAGATTAATTAAGAAAGGGAAGATAGAATATGAAAGTAAACTAGCAAAAAATATAAAAACAGATAGCAAGAGTTTCTGCAGTTATATAAAAAGAAAAAGGGTGGCTAAAGTGAATGTTGGTCCCTTAGAGGACGAGACTGGGAAATTAGTAGTGGGGAACATGGAGATGGCAAAAACGCTGAACAAATATTTTGTATCAGTCTTTACAGTAGAGGACACTAAAAATATCCCAACACTGGACAAACAGGGGGCTATGGGGGGGAGGAGCTAAACACGATTAAAATCACTAAGGAGATGGTACTTGGTAAGATAATGGGACTTAAGGCGGATAAATCCCCTGGACCTAGAGATAGGAACAGGAGTAGGCCATTCGGCCCTTCGAGCCTGCTCCGCCATTCAATGAGATCATGGCTGATCTTCGTCTGAGATCATAGCTGATCTTACCAGTTCAGTACCCCGTCCCCGCCTTTTCTCCGTAACCCTTAATCCCCTTAGCCTTCAGAAATATATCCAATTCTCTCTTGAAAATATTTATTGAATTAGCCTTCACAGCCCTCTGTGGCAGGGAATTCCACAGGCTCACCACTCTTTGAGTGAAGAAATTCTTCCTCATCTCTGTTTTAAATGATTTGCCCGCTATTTTTAGACTGTGGCCCCTGGTTCTGTGCTCCCCGGCCATTGGAAACATTCTCTCTGAATTCAGCCTGTCCTGACCTGATGGCTTACATCCTAGGGTCTTGAGAGAAGTAGCGGTAGGGATTGCAGATGCATTGGTGGTCATTTTCCAAAACTCCCTGGATTCAGGAAAGGTCCCAACAGATTGGAAAACTGCTAATGTAATGCCCTTATTTAAAAAGAGAGGTAGACAAAAGGCTGGAAACTGTAGACCAGTTAGCCTAACATCTGTGGTTGGTAAAATGTTGGAGTCCATTATTAAGGAAGCAGTAACAGGACATTTGGATAAGCATAATTAAATCAGACAGAGTCAGCATGGTTTTATGAAGGGGAAGTCATGTTTGACAAATTTGCTCGAATTCTTTGAGGACGTAAAAAACAGGGTGGATAAAGGGGAACCAGTAGATGTGGTGTATTTGGACTTCCAAAAGGCATTTGATAAGGTGCCACACAAAAGATTACTGCACAAGATAAAAAATCACGGGATTGGGGGTAATATACTGGCAATGGGTGGAAGATTGGCTATCTAACAGAAAACAGAGAGTTGGGATAAATGGTTCATTCTCGGGTTGGCAATCAGTAACTAGCGGTGTTCCGCAGGGGTCAGTGCTGGGACCGCAACTCTTTACAATCTATATTAACGATTTGGAGGAGGGGACCAAGTGCAACTTATCCAAGTTTGCCGACGATACAAAGATGGGAGGGAAAGCAGTGAGTGAGGAGAACATAAAAAACCTGCAAAAGGACAGAGACAGGCTAAGTGAGTGGGCAGAAATTTGGCAGATGGAATATAATGTTGGAAAGTGTGAGGTGATGCACTTTGGCAGAAAAAAATCAAAGAGCAAGTTATTATCTAAATGGAGAGAAACTGCAAAGTGCTACAGCACAAAGGGATCTGGGGGTCCTGGTGCATGAAACACAAAAGGTTAGTATGCAGGTACAGCAGGTGATCAGGAAGGCCAATGGAATCTTGGCTTTTATTGCAAGGGGGATGGAGTATAAAAACAGGGAAGTCTTGCTTCAGTTATACAGGGTATTGGTGAGGCCACACCTGGAATACTGCGTACAGTTTTGGTTTCCATATTTAAGAAAAGATATACTTGCTCTTGAGGCAGTTCAGAGAAGGTTCACTTGGTTGATTCCGGAGATGAGGGGGTTGACTTATGAGGAAAGGTTGAGTAGGTTGGGCCTCTACTCATTGGAATTCAGAAGAATGAGAGGCGATCTTATCGAAACATATAAGATTGTGAGGGGGCTTGATCGGGTGGATGCGGGGAGGATGTTTCCACTGATGGGGGAGACTAGAACTAGGGGGCATAATCTTAGAATAAGGGGCTGGCCTTTCAAAACTGAGATGAGGAGAAACTTCTTCACTCAGAGGGTAGTTAATCTATGGAATTTGCTACCTCAGAGAGCTGCGGATGCTGCGACATTAAATAAATTTAAAACGGAGATAGACAGTTTCCTAGCTGTTAAGGGAATTAGGGGTCACGGGGAGCAGGCAGGGAAGTGGACGTGAGTCTAGGTTCGGATCAGCCTTGATCCTATTGAATGGTGGAGCAGGCCCGAGGGGCAGTATGTCCTACTCCTGCTCCTACTTCTTATGTTTTCTTATCTTATGTTTTACCCATTCCCTCTCTCTCTATCGTCACATTCACTTAACTATTCGACCATGCAGCCCTCCCACTCTCTATCACTGTGATGCAATGACAACTTACAACACACAGGGAGGGCCCTTTGTCTCCTTCTAAGCATCTATGCTATGGAATCTCTACACTCACTCCTTCATTCACACTCAAACTCCACTTGTGTCCCTCATTGCAGGAAAAGAGAGCCCGCAATAAGAGGGAAAGAGCAAGGACAGGAGGAGGGCCACCCTCAGTAGCCCAGCTCACCACGGAGAAGGCGGCCCTGGAAATTGCCGGGATCGAAGATGATTCCCAAGTGGGGGACGGGCAGGCAGGTGCATCACAGCAAGCTGTTGTCAAAATAGTTTGGCATCTCCCTCATTGACATTGCATGAGTCACTGATAATGAATCTGATGCTCTAACAGATTGACTTATGATCATCTGCACAATTCAATGTGCATGCGACCTTTTCCCCACATCTCTAACTCTTTCCTTTACTCCCCCACAGGACCATCGACAGCCCCCGTCCCCACTGTCCAGGAGGAAGAGCCTGAGCTTCCAGACTCCTCAGAGGACGCTGCAACCTCTGAGGGCGCTGCATCAGCAGAATTAAGAGCACACATCACCAGCGCAGACACTCACACCTCGGTGGGACCTTCGGGACATAGAGTAGAGTTGTCACCTGGTGTATCCAAGCTCACAAGTGAGCATCAGCAGATGGTGGAGACAGGGACAGCAGTGGAGAGTCCGCTTCGGAGGGCACAGGATGCTCCCAGCTCGGCTCCGCTGCATGTCGGCCCTGTGCCTCCGGGTCCATCCAGAAGGAGACCGGTGCTGGAACTCCAGGAACAGGTGCAGGAGTCTCTGGCAGGTTTTGTCTCCAGGGTCGCTGCGAGTGTGGAGCGAATGGAGGAGTCCATCGCTAACATGAGCAGAGCCTTTGTGGAGGTGTTGGCGCATGAACGCATCACCACTGAAAGGATGGCAACCTCCGTGGAAAGGATGGCTACCTCCATGGTAAGGCTGGCTACCGTAGAGGAGAGGGTGGCTACGGTAGAGGAGAGGATGGCTACATCCATGGAGGAGCTTAGTTGCCAGGGTATGGAAAACATGGTAATTGTTCAGAATAGACTGACATCACTTGAGGAGCGATGGTCAGCTATTGAGCAAACAAACCAGACCTTCATGCAAGTCCTCAGGAGTAGGACTTCCAGTACAGAAACGGATCCTCATGGCCCCCCTGAAGTGCAGCAAGGTGCTGTCAAGCCACTTGCTAGCTCTGAAGTGGGGCTGACCCATGAGAGGAATGTTGGTGGCAGACAACAAGGAAGTGGGGGCTCCTCTCCAAGTGCTCACACGACCATGCCACTCCAAAGCCCTCGGTCAGAGCCCCACCAGAGTCCCACCCAACTGAGATCGGTGTCTCAACCCCTGCACAGCCGCAGGAGCAGCAGACTGTTGCCGAGCCCTCACAGGTTTGCAACCCCAGAGGATGCCCGCCAAAGGTGTCGAGACAGGAGCAACAGGAGCAGCAAGAAAGTGAGCAAGGTGCCTCCACATCTGCTGAAGCCACAGGGGAAGCACCACGTAGGAGCACGTGTAAGAGGAAGATAATGCACAAGTTGTCGCAAGGGTAGTTTCTTGGGTGTAATGTTATGTTTAATTTTGAAAAGCCATCAGTTGGTTATTGTCATTAAAAATTCTGATGGCAAACTGCTGCAGTTGTGGCGTGTGTCATTTCGCTAATGGGACTTCCACATTGAGGGCTTAGGATGACTTGCAATTTTCAGTATGGTGGTCAGAGTGATAGGAATCTGCAGGTTCTTGGCCATTGTTGATTGTCTGATAAGAAGGTACGAGGCAAAAGTGTTTGATTGTGCAGGCTAAGCAAATCTGGCCAAGATGAGTGCGTGCCTTGCAATGTGCTTGCATGCTGCTGCCGCTGGTTGATGCGCCTCTGCAAGCTGTTCGTTGTCGCTCTCCTCCTCCTCCTCATCTGAGGAGGCTATGTGATGAGCCACTTGTTCCTCAAGTATCTGCAAGCCACAATGCTGTGCCATGTTGTGAAGTGCACAGCAAACCATGACCATTCTGGAGACCCTGGCTGCTGAGTACTGCAGGGCTCCACCTGATCTATCAAGGCATCTGAAGCGCATCTTCAGCAAGCCGATGGTTTGCTCGATTATGGATCCGGTGGAAATGTGGCTGAAGTTGTAGCGCTCCTCAGCTTTGGTGGATGGGCTCCTCAACGACATCATTAGCCACGTCTTCAGGGGATAGCCCTTGTCTCCAAGTAGCCATCCGAAAAGTTGGTCTGGTGGACTGAAGAGTGGAGGCACACTAGACTGGTGCAGGATGAAGGAGTCAACTGCCAGGGTACTTGGCACAAACATGCAAAATTTCCTTCTTGTGGTCACACACCAGCTGCACGTTGAGGGAGTGGAAGCCCTTGCGGTTGACAAAAATACCTGGATTGTGATGGGGTGCCTTAAGGGCCACATGTGTGCAGTCAACAACGCCCTGCACCCTTGGAAAGCCTGCCAGATTGTCGAACCCAACCGCACGTGCAATTACATTGGCTTGATCCTTGGAGAAATTGATGTAATTGTGCGCGATGACAAAGAGGGCATCAGTTACCTGCGTGATGCAAATGTGTGCGGCCGCCTGGGAGACGCTGCTGATGTCTGCTGCTAATCCCTGGACTGAGCCTGAAGCAAAAAAGTTGAGTGCGGTGGTGACTTTGACGGCCACTTGTAAGGGGTGTCCACCTGCTCCTCTGGGCTCCAGGTCTTGCTGCAGCATTGCGCAGATGTCACCCACTACCTCTCGCGAAACTCTGAGCCTCCTTAGGCACTGTTGCTCAGTCATGTTGAGGTAGCTGATCCTCTGTCTGTAGACCCTGTTTTGGGGGTATCTCCTGCGCTGACGTGCTTCCATGCGCTGGCGCCTTCTGGCCTGTGCAGCTTCAGGTGGGTGAGCAGCAGCTTGGAGCTCCTGCTGTTGCTCCTGCTGTTGGTGCTGCTGTTGGTCAGGGTTCTGCTGCTGCCGCAGCTGGTCTTCGTCCAAATCTGATGTCCAGGAGGAAAGGAAATAAATAGTTCCCATTCTTCTGGTATATACCTCAGTTGAGGAAGCACTCATTCAAGATGGGGAGAGGGATTTCCCAGGAGATCACACTGGAGATGGGTGTCAGGCTCCAAACTTCCACAACAATAAGTATGCCTGCTAAAAGTTCCCCCAGACCTGAGACAACAAAGTTCTGCCACCTGCAAATGATGATTGGTGAAAACTCCTTTTTAATGGTGGAGCTGCAGCTGTTAGTAAGCATTCCACTTGTGATGCCGCCAGGATTCACTGGCATGTTCCAGAGGAGCACGTGGGAAAAGTGGGAAAATCAGAAAGACCTCTCAAAATGGGATTATAGAGGCAATTAAGTGGTTGTTAAGGGCCTTAAGGGCCTATCCCGCGTCTTGGAGGCGGGATGGAAACAGGGTCAGAAAACTCGCATTGGGAAAATTGCTCGGAGGCAGGATGGAGGCGGGATCGGGCCCGCATGCCATTTTTTGCGATTTTATCACCTCACACGCCTCCAACCCCGCCTCCTCGGGCCTGGCAAAATCGAGCCCCAAGTTTTAAGCCTGTCAAAAAACAAAGGATGACATTTACTAATGTCATATAATTAGCCAATTAGTGGACACTCAGATATTTCCACAGAAAGTCTGCTCCACTTACTCCAATTTCCAACTGAGCGTTTAAAGTGGTTTGGAAGTATGGGCCACTTTGACTACAGGTGCAGTTGAATTGCTTTTTTCAGTGAGTTCATTGGAATGTGAGCTACGATCGGAAATTCCGTCAGGGCCAATAACACTCAACTTGAAAGCTCAAATGAGCTATGGGACCACACTGTACTCACCAGAGTCAACAATTAGACAATAGGCACAGATTCGAGTTGCAGTGCCACCTCACCCCCGCCCCCATTACTTCACTTAAAAATTATGATTTTATAATACTTCCCATTTTTATGACATGTGCCAAAACATTGCAGGGTCTTTTGTTCCTGATTTTGAGAATTTTCCAAAACTCCTGCCACTTATCACGTTTTCTGTCTGTTCTATGTCAGGAATTTCCAGCTCCCTTTCTTCATGTCTTCTTGTTCTCCATAAGTAATTGCTAGAAATAAGTCAGTCTGTGTTTTGATTTCTGTACAGTATTCTCCAGGGGAAACTGAAATAAAATATTATTCGTATTGTATTGATTAAAAAGTAACCTGTTTTCTCAATTACAGATGTGCAACTACAGAATATGGACCTAGAAATTTGTTGGCGTGTGCCCGTTATACAGGCACATAAAGGACACCTAAGCATCTAACATGGCAAACAGCACACGCGCACCCATTCCACACTGGAAGTGCACCGCCCGCCATATTGGTAAAGGCTCCTGTATAGGTAGCCACGGGCCAAAACAGGCCCTATACAAGTAGGGGGCCTAATGCCTGTTTCAAGCCCCCTTTCCAAAATTCGTTAGTGACTGACTGCAGCGTGCGCTGTGACTGGCGCTCACAGCTCGCTGGTAATAAACAAAGGACCAATTTTGCATGGTTCTACCACCAGTGCAACATGCTCCAATTCGGTCGTGATTCAATTTCTAGGCCATAAACTTTATACTATTAAATCTATTTTTAGTCGTCATTTACAGGGAGCTGAACTGTGTAGAGGTAGGACAGACTGGACTTATGAATGTACAAATTTACAAGACTGAAAAAGACCATTGTGTCCCATCTGGCTGGTCGCAAATTTCAAAAAAAAAATCATATATACTCCTTAATCACTTTAGCCAACAAAAAAGGCTTTCAGCTCTTGATTTGCTAACATTTGTCTCCTCCACTATCTCTCTGGGCAATTTGACTTATTAGCCTAGAAGTTACTACTAGTGATTTCAGCAGACACTTAACACATTCGTCTGACATTCTTCAGTCTGCTATTTTAACCTAGGTGTTAACCCATTTAAAATAAACATTAAACATGGACAGAGGAACGTATATGAAGGCATATACATTTATTGAAAAGTAGTCCATAAATCATTCAACGTAATAAGAACGTAAGAGGAGAAAAAACAGCCATTGGACTCCTGTTCCTTTCACTGGACCTCACACATTAATTTATATTGTCATGGACTCACTCTACTTCATCTCCTGGAAAGTAAACCATAAGTAAACTTAGAACAGACAGTGAAATAGAAGAAATCAATTTATCATTGCTTAACCTGTTACATTCCACAGGTGACACTCCTACAGTTAGAACTGGACTGGAGACATTGGGCGAGATTTTCAGTGTGCCGTGAGGTGGGCTTTCAGGCGTGCGGGGGGGCAAAAATTCCGAATTCAGGGGTCCCGACACCATCCCGCCCAAAACCCGCCTCCATGTAAGTTTCAAGGGAGGCGGGTACCCGCCCCGCACTGGGATCTGCCGACCCGAGGCGGGAAGGGATTAGTGCCACTTAACTGCCTGTTAACAGGTAGTTAACTGGCAGTTTTTAGCCTAATCCCTATTTTGAGGGGTGTCGTGTGGGGTTCCCGACGGCTCCAAACCACGCCAGGTTAGAGCAGGCGGGCCGTCGGGTTGAAGGACTTGGAGGGGTCGCGATGTCGGTGTTCAGGTGAGTGATGGGTGCAAAGGTAAGTGTGTTTGGTGTGTCTAAAGTGTGTAAAGAAGTTTTACTTACCTGTACTTACCTTAACAGCCTTTCTTCCTCTAGGCTGCGGGAGTCCATCACTCAGTCGGAACTGAAAGCTGAATGGCTGCGAGCTGTTAAAAGTGACAGCCTTCAGCTTCCAGTGTCGGTGAGGTTCTAACTGAGTCTGCGTAGAAGGACTCAGGTTAGAAGTCAGACTGTCAGTGTTTGACAGCTTCAAACAGCTGTGAAACACTGATATTTCATTTGTCAAAACCTCTTGACAGATGGAATTTCAGTCTATGATGCCACCTGTTGCCGGGTGGCCCTTAATTGGCCTGCTGAGCCTGCTGGGCGGGCTCAACAAGGTCAATCAAGGGAAAATTGCGTTGATTGGCTGGACGTCGATGGAGGCGGGACTAAAACCCAAAAGTTGTAGTCCCGCCTCCTTCCCTACAGCTTAATGAAAATCCAGCCCATAGTGCTCCATGGAATATTTGATCATTTGAACATGTACTTATTCCCTGTACAATCAATAATACTGGAGGCGATTTTGAACTGCTGGTCGCCTCATTTGCAAGCTAATTGAAAATGCCAGGGAAGTAGCAGCCGCCCTGTGGATGCCCCAGGCCTGCCTGATGAGATTTTGAGGCAGGCCTGTAAATGGACACCCAGCCCTCCTGCCCGAAACAGGTGGGAGGCTGATTTGCTAAAGCGACTCAGCGCCATGCATGCTCCCTCAATTTTTAGCAGGCGGAGAGCAGCCTAACAAGCAGTGGTCCTTAAAAGGACTGCTGGAGGCTTAACCCAAAATGGCCTGGAACATTTATCGGGGAAATTCCTGTGGGACTGGAGGAGTAGGAATTCTGGTTGCTGGATAGCCCCAACCCGGTGCACCTTCTTCCTCCCACTTTTACTGCTGATTTCCAGCTTGGCTCACTCATGGAGCAACCGGATTTTACCCCCTTGGTACTTTGAAATGTGATTTGAAAGGAAAAGAATGGTTTTGTTGACAGTTGGGCAGTTGGGCTCTTCACTTAAATTCTGGTATGCTCTTCTTTGCCTGGACACTCAGTTGGGAGGATAAGGGCAGGTGCTCTGAGGGTCCTCTTCCCTCAGTTGGGCCCTCCAGCAGCATTCCTGTTTTCTTCCTCCTTTTCAAGTACTGGGAATTCCCTACCACACGTGTAGAATTCTCTACCACAGAAGGCTGTGGAGGCCAAGTAACTGAATATATTTAAGAAGGAGATGGATAGATTTCTATGCACAAAGGGCGTCAAGGGGTATGGGGAGAGAGCAGGAATATTTTATTGAGATAGAGGATCAACCATGATAATATTGAATGGCGGAGCAGGCTCGAAGGGCTGAATGGCCTACTCCTGCTATTATTTTTCTATGTTTCTATGAATTCCAGAGGAATCCACATGCAGCAAAGGGCTAGGCTATTTGTTACATTGATACCAATCAAATCTTCCTGAAAATTCCTTTCACACACTGAGTGCTTAGGCTGAGCAGAAAGACACTCGCATGAATGAAAAACATTTGCAAACAGTGTCTGGTATTAGCTACTGGGCCCTTGAAATGGTTGTCATTTCAAAGCCATGCCCACAGTTTGTAGTGTGCATGGCTTGTAGTGCCATGAGGCCTCCAGCTTGTGAAATTGCATTGACATCTTAATGACATACTTTGGGGCGATTCAAATACAGGAAACTCTCGTTTAAACGGCACCTAAATATCCAGAATTCTCTAATAACTGGCAAAATCCATACGCCGAAAACAGCACCTCAATAACTGGAAATGTTGTCGAGTCCGAGTCTCCCGCGGTGGCCGAGTTAGTCAGTGGGGGTAGTTCTTCAAACTGCCACTACTCGGCTTCTTGGCGCTGTCGGAAGTCTCTTCCAATCCAAATTATAGATTACCCTCAACTGGCAGGACTGTACTTAATCAAGCATCTTCCACCATCCATTTAACACAACATTCTGTGAGTACCCAATTATACTGCACATTTCTTGATTTTTTTATTTTTGTTTGTTAAAAATAGCCTTGGTAGATATACCTCTCTGTTATCCAGAATTTTTAATCAACCGGCACCATCCTGTTCCCGTCGGTGCCGGATACAAAAGAGTTTCCTGTATATCAAAGTAGCTCCCACCTTTTCAGATGGGGGCTCCACCGCTGGAAAAAGATCCCACCGGAAAATGAAGCGGTTCAAAATAATTGGGCAGGAATCAGTGGGACGAGGCTTTTACACCTGATTGTGCCCAAAATCAGGGCAGCATGGAGACTAAAGTCAGTCTCCATGTCTTCATTTCATGTGAGAAATGACTGACAGATGATACAAGTATGTTCCCATTGATAAAGGAATGCTTTGCATGTATTCACAATTTTCTTTTGTCCAATTTTCCATGGTGCTCACAGGTATTTACCTGTAACCGCCACTCAACTTTCAGACCCAGGTAGCAATTCATGGATAAGCAATTCACACTTCATTTTGAAAACGTTTATGATTTTGCTTGAATTAATGGCCAGAGAAAATCTAGATTTACCCATTTACAATGTGGCTACACAAAGTCCATTTTGAAGCTGTCATTCTTGGCTCAGTGGTAGCACTCTTGTGGATTCAAGTTCCATTCCAGAGATGAACACATAATCTTGGCTGACACTTCAGTGCAGTACTGAGGGAGTGGCGCACTGTCAGAGGTGCCATCTTTCAGATGCGACATTAAACCGCCATCTGCCCTCCCACGTAGATGCAAAAAATTCCACGGCGCTATTTGAAGAAGAACAGGGAGATCTTCCTGGTGTCCTGGCCGATATGTATCCCTCAACCAACATCATTAAAAGAGATTATTTAATCATTACCTCATTGCTGTTTGTGGGACTGTACAAACTTGCTGCCGCACTTCCTACATTACAACAGTGACTACACTTCAAAAGTACTTCATTGGCTGTAAATCGCTTTGGAATGTCCTGAGGTCATGAAAGGTGCTATATAAATTCAAGTTCTTTCTTTCTATGAAACAACCTGGGCAATTCTTTCTCCCCCCTCAGTATCCTGCACTTATCACTTTTACCCTTCAATAGGTTTCTCAATTTTTAAAAGATGATCACAAATGCTTCAGGAAATAGCCTTTGGTATAATACCACAAACTCTCCTGGTGTTATAGAAAGAATTTCAAAACAATAAAAAGTAGATTAAAAATGCAACTGGACCAGGATTCTAAAACAAAAATACAAAGGGTAAATGTGGACGTGCTTTTATTCACGTGGTGATATGACTTGAGCAAACTCTTTGCATCATTATGTAGGTGTTAGAGTATCCGTATGATAACCAGATTGTTCCACACTTCTGCCAGAACTATGTGCAAGCTGGATTCGGGCCAGGCATCGCATAGTTTGTATACGACTGCCATGGCATCAAAAACTGAACACACTTGCATGAGCTTGACTGATGCTGCTGACATTGATGTATTTGACTTAAAAAAAAAAGTTTCTTACATTTTTATAATCAATTCCAAATTGACTTCCGTAACTATCTGGCTCTTTACCAGACCTTCTTAGGGGTGAGATTAGACAGCTGTTATCACTCTCAGCGCAGAGACACAGACGTGGATTGTTTATGTGGATGCACTGCAAAAACAAGATTTCTTTCGAAGGTTTAACCATTGCCTGATCTACCGATTTGCAGTTTGCTTTCTTTTTGCCCAAGTGGTTACTCTGCACGCGTGAGCCTCGGCAGTGAGGGTCAGCAGGCCTTTCCACTGTAGAAACATCACAGCTGAGCTCTATCCTGCCGTGACACACACACACACATTTCAGCTGTCAGTTAGGAAGGAGGAATTCTGACTGATTTTTTCCCCCTCCCTCACCCAGGAGTGTGGTCAGGTCAATCGTAGCACCTGTGCATACCATTGTTACAGCTGAGCGCAGCGAACTCAACATAGACCGGGGATTAAACCTGGGAGTTCCCTTATTGCTCAGTACTACATCAGCTGGTGAATTTACCCTGACTGAGGCACGGGGGTGCTCTGCAGTTTGAGTTTAATATGCAGCAAGCAAGCAGAATTATTCACAAATTTATCACATGAAGTGTTGGTAAATTATGCAATGAAGTTTGATAAAAAGTAATTAGTTAAATAATTCGACAGAAATTGTCAGCCCCACATATTATATTTATATGTTTCTGTAAATATATATATTATACTTATATTACCATATATTTATCATATTACATTACTATTATTTCCAGTGGTAATTGAGGCTTTTTTGCACTATTCATCATATCCTGCAACTTGGACTGTTATTGCTATACTTTCTGCTTATTTGCTTATTGTTTTTATTTATACTTGTTTTTATGTTTTGCTTTTATATTTATATGCTTGCATTGTGGGAGTGAGTGGGGAGTAAGCATTCCATTGTACTAGTTACATATGGCAATAAAATGATCTTGAATCTTGAATCTTGAATCTTAAATAGCTGTGGATTTATATGCTATCAACTAATGATTTTTCCATTTAATTATTTGCCTAAAACAATTTGATTAAATACCAAAGGCTATGTATACAATGAATGCCAATATTTATTTTAGGATTATCCAACATGTTCAATTAAGATGACTTAATTTAACAGAAAATCATTGGAATGAAAAGTGCAACAAACTAGTTGACACTTGTACCCAGGTTATTTTGTAAAGTTAATCTACAGGATGAAATATTTGACATGGTTGATCAAATTAAGAGACTTTGACCCAGTGTTGTAAATAGGACCAAATACGCATACAAGTAAAGAGTCATTGATTTCAATGGTAATGAAAATCAGATGGTGTTATAACAGGCGGGTGATCGCTGTGATGATTTACCGCCCAAGAGGAAAGATGAAAATTATCCTCCAAGTCACAAAGATCACAAAGTACATATAGGCCCATCTATCTCATCATAGCATCAGTGAATCATAGATGATGTAGTACAGAAGGAGGCCATTCAACCCATGGTGCCTGTGGCGGCTCTTTGGTAAAGCTATCCAATTACATGGACAAAGGAGCTGAATTCCAGAGGTGAGGTGAGAGTGACTGCCCTTGACATCAAGGCAGCATTTGACTGAGTGTGGCATCAATGAACCCTAGTAAACCTGAAGTCAATGGGAATCGGGGGGAAAACTCTCCACTGGCTGGAGTCATGCCTAGCACAAAAGAAGATGGTTGTGGTGGTTGGACGTCAATCATCACAGCCCCAGGACATCACTGCAGGAGTTCCTCGGGGCACTGTCCTAGGCTTAATCATCTTCAGCTGCTTCATCAATGACCTTCCCTCCAACATAAGGTCAGAAATGGGGATGTTCGCTGATGACTGCACAGTGTTCAGTGCCATTCACAACTCCTCAGATAATGAAGCAGTCCATGCCCGCATGCAACAAGACCTGGACGATGTCCAGGCTTGGGCTGATAAGTGGCAGGTAATATTTGCGCCACACAAGTGCCAGACAATGACTATCTCTAACAAGCGAGAGTCTAACCACTGTTCCTTGACATTCAACGGCAATTCCATTGCCGAATCTCCCACCATCAACATCCTGGGGGTCACCATTGACCAGAAACTTAACTGGACCAGCCACATAAATACTGTGGCAACAAGAGCAGATCAGAAGCTAGGTATTCTGCAGCAAGTGTCTCACCTCCTGACTCCCCAAAGCCTTTCCACCATCTGCAAGGCACAAGTCAGAAGTTTGATGGAATACTCTCCACTTGCCTGGATGAGTGCAACTCCAACAACACTCAAGAACAAAGCAACCCACTTGATTGGCACCCCATCCACCACCTTAAACATTCATTCCCTCCACCACTGGCGTACCGTGGCTGCAGTGTGTACCATCTACAAGATGTACTGCAGCAACTTGCCAAGGTTTCTTCGGCAGCACCTTCCAAACCAGCGACCTCTTCCACTTAGAACAAGAGCAGCAGGCACATGGGAACACCACCACCTGCAAGTTCCCCCCCCCCATTCCTTCATCGTCGCTGGGTCAAAATCCTGGAACTCCCTCCCTAACAGCACTGTGGGAGTACCTTCACCACGCGGACTGCAGTGGTTCAAGAAGGCAGCTCACCACCACCTTCTCAAGGGCAACTAGGGATGGGCAATAAATGCTGGCCTTGCCAGCGACGCCCACTTCCCATGAATTAATTTAAAAAAATTAGTCCCACTCCTCTGCTCTTTCCCCATAGCCCTGTAATTTTTATTTTCCTTCAAGTACTTATCTAATTTCCATTAGAAAGTTACTATTGAATCTGCTTCCACCACCCTTTCAGGCAGAGCATTCCAGATCACAACAACTCGCTGCGTGAATTATTCCTCATGTCACCTCTGGTTCTTTTGCCAATCACTTTAAATCTATGCTCTCTGGATACCGAACCTTCTGCCACTGGAAACAGTTTCTCCTTATTTATTCCATCGAAAACATTCATGATTTTGAACACCCCTAAATCTCCTCTTAGACTTCCCTGCTCTAAGGAAAACAGCCCGAGCTTCTCCAGTCTCTCCACATAACTAAAGTCCCTCATCCCTCATCCCTGGTACCATTCTAGTAAATCACTTCTCTACCCTCTCTAAGGCTTTGACATCCTTCCTAAAGTGTGATGCCCAGAATTGAACACAATATGACAGCTGAGGTCTAACTGGTGTTTTATAAAGGTTTAGCATAACTTCCTTGCATTTGTACTCTTTGCCTCTATTAATAAAGCCAAAGGATCCCATGGGGTAAATTTTCCCGAACCTGTTGGGAAGAAGGCGGGACTTCAGCTTTCGGGTTTTTGACCCGCCTTCATCGACGTCCAGCCAATCCGCGCGATTTTCCCTTGATTGACCTTGTTAAGCCCGCCCAGCGGGCTCAGCGGGCCAATTAAGGGCCACCCGGCAACAGGTGATGTCACAGACTGCAATTTCATCTGTCAAGATTTCTTGAGAGATGAAATATCAGCGTTTCACAGCTGTTTGAAGCTGTGAAACACTGACAGTTTGAGTTCTAACATGAGTCCTTCTGTACAGACTCAGTTAGAAATGTCACCGGCACTCAAAGCTGAAGGCTGTCACTTTTCACAGATCGCAGCCGTTCAGCTTTCAGTGCCGGGTGAGTGATGGGCTCCTGATGGCTACAAGAAGAAAGGCTGTGAAGGTAAGTACAGGTAATTTAAACTTCTTTACACACTTTAGACACACCAAACACACTTACCTTTGCACTCATGCACCCATCACTCACCTGAGCACCGACATCGCGACCCCTCCAACTCCTTCAACCCGACGGCCCGCCTGCTCAACCTGGCGTGGTTTGGAGCCATCGGGAAACCCACACGAAACCCCTCAAAATAGGGATTAGGCTAAAAACTGCCTGTTAACTGCCTGTTAACAGGCAGTTAATTGGCACTAATCCCTTCCCGCCTGGTTTCGGTGGGTCCCAGTGCGGGGCAGGTACCCGCCGCCCCTGAAAGTTGCGTGGGGCGGGGTTTTGGGTGGGATGGTGTCGGGACCCCCAAATTCGGGATTTCCCCCCCCCCACATGCCTGAAACCCTGCCTGACGGCTCCCCGAAAATCTAGCCCCATATGTTTTTCAAACAGCATTCTCAACTTGTCCTGTCACCTTTTAAAGATTTGTGTTCATACAGGTCTCTCTGTTCCTGCACCCCCTTTAAAATTGTACCATTTAGTTTATATTGCCTCTCCTCATTCTTCATACCAAAATGTATCACTTCACATTTTTCTGTGTTAAATTTCATCTGCCATGTGTCTGCCCATTTCACCAGTCTCTGTCCTCCTGAAGTCTGTTAATATCCTTCTCATTGTTTATTACATTTCCAAGTTTCATGTCAGCTGCAAACTTTGAAACTATGCTCTGTATATCCAAGTCCAGGTCATTAATATATATCAAAAAGAGCAGTGGTCCTAATACCGACCCCTGGAGAACACCACTGTATACTTCCCTCCAATCTGAAAAACAACCGTTCACCACTACTCTATGCTTTTTGTTCCTTAGCCAATTTTATATCCCTGCTCCCACAGACCCTTTATTCCCATGGGCTTTAATTTTGCTTACAAGTCTAATATGTGGTACTTCACCAAACACCTTTTGAAAGTCCTTATACACATCAACCACATTACCCTCATCAACTCTCTCCATTACTTCATCAAAGAACTTTAACAAATCCATGCTGACTTTTATTTATTAGCCCATACTTTTACAAATGCTGATTAATTTTGTCCCGGGTTATTGTCTCGAAAAGTTAGGCTGACTGGCCTGTAGTTGCTGGGTTTATTGCTCTCCCCTTTTTTAAACAATGATGTAACATTTGTAATCCTCTTGTCCTCTGGCACCACCCCAATATCGCAGGAGGATTGGAAGATTGTGGCCAGAGCCTCCGCAATTTTCTTCATTACTTCCCTCAGTTACCTCGGATGCATCCCATCCAGACCGGGTGACTTTTCTACTTTGAGGACTGCCAACCTTTTACGTACCTCCTCTTTAACTATTTTTATCTTATCCAATATCGCTACTACTTCCTCCTTTACTGCTCATTGGCCGCATCCTCTTCTCTTGTGAAGACAGGTGCAATCCTTCCATAGAAACCTACAGTCATCTCATCACCATATCTAACAGCTACTGGAATGATTTCAGAAGTTTTGTCTGTATCACCTTACCCAGCAAATGAATTCAGGTTTCAATAACTCTTTGCATGAAGAAATGCTTCCAGATATCAATCCTGAACTTTGTATCTGTGTTCTCTTGTCATGGTTTAACTTAAATTAATCTTACTATTCCACTTTGTTTCTTGTATACCTCTTTATGGACCCCTCTCATTCATCTCCTTTCACCACTGAGCGGTCCAAGTTTCATTCATAACTCAGTCCTCTGGCACCAGGGATCAGCCTTATGGCTCTTCTCTGTATCACTTACAGAACTTAACATGGTTCCCTTTTGAAATATTAGCCAACTCGGAACATAATGCGTGAGATGCAGCCTGGCCAGACCACCATATAGCTTCAGAATGAGCACCTCAGATTTGGCAATACAGTGTAATATTCAACACTGTAAAATAAATGGATATGATCGGTGTTGAATTTTCTGTTTATTAAGTACTAATTATGTTCTGGGCACGGCACCTCAGGAAGGATATATTGACCTTGGAGAGGGTGCAGTGCAGATTCATCAAAATGATAGCGGGGTTAAAAGTGTTAAATTATGAGGACAGGTTGAATAGACTTGGCTTGTATTCCTTTGAGTATGAAAGATTAAGGGATGATCTAATTGAAGTGTTTAAGATGATTAAAGGAGTTGATAGGGTACATCGAGAGAAATAATTTCCTCAGGTGGGGACTTCCAGAACAAGGGGACATAACCTTAAAATTAGAGCTAAGTCATTGTCACGAAGCACTTCTTCACAGAAGGAGTAGTGGAAATCTGAAATTTGCTACCCCAAAAAGCTATTGAGGCTAGGTCAATTGAAAATTTTGAAACTGGCTGGTAGACTTTTGTTAGACAAGGTTATTAAGGGTTATGCAATCTAGGAGGGTAAATGGAATCAAGATACAGATCAGCCATGATCTAATTAAATGGCGTAACAGGCACGAGGGGCTGAATAGCCAACTCCTGTTCCTATGTTCCGAATTGACCTCCCATGGTATTGTAGTCTTAAGGTGAAGCGGGGTTGGAGGCCAAGGGGTAATTGGATGAGGGTGATCAAATGTAATTAATTCCCCCATTTTAAAGCGGTGCATTCTATTTTTTTTTTAATCCTTTTCTTCAGGGGTTCATGCTGCGGCTGAATTAGTGAAAGGCCTGCCACGGATTTGCCAGATCCTGACTGAGCCTAAGCGGAGTAGGGAGTTCACACCCCGGTCTCTACCCTCTTGCTGCCACTTTCCTTGAAACTGGCAGAACCCCATAGGAATTTCAGGGTGAACTGTGCAGAAATAGAAATAACAGAAACATACTGGGTGGAAATCCCAGGAGGATATTTCAATCTAAATAGCAATAAAGAAAGGAATGATCTGATTGCCAGGCTAATCTTGGTATTAATTCTTGGTAGCATCCACCTTTTGTGGAACTTGAAAGAAATATTTCAGAGACGGCTGACTATAAAAACATTTCTCATGATAAACTCACTGCAATTCCTTCAATAAAATTTTCACTGTGATGAAGGGTGCAAATACCTGGAGAGAGACAAATCTAAAATTAGGACGTTAGGAGTAAGAAGGGAGTCAGGCAGAGCTATAACTTACTTTCCAATTACTGTCGTGAACCCTATAGCCGAGAGGATTTTATGTGACAGAGGTACTTGATAAATTAAGGGGATTTAAGACAAACAAATGAATGGGTTTGAATTAGCAGGAAAATTAGAAAGGGCCCTGAGAATGATGATAGATTTGTCACTTTCAATATCTGGACAATGCATTGGAGCAATTAATAAAGCTAGTAGAATGCTGGGGAAAATAAGCCAGAATAGTAGAGTATAGGCTTATGCTTTGACTTTACAATGCACTTTCAGACCACATATGGAGTACTGTGCAGAATTCTGATCATTCTACCACAAGACATATATACAATCATATAGATAGATAGATTTTTGTACTCTAGAGGAATCAAGGGATATGGAGATCGGGCGGGAAAGTGGAGTTGAGGTCGATGATCAGCCATGACCTTATTGAATGGCGGAGCAGGCTCGAGGGGCCGTATGGCCTACTCCTGCTCTTACTTCTTATGTTCTTATGTTCTTAAGACATATATACAATCATGTAGAAGAGTGGAGAGAAGAACAATACAACTAACCTCGAGTGTAAATGGGATGAGCTGTGAGAATGATTAGAGAAAATCAGGATTTGCTGTGTAGAAAGAAAAGTTAAAGTAGGTTGTCACTAAGGGGTATATGAGAATATGACTTCCAATAAAGCCAGGAAAAAAGGACCAGAAGACATAAATTTAAATTGTTGAAGAGTAAATTTAAAAGAGCTAGCAGGAAGACAATATTTTACTCAATGATAACTATTTGGAGTGACCTGTCAACAGGAGGTGAGTGAAGGTAATGGAGACAAAAAACTTCAAAATTCAAAATGCAGCTGGATGCTATATTGGGAGAGTCAGGGTATAACTTTTCATCCCTGTGTATTAACAGTCTAACTCACTAGATACTATTATAAGATCTCAATGATAGCAGCCGCAATACTACCATTGTACAATGAAACCGAGAAGCAACACTTTATTCTGTATTTTTTTCTTTATACTAGCAGAGCTCCTGTGGTGTTGCTCAATGTGAATCAGAGATTTCATAAGAACATGAGTATTACGTTAAGCAGTATGACCCTGGAAACTGATATATCAGCATCATAGAATCATAGAAATTTACGGCACAGAAGGAGACCATTCAGCCCATCATATCTGTCCTGGTTGAAAAAGAGCTACACAGCCTAATTGCACTTTCCAGCTCTTGGCCCGTAGCCCTTCAAGTTACAGCTCTTCAAGTGCATATCCAAGTACTTTTTAAATACGATGAGGGTTTCCGCCTCTACCACCCTTTCAGACAGCGAGTTCCAGACCCCACCACCCTCTGAGTGAAAACAGTTATCCTCAGCTCCCCTCTAATCCTTCTACCAATTACTTTAAATCTATGGCCCTTGGTTAATTACCTCTCCTTTCTATCCACTCTATGCGGGAGAAATTCCCCTAGAGGGCCATTTGGGGCGCTAAGTGAAAAATGTTTGAAAAGTCGGAGCCAGGCGCTAACCTTTTCAAACATTTGAGAAATTCCCATTGTTTGCTGCAAGAGAGAAGTGGAGCACTGAATCAAGTGCTCGACTTGTCTCTTGGCGCGCAAGAGGTGGGGAATGTCTGGTGCTCAGAGACTTTTTTTTTTCATTGGCAATTTTTTTCATGTCGGCCGGCCACCACACCTTTAAATGGCGCCCCTGGAGCAGCCGGCCTCACTGTTCGGGACCCCTGCAGCAGTCGGTAACATCGCCCGGCACTGCTGCGGAGCATGAGGGGGAAATTTTCTCCCGAGGCATTATCGGGGTGCTGCACCCGGAGATGACGTCATGATCTCCGGGCGCAGAAGATCGGGCCGATACCTGGTAGCGCAGCCGCTAACCTCCTGTGAAACGCGGTTACTCGGTGGGGGCGAAAAGCCATTTGTGCCCCTTTAGCACCTCCCACCAGAATTTAAATCTATGCCCCCTGGTTATTGACCTCTCTGCTAGGGGAAATAGGTCCTTCCTATCCACTCTATCTAGGCACCTCATAATTTTATACACATCAATTAAGTCTCCCCTCAGCCTCCTCTGTTCCAAAGAAAACAACCCCAGCCTATCCAATCTTTCCTCACAGCTAAAATTCTCAGTCCTGGCAGCATCCTTGTAAATCTCTTCTGTACCCTCTCTAGTGCAATCACATCCTTCCTGTAATGTGGTGACCAGAACTGCACGCAGTACTCTAGCTGTGGTCTAACTAGTGTTTTATACAGTTCAAGCATAACCTCCCTGCTCTTATATTCTATGCCTCTGCTAATAAAGGAAAGTATCCCGTATGTCTTCTTAACCACCTTATCTAACTGTCCTGCTACCTTCAGCGATCTGTGGATATGCACTCTAAGGTCCCTCTGTTCCTCTACACTTCTCAGTATCCTACCATGTATTCTGTATTCCCTTGCCTTGTTAGCCCACCCCAAATGCATTACCTCACACTTCTCTGGATTGAATTCCATTTGCCTCTTTTCTGCCCACCTGACCAGTCCATTGATATCTTTCTGCAGTTTACAGCTTTCTTCCTCACTATCAACTACATGGCCAATTTTTGTATCATCTGCAAACTTCTTAACAATGCCCCCTACAATTAAGTCTAAATCATTGATATATACCACAAAAAGCAAGGGACCTAGTGCTGAGCCCTGCAGAACCCTACTGTAAACAGCCTTACAGTCACAAAAACACTCGTCGACCATTACCCTTTGCTTCCTGCCACTGAGCCAAATTTGGATCCAACTTACCACTTTCCATTGGATCCCATGGGCTTTTATTTTTCTGCCATGTGGAACCTCGACAAAATCACAGATCACAGAAATCACAGAAACCCCACAGTGCAGATAGAGGCCATTTCGGCCCATCGAGCCTGCACCGACACATATCCCACCCGATCTCCGCAACCCCTACACCAACACATATCCCACCCTATCCCCGTAACCCCACGTATTTAATCCCCCTAACACTAAGGGTCAATTTATCATAGCCAATCAACCTAACCCGCACATCTTTGGACTGTGGGAGGAAACCGGAGCACCCGGAGGAAACCCACGCAAACACGGGGAGAA
Source organism: Somniosus microcephalus (assembly GCF_052327205.1). NCBI lineage: Eukaryota > Metazoa > Chordata > Chondrichthyes > Squaliformes > Somniosidae > Somniosus > Somniosus microcephalus. The sequence continues at coordinate 319,099,934 of NC_140988.1, read as the reverse complement.
AAGCCTTGCTAAAATCCATGTCGACTACATCAACCGCACTAGTGTGACCCTGGGGCCTGAGAATACTGGGAAAAGAGCTCAGGGTCTGGTAATACTGCTGTAGTGTCTCAGCATCCAGCAGAATTTCGAGATGAGTCACAGGGTCTGGGGTCATCCAGAAGGCAGGTTCTAGGAACACTGGGCAGGTCCCGGGATCTGAAATCACTGGGAGAGGGATGCTGGAATCTGGGAGCATGAGGGAGCAAGACTTTAGAATATGTGAGCATTAGGGCAGTTCTGAAATCAAGCAGCACTGGGAATAAGGGTCTGTGAGCATTGAGAGGGGGTCGTGGGCTTAGGGATGAAGTAGAAGTCTGGGAGTGGGTGCTGGGATCTAGAAGGATTGAGAAAATGGATTACAAGCTAGAGGGCTAGAGTCTGGCAGTATTTGGTTGTGTAGTGTTATGAAGGAAGTGGGCCCAGAAGAATGGAAGTCAAACTGCTGTTGGCCCCTTTTGAACCATCAGGTCACAACCCCATGTACCTGCCCATCAGCCTCCCCTTTGACTCATCCGCAGGTATGACCCACCTCACCATTTTCTCCATTGTCAGCTAGTTCCTGTATTTATGTTCTTGCCTTAAAACATTTAAGCATAAGTTGTCTGCTTCTTAAAATTAGTGGTTGGAAAATCACGTACTGGGCTTGTAGTTTCCTGATACGATCTCCCGGCGCATGCCAAGAGTGCAAAGTGAAAATTCACTGAGCTTGCTGATGCATAGAGGCTTTAAATTCCATAAGTTTATTCAAGGCTGAGATAGATAGATTTTTGGGCTCTAGGGGAATCAAAGGATATGGGGATCGGGCAGGAAAGGAGTTGAGGTCGAAGATCAGAAATGATCTTGCTGAATGGCGGAGCAGGCTCAAGGGGCCGTATGGCCTACACCTGCTCCAATTCTTATGTTCTTATAACATAACACAAATTCCATAAACAAACAAAAAATACTCAAAGCGCTGAAAGATTCATTATTGAGGCAATTTCCAGGTTTTTATGTATAAAAAATTCCTCAATTCTCAAAAATAGTTCAGAGATTTTTCAACAGCAATAACACCAATCCATTCTCTGTAAACAATATCTTTGTTTACTTTTCTAGCCATCAGCAAAGAAAACATGGTCACAGGCACTTCTGTTCACATGTAGTGTTCACAGGTGTTGTTTGTCTGTGAGAAGTTCAGAATCAAAAGGCACAATTGTTAATATGAATGTCATTTACTTGCCTGAAATAAAGCTTTGACAATAATGAAAAAGCAAAGAAATTGCATATGAGGAATGCACCCTTACTTTCCTTCAATCACCGTCGGTGCATTGTTTTCATTCTGGAAAATTCCACAAGCTGCATATGTTTAGAATGCACTGATGTATGAACGCTCTCTCTAACAATATTGAGGTCAAACTATCCAGTCAAAGACCATGCTTTTGAGCCTGAGGCCTCGAAGTAAAATTTTAAAGACACAAAAGATAATGAAATGGGTGTCTTTAATCATGCTGTTATGAAACATGTATTTTCTATTAATTTTTTGTTTTATCTTAAAATCTTTTGGTCGTCAGAGATTTCGGTTACTGAGAAAAAAATTTTTGTTGCAAAAAGCGTTTTGAGTGATTTGTGGGGAAAAGATAATACATTGTTACTTAGTGCTCATAACCTGTATTTACATTGTGACGGGCGATAACTGACACAGCAAAACTGAATGGAAAATGTGGACATGGAAATTTGCAATGAGAAAAGTTGGCACAAAAGTGACACCAGAATTCGTGACAACAGGAAGTAAGGTTTGTGAACAGGAAGAATATGCCTTATGCAAGACAGGTATTTTTTCCTTCCACTTTTCTCTCCTCTCCTCCTCCTGTGGTTCTAAACCACCCCAGTTTTAGGCTCCACAGTTGCCAACAGCCCTCGAGTACCTCACTCAAGTGATGCATGTGTGAGGTGAGGAGGTGTGTTTCAGCAGGCTATTTGACATTGAAAGGCATTACAGCCAAGGCTGATCCTGATGCACTCAATGTTGACTTGAACACTTTCTAGCAGGGCTAGTTCATGATCAGGTGCAAGAACCTAACCTGATTTTTTTTCCCCTTCCAAGCTTAAGGGAGCTGAGACTAGTTGTACCTTGCCAGTTCCTGCCCTGGCTGAGATCAGCTAACCCAACACAGAACAGTGAGAAAACTGGCAGCCTTCTGGTGTTTATCGATTGTACCACATCTTGCCTGCTTTTAGATGTTAAACTATTACATTTTCAACGTACCTGTAAATAGGAGCACTCTTCATAGAAATGCTTTCTTGCTTTCAAAAGCCTTCTAAAAACCTTCCTCTTTGACTTTGCTTTCATCGCCTCCTAACTCCTCTCTCTCTCTTGCTTGGTGTTCACTGCTCTGTAAAGCACACTGAGATGCCTCGCTATGTGAGGAGCCTATACAAATGGAAGCTGTTGTTTGTATTGTTTGCAGCAACACATGTTTCGCTTATAGAGGAAGAAAAACCAAGCGTCACTCTCAGCATGAAGACACTATGGGGTTGATTTTTATGCCGGATGCAAATCGAGCAGGCAGTGAGAGGGATGATCAGAACGACTGCCCTCCATCAGTATTGAGAGATCCGAACAAATTTTGGTGGTCAGGCCTCATTTAAACCTTATAGCAGAGCTGCCCACACACTAATAGCACTGATTGACAGCTCTGCGTTTTAGAGGGTGAGATTTGTGGCGCGCCCAACAAACATTAAAAGCGAGCTTGCACCTCTTAAAGTGTGCGTTAAATTCGGAAAATAGTTTTGCCAGGATGCATGGAACTTTCTCTGAAAGATGTTGCCTGCAGGGACTCCCAGGTTCAAGGGTTACAGTGATGGAATTCCTAGTGGAGCAGGTGAGATCTCCGGAGACAGGTAGCCTTCCCCACAAATGGCAGAAGGGAGCCCAGGTTGAGGATGTCAATGCCAGAAGCATCATCCCCAGGACATGGGTGCAGTTTCATAAGAAGTTCAATGACCTTACCCGGGCAGAAAAGGTGAGAATGACATCTTGCTATCCCTTTTTCTCAGGATTTGACATAGAACTTCACCACCCCCCCACTCCGCACTCCAAACACTTCACTCCCCTGCTTCACATGCTTCGCCTCCAATCACAAGGGGACATTGCACTAACCCTCCCTTTCATTCTAATCACACGTTCACCCATTGCTGCTGTCCTCACAATAGGTACAAATAGCATTCTGCTTTTAACTGGTAAAAACTGGAAAGCATTTCACTCTTCTGCTAATACCTTCCACATTTCACACGAGAACCACTTTCTTGCGCATGATCATCTTCCCATCTAGCTCACAACTGCTTGTCCCCCTCACCGCTCCCACTATATGAAGCTGCCTCACATATTTACACCATCTTTTACAAGAACCACACACTGGGGTAAACTTTCGTCTTTGCTGCAAGGGCAGCACGGCTTGCCTGCCAATTATAGAAGGCCCCCAATATTCATCCCATGGAAATCACTGGGAAGAAAATCAAGCGGCTTCCATAATGGGTGGGTGATATGCTCCGCCGAACTGGCACCCAAGCTGCGAAGGTGAAAATTTACCCCGCCAGCTCACTCCTACTCTTTCTGCAGGACAAGATGGCTCATAACACATGGGAGAGGACCAGAGCTGGGGCGGACCAGCCTCCTTACAAGCCCTCACTCAGATGGGGCAGACAGTAGGAGAAGCAGCAGGGATGGTGAGGCTAGTCTTATGTTCATTAATAAATAGACATTCTTATTATGAACACAGCTAGCTTTTGCTAGACACTTTTATTGAGCACATGTGGACTAGGTACAGTATCTGTAGAGGCCTCCATCTTGACTGCTGCCTTGTGGGTAGCCTAGTGCCTCATGGGTAATGTAGTCTTAATATACATACAGCTGGGTAGTGTAGTCTTATACATACAGCTATATACAGCTCTACACAGATGTACGGCTCCACCTAGTGTTCACTATAGAATGACATGTTATTGATTATTACATCCCCCTTTCTTTGAGGTTTAACAAAATCAATATCAATCAACTTTCAAGAAAACAATAAAGATAATATCAGTAACACTTTTTCAAAGCTTTACATTGTACTCAAAGATTAAGTCTATCAGGCTTTTTTACTTCACGTGTGGATCTTCTCAACACGGGTAAGTCTGATGTGTCTTCATGAGATTGTTCTGGCGGTGAATGACAAGATGCAGTTGCGGCATTGTCATCAATCTGCTCTTGAATAGTCTCTTGTGTTTTTAGGAGAGAACGGCGGTTCCTCCTGAGAATCTGTCCTTCCTCAGTTCTAACAGTGTATGACCTTGGTCCTACTTCCTCAAGAACTGTAGCTTTCCTGTTCCATGCATCTGGATCCTCAATCCTGACAACATCATCCCTTGTCAATGGTTTTAGAGTTTTGGATGACTTGTCATAGTATGATTTCTGTTTCAGCTTTAACAGTTGAAGTCTCTGTCTCAGTTCCTCACGTTGCTGTTCTTTTGCACAGCAGGGTAGCGTGGTGCGCAACTTGCGACCCATTAGTAGTTCAGCAGGTGAAGAACCACAGTCTAAAGGTGAGGCTCGGTAGCTCAGCAGGGTGAGATAAGGATCAGACTTGCTTTCTGTCGCTTTCTTCAGTAGCTGCTTGAGAACTTGAACACCTTTCTCTGCCTTACCATTTGACTGAGCATACAAAGGACTGGATGTGATGTGATGAAAGTCATAATGTGCTGCAAACTGTTGCCACTCCTTACAGTTGAAGCACGGACCATTGTCGCTAACGGCAATCCTGGGAATTCCATGTCTGGCGAAGATGGATTTCACATGCATTATGACACTGCTTGCTGTGGTGCTTGAGAGCAGCGCCATCTCAGGATAGTTAGAATAGTAGCCAATCACTATTAGATATTCTTTACCATTTAAATGAAAAAGGTCCATACCAACCTTTTGCCATGGTGCTGTTGGTATGTCAGCTACTATCATTGGTTCCTTTGTTTGTTTGTTTTGGTGTTTCTGACATGTCTCACATTTGCCTATCATGTTCTCAATGTACTTATTTATGCCAGGCCAATAAACAGTGTCTCTTGCTCTCCTTTTGCATTTTTCAATTCCGAGGTGTCCCTCATGAATCCTTTTGAGCATGTCTTGACGTAGAGCCTGTGGAATGACTATTCTGTTCTGTTTTAGTAATAGTCCACTTGCGACACTCAATTCTGACCTTATGTGAAAATATTTTGGACAGGAACCTTTTGGCCAACCATGATGAATGTTCTCTATTACTGTTTGTAATACTGTATCTTTTACTGTTTCTTCTGCTATTTGCTTTGATTTTGTGTCTGACACGGGCAGCGCAGCAGTGACCATACTCACATGAACATCCACGTCTTCTTCAGTAGAGCTCACATGACTCATTGTGGGTGCTCGGGATAGTGCATCTGCTAACACTATGTATTTGCCTGGTGTGTAGATCAGTTCGAAGTCATATCTTTGCAGCTTCATTATGAGTCATTGAATCCTTGGAGACATCTCATTCAGGTTTTTTTTTTATGATGGCAACCAGAGGGCTGTGGTCTGTCTCAACTGTGAAGGTGGGAAGTCCATATATGTAGCCATGAAACTTTTCTAGTCCAACTACCAAGCCTAGACATTCCTTTTCAATCTGGGCATATCGACACTCAGTATCAGTCATAGGCCTGGAGGCATAGGCAATGGGCTTCCAATCTTCACCCTCTGCTTGTAGCAAGACCGCACCTAGGCCATCTTTTGATGCATCCGTTGACACTTTGATTCTTTTTGTTGGGTCAAAGAAGGTGAGTACAGGTGTGGTTGTCAGCACTGTTTTCAGGTTTATCCACTCTTGTTCATGTCTTTCTGTCCATGCGAACTCATTTGTTTTATGTAGCAGGTCTCGCAGACAGGCTGTCTTGGCTGACAAGTTAGGAATGAACTTTCCAATGAAGTTTATCATCCCCATGATGCATAGCACTCCTTTTTTGTCAGTGGGTCGGGGCATTTTGAGTATGGCGTTTACTTTTTCCATATCTGGCTCTATTCCTTTACCAGATAGATTATCTCCTAGGAAAGTGACTTCCTGGACGCCATACTGACACTTGGCTTTGTTGAGCTTCAGTCCATTCCGGCGTATGCTCTGTAGCACTTTAGTCAGTCTCTCATTGTGTTCTTTCAGTGTGGAGCCCCAGATGATGATGTCATCAACATAGACCCGAACTCCTTCCAGACCTTCAATTATGTGTTCCATCGCTCTATGAAAGATTTCAGATGCAGATATTATCCCGAAAGGCATTCTGAGGAAACAATACCTGCCAAATGGTGTGTTGAAGGTACAGTATTTGGTGCTCTCTTCATCCAGTTTTAGTTGCCAAAATCCTTGTGAGGCATCGAGCTTTGTAAAGTATCTGGCACCTGACATTTCACTCGTGATTTCTTCTCGCTTGGGAATCTGGTAGTGTTCACGTTTTATGTTTGCATTTAAGTCCTTTGGATCCATGCATATTCTTAGATCATTGTTCTTTTTCTTTACACATACCATGGAGTTAACCCAGTCTGTTGGCTCTTCGACTTTCCTGATGACTCCTAGTGTGGTCGTTCTGTCCAGTTCATTCTTGAGCCGGTCACGCAGGGGTGCTGGAACTCTTCGTGGAGCATGTACCACTGGCTGAGCATCCTCCTTTAGCTGGATCTTGTAAATGAATGGTAGAACTCCAAATCCTTTGAACACATCCTGGAAATTATTCACTACAGAATCCACCGAGTCATCTGGTCTGCTTATGGCACAGTTTATATGGTAGACTCTCTTGACCAGTTCTAAGTCCTCACAAGCTTTGTCACCTAATAGTGAATCAAGTCTTTCAGCCACAACAGATAACATGATGATGCACTTTGTCTTTGACTGTCACTTTAAGTCTGCATACACCTAAGCTATCTATTTTCTGTCCATTATAGTCCTTCAGTAGTACTGACTTTTTCTGTATTTTTGGCTTTTCTTTCATATTGTTAATGTCACTCATACTGATTAAGTTTGCTTTTGCCCCAGTGTCTAGTTTCAAGGTAACTAATGCTCCATTTACCTGCAGTGGGATCATCCATTTGTCCTCTTTTACTGCATTAACTTTATGTTCAGCATTGTCCATTTCTGAGGGCTGCACATTTTCTGTATCCTTTTTGATATTGTCACGACACCATTCGTACAAAAAATGTCTCACTTAAATCAGTGTCCTCAATTACATTAACTCGTTGCCCTTTCTTAGTTTTTACTTTTGAAAAGCAGTGTTTGGCAAAGTGATTCTTTCCATTACACTTTGTGCACATTTTTCCAAATGCTGGGCATTGTCTTAACTGGTGTTTGTAACCACAGCGTTTACAATTAAAAATTTCATCCTCCGATTGCTTTTCATTTCTGTTCTGCCCACGTTTCTTCCCCTTGTAGGACACAGCACCAACAGCAGCATTATCACTCATTACAATCGCATCATTATTGATTTCACTGAAAGTCTTCGAGTGCTTTCGAGCTAGCTTGCTGGCTTGGCATATTTTCACCGCATTTTCCAAATTTAGTTTGGTTTCTCTCAACAGACGTTCCCTGACTATTTTATCATGAATACCAAACACAATCTGGTCACGAATCATGGATGCTTTGAGCTCAGAGAAATTACATGTCTGTGCTTTCAGCTTCAGATCAGTTATAAAGCTATCAAAAGTCTCATTTTGCTGCTGTGTCCGAGAACAGAAGATGTATCCTTCATAGGTCTCATTCTTTTTGGGAGAGCAATGTGCATCAAATTTTTTTAGCGCATCTTCTAATTTTTCTCTGTTCTCCTCTGGATTAAATACAAATGTATTAAATACCTCTATCGCCTGTGGGCCTGCAACCGTAAGCAGCAACGCTATCTTCCTTGCGTCTGGCTTCGTACCGAATCCGATGGCTGCAATGTAGAGTTCGAATTGTTGTTTAAGAGTCTGCCAATTGTAGTCGATGTTTCCTGTGAGTTTCAAACACTCTGGTGGCTTCAAATTCTCCATGTCGCTTTTCACAATTTTCAGCAGATCTTCACCATCCTGGTACCATCTTATGTTCATTAATAAATAGACATTCTTATTATGAACACAGCTAGCTTTTGCTAGACACTTTTATTGAGCACATGTGGACTAGGTACAGTATCTGTAGAGGCCTCCATCTTGACTGCTGCCTTGTGGGTAGCCTAGTGCCTCATGGGTAATGTAGTCTTAATATACATACAGCTGGGTAGTGTAGCTATATACAGCTCTACACAGCTCTACACAGCTCTATGGCTCCACCTAGTGTCCACTATAGAATGACATGCTATTGATCATTACAGCTAGAGGCCAAGCCTGTTTCTCTTTCCTCAAGCATTCACACATACAAGCAGCTGCATTATGTGGCCACTCATCTGCTACTACATAACCTTCCCATTAATTGCTGACCCAAGGCCCTCTCCATTGTTCAGTATTTTCAACAGTAATAAGAAAGACTTGCATTTATATAGCGCCTTTCATGACCACTGGATGTCCCAAAGTGCTTTACAGCCAATGGAATACTTTTTGAAGTGTAGTCACTGTTGTAATGTAGGAAACGCGGCAGCCATTTTGTGCACAGCAAGGTCCCACAAACAGCAATGATAATCTGTTTTAGTAATGTTGATTGAGGGATAAATATTGTCTAGGACACTGGGGATAACACCCCTGCTCTTCTTCAAAATAGTGCCATAGGATCTTTTACGTCCACCTGAGAGGGCAGACAGGGCCTCAGTTTAACATCTTATCTGAAAGGGTAACATATATTTTATAGAGCTGGGCCATTGCATATGTCATTGTTATTTTTTTCATCTAATATGTACAACTATGTGGACTTCTAGCATGACTACAATCAAATTACTGTTTCACAATTCTGCCAAATCTTTTCTCTTTTTGAACAGTATCTGTTTTGGTTACTTTAGCAGCCTGTGCCAGATATTCATTTACTTAGTCACTGGTATAAACTTGTGTTTGGATTCATTTACTGGTTTTGCTTAATGTTATGTCAACAAGATGAATGTTTCAACTTAAACAAAATGCATTGGTTCTATCTCAAGTGGCCTCTTTATTAAATTATAGATTTATTGTGCTTGACGCTATTTACCACATAGTACTCTGTTATGAAAGGTTCTTGTTTATTTGTAGAGGAATATGTACTTGTAACTTTCATTGGTATCTGTTTACATCCTAAATAAACTTTAATAATGAGTATCATCAATGCAGTGATGTCTTTGAAACTAGATTACAGGTGGAAAATGCCATAGAAAAGGTCAAATAGATCTCTGGGACATCGAATACACTAGGAAGGGAGGGTTAGTTTTGATTGTTCTAGCAAAAAGCCAGCTCATACCCGATAGGCTGACTAGCCTCCTCTGTCCTGTAAAACTCTGTGGTTTTATGATTCTAGGTACAAGACATAGGCCTAGAAATTCAGTAAGGCCCCGCCAGCTCGCTTGCGCCCAAAAGTTAGCGCTGCGCGCGGAGCCAGTTGCGACCGTCAGAAATTCAGTTTTTGCGCCCCAAGTCGGAACCGGGCGCTATTCCAGGGTGTGCCCGCCCCCGCTTGGGGCGCTGAAACTGAATTTCAGCGCTGTAGGTGCCGCTGCGCCACCCGCTGCGGAGCGGCAGGCTGCGGTACTGCAGACGTCCTCCTTCTCTTAAGGGGGAGGCGCCTGCAACGGGGAGATCGCCGCTTGATAGTGCCGGCAAATGAGCCCGGCACCACGGAGGGGGGGGTGGTGGAGGAGGTGGGGGAAGGAGGTGCGGGCAGGCGGCCGCCGAAAAAGCGGCCGGCCGCACCTCCGCCTTAACTAGCGCCACTAAGGCTGCAGGACGACCACGGTTGCAGAACGTTGTTTGCGGCCGCTGCGGAAGAGGCGGCCGCAACTAAATATGGGGGTCGGGCCGGTATCGGGGCGGAACCGGGGCACTGCGCACACCGATGACGTCATCGGTGCTGGCGCAGCGCTACCGGCTACCGCCGCCATTACCGCTGCGCTGAATATCAGCGCAAACTCCTCTATTGGCGCAGAAGCCCTCTTTGGGCGGTAACTGGGCGCAAAGCTGGCGAGGCCTTACTGAATTTCTAGCCCATAGGCCTTTGGAATATTTTGTGCAGTTTTAACCACCCCATTACAGAAAGGATGTTGAACAAAATATAAAAGGTACCACATAGATTCACTAGGACACTAGGGATAAAAGGATATAGTTATAAGATAGACTTTGTCATGGTTCTCAAAGATTAACACCACTAGGGTTTTCCTTGCCATATGTCTAGGTCTGTTGCAGACTAATTAACAGAGAGTGATTGCCATGATTTAATCAATAACTCCATTATTGTTGTATTATATGACTACCAGCTGCCTCGGCCCTATTAGAACTCCCTTCCAAAGCCTTCTGCCTTTCCACTTCTCCCTCTACTTTTAAAACCTTTTTCAAAATCCATCTTTTCAACCAAGTTTTCAGTCTCTCTTAATGTCTTCCTTTATAGCTTGGTGTCAGTTCCCTTATCTACCTCTATTGTGAATGCCTTTTTTACTTCAAAGGCACTATATAAATGTAAGTCATGTCATGTAGTTGTTTACTGGATTCATTAACTAACTCATGTGCTGTACTTATTTGCAATTTACAGAACACTACCAGGAAAAGAATTAGACGATATTAGAACAGTGTAGGAATAGCTAGATTCCTAACTAAAGGACTGAGGTCGAGTCAGTCTATCAAACAAACAATGTTTAATACTAATCAACAGAGTTTAAAACGAAAACACAGGAGGACTACATTACAGGTCTGTACTCTTTGCTGGCTCCATGAGGACTAGCTAGGGCGGCTTCCCGGCCTGACGTCATGACGTTTTCCCGCCGCTGGAGGATCACGTGATCAACGTGATGACGTCATCGCGTTTGGTCTCATTCTTAAAGGGACCGCGCTATGTACATGCAATGGTATGAACAAAGATACAGATTCATTCTGTAGCTAATAATTTGTTAAAGATAATTATGTACATTAGATCAGAGTCCCCTGGTGGCTCCGCCACATGCGCCCCCCCAGAATTGTCTTTAACAGTAAAAGTCAATCGACTAGGAGGTCTGACAAGCCTGTCAGAGCGACTCCTGTATTCTTGGAGTGGACGTTGTTGAACAACGGGCGGGCTGGCGGATGGAAGCCTTCGGTCTGGCGTGGATGCAGCAGGAGGTCGACCACGTCGTGGTGGCTGTGCGGTCTCCACTGGCCGGTCGATGTCCAGGTGTGCCGGTTTGAGACGGTCAATGGATATGTGGTCGGGTTTACCACCGATGTCTACAGAGAAACTCTTGTCGCCGGTCTCCAGTACGCGAAAGGGGCCTGTGTAAGGGGCCTTGAGCAGATCCCTATGGGCATCATGATGAATGAATACAAATTCAGCATTCTTTAGCTCCGCTGGTACGTGTGAAGATGGAAGGCCGTGATGCGAAGTTGGGATAGGTGCAAAAGCCTTGGCTGTTTCCCAGTGGCTGCTGAGTTGGTTGGCTGCGGACCACGGCTCAGTTGGAAGCGGCAGGAAATCTCCCGGTACGCGGAGTGGCTGGCCGCACACGAGCTCCATGGCGGACGATTGCAGGTCCTCTTTGGGTGCCGTGCGGAGACCCAACATGACCCATGGAAGCTTATCCACCCATCCGGCGCCTTGGAGGCTGGCCCTCAGCGATGCCTTTAACGATCTGTGGAAACGTTCGCACAAACCGTTTGCTTGCGGGTGATAGGCCATGGTGCAGTGAAGCTTGGTGCCGAGACCCTGGGCCACAGCGTTCCAGAGCTCGGAAGAGAACTGTGGACTGTGGTCTGAAGAAATGTCAACCAGAATGCCGAAACGTGCGACCCACGAGGAGAGGAATGCTCTGGCGACATCAGCGGACGTAGTAGACGCCAGAGGAACTGTCTCTGGCCATCTAGTAGTACGATCGACCATGGTGAGGATGTGTATGAACCCCTGTGATGGTGGAAGCGGCCTGATGAGGTCCACGTTGACATGGTCGAATCGATGTTCTGGTACTGCGAACGTGGCCAATGGGGCCTTAACGTGACGTTGCACCTTAGACGTTTGACAGATGACGCAGGTGTTAGCCCAGTCGTGGATATCCTTACGCATTCCTCTCCAGACAAACTTAGCCGACATTAATTTTTGAGATGCCTTCATGCCAGGATGCGAAAGCCCATGTATGACGTCAAAAACTTTGCGGCGCCAGGCGACTGGAACGATCGGGCGGGGATCTCCCATGGAGACATCGCAGAATAACAAGGTGCCTGCAGCGTGGAATTGCACATCGGCTGGTTGGAGGCTAGAGGTGTCGGTGCGATACGCCTGTGTTTCAGGGTCAGATGCCTGATCGGTAGCCATGAGGGCATAATCGATGCCCAGCTGGACCGCTCGTACGGTCGCGTGAGCCAAGTTGTCCTTGCCAGCTACGTGTTGGACGTCTGTCGTGAATTCTGAAATGAAAGTTAGCTGTCGCTGCTGTCGAGCCGACCACGGTTCGGCGGTCTTGGCCATGGCGAAGGTCAGTGGTTTGTGATCTACAAACGCAGTGAAGGGATGTCCTTCTAACAAAAAACGGAAATGGCGGATAGCCAGGAACAGCGCCAGCAACTCCCGGTCGAAAGTGCTGTATTTGCGTTCATTGCGCCGGAGTTGGCGGCTGAAAAATGCCAATGGTTGCCACGTCCCATTGACCCACTGTTCCTGCACAGCGCCTATGGCATAGTCAGAAGCGTCGGTGGTAAGGGCGATGGTGGCACCTGGCAGAGGGTGCGCCAACATAGTTGCATTGGCTAGAGCGGTTTTTGTGTTGTCGAAAGCGTTGTCCATTTCGACCGTCCAGGCTATTGTATCCTTTCCGGCCTTGCCTTTGAGGGCCTCGTAGAGGGGCTGCATGAGTCGTGCTGCCTTGGGCACAAAGCGGTGGTAGAAATTCACCATGCCCAGGAATTCTTGAAGAGCCTTGGTGGACTGCGGCCTTGGGAATGCCGTAATTGCTTCGACCTTTGACTGCAGCGGAATTGCGCCCTCTGAAGTAGTGCGGTGGACCAAGAAGTCAATCTGCTATAGGCCGAACTGACACTTGGCCGGGTTGATTATGAGGCCATGTTGGCTGAGGCGCCGAAAGAGGGTGCGGAGATGGCAGACGTGTTCCTCTTTGGTAGTGCTGGCTATCAGGATGTTGTCAAGGTAGACAAATAAAAACGGAGGATCCCGCAGGACCGAGTCCATTAGTCGTTGAAAAGCCTGTGCGGCGTTCTTGAGCCCAAATGGCATCCGTAGACACTCGAACAGTCCAAAGGGAGTGATGACAGCCGTTTTCTGGACGTCCTGCGGGTGTACGGGAACTTGGTGGTAGCCACGGACGAGGTCGACCTTGGAGAAGATGGTGTTTCCCGCCAAATGGGTGGAGAAATCCTGTATATGCGGGATCGGGTACCGATCGGGAGTCGTGGCGTCATTAAGGCGTCGGTAGTCCCCGCATGGCCGCCATCCACCACCGGGCTTCGGGACGATGTGGAGAGGCGAGGACCAGGGACTATTCAACTGGCAAATAATCCCCAGCTGTTCCATCGTGGCAAACTCTGCCTTCACAGCTGCGAGCTTGCCGGGTTCCAGGCGCCGAGCTCGCGCGTAAACCGGAGAGCCAGTCGTAGTAATGTGGTGTTCCACACCATGCTTAGTGGCCGAGGAGGAGAAAGTGGGCTTGGTCAGCTCCGGGTATTCACTTAATAGGCGAGTGAACTCATCCGGCGAGGGCAACACGCAGGAGACAGTGTGCGACGTTGCGGAACTGCGGAAGCAAGGGATGGAGTGGAAGGTGGCCACGTTAACCAATCGACAATTTCTTACATCCACCAAGAGGCTGTTGGCGCATAAGAAATCTGCGCCGAGGATGGCTTGTGAAACCTTGGCTGTAATAAATTCCCACTGAAACCGTTGCCCGCCGAAGCACACCTGGACCCGCCGTTTGCCAAAGGTACGAATGGCCCCGCCATTAGCTGCCTCGAGGGAGAGGCCGTGCCTCCCAGACTGAATATCGAGTACTGAGGCAGGAAGGATGCTGCACTGCGCCCCGGTGTCACATAAAAAGTGCCGGCCCGAGAGGGTATCTGTAATGTAGAGGAGCTTCCCGGAATTTCCAATCGCCATCACAGCCGCGGAACGTCCCTCAGACTCGATCCTCCTTTTCTGGAGTTGCTGCTGGTGTTGATGTCGTTTTTTTTTAGGCGCGAAACTGCTGGGAGGGCGGCAGCCTCTGGCTTTCGCGCCAAAACGAGCGTGGTAAAAGCACAAGCCGGGGGAAGGAGGCGTCGGGGCAGCGTTCGCGGGGGAGGGGTGCCTCGTGGCGGCGCAGTCTTGCTGCGTGACCGCATAAATCTTATCTGCTTCTGCAGCAAGTGTTGCGCAATCTGTGGCTTCCGATCTGGCGAGGGCAGCCTGAACCTGCTCGGGTAGTTGACTCAGGAATAACTCCCGAAAGAGGAAACATTGTGGTTCTGAGCCAAGGAGCGTGAGCATCTGGCTCATTAACTCAGATGGCTTGGGATCACCAAGCCCGGGCAAAGCGAGTAGCCGGTGGGCACGCTCCGCCTTCGTAAGCCTGAAGACCTGTATTAACCGCGCTTTAAGAGTATTATACTTGCTGTCAGCCGGGGGGTTTTCGAGCAGGCTGATGATCCGTGAGGCCGTGGAGCTTTTGAGTGCGGAGACCATGTAGAGGTAACGGGTCTGATCCGCAACAATGTTTCGGAGTTTGAATTGTGCTTCTGCTTGTGTGAACCAGGAGGCCGCCTGTTGTTCCCAAAACTGTGGGAGCTTCAAAGCCACGGAGTTCGCTGCCATGTTTCATTGCGCTTCGCTTCTTCCACGAAAATTGTTCACGAAAATTCGGGGTCACCACTGTAGGAATAGCTAGATTCCTAACTAAAGGACTGAGGTCGAATCAGTCTATCATACAAACAATGTTTAATACTAATCAACAGAATTTAAAACGAAAACACAGGAGAACTACATTGCAGGTCTGTACTCTTTGCTGTCTCCATGAGGACTAGCTAGGGCGGCTCCCCAGCCTGACGTCATGACATCATCACATTTTCCCGCCACTGGAGGATCACGTGATCAACGTGATGACGTCATCGCGTTTGGTCTCATCCTTAAAGGGACTGCGCTATGTACATGCAATGATATGAACAAAGATACAGATTCATTCTGTAGCTAATAATTTGTTAAAGATAATTATGTACATTAGATCAGAGTCCCCTGGTGGCTCTGCCACAACAGTACGATAAATCATAAATACCTTTAGAAATGTCAACAAGGGTTTCATTAACCCTTTTGATGAAGACAATGGGCCAGATTTTGCTGTGAAAATAACAGTGAGTCTAATGGCACTCACCGTTATTTATGTGCAAATCGGACAGCGAGTGCATAGTTAAACGCGAGAATCAGAAGTTGCTGTCCGAGCTGCGCAGCTCCTCCGTAAGCTAAGCAAAAACGGCATCTCGCCATCTGGCTTCCCATTCAAATGTATCGAATGGCATGAAGTTCCTGCACTTATGTCGTAAATATGGGCTAAACTCGCCACTAAAAGTTAAGCCAAGTCATTCCAGTCTAAGTACCTTTTTAACAGCGTGATAGGTCTTAATTACTGCCAATCAATCTCTCTGGCACTGAAAATTAACTTTAACAAGTGTGGAGTCTCATTCCTTCAGATTTTAATTATTGTTGGAGATTTTTTTTAAAAATCAATAATTTTTTGTTTACTTTTTCTGCCTCTTTTATCTCTCTTAATCTAATCTTTATTTCCCTCTTTATTTTGCTTTCTGTACCTGATTTGACATTGAATTCAATGTTCTAATTGACACTTCCTGGTGCATAGTCTGTGCTACTCATTAACGATTCTTTAATCTGATTGGTTAAGGAGATACAGTTGCTTGTCCTGTTCACACAGCTCCCAGATGCCCTGTAGAGGGCGCTGCACCATTTGTATGTCCCACTGACAGTAACTTGCTGTGTAAATTACGACAGAAAGTTTATGGGTAAGTGCAAGTCTATTGAACAAAGACCGCCTATTTCTACCTCCATAACATCACCCGTCTCTGCCCTTGCCCCAGCTCATCCGCTGCTAAAACCTTCATCCATACCTTTGTTACCTCTAGAGTTGACTATTCCAACACACTCCTGGCTGGCCTCCCACATTATACCCTACGTAAATTTGAGGTCATCCAAAACTCAGCTGCCCGTGTCATAACTCACACCAAGTCCTGTTCGCCCATCACCCCTGTGCTACATTGGCTCCCGGTTAAGCAACGCCTCAATTTCAAAATTCTCATCCTTGTTTTCAAATCCCTCCATGGCCTCGCCCCTCTCTATCTTTGTAATCTCCTTCAGCCCCACAACCCCCCGAGATATCTGCGCTCCTCTAATTCTGGCCTCTTGAGCTTCCCTGATGATAATCGCTCAACCATTGGTGGCCGTGCCTTCTGTTGCCTAGGCCCTAAGCTCTGGAATTCCCTGCCTAAACCTCTCTGCCTCGCTGCCTCTCTTTCCTCCTTTAAGACGCTCCTTAAAACCTACCTCTTTGACCAAGCTTTTGGTCACCTGCCCTAATTTCTCCTTATGTGGCTCGGTATCAAATTTTTTGTTTTTTAATACTCCGGTGAAGCGCCTTGGGACGTTTTAATACGTTAAAGGCACTATATAAATACAAGTTGTTGTTGCATTTACCCAGTAAGCCAGCAGGGCAGCTACCACAGTGATCCTCCTGTTGTACTAAGACTGACTTATGCTGAGTTGCGCTGGGTGATCATACTACAATCAAATATGTAAATATTTAGATTTCCCCTTTCTCCCAACCAACAACTGGGCTTCACTACACTTACATGTCTCTGTTTTTTGAGTATATTCCTTACGTTTTGCAGAACTCTCTTGGCACATGGCCACTAAAGCCCACCCATATAACAATCTCTGTTTTAGTTGTTTGATGGCAATTAAGGCAATTAAGTCAAAAACAAACTGTCATGCTGTGTGTGAGTATCAACTCTAAGTGCCAGCACTTAAGATTGCTTTTTTAAACATTACGCGGAGGCCCAGAAAAGGGAGTTTGAGTTGAATCATCAAGAGATTTTCTAAATAATTGCACTCAAAGGAACGCATATATAATTTTAATAAACACTGCAGAAAATAAGTTAGAAAGAGCCAAACAACATGGGAACTTCAAGTGGGACTCTGTAGGTATTTGAAATGTAACTCTTTTAATTGTAATTGGCAACCTGATCAACCCCTTTCCTGTTCCATTAAGCTATGTCAGAAAGTAACAGACTCTAACCAAAACCATGCCTTGGCTTTTCTATTTTAGTCATAAAAGGTGATTTAGTTTTCTTGATGCGGGTACCAAATGTTTACATAGCTGCACTTAACCATCTTAAAAATGAAAAGTATTTGGATAATTTTGCCCTCATTATGTGCTGGAATACATTATGCAATAGAGCTGATTTGAGTCAAGTTAATTTGGCTGACAGGCCAGTTTAAAGTGTTTACTATCATATCCTAAGCAATGACAACCTTTTGGTGGATTATAGATTATTGTTGGCTTTGATTGTTACTGAGGCCTCATGATCAAAATGCTTCCCGCATCATAATGTCTGTAATACTCTTTTAAAATTGAGAAACCGAGGTGACGAGCCAAAACACAGTGCGTCAAGGTTGAAAAGTATCAGAGAGAAGAGGAGGCAAATCCAAAACTTGTGACTGGGTGATGCTCAACTTAAAACACAAGCTTGGCATTACTGAATTTCTACTTTGATTTTCTGCAACTTTTTTCTTACTCTTTCCAACCTTGATGTTGAATAGTTTACGTGCTAATGAGTAATTTATTTCACACGACCTTAGTGCAGAGAATGCTGAGGCAAATGCTGGTGGTTTTCAGTAAGGCTCCCATAGAGACCCAGTAAGACCCACAGTAAACATTCTACATTTATACAAAAAAAGGGAAGTTCACCAATCTGCTGGGAGCTGATCAGGAAGGGAATTTTTGTAGCCTTACTTCTGACCCACTCTCCTTTCCAGTGCGGTTTCCCCAGTGGCAAACTGGGATTGATGAATTTACCCTAATGATTACTGGATAGCTGCCATGGTAAACTTGGTCTTTCTCCCTCTGTTGCAGGAGCAAGCATTCCCATCATTTAACTTACTGTTGCCTTCGCCTAATCAGAAGTTCATGTAACACAAGTGACAAAGGCAAAATCGTGACTTAAATCAATTTAATGCCTATTATGAGTGTTTCCGCAGGAGGATAATTAATACAAGGTTTTGTTTAATTCTAATAAGCTCCACAAAACTCTACACTAATGTTATTATAAAGATCACACCAAGCTTGCATTACTGCCACCAAATGTGATGCTATTAAATACAATCTAAACTAGTTTAATCTGATACCATCAATGCTGCCTCCTCATCCTCATCAAAAGGATAACATGGTCCTTTAGTAATACCAAAACCCTCACGTGAATTGAGAATAAGAAAAAACTGTCAACTTAATACAGCTCCTTCATTGCATAGAGGGAAATGATCTTAACATTCATTTCAAAATATATAAATATATATAAGCCTAGTATATTATTCGAGCTAATGAAGCAGTCCGTGCCCTCATGCAGCAAGGCCTGGACAACATCCAGGCTTGGGCTGATCAGTGGCAAGTAACATTCACACCACACAAGTTCCAGGCAATGACCATCTCCAACAAGAGCTAGTCTAACCACCTCCCCTTGATAGTCAATGGCATTTCCATCATTGAATCTTCCACCATAAACATCCTTGGGGGTCACTATTGACCAGAAACTTTATTGGACAAGCCACATAAATACTGTGGCTACATGAGCAGGTCACAGGCTGGGTATTCTGCAGAGAGTGACTCACCTCCTGACTCCCCAGAGCTTTTCCAGCACCTACAAGGCACACAGGAGTGTGATGGAATACTCTCCACTTGCCTGGATGAGTGCAGTTCCAACAGTAATCAAGAATTTCAACACCATCCAGGACAAAGCAGCCCGCTTGATTGGCACCCCATCCACTTTTTTAAACATTCACTCCCTCCAGGCGCAATGTGGCTGCACTGCAGTAACTCACCAAAGATTCTTTGACAGCACCTCCCAAACCCGCGACCTCTACCACCTAGAAGGACAAGAGCAGCAGGCACATGGGAACACCACCACGTCCAAGTTCCCTTCCAAGTCACACACTGTAGTGTATGTACCCGTCTACCTTTAAGAGAACTATTGTATGTAACCGTCCACCTTTAAGAGAACTACTTTAGTTGTTGCACTACTTTGTTGGCTTCTGTATACTGTAATACCGACGGTGACCACACCGGTATATAAGTGCTGTGTCAGGATTTATTGGGCAGATTCGCCCTGACCTTCGAATAGTAAAGTCCTGTTTTAAGTTACTCTGGTGGTCTGTGTATTAATTAACTAAACAACCCACAGACTTTACAGTGGCGACAAGTCCGATCGTACCCTGCGGCAACAATACTTCCGAAGCAGTTAACGAGCGTCGAGAAAAGGCAACCGCCCTCGTCGTTCTGCTGGGAGAAAACTCGAGGCTGCAGAACTAGAAAGGAAGAAGAAGTTAGAGACAAAGACTTCCATCAGCAACAGGCACTGACTGTCCCTTCTGCCACGGTGAGGAGTGAGCCGATCAGCACGAGAAGCAAGCCGGCCACGGTGACTGTGAGTAAGGGAAAAGTAAAAAGAATAATTGGAGGATAAGGGCGGTGCACTCGACCACGGTCGAGGGGGAAAGGAGCCGGACAGAAGTCGGGCCCAGAGGCGCTGAGACTGGGGCAGCGTGGAGCAAGGAAGCCGCGGTACAGACAGGCTGGGGACGCAACGGCGTCGTGAGACAGCTAGACCGCGACTGGCGAAAAAGGCCGGGCAGCGACCGAAGCCACGAAGCGCTGCGACCGGGAGCGTAGGCACGGGAAGATATAAAAACTCAGCCGCAGCCGGGGAGGGAAGCACCGGACTGCGAGAGGGCTGGGAGGCGCGATTGGGAGCTGAGCGAGCGGGAGAGGCAGAGCCGACCAAGGGAGGCTGAGCGAGAGCCAGTCCAGCGGCTGAAACTGTTCGCTGTCAACGGGGTGTACCCAGCGCCGGTAGAGCCGAGCGAGCGGGAGAGAGACAGAGCCCGAGCAAGGGGAACTGAGCGAGAGCCAGCCCAGCGGCTGAAACTGTTCGCCGTCAATGGGGTGCCCAGCGCCGGTTGCCCTGCCGAGAAAAGGGAAAGCACTGAAGCCGACGCGCAGGCTGTGAACCTGAAAGCCAGCGGCCGTCGCCCGTGGGGAAAGTGTACCCCTCCCGCCAGGGGAAGAAACGCGGGAAGCTGCCATTAGGCGGAGAAGATAAGCACGGGAAACCGCCATTTTCGCGGGAACCGCCATCTTGAAGAAAAAAAAAGAAAATTTAAAGAAATAATCCGTGGTGTTATCAGGAAGAGAGGAAGATGCCTAAGCGTGGTAACATCAACGATTTTAATTCCGAGGTAGAAGACTGGGCCACGTATGTGGAACGCATTGAGATCTACGGTGAGGCCAATAAAATAGAAGAAGATGACAAAGCTATAACCTTGCTAAACTCGATGGGCGCGAAGACATACGGGCTCTTGAAGCATCTACTAGCACCAGCTAAACCGGCGGATCAGACTTTCGATGATATTGTTGCTGTCCTGAAGGATCATTTTAACCCCGCACCACTGATGTTAGTGGAACGATCCAAATTTTACGCGAGAACGCAACGGAAAGAGGAAAGCAACGCGGAGTACCTGATTGAACTGCGTAGGCTAGCGAAACACTGTCAGTTTAGGGAAAATCTGGCAGAGGCACTCAGAGACAAATTCGTGTGCGGAATGTCGAAGGAAGAAACACAAAAACGACTGCTCGAAGAGAACGACCTTACACTTGATAAGGCTGTCCTTATTGCTGCATCGAACAAAGCCGCAGCGAAAGGAACGGCGGAAATGCAGCTAAAGGCAGCGGCACTCAGTGTGCAGCAAATTACTTCGGGTACAACGAAATGCTATCGTTGTGGGAAGACAACACACGACCAGAACCAATGCTGGTTTAAAAACCAGGAATGTAGGAAATGTGGCAAGCTCGGTCACATAGCTAAGGTATGCCGGTCAGGAAAGAAGACCAACAATAATGAGTCACCACAAAAGAGGTACAGGAAGGTACATGAGGTGACTAGGAAGAGTCCGGAAGAACAGAATTCGGACTCACACTCCAACTGCAAGGAACTGGATAGTCTGAGAATTCACAATGTGAGTAATGAAGCTGACCGACAAGCTATCTGGATCACACTACAGATTGCAAAAGTCCAAATGAAAATGGAAGTGGACACCGGATCGGCGTTGACGGTCATGAATAAGCATGATTATAAAAAGTTATTCAAGCATATTCCCCTACGGGATACGGAACTAGTATTGCAGACATACACGGGGCACAAAGTATACCCCATCGGAAAGATAGAAGTCAAGGTGAGATACAAGGACAAAGATCACCAAAGGATGGACCTGTATGTGTTGCCTGAGGGAGGTCCACCACTTCTGGGACGGGAGTGGATCAGGAAAATAAAGATAGACTGGCATTCACTAAACACCATGATGGTAGGTTCCGGAAAGGAAGATGTCAAACCTGAACGGTTGTCCAGAATATTGGACGAAGCTAAAGAGGTATCCCAGCAAGGACTGGGAACACTGCGAGGAATTAAAGCAAAGGTTAAGATTGCAGAACATGCAAGCCCAAAATTTTTCAAAGCCAGATCGGTACCTTACGCGATACGACCTGCTGTGGAGGCAGAACTGGAAGAACTTGAACGATCAGGGGTACTGTCAAAAGTGGACTGGAGTGAGTGGGCCACGCCCATTGTTCCCGTCATGAAGTCTTCACCAAGTAACAAGCCAGGGGGACCGGGGAAGGTCCGCATCTGCGGAGACTTCAAGATCACAGTGAATCCGGTGCTTCACACGGTACAATACCCGCTTCCGCGGATTGAAGACATCTTTGCTTCGTTGGCTGGAGGGAAACACTTCACCAAGATAGACCTGGCACAGGCATACTTACAAATGGAAGTCGAGGAAGAGTCGCGTCAGTACCTCACCATCAACACACACAGAGGCTTGTATCGTTATAATAGACTGGTTTTTGGGATAGCTTCGGCTCCAGCAATTTGGCAGAGGGCCATGGAGCAGGTATTACAAGGAATTCCAAGCACGCAGTGTTACTTAGACGATATCCTGATTACGGGAGAAGACGAGGAAGAACACCTCACAAATTTGAAACTGGTGCTCACTAGGTTGAAGGAATATGGCCTTCGAGTTAATCGCAAGAAATGTGAGTTCTTCCAAAAACGGATCGCGTACTGCGGTCATGTCATTGACCGAGAGGGGCTGCACAAGTCACCTGACAAGATAGAAGCTGTCGTGAAGGCCCCCGCTCCGGAAAATGTATCACAGTTAAGATCATTCTTGGGGTTGATTAATTATTATCACAAGTTTCTGCCGAACCTATCCACGGTGCTGCATCCGCTGAATGCTCTGTTGCGGAAAGAAGTACCATGGAAGTGGAGTGAGGAATGTAAAAAGGCCTTTCGCAGAAGCAAGGCGTTGATTACCTCTGAAGAAGCGTTGGCTCATTTCAACCCAACGTTACCTCTTCGTCTAGCTTGTGATGCTTCCCCCTATGGAATTAGAGCAGTACTTTCACACAAGTTACCAAATGGCTCGGAAAGGCCAGTGGCATTCGCGTCCCGATCATTGACCTCCGCGGAGCGAAATTATGCTCAAATAGATAGGGAGGCCCTCAGCCTTGTGTGGGGCGTAAAGAAATTCAATCATTACCTGCAGGGCAAGAAGTTCACATTACTGACAGACCACCAGCCGTTGGTGTCCATATTCAACCCTAACAAGGCCGTTTCCACCATGACAGCGCAAAGGTTACAGAGGTGGTCCGTGTTACTTGGGGCACACCAATATGACATCGAATACAAAAGGTCCAAACAGCATGGAAATGCTGATGGGTTATCGCGCTTGCCATTGCCAATAGTAGAAGAAGCGACTACAGTGGACCCGGTAGAGATGTTCCACTCATCCATAGTGGAATGTCTACCAGTAACAAATTCGATGATCGAAAACGAAACAAGAAATGACCCGACTCTCTCACGAGTCTATGATTTAACGGTGGAGGGATGGCCAGCACAGGGCGAACCAACGCTGCCAGCATTTTCGCAGAGAAAAGAACAGCTGTCAGTGTGTCGAGGAACCCTGATGTGTGGATCTAGAGTGGTGATTCCACCCAAACTTCAACAGAAGGTGTTAAAGGAGCTGCACGAGGGACATCTGGGTGGAGTGAAAATGAAGAACCTAGCAAGAGCGTTTGTGTGGTGGCCAGGCATTGATGGGGCCATCGAAGAAATCACTAAGAGCTGTCTAGGATGCCAGAAGGTCCAAAACGCGCCACCACAGGCTCCTCTGCATCCATGGGAGTGGCCCTCATCTCCTTGGCAAAGGGTACACATCGACTTTGCTGGTCCATTTATGGACTCAATGTTTCTAATAGCGGTGGATGCACACTCCAAGTGGCCGGAGGTAATAAAGATGTCCACCACCACCACGGAAAAAACCATCACAGTGTTAAGGACCATGTTTGCTAGGAATGGGCTGCCGGAACAGATCTGTTCTGATAATGGACCGCAATTTGTGTCCGAAGAATTCAAGAAATTCTTAAAGAGCAATGGGGTTAAGCACTACACGTCAGCCCCATACCATCCCGCCTCCAATGGATTGGCTGAAAGGTTTGTCCAGACCTTCAAGAAGGCCATAAAGGCCATGGGTAATGAAGCCATTAACTTACAACATAAGGTGGATAGCTTCTTGTTGGCGTACAGGAATGCAACACATGCGGTCACAAATCAAACTCCCGCCATGATGTTTTTTAATAGACGACTAAGATGCCGGCTGGATTTGCTTAAGCCAAACGTCAGAAGGGACGTAGAGAACCGACAATTCCAGGGCATGAATGAAAGGCCAACTAGATCTTTTCAGATAGGTCAACAAGTTTTGGCCCGGGACTACCGTACCGAGAAATGGCAGCCTGGAACTATTGGAAAAAGGCTAGGGCTGTTGATGTATACGGTGGACATTGGGGACAGTATAATAAGGCGCCATGTTGACCAGATCATAGGGTCAGCCACAAATGGCCAACCAACTCCACCACCTTACACGGTTAATGTTGAGACAGAGATACCCAGAACACCTACCTCCGATCTGGTAATACTGGAATCAGATGAACCTGACACTGTCCTTCAAGCTGAATCGACCTTGCCAGAAGCACCTACTACCCCGCCGGGAGTTACGACACCACCGAGGCGTTATCCGGACAGAGTCCGGAAACCTCCAGAGAGACTGAATCTGTGAACTGTCTTGCATAAAGTTGTATATATGTTATAATGTATGTTTAATGGGGAATCAGTATGTTGTAAGCTAAAAAGGGAGGATTGTAGTGTATGTACCCGTCTACCTTTAAGAGAACTATTGTATGTAACCGTCCACCTTTAAGAGAACTACTTTAGGTGTTGCACTACTTTGTTGGCTTCTGTATACTGTAATACCGACGGTGACCACACCGGTATATAAGTGCTGTGTCAGGATTTATTGGGCAGATTCGCCCTGACCTTCGAATAGTAAAGTCCTGTTTTAAGTTACTCTGGTAGTCTGTGTATTAATTAACTAAACAACCCACAGACTTTACACACACCATCCTGACTTAGAAATATATCACCGTTCTTTCATCGTCACTGGGTGACAATCCTGGAACTCCCTACCTGACAGCACTGTGTGAGTACCTTCACCACAAGGACTGCAGTGGTTCAAGAAGGCGGCTCACCACCACCTTCTCAAGGACAATTAGGGATGGGCAATAAATGCTGGCCTTGCTAGCGATGCCCACATCCCCTGAATGAATAAATACATGTTTTTGTATAAATTTCACATCTAATTTGAGAACTTGTGTATATAAAGAACTGACACTGGGGTGATTTTTACAAAGGCATTCCTTTATTACATTTATTTTTTCTCCTCTCCTTAATGTGTCAATTCATTCTAGGTACAGTTCCAATGGTACTTGAAGAACCCCAGTACTTATCCCAAATGAGCCTAGACAGTGAACAGGAGGCATTGTGGCTTGGGGGTGGTTCTCTTCATGGTACATGATTCATAAATTTGCAGCAGGAGTCACTAGACAGCAGCTGGAGAAGCACTTGGAGTGGGAAGGGGAGGGTCCAGTTGTCGTGGATTACGTAGGAACCGACGACATAGATAGAACTAGGAATGAGGTTCTGCTGAGAGAGTTTGAGGAGTTGGGGTCCAAATTTAAAAGCAGAAGCTCAAAGCTAATAATCTCTGGATTGTTACCTGAGCCACATGCCAATTGACATAGGGATAAGCAGATTAGAAGGTTAAATGCATGTCTCAAAGAATGGCGTGGGAGGCAGGGGTTTTGCTTCATGGGCCACTGGCACCAATACTGGGGAAAGAGGAAGCTGTTCCAATGGAACGGGCTACACTTAAACTGGACTGGAACCAGTGTCCTGGTGAATCGAGTAACTAGGGCAGTAGACAGGGCTTTAAACTAATAAAGGGGGGGGGATGGGAGGATTCAGGAAAGAGTAAATTTAAAAGCAGCAAGAGAAATGTCAAGGCTTTAGAGCAGAGCAGAGATTTGGGTAAAAATAAGCAGAGGGTCAGGAAGGGACAGAGAGAGTAACAAAGGTAATAGGGCAGCAGTGACTAAGGTGACATCAGGGAAAAATAGACAAAAGTCAAAGCTAAAGGCACTATATCTGAATGTGTGAAGCATTCGCAACAAAATAGATGAATTAATAGCGCAGATAGAAATTAATAAGTTTGTTCAAATAGCCATTATGGTGACATGGTTGCAAATTGACCAAGGTTGGGAACTAAATATTCCAGGATACTTAACTTTTAGAAGAGATAGGCAAAATGGAAAAGGAGGAGGGGTAGCCCTGATAATAAAGGATGGGATAAAGACAGTAGAGAGAAAGGATCTTAGCTCAGAAAATCAAGAAGTAGAATCAGTTTGGGTGGAACTAAGAAACAGCAAGGGGCAGAAAACATTGGTGGGAGTTGTTGATAGGCCCCCAAACAGTAGTTGTAATGTAGGGTAGTGTACAAATCAGGAAATCAGAGGCGCATGTGACAAGGGTAATACAGTTATTTTGGGGAACTTCAATCTACATATAGACTGGGCAAACCAAATTTGCAGTAATACAGTGGGGGACGAGTTTGTGGAATGTATACAAGATAGTTTTCTAGATCAGTATGTTGAGGAACCAACTAGGGAACAGGCTATTTTAGATCTAGTATTGTGCAATGAGAAAGGGTTAATTAATAACCTTGTAGTAAAGGGGCTTTTAGGGAAAAGTGATCATAATATGATAGAAGTTTATATTGAGTTTGAAAGTGATTTAGTTAAGTCCAAAACTAGGGTCTTAAATCTAAACAAAGCAAACTACGTAGGTATGAGGGGTGAGTTGACTACGGTATATTGGGAAACTACATCAAAAGATATGATGGTAGCCTAGCAATGGCTACCATTTAAAGAATTAATACATAATTTACAATAAATATACATTTCTTTCAGGCACAAAAACCCACAGGAAAAGTGGTTTAACCATGGCTAACAAGAGAAGTTAAAGGTAGTATTAGATCAAAGGAAAAGGCTTATAATGGCCCAGAAATTCAGGTCGGGGGCTACCCACGGGTGCAAGCCCCCGACCTGCACTTACCTTGTGCGCCGGCAGTTGAGCTGTAGGGCCCCATGGAATTCCGATCCGGGGCCTGGCCCAGCTGCCAGCGTGCAGTGCTTGCATGTCCCAGGGGCACAGTTAGTTCGATGCGTCCCCTGGGATCATGTGGGCCATGGGCATGCCAATCGGAGGAGGGAAAAGCCCATTCATAAGTCTTGACAGGAAGCGCTGTCAAGACTTATAAATACTACGGCCCCAAAATAGCAGTAAACCTTCAAATAATTTTTTTTTAAATCACATGTTTTAAATAAACTATAAATTACATTAAATAACTATTTTAAACAATAATTTAAATTTTTGAAAAAAATAATTTTATATTCTAACGGGGCTAAAAATAAACTTACCTTGCTTTAAAGTATTTAAAAATAATAAACCTGTGGAAAAAATGTTTTAATTTTAATGAATTGACCACTTACCTTGTAAAAAGCAGGCCTTATGCCTGCTTTTTAAATTTCTAAATTATAAAGACTTTTCCGCACGGAAAAACCTGTAAAAAAAATGTAAGTTCAAAGCGCACGCGCAGACTCCCCTGCACACGCATTCGACCTCTGAACCCCTTCGTTCAGAGGAACGGAAGTGCTGGTTTTCCACGCATACGCAGTGCATGCACGAAACTGGCACTTCCATCGGGCTTACGGGTGAGTACCCCGTGCGTGCTCACCCGTGGAGACCCGAATTTCTGGGCCAATGTTGCCAAAAAGACTAATAAGCCTGAGGGTTGGGAGGATTTTAGAATTCAACAAAGGAGGACTAAGAAATTGATAAGGAAAGAGAAGAAAGATTGTGAGAGTAAATTAGCAAGAGGCATAAAAACAGATTGTAAACACTTCTGTAGGTATGCAACTAGGAAGAGATTAGTGAAAGTAAACATGGGCCCATTAGAGGCAGAGACAGGAGAAATTATAATAGGCAATAGGGAAAAGGCAGAGACATTAAACAAATACTGTCTTCACAGTAGAAGACACAAAAAGCATTCCGGAAATAATGCTGAACCAAGGTTCTAGAGAGAATGAGGGACTTAAAGAAATCCGTATAAGTAAAAATATAGTAGTGGAGAAATTAATGGGACTAAGTGGCGACAAATCCCCTGGACCTGATGAACTGCATCCCAGGGTTTTAAAAGAGGTCGCTGCAGAGATAGTGGATGCACTGGTATTAATCTTCCAGAATTCCCTAGATTGTAGAACAGCTCCCAATGATTGGAAGGTAGCAAATATAACCCGCTATTTAAGAAAGGAGGAAGAGAAAAAATGGGAAACTATAGGCCAGCTAGCCCTGACATCAGTAGTAGGCAAAATGCAAAAATCTATTATTAGGGACTTGGTAACAGGGCACTTAAAAAATCGTAATATGATTAGGCAGAGTCAGCATGGTTTTATGAAAGAGAAATCATGTTTGCCAAATCTGCTAGAGCTTTTTGAATATGTAACTAATAGGATGGATAAGGGGGAACCAGTGGATACAGTATATTTGGATTTTCAAAAAGCATTCGATAAGGTGCCACACAAGAGGTTATTACACAAAATTAGGACTCATGGGATTGGGGGTAATATATTAGCATAGATTGAGGATTGGTTAATGGATAGAAAACAGAGAGTAGGAATAAACAGGACTTTTTCAGGTTGGCAGGCTGTAACTGGCGAGGTACTGCAAGTATCAGTGTTTGGGCCTCAGCTATTTACAATCTATATTAATGACTTAGATGAAGGGACCGAGTGTAACGTATCCAAGTTTGCTGATGATACAAAGTTAGGTGGGAAAGTAATCTGTGAGGAGGACACAAAGAGGCTGCAGAGAGATATAGACAGGTTGACTGAGTGGGCAAGAACATGGTAAATGGAATACAATGTGGGGAAGTGTGAAGTTATCCACTTTGGTAGGAAAAAAGTAGAATATTTTTTGAATGGTGAGAGACTGGGAAATGTTTACATTCAGAGGGACCTGGGTGTCCTTGTACATGAATCACAGAAAGTTAACATGCAGGTACAGCAAGCAATTAAGAAAGCAAATTGTATGTTAGCTTTTGTTACAAAGGGATTAGAGTATAAGAGTAAAGAAGTCTCACTACAATTATACAGGGCACTGATGAGGCTACACCTGGAGTATTGTGTACAGTTTTGGTCTCCTTAGTGCAATGAAGGTTCACTAGACTGGTTCCTGGGATGGGGGGATTGTCCTATGAGGAGAGATTGAGTAGACTAGGCCTATATTCCCTAGAGTTTAGAAAAATAAGAGGTGATCTAATTGAAACATATAAAATTCTTAAGGGGCTTGACAGGGTTAAAGCTGGGAAAATGTTTCCTCTGGCTGGGGAATCTAGAACACAGGGTCACAGTTACAGAATAAGGGGTAGGCCATTTAGGGCTGAGATGAGGAGAAATTTCTTTACTCAAAGGGTTGTCAATCTTTGGAATTCTCTACCCCAGAGAGCTGTGGATGCTCAGTTGTTGAGTATGTTCAAGACAGCGGTCGAAACATTTTTGGGAACTAAGGGAATTAATGGATATGGGGATAGTGCGGGAAGGTGGAGTTGAGGTAGACGATCAGCCATGATCTTGTTGAATGGCGGAGCAGGCTCGAAGCGTCAAATGGCCTACTCCTGCTCCTATTTCTTATGTTCTTATGACTAGGAGTGGAAACATTAACTGATTTGTTCCCTCCCTAGCTGAGGGGTCCTGAAGCCAACTGAACTGCTCCTACTGCTGTCCTGCCCGAGGTTAAATAACTCAGCACAGACCGTGAATCAAACCTGGAACCTGTTTGGCTGTTTTGTAACTTCTGTCTGTATCTAAAACAGAATATTTTACCGTATTAGACTTTTTAATGAATAAGAAGCAACAATATATTTTTAAACTTTAATAAAGAATAAAATAGAAATACATGCTGGGTATTTTGTTGTAATAGACACTAGCTATAAAATGGAATGACATGCACAGGTGTAGCTATACACACATATACAACTGTACGGATTTCTTTCTGCACAGGTTCGAGGTCATATATCAAATAGGATGCTGTTTATTGTGGGTAACTTGACTGATCTGAGCTGCACTTTGAAAAGGTCAGATGTCACGTGTGATAGAGGCCATCAGAGAGCAGATTTCACACCTGTAACAACAATAGTGTCTGTTACTCCAGACAGTGAATTAAGTAACACTAGTAGTAAGACAGTTTGTGATCAACTGGTCTGTTTTTCACCACTTTGGTGTTTATTTTTTCTGCATTTGTTGGTCTGTTAAAGTGACAATTCTGCGCTATTTCTGTTGCATCCGACAGCACTCAGATTTTGAACTGCAGGGTTCCGCACGAGGTCTGTATGTCTGGTAACGGCAGTTTGGCACCTTTCATCGTTGGCAGTACTAGTCTGATGTTACAGATCCCTCAGTGCTGATACGCATGAATACCTTCCCAAAGTGACCACTTTTCATGGTGAGCGTAAACAATGGGCACGAGCACAGCTGTGCTTGATCTTATGCTCACTCTGCGTTCACATACACACATTCTGGCGGGAGACAGTGGACAGTAATCAGGAGCTATTCCCCCCCCCCCCCGCCTTTGCTACCCCCAGGAGCATTGAGGCAAAAAAAAGAAAGACTTGCATTTATGTAGTGCCTTTCACAACCTCAAAACATCCCAAAGCGTTTTACAGCTTTGCTGTCTAGTCACTATTGTAGTGTAGGAAATGCAGCAGCCAATTTGCACACAGCAAGGTTCCACAAACAGCAATGTGATAACGACCAGATAACCTATTTTTCAGTGATCTTGGTTGAGGGATGAATAGTGGCCAGGACACTGGGAGAATTCCCCTGTTCTTCTTCAAAATAGTGCCATGGGATTTTTTACATCCTCCTGGGAGATCAGACTGGGCCTTGGTTTAATGTCTCATTCCAAAGGCGGGAACTCCAACAGGGCAGCGCTCCTCTGCACTGCAGCGGAGTGTCAGCATAGACTTTGTGCTCAAGTCTCTGGAGTGGGGCTTGAATCACCTTCTGACCCAGAGGTGAGAGTGCTACCATTAAACCATGGCTGACACCTTGTGTTTGTCAAGGTTGACAAATTGTAGTGCCTCCACTGCTGCCCAGCTGGGCTAAGCAAACTCAGTGAAGGCCATAGGTTATCTCAGCTGTCATTTGAAATAGGAGGAATTGCAGCACAAAACCCTACAGATTTATCGTATTCCTCCTCATAGCTGGATATGTGATGGAATCTAAAGAGGACAAAACAATTAAAAATAAATGATAATATGCATATAAGAAAGTACCTTGTGGAAGTAGCCTACAGCAGTTTAAGATTCATCACTGAACAGAATTTGTGAGTGAAAATGGTTCATCAAGATGCAGTAGTTCATCTTTCTTCGCCATCCAAAACCAATTTGTTGTCTGTATTCCGTTATATCAAAGAATTCCCATGCAGTAAACCATGAAGGATATATTCACTCATTGAGAGTAAGAAAGAAACACAAAGCATATGTTAAAATTGAAATTAATGATATCAGGCACCATAACATGGAACAATAGGGCTAGGGTCACGTCTGTTGTTCTAGTGAAAAATGAATTTCCAATCACAGCCAGGCTGTCAGGGTGAAGTGCCAAGTAGAAACAAGCAAGGAGGGAAAATCAGAGGTCAAGTCAAGCCTGGGTCATCTTGTGCAGCCCTTGGAAGATGCCTGGAGAGCAGCAGTGGGTCAGAGCAGGAAGAGAAAAGACTTGTGGTCCTCTCACGCAGGACATGCCACGTGATGTTGGGAAAGGAATATAAAAAAGATAGAAAATGGCAAAAAATGGGTGGGGGGGGGGCAAATCAATTGAAATAAATTCTAATAACAGAAGATTATCTTTATTTATACTTCATGTGTTAGAGACACAGGTTTTCCCAACTACATCTGAAATGTGTTATCTCATTTCTTACTGTTGCAAAAATCACCACACAGCAAATTACCAGCTCGCTGACCCCCATCTGGTAAATATTTTTGTAGCTGTTGTGCATCTAGGATCCTTAAAAATCTGGTGTCAGACACAAATGCAAGCAAGCTGAGATCAGCGCAGCGCTTCCTGTTTTCAAAGCTTTTTTTCGCAGGGCTGCCAATGCCATAGATATCCTGTTGATATGTTAATTAAATACACTTGAAGATACATTCTTTTCTATACATCCACATGCAAGCCTAAGTAATCATGGACCTTTGCTTTGTGTCCTTCAAAACTGTTTTCCAATTGAAGACAAATTCCTGTTTATTAAAGTATTCAGTCAACTTGCTTACATCTCGGTATCAGTGGTGTTTTGCATTATTTTGGCTTTCTTTTCTCCTCCTGCTCCAAAAATGCTAAGTTATAGTTCCCCTGGTATTTGGCATGTCACCCAAGTGGCCATTCATCATGCATCAGCTTGTTCAACCAGAAAGAGGGACACAGGGAGCCCTATCCTGTCCTTATCCCACATTGGCACATGCGGGGTGTACATGCACACACGCATGTGCATACACACACACCGACACACACGCACACACAAATATACACACACCTTCCAGCAGGGGTTACTGGATAGTAAGTATGAGTCACCAGGATAATTACTAGAAGCAGAAACTCTGACTAATTTTTTCCCCTTCTCTAGCCAAGAGGTCAATTGTAGCACCCTGATCACCACCCAAGCTGAGATCAGCTATCAGAACACAGACCAGATACTGAACCTGGCACCTTCCTGGCCTTATGGCACAGTGCCATGTTGGGTGCTGCATTTACTGACTAAGCCTTTAAGCAGCTCTCCTTGCTGTTTTAACTTATGGCCTGCTGGTGTGATCCAATTATGGTCAACTGTTTTACTCAATAAGGAGAGTGAATCTTTTTTGAATCCATTTCAGACTGACGGGGGTGAAAGTTTCTCCCTGTCAGCTTGAAGGGTTCTATGTAAAATAAATATAGCAGGTGTGATCTGGTCAACTTGGGAACTGTAAACAGCATCAGTTTTGCAAATTCAAAGATGGTATCTTATATCTTCAAAATGTGAGTGTGTGATATGTAATTCTGTGAGACTCTTCTTGGACAGTTTCACAACTGTGTCCTTACAGAGTAGTTTTCCAGTGGTAATCACTTTCACATTGCTCCTTGTGATCAACTTTTAGATTCAATGGTAAATGGCAATAATCACGATCTCTGTGTCTGGGTCTAATAATCCATCATGATTGTCAAAAAAACAGAACAATAATCTAATAGTACAGTACACCAATTCTGTATGCTACATATTCCAGCATATTTGAAAACCATAAAGCTATTCCTGATGATTTTGCACTGTCCAGTTCATCATATAGCAGGACAATATGGGCTAGATTTTCAGTATAGGCAGTTTTGGGGCGCTAACCTTAGCGCCCGCCCGAAGTTAGCGCCCGCCCCAAAGTAGCGCCCCGTTGCCGGAAATTCAGTGGCTTCGCCCTAAGAGGTTGGTGGAGCGCTAAAAGAGGCGTTCCACTACTATCTTTAGGCGCTAAGCCGGCGGTCCAGAGGGATAGCGCCCAGGCGGGGCGCAGCGCGGGTGCGGTCATTTTTGGACTGACAGCAGACCCCGTGGCGCCGACCAGCTCTTAAAGGGGGAAGGGACGAATTGGTCTGCTGCCACACCCTGCGCACTGCAGCCTTGCAAAGAGGCCTCAACACTGCTGCTCAGCCCCAGGGAGTCATGGCAACGCCAGAGAAGGCCCGTCAGCGTGCCCTGCGCTTCTCAGAGGGTGATCTGGACATAATGGTCACAGCTCTGGAGGTGAGGCGCAAGATCTTGTTCCCAGAGAGTGGGAGGAATCCAACCCACCACGACTACACCAAAGCCTGGAAGCAGATCGCCCAGAGGGTGACGTTCACCGGCGATGCCCCCAGGACCCACAAACAATGTCGTAAAAAATACAACGACCTGACCAGGATTGTCAGGGTGAGTACCCTTTCCAGTCTCCTCCTCATTCTTGCATATACACCTGACATGATGGGCAAAGGGAGCTGAAAGTCCTATTGGCCAGCCCTTAGCCAGCAGCATTGGGACAGTCATGAGCATCAATTGGCCATTCGGCACTCTACACTCTGGCCAAGCTATTCCACCATGGGAGGCTGTGCACACTACATCAGGGCTTCACTCTGGCCAAGCTATTCCACCATGGGAGGCTGTGCACACTACATCAGGGCTTCACTCTGGCCAAGCTATTCCACCATGGGAGGCTGTGCACACTACATCAGGGCTTCACTCTGACCAAGCTATTCCACCATGGGAGGCTGTGCACACTACATCAGGGCTTCACTCTGTCCAAGCTATTCCACCATGGGAGGCAGTGCACACTACATCAGGGCTACACTGCGCACTTACAGCCCGTCCTTTCTCTTGCAGGCTAAAGTAGCCTTTAATCGCCAGGCCCGTGCCAGGGGTGGCCGCGCCAAGCTGCAGAAGCTCACTCGGCTGGAGGAGCGCGTGTGTGTGCTCATGGGAGCCCGTGTGATCGGCCCCACAGCGTCCGGAGTAGCCGACCCTCCACTGCCCGGCAATGGTAAGGACCTCGCCTTTTGGCCCTCTCGCGTCGCACTGGCCCATCCGAGCTACCTCCTTTGCCACTGTCCCACCAATGCGCTGAATGCCACCAGTCCTAACTCCCTCGCTGATGCCGTCTCCTCACTCTGAAGCTACTCTTGTGCATTCCTGCTTTCAGCTGGTGACGACCAGGACCCTGAAGCTGCCAGTGACAGCACCTCCGAGCAGGAGGAGGAGGAGGAGCAAGCCGGACCATCGGGGGAACAGTCACGTCCCGCAGGAGAGGAGGAAATGCTTGACACCTCCTCACTGGACGAGTGCCTGGAGGAACTGTCGCAGGGCAATGCAGCTTCTGGGACCAGTGGCGTCCAGCCACTCAGGAGCCGTGCGCGTGGCCCGCGGCCTTCCCCCCAAAGGGGGCAAGGATCAGAGGGGAGTGCTGCTGATCGGCACACTCGCCGCCACCAACGTGGCAAGGGTCCCCTAGTTCGGCCCCCTCCTCCCCAGCGGGAGAGTCGCGACTCCAGTCCGGACACCTTCACCTCGGAGGAGGTGCGGAAG
Organism: Somniosus microcephalus; assembly: GCF_052327205.1. NCBI lineage: Eukaryota > Metazoa > Chordata > Chondrichthyes > Squaliformes > Somniosidae > Somniosus > Somniosus microcephalus. The sequence continues at coordinate 319,064,905 of NC_140988.1, read as the reverse complement.
CTGGATAAGATGGCCGAGGATTCGGACCGGCGCCACACGGAGCTCATGAGCGTGGTGGGGTGCATGCCTGAGGCCATCGAGTCGCTGGCGACCAGTGTGCGCGAGTTCGGGGCAGCAACTGCCGCGAGTGGCCGCATGCTGACTGATGCCGTCACGACCCTGGCGGATGTGATGCGGGCGCACACCAGGACAACAGGGGCACTCACTGCTGCCACACGCGCTGTCTCAGGCAGGCATCGCCAGGGCAGCCGCCGCGCTGGACCATCCCAGCAAGCCGCCCCTTGGCTGATTGTTGCGGATCCTGCAGTGCGGGCCCGGCCGAGTGCCACCGCGCCACAGCACCAGCCAGCGCATCCCAGACGCCAGCTGGCCCACATTGCGCCATCCGTCGCCGCCATTCCCCCACTGGGGCATCAAGGGCAAGCGGCTGCAGCTGATGGTGGCCAGGCTCAGGTGCGCCACTCAGCAGACAGCCCCTCGAGGCCCAAACGCCGTGTAGGCCGCCCCCCAGCGGCATCTGGCGGAAGGGCATCTGAGCCTCAGGCGCCTTCCCCCAGCCTCGCAGCAGCCACTGGGCAGAGCTTGCGAAGGAGCAGCAGGCCGGGCAGGGGAGGCAAAAGGCTGGGCAAGGTCTCGCCCTCGTGGGCCACTCAGTAGAGGGTGTGGCCAGCTTTCCTTTTATATGGCGGTGGCCATCTTTATTTTGCCCATGGTTGTGTTGTTGGAGGGCTTATTTTTTGCGTTAGGCCGACGTTGAGGCCCGGTTTGAAGAAATGTGGAGTGACTCCTCCCCAGTTTGTGGGAGTGAGTCGTTTGTTGGGCTTTTTGTGGGGCCCGTTTATTGTTTTTGGGGATTCATGTGGGAAGGGCTTTTCATTTTTGTGTAATAAATAATTATCTTTATTCATGCAGTCTCCATGGTTGTTCTTCTTAGTGTTTGTTGGCTTCGCCGGCTGAGGGCTTGCGGAGCGGCTGCATTCATCTTCCCTCATGGCCCCTGGCCATTCCCTGACAGGGGGCTTAGAAGTACCGTGTAATAAGGTGGCGTCGTGCGGCCCTTGGCCCTGGTCGCTCCCTCCTGGGAACGTACTCCTGCTCCTCCTCCTCCTCCTCCTCATGCTCCTCCTGCTCCTCCTCCTGAGGTGCTGGTCCAACGTCAGGTGGCAGTGCCTGAGTCCTGCGGATAGCCAGGTTGTGTAGCATGCAGCAAACCACCACAAATTGGGAGACCCGGTCCGGCGAATACTGGAGAGCTCCTCCGGAGCGATCAAGGCAGCGGAACCGCTGCTTGAGGACCCCAATAGTTTGCTCGATGATGTTGCGGGTGGTTTGATGGCTCTCGTTGTAGGCCTCTTCAGCAGCGGTCCTGGGCGCGTGGAGCGGGGTCATGAGCCAGGTGCACAAAGGATAGCCTTTGTCCCCGAGTAGCCATCCTCTTGTGGGAGGCTGTGCCTGGAACATGTCATGCACAGTACTCTGCCGCAGGATAAAGGCATCGTGGCTGCTGCCTGGGAAGCTGGCATTGACTGCCATGATGCGCTGCTTGTGGTCACACACCAGCTGCACATTCAGAGAATGGTAGCCCTTCCTGTTGCGATACTGCTCGCCATGCTCCAGAGGGGCCCGCAAAGCCACATGCGTACAGTCAATGGCGCCCTGCACCAAGGGGAATTCCCCAAGTCTGGAAAATCCCAATGCGCGCTGATGCTGGCTCTCCAGGGCCATGGGGAAGGAGATGAATTGGCTTCTCCTTCTGAACAGTGCTTCGGTCACCTGGCGGATGCAGCGATGCGCGCCGTACTGGGAGATGTTTGCTATGTCCCCAGCAGCGTATTGGAAGGAGCCGGTGGCATAGAAGTTCAATGCCACCGTCACCTTCACTTCCACCGACAGAGACGTCCTGCACCTGAGCTTTGGCCGCAGATCTCGGCGAAGCAGGTGGCAGATCTCTGCAATCACCTCCTTTCGGAATCAGAGCCTTTTAACACATCGCGCGGCACTCATGTTTAGGTAGGAGCGCTGCTGGCGGTATAGCCTGACTGGGTAAGGCCTACGTGGCCGACGCCTGTAGCCCCCTCTGCCTCTAGCCAGGGCTGCCCCTCTCACAATGCGTCTACGGACATGGAGCTGCAGCTCCGCGTTGGCACCCCATGCAACCCCCATCAAATCCTGGCAAACACTCAAATTTCCAAAAGGCCACTTGCAGCGCTCTGGCCTGAGTCCAAAAATACCTGAGCTCTTGCTGCTTGAAACCAGTTAGCTATCCTCCTTGTTGTGTCTCCAGAAATGCGTTGCACAAGAGTGTTTTCTGAAAAAAGGCTGGCCTTTATACTGGAGAGCACGTCCCCTTTAATTTGCGCCCCCCAGGGCCCGCGCTGGTTGTGTTGCATTCCTTTTTCCAAACGCTCCGGCCGCCAGCCGCACAATGGGGCGGTCCGACTGAAGTTTGGAATCGGGGCGGCCAAAGGGCGTTGCACGAGGATGTGACGTCATTTTCTGCGCGCGCATCCGGCCGGGCGCTAAACTTTGCGCCGGCGCTAACGGGCAACTTAATTTGGGGCGGGGCGCAAACTGCACTGCGCACGGGCGCTACACGCATAGCGCCCGAAAATCACTTCTCTTAAGGCGCTAACTGCTGGTGCTAGCAACTGAAAATCTAGCCCTATATCTCTTTGTAAAGTCAGCTCTTTAAAAACAAATCAGATGTTGCGCAAACAAATGTAAAAATAATTGTCCTTTCACATTTTTTGCTCATCGAAGCTTTATACAAAAATATGCTGACCAGTCTGTAGCCAGCACTCTCATTAGTTCGTATAGCACACATAGAATAATAGAGTGATACAGCACAGAAGGAGGCCATTCGGCCCATCTTGTCTGTGCCGGCTCTTAGAAAGAGCTATTTAATTAGTTCCACTTTCCTGCTCTTTTTCCATAGACCTGCAATTTTTTCCTCTTCAAGTATTTATCCAATTCCCTTTTGAAAGTTACTATTGAATCTGCGTCTACCGTCCTTTCAGGCAGTGCATTCCAGATCATAACACGGCGCATAAAAATGTTTTCAATCTCAATTTCAATTTTTATTTGTCACATAACCAAATACAACAAGTGAAATCCAGTCAGTGAAATGCTTTTTTCTTAACGAGCCGAGCGCACCTCATGGCGCCTCTGGTTCTTTTGCCAATTACTTTAAATCTGTCCTCTGGTTATCAACCCTTCTGCCACTGGAAACAGTTTCTCCTTATTTACTCTATCAAAACCCTTCATGCTTTTGAACACCTCCATAATAATGCCCTCCTAAACTTCTCTGTTCTAAGAGAACAGCCTCACCCTATCAGGCAGTGCATTCCAAATCCTAACCACTTGTGTAAATAAGTTTTCCCTCACATCACCTTTGGTTCTTTTCCAATCACCTTAAACCTGTGTCCTCTCGTTATCAACCCTTCAGCCATTGGAAACAGTTTTCTTCAAACTTTGAAATTATGCCCTGTATACCCAGGTCCAGGTCATGAATATATATCGGGTTCTTATTTCCAGTATATTGTGGAATTTTACTTGGAACTTGTATATCTGGTCGTAACCCTTGCCCCTTCTGACACAGTGGCCGGAATTTTCCTGTTGTCATGCGTGCAGGGTTGGAGGCTGTAAAAATAGCAAAAATAGGTAATGCGTCGGGAACCCATCGTAATCCTTCCTCCTCACGTCTTTAACTCAGGTGTATTTGCCAGCGTGCCACGGACCTGATCGGGAGAGGCGGGCGAACTAATTAAACTCATTAAAAGATTGTTAGCAGACCCTTAACAGGGTTTTTAACTGTAGCTTCTGAATTTAACGGTGTAAGCACAGGAAGCACGTGGCTCGGGAACTTCGCCTGTGAAGGGGAGGTGGAAGTTCAGCGGCCATTGTGTGAGGGCATGAATTAACAGCTGGGAATACCAGATAAATACACACACCTCCTTACACCTCATTAGTTGCCTAAGGCAAAGGCTGTTGGTGACTCCATTTTGTGCACAGATTTAGGTTTCTAGAGTTTGCAGGTCATTTCTGCAACCTTGGAAGCCACTCTCACCACATTGCTAGTCACTATCACAACATTGAGGGATTGCTCCTCTGATCGCTACTTGACCTGCCATCTACGACACCAGCATGGGTGCCGCTTATACTGTCTCACCTTGGTCCTCAGAATCGGACCAAGGTGAGCACCACTACCAACAACACCAATCACACCAGCAGCAACATCAGCAACCACAACAGCAGCCTTCTCCTCAATGACCTGATGCTCCACAGGAGAGAGGGGGGCACCACAGGGCTGCAGGGTGCCAGAGGCAATACCCCCACTCTAGCTGGCTTCCCACAGGTGCAGGGCAGCATCGACTGCACATATGTAGCCATGAAGGCACCCCATCATCTCCAAGGAGTATTTGTGAACCGCAAAGGCTTTCAATCCCTCAATGTGCAGCTCGTCTGCAACCATAAAAGGATCATCATGCATGTGTGTGCCAGATTCCCTGGCAGCTGTCATGACTATTTTGTGCTGCACCAGTCCACCCTCCCTCAGCTCTTTGCACCTCCAAACACACTTACCAGCTGGTTGATTCGAGACAAGGGCTATCCACTGAAGACGTCGCTCATGACACCCCTGAGGACGCCAAGTACTGAGGCCGAGGAGCGTTATAATGAGAGCCACACCTCCACCAGATGTGTCACAGAACAAGCAATAGGCATGCTGAAGATGCGCTTCAGATGCCTTGACAGAGTTGGAGCAGCCCTTCAGTATGCACCAGCCAGGGTCTCCAGAATCGTGATCGTCTGCTGAGCTCTGCACAACATAGCGCAGCAGCGAGGATTGGAGCTGTAGGAGGAGCATAGTGCACAGCACACAACCTCTTCAGAGGAGAAGGAGGACGAGCAGGTGGAAGATGAGAAGGAGAAGGAGAAGGAAGCTGAGATGCCACCAGCAGTGGCGCACATTGCTGCCTGGGAAGCCCGGAACGGCCTCATCATGGCCAGATTTACTTAACTTGCTCCAATTCAGACACATGGCTGCCACTTATAGCATCATAGAATCATAGATTGGTTCCAGCATGGAAAAAGGCCATTCGGCCCATCGAGCCCGTGCTGGACCTCTGCAAGAGCACTTTAATAAGTCCCACTCCCCTGCCCTTTCCCCATAGCCCTGCAAATTTATTTCCTTGAGATACTTATCCAACTCCCTTTTGAAAGCCGTGATTGAATCTGCCCCCACCACCCTTTCAAGTAGTACATTCCAGATCTTAACCACTCGCTGCGTAAAAAAGTTTTTTCTTACGTCGTCTTTGGTTCTTTTGCCAATCACCTTAAAGCTGTGTCCTCTGGCTCTCAACCCTTCGACCCTAAGATCCCCCCGCCAACAACACCATAAAGCATCCCTACAATTAACAAGCCATTGCTCTCACCCAAAGGCGCAATGCTCAAGGTTAAATAATGTGTCACCATTCACTCCAAGTGACAAAGCCACTTCCAAGATTTGAGGCAAAAATGGACAAGACCCAAAAGTGGTACAAAGAAAAACATTTATGTGTCCAATCCAAACAGCTGAAACTTAGCATGAACATTTGTTGATACACCCATGTGCTTACCCTAGTGCATCTACTTTTATGTCATTTTTTGTTTGCAAGTGCTTCTAAGAGGTACAGCCCCTGTGGCTTCAGCAGAGGTAGTTGCAGGCTGCTCACTTCCCTGCTGCAACTGCGTAGACACATTTGGCGGACGTCCTCTGGGTTTTGGATCCTGTGATGGCCCTGCCAAAGTCTGCTCCTCCTGCGACTGTGCAGGGGCAGACTCGGCCATCGTGATCCGAGGAAGCACCTGGGGTTCTGACTGAGGGGGAGGCAACGGGGGAGAAGTGGGAGCACTTTGAGAAGAGCCCCTACTTCCATGTCCCCTCTCACCATCAACCCTCTCCTGGACCACCCACACTTCCCTGCTAGCAAGGAGCTGGCGAGCACCTTGCTGCACAGCAGTGGGGCGATGAAGGCCCAATTCAACATTTACATCCCTCCTTGAGAGGAGCTGTATGAGCGCCTACCATCTGTTGTCCACAGTTAGCATGTGCTCATGTGAGTGGCGCATTTGCTGCTCTATGCAGATGGCCATCCTTTCCATGGAAGAGCACAACATCGCCATCCCCTGTGACATGGTGGTGCTCATGTTGGGGATGGACACTTTCATTCTCTGAACATTTGCAGACAATGCAGCTGCAAAAGATGCCAGAGCCTCATGTCACTGCCCCTCCAAGATCACCCTCTTTCTCGATGGCCCCCGAGGCTCAGCATCTGCATGCAGCTCAGTGGAGCTGGGAGCGTCCTCTGTCCTCCGGCAAGGAGTCTCCACTGCTGTCCCTGTCTCCACCATCTGCTCTTGCTCACTGGTGAATTGTGAGACACCATGTGACAATTCTGCTCTATGGCGCAAAGGACCCACCGAGGTGTATCTGCACTGGTGCTGGCTGCGCTTGGGTCTGCTGACGCTGCACCCTCAGAGCCTGGAGGTTCCTCTGAGGAGTCATCTTCTTCCTCTGTCTGGACAGTGGGGGGGGGGGAGCAGTTGATGGACCTGTGGGAGAGTAAAGAGATGAATTAGAAGTGTTATAATAAGAATGGATAACGTTACCATTATGCACGTGATGACATTTCACTGGCTGCTGACATGAGTCACCATATGGGTGACTGTTGTATGCCATGTGGCTTTATGAGATGTGATTCTGTCACTAGGTTGCTGGGTCGTGTCCCTCTCTCCGTCTCCCACCACCAGCGTCTCTCGAGCTCTGGACATTTCCAGAGCCGCCTCCACTGCTGCTGTGAGATGTGCAACCACTGGAGGGCCAACTCCGGTTCTCTCCCTCTCTCTGTTGTTGTGGGCTCTCTTCTCCTGCAAGAAGGGAAAAAGAGAAGTTTGAGTGAGTGTGATGGAATGGTGTAAGAAATGGATAGGTTACATCTGTAGAGGGTGACTGTGCGGGAGTGGACTGCCAATGCCAAATGGCCTCCTTCTGTGGTGTTACTTGCTATGATTGCATTACAAAAAGGGTGAGTGTGAGGGGTGGTTTGTCAGATGGGGGTGTGAGTATGTACATAGAGAGAGAGTGATGGGTGGACCTGCAAGGTATGTTGGTGTACGGAATGATGTGCAGGAGTAGGCTTGGGAAGGCAGAGTGATGGGGATGTGTTGACAGGAACTTCAGGATGAGGGTGAGTGTGGCATTGCACTCACCTTTCCTGACCTCATGAGATCATTGAAGTGCTTCCTGCACTATATCCAGGTCCTCCTGACCACATCCCTGCTGCTGACCTCCTCAGCAATATCCAGCCAGGCTCTTTTTGTTGCTTGTGGAGGTCTCCTTTGCCTGTCAGCAGGGAAGAGAACCTCTGACAGCCTCCACAAGAGTATGCAAGGAAGAATCTGAGAACCGGGTGCAGCCCTCTGCCTTTGGCTATCTATGTTTCAAAGTTTTATTTCTCCTGTGACCTTTCTTTCACACCTTACACCTTCCACCCTCCCCTGGAAACCTTCAAGTGAGTTCAGTGCAAGGCTGCTTCAAATATGGCCACTGGAAACGAGTCATCGATGACGTCATCAGACCCATACCATTTATAGGGCCGGGAAATGCGCATGACTCTTTCAATTGGGGCCATTAAGTGAAAGTCGCTCTGAGCAGTGCACTGCTCAGAACATTGCATTTCGGACTCACTAAGCTGCTCGCACACACCAAACCCGACACAAAGGTGAAAATTCTGGCCAGCATGTTTAGCCAGCTCCTCAGGTAGCAGCAGGCACAGGGTGGGCTGGATCTCCCATTTCGGCCATGGCTCAGTGGTTGCACTCTTGCCTCTGAGTCAATAAGTTGTGGGTTCAAGTCCCAGTCCAGAGACTTGAGCACAAAAATCTAGGCTGACACTTCAGTGCAGTACTGAGGGAGTGCTACACTATCAGAGGTGCCATCTTTTGGATGAGAAGTTAAACCAAGAGGATGCTTTCCCCCTCAGGTGGATATAAAAGATCCCATGCCACTATCTTGAATAAAAGCAAGGAGTTCTCCTAGCCAATATTTAACGAACATCACTAAAGCAGATTGTCCGGTCATTATCACATTGCTGTTTGTGGGACCTTGCTGTGCGCAAATTGGCTGCTGCGTTTCCTACATTACACTTCAAAAGTTATTCATTGGCTGTAAGGTGCTTTGGGACATCCTGAGGTTATGAAAGGTGCTATATAAATACAATCTTTCTTTTCTTTCTTTTTCCTTGGTGCTGATGATCGAACGCTTGTAATGGGCCAGGCGGGAAGCTTGATCCCCGATGTGCTCCACAATATCATTCACAAAGGTGTCCGTGACGCTCATGGCCTTTGAGGAGAAGTGGAGGAAGCATTTTACTGTGCTTTTATACTATTACTTTTGTATTGATGCAAAGCACACTAAAGTGGCAGTATAACACAGGAGTGAAGTCAGGTGCTTGATCCTTCAGTGCACTAAAAAAAAAACTAATCCGCCCAGGAGCTCAACGGGAAGTGCAGCTGATGAGTAACTCAGGTCAGCGGGCTGCTCAGCACATTATACAAAGTGCAGACTGAGATCCAATCCTAATCTTGAACTGTTCTGTTATGCCCATTGAAAAAATGGATAATTGAACACATGTTTCCATCACGGCAATAATCACGAATTGTTCTTATTTTACATTGAAACCAATCCATTTTTTGAAACTGCATAAACTACATGTTTGCTACGAGGCAAACTGTGGCCTAAGAAGCATTCGCAGAAGCATAAGGTATGCACCGTGGGAATTCTGTACTGGGAATATGTTCCAAGGTTCTTGAATGGAAATAGCAGTAAGCTGACCAAAGTTCTTCACCATTACAAAGACAGGGGCCCTGAAATTCCATAGGCTGCCACTTATTTCCTGTCACAAGTCTGACGGGCGAGCAGTGGAAACCTGAAGGAAACGGCATGAACAGCTGGAAACGCCTGCTTACACCATTTCATTGCGGGGGGCTATCTGTCTCCCATGGAGGTCCGATGATAGTCCTCCAGATATTACCTGCCAAAATATTGTTTTCTAGTCCTGGTTATATTTTATGATAATCAGACAAAAGTAAATATGAATCAAACAGCAAACCTAATTACAGAAGAACAGAATCCACAGTATACCCTCATCCCATTTTTATATAATTTTGCCACTATATATGAATATTTATTTACATTTATATTTCTCACAGTTTAAAACATGCTAACACTTTTATTCCTATTTTATTCCAATCATTCAAATCAAAGAGTTTAGATAATGTGGTTTACATTTCTAGAGGTTGAAATGATGCTGTTCAATATTACTAACAAACGTGTCTCTATAAGATTCCTCTCTCTGCTATTTTAATCTACAACAACAACAATAACATCAACTTGCATTTATATAGCGCCTTTAACAAGCGTGTTATCGAACACAATTTGACACCGAGCCACAGAAGGAGATATCAGGACAGATGACCAAAAGCTTCGTTAAAGAGGTAGGTTTTAAGGAGTGTCTTAAAAGAGGAGAGACAGAGAGAGTGTAGGGGGTGGCGTGTGGTGGTGTTGTTTGGCGCGTGCGTACGCCCAGTCAGTTATGCCCCTGACTGTTTTGTGAGCAGTTCGAATCGCTCCCACGCCCCTGGGTTCTAGACACCGGACTTAGGTACAAGGCGGCGGTACAGAGAAGACTCGAGTAGACAGGTGGTTGGATGTGAACAAAAACCAAGATTTTATTGAAGAGGAAAAACTTGATACAATCTTATGGGAAAAATTACTAGTGTACACTTCTACAGGCAAAATTACAAATGCAAAAGAATACTTATATACTTATACAGGGAATGGGGAACACACGGCACATCGAGGGAAAACAACTATCTTAACAATCCCCTTATCCTTATCCCACCCCCTATACCTAACTAGATTAAGTTATGAGGGGTCAGAACTTCATGCTCACCAATCAAAAGGTTTGTTAGACTCAAAACAGCGATTGGGTTCGCTCTTGGTGCTCTCTGGAGCCTGTCGTCGTCACGTGGCCTCCAGGCGCTGCAAGGGCGTTGACCAGGTTTGAGTACCCCAAAATTAAAGTCTCTGTTTGGGTACTTTACCTTGCAGGGATGATTCTTCGCCGCCAGCCGCCAGATTGAGTTGGTGTGCAGATATTCGAAGGTCGGCTGAGGCTGAAGGCCCGATAATTCGAAGCCTCCCCTCAGTTCGTCTCCTCAGTTGGTCTTCTTCAGCCGGTCTTCCTCAGGTGGCCTTCCCTCCGGTGGTCTTCCCTCCTCCCCTTGTCGCGTCCCGCCTCGCCTGCCCTGAATTGTCCGTGTCCGCCCGACCCAGTGCCGGGGCTAATTCCAGATGGAGTGGGAAAAGGGCTCGGGCAAAGGCCAGGGGGTAAGTGCGGGACGGGGAAAGAGCGAGAGCCACGAGGGCGAGGGGCCGAAGAGCGGCAGCACCAGCACACCAACCAACAAGAACACCGAACACGAACACACCCGACCCGACTCCTTGCTACCCGAGGGGGCCTTCAATTATACCTTCGTCGAAAACCCTTATCTGTGCGCCAAATCAGGTTAGTTCTTTGTTTTAATCTTGGTGGGCTATTTTAAATAATGGTAGCAATCCATACTAACTGGTTTTAGATGGCCGGTAATCGCATCTGCCGGCCTGATAATTGACTTGTATTGTCCTGAAAGTTCCTTGATGGGCCTGTCCGGTTTCGATGGCTCTGTTAATCTGTTTCCGATAATATATGTAGACTGCTTGATGGCCTTAAATATAGGCCTAAACTGAATTTAGATTTGCCTCCAATTCGGTCTAATGCATAATTCAGAGTCCTGTCTGGTTCCAAAATACAAGGGCCGAGAAATTCAGTGGCCTGCGCCACCAGTTTGCGCCCAAAGAGGGCTTTTGCGCCAGTCTGCAAACTTCAGGCGAAATTCAGCGGTGCGCTAATGGCGACGTTAGGCTATAGCGCTGCGCCGCCACCGATGACGTCATTGGTGTGCGCAGCGCCCCGTTTCCGCGAAGAACGCCATATTAAGTCGCGCCCGCCTCTTCAGCGCCGGCCGCAAACAGCGACCGGTACACAGGGCCTACCTGTGGCGGTAGTGGCGGTAATTAAAGTGGAGGTGCGGCCGGCCGCTTTTTCGGCGGCCGCCTGCCCGCACCTCCTTCCCCGGCCTCCTCCACCCCCCCCCCGCGGCATTGCCGGCTGGTTTCCGGGAGCCCGGCACTTCTCCGTTCTGCTGGGCTCTTTTGCCGGCACTCGCGATCGGGGCTCCGGCTGCTGCAGGCACCTCCCCCTTAAGAGAGGGAGGAAGGCCTGCAGTACCGCAGCCTGCCGCTCCGCTGCGGAAGGCGCTGCGGCCACTAGCGCGCCGATAATCAGTTTCAGCGCCCAAGCGGGGCGCCGAAACCCCTGTTTAGCGGCCGCCTTCCACTTGGTGCGCTGACACTGAATATCCCGCTTGCGCAAGTGGATCCGCGCGCAGCGGTAATTCTGGCGCCCAGGCGAGCTGGGCGCCCCAAAATGAATTTCTAGGCCAAAGTCTCTCTTCACAGAAGCCTGCAGCTTGGTTTCGATTTCTCCAAACTGTCTGCGTTGCAGAGTCCATTTTAAAATCTCACAGGCTTGCTGCCACGAGGCTTGGACGCCATCTTGGGTACCCTTTTTGGTTTAAAATGTCCACACAGGGTCCCATTTATTAATAACAGCCTTCGGGGAAATGCAGAAATTTTGCAAATCTTACAAGAGAGGCGGAAAGGCTTAGCAAGGGAATTGCAGAGTTTAGGGCCTAGGCAGCTGAAGGCACGGCCGCCAATGGTGGAGCGATTAAAATCGGGTTTGCGCAAGAGGCCAGAATTGGAGGAGCGCAGATATCTCGGAGGCTTGTAGGGCTGGAGGCGGTTACTGAGATAGGGAGGGATGAGGCCATGGAGGGATTTGAAAATAAGGATGAGAAATTTGAAATTTAGGTGTTGCGTTAAACCATGTCAAACCTAAATATTAATCTGTGTGTTAACACTTTCACTAAAATAACAAAGAAAGGAATTTTATCCAATCGCATTAAAATTTTTGATACTAATATTACACAGTACAATTTAAAATTCTACAGGAAACTCTTTTTTATCCGGCACCGACGGGACCGGTGTGGTGCCGGTTTATCAAAAAGTCCGGATTACAGAGAGGTATAGTAAAAGGTACGAGAGCTCCATACACAGCAACAAATCCAGGCTTCCCTGTCGCTTAGCAACAGGTGCAAGAACCCCGGCCACAGACCAAGCATCCTTGTTGCTTAGCAGCAAGTGCAGGAACCCCAGTTACACAGCCACAGATCCAGGAACGGCCACTAATATGAAGTAAAACTTACCTGAACCTACTGCTGAATTTTGCCGTTTAACAGAGATTTCCGGTTATTTAGGTGCCGGTAAATCGAGAGTTTCCTGTATAAAGATAGAACTTTCATTAATACAGTGCCTTTCATGACCTTAGGACATCGCAAAGTTCCTCACAGCCAATGAAGCAATTTGAAGTGTAGTCACTGTTGTAATGTAGGAAGCACAGCAAGGTTCCATAAACATCAATGAAATAAATGATGAGATCATCTGGTTTTTTTAGGCATTGGTTGAGGGATAAATACTGACCAAGACACCAAGAGAACTCCCCTGCTCTTTTTAAACTTCGGTGTTGTCTGCAGATTTAGAAATTGTGTTTTTGATTCCAAAGTCTAAACCATTAATATAAATTGTGAACAACAGATACAAGGGTGTTAAGTGTTATGGAACCAATGTGGGTAGATGGAGTTAAGATACAGATCAGCCAGATTCTAATTGAATGGTGAAACAGGCTCGGGAGCTGAATGGCCGACTCCCATTCCTATGTTCCTAGCTTTTTTGATTACTTTTTGTACCTGTGCACTAGCTTGTTAAAAGGAGTCAATGGGGTAGATAGAGGGAAATTATTTCCTCTGGTGGGGAGTCCAGACCTAGGCGCATAACCTTAAAATTAGAGCTAGGCTATTCAGGAGTAAATTCAGGAACCACTTCTTCACACAAAGGATAGTGGAAATCTGGAACTATATGACAGTTGTAGATTTCACTGTAAATATTAATGTATTTGAAAAGTTTATGGCCTAGAAATCGGTTTGTGCCCAAATTGCACGCTGCACGCGCCTAATGAGCCCAGCGACAGGACTGCGGCATATTGGTCCTGCTCCGCCCGGCTCCACAATAAGGTCAGTAAAAAACATTGGCCTAGAAATTCAGTAAGGCGCTGCCAGCTTTGTGGCCAGTTACCGCCCAAAGAGGGCTTCTGCGCCAATAGAGGAGTTTGCGCTGATATTGAGCTCGGCGGTAATGGCGGCGGTAGCCGGTAGCGCTGCGCCGGCACCGATGACGTCATCGGTGTGCGCAGTGCCCCGTTTCCACCCCGACGCTGGCCCGACGCCCATATTCAGTTGCCGCCACCTCCTCCGTGGCGGCCGCTACTAACATCCGGAGACCAGGGCCTTACTGCAGCCTTAGTGGGGCGCATAAAGGTGGAGGTGCGGCCGGCCGCTTTTTCGGCGGCCGCATGCCCGCACCTCCTACCCCGGCCTCCTCCACCACCCCCCCCCGCGGCATTGCCGGCTGCTTTCCGCGAGCCCGGCACTTCTCCGTGGTGCCGGGCTCATTTGCCAGCACAATCCAGCGGCGATCTCCCCGTTGCAGGCACCTCCACCTTAAGAGAAGGAGGAGGCCTGCAGTACCGCAGCCTGCCGCACCGCATCGGGTGTCGCAGCGGCACCTAGAGCGCTGAAATTCAGTTTCAGCGCCCCAAGCGGGGGCGGGCACACCCTGGAATAGCGCCCGGTTCCGACTTGGGGCGCAGAAACTGAATATCTGACGGTCGCAACTGGCTCCGCGCTCAGCGCTAACTTTTGGGCGCTAGCCAGCTGGCGGGGCCATAGTGAATTTCTAGGCCATTGAACTTACCTTTCGGGTGGCAGCCTCCAGCATCCCTTTAAGGACTATTGATTTGGCTGTTGAGTGCCTGAAGAAACTGACCGCAGCATGCACATATGCTGCGGTCACTCGCAAACCAATTTCTTGAAGGAGCCTGGAACAGGCATTAGGCCCCTGATTTTCCTAAGGCAACGGGCCTAATGTCAGCTTCAGGCACGCGCCCTGGACGCCTACTGAGCAGTCCTAACCAATGTGGTGTGTGTTGCACTTCAGGCGCAGAATGAGTGCGTGCACTCGGACCGTCATATTGGCCCCTTAAGCGCCCATTTTGCGCCTGTAAAACGGGTGCAACGTGATTGAATTTCTAGGCCTATACTTCAGCATTACTTATCTTGTTCTCATTTGCATGGGTTGAATTTTTTATTAATATATGACAATCTTCTCAGATTCACAATAATTGTTTCTGATCAAACTACTGCAATGTACTGCTTTAAAATATAGTAGAATTCTACTCATGTGAAAGCTGTTATAAGGAATTAAAATAGGTTCAGTTCAGCCATTAAAAATATGTTATTTGGTTCATTTGGGTTCAGTTTGGCTGATTAAAAATTAACTTTTTCTTTATATTTATCTTTTTTGAAGGACACAAGAAGACAGATAACAATAAATGGAACGATTCGTGAAAAAAAAGAAAGACTTGCATTTATACACCTGAATTAACTCCTGTGTTATACTGCCACTTTAGTGTGCTTTGCATCAATACAAAAGTAATAGTATAAAAGCACAGTGAAATGCTTCCTCGACATCTCCTCAAAGGCCATAAGCATCATGAACACCTTTGTGAACGATACTGTGGAGAGCATCGCGGATCAAGCTTTCCGCCCGGCCCATTACAACAAGCACTTGGTCATCAGCTCCAAGGAAAAGGAAATGGAAGATTGTATTTATATAGCACCTTTCATAACCTCAGGACATCCCAATGTGCTTTACAGCCAATGAAGTACTTTTTGATGTGTAGTTACTGTTGTAATGTAGGAAACGCAGCAGCCAATTTGCACACAGCAAGTTCCCACATAATCTGTTTTTGTTATGTTGATTGAGGGATAAATATTGGCTAGGACACCAGGGATAACTCCCCTGCTTTTCTTCAAAATAGTGCCATAGGACCTTTTACGTCCACCTGAGAGCAGATGGGGCCTCGGTTTTATATCTCATCCAAAAGACGGCACCTCCAACAGTACAGCACTCCACTGGAGTGTCAGCCTAGATATTTGTGCTCAAGTCCCTGAAGCGGGACTTGGAACCCACAACCTTCTGACTCAGAGGTGAGAGTGCTGCCCACTGAGCTACAGCTGACATACATTAAATACTTATAACGTTTGATTCTAAGTAATAAAGTTGACCAGAAGTAAAGAAGTTCACATTTGTTAAAGCTAAAGATTCCTTCTCCAATAAATTGAAATGTAAAATGTGATTTGGTTTTTTTGAGGAATGTACATGAAGGCTCATGCAGGACACCATCGGGATTGAAAAGTTGTGACTAGCTGAAGATAATTTATTTCTTTAGCTTATTTTAGCATGTGCAGGCTAACCATTAAGACAAAGTAAAGGAAGAGCCTGCATCTATACAGCACCAGTCACATTCTCACGACAGTTGTAAGTGCTTCACAAGCAAGGAACCACTTCTGAAGGGCAAGCATTGAAGTGATACAGGCAACACAGCAGCCAACACTGCACAGCAAGTGCGCACTTTAAAAGCTTTGAGACTGTAAGAAGGAAAGACAGAAGGAGAAAAGGCACTTTCATGGTATTGAGGCCCTAGGAATGAATGATTTAGAATATATACTCTAAGTCTTGAGGGGTAATTCGGCAATCTAAGTGGAAAACATCGCTCATAGGGAGAGCATCGGGAAATCATTTTCATTCAATTAATTTAATTAAGAGAAAATGGTGGGCTAGATGCCCATGAATTCCCTCGATTCTGTCCCTGCAAGTATTGCCCCCCTGCGCCTGCTGTGAGAATGGATCCCGGAATCATCCATTTGATGTCAATACACTGAAGCTACAGTGCTAAAGTTAAATAAATACTTGAGCAGAAAATTGTCCTTTGCCCTCATATTTGAGCAGTATCTGCCCACATTATAAAGAGTATCTTATTAAAATATCATTAAGAATTGGTGCAATAGTTTAAATTGTACACTGTCAGTGTTTTGCTCTTCCTCACTATTTTTATATATTTAAACAGGGTTTGGGATTTAAATGTTGAATGGGGAGATGTAAATAATGTTCTCATGTCTAACAAATTTACAAATCAGCGCCAAAATGGTAAAAATATGATATCCTCATATAAATCAATAGGAATCTTTTCTCTGTTCCATTTGACCTGCTAAACAGGAATAAATGTTAGCATTTTAAAAACCTTTCTGAGCCAGCTTGAGTAATTTCTGGTCATTGTTGGTCTGGCCTGATCAAACCATCCAAATTCAGTTTAACACATATTTATAGTGTGAATTTATGATTATCCTGACTGAATAAGGCTATTTGCATCCAGGGACCGTAACAAATTGTTCCTACATCAGGGATTCTAGAGGAAGTTATAAATTGGATAATGAATTGGTTGGATAATATGAAACAGACAATAGTTATCAATGGTTATAATTACAACTGGTGTGTCACGACCAGAGGTCATGCTTGGAACCAGGGTTAATAACTTTGATACGACGATCACAACAGAATAACCCTGTGTGTGGACGGTGCCAAACTAAGTGGGAAGCATTGTTCTGAGGGGAAAGATATAAGAGTTAAAGTCACACTTAGCCATATTAGTAAAGTTCCTCTATGTGCTATTTAAAATAAGCAGGTTAAGAGTGGACAAAATAATCTCAGATGAACATGTTAATGTGTTCGTAACTGATATCACGCAGCATGATTTCAACCCCACACACTGGACTCCATTTTCTTCATTCCCATTATCTGAGTTTCGGTTATCCACCAGAATTTTTACAGGGGCAGGAAGACTAGTTATATTTATCAGGGGTATGGTAGCATAGTGGTAATGTTACTGGACTAATAATCCAGAGGCTCTGGGCTAATAATCTGGTAGATATGAGTTCAAATCCCACCACAGCAGTTGGGAAATTTAAATTCAGTTAATTAAATAAATCTGGAATAAAAAGCTAGTGACCATGAAACTACCGGATTGTTGTAAAAACCCATCTGGTTCACTAATGTCCTTCAGGAAGGAAATCTGCTGTCCTTACCCGGTCTGGCCTTTATGTGACTCCAGACCGGTTGACTCTTAACTGCCCCTTTGAAATGGAGGCTTGCCACCACCCTCTTAAGAGATGGGCAATAAATGCTGGCCTTGCCAGTGACGCCCACATCCTGTGAATGAATTTAAAAAAAAATTCCAGCCTTCTGGACCAGTCGAGACATCAGCTGCAGTCAGGGTTTTGTTCCAGGAGATTCTTATGATCAGTGGGTGCCAAAGCTGGCAGCGTTTAAGTGGCGGGTAATATTATAATTACGACTGTTTAAAGCACAGATCTGCTATGAAGGATGGATGTTAGAGCTAGAGAGAAGCCAACAGTTCTGCTCAGCTGTTACCTTGCTGTAATAATCTGAGAAAGAAAGAAACTCCCACCAATTCTGATTATCCATTAGGGACGTCCCCTGGAAGGAGATTTCTTATCAGGTAATTAGGATTCTACTGTGGTTTAAAGTCGTTTACAAACTTCTTTATATGGGGTTCCCTTGCCAATATTAACAAACACCTAGGGATCTCACATAGTTATTGGCACATTCCTGGGGAACCTTTGTTCTAATATCCAAAAGACAGCTACCTGAAGATAAATAATGCAAGAAATATTTTTTTTCTTTATTAGGATATGCAGTAAAAGACATGGGGACTGGTTTTCCTCAGGTCAACATGTGGGCAATGCCTCTTCTCTGGGCATATAGGTCAGGAAAAGGAGACAGAGACTAATAGTCCTGGGATCCACACCCTCCCCCCATCTATTATGTAGCCTTAAAATGTCTGGGGCTTCCTCCAAGAGGCAGAGCAGAGGCCTGCACCTGCAACAGACGTGGGCCGATAACTAGCATAGAAAGGAGATAGGAGGGGATATTCTTGGTCCTCGCACCTCACTTTCCTCTCATTACTCTGGAAGGGTTCTCAAACACAGGGGTACCCTAAGAAGCTGACATTGAGCATTAGGCTTGGACCCCTTCAGATTGGAAACCCACACACTGCCACTATAGGGCTAATTTTTAAAGTTCTCATTGTTGGTGAGGCTCACTATCAGCAGAACAAACTTGGAAAAGCAGCTCTTGATTCCAGGCTACATGGACCACACTTCCATAGAAACCCAGGCTGGGAAATTCCTCAGCTGCTCCTGCTCTGAGGAATTCCCCAGCAATCATTTTAAAAAATCACAAGCAGTTGCTAACACCTTTATTTTCACCCTCCTCTTTCTGTTGTTCTCCACGTGCCACTCCCAAGCTGGGATGGGGGTGGATAACCAATTCTCAGCTCTCTAACAAAGTTGTTCTTGATTTGAATGGTCAAAGGTAGAGTCGCACAAGTACGTCAGTCCTGTTCAAGTGATTTCACCAACAATATTCATTTATAAAGCTGAAACATTACTGTTGATGAAATAAACTAGAACAAAAAAGAAAACTTATATTTATAAAGCATTTTTCATCACCTCAATATATCCTAAAGTACTTCACGGCCAATGAATTACATTCCTTGATGGTTAGGAACTGGTACAAATTTCCCCAGAATGATATTGTGTTAATAGCACAGTTTTCCACGATCAACTATTTCATAATTAGTCACAGCTCCTGGTGCAAATTTGGATGAGTGCAGGGAGCGTGCAAGTGGTGAGAGTGAAAAATTGCATGTCAGTGAAATTTAAAAGGATGTGGACAGTTAAAGGGAAGTGGCAGATTAGGACAAAAATTTGTAGAGCCTTTGGAGAAATTTAGTAGCATCCCAGCCCATTAGGTTGAAAGAGAGCATTGCAGCATGTTTGAAAGAGGATGGCGGTAGGTTTGAGGCTACAGCTGACTGATGGCTGTGCCAGCCCAGTTGTGTACATTATAGCAGAAGGCGTCCTTGCAACAGATAGCACAGCCTTGTATCTGGATCTCTGCTGATCCAGATACCGTGAAGACAATTCTCCACAGTTATTTCCAGGTAGGTGTGACCATACCTGGTGGCATCCTAACAGGATTGGCCAACCAGGCAATGCTGGCTGTTGATCACCCTCACATGCTGTCCTTCATGAAATACCAGTAAATGAAAAACAAAAATGGTCTAAAATATCAAGTTAAACTGCTAATTGGTCCTTACCCAACGTTTCCAAAACCTTCTGTTTAAATTCCTATGTAATCAAATAGGATTCCTATTGGTTTTTGTGAGAAAAATACCATATTGTGGTGGGGACCACATAGGGACAGTAACACAATTCACTATTCCTACATTGGTGACCCCGTTTCTCTTTTGGACGTTTCCAAAGACTTTATCCGAGATGGCGACGAACGCCGTTTCTCTCAAATTACCAGAGTTTTGGGAACGACAGGCTGCCGCTTGGTTCGCCCAGGCCGAGGCTCAGTTTGCACTCCGGGACATCACCGCGGACGACACGAAGTATTATTACATCGTCTTTGCTCTCAGCAGCTCCACTGCGCCAGAGTCGTGAGCCTGCTCGAGGACCCCCCGGAGCACCACAAATTTGCGACGCTGAGAACTCACCTCCTACAGACTTTTGGACTAACTGAACCCGAGCGTGCACGCCAGCTTCTCTCTCTACCCGGGCTTGGCGACTCCAAGCCCTCAGAACTGATGGACCACATGTTAACCCTCCTGGGCAAGCACAAGCTGTGCTTCCTCTTCAGAGAACTGTTCCTACAACAGCTGCCAGGGCAGGTACGGTCGGCTTTAGCCAACTCTCATATTAGTGATTTCCGCGCCCTGGCCAAGGAGGCTGACAAATTTTTCTCCGCCGGGCAACAGTACTGCGCGGCCATGCGGGGCCCTGCCCCCACCGCCACAGCCCAACGGCGGCAGCCCCCAAGCATGTGCTTCTACCACGCACAGTTCGGCCCCAAAGCCAGGAAGCGCCGGCCCCCGTGTAGCTTTACTGCATCAAGAAACACGAAGGCCCACTCATTAGCTACCATGGCTGTCGGCCGTTCAGGTAGTCTGTTATTCATTACAGACACTGACTCTGGACGTCGTTTCCTCTGCGACACGGGTGCCCAGGTGAGCGTCCTGCCCGTGTCAACCGTAGACATACAGGGGGGAACCACGGCCCCGCCCTCGAAGCCGCCAACGGCAGTTCCATCCGTACTTTCGGGAAATGGAACGTGGCGCTGTGTTTTGGCGGGCAGCGTTTCACTTGGGACTTTGTTACAGCGAAAGTGTCCACCCCCCTTCTCGGTGCTGACTTCTGTAGTGTATGTACCTTTAAGGGGAGAACTACTTTTTACAGCTCCTGTATACTGTAGTACCGGCAGTGACCACACCTGTATATAAACCCTGAGTAGGGATCTGTACAGTTAGTTTTAGAGTAACCCTCATCCAGTAAACACCTGTTGATCATTCCCTGCAGTCTCTTGTCTCATTATTGAAGGAAATACAACATCAAGATACACGGATCTAACAGTGGCGATGAGGTGATTCAAACCTACCTGTAACTCTGCATCACCTCCCAGGGATTCGCTCCTGGAGAACAGTGAAAGAAGAAGGCCGAGTCCAGAAGCACGGGCGTCGACCATCCAGTGGAGATTTGAGCATTGCAGGGGAGGCTGTTGAGAGCTGGGCTTGGTTCTCCAGTCACGGTGGTCCAGCTAAACGGGCTGGCAGCAGGTACGGCGCAGACCCTTCCCGGACAGCGGCGGCTAGAGCCGACTGACGGCACAGAAAAAGCCGAGCAGCGTCAACGGGAGAAGAGAGAGGGTACAGCGCACAGGGCACAGCCGGTGTTCAGGACCGAGCGGTGTCGACGGGAGAAGAGAGAGGGTAGAGCGCACAGAGCGCAGCCGGTGTTCAAGGGCCGAGCAGCGGCAAAGAGAGAGAGGCGCGCAGGAAAACGCGCAGAGCGCAGCCGGTGTTCAAGGGCCAAGCCGCAGTGGAGCAGAAGGGAGAGTGCGGGAGACGCCATTAAGAAGGGAGTGCGTGGGAGACGCCATTTTGAGCTGCAGCGGAGAAGAAGGGAGAGCGCGGGAGATGCCATTTTGAGCCGCAGTGGAGAAGAAGGGAGAGCGTGGGAGACGCCATTTTGAGCCAGTCTAACCACACCCAAAAATGCCGAAGAGTGGCAGTATCACAGCGTTCGACAATGAAGTCAAAGATTGGACGACATATGTCGAACGCATTGAAGTATACTGCAAGGCGAATGAAGTGCCAGGTGACAAGAAAGTGCTGGTATTGTTGAATTCAATGGGTGCAAAAACGTATGGCTTACTGCGAAACCTAGTAACCCCAGAGAAACCAGCAGAAATGAATTTTGAAAACATAGTGTCAATCCTACGGGACCACTTAAAGCCCACACCGCTGCTGATAGCAGAAAGATTTAAGTTTCACAAAAGGAACCAGCATAAAGATGAAAGTAATGCTGAGTATTTAACGGAACTGTGCAAGCTATCGAAACACTGCCAGTTTGGAACGGGACTAGCAGATACTTTAAGGGACAAGTTCGTGTGTGGGCTTCAAAGTGAAGGAACCCAGAAACGGCTTCTATCAGAAAAGGATCTTACGCTGGACAAGGCTTTCAGCATGGCAGTATCACACGAAGCAGCCGCACGGGGCGCGGCTGAGATACAACGGAGACCGCAAGAATATGGCACAAATGAAATGGCATACGGAACAGTGAAGTGCTATCGCTGTGGCAGAACAACACACGACCATAAGGATTGCTGGTTCAAGGACCAAGTGTGCAGACAGTGTATAAAAGTAGGACATATAGCAAGAGTCTGCAGGTTGGAAAAGAAAACCAGCAGCAAGAAATCTCCACAGGAGAAGTACAAGAAGGTACATAAGGTGACGGAGAGTAATTCAGACGAACAGAAAAGGGATACAGACTCCGGAGGCAAGGAGCTGGGTTGTCTGAAACTACATAATGTGATCAAAACGGAGGATCACCAAACTATCTGGGTCACACTCAAGATAGCCGGAGTCCAAGTGAAAATGGAATTGGACACAGGATCAGCCCTAACAGTCATAAACCGAAGGAACTACAAGCGGCTATTCTCACATATACCCTTGAGAGATACAGAGATCGTCTTGAAGACGTACACGGGGCAAAAAGTCTACCCCAAAGGAAAAATAAGGGTGAACGTTATATATAATGGCAAGGAAACACCAAAAATGGACCTATATGTATTGCCAGAGGGAGGACCACCACTACTAGGACGTGAATGGATCCGGAAGATACAGCTAGATTGGCATTCCATACAAGCACTGACTGTAGATGCCAAAAAGGATGATGACGTCACACCTGGACTACTGTCAAAAATGCTAACTGACACACAAGAAGTGTTCCAGGAGGAACTCGGAACACTAAAAGGCATAACAGCGATGATCAAAATAAAGGAAAATGTAAGCCCAAAGTTTTTTAAGGCCAGACCGGTGCCTTATGCGATCCGCCCAGCCGTCAAAGCAGAGCTGGAAGGTTTGGAACGTTCAGGAGTACTGTCCAAGTGGACTGGAGCGAGTGGGCCATACCCATCGTTCCTGTAATGAAGAGGTCATTGAGTAATACACCTGGGGAACCAAAGAAGGTTCGCATCTGTGGGGACTTCAAGGTGACAGTGAACCCAGTCCTTCACACGGTACAATATCCGCTTCCGCGGATTGAAGATATTTTCGCCTCGCTATCTGGAGGGAAACGCTTCACTAAGATTGATCTGGCCCAGGCGTACCTGCAAATGGAGGTAGAAGAAGCCTCGAAACAGTACCTCACGATCAACACTCATAAAGGTCTCTACCAATACAACCGGCTGGTGTTCGGGGTAGCATCAGCTCCTGCTGTTTGGCAAAGGGCAATGGATCAAGTCCTGCAAGGGATTCCAGGGACTCAGTGTTATTTGGACGACATCCTGGTCACGGGTGAAAATGACAGTGATCACCTCGCCAACCTGGAGCAGGTGCTCACTAGATTGAAGGAATATGGGCTCCGAGCTAATCGCCACAAATGCGAGTTTTTCCAGAAGCAGATCTCGTATTGTGGCCATGTTATTGATGAAGAGGGGTTACATAAGTCCCCTGAAAAGATTGAGGCAGTCGTCAAGGCTCCAGCACCGGAAAATGTGTCACAACTGAGGTCGTTCCTCGGGCTGGTGAACTACTACCATAAGTTCCTGCCAAATTTGTCTACCATACTACACCCACTGAACACCCTACTGCAAATGGGGGTACCATGGAAGTGGAATGACGAATGTAAATGAGCTTTCCAGAAGAGCAAAGAATTGATCACATCAAAAGAGGTGTTGGCTCATTTCAACCCAGCACTACCAATTCGGTTGGCGTGTAATGCATCACCCTATGGCATTGGAGCGGTGCTGTCGCACAAATTCTCGGACGGCTCAGAGAGGCCAATAGCCTTTGCATCACGATCACTAAACTCAGCCGAGCGTAACTACGCCCAGATTGACAGGGAGGCCCTCAGCCTAGTGTGGGGAGTGAAAAAGTTCAACCATTATCTGCACGGGCAGAAGTTCACCTTGCTGACTGACCACCAACCACTTGTCTCCAGCTTTAATCCAAGGAAGGGCGTTCCGGTGATGACTGCGCAACGGCTACAAAGATGGTCCCTTTTTCTACGGGCGAACCAATATGAAATTGAGTATAAGGGTGCAAAACAGCATGGAAATGCTGATGGGCTATCACGCCTGCCACTGCCTACTGCGGAGGAAGCACCAGCAGTGGACCCTGTCGAAATATTTCATTCAACTATAATTGAACGCTTGCCTGTAACTAACGCTGAGATAGAGAAGGAGACCCGAAATGACCCGACACTGTCTCGGGTATATGATTTGACGGTGAAGGGATGGCCAACACATGGTGACTCACTGTTGCCAGCATTCTCATCCAGAAGAGAACAGCTGTCAGTATGCCAGGGGACCTTGATGTGTGGATCCCGAGTGGTAATTCCACCCAAGTTAAGGGAGAGAGTGCTCAATGAGCTTCTCGAAGGCCATCTGGGAGGGGTGAAAATGAAAAGCCTTGCTAGGGCTTATGTGTGGTGGCCAGGGATCGATCAGCAAATCGAGGACCTGACAAAGAGCTGCTCAGGATGCCAGAAGGTCCAAAATGCACCACCACATGCCCCTCTACACCCATGGGAGTGGCCCTCATCTCCATGGCAACGGGTGCATATTGATTTTGCTGGTCCATTCATGGACTCAATGTTTTTAATAGCCGTGGATGCGCACTCGAAATGGCCTGAGGTGATCAAAATGTCCTCCACCACCACGGAGAAAACTATTGCAGTCCTACGGGCCATATTTGCCAGGAACGGCTTGCCAGAGCAGATTTGCTCTGATAACAGACCCCAGTTTGTGTCCGAGGAGTTTCGAAGATTTATGAAGAGGAATGGGGTAAAGCATTACACATCCGCCCCGTATCATCCAGCCACAAATGGATTGGCTGAGAGGTTCGTACAAACCTTTAAGAAAGCAGTAAGGGCCATGTGCGATGACGACATTCCACTGCAGCACAAGGTGGACAATTTCCTGTTAGCCTACAGAAATGCGACACATGCAGTCACCAACCAGACCCCGGCCATGATGTTCTTTAACCGAAGGTTGAGATCTCGTATGGATTTGCTCAGACCAAATGTACGCAGAGATGTTGAGAATAAGCAATTCCAGCTCATCAATGAGAAGCCGACAAGGAGCTTCAATGTAGGGCAACCAGTCTTGGCCCGCGACTACCGAACAGAGAATGGCAACCAGGAACGATATGCACACGGCAGGGGCCACTAATGTACACAGTGGATGTTGGGGAGAGCCTTGTGAGACGCCATGTTGACCAGATCCTAGAGTCACAGGAACGAGTCAACCCCATGTCTCGCCCATACGTACCTGGTGATGAACCCGACATACCGGTAGCATCTACCCCAGAAACAGTAGCATCGGAAGCTGATGAACCAACCGAAGACAGGGGGCCAGAATCGCCTCCGCACCAAGAGCAAGACACTCAGGAAAGGCGCTATCCATAAAGGATCAGGAAGCCTCCCCAAAGACTGAATTTATAAATAGACTATTTTCAGTTAATGTTGCATGTTAAAAGTGTTAATTGTTAAATGAATGTTATGGTACTGTTAATCTAAAAGGGGAGGAATTGTAGTGTATGTACCTTTAAGGGAAGAACTACTTTTTACAGCTCCTGTATACTGTAGTACCGGCAGTGACCACACCTGTATATAAACCCTGAGTAGGGATCTGTATAGTTAGTTTTAGAGTAACCCTCATCCAGTAAACACCTGTTGATTATTCCCTGCAGTCTCTTGTCTCATTATTGAAGGAAATACAACATCAAGATACACGGATCTAACAACTTCCTCTGTGCCAATGGCCTTTTGGTGGACGTCAAGAACCGACATCTCATCAACGCTGAGACTTTCAGTTCGCTCCCGTGTTCGCTCAGTGGTTCCGGCACGACGAAGTTGTCCAGCGCACTCTCGGCCTCCAACGAGTTTTCCCGCCTCCTCGTCGGGTTCCCGGACCTCACGAAGCCCACTTTCTCGTCCGCCACCACCAAGCACGGGGTAGAACACCACATCCCGACCACCAGTCTGCATGTCTACGCCCGCGCTCGGCGCCTCGACCCGGGGAAACTCGCCATCACTAAAGCCGAGTTCGACACGATGGAGCGCCTCGGCATCATTCACCGGTAGGACAGTCCATGGGCCTCGCCACTCTACATCGCACCGAAACCAGGCGGCGGTTGGTGCCCGTGCGGCGATTACCGGCGCCTCAATGACGCTACGACCCCCGACCGCTACCCGATTCCACACATCCAGGACTTTTCCGCCCGCCTGGCCAGGAAAGATGTTTTCTCTAAAGTGGACCTCGTTTGGGGTTACCACCAGGTCCCCATTCGGCCACAGGCCGTTCCGAAAACTGCGGTGATCACCCCGTTCGGGCCATTCGGTCTCAAAAACGCCGCTCAGGCTTTTCTACGCCTAATGGACACCGTGTTACGGGACCTGCCATTCCTGTTCGTCTACCTGGCCGACATTCTCATCACCAGCGCCTCCAGGACGGAGCATGTGTCCCACCCCCACCTCCGGACTCTCTTCGAACGCCTCAGCCAGCACGGCCTAATCGTCAATCCGGCCAAGTGCCAGTTTGGGCTGTCCTTGATCGACTTTCTCGGGCACTGCATCACGAAGGACGAGGCGGTGCCACTGCCATCGAAAGTGGCAGCTGTAAAGGATTTTCCGCGACCCCTCACCGTGAAGGCCCTGCAGGAGTTTTTGGGCATGGTGAACTTTTATCATCGCTTCGTACCCCGGGCAGCCCAGCTTATGCGGCCCCTTTATGAGGCCCTCAAAGGCAAGCCCGCCAAGCTCGCCGTCGACTGGTTCGAGGAGATGGCCAATTCTTTCACGGACACGAAAAGGGCCCTGGCTAACGCGACCATGCTGGTGCACCCATTGCCCGATGTGCCGATCGCTCTCACCACTAACGCTTTGGACTATGCTGTCGGCGCCATCCACGAACAGTGGGTCAACGGCACCTGGCAGCCGCTTGCCTTCTTCAGCTGGCAGCTCCGCCCCAACGAGCGGAAGTACAGCACCTTCGATCGCGAGCTTCTCGGCCTCTACCTCGCCGTCCGACACTTCCGTTTCCTGCTGGAGGCCCGCCCGTTCACGGCGTTCGTGGACCACAAGCCATTGACCTTCGCCATGGCCAAAGTTTCCGAGCCGTGGTCGGCCCGTCAGCAGCGCCAGCTTTCCTTCGTCTCCAAGTTCACGACGGACATCCAGCATGTGGCTGGGAAAAACAACCCTGTCGCCGACTGTCTCTCCTGGGCCATCGCCAGCGCCGTACACCTCGGCATCGACTACACCCGCATGACGGCTGACCAGGCCTCCGACCCGGATGTCCAGGCCTACAGGACGGCTGTCACGGGCCTTCAGTTAGCGGACGTCGCATTTGACGATGCCGGCATCACGCTCCTGTGCGACGTCTCCGCTGGGCAGCCATGCCCTGTCGTGCCCGACGGGTGGAGATGGCAGGTTTTCGACGCCGTCCATAGCCTTTCCCACCCGGGCAGGAAGCCGTCACAGAAGCTGGTGGCGGCTAAGTTCGTCTGGCACTGGCTCAAGAAGGACGTTCGCGACTGGGCCAATACCTGCGTGGTATGCCAGCGCTCGAAAGTGCATCGCCATACTAAGGCCCCGTTGGCGCCTTTCGCGGTGCCCGAGAGACGGTTCGACCATGTTAACGTGGACCTGGTGGGGCCCCTGCCGCCCTCCCGCAGGTTCACCCACCTCCTCACGATGGTCGACAGAACCACCCGATGGCCGGAAGCCGTCCCGCTGTCGTCAACAACGTCCGCCGATGTGGCTCGGGCGTTCATCAACACTTGGGTCGCCCAGTTCAGCGCCCCATCTGACGTCTCCTCCGACCGGGGGCCCCAGTTCACGTTGGAGCTCTGGATCGCTGTCGCCCAAGGCCTCGGTTGAGACTCCACCGCACCACCGCATATCACCCTCAGGCTAACGGGCTGTGCGAACGGTTTCATCGCTCCATGAAGGCTGCGCTCCGGGCCAGCCTCCGGGACGACAGTTGGATCGACAGACTCCTGTGGGTCATGCTGGGACTCAGGATTGCCCCCAAGGAGGACCTCCAGTCGTTGTCCGCCGAGCTCGTCTATGGGCAGCCGTTGCGGGTTCCCGGGGATTTCATCCCCAACGCCACGGACCCTTGGTCCGCAGCCTGGCAGCGGTCCGCCCTCCTGGACAACGCCAAGGTTTTCATGCCGGTTCCAACGTCCCAGCACGGTCTCCCTCAGTCCCACGTTCCACTCGACCTTCGTGCGGCGGAGTATGTTTTCGTCCGCCACGACGCCCACTGGGGACCTCTTCACCCACCCTACGACGGACCATTCCGCGTCCTGGAAGCCGGGACAAGGCCTTCGTGGTGGATGTCGGCGGTAAGCCGGACTACATTTCCATGGACCATCTTAAGCTGGCCCACCTGGATCTGGACCGACCCGTTGGGTTGGCTCAGCCCCCACGGCGGGGCTGACCTCTGGCTTCTGCACCCTCAGTCCACCACCGAGCGCCCGGCGACCCTCCTGCGACCCCCCCATCCCCGCCCCGGACTTAAGGAGCCGTTTCGGCCATGTGATCCGGGCCCCTCAACGACTGACATTGCCAGTTCTAGTGAATTCTGGGGGGAAGTATGTGGCGGAGACCACATAGGGACAGTAACACAATTCACTATGTATAGCCAATGTTGTTATCGCTCCACATTATGTACGGAACTTGGTTGGGTTATCGGGGCAAGGTCCCTTTAAGAGTCGTCGATTGTGTGATGATGTCAAAGCCCTGCGACGAGGCCGAGTCCTTCAGTCCATGCGGAGAGTAAATAAAGCTAACACGCGTTTTTCTTTGCTGCTATGAAAAACTCGCAGTCTGTTTATTTCCAGCGACTCCTACAATATACTACGTATAAAATACTAGATTTTTGCTTTGCTTGTAACATTTATAGATTATAAGCAGGAAGTTCCTATAAAATCTGAAGACATAATTGGAACTGGATGGCCTTAAAGTTTCATAATGCTTTGAAATTTGAAGCTTTCCTGGGTAAAGTGCCAACTTCTTTCCCCTGTGATGCATTATGGTTATAATATTCAGTAACAGGTTCCATACAGCTCATGTGGAGCATATAGGGCAGCTAAATGTCTGTGTGGTTAAATGTCTCAGGTTAGGTCTCAGCTGGAGTTAGAATCATACAATTATACAGTACAGAAGGAGGCCATTTGGCCCATCGTGTCTGTGCTGGCTATTTGAAAGAGCTATCCAATTAGTCCCATTCCGCTGTCCTTGCCCCATTGTCCCATTGCCCTGCAAATGTTTCCCCTTCAAGTATTTATCTAATTCCCTTTTGAAAGTTAATCTGCTTCCGCCATCCTTTCAGGCAGTGTATTCCAGATCACGACAACTCGCTGCATAAAAAAAATTCTCCTCATCTTGGCTCTGGTTATTTTGCCAATCACCTTAAACCTGTGTCCTTTGGTTACAGACCCTTCTGCCACTGAAAACAGTTTCTCCTTATTTACTCTATCAAAACCCTTCATAATTTTGAACTCTTCTGTTAAATTTCCCCTTAACCTTCTCTGTTCTAAGGAGAACAACCCCAGTTTCCCCAGTCTCCCCACATACCAGTCTTTCACCCCTGGTGCCATTCTAGTAAATCTCTTCTGCCCCCTCTCTAATCCTCGACGTCCTAAATTGTGGTGCCCGCAATTGGGCACAATATTCCAGCTGAGGCCTAACCACTGATTTATAAAGGTTTAGCATAACTTCTTTACTTTTGTACTCCATGGAATCAATATTAACCACCCCCCCCCTCTCCATGACGGGCGGGAAAATAAAAAATCGCAAAACGCAACCCCATCCCACCGCGAGCGCACCAGCCACCATTTTAACAGTGGCGGGTTGTGAGCCGTGCATGTGTCCCATCTTTGAGAGGTGGGGCACTGAATTATAATATTTAAATTAAGCTCCCACAGTGCATTTGGGAGTCAATTGGCCAGCTGCTGGGCAGGAAATAAAATTAAAAAATGATAATGCCATTAAATTCGGCTTATGGGATCACCGGGATTTCTGGGTTCACCCCCCCCCCACCCCCCACAAACACATTCCCCTGCTCCCTCCCATGCCTGTGCCTCTGCTTATAAAGTCAACAATCCCGTATGGTTTGTAAACAGCCTTCTCAACTTGTCCTGCCACCTTCAAAAGTTTGTGTTCATACACCCCCAGGTCTCTCTATTCCAGCACCCCTTTTAAAATTTTACCATTTAGTTTATATTGTTTATTGAGTTGAAGAGTATCAGGTTGTCGTGAGTTAATGTTTCAAGGTTGTCCAAAGAGAATGCTGCAGATACGTTTTTTGCCTGAGGCTTGGCACTGTGGTTTCATTCCACCTGCTGACCTTTGAACTTCCAGGCTATAAAAACAGACTCCGCAGCTCCTGCTGGTTACACTTTGACCTTGCAAAAATTGAAATCTATTTTGTTTTAAGTGGCCTTTACAAAATCTTGCATTTATACAGCAATCCTCACAACAAAGAGCATTTCACAATGTGGGAAGGTGGACACTGAGCAGGAATAGAAATAATTTAGAGGGGAGGGGAGGGATAGAGCAATGGTACAGTTGCCAGTGAGGTCAAGGAGAATGAGGAGAGGCAGTCAGAGTCCTGTCCCACTCAGCTGACATTAAAGAACAGTATTGTACAGCATGCATTTTGCCAGACAAGAGGTGTACTTTTGTAAGACAAGGTGGCTGATGGTACAAGTTGTTCCTCTTTAAGATGGAGTGCGCTATTGCACTTTAGTCTCGCTGCTAGTTTTCCATCTGATGTTTAACAATGAAGACTTACAAGTTTGAATGCTAGTGGACAGATGGATTTGAATTCATGTCCTCTTGGTCAGAAGCCTAAAACCTGTGAAACTATAGTCACCAGACCAACTTAGCTTTTGAAAAACAAATATATTTTCCACCGCTTTTTGTTCTCAATATAGGAGCATAAATTTTTTAGGAATTCGCATTCCCAGCACAGAACTCCATGTACCAGCAGCGTGTATCAGGACTCGCAGCACAAAGGCCGGTGGGGTCACAGGATTTCTCATATGGAACACCCTGGAGGGCCCGTCAAGCATCGTGCCTGAATTCCTGATGTGCTGACAAAGTGCAAAGCTCTACGCGGCATTTCATGAACATTTTCTGAAATTGGAATGTTTTTTAACGGACCGTTTGCTCAGACACTGATTCATCCCTTATTCTTTCCTGTCACACAATAACATTGGTTTATAGGCACAATTACATTCAGGAATTTTCTTTGTAAGCTTAAATTTAACCACATTACAGTGTTATTATTTTCAGATGCAGAATGCATTGACACATGTACAAGGGAGGAACACTCAGTTATATAGAAGGTAGAAGTTAATTTTTATAACATTTTCATTTAACAAATAGAGCAGGTATTCCTTATCTGCTGTAAACAGTGATCAAATGTAGGTGACCAATAATTGTCAGAAAAACTGCAGTCAGTTGTAGCTAGGCTCAGATCTGCTTTTCAGATGAACACAGTTACTTCTAATAAAAGCAATGGTCACAGTTTACATTTTATAAAGTTACAAAGTACTGTGTTCTTTTGTGTTCAGTGCTAAAGGGTTTTCATAAAGCGATTATATATAGCTGGCATATATGAGTAAACTTTGTATTCTCTCCTGTTATTGGCAGACAATAGACACATCTATAAAAAACACTCATGGGTCCAGTTTCATAGCCTCTTGTCATTAAAAGCAAACCTACTGTTGGAGATGGGTTAATGGCTTGAGTTATTGTGCACACAGGATATTACTGTCAGTTGGGATAATCACGTGTTTGCTCAAAAGGAACGGACAAATAAAGGGAACACTTTGCTCACCAGGGGTTTGTTTCCAGTAAGAGCCTTCTACTGTACTGAGAAACACAGCTACTCTGTCCTCAGAAAATTGGAAATTGGAATCTAATTATTCTTGGACCGAGCACAACAATGCCAATGCAGTTCTCTTTGGATTAAATGCATACAACTTCAATGCTAGGTAATAAAGCAAACGTTAAATTGTTTCGAACTGAAGTAGAATATCTTGAAGTTAGTCATGCTTTGAAGCTTTTCTTCCAGCTCGGGATGGGTTCAAACACTTTTAAAAGCAGTATGCCTCTATGATGTTGCGGCTCAATGAGGCTTCAGGCACTTCTTTGAGCAGATCTTACAAGTATTCTGAAGTTACTTCAACAAGCTAACAAAGACTGAACCAACAAAATGAGAATGTAATGTTCCACAGCATTTTGTTTTACAGAATGCATTAAATATTTGTTTAATTAAGAATGAACATTCTGTTGAAAGTTATGTGGCACAGCTGCAGTTTACAAGCCACCCACAGCGATGTAATATGATTGAAAATAATAGAAGAGGGGCTCAGTGTACTTGCATTGAAGGAAATGCATCAGGGGATATAGGAGAGAAGCCATTGTCAATCTGGCTGGATGTGCAGGTTCAGCTGTTTACATACTCCCATACCTGGATGGAATGTACTGTCAAAGTGAAATTAAAACAAAAGGATAATAGATAAGTAAAAACAAATGCTCTGTTAATTGACCTATATTTCCTGCTCGAGAACATAGGGTAGGTAAATGTCTAGCTCTCCTCCTCAGATGGAGAAGGGAGGAAACACTATGGGAGGGAATATACCAGAGTTGTAAAAATTTCAATAAAGAACTTGCTTATCTCATGGCCGTTTCTTATATTACAACAGTGTCTACACTTCAAAAGTACTTCATTGGCTGTAAAGCACTTTGGGGTATCCTAAGGTCATGAAAGGTGCTGTATAAATTGCAAGTTCTTTCTTTCTTCTTTCTTAAAATTAAGTTATATTTTCCTCCATTTACAAATTTTACCAAAAAAGCAGATGTGGTGTTCCCTACTTTCTATTCATATCTCCTTTTTTTGCTAAAGTTAGCAAATGGGAGAAAATATTGCCCCTTGTTTGCTATTTTATTTTCGTGCATAAGGGTAAGGTAGTCTAGTGGTTATGGCAGTAGACTAGTAACCCAGTAGGTGATGAGTTCAAATCTCTGTTTACGGTAAGTTGTTATAATTGAATTCAATAAATCTAAATTGGAGTGCCAGTGACTGCAGCATGTGCTGTGCGTGCGACTCTCCTGGAGACTGCGGCGGTGATCTGAGCCAGCTGATCTTGCTGCCTCCCCGTGATTGGTGAGCCAGCTACAGGGCCACAAATGGTGCCCCCTGCTTGCTGGTACCATTCTAATGAGACCAGCAGACCAATTTGCTGTGGTTCTGCTGCTGGCCTCATTAGGCGCGTGCGCTGTACTGGGATCGTGACCCAATTTCTAGGCCTACAACACCAGTTGGTGCCTTTACCCACTGAGCTAACAGGGGAGTTGTGGTTGATTCTTCCTGCAGTTGGGAGCAAGCACTGAAATTAAGTGCACAGTTGCTCTTATAAGCTATGCAATTAGATATTTGAAGTGAATACTAATATTAAATAAATTCTGTGATAAGAGAATTGGAACACTGGAGTCATTTTCAGTTTCACTGTATCGGGATTACTAAAAGCAGTTCTACTATGTCAGATTTGTGTCTGTACTTTTGTCCTCTTTAGTATTTTCAGAATTAAGCTAAAAGGTTGAGTGATGCTAAATGCATAATGCTAAAACTGCACAGTGGCAGAAAATATTTAATGGGCCGAATTTTGCGACCCCCTATGGGTGCTAAAACCCGGCACTTGCGATCTGTCAAGAATCCCCTGGAGATGGGCCTCTGTGGGTGGAGAATTGTGCTTTTTGCACAACTTCCGCCTGCTGAAAGGCCGTGGAATTCTTACGCCTGGTAAAAGCAGGCGTAAGGCCTGCTTTTACCAGCATAAGAGTTTAAAATAACATTAAAATATTTTTTTTCAATCATTTAAACATTAAAAAACCTGTGCAATAAGATAAGGTTATTTTTAGCTCCTTTAAAACATTTAAATTTATTTTTCAAAAAATTAAATTTTTGCTTAAAATATTTAATTAAATGGCATTTTAATTAATTTTTTATATGTAATGGTTTTTATTTATTTATTTCAGTGTGTTGGTGCATTTTTGCAGTCATCCCCATTCATACTTTTGACAGTTCCGTGCATACAGATCAGCCATGATCTCATTAAATGGCGGAACAGGCTTGAGGGGCCGAATGGCCTGCTCCTGCTCCTATCTTCTATGTTTCTATGTTTCAAATGTGTGCAGGGGGATTGCCTTCTTCCATCAGTTCGCCTGGCCCATGTGATCCCAGGGGCGCTTGCGAACCGCATGCACCCCTGGGATACGTGGGCCTCTACGCATTTCGAACAGGAGAGGCCCAGGATCGCAAGGCTCAATATCTACGGAACCAGCAGGTAAGTTCGTCGATTTTTTTCTGATCGGAGGCATCTGCCCACAGGAAACCTCCGATCGGAAATTCAGGGCCATTGTGTCCCTGAATACTGGTAAACCAGGATTTATTCACTTGCTCTTGATTATGTTTGAAGATGAGTTTTTGAATGTCTTTATGAGCAAAAGCATTCATTCTACTCTATACCACAAAAATTTTCTTTTCTCCTGACTAATGCCAAAAAATTGTGTTGTGTAAATCCACATTAATTTGGGAACTAAAACGATGTCGGGAAAAGTCTGTTCGTCTTGAGGGTGGGCCAATGAAAACATAATGAGTACTGAAACTTGGAAAGACAATAGTAAATGGATTCAAACTGCGGAGGGTACCATCTGTGAGTAAAAACATGACGCTCAACATTCATCACTAACTTCTGATCAAACACTGTTTTTATAGAGTCAATGAGCCATAAAGTTATACAGCACAGAAAGAGGCCCCAGAAAGAGGTACACAGCCCCTCATAATTTTGTACACCTCAATCAGGTCCCCCCTCAGCCTTCTCTGCTCTGAGGAAAACAACCCCAGCCTATCCAATTTTGAAATATTAACTCGTCTTTATATTTGTTGTGTAATTCTCGTGTTTTCTGTTATATATCAGTCAACATGTGTCTTTCTCTTTAGTCGACCCCCTAGCACAGAATGATTAAATCCTGCTGAGGTTGGATCGATTTTAGTAATGAAGAAACCTAGTTCCCAATTTGTCACAGTTCCGGCTCTCTTGGATCTTTTTTTATTGGTGCTCACAGCAAATTGCAACTTACATCAGCAGATTCAGGTCCCCTATGATCCTGCTTGGATAATAAGGGCTAGAAATTCATTATAGCCAAGGGCAGGGTGGGGAGGATAGTCAATACTGAGGAGGACTGTGACAAATTACAGGAGGACATTAATAAACTTGCAGAATGGGCATATAATTGGCAAATGAAATTCAACACAGATAAATGTGAAATATTACGTTTTGGTCGGAAGAATAGAGAGCTCACTTATTACTTGGAGGGTGTGAGTCTGGGTGGGGTAGATGAGCAAAGGGATCTCGGAGTACAAATACATAAATCATTAAAAGTTACGACACAGGTTAACAAGGCCATAAAAAAAAGCAAACCAAGCACTAGGGATTATTTCTAGAGGGATAGAATTGAAAAGTTGTGAAGTTATGCTAAACTTGTATCGAACCTTGGTTAGACCACACTCTGAGTACTGCATACAGTTCTGGTCACCACATTATAAATTGGATATAGAGACACTGGAGAGGGTGTAGAGAAGATTTACAAGGATGATACCAGAAAAAGATGAACAGGCTGGGTCTCTTCTCTCTTGAAAAAAGGCTGAAGGGTGACCTAATAGAGGTCTTTAAAATTATGAAAGGATTTGATAGAGTAGATACAGAGAGAGTGTTTCCACTTGTGGGGAAGAGCAAAACTAGAGGCCATCAATATAAGATAGTCACCAACAAATCAAATAGGGAATAAAAACAGAAAATGCTGGAGATACTCAGCAGGTCAGGCAGCATCTGTGAAGTTAACGTTTCAGGTCAATGACCTTTCCTCAGAACTCGAAAAAAGCAGGAAATGTCTTTCATTCTGCCAGCACAATTTACACTTCATCTAGAGCCATCCTTTGTTTCTTAACCTGTCCCATTACCATCTCCTTCTGCCTTGAATGTCTCTTAATGTCTCCTGCCTTCTATCCTATCACCGACCTTCCCTTTTGTTCTTTCATCCCCTCCCCCCTTTCCCAGCCCCTACACTTGCTTAAAAATCTGTTCCATTTCCTGCTTTTTTCCAGTTCTGACGAAAGGTCATCGACCTGAAACATTAACTCTATTTCTCTCTTCACAGATGCTGCCTGACCTGCTGAGTATCTCCAGCATTTTCTGTTTTTATTTCAGATTTCCAGCATCTGCAGTATTTTCTTTTTTAAAAAATCAAATAGGGAATTCAGTTAGATGAATTTAAATTCTACATTGATTTTAGGAAGGCATTTGACAAAGTACCACATAGAAGGCTGGTTAACAAAACTGAGGCTCATGGAATAGGTGGGTCAGTGGCAGCTTGGATAAGGACAGAAAACAGTGAGTTGTGGTAAATGGCTGTTTTTCAGACTGGAGGATGGTAGACAGTGGTGTTCCCCAAGGGCCAATGCTGGGGCCACTGCTTTTTTTGATATATATAAATGATCTGGATATTGGAATGCAGAGTAGGATTTCTAAATTTGCCAATGACACCAAACTTGGGGGTGTGGCAAACAGTGAGGATGATACCAATCAACTGCAACAGGACATAGAAAGGCTAGCAGAATAGGCAGATAAGTGGCAGATGGAATTTAATACAGAGAAGTGTGAGGTGATGTATTTTGGTAGAAGGAACAGGGAGAGGCAATATAATGGCACAGTTTTAAAGAGTATGCAGGGACAGAGGGACCTAGGAGTTAATGTGCATAGGTCCCTGAAGGTGGAGGGACATATTGAGAGAGCGGTTAGCAAAGCATATGGGATCTTGGGCTTCATAAATAGAGGTACAAAAGTAGAGAAGTTATTCTGAACCTTTATAAAGCACTGGTTAGGCCACAACTGGAGTATTGCGTCCAGTTCTGGCCACCACACTTTAGGAAGGATGTGAAGGACCTTGAGAGGATGCAAAGGAGATTTACCAGAATGGTTCCGGGGATGGGGGACCTTAGCTACAAGAACAGGTTGGAGAAGCTGGATTTGCTTTCATTAGAGCAAAGGAGGTTGAGGGGTGATTTGATAAAGGTGTACAAGATTATGATGGGTTTGGATAGGCTAGACGGGGAAAGGCTGTTCCCACTAAGTGATGGTACAAGGACTAGGGGACACAGATTTAAGGTTTTGGGCAAGAGATACAGGGGGGGTTGTGAGGAAAAACCTTTTTACGCAGCGAGTGGTGAAGGCCTGGACTTCGCTGCCGACTGAAGTGGTGGAAGCAGACACTCATGTTTTCAAGGGGAGACTGGATAGGCACTTGAGGGAAATAAACTTGCAGGGCTACGGGGATAGAGCGGGGGAATGGGACTGACTGGATTGCTCTACAGAGAGCCAGCATGGACTCGATGGGCCGAATAGCCTCCTTGTGTGCTGTTATGACTCTATGAGGAAAGATGGGAGGAGGCTCAACTGGAGCATAAACACTGACATGGACTGGTTGGGCCGAATGGCTTGTTTCTGTGCCATATATCCTATGTAATCCTATGAAATCCTATGTAAGGAATGGGCAGTATCAGTAGAAAAGTTGGAGAATTAGTGCCTGGCACTAATGCTTTAGACTGCACTCAAAATTCATGCTCACTGCTCAGAAAAATTATTGGAGTGCTAATTCAAGTTTTAAAGCCCAAGCTCATTGGCGTTACACTCAAAGGGTGGACCAATGTCAGGTTCAGTCTAATCGCAACTCATCATTGCCACAGACTTTTTTCACTACTTAAAGGGATGCTTCATTGATGCTGCAGAAGCTCTGTGCAGCTGCCGCAGGAAGCAGAATAGATCATAGAATCATAGAAAGTTACAACACGGAAGGAGGCCATTTTGGCCCATTGTGTCCGCGCTGGCCAACAATGAGCTATCCAGCCTAATCCCACTTCTCAGCTCTTGGTCCGTAGTCCTGCAGGTTACAGCATCCCAAGTGCACATCCAAGTACTTTTTAAATGTGGTTAGGGTTCCTGCCTCTACCACCCTTCAGGCAGCAAGTTCCAGACCCCAACAACCCTCTGGGTGAAGAAATTTCCCCTCAAATCCCCTCCAAACCTTCTACCAATTACTTTAAATCTGTGCCCCCTGGTTTTTGACCCCTCTGCTGAGGGAAATAGGTCCTTTCTATCCACTTTACTTATGCCCCTCATAATTTTATACACCTCAGTAAGGTCTCCCCTCAGCCTCCTCTGTTCCAAGGAAAACAGACCCAGCCTATTCAGTCTTTCCTCATAGCTAAGATTCTCTACTCCCGACAACATCCTTGTAAATCTCCTTTGTACCCTCTCTAGTGTAATCACATCTTTCCTGTAATGCAGTGACCAGAACTGCACACAGCTGAGGCCTAACTAGTGTTTTATACAGTTGAAGCATAACCCCTCTGCTCTTGTATTCTATGCCATGGCTAATAAAGGTAAGCATTCCGTATGCCTTCTTAACCACCTTATCTACCTAGCCTGCTACCTTCAGGGATCTGTGGACATGCACTCCAAGGTCCCTTTGTTCCTCTACACTACTCAGTGTCCTACCATTTAATGTGTATTCCCTTTCCTTGTTATAAGCAGGACAAGGAGAAGGAGCCGGAGGACTGAACCAGGTGTACTCATGGCAGAGCCACGCCCCAGGGAGAGAGTCGGCAGATTCTGCAGTCAAGCATTGGAGACGTTGGTGTTTGCTGTGGCGGTGGTGCTCTACCCGGCAAGTGGCAGGAGGCCCTCGCCGCAAGTCTTCCGTGCCATGTGGAGGGAGGTTGCCCAGCATATCTCAGGCAGCACTGTGGTTCCCAAGACCCACACACAGTGCAGGAAGAAATTTAACAACCTCACTCAGGTGGTCAGGGCAATTGAATGCTTCAACAAATGCTACATACCACTGTCTGAACCATAGCCTGCACACACTGCCCGAAGCACCACATCCTCAGCACTCACCCAACAACAATCTCCACCTACCAACACTCACACCCACATCTCACACCTTGCACACAATGACAGCTATTCAACTATGGCATGCACATCACCCAAACAGCTTGCTCCACACTCACTTACACACTTTCATTTCTCCTGCAGGCCAAAGTTGCTCACAACAGGAGGGAGCAGGAGCACACATTTGGGGGACAGGCCGTCACCGAACCACTGTCTACGCTGAAGAATAGAGTGCTGCAGATTATTGGGTGCCAGGTGGTGAGCGCCATGGCCACTAGTGACTTTGACCCCCTTGGGGACAACAATGTTATGTTCATCCCTACTCCTTCTCACATCCCACTTCCCCCCTCACCCTACAAGTGTTTCACACTTTCCAGTTAATCATGCTGTGTGCATGCATTTCTCCCTTCCTGACCCCTCCCCTCACCTTAACCTGGCTTTTGTGCCTTTACACTTTCAGATAATCAGCAAGCACTTGAGCAGCCTGTCCCTGAGGGCACCGCTGGGAGCGAGGCGGGAGAAGAGGAGGAGGAAGAACACACCGCATCACTGCTTGTCTCAGCCGCAGGCAGCAGCTCAGATACTGGCACTACGCATTCTTTAGAGGCTAGAATAGTAGCAGTATCTGCACAGGGTGAGGCACCGGGGACGAGCGGGCTGCAGTAAGGCCAGGGGGAAAGGGCAGCTCGGGAGCCAGCTCCCCGGGGGGTGAGTTCACGCATGAGTTCTGCTGCACAGGACTCAGATGAGAACCTCGATGGAGAGGTGTTTAGAAGAAGGGTGATGGGCATGCACACCGAGATGATAGGTGCAATGGAAAAGGTGCCTGAGAGCCTGTCGCAATGGTAAGGAGTGTGCAGGAGTCTATCTCCAACATTGCACAAGGCTCTGTGCGCACCATGGACCCCATCATTTGCAGTCTGCAAAGGATGGTAGACTCCCAGAGAGACCATGGTGACCCAGACCTGATGCCTAGTGATGGGCGATCTGGCAGCTTCCATTGCAGCACAGGTAGAAGTGACACAACGTCTTAGTGCTGTAATGCTCTCATGCAGTCTCAGCTTGATGCCACGCAAGCCCTGACTGCTGCCATCGTGGCTGGGCCTACCACCGTCAACCGGGCTTTCACGGTGTCGCAGCAGGCCAGAAATCTGTGCTGCAACAGATTGCTAGGGATGCTGAGGTGCTGCCCCAGGGGAGCGGCAGTGGGTCAGTGGAGCAGGAACCTGCTGTCCTCTGTCAGGATGACAGCTTTCCTGCTCTCACCATTGGCACTCCGCCATTGCCCTTGTCGCTGCCTGTCATCCAGCCAGCCCAGACTGCTGCCGCCCACACTTCCAGGCAAAGAGCTGGTCAAGGACATCCTGCAAGGCCATCTGAAGTCTCCCGCACGGACACTCAGAAGCCTTCCACCAGCCCTGCTGTAGCCATTCACTGATTTTTGAGAAATTTATGAATTCAGTTTGGATTCAGTTTGTAATTGGCTCCAGGTCCCCCAACCATTCCAATTCTAAATTCTCATCCTCACATTCAAATCCCTTCATGGTCTCACCCCTCCCTATCTCTGTAACCTCCTCCTTCCCTACATCCCTTCAAGAGCTCTGCTTTCCTCCAACTCAGTATATCTTGTGTATCCCCCACTGCCTTTCCCTCACCATTTGTGGCTATGGCTTCAGCTGTCTAGGCTCTAAGCTTTGGAATACCCTCCCTAAATCTCTCTGCACCTCCACATCACTCTCCTCCTTTAAGTCCTTCCTTAAAACTTATTTATTTAAGCAAGTTTTTAGTTACGCCTCCTAATATTCCTTCTTTGGCTTCATGTCAATTTTTGTCAGTGTAGAGCTTTGGGTAGTTTTTCTACATTAAAGGCGCTATATAAAGGCAAGTTGTTGTTGTATAATTTGAACCAAGATTGAACTAAAGTTCTGTCACACAAACCAATTATTTACTCACCAAAGGAGTTGACTAAAGCTTTTCATCCTGTTTCACCATGAAAAGTAACAGTAGGCAAGATATTTGATTGAGTAGTGTGGCTGAGATACAGAATACAGATCTGTAAGTGTATAGTTTTTATGCATGGAGTTATGAAATTTTGGAAAGGTAACTGTGCAATCTATGTACTCCTCTGCTTTGATTGGAATTAATCTAATCCATGGTCACCATATTGTAACCAGAACATAGAAATTGCATTATGAATATAAAATTAAATTCTTAAAAGTAATAGGCAATCATCAGCATAAAAACTTCTGAACCAGATATTCTTCAACCTTCCCAAGCTATTT
The DNA here is from genome assembly GCF_052327205.1 of Somniosus microcephalus. NCBI lineage: Eukaryota > Metazoa > Chordata > Chondrichthyes > Squaliformes > Somniosidae > Somniosus > Somniosus microcephalus. The sequence goes on along the minus strand of NC_140988.1, from coordinate 319,023,792 downwards.
GTGAATTTGATGTTCTAATGATCCTGAGGGACTTGTGTGTAGGAAGGTGAAGTATTGGCCCAGAAATTCAGGTCTCCACGGGTGAGTACGCATGGGGTACTCACCCGTAAGCCCAATGGAAGTGTCGGTTTCCTGCATGCACTGCGCATGCGTGGGAAACCGGCACTTCTGTTCCCCTGAATGAAGGGGTTCAGAGTTCGAACACGTGTGCAGGAGAGGCTGCGCGTGCGCATCAAACTTACGTTGTTTTTGCAGGTTTTCCCGGGAGGGTAAGTCTCCAGAAGTTACACATATAAAAAGCAGGCATAAGGCCTGCTTTTTACAAGGCAAGTGGTGAATTAATTAAAATTAAAACATTTTTTCCGCAGGTTTATTATTTTTAAATGCTTTAAAGCAAGGTAAGTTTATTTTTAGCCCCGTTAGAAAATAAAATTATTTTATTCAAAAATTTAAATTATTGTTTAAAATAGTTATTTCATGTATTTTATAGTTTATTTAAAAAATGTGACTTAAAAAAAAATTTATTTGAAGATTTAGTGATGTTTTGGGGCCCGTAGTATTTATAGGTTTTGACAGCACTTCCTGTCAAACTTATGAATGGGCATTCCCTGCTCTGGTTGGCTCTCCATGGCCCACGTGATCCCAGGAGACGCATCGAACTAACTGCGCCCCTGGGATATGCAAGCACTGCACGCCGGCAGTTGGAGCAGGCCCAGGATCGGAATTCCATGGGGGCCCACAGCTCAACGGCCGGCGCGCTAGGTAAGTGCAGGTCGGGGGCTTACACCCGCGGGAAGCCTCCGACCCGAATTTCTGGGCCAATAGCTCCTCTCATCCCTTGGGAACCGGGAAGCCTACAAGGTAAACCCCACAAAATGGACATCACATGGACTAGTTTTATTACTGTAATGGTAGTGTTCATTCAATGTCACAGTGTGCAATTTGGAAACAAATGCAATTGGCTCAGCCCGGGGAGACAGGAGTATTGCTGAACTTGCTGGTAATTGAATTGAAAATGCATCTATATATATAAAACGGTCCATCTCTCTTTCCGTCTGTCTTTCCGTCTTTCTGTCTGTCTGTCCGGCTATACAATCAAAAGTTATAGAGCGTACCTACACATATTTTATATCAAAAGAAAGCTTATCATTAGGGGACTCTCATAGGCATATTTACTTTTTGGTCAGACAAAATTACTATACAAAAAACGTTCAAAAATCCTCAAAAATCCACTCATTAGCAGTTCACCAATCCTACCTCTCATTAGCGTTGAGTGACATGCTGCTTGACCAATCCTACAGTTCAGTGACCTGATGGTTGACCAATCGGTGCATCATGGGCAGGACCTAATCCTCCAGTCTCCCTAAACTTTGCCGCCATTTTTTTCATCCCCACAGGGACAGCACCAGCCAAACAAACCCCCACATTGCGACTCCGGGAGCGGCAGGTAAGTTTACACACAGCGAGCGGGTCATCGGCAGCAGCCGCCCGTCAACCACGCCACCCGCAGGGGAGCTCAGCTCGGGTCCGTCTCGCCCCGAGAGCCCGGCCGAGCCTCAAGCGCTAGGCCCGACACACACGCAGCGGGCAGGGGGTTGGCAGCAGCCGGCCGTCAACCACGCGATCCCCTGGGGAGCTCAGCTCAGGTCTGTCTCGGGCCGACATCCCGGCCGGCCCTCAACTGCTAGGCCCTGCACAGCCGCTATCACAACGGCACCGGGCCTGATGCGCTACGCAGGGAGAGGGGAGGGAGAGACAGAGAGAGGGGGAGAGACGGGAGGGAGGGACAGGAGAAGAGAGGGGGAGAGGGAGGGAGAGAGAGAGGGGACAGACAGGGGCAGGGAGACCACGTGGCCCAAAATTGCCCTGGCAACGCCGGGCACCCCCTGCTAGTAACTAATATAAGACCATCAGAAATGCCTCTCCCTCTAATATTAAAAAATAAAGAATTAACTAAGAACTTCCCCCCCCCACCCAACATTAGCTTTTCACCACTGAGTCTGTGATGATGACTCCAGCTGCAAATTGTCTGTCAGCTGTTATGTTGATGGGGAACGAAATGAAGGGGTAATGAATATCAAGTCTGAAAAATTCCAAGGGGGAAAAATTCAGTTGTTTGCGCCTCCCATTAGCGCCTTAAGAGGGCACTAATGAGGCGCAAAGCAACTAGCGCCCAGGCGCGGCGATGTTTGCGCCGCTCGCGAAATTAACTAGACCTTTTGCGATGGTGCTAAACACTACCGCCACAATCACCTGCGCCAGCAGAGCGTGACGTCTGTCGAGTGTGCAACGCCCCGGTAGCGCCCTGGACCAGATATTGAGTGACGCCCCCTGCCTTACCGCCTGCCGCTAGCAATGACAGGTTGAGGGGAGCGTTTTGCAGTCAGGAAGGGACTGGGGGAGCGCTATTTAAAGGCGACCGCTTCCTGCCTTTTTTTGTTGGTGACATTTTTGCACCACGCATTCTGAGAGAGAGAGAGAGACTTCTGGAGAGATTCAACACTGTGTGAAGGAGTTTTGCATACTGAACAGCACTTTGCAGGTTCATTTTGATTTGCCCTTCCTTGTATCTATTTAGAAGAGACTGTGGGGGCTGCACTCTGAGCTCTTTCCCTGGGTCTCTCCATTGTTTTTTTACAGCAGATTTGATGTACAGGTCTCTCCAGGCCGAGATTCAAGGCTGCAATGAGCAGGATGTGGCTGGAGAGCAAAATCAACCCTCCACTTTAAGATAAAAAGAGAAAATGCTGGAGAAACTCAGCAGGTCAAGCAGCATCTGTGAAGAGAGAAACAGAGTTAACGTTTCAGGTCGATGACCTTTCGTTAGAGCTCCACTTTAAGAACTGGCCGGCGCCAGTGTGTCTGTGTTCCATTGCTGACTGACATCACATGAGCTTCGCCAGCGCTCTGAGGTAACACCTCGCTCCTCAGCCTTTGCGCCTTAAGACAGGTGTGAAGCGCCTGATTTAGCGCTACAAGCACTTGCAGGGACGATACAAGCCAAGTTTGCCGTCGGAGGCGATAATTAGCACCAGGCGCTAAACTTTGCGCACGGCCGATAATGGCGTCCCAAACGGGGCGATACTGAATTTTTCCCCCCAAATGTTTTAAGACAACATCAGGTAAAATAAAATATGGGAAACATAGCTTAGAAATTGGTAAATGTAAAAAAGATAAATTATGAATATATTCCTTGAGGAAAAATATAACTTCTTATCCCATGAGTTTAAGCATGTGATTTCATTCTTATTCTTAGAAACTTTGCACAATAGCCACATTACTGAATAGAGCTTCTTTGTTTTTTGAGGAGGGAAGAGCTGGTCTTTGGAGGCCCGAATATTTGTAATGTTGAGATGCAGAGACTAAAGGCCAATCTCCAGAAGCAGAGCTCTCTATACTGCCAGGGAACACTGATGCATTCCTCCCACTAGGGATCTCATACATGTGTACCACTGAACCACCAAGAATTGGACAATACCCACACTAGACCACCAAGAAAAGCAAATGCATAACCACCACAAGGCATACTAGAAGAGGACCCCCGCCAGATTAGACCACCAGGAATCAACAACCATTTCTCCTACCCAACATTAGCTTTTCACCATTGAGTCCGTGATTATGACTTCCACCACAGATTGTGCATCTGCCAGCTATTGTGTTGATGGGAAACTACATGGGATTGTGAATATAAAAAGAGTCAATGTGATACTCTACATATGTACACAGTCATTTATTAAAAGCAAGAAACACTGTCAAAGTTTGAATAGTTAGAATTTCAGCCAGACCTGAGGTTTAAATGAACAAACATTGGACCATTATGGTTCACTTCTCACTCCAGGGGATGATTGTCCCTGTTCACAATGTTCTAATGGAATTGTAGCTGAATTCTTTATACTCATGTGTATGATTCCCCTATAAATAGAGAAATTGTTTCCCCTCCATTATCAACTTAATTCATCTGTGAAATAACAGGTCTGTTCTTACTGAAGTGTATACATTGTGCAACTTTAAAAATCATAAATTACTGCAAGTATAACATTTGCCAGATTTCAGCAATGGTGGCAATAGTGTGCTTGTATACTTGATTCCACTAGCGCACTTTTGTACCATTGGAGAGATCGTGTTGGATGGATGAACCGCATGGATGAACTACAGAATTTGTTCATCTCAGTTTGGCATAAAAATAAAACTAAAAAGGTGACTCAACCGTGGCTAACAAGGGAAATTAGGGATAGCATCAGATCCAAGGAGAGGACATATAAATTGGCCAGAAAAAGCAGTAAACCTGAGGATTGGGAGCAGTTTAGGATTCAACAAAGGAGGACAAAGGGATTAATTAAGAAGGGGAAAATAGAATGTGAGAGTAAGCTTGCAGAGAACATAAAAACTGACTGTAAAAACTTTTATAGATATGTGAAGAGAAAAAGATTGGTGAAGTCAAGCGTAGGTCCCTTGCAGTCAGAATCAGGGGAATTTATAATGGGGAACTGTAGTGTCCGTGTGTTGACAGAGACACTGAAGACAGGAGTTGGTTCATAGGTGTTTACTAAGCAAAGTCTGGAGGGGTACTAACGGATATAACACAATATACAGGCTTATATAGCCCGAGTGGCCATTACCGGCATTACAGCACATATAGGGCTCTTAAAGGCACATACACTACAATTCCTCCCCTTTTAGCTAACCAGTACATCATATTTTAAGTAATTATTAATTACATGTTATAAGAAAAATAATATACACATTGCTGTAGTTAATTAATTATAAGTCAGTCTCTCTGGAGGCTTCCTGACTCGGTCCGGATAACGCCTCGGTGGTGTAGTAGTTTCTGGTGGTGTAGTAGGTTCTTTTGGCAAGGCGGATTCGGCTTGAATGCCAGTGTCGGGTTCATCGGGTTCCAGTATCACCGGATCGGAGGTAGATATGGGTATCTCTACTTCATCGTTCGGCGTATAGAGTTGTGGTGTAGGTTGTCCCTTTTCGGATGACTCTATGATTTGGTCAGCATGGCGCCTTATTATGCTTTCTCCGATGTCCACGGTATACATCAGTGGTCCTAGTCATGTGCAGATAGTTCCAGGCTGCCATTTCTCGGTACGGTAGTCCCGGGCCAAAACTTGTTGACCTATCTGGAAGGTTCTAGTTGGCCTTTCATTCATGCATTGAAACTGTCGGTTCTCCACGTCCCTTCTGATGTTAGGCTTGACCAAATCCAGCCGGCATCTTAGGTTTCTATTGAAGAACATCATGGCGGGAGTTTGGTTGGTAACCATATGGCCTAGAAATTCAGTTAGGGGCGCCCAGCTCGCCTGGGCGCCGGAATTACCGCTGCGCGCGGAGCCACTTGCGCCAGCGGGATATTCAGTTTCAGCGCCCCAAGTGGAAGCCGGCCGCCAAACAAGGGTTTCGGCGCCCCACTTGGGGCACTGAAACTGAATATCGGCGTGCAAAGTGCCGCAGCGCCACCCGCTGCGGCAGGGCAGCCTGAGGTACTGCAGGCCTTCCTCTCACTCTTAAGGGGGAGGTGCCTGCAACAGCGCGATCCCCGCTCGCGAGTGCCGGCAAATGAGCCCGGCACCAAGGAGAAGTGCCGGGCTCTCTGGAAACAGCCGGCAATGCCGCGGGGGGGGGGGGGGGGGTGTAGGAGGCCGGGGACGGAGGTGCGGGCAGGCGGCCGCCGAAAAAGCGGCCGGCCGCACCTCCACCTTAACTCGCCCCACTACCGGCACAGGTAGGCCCCGTGTACCGGTCGCTGTTTGCGGCCGGCGCGGGGGAGGCGGCAGCGACCAAATATGGCCAGCGGGGCGATAGCGGGGCGCTGCGCACACCGATGACGTCATCAGTGGCGGCGCAGCGCTACTGGCTAATGCTGCCATTAGCGCCCCGCTAAATATCGTGGTAGGTTTGCACAGTGGCACAAAAGCCCTCTTTGGGCGCAAACTGGTGGCGCAGGCCACTGAATTTCTAGGCCTATGTGTTGCATTCCTGTATGTGAACAAGAAGTTATCCACCTTGTGCTGAAGTTTTATGTCTTCATTACCCATGGCCTTTATGGCCTTCTTGAAGGTCTGGACAAACCTTTCAGCCAATCCATTGGTGGCAGGATGGTATGGGGCGGACGTGTAGTGCTTAACCCCATTGTTTTTTAAGAACTTCCTGAATTCTTCGGACACAAATTGCGGTCCATTATCAGAACAGATCTGTTCCGGCAGCCCATTCCTGGCAAATATGGTCCTTAATACTGTGATGGTTTTTTCCGTGGTGGTGGAGGACATCTTTATTACCTCCGTAAACTTGGAGTGTGCATCAACCGCGATTAAGAACATTGAGTCCATAAATGGACCAGCAAAGTCGATGTGTACCCTTTGCCAGGGAGATGAGGGCCACTCCCATGGATGTAGAGGGGCTTGTGGTGGAGCGTTTTGGACCTTCTGGCATCCAAGGCAGCTCTTGGTCATTTCTTCGATGTCTCCATCGATACCTGGCCACCATACAAACGCCCTGGCTAGGTTCTTCATTTTCACTCCACCCAGATGCCCCTCGTGAAGCTCCTTTAGCACTTTATCCTGGAGTTTGGGTGGAATCACCACTCTGGATCCACACATCAAGGTTCCTCGGCACACTGACAGCTGTTCTCTTCTTTGCGAGAATGCTGGCAACAGTGGTTCGCCATGTGCTGGCCATCCCTTCACCGTTAAATCGTAGACCCGTGAGAGAGTCGGGTCATTTCTCGTTTCCCTTTCAATGGCAGAATTTGTTACTGGTAGACATTCCACTATGGCAGAGTGGAACATCTCCACTGGGTCTACTGTAGGTGCCTCTTCTACCGTTGGCAACGGTAGGCGCGATAAACCGTCAGCATTCCCATGCTGTTTTGATCCTTTGTATTCTATGTTGTATTGGTGTGCCCCTAGAAAAAGGGACCACCTCTGTAGCCTTTGCGCTGTCATAATGGGAACACCCTTTTTAGGGTTGAATATGGAGATGAGGGGTTGATGGTCAGTCAACAAGGTACATTTTTGTCCGTGTAGGTAATGGTTGAATTTCTTCACTCCCCATACCAGGCTGAGTGCTTCCCTGTCGATTTGGGCATAGTTACGCTCAGCTGAGTTCAATGAGCGTGACGCAAAAGCTATCGGCCGTTCCGAGCCATCAGGGAATTTATGCGATAATACTGCTCCTATGCCGTAAGGGGATGCATCGCACGCCAGTCTGATTGGCAGTGATGGGTTGTAATGAGCCAAAACTTCTTTGGATGTGATTAAGTCTTTGCATTTATGGAAGGCACTTTTGCAGTTTTCGTTCCATTTCCAAATTACTCCTGTTTGTAGCCGTTCATTAACAGGGTGTAGAAGAGTTGATAAGTTCGGTAAAAATTTATGATAGTAATTTATTAATCCCAGGAACGACCTTAATTGTGAAACATTTTCAGGTGCTGGGGCTTTTATGACCGCTTCAATTTTTCAGGTGATTTATGCAACCCTTCCTTATTTATTGTGTGGCCACAATATGATATTTGATTTCGGAAAAATTCGCAGTTGGGGCGATTTGCTCGTAGGCCCCGTTCTCTCAGCCTAGTGAGCACCTGCTCTAAATTGGCAAGGTGCTCATTGTCGTTTTCTTCTGTTACAAGGATGTTGTCTAGGTAGCATTGAGTCCCCGGAATCCCTTGGAGGACTTGCTCCATAGCTCTTTGCCAGATAGCTGGAGCGGATGCTACTCCGAAAACCAGTCGATTGTACTGGTACAGACCTTTGTGTGTATTTATCATGAGATATTTTTTAGAGGCCTCTTCAACCTCCATCTGTAGATATGCCTGTGCCAAGTCAATTTTGGTGAAACGTTTCCCTCCAGATAGTGAGGCGAAAATATCTTCTATCCTCGGAAGAGGGTACTGTACCGTGTGAAGGACCGGGTTTACAGCCACCTTGAAGTCTCCACAGATGCAAATTTTTCTCTGTTCTTCAGATTTATGATTCTTCAATGCTTTCTTCATGACTGGGACGATGGGTGTTGCCCACTCGCTCCAATCTATTTTAGATAATACGCCTGCCTTTTCCAAATTCTCCAGCTCTGCCTCGACTGCTGGACGAATCGCGTATGGTACCGGTCTTGCCTTAAAAAACTTGGGAATTGCTGCATCTTCCACTTTTATTGAGGCGGTGATGCCTTTCAAGGTTCCTAGTTTCTCTTGAAACACTTCCTTGGCGTTGGCCAAGATGTCTTTTAATCGTTCAGGTATGACGTCATCATCATTTTTTTCCTTACTGGTCACCGTCAGTGCCTGAATGGAGTGCCAGTCTAAACGTATTTTCCTGATCCATTCACGTCCCAACAGTGGTGGACCACCATCTTGTAGAACGTATAAATACAACTTCTGTATTTCCTTGCCGTTGTATACAACAGGCACCCTTATTTTTCCTTTGGGGTATACTTTCTGCCCCGTATATGTTTTCAAGATAATGGATGTGTCTTTTAAAGGTATATGCGGAAATAGCCACTCGTAATCCCGTCGATTTATGACGGTCAGAGCTGATCCTGTATCTAGCTCCATTTTAACTGGGGACCCTGCTATTGTGAGGGTAACACAAATGGTCTGGTAATCTTCTTTGGCAATTACATTATGTAATTTGAGAGAGCTTAGTCTCTTGTTCCCGGAGTCGCTATCGCTCTTCTGGTCTTCGGAGCTACTGTCCGTCATCATTTGTACCTTTCTGTGCTTTTCCTTATTGATTCTTTTCCTGTCTGTGGATTTTTTGTTTCCAGATCGGCACACACGTGGAATGTGTCCCATCTTTCCGCATTGCCTGCATGCTTTGTCCTTGAACCAGCAGTCCCTCTGGTCATGGGTGGATCTGCCGCAGCGATAACATCTCTCGAAACCCCGTGTCATTTCATGGGTGCCGAAGTCCTGTGGCCTTTGCTGTATCTCTGCAGCTCCTCTTGCACTGAAAGCCTTGTCCAGTGTTAAATCTTTCTCAGAAAATAGCCTTTTTTGTGTTCCTACACTTAGGAGACTGCAGACGAATTTGTCTCGCAGAGAATCTGCCAGTCCTGCCTCGAATTGGCAGTGTAGGGTATCAACAATCTCCTTAATATTCTTGTCCATCGGTTCGGCTGGAGTGATTAAGTTTCGTAACAGCTTGTATGTCTTTGCGCCCATTAGATCCAGAAGTACTGAAGCTTTTTTCTCATCTTCTATTCCATTTGCGGTGCAATATACCTCCACTCTTTCCACATATGTGGTCCAATCCTCTATCTCGTTATCAAAAGCATCAATATTGCCAGAATTAGGCATCTTAGAAAAGATATGGCGCTTCCCGCGCTTTTCTTTCTTTTCTGCAGAAAAGATCACAGAATCACAGAATCACAGAAGCCCCACAGTGCAGATAGAGGCCATTTCGGCCCATCGAGCCTGCACCGACACATATCCCACCCGATCCCCGTAACCCCTACACCAACACATATCTCACCCTATCCCAGTAACCTCACTTATTTAATCCCCCTAACACTAAGGGTCAATTTTTATCATAGCCAATCAACCTAACCCGCACATCTTTGGACTGTGGGAGGAAACCAGAGCACCCGGAGGAAACCCACGCAAACACGGGGAGAATGTGCAAACTCCACACAGTCACCCGAGGCCGGATTCGAACCCGGGTCCCTGGCGCTGTGAGGCAACAGTGCTAACCACTATGCCACCGTGCTGCCCGCGCTTTCCCGCTGCTGCTGCCGATGACAACGCTGTTTCCTGCGGTTTCCGTTCTTTTTTTATTTATTTATTTATTTACAGTTGGAGACTCGTTCCCGCCAGACTCTCTCTGTAGGTCTGAACGCCGACCTGCTTTCAGCCGCGGCCGTCTCCCGAGTGCTCCCTCCCCGTCTGTTACTGCTTGCCTCCGTTTTCGCTGCTTGGCCCAGCTTTAGAGCCAGCCGCTGGAGCCCCAGCCTGACGCCCAGGAAGGATTACCGCAGTACCTGCCACCAGCTTGGCCAGCTGGTGAAACAACAGCTTCTTTCACTTCTTGATTCTTCTGGACGCCAGAGGAACCGATGTCCTTGAGGTGCTGCCGAATTGTAGGTAAGTCCGTTTCCACTTCGTCGCCACTGTAGTGTCCGTGTGTTGATAGAGACACTGAAGAGAGGAGTTGGTTCATAGGTGTTTACTAAGCAAAATCTAGAGGGGTACTAACGGATATAACACAATATACAGGCTTATATAGCCCGAGTGGCCATTACCGGCATTACAGTACATATGGGGCTCTTAAAGGCACATACACTACAGGAACAAAGAAATGAAAGACCAATTAAATACATATTTTGGTTCTGTCTTCACAAAGGAGGACACAAATAACCTCCCAGAGATGTCGGGGAACATAGGGTCTGATGAAAGGAACTGAAAGAAATCAGTATTTGTAGGGCAATGGTGTTGGGGAAATTGATGGGATTGAAGGCCAATAAATCCCCAGGGCCTGATAATCTACATCCTCGGGTACTAAGGAAGTGGCCTTAGAAATAGTAGATGCATTGCTGATCAGCTTCCAACATTTGATGGAATCTGGAACAGTACCCATGGATTGGAGGGTAGCTAATGTTACCCCACTATTCAAAAAAGGTGGTAGAGAGAAAACGGGGAATTACAGACCGGTAAGCCTGACATCGGTAGTGGGGAAAATGCTAGAATCCATTATAAAAGATGTAATAGCAGAGCACTTGGAAAACAGTGACAGGATCGGACAAAGTCAACATGGATTTACAAAAGGTAAATCGTGCTTGACTAATCTACTGGAATTTTTTGAGGATGTAACTGGTAAAATAGATAAGGGAGAACCAGTGGATGTGGTGTATTTGGACTTTCAGAAGGCTTTCGATAAGGTCCCGCATAAGAGATTAGCGTGTAAAGTTAAGGCACATGGGATTGGGGGCAAGGTATTGACTTGGATAGAGAACTGGTTGGCAGACAGAAAGCAAAGAGTTGGAATAAACGGGTCTTTTTCCGAGTGGCAAGCAGTGACTAGTGGGGTACCGCAGGGATGGGCCCTTGGACCCCAGCTATTCACAATATATATTAATGATCTAGACAAGGGAACTAGATGTAATATCTCCAAGTTTGCAGACGACACAAAGCTGGGTGGGCGTGTGCGCTGTGAGGAGGATGCCGAGAAACTCCAGGATGATTTGGACAGGTTGGGTGATTGGGCAGATGCATGGCAGATGCAATATAACATGGATAAATGTGAGGTTATCCACTTTGGTGGCAAAAACAGGGAGGCAGATTATTATCTGAATGACAATAGATTGGGAGAAGGGGAAGTGCAAAGAGACCTGGGTGTCTTTGTGCACCAGTCGCTGAAGGTAAGCATGCAGGTGCAACAGGCGGTTTAGAAGGCAAATGGTATGTTGGCCTTCATAGCGAGAGGGTTTGAGTACAGGAACAAGGATGTCTTGCTGCAGTTGTACAGGGCCTTGGTGAGACCACATCTTGAGTACTGTGTGCAGTTTTGGTCGCCTTATCTGAGGAAGGATGTTCTTGCCATGGAAGGAGTTTAGCGAAGATTCACCAGGCTGATACCTGGGATGGCAGGAATGACGTATGAGGAGAGATTGGGTCGATTGGGCTTATACTCACTGGAGTTTAGAAGAATGAGAGGGGATCTCATTGAAACTTATAAAATTCTGACAGGACTGGACAGACTAGATGCAGGAAAGATGTTCCTGATGGCCGGGGAGTCCAGAACCAGGGGTCACAGTCTAAGGATAAGGGGTAAGCCATTTAGGACAGAAATGAGGAGGAATTTCTTCAGTCAGAGAGTGGTGAACCTGTGGAATTCTCTACCACAGAAGGCAGTAGAGGCCAATTCATTAAATATATTCAAGAAGGAGTTGGATATATATATCTTAAGGCTAAAGGGATCAAGGGGTATGGGGAGAAAGCAGGGACATGGTCCTGAATTTGGATGATCAGCCACGATCGCATTGAACAGCGGAGCAGGCCCGAGGGGCCGAATGGACTACTCCTGCTCCTATCTTCTACGTTTCTGTGTGTTGAAGTCTCGGGACTGCAGGTGCTTGAATCTCACATTCTCATTGCAATATAACATCCGCTTGGTAGAAGTAAGTCACATTGTAATTGTGAAGAGTTTTGAACCTTGGGTAGCAAAAAAAGAAACTGGAATTACCTATCTTATTCCTGGCCAATATTTATCCTTCAACTAACATTACTAAAACAGATGATCTGGTCATTTATCACACTGTTGTTTGTAAGACCTTGCTGTCCGCAGAATTGGCTCCCACATTTCCCTACATTGCAACAGTGACAACACTTCAAAAGCACTTCATTGGCTGTAAAGCGTTTTGGGAATTCCAGAGATCCTGCAATTAATTAATTCATTAATTCATTAATTCATTCATTTTCTTTCTTTCTTTCGTTCTTTCCTTTCCTTTCATATAGCCACATATCTTGCTGGCCACTCAATAACAAATGAGTATCATCGATGGATTCAACAGTCTAAATAGAAGATATTTGTATGATTGCCCCCATTGCAATCTGAAATAAATAACACACACCAGTTATCAAGGGTCGTGTCCATAAATATTTAACCCTAAACCAACAACACTAAAAACAGATTATCTGGTCATTATCGCATTGCTGTTTATGGGACCTTGCTGTGTGCCAATTGGCTGCTGTGTACGTGGGGTTACAGGGATAGGGTGGGATATGTGTTGGTGTAGGGGTTATGGGGATCGGGTGGGATATGTGTCGGTGCAGGCTCGATGGGCCGAAATGGCCTCTATCTGCACTGTTGTGATTCTGTGGTTCTGTGATTCTGTGATTACAACAGTGACTACACTTCAAAAGAGTTTCATTGGCTGTAAAGTGCTTTGGGATGTCCTGAGGTTGTGAAAGGCGCAATATGAATGCAGGTCTTTCTTTTACATAGTTGACAGATCTGAATGGCACTGTCAGCAGCACATCCAACTTTGCCCAGCAACAACAGAGTGCTTAACTTCAGTTTGTAGCAGAGCCAGTTGGTTGACTGCCCAAGGAATGTTTTAAACGTGCCTTCCCACCAGATGATGTGGTGGTCTCACACCTCATGGTTTCAGTGTGTTTGAGAGGCAGGCTACTCCTGAGTTATGCTGTTATTTTTGTGTCCATGTGCATCCTGAGCCCCCTCTCCACTGATGCAAAAGTTGGTCCATAAACAAGCTATTTCTCTCTTGGGCTGTGCCTTAACAGAATTACTAGTTTGTACATAAAGTTACTTGAAGCAGCCAAGGTCAGAGATCATTCAAGCATGGCATAACACACAATTACTGCAGCTAACAACCATAAAATATTTGCAGAAGAAAAAAATGAGGACCCTCCTTAACCAGAAACATGTGGAAAAGATCAAATGTAAATAGTGCTAAAAATGTAAATTATAGGCCATTCGTTGTTATTTTGACAATGAAGTGACCTGTCACCTCACAAAACCCAAACTGTATATTATTTCCTTTTAGATTCTTGTTAAAGATTTAGTACAGCTCCTCTTCTCTTCAAAACCTTAAGTGATTTTTTAAAAGTTTAACTTTAATATTAGGGTTTGTTTAACTGGCGATTTAAACTCTTCCACATGTTTTCAGATACAGGAATTACTTGAAAATTAAGCGCAGTCAACTGCTGTCATTGACAACATTTCCGCGGGGGCTGTTCTGATCTCCCGCTATAATTTTGACAGATGAGTGGTGGAACCCCAGATAAACAGTGTAAAAGGCCATTTCCATTGTTCTCCCAAGGCTTCCGACGAACTCCGGCCGGAGTTACAGTGACAGGTCAGGGGAACCCCACAGAAATTCTTGAATCATTGAAAATGTAAAATCCAGCCCTTTGTTTTGTTGTGGTTTCAGTAGTAGTCAACAAGATAATAGCTACTGTTCAAAAAATAAATTTCATTTATTAACCTGGAACGTTGAAAGAAATATCATCTTATCCTTGTGGTATTCTAGTTCCATTTCGTTGATTTAAAAAAAAAATGCCCTCCTCCTGTCCTGACGGTGCTGTCGTCTGCTGTGACATCGATACTTTGTCCAAGTGGCCATTCTTCTTGCTAGTGAGTGTTGGCAGGGATTTAAGGGATTGAATAGCTAGCAATTTATTTTATTTGCTCCAGTTATCCTGTGTCGCACTTGATTGGACAAAAGATTTTCATCCTTTTGTGTCTGGGGACACCCTTCAAATCTTGACACATTCCCAGGGACCCCTGCCCTAAATTACAGACAACAGTGTCAGTCACCTAAAGCGCTATCACTGTCCAAGTTTGCAGACGGTATCTCCAAGTTTGCAGACGACACAAAGCTGGGTGGGCGTGTGCGCTGTGAGGAGGATGCCAAGAAACTCCAATATGATTTGGACAGGTTGGGTGATTGGGCAGAAGCATGGCAGATGCAATATAACGTGGATAAATGCGAGGTTATCCACTTTGGTGTCAAAAACAGGAAGGCAGATTATTATCTGAATGGCAATAGATTGGGAGAAGGGGAAGCGCAACAAGACCTGGGTGTCCTTGGGCACCAGTCGCTGAAGGTAAGCATGCAGGTGCAGCAGGCGGTTAAAAAGGCAAATGGTATGTTGGCCTTCGTAGTGAGAGGTTTTGAGTACAGGAACAAGGATGTCTTGCTGCAGTTGTACAGGGCCTTGGTGAGGCCACATCTTGAGTATTGTGTGCAGTTTTGGTCGCCTTATCTGAGGAAGGATGTTCTTGCCATGGAGGGAGTGCAGCGAAGATTCACCAGGCTGATACCTGGGATGGCAGGAATGACGTATGAGGAGAGATTGGGTCGACTGGGCTTATACTTGCTGGAGTTTAGAAGAATGAGAGGGGATCTCATTGAAACTTATAAAATTCTGACAGGACTGGACAGACTAGATGCAGGAAGGATGTTCCCGATGGCCGGGGAGTCCAGAACCAGGGGTCGCAGTCTAAGGATAAGGGGTAAGCCATTTAGGACAGAAATGAGGAGGAATTTCTTCACCCAGAGAGTGGTGAACCTGTGGAATTCTCTACCACAGAAGGCAGTAGAGGCCAATTCATTCAATATATTCAAGAAGGAGTTGGATATATTTCTTAAGGCTAAAGGGATCAAGGGATATGGGGAGAAAGCAGGGACAGGGTACTGAATTTGGGTGATCAGCCATGATCTCATTGAATGGTGGAGCAGGCTCGAGGGGCCGAATGGCCTACTCCTCCTATCTTCTATGTTTCTATGTTTCTGTCCAAATTTTTTCCTCATTAATATACAGCAACGGATATTATGTGCCAGTAAATCAACAAATATAGATAATACAGAAACACAATGACCTTGTGGAACCCTGAGATTTCCTCATGCATCTCTGAGAGTCCAGGAATCCCACTTTGAAAACAATTAGACAAGCTATGCTGCAGTTTTTGTGTTAATGTGACATGGTTTTCCCATTGCATTGTTGCACAAAGCACAGTATAATTCTAAATCTAAAACAGATAAGTATGGTAGTTTGGGGCAGGGGTGGTGGTGGGCTGAGGGCGGGAGGTTCAGTTGACTTCACCAGTCAAACTAGGGAATGTAAATGCATGGATGTGAAAGGCACTGTTTGAATCCAAGTTGTCTTTTTCTTTAAACGTCAACTGAGGTTGCCATTTCTGATCACTATCACTATCCAATCATTGCTACTGGAAAGTATGTGTGTATTTGTGTGTGTGTGTGTGTCGGTGCATCAAGTGAGGACAGAATTGGGCTCAACTATGGTTTCCCTTCCCCATGATCAAACACCTGCCAAGACTCACTAGGTTCAACCTCATTTGGTTTAAAACTTAATTGATATCAGGTGCCTTCACCAATTAAGAAACAACATGTGCCCCCTTCTTAAAGGGACACAACCAATAAAACTGTAACTTAAACAAAAATTAAAGGAAACTTAACAAATCAAATTAAAATTTGGTTCCCAGGGGTGATGGTGCACTCCAGTCCTCAAGCGTACCAGAGGACACCGCGTGCTCCATCTCCAGGGACGCCTGGGCACGAACATAGCCGCGGAAGAGAGGCAAGCAGTACTCACTAGGTTCAAGCAAGAAGAATGGCCAATTGGGCAAAGTCTCGGTGTCACAGCACGAGACAACACAATCAGGATGGGAGCCAGAGAAAAATTAAAAATATCAACAAAATGGAGCTTGAATACCACAAGAATAAGATGATATTTCTTTGAATGTTCGATTTTATTATCTCAAAAGAAATGCAATTTTTTGAACAGTAGCTATTTTCTTGTTGACTACAACTGACAGCTATAGCAAAGCAAAAGGCTAGATTTTACATTTCCAGTAATTGGGAACACTAAGGGGTCGATTTTCATTGATCTGTGGAGTCAGGATTGGAGGCGTGCGGGGGGGTTAAAGTCCTGAATTTGGGGGTCCCGACACCATTCCACCCCCAACCCGCCTCCATGTAAGTTTCAAAGGAGGCGGGTACCCACCCCGCACTGGGACCCACTGACCCGAGGCGGGAAGGGATTAGTGCCAATTAACTACCTGTTAACAGGTAATTAACAGGCAGTTTTTAGTCTAATCCCTATTTTAAAGCTTTAAGTGTGGGATTCCCGATGGCTCCAAACCACGCCAACTTAGAGGAGTTGGGCCGTCGGGTTGAAGGACTTGGAGGGGTCGAGATGTCAGTGTTCAGGTGAGTGATGGGTGCATGAGTGCAAAGGTAAGTGTGTTTGGTGTGTCTAAAGTGTGTAAAGAAGTTTAAATTACCTGTACTTACCTTTTCAGCCTTCCTTCCTCTAGGTTTCGGGAGTCCATCATCTAACCGGCACAGAAAGCAGAATGGCTGCGAACTGTCAGAAGTGACAGCCTGCAGCTTTCTGTGCCAGTGAGATTTCTAACTGAGTCTGTGTAGAAGGACTCAGGTTAGAAGTAAGACTGTCAGTGTTTGACAGCTTCAAACAGCTGTGAAACACTGATATTTCATCTGTCAAAACGTCTTGACAGATGAAATTTCAGTCTGTGACATCACCTGTTGCCGGGTGGCCCTTAATTGGCCTGCTGAGCCCGCTGGGCGGGCTCAACAAGGTCAATCAAGTTAAAATCGCGTGGATTGACCGCATCTCGAGGAGGTGGGACTACAACCCCGAAAGTTGTAGTCCCGCCTCCTTCCCGACTTCTGAATGAAAATCACCCCCTAATACTCACTGCGGGGATGTGATTTATCCTTTTCTCCCCTCCAGTTTAATTTTACTGGGGGACAGTTTCACGGACATCGGTAACTCAAACCTATCAACACTTCCACTCTCCAGCAGGGGCTTCAGAGATTTGTAGCTTCTTAAATGCAGCAGCAACTGAAATCAGCTAACTCAGCACAGATGGTGGATCAAACCCGGAGCCTTCCTAGCCTCTATGGTTCAGTAGCATATGGGCAGTACACTTACAACAACAACAACATGCATTTATATAGCACCTTTTAAAGTAGTAAAACGTCCAAAGGCGATTTACAGGTACGTTATTAGCCAAAATTTGATATTGAGCCACATGAGATATTAGACCAGGATTTTTTTTTAAATTATTTATTCACGGATGTGGGCATCGCTGGCAAGGCCAGCATTTATTGCCCATCCCGAATGGCCTTTGAGAAGGTGGTACTGAGCCGCTTTCTCGAACCGCTGCAGTCTGTGTGGTGAAGGTACTCCCACAGTGCTGTTAGATAGGCAGTTCCTGGATTTTGACCCAGTGACAATGATGGAACGGTGATATATTTCCAAGTCAGGATGGTGTGTGACCTGGAGGGGAACTTGGAAGTGGTGGTGTTCCCATGTGCCTGCTGCACTTGTCCTTCTAGGTGGAAGAGGTGGTGGGTTTGAGAGATGCTGCCGAAGAAGCCTTGGCGAGTTGCTGCAGTTCACCTTGTAGATGGTACACACTGCAGCCACGGTACGCCAGTGGTGGAGGTAGTGAGTGTTTACGTGGTTGATGGGGTACCAATCAGGCGAGCTGCTTTGTCCTGGATGGTGTCGAGCTTCTTGAGTGTTGTTGGAGTATTCCAACACACTCCTGATGTGCCTTGTAGGTGATGCAAAGACATTGGTGGGTCAGGAGGTGAGTCACTTGCTGCAGAATACACAGCCTCTGACCTGCTCTTGTAATCACAATACTTATGTAGCTGGTCCAGTTAAGTTTCTGATCAATGGTAACCCCCAGGATGTTGGTGGTGGGGGATTCGACAATGATAATGCCATTGAATGTCAAGGGGAGGTGGTTAGACTCTCTCTTGCTGGAGATGGTCATTGCCTGGCACTTGTGTAGAGCGATTGTTACTTGCCACTTATCAGCCCAAGCCTGGATGTTGTCCAGGTCGTGCTGCATGCCGGCACGGGCTGCGTCATTGTCTGATGAATTGCGAATGTGACTGAACACTGTGCAATTATCAGCAAACATCGCCACATTTGACCTTATGATGGTCGAAATGAAGCAGCTGAAGATGGTTGGGCCGAGGACACTGCCCTGAGGAACTCCTGCAGTGATGCCCTGGGGCTGGAATGATTGGTTACCAATGGCAACAACCAACTTCATTTGTGCTAGGTATGACTCCAGCCAGGGGAGAGTTTCCCCCCCGACTCCCATTGACTTCAATTTTACTAGGGCTCCTTGGTAAAGAGTGGCCTTCGAATGCTGCCTTGATGTCTAGGGCAGTCACTCTCACCTTACCTCTGGAATTCAGGCTGTAATGAGGTCTGGAGTCGAGTGGTCCTGGCGGAACCCAAACTGAGCATCGGTTGATAGCTTGATAGCACTGTCGACGACACCTTCAATCACTTTCTTTTTATTCATTCATGGGATGTGGATGTCTCCGGCAAGGCCAGCATTTATTGCCCATCCCTAATTGCCCTCAAGAAAGTGGTGGTGAGCCGCCTTCTTGAATACAACTGAGTGGCTTGCTAAGCCATTTCAGAAGGCAGTTAAGAGTCAACCACATTACAAGGTAACAATGGCAGATTTCATTCCCTAAACGACATTAGTGAACAAGATGGGTTTTTACTACAATCCATTACTGATACTAGCTTTTTATTACAGATTTATTTAATTTAATTTAAAATACCTGTCCCTGGATCATTAGTCCAGGGCCTGTGGATTACTGGTCCAGTAACTTAACCACTGTGCTACCGTACCCTTAGGTGACTAAAAGCTTGGTCAAGAGGTAGCTTTTAAAGAGGGTCTTAAAAGAGGTGAGAGAGTTGGAGAGGTTTAGAGAGGGAATTTCAGAGCTCACGGCCTAGGCAGCTGAAGCCTGTCCAACTGAGCTGCTGGGTTTAGGTAAGATTTAACATTCTTTAATTTTATTTGAATGTCCTGTTAAAAAACTATTAGGACCCCTGTCCTGATGACATTAACCAGACTAAACTCCAAACCCAGAGGTTAATGGAAACTGTAATGATTTAGTGGAGTCACCACTTTGACTCCAATTTACATAGCAGCTGGTTTCAGAAGTCAGACATGTGGAATTAAACCAACGTCTGAAAGCGCGCCAGTGGTTTAGTGCACTACTCGTTGTGAAATCCATGAGCTGCACCAATACACAGTACTCCTACACAAACATTTTAAACCCTTTGCCAACGTTATTTGTATTACTACAGACTAATCTAAATTTATAGTGCTATGTGAGAAACTGGAAAAGTACATCTGAAACTGATTTCTTAAACAGCTTGTTTGTCATTTTCGAAGCTCAGTTTTTTTTTAGCAAAAGAAGCTTCGAAAAGCTGCCGTTAAGATAATGGCTAAAACTAGTCGTAAGCTCCTCTATAGTTTCTATAGGAGAATATTGGAAAGATCAGCTTGAACATAAATATTTGGACATTTATTATCATTAATTTCTCCAAGATAACTATCATACTTCCAGTGGAATAAAGAAGACAAATCTGAATAAGAAACAAATGCAATCTTCTTTTATTGCTTAATATTTTTTGTATGAATGCCCCTACCGCACAAGCCACATGTGATAAATTCCAGAAGTTAATGAACATAAGAACAGCTAAGAACAAGTAAAGATCATTAACTGCAACAAGGCTATCCCTTTTTGACAGATTTTAGTGTCACCTAATTGCCTTCTCATATTTTCAATCCCACCCCACCTTACGGGGGAAGCAGTAACTGCAGTATCTATATGGTCGAGTTGACTCGAAGGTGACAAGACTGCCAATGAGGGATTGGGACTGGGCCAATCCTCTGTGGTAGACCTCATGGGTAAATTTAGTGAGGTCTGCAGTGCCCGCGGGGCCACACCCGCAGCCTGCGCATATATTAAAATCAGGAACACATTGCCCATGATTTTCCATCCACTAAAATTGAAATGTACCCTGGGCACTGTTAGTGATTGACTGGCAAGCCTGACTGATCAATGGGAGCTGGAGGGGTAGATCTGTTATTGGAGGCTGGGATTCTTTCTAATCAGCTCCAGGTTACCTTGCAAGCCAATTCTCTAACAGGTTGGATGGCCAAGTGGTCAGTGCTTTGTGCTGGTAGACTGCATGATTTTAGGTGGTTAGATGTCAGTAACAATCTGCATTCTTGAAATCTCCCCAAGCCTCGGCCATTGCCAGCTTAAATTGTTTGGGCTCAGGTAAATCTAGTGTGTCCCTCCAGGGAGAGAGTGCGCCCTCCATATTAGACAAAATGCCCCGATTTTCGGCATGTGTGGGAAATGGTCGGGCTTCCCCAAATGTGGGGTTTCTGACACACATAAAAAAGTGTCAGCCAGCTCCACGCAATTTTCCCTCAAGTGGCCAATTAATTCCCAGCATGTGGGAAGCCTTGCTAATTGTCCAATTCGAGTCAGAAATCCCCACACTATGATGTCATCATTCATGGTGCTTTCAAAGTGTCCAGCAAGCTTCTCCACCTCTGCAGGCTTCTCAACCACTCTTGCACAATGGCAGAGGAGCCTGCACCAGCTGCTGCCAGCGGCAGAGGCTGAGCTGCCTTCAAATTCGACGAGGCTTCACTGCAGGCATTATTGGATGGGGTTAGGGCCCACAGGGAGGTCTTCTTCCCTAGGTCAGGGAGGAAGCGGCCTCCCACTGAGACCAATGCTGCATGGATGCAGGTGTCAGCAGATGCCAACTCGCTGGGAGTCACCAGAAGAACCTTGGCATTACATCTCTAACTCCTTCCTTTACTCCCCCACAGTACCATCCAGAGCCCCCGTCCTCACTGTGGAGGAGGAAGAGGCTGTGCAGCCAAACTCCTCAGAGGAAGCTCCAACCTCGGAGGGTGCAGCATCAGTGCAGAAGTAAGTGCACCCAGCACCAGCGCAGACACTCACACCTCGGGGGGACCTTCGGGACATAGAGTAATGTTGTCACCTGGTGTTTCACATCTCACAAGTGAGCCTCAGCAGATTCTGGAGACAGGGACAGCAGTGGAGAGTCCTCGTCGGAGGGCACAGGACTCTGCCAGCTCAGCTCAGCTGT
Organism: Somniosus microcephalus; assembly: GCF_052327205.1. Taxonomy (NCBI): domain Eukaryota; kingdom Metazoa; phylum Chordata; class Chondrichthyes; order Squaliformes; family Somniosidae; genus Somniosus; species Somniosus microcephalus. The sequence goes on along the minus strand of NC_140988.1, from coordinate 319,002,320 downwards.
GCTGCATGACGACCCTCTGCCTCTGGGTCCATCCGCAAGAGAAGAGGTGATGGATCTCCATGCACAGATGCAGGCGTACTGACCTCTACCTAGCGGAAGCTGAACGCCAACTCTCCGACACCTCCTCCTACCTCCACCTGGACCATGACCCCACTACCGAACATCAAACCACCGTTTCCAAGACTGTCACTGACCTCATCTCCTCTGGAGATCTTCCCCCTGCTGCCACCAACCTCATAGTTCCCCAACCCCGCACAGCCCACTTCTACCTCCTTCCCAAGATCCACAAACAGGACTGCCCTGGTAGACCCATCGTTTCAGCCTGTTCTTGCCCTACAGAACTTATCTCTTCCTATCTTGACTCTATCTTTTCTCCCCTTGTCCAGTCTCTTCCCACCTACATCCGCGACTCTTTTGATGCCCTCCGCCACTTTAACAGTTTCCAGTTTCCTGGCCCCAACCGCTTCCTTTTCACCATGGACGTACAATCCCTCTACACCTCCATCCCCCACCCGGATGGCCTGAGGGCGCTCCGCTTCTTCCTTGAACAGAGGCCCGACCAGTCCCCATCCACCACGACCCTCCTCCGCCTGGCTGAACTTGTTCTCACATTGAACAACTTCTCCTTTAACTCCACTCATTTCCTCCAAATCAAAGGTGTTGCCATGGGTACCCGCATGGGTCCTAGCTATGCCTGCCTTTTCGTGGGCTATGTGGAACAATCTTTGTTCCAGTCCTACTCGGGTCCCCTCCCTCACCTCTTTTTCCGATACATTGATGACTGTATCGGTGCCGTTTCCTGCTCTCGCCCCGAACTTGACAATTTCATTCACTTTGCCTCCAATTTCCACCCTTCCCTCACCTTCACATGGTCCATCTCGGACTCTTCCCTTCCCTTCCTCGACTTCTCCGTCTCCATCTCTGGGGATAGGTTATCGACCAATATTTACTACAAGCCCACTGACTCCCACAGCTACCTGGACTACACTTCCTCCCACCCCGCTTCCTGTAAGGACTCTATTCCATTCTCCCAGTTTCTCCGCCTCCGCCGTATCTGCTCCGACGACGCCACCTTCCACACCAGTGCTTCAGACATGTCTTCCTTTTTCCGCAACCAAGGATTCCCCTCTACTGTGGTTGACACTGCCCTCGACCGTGTCAGTTCTATCTCCCGCACTTCTGCCCTCACCCCTGCCCCTCCCTCCCGGAACCACGATAGGGTTCCCCTTGTCCTCACCTTTCACCCCACCAGCCTCCACATTCAACGGATCATCCTCCGGCATTTCCGCTACCTCCAAAGTGATCCCACCACCAAACGTATCTTCCCCTCCCCTCCCCTTTCAGCATTCCGCAGGGACCGCTCCCTCCGAGACACCCTAGTCCACTCCTCTATCACCCCAAACAGCCCTTCCTCTTCGCCTGGCACCTTCCCGTGCAAGCGGAGGAGATGTAACACCTGCCCCTATACCTCCCCCCTTCTCACTGTCCAGGGCCCCAAACACCCCTTCCAGGTGAAACAGCGATTTACTTGTACTTCTCGCAATCTAGTATACTGTATTCGCTGCTCACGATTCGGTCTCCTCTACATTGGGGAGACCAAACGCAGATTGGGTGACCGCTTTGCGGAACACCTCCGTTCAGTCCGTAAGGGTGACCCCGAGCTTCCGGTCGCCTGTCATTTTAATTCACCGCTCCATTCCCACTCGGACCTCACCGTCCTTGGCCTCTTGTATTGTTCCACGGAAGCTCAACGTAAACTCGAGGAACAGCACCTCATCTTCCGATTAGGCAGTCTGCAGCCTTCCGGACTCAATATCGAGTTCAACAATTTCAGATCATAAGCTCGGCCCCCATTTCATTTTCTCTTGCAATTGTTCCACTCCTTTCCCCCCCCCCCCTTTCCTTTTGTTTCTCTCTCACACCTGGCAGCTATCTTTTGCCCTGCCAGTACACTTTACACCTAATCCCAGCCTATTACCATCTCGTCTAGCTTCTAATCTCTTTTACTTCTTTTGTTTCTTTTATTCTTTTGTCCGATCGCAGCCCTGCCTCCGATCTAGTTTCTTTTCTTTCCAGTTTTGAAGAAGGGTCCAACCCGAAACGTCAACTCAAATTTCTCTCCACGGATGTTGCCTGACCTGCTGAGTTTTTCCAGCATTTTCTGTTGTTATGCAGGAGTCTCTGGCAGGCTTTGTCTCCAGGGTCGCTGCGAGTGTGGAGCGAATGGAGGAGTCCATAGCGACCATGAGCAGAGCCTTTGTGGAGTCATTGGTGCATGAACGCATCACCATGGAAAGGTTGGCAACCTCCATGGAGGAGATAACTCGTCAGCATACGGAAAACATGGTGAGTGCTCATAAGAGAATGACATATCTTGAGGAGCGTTGGCCATCTGTTGAACAGAGAAACCAGATCTTCATGGAAGTCCTTCTGAGTAGGACTGCCAGTGCAGAAACGGGTCCCCATGGCCCCCTAAAGTGCAGCAAGGTGCTCTCAAGCCACTTCCAAGCGCTGGCCCCTTCTGGCTTGTGCAGCTTCAGGTGAGTGAGCAGCAGCCTGCTGCTACTGGTAATCATCCTGCTGTTCCTGGTTCTGCTGCTGTCACCTCTGCTGTTGGAGATCCTCTAATGCCAGGAAGGGAAGGCGCCAAAGGCCTCCCATGCTTCTAGCAGATGCTTCGGTTGAGGAGGTCCTGAGTTAGGGTGGTGAGAGGGGCTTCCCAGGAGCTCACACTGAAGAAGTGTGTGAGGCTCCAACTTTCTGCAGCTGCTCCTAAGGCTTCAAATAGTTCCTCCAAGCCTTGATCAACAAGGTCCTGCAGTCTGCAAATGCTGCCTCTTTAAATCTCTTCAGCCCTCAGCGACCTGCTGCTGCAAGCAAGCAAGCCAGCTGTTTTCACGCCAGCTCTCATCAGCGGGGTTCCCCGCAGGCGGGTTTCAGGTGGGGAAAGCCCCAAAGTCACAACGGCCCCGGAAAATCGTCCTTAACAAGGTGATCATTGGTGATTAGTGCTGCGACGAGCAGTCCCGCCAGCGGCGGGTGGGACTGAAGCGGGGCGCGTGGAAACGGCGGTCCGAAAGTCAGACGGGGCGGGGAATCAGGCGGGGGGAATCTCGACCCGCTTTTTCCGCGATTGTCGGACCACGGCCGCATGAAAAGCCGCCCGACAGCTGCCCGAAAATTGGGGCCATAGAAACTCCAGTTATGTGGATTATTCAGTAGCTTGGTTTGGAGACTCTTAAGTATGGTGATGAGTTACTGTACATGTCAGACACCAGACTGACCCCCCCAAAAAAAATTCTCTCTCCAGAAACATATTTCAGTGCCATTTAGTTGTCAGCTGTGGCTCAGTGATAGCCCCCTCGCCTCCCGCTCCAGAGACTTAAACACATAATCTAGGCTGACACTTCTGAGGGAGTGCTGCATTGTTGAAGATGCCATCGTTCAGATGAGATGTTAAACTGAGGCCCTGTCTTCCCTCTCAGGTGGATGTAAAAGATCCCACAGCACTATTGAAAGAAGAGCAGCGGTGTTCTTCCCGTGTCTTGGCCAACATTTAGCCCTCACCAACGCCTAAAGCAGATGAACTGGTCATTTATTTCATTGTTGTTTGTGGGAGCTTGCTGTGCACAAATTGGCTGCCCTGTTTCCTACATTACAACAGTGACTACACTTCAAAAGTACTTCATTGGCTGTGAAATGCTTTGGAATGTGCTAAGGTTATGAAAGGTACTATATTTTCTTTCTTACTTTATATTGCTTACTTCAATAGCCTTCTCTGGTAACTTGTTCCATAAGTTTATTGCCCTTTGGATGATAAAGCCCTGACAGAATTCCCATCTTACTCCGCATGTTCTAATGCTTAAGTTGTGCAAAACAATTTAAGCAGCAGAAAATTAGGAGTAAGGTGGCAATCCGAGGCATTGCTGGTGCACTTAAAGGCACTAATGTCTCTGTGCCTCATTGTGGACTTCCCATGAAGGCAACTGGAAAGTAACAACACATAAGTATTTTTTCTAATTGGGTGAATCAGTAATTAGCGGTTACTTGTGCATCTTTATGTGTCTAATGGATCTCAAGTGAGTGGTCTTTTCCTTGTGGTAGAATGGGGCTCATTGCTGCCCTCTGGTGGCTAGTTTATCCTTGTTGTAGCATTTTCAAATGTAAGAAGTCACACAACACCAGGTTATAGTCCAACAGCTTTATTTGAAATCACAAGCTTTCGGAGCGCTGCTCCTTCGTCAGGTGAAGTGGAGAAATGCATAAAGACACAGCTTATATAGTCAGAGAATAATGTCAGATGTTTACAGGTAATCTTTCCAACTGCCATTTATCGCACCTCGGCAGAGAGATAATCATAGCAATCAAAGGTGTGAATGGTGTCCAAACAGGTCAGTAAGGAAAACATTACATCAAAGAACATGCAGATGCTGGGGTCTGTATGAAAAACAAAAAAGACAGAAAACATTTTTTTTGCTGGAAATCACAGCAGGTCCGGCCGCATCTGTGTAGAGAGAACAAGCCAATGTCGACTCGAGTCTGGATGACCCTGCGTCAGGTGGGGTTACATGTAGCGTGACATGAACCCAAGATCTCGGTTGAGGCCGTCCTCATGGGTGCGGAACTTGGCTATCAGTTTCTGCTCGACGATTTTGCGTTGTCGTGTGTCTCGAAGGCCGCCTTGGAGAATGCTTACCCGAAGATCGGAGGCTGAATGTCCTTGACTGCTGAAGTGTTCCCCGACTGGGAGGGAACACTCCTGCCTGGTGATTGTTGCGCGGTGTCCGTTCATCCATTGTCGCAGTGTCTGCATGGTCTCGCCGATGTACCATGCTCCGGGGCATCCTTTCCTGCAACGTATGAGGTAGACAACGTTGGCCGAGTCACATGAGTATGTACCATGTACCTGGTGGGTGGTGTCCTCACGTGTGATGATGGTATCTGTGTTGATGATCTGGCATGTCTTGCAGAGGTTGCTGTGGCAGGGTTGTGTAGTGTCGTGGTCGCTGTTCTCCTGAAAGCTGGGTAATTTGCTACGAACGATGGTCTGTTTTCTCTGACTATATAAGCTGTGTCTTTATGCATTTCTCCACTTCACCTGACGAAGGAGCAGTGCTCCGAAAGCTTGTGATTTCAAATAAAGCTGTTGGACTATAACCTGGTGTTGTGTGACTTCTTACATTTGTCCACCCCAGTCCAACTCCGGCATCTCCACACCATAGCATTTTCAAAGCAATGCATGTTTATTATTATGGAAATATATTATAGCTGGACTCTCAAAGATAGTCAGCAGTATACCATGTTATAATGTGAAAATTATGAAAACAATTGTGTCGTTGTTTGGAAGCCATCAATTTTAGATCACAGTGCCACTTTAAAACCCACCCAATACTTTTTCCCCTTAGTTTCTTTTGTGTCTGAGAATTGCTAGTTGCAACTTTTCTGTATTAAGTCTCTAGCTCCAGCTGGCCCCATTGAGAGGGAGTATTTAGCAGGCTGGCAGATAAAGCACTCTTTGATATCACGCCACTCTCAACTATAACCTAATTAAGAGAACCAAAGGAACAACTAAAAACAAAAGTACTGCTATAAGAAATACAGTGCTGTTCAATGGCAAAGCAAGAGTGCATTATATTACAATATGGATCAGATTGAACTTTACTGTCATTAACAATAAAAACAATGAGCAATTGTGTAAATCATTGCATGGATCAGTACATCTGCATACCCACGATCATAAAATTTGGTAAAACAATATTTGTTTTGGAAGATAACTTCAAAATTTAAACAAAATTATTAAATCTCAATGTTGAAGAAATGGACATTCCCAACAGGCAGAAAAATTATTAAAAAATTATCAACAGACTTAAATTATAGATGATGAAAGGAAGTTGTAAATTAATTGTGACAAAGTTGACCAGGCAATTTGTTCATTATGGTGAAGAGTTTCAGCTATTACCGTTTAAAAATGAGGAAATTAGAGGTAAGAAGGGAAATCAGATTGATCTTTATCTCCTAAAAGATAATAGAGTCTTAGACTAAGATGCCAGGAAAAATGGACAGTGCAAATGGGTCTAAGAAACAATTAAATGCATTTCCAGCGAGAAGGATCCGAGAGGTAGAGGAAGGGAAGAATTTTCAACTTCCACCCAAAACAGGTGTGAAGTGGTCAGAGCAGGCACGCACCTGCCTGAAGCTGGTGTGGGTCGGAATCATTTTCAGGTACAGGTCTCATCAGAAAAAGTCAGTTCAGCTGCCGCGTGCTAGCAGGCAGCTTATCACACCCAGGGGCGGGAGATCCAACAGCTCCATGAACAAGTCGAGTCAGGAGTGTTTAGTAAAAGGGTGTGAGGGGCGCTGGGGTGGGGGTCCACCACCTAAGGACCGGTAATAGGCCACAGTATTTTTGCTCCTGTTCATCCTGGTCCCATAAAAATCCCCCCCGCCCCCAACCCCAGAAACATTTCTAGGCCTATTCTTGAGTGGCCTACTGCAGTCAGACTGCTGGGTAGGCTGCTTACTATCTGGTACAAATGCGCAAAGCGTGCAGAATGCACACTCCAACCAATGGTGCCTGAAAACTGCAAATGGGGTCCTGCAATGGCTGTAGCACCCCGATTTAAGCAGCCTCCCATCGGAAGTAGGAAGGCACGCTGTGCTCCCATTTACAGACCCACCTGAAATTTTCACAGGGAGGCCTTGGGTGTCAATAAGGTGGCAGGGGCTCCCCAGCCCCAATTTACCACAGCCAGTCACCCATTTTGCAGGCGAGAATTGGGTGGGCTGCAATTGGAATTTGTCTCCAAGGTAAGAAAGTGAGCAGGTGCAGCTGGTCTATAAAAACAGGATGGGCTTGTTGAGTTTGTTTGTAAAAATAATCATGATTGATGACTTACTAAAGTTTTATGTAGGCTCATGGTTACCTCTTGGCTTTTTTAGTCTATACCTCTTATAATAAAACCTAGAATTCCATATATGTTTTAATGGCCTTATCAACCTGAGGTGCTGCCTTTAATATCCTGTAAACCTGTAGCCTCAAATCTCTCTGCTCTTCCACAGCATTTGGAGTATAATTACTGTTGCTTTTTTGCAACCAAAATTCATCGCTTCACATTTGCTGACATTGAATTTCATCTGCCACATTTTAGCCCATTCCCCCATTTGATCAATATTCCATTCTAGCTTTCTTTGGTCTTATCTACAAGTTTTGACACTACTGCCTCTCAGCCTATATCCAAATCATTGAAATACACAGTGAACAGAAGTGGCCCCAGAACTGAAACCTGAGGGGCACTTCAAACCACCACTTCCTTCCCTCGAATCAATTTTTAATCCGGTTTGCTATCCTCTCCCTAATTTCAAACTCCTTAATCTTCTCTAGTAATCTCCCGTGTGATACCTTGTCAAAGGCTTTCCTAAAGACCAAATAAACTATCTCCTGCATTTCCCCCATCTACCATTTCTATTACTTCCTCAAAGAATTCTATGCGGTTTGTCAATCACAATCGTCCCTGTGCTGGCTATTTCTAACTATTTTATCTTTATCTAGATAATTTCATCCCTAATTGAACACTAACATTTTTCCTACCACAGATGTTGAGATAACTGACCTATAATTACACAAATTAGATTTGTCTCCCTTTCTAAATATTGAGTACAACATTGTCCATTCTCCAGTCCTCTGGCACACATCTGTGCTCAATAGAGCCCTGAAATACAGGGGGGAATTTTCACCCCCAAGAACGGGTGGGTTGGGGGTGGGTGGGAAGTTGAAATAATTGATTTTTGGATTGTGACTGCATCTTGGCTCCAACTTGCCCACTTCTGGGTTTAACAGAGGCGTGTTTGGATGCCTGCGAGTAACCTACTCACCCCAGTCAGGACCTTAATTAGTGCAGGCAGGTGGGTAGCTATCACAGAAATTAACATCCTTATGAGACATTAATTAGGTCTTTTTAAACTGAATTTCACTGACCTTTAAATTTAATCTCTCCAGCACAGGTTTCCTGAGGCTTGTGAATCTCACCAGTGAAACAGAGGTGAGATTGAGCCACAGTTTATGTGGGTATTTAAAGTTATGATTGCCCCATCTGAATAAAAGCTCAGTTATTACAGCTGGTGTCTCAGTTCCCTTTGGTAAACGTTTGGCAGAGAGGTCTTGTGTTGATACAGCTTTTCCAAAACTTTGGAGCCTTTCAAACTGACAAGGTCAGGATGGGAGGTGCGTTGGATGTGTTCGACAGTATATCAGATGAGGAAGACTATCACCATCCACGGCAGCGACGATGTGCTGTGGTGGGATCAGCATGTGCACAGGAGAGATGCACAGGAGAGAGATGCACAGGAGAGAGATGCACGGGAGAGAGGGGCACGGGAGAGAGGTGCACGGGAGAGAGGGGCACAGGAGAGAGATGCACAGGAGAGAGGGGCACGGGAGAGAGGTGCACGGGAGAGAGGGGCACAGGAGAGAGGTGCACAGGAGAGAGGGGCACGGGAGAGAGGTGCACGGGAGAGAGGGGCACAGGAGAGAGGTGCACAGGAGAGAGGTGCACAGGAGAGAGATGCACGGGAGAGAGGGGCACGGGAGAGAGGTGCACGGGAGAGAGGGGCACAGGAGAGAGGTGCACAGGAGAGAGGTGCACAGGAGAGAGGTGCACAGGAGAGAGGTGCACAGGAGAGAGGGGCACGGGAGAGAGGTGCACAGGAGAGAGATGCACAGGAGAGAGGTGCACAGGAGAGAGGGGCACGGGAGAGAGGCTCACGGGAGAGAGGTGCAAGGGAGAGAGGTGCACGGGAGGGAGGTGCACGGGAGGGAGGTGCACAGGAGAGAGGTGCACGGGAGAGAGGTGCACGGGAGAGAGGTTCACGGGAGTGAGGTGCACGGGAGGGAGGTGCACGGGAGAGAGGTTCACGGGAGTGAGGTGCACGGGAGAGAGGTGCACGGGAGAGAGGTGCACGGGAGGGAGGTGCACGGGAGGGAGGTGCACGGGAGGGAGGTGCACGGGAGGGAGGTGCACGGGAGGGAGGTGCACGGGAGAGAGGTGCACGGGAGAGAGGTGCACGGGAGAGAGGTGCACGGGAAGGAGGTGCACGGGAGGGAGGTGCACGGGAGAGAGGTGCACGGGAGGGAGGTGCACGGGAGGGAGGTGCACGGGAAGGAGGTGCACGGGAGGGAGGTGCACGAGAGGGAGGTGCACGGGAGAGAGGTGCACGGGAGGGAGGTGCACGGGAGGGAGGTGCACGGGAGGGAGGTGCACGGGAGGGAGGTGCACGGGAGGGAGGTGCACGGGAGGGAGGTGCACGGGAGAGAGGTGCACGGGAGGGAGGTGCACGGGAAGGAGGTGCACGGGAGGGAGGTGCACGGGAGAGAGGTGCACGGGAGGGAGGTGCACGGGAGGGAGGTGCACGGGAAGGAGGTGCACGGGAGGGAGGTGCACGGGAGAGAGGTGCACGGGAGAGAGGTGCACGGGAGAGAGGTGCACGGGAGAGAGGTACACGGGAGGGAGGTGCACGGGAGGGAGGTGCACGGGAGGGAGGTGCACGGGAGAGAGGTGCACGGGAGGGAGGTGCACGGGAGGGAGGTGCACGGGAGAGAGGTGCACGGGAGAGAGGTGCACGGGAGAGAGGTGCACGGGAGGGAGGTGCGCGGGAGAGAGGTGCACGGGAGAGAGGTGCACGGGAGAGAGGTGCACGGGAAGGAGGTGCACGGGAGAGAGGTGCACGGGAGGGAGGTGCACGGGAGGGAGGTGCACGGGAGGGAGGTGCACAGGAGAGAGGTGCACGGGAGAGAGGTGCACGGGAGGGAGGTGCACGGGAGGGAGGTGCACAGGAGAGAGGTGCACGGGAAGGAGGTGCACGGGAGGGAGGTGCACGGGAGAGAGGTGCACGGGAGAGAGGTACACAGGAGAGAGGTGCACGGGAAGGAGGTGCACGGGAGGGAGGTGCACGGGAGGGAGGTGCACGGGAGAGAGGTGCACGGGAGAGAGGTACACAGGAGAGAGGTGCACGGGAAGGAGGTGCACGGGAGAGAGGTACACAGGAGAGAGGTGCACGGGAGAGAGGTGCACGGGAGAGAGGTGCACGGGAGGGAGGTGCACGGGAGGGAGGTGCACGGGAGAGAGGTACACAGGAGAGAGGTGCACGGGAGAGAGGTGCACGGGAGAGAGGTGCACGGGAGAGAGGTACACAGGAGAGAGGTGCACAGGAGAGAGGTGCACGGGAGAGAGGTGCACGGGAGGGAGGTGCACGGGAGGGAGGTGCACGGGAGAGAGGTACACAGCAGAGAGGTGCACGGGAGCGAGGTGCACGGGAGAGAGGTGCACGGGAGAGAGGTGCACGGGAGAGAGGTGCACGGGAGAGAGGTGCACGGGAGGGAGGTGCACGGGAGGGAGGTGCACGGGAGAGAGGTGCACGGGAGAGAGGTACACAGGAGAGAGGTGCACAGGAGAGAGGTGCATAGGAGACTATAAAACAGACTGTAAAAGCTTCCATAGGTATGTAAAAATTCAAAGATTAGTGAAAGTAAATGTGGGTCCCTTATAAGTTGAGACAGGAGAAATTATAATGGGGAATAAGGAAATGGCAGAGAAATTAAACAAATACTTCACGGAAGAAGACGTAAAAAACTTCTCGGAAATAGTGGAGAATGAGGAACTGAAAGAAATTAATATTCATTAAAAAAAAGTACTGGAGAAATTAATGGGACTGAAAGCCGATAAATCCCCTGGACCTGATGCCCTACATCCTAGGGTTTTGAAAGAGGTGGCTATAGAGATTGTGGATGCATTGGTTGTCATCTTCCAAAATTCCATAGATTCTAGAACGGTTCCCGTGAATTGGAACGTAGCAAATATAACCCCACTATATAAGAAAGGAGAGAGAGAGAAAACGGGGAACTGCAGACCAGTTAGCCTGACATCAGTAGTAGGGAAAATGCTAGAATCTATTTTTAAGGATGTGGTAACAGGGCACTTAGAAAATAATAATAGAATTGGGCAGAGTTACCATGGATTTATAAAAGGGAAATCATGTTTGACAAATCTGTTAGAGTTTTTTGAGGTTGTAACCTACAGAATAGATAAGGGGGAACCAGTGGATGTGGTGTATTTGGATTTTCAGAAGGCATTCGATAAGGTGCCACACAAGAGGTTATTAAACAAAATGAGGGCTCATGGGATTGGGGGTAATATACTAGCATGGATTGAGGATTGGTTAAAGCAAATGGTATGTTGGCCTTTATTACAAGAGGATTTGAGTATAAAAGTAAAGGGCCCAGAAATTCAGTTGTTTGCGCCAGCCGCTAGCATCTTAGGAGGAGGAGATGTGGGGCGCTAGGCGGCTAGCGGCCGGGCGCAGTGCGATCTGCGCCTCTCCCCAACTTCAGTAAAGATTTAGCAGCGGCGCAAAGCCTTTGCGCGCGCTGAGCTGTGCGCGCAGATCCTGACGTCATTTCATTGTGCAACGCCCTTTGTTCGCCCCAAACCAGAAATTCAGTGGCGCCGGCCTATTGTGCGCCTGGCGCCCCTAGCAACTGGTAGAGGGGAACGGTTCTCAGTCGCTGCGGGGCGCGGGGGGCGCAAATTAAAGGGCACTCCTCCTGCAGTAGAAAAGGCAGCCATTTTGCAACACTCCTTCTTTGTGAGAGACGGATCTTTGCAGAGAGACAAAGGTAGAGAGCTTTCTGGTTTGGCTCAACACTCGCACAGGTACTTGTGGCTTCAGGCCACAGCTTTCCACTTGTCTTTAACTTCAGAGCCATATCATTGATTGGAAACATATAATGGGGGCTGCAATGGGTGCAAATGTTGGCCTCCTCCATTGCATTCAAAGGGCTCACAGACGCCGTGAGAGAGTGGCAGACATGGCCAGACGGAGAGGGGGCAACAGGCGTCGGCAAAGGAGGCCTTACCCACCCAGGGTATACCGCCAGCAGTTCTCATATCTGAACATGTCTGACGAGCAGTGTGTTCGGAGGCTGCGATTCCGAAGGGCGGTGGTCACTGAGATCTGCCACCTGCTTCGCGGAGATCTGCAGCCACAGCTGAGGAGCAGGACGTCTCTGTCGGTGGCAGTGAAGGTGACAGTGTCTCTCAACTTCTATGCCACCGGCTCCTTCCAATCCGCTACTGGGGACATTTCCAACATCTCCCAGTTTGCCGTGCATTGCTGCATCCGCCAGGTGACCAATGCCCTTTTCAGAAGGAGACGTCAGTTCATCTCCTTCTCCATGGCCCTTGTCAAGCAGCAACAGCGTGCAATGGGCTTTGCAGCATTAGCGGGCTTCCCCATGGTGCAGGGCGCCATTGACTGGATCGTTCCGGAGGAGCCTGACAGTATTCGCCTGAGCGAGTCTCCCATTTCGTGGTCGTGTGCTGCATGCTGCACAACCTGGCTATCCGCAGGACTCAGCCACTGCCACCAGACATTGGAGGACCACCAGAGGAGGAGGAGGAGGAGGAGGAGGACCAGCACAGGAGGGAGGCAGAAAGTGCAAGGGCCGCCCGTCGGCGGCTTATTGAACGTCGGTTCTAGGCCCCCTCTCAGGGAATGGTTTGTAGCCGCTCCACAAGCCCTCAGCCGAGCAGGGCAACCAGGACTTCTAAAAGAAAGCATGGACAGTGCGATTTAAGAACATTTATTTCTTTGAAACCTCTGCCCTTCCCACATTACAAACGAATGGAGAGAAGCCCCCCAAAAAACACAAATCGACCAGTCTCGGCCTTTCAAAAAACACAAATACACCAGTCTCGGCCTTTCAAAAAAACAAATCCACCCTCCCCCTTTAAGAGCTCACCGGCGCCAGAGTGTCTGCCGTCAATCAGCAGCTCACCGCATCTGCGCTGCGCCCGCCCTCGGGGGTTTCGCCCCGGGCCGCCGGCTTAGCGCCTAATGATAGTCGTGCATCGCCTGTTTTAGCGCAGCAGCAACTTCTTGGGGCGATGCCACTGAATATCGGCGAAGGTGGCGTGAAGTTGCGCCGGGCGCAAACTTTAGCGGCCGCCCAGCTGTAGCGCCCCAAACGTGGCTATACTGAATTTCTAGGCCAAGATGTCTTACTGCAATTATATAGGGCCCTGGTGAAACCACACCTGGAGTATTATGTACAGTTTTGGTCTCCTTACCTAAGGAAGGATATAGTTGCCACAGAGGGAGTGCAACAAAGATTCACCAAACTGATTCCTGGGATGGAGGGAGTCTCCTATGAGGAGAGATTGAGTAGACTAGGCCTGTATTCAGGGAGGAGGTTTCCCTTGGCTGGGGAGTCTAGAATGAGGGGTCACAGTCTCAGAATAAGGGGTCGGCCCTTTAGGACTGAGATGAGGAGAAATTTCTTCACTCAGAGCGTGGTGAATCTTTGGAATTCTCTATCCCAGAGGGCTGTGGAGGCTCAGTCGTTTATATTCAAGACAGAGATTGATAGATTTTTAAATATTAAGGGAATCAAGGGATATGGGGATAGTGCAGAAAAGTGGAGTTGAGGTAGAAAACCAGCCATGATCTTATTGAATGGTGGAGCAGGCTCGAAGGGCCAAATGGCCTACTTCTGCTCCTATTTCTTATGTTCTTATGCTATGTTCTTATGGGAGAGAGGTGCACAGGAGAGAGGTGCACAGGAAGGAGGTGCACAGAAGAGGGGCCGAGGTTGCAGGAAGCATTACCCATGTCTCAGGGTTTACAGACAGAGGCTCAGCTTCCTTGACCCTTTGGAAGAGCAGTGCTTCCCCAGGTTGCCACATCAAGTGGTTGGAAACACCTGCAGCCTCCTCGAAGAAGACCTGGTACCTGCTGGACCTGGTGGCCACGCATTACCAGTGGCTCTGAAAGACACCACCGCCCTCAATCTTTTAGCCTCTGGTTCCTTCCAGGAGGCTACCGGAGACATCTCTAGGATCTCGCAGTCCGCTGCACATAAATGCATAAGGCAAGTGACGGATGGATTGTTTGCCAGGACTGGGAGTTATGTAAACTTCCCCTGTGATGACAAAGCCAGAATGAACAGGTATTTTGATTCACCTCTCTAGCTGGATTCCCACAGCTACAGGGTGCCATTGACTGTACATGGTGTGGAGATGCCGGAGTTGGACTGGGGTGGACAAATGTAAGAAGTCACACAACACCAGGTTTGAGTATAAAAGTAAAGGGCCCAGAAATTCAGTTGTTTGTGCCAGCCGCTAGCATCTATTTGAAATCTTTATTTGAAATCACAAGCTTTCGGAGCGCTGCTCCTTCTTCAGGTGAAGTGGAGAAATGCATAAAGACACAGCTTATATAGTCAGAGAATCATGTCAGATGTTTACAGGTAACCTTTCCAACTGCCATTTATCACACCTCGGCAGAGAGATAATCACAGCAGTCAAAGGTGTGAATGGTGTCCAAACAGGTCCAACACCCATGAGGACGGCCTCAACAGAGATCTTGGGTTCATGTCACGCTACATGTAACCCCACCTGACGCAGGGTCATCCAGACTCGAGTCGACATTGGCTTGTTCTCTCTACACAGATGCGGCCGGACCTGCTGTGATTTCCAGCCAAAAAAAATGTTTTTTGTCTGTTTTTTTGTTTTTCATACAGACCCCAGCATCTGCAATATTTGACCCCTTGTGACCCCACCTCATTGTTCTTTGATGTAATGTTTCCCTGACTGACCTGTTTGGACACCATTCACACCTTTGACTGCTGTGATTATCTCTCTGCCGAGGTGTGATAAATGGCAGTTGGAAAGGTTACCTGTAAACATCTGACATGATTCTCTGACTATATAAGCTGTGTCTTTATGCATTTCTCCACTTCACCTGAAGAAGGAGCAGCGCTCCGAAAGCTTGTGATTTCAAATAAAGCTGTTGGACTATAACCTGGTGTTGTGTGACTTCTTACATTGACTGTACAAACATGGCAATCCCAGCACCACCACAGCAACCAGGATTGTTTTTAAAACTGCGAGGAATATTATTCCACTGATGTGCAACCAGAAGAAAAGGTTCATCCAGGTCATACTGAGGTAGTCCAACATCCCAGACCTTTTTGTTCCAGGAAGCAGACATAAGGGCTGGCTCGTAGGAGGCAAGATATACCCCCTTCAAAGTTGGCTCATGACACCTGTGAGGAACCCCAGGAGCACTACAACGAGATCCATATAACCACCAGGTGTGTCACAGAGCAAGCCATCGGAATATTGAAGATGCGCTTTAGGTGCCTAGATAAGTCTGGAGACGCCCTTTTGTATTCGCCAGCAAGGGTGTCAAGACTAACAGCGATGTGCTGCGTATTGCACAACATTGCGCAGCAGAGAGGATTGCAGGTGGCGGAGGACGAAAGCGCTTATCACTCATCTTCGGATGAGGAGAACATTGAAGAAGAGGAGGAAAAGCAATATGAAAGCAGGGCACCCATCACCAGCCCAGCCCTGTACATTGCTTCCTGGGATGCCAGGAATGCCTTACTAGCTCAAATGTTCAGCTAGTGGTGACTCACACAGGAAAACATCAGAAATGAAATTCTCCTGCCCGCTCCCACCACCAGCACCAATGGCCCACCTCCCTTTGCACTAAACGGTCCTTCAACCATGTATCCATCCATTGTACGTCCACCCAATGGGTGCCGTCATGCATTGACATTCATCATGAAACAAGGGTGAGTTGGCATTCGGGGACGCAATATTGGGCAAGATGTGGAAGTGGTACTAAGCAATAAAGTTTATGTGTTGTTATAAGGAATGGAAACTTAACAACATAACATTTTGTCAAACACCCATGTGCATACCCTTGGTGAATTACAATAGCTTTCCCTTACGCTTCCCACCACTTCTACGTGGTGCATCCCATGTGGTTTCAACAGAGGTAGAGGCGGGCTGCTCAGATCCCTGTCCTGACTGCTGAGGTGCTTTTGGCCGATGCCCTCTGGGTGTTGGAGCCCCAGAGTTCCCACCAAAGACTGTTCCACCTGCACCTGTGCAGGGGCAGTCTCGGCCATCAGGAGAGGGGCAGCATGTCGGGTACTGGCTGTGGGGGGCGGGGGTGGGTGGTGGGTGGTGTAGAAGTGGGAGTGCTTTGAATGGATTTCCCACTTTCATGTCCCCTTTTGCCATTATCCCTCTCACATTAGCGCTACCACTCTGCTGCAGACCAGCTTGGTGAAGATCAGTGATGCATTATAAGGCCACGGTTAAGGTATATGTCATCATGTTTAAGGTGGCGGACATATTGGCATCCAAAGTCTGCACAGCCATGCACATGGCCTGCATGGATTCATTTAAGAGCTGTGCTTGAAGCTCCTTGGAGTCAGCCACTGTCTACATGGCAGACATTCTCACAATTCCCTGTGCCAGCAATCCACGAGTGATCGAGTTGGACTCCTCCATCCTCTCCGCTATTGTGGAGAATATGCATGACACGTCTGTCAGTACCTGATTAAATTGCTGATGCACCTCTAGCCTTCTTCTTCTCAATGATAGCCCCTGGAGTTCAGCATCTGTGTCCAGCTGAGCAGAGCTTGGAGAATATTGTGCCCTCCTTCAAATTCCATTTCTACATTGTCCCTTTAAATAGAGTTGAGATCGTGTCATGTGGGTACGTACCACGCCTGCTGTGCAGCTTGGAGATGCGAAACCCTGAAGTCAAAATTTATTGCCTCAATCAAGCTGAAATTGGAGAATCCGACATGCTGACTTTACTTCCGGCTTTCGCCCATACAATTCCACCCCCTCGCTTGGAAGCTGCCTTCACATTAATATCAGGGCCATAATTTCTAGAACTGTGGCAATTATTTCCCTCATCTCCCTCAGGATCCTAGATATATGCAGTCAGACCATGGTGCTTTTTTTTCCTTTAACCTAACTTATCTAAAATTTGCCACTTATTCATCATAATATTGCTCATCTCACTCTTAACCACTTCAGGATTTGTCTCCTTTTGCTATCCTTCTCTTTAATAAAGACTGATACAAAGCCCTTATTGATTACCTCTACTATTTTTTGATCATGTACAAATTGACAGGGGTCCCACTTTGCTTTTAACAATTCTCTCTTTACTGAACTACTTGTAAAACACTTTACCGTTCTTGACCTGTCCTAAGATCTCAACTGGGACAGCAGTCTGAGCATTCTAATTGGCCGCAATGCTACTGGGCTAGAGAGTGAAAAATCATCTAGGCCTCCCATTCCTAACTTCCATCTAGTGACTTCTGCTGGAAAATTCGCACCAGGTTAGAACAGGATTGTGGTCAGTTGTGATGGCTCCCATGTGGACTAGTCTGTCAACACTCCCTTTCAAGGCTAACACAAGAAGAATACATGAAGAATAGCCAAAGGCTTTCCACAAGGAACAATAAACTATCTTTTCAGATGTGGATGGACGTGCTGTGTGATCACAGCTTTTTTGCTTTTATTTCAGGTTACCAGCAGTTACAGTCTTCTTTTACTTCACTTCTCTGCTGAACAATGGCCAACTGACTTGAGGCTCAGGGCAGCTGCCAACACATGTGATCAAAAGCCTTGCATGAGTCAGTGTCTTCAGGAGAAGTGGAGAGAAAATTGGGAATAAAGTTAAAAGAAAATAACAATGATAGGCTAGTGTGTCAAGGGACCAACACACCTCGGGATTCAGCTGATACTGGTGGTTATCATTTCATCATAACCCCTCAAGAGCTATAAATATGTAACACCCGTCAGCCCATGTATAATCTTATGCATGATTCATTCATACTTACCCATTACCCTTTGCATTATGATTTTCTTTTTCCACAGAAGGACGTGAGTAATGCTTGGAGAAGATAACTAGTTCAAGGCAGGCAATAAGTGGTGTCTGATGGGGTGCAGTAGCTCACGATGGTTGACCACTAGTTGTAAAATTCTCAAAGCTATTTTATTAATACTCCTACACAGGCATTTTACACCTGCTGCCAACTTTTGCTTTTCCTTTTGCTGTGGTAAATAAAATGTGGTCGTATGACCATAAAAACATAGAAACACATATGGGTTTGAGTTTTCATTACTGTTTGTTTATTTTATCCTCTGTTCAACCTCTCACTGTGTTTCAAAGTGACTCAAATCCATAAGATCTTCCTTTAAATTGCTGACTGTAGTTAAAGGTTCTCACCTTACTTTCAATAGCGTAGCCTCACAGCATCGAACAGCAGCCGAGCAATTCTACCATATGGGACAGCGAGAGGACTTGTCATTAAAACAGAGGTTTAAAACCTCCGACTCCTCTTGAAATGTTTTTGGAAACTATCCGGTGGATTTTCCTGCTGAGCGGTGGTGTTTTTGTGAGTTTTGAGATGGTAGTATCCGTGACAGCTGGGCTACTAGAAGCTTTTCCATTTTTTTCCCCTGCTGCTGCTGGCAAGGAGCTATGGCTGAGGCTCAGGAAAAGTAGGCAACTCATTTAAACTGGGCAAATGAGCCATATTTACCACTTAAGTGAACTTTCTGTCCTTTACAATTTACCAGCGCTGGTCATGAAAAGCAGCCACAGCAATGCCTAAAGCCTGCTGACTGAACACATACATATTTCAATTTGATAGTTGTCTTCTGGCTTTAAGGTCCTGCATGAAATCAGCTTGGGCAGTCTCAATGCAGTCATCTTCTCTTAATGTAGCATTAAGTTGTCAATCTCAGTTAAAAGGCCACAAGGATGGTTGGGAAATGGAAGATGCAACAGATGGTGCATCAGGGCGTTCTTCCAAGGTGGTAGCTGAAGCACTTTATTTTTTTGTTGGTTAGAGTATGGGGAGCTTTACTCCACATCTAAACATTTTGCCCCTGGCCTGGTAGGCCTGGCACTGAGTACTCATTACTAGCACCAGCTCCCCCACTCCGATCCACACTTTGTGAACATAAAATTCACAAAAATAATAAAAAATATATTTACTGGAATGAGAGAGAACAAATGTCAGGCAGCAGTAGAGTTATTCGGCAGTAAAGATGACCTTCAAAGGTGTTTTTATACTCACTAGCAAAGGGACAGTGTGGCCACTTGTAACAATTACCACCACCCTGGCCTAGATCAGTCACCGCAGCATAAACCAAGGTTTGAACCTGGGACACTCCCTGACCTGTATAGCTCAGCACCACACCGGACAGTGAACTTACCAACTGAACCATTGGGGATCTGAGATTTTGAACATTAAAGGGAAATGTTTCTCAAATCCGCGAGGGAGGGGGGAAGGACATAACTCGGACATGAGCCGGCAGAGCCACTGCTATAAAGTGTAACGGCAGATTTAAATGAGAATAGGCTCAGGCTCAGTTGTCACCATCAGATAGTGCACCGGCACTCACTGGTTAGATTCATACATGAACAAATGTAATTTGGCAAGATACTGGTGTGTGGCTGGCATCTATCAAACTGTGCCACTACAAGGGATGGCACCTGCAAGAGAGGAGGACAAACCTTTTTAAAATGTTCAGAATCCCATCAGTGTAAATTCCAGCCCTATCCATTCCCAGGAATGTGACTAAAATTAAACATCCATCTATATTAGCTACCAATCAAAAAAAAAAATTATCAGGATCCCCAATCACATTCAATTAAACCTGCACACAAACAAAGCATTAAAAGAGTTTGAATTTTAATTACAGGGTCAGAAATGATGTCCAGCTGTGTTTTCTGGTTTTTTTATGGTTACTGGACATGTTTGAGTTGATAGATGCCAGGTCCTTACACTATCTGCAGTTTGATAATGTCATTCTGTACTGTTAAACATCAATCCTGATTGGATTGAAGTGGGATGATGATTTATAATGCATTTGAGAGAATGGGCAGATATCAGCTGGCAGGAGGTATGTGCTTGTGAGATGGTATGAGATTGAGTAAGCAATTCCTTACTGTGATATGTTCCACTTAGTGAGCTATCAGAGAAATGATGGAACATGGATCCATCTAATGATTTTCCCTACATTACAACAGTGATTACACTTCAAAAGTAATTAATTTTCTGTGAAGGACTTGGAACTTGGGACTTGAGGTTATGAAATGCGATACTTGAATGCAAGATCTTTCTCTCTTTTCTTACACAGTTAAAAGCTTTGGCCGTGATTTTGCTGACCTTGGTGGGTCCGGGGCGGGCGGTGTCGGTGTCGGGTCGTGGCCCCGCTGCTGGCTCCATCCCGCTGTGTAGAATGACGTTCCGTTGATAGGGCTTGTTAAGCCTGCCCAGTGCATTTCCCAGCCAATTAGAGGAAGCGGATCTGGTGACATCATTTGATGACTCATCATCAGCCGGTTTCCTTAAAGGGACCATGTCCAAATTTATTTTGACACTTGTACTGTCAGTGTTCTACAGCATTGAGGTGCTGCAAACACTGACAATCACTGCACAAAGGCATATGGCTGCACCCAGGCATGACTCCCTCCATATGCTTCTGGGGGAGTCACAACATGCAGAGAGGTTCTCTTCCCTTCCCATGGGTGGAAGAGACATCCCCAGGAGATCAACGCAGCCTGATTGCACATTGTAGAGGATGGCACAAGCAGGGATGTGGTCAGGAGGACCTGGGCGCAGACTCACAAATGTTTCAATGATCTCAGTAGATAATGAAACATTAGTACAAAGCCACACTCAACCTCATCCTGCTGTGCCTTTCATCACATCCCCATAACTCTGCCTTCCTTACCCTACTCCTGCACATCCTTACTCACACCAACTTACCTTACACCTCCATCCATCCCTCTCTCTCTATCTATATTATCACATCCCCATCTCACTAGCCACCCCTTACACTCACCCTCATCCTCGTGCAATCATACCAACTAACAACACACAAGGGTAGTAGGCACTTGGGTGTTTTATGTAATGTCCATGTAAAGTTTCTGTTAATGTGATGTCAAACATTGAAACCTTTATTTTCATAACTTTGCATTCTTGGACAGATTTGTGTGCACCTTTGGAAATAGCTTAGTGAGTTGCAGTGAATGGTGAGACTTAACGGTACCCCCCACACTGGTGATGAGTGTGAAAGGAATGGCTTGGAAATTGTAGGGATTCTTTATGGCGTTGGTGTGGGGTGGTGCCAACCTAGCGCATCATGTGGCAGCCAGGGCGAGCTGTCAGATTCAAAAGGTAAGTTTAAAACCATTGTTAAGTGGCTGTAAACAAGCCACTAATCATTTAAATTGGCTCCCCCACCGCTGCCTGTCGGGTCTGCTCAGCGCTGGCAGATCCGACATTGGGAAAGGCAAATGTGCACGATTTGACAGCGGGTTCCCGACCTGCTGGCAATCAATGCACATTTAACTGCCGACCCGCCACTGATCCTGTCCGCTGAGCACTAGCAAAATTCCAGCCATGGTTCCTGTAAAAGGTTGTGGGTAGGGACTGGGGTAATGGTCCATTTGGACCTCAGTAAAAGTGATGATTAGGGTAAGTGGACCTTGTCTAAATATAATTGAGAAACCTTCCCTAATTTATGACATTGAGCAAAATAAATAATTAGCACAAGACAGATTACACCTTTTTATATGTAAACCCTTGGAATTTTGATGCATGACCCAGATACCCTTGAATAACAGCCCACTCCTTCAGTGCTAGACTACTACAGTCTGTGGTGTAATGGGGGGAAGGCCACTGAGCAGATCTGTTCCAATAGCCATTTCATTGACAGAAATGTACCTCTGCACATGCAAAGTTCAACACTGAAAGGGACCTCTAAAATGGTCCAGACAGGGTCAAATTTGTATATTTGCAAACTAGATCACTTCTGATTCTGAATTGAGGTGCAGGTCCAATGCTTTGGATTTTCAATGACTCCAGTCAGATTTTACTTCTCTGATAATGTGAGTCGCCCAGGATCATACAAAATTTGACTAATTAGGCTTCTTGAGGTGTAAAATGAGCATTTCTACACTACTTGAGCAGTTGTACAAAATTTGTAAATGAAATGGAAATAGCATGGATTCGTGATACCTAAAAATCTTTAAAATGCCAAAAACAAAGCTAATGTAAATATTCTTTGAAAAAAATAATCTAGGATGAAAAGAGAAAATCGAAAAAGCAGATTGCAACAGACATGAGCAGAACGTAAGAATTTATTTTCAATATGTTGTTACAGGCAAGATCTAGCGAGGCCCCTAAAGGGTGAGAGAGGGTGAGATAGGGAAGCCTAAATGATGTTACAATTTTAATACTTTTTTCCATAATGTCTTATAGCAATCATTAATTATTAATCATATTCCCAATCTATAACTGGAAAGGTGGAATGCATCCAATTTCTCAGAAAAAATTCATGCAGAAAATAAAATGTGAAGCAATAAAAACTCCTTTAAAAATTTGGTACTGTGCCAGCTCGATGTTCACAGAGAGAGTCACGGAAGAGTGTAAAGCAGCTAATGATATTATAATCTTTTTAGATGACAGGAGCATTATCTGGAAATTATCGCCCTTTTAACTTGACATCTGCACCGGGGAAAAACTCTGACATCTATCATAAGAGAAACAATTCAAGGCCATTTGAATTCAAGTGAAGATAATAAGCGTATGATTCAAGTGAAGCTAACACAGCCTTTTGAACAGTAGGGCCTAGAAATTCACTATGGCCCCGCCAGCTGGCTAACGGCCAAAAGTTAGCGCTGGGCGCGGAGCCATGTGCGACCGTCCGATATTCGCTTTTTGCGCCCCAAGTCGGAACCGGCCGCTATTCCAGGGTGTGCCCGCCCCCGCTTGGGGCACTGAAACTGAATTTCAGCGCTCTAAGTGCCGCTGCGCCACCCGATGTGGTGCGGCAGGCTGCGGTACTGCAGGCCTCCTCCTTCTCTTAAGGTGGAGGTGCCTGCAACGGGGAGATCGCCGCTGGATTGTGCCGGCAAATGAGCCCGGCACCACGGAGAAGTGCCGGGCTCGCGGAAAGCAGCCGGCAATGCCGCGGGGGGGGCGGTGGAGGAGGCCGGGGAAGGAGGTGCGGGCAGGCGGCCGCCGAAAAAGCGGCCGGCCGCACCTCCACCTTAAAGCGCCCCAGTAGCGCAGCAGTACGGCCCCGTTTTTCAATCGCTGTTTGCGGCCGCTGCAGAAGAGGCGGCCGCAACTAAATATGGGGTTTGGGCCGGAAGCGGGGCGGAACCGGGGCACTGCATACACCGATGACGTCATCGGTGTCGGCGCAGCGCTACCGGCTACCGCCGCCATTACCGCAGCGCTGAATATCAGCGCACACTCTTACACTGGCGCAGAAACCCTATTTGGGCGGTAACTGGGCGCAAAGCCCACTGAATTTCTAGGCCTAGGTCTTATCAAATAAATTTATTGGTATTTTTCAAGAATGTCACAGAGTTAGCAGCTTAAAGTCATAATATGCTTGATATATATCTCAACTTTCAGAAATCAGGTGATAAGGTCCCTCAGAAGAAACTTCCAAGTTTAACTGTAGATGTGCACTTCCACACATGTGCAGAAGTCCTCTCCCAACAACTACATTTTTGTTTAGACAGGGCAGGTGTGGCAGTGTCCACACCAGAAGATGAACTGACCAGGCAACAGGGGCCAAGCAGTAGTCATCATTGCTAATGGTTCTAATTGAGTAACTGTTACTGATGCTCCAGATAGTTTGCCCACAGTCCATATTATTTATTAATGATGTCGCTAAAGGTATTGGGGGAGAACTGCCACTGGGCTCTCCTGATTCTCCCACAGGAACTTCGGCAGAAATCCTGGAGAAAGGAACTAAACAACCGCTTTTTGGCTGTTTAGGCTGTTTTTCCTGCAGATTCTGCTGAAGTTACAGTGGGAGATCAGGATAACCCCTGTGGAAATTCCAGGAGATTGCAATTAAGTGGCTTTCATTTTGCACCAAATGCTAACGTTGCAGTATATATCCTGAGAAGCAGTGCGAGACTCCCTGGAGCGGGAGGCTCACAGCACTTGGGTTTGACATTACATGGAGTGTAATTCGAGTACTGTGGCAAAACAGAATTTAAAAAGTGCTCGCAGGTCTCCTGAGTCTCCGAGTCATTTTTTAAACCTACTTGCAGTTAATTTTAATGTTTAGACAGTGTGGACACTGCCACCTGTGCCCTCTAAACATTTCGAAATGGGAGAGGGGTTCTGTGCATGGTCTGCAACCATGCACGTGCCGAGCTCTCCTGATCAGGAGAAGTAGAATTCGAGCAGTGTAAACATGGTACTGCTTGGCTGGAACAGCCACAGCAACAACAGGTCTAAGACCTGTAGCAACATTACTAGATGATGTTTGTTGTTTGCATACCTGAGCTATTCTTAGCAAGATCTAGCACTTATGGGGGATGTGGAGGGGGAGAAAGCGAAATAAACACTCTCTGTTCAGCATAAACGGGTTAGTAGTAGCCCAAGAATGGTGTTGGGTCTCTTGTCGCCTCAGTTACGCTGCCACTCCAACTGCTGCCATCTTCGGAAGGGTCCTGCAATAGACGCCTGTTTCAAGTGGGAGGCTACTTATAATATGAAAATTGGGGTCCTACGATGTACTTAGAACCCCGACGATAATAATGAGGCACAAATGGGTGGAGTGTGCGTGGAATAACCGGCCAAACCAGTGGTCTATAAAGGAACCGTTCACAAAGTGGCCCAGGAAGCTTTTAATTTTGTTTTTGGTGGGGCCAGAAAGAGCGCGCTTGCTACCTCCTGGGTCTACAAAAATCTTTGGGCCTCTGCCAGCCCATCTTGAGGCCCCTCAGATCCCCTAGCGTTGCCCCCCCCTCTTCCCAGGTTCCGATTGTTGGCCGGCTCATCGTGGGAGCCGGTGGATTTCCTGCCCTAACCAGAACCAGCGAGCTGCAGGTGTCCGCTTGGAGGCCTGCAGCATGCCAGCAGAATGGAAATGAGGCCCAAGCCTCAAAATGGCTCCGACCTCATACCGGCAAGAACAGGGGGGGCGATGGGCACGCTTTGTCCACTGTCCGCCTCTTCGCCACCAGTAGTTAAAATCAGCCCTAAGAATCTGAAGGAGGAATTTAATATGAAAATTAATACTGAATGATGAGGAAATCTGAATATGTTGAATGAAGGTTCCCCACTTCAGCTTTGTGTTCTTTTTCTGGTAATAGTTCAAAAAACATTGCATTTGAACTATTTGCAAGAGCCAGTCTCTTCTAGTAATTACTGCAGCTCTACATAACTTGGTAAAGTTGCTACCTTGGTTTGTAAATACATGCTACAACTAAAATCTCTACCTGATTTTTAGTTTGTAATCCATTAAAAGGTATCAAAAGAGAATGGAAAACTTGTAGAATAATTGGTAAACAAAACCTTTGATGCCAAAAATTCAGGTACATGTTAAGAAAATACAAATTTTGGTCGCGTTCACACCATTTAGATGTGAATAATTAGTCTTCTTTCTATCTTTGTAAAGAGCATGGGTTGGAGATAGGGCTACGACACTGTACCATTGATTCTCCAATCTGTATTTCCTGCAAGTGTGGTTTGCTATGGGGCGCACTGGATCATGGAATTGCCCCTTCTTTTTGTAGTCATACTTAAGAGATTCACGTGGGCAGGCATGAGATTTCCAGAATGTTACTCAGGGATATCTGCTTGTGTCAAGCCCTTGTTTGTTGAGGGTAAAGGGTCAAAATCTGAGACTGAAGCCCAAATGAATCCAAAAGTTTATTCCAAAAATGCTGGAAGTTGTAATTCCCCATCCTACAATTTTTAAAACAACCATCATTGCCTCTTCTGGCTTTGCTGAATGCATGAACAAGCCCAGATTAACTACACTGGAGGGAGTGTTCTCACCCCTCAAAAAACTGGCCCGAAGAATTTGAAATGTAAACGAACTTTTGACTTTTCAAGCTACACTAGCTCAAGGGAATTATACGTTCCCTCCTTCTGACCTTATACATACCAGACCACCATATCAGATCTTACAAATTTGTGTGAATTATGTATTCCCTTCCCTAATTTAACCAGTGCCCAAACTTAACTGCACTGACACTGCAAATTGTCTATTCTCCTGGTTGAATGTGAGCCTGAGTGACCAGCTGAGGCTGATTAAAACCCTTTGCCGTGCTTCATTGCTTCCCAACATCAAACGTCCCCTTAAAACCTCCTCTCTGTCACACCTTTGGTCACCTCCTCTAAGTCCTGCTCAATATCTCTTTGCCCTCTCCCCATTCCAGTGAAAGGCCTTGGGATGTTTTGCTTTGTATAAGGTGTGATATCTTTTCAAGTTGTTGTTGAAATGAAGATCCAACTCTAAACCTTAGCTAAAATCAAACAATCTTTACTGTTGAAGAAGAATCTGTTGAAGATATTTACTGCTGGGTAATGAATCCAGGTAAATGCCAATGCATAATGATTAACCTTATCACCTCATGTGGAAATAGGGAGGGAATAAAATATTCAGTATGTCCCAAAAATGAAGAAGAAAGGAATTGGGAAAGTTTGTAGGGATTGTGTTGAGCAATAATTTCAAGCAGAAAAAAATGGTTTCAATTAGAAAATCAGGGTTACATCAATTGGAATTAAACGCTTTTGTTTTTTGGGTTGGATTTGATAGAGTAGATAGGGAGGAACTGTTTCCACTGGCAGGAGGGTCGATAACCAGAGGACACAGATTTAAGATAATTGGCAAAAAAGCCAGGGGGGAGATGAGGAGAATTGTTTTTACCCAGCGAGTTGTTATGATCTGGAATGTACTGCCTAAATGGGTGGTGGAAACAGATTCAATAGTAACTTTCTAAAGGGAATTGAATAAATACTTGAAAAAGAAAAATTTGCAGGGCTATGAGGAAAGAGCAGGGGAGTGGGGTTAATTGGTAGATTTTTCAGACAGCTGGCACAGGCATGATGGGCTGAATGGCCTCCTTCTATGCTGCATATTTCTACTTAATAATGGGGCTGATTTTTTCCACCCTTCTGCCTGGGTGCTGGTCAAGCAGAATGCACCAAAGTGCTCTCCATCTGATATGACTTGAATCTGCCTGTATTTCTGGGTTCAGGTCATACAAATAGGCCAAGCACTCCCCTAGTGTAAGACCCATTCAGGAATATCAGCTGGAATGGCCACCAGCTGTCCAAAAACAGCACTCAGTAGGCCCCATGCTCTACCTGAAAAAGAAGGAATGTATCTTTTGCCTAACTCCAATGATTGGTACCCAGGACCTGCTCAGGTCCTCCAACCTGAGTGGGCTGGATGCAAGGCAATGGGCCAACCTTCAAATGGGCATCCACCTGGTTTGCATAGAAGAAAGTTAAATGAGAGACACTTTAATATGACTCCCGTCTCATTGGTATGGGATTTCCCTGCTTGCATCTGCCGTGGGCTTACCTGCTCTTCCCCTCCCTCTCGCCTGGGATCCCCAGGAAATACTCGGCACAGAACCTTAATATCTTAAACTAGAAAAATAGAAACGGTTATGATATTTGCCTTTGTGCTAAACACTTCTACTATGTACAATGTCACATGTATAATAAAGAAAGCAAGAATTATAAAGGCTTGTGAGACAAACGTAAGCTGTTTCTGTAGCAGTGGCACATTTTGGGACCTCTGCCATTCCACATAGTCAGATATGACATTGGGCATCATTCATACATACAAGACAAGCTGTGCTTTATTAACCTGGCATAATATACTCACCCCACCACAAGAGTCTGAATATTAATAACATGTCATTTTAGGAAGAAATGCTGAGTGAAGACATGTTTACTAAGGCAACATTTATGGAATTGAAAAGGTGGTGGTGGCACATTTTTCTTGAACCGCTGCAGTCCCTGTGGTGAAGGTACTCTCCCACAGTGCTGTTAAGTAGGGAGTTTCAGGATTTTGACTCAGCGACAATGAAGAAATGGTGACAGACGTCCAAGTCAGGATAGTGTGTGACTTGGAGGCGAACTTGGACATGGTGGTGTTCCTATATACCTGCTGCACTTGTCCTTCTAGGTAGTGGAGGTCACGGTTTTAGGAGATATTGCCAAAGAAGCCTTGGCGAATTACTGGAGTGCATTCTGTGGATTGAACACCCTGTAGCCATGGTGCGCTGGTGGTGGATGTTTAAACTATTGTATATTTTTAAGTTAAAACATTTTGACAAGCAATATAACATCCATAGGGCTCCTACCTTAAAGGTAAACATAGAATGGAGTATTTTATATGCAAACTATTCTCATGTAAAGACAAGGCAGGAGATATTTGCCTTTTAATTTGTTTTCCCCTTTCACAATGATCCATCACTTTGGGTCTCTATACTCAGTTGGTAGTCACCCTGCTAATGCATCTATTGAGACCCATTGCCCTTGCAGCTCAGCCAATTCCCCATAATTAGCACCTAGAAATGTTCTAGTTACTGATTAGGACTTGTCTGAAGCAAATTGCAATACTAAACATAGTGATTGCGTTATAAAAGAAAATAGTTTACAATATGCATTTTGTGCTCAAACATTTGTGCTTCTTCCCCTTGTATGAATTTCTTCTCTATTTATTGTTTGCTGCTGTTGTTAATAAATCACTGCTGACTGATGCTATGTTTAAATATAATTGCTTAATTCTTTTACTGTTATGTTCCAACAGCTCAAGTTTTTTTTAAAGTTATGACTCTTTCATCTTCAGGGCCACATACTAATCAATTGTCCTGAAGATTGAAGAGGAATGTTTTACAAAAGCTTGAAAAATGAGTTGGAACAGCACTGTGAGAGGAAACTGTGGGACGTTTTGCTACATTAATGCCCCTATATAAATGCAAGTTGTTGTTGGTTTTAAATCTCTATAGTCCCTGTTTCCTACAGTTTTAAGATCGCTGCAAAGACTGCCAGGTTTTAAGCAGCAGTATCTGTTTATCTGCTTCAGTTTTTTGGATGTGGCAATATTTGTTTGCCAGTGGAAGTTCCCATGATTGCAGAAATAGAGGATATGAGTATAATGCTGGTAACTATCAAGCAAGACAAGAGATTTTTTTTCAACATAAGGTAATAGTTGTAAGGAGCATAAGGGAATATTTTCCAATTTGGTGTACCTGGCATGCGCCAGTACTGCCTACGTGGACAATCTCCTTCACAGTTTTATATAAAGTACTTAACACTATATTAAAAAGGAGTTGGCAAATACCTAATAAAGGATAGGACTACATTCTAAATATAGAAATAGATGATAAATACTCTAAAGAATACTATGGTTCCCATTTTTCAGGCTATGGGAATATCATCTGTAGAATGTAAATGGTTAGGGTTGAGTAACATAGATTGTAAGTTGGATTCATATTGCAGGGTGTTTGCTCAATTTTTGGGTCAAGTTCAAGGAGAAATTTCTCATCTTGGAATTTTTTTTGATTTGTGCTTATTCACTTCCCTTAGGAGATTAAGGGGGAAAAATTGGGTATCACCCATTTTGGGGCGCTAATATCGACCGGGCGCAAATTTTTAGCGCTCAGTGCAAATTATCGCCACCGACTGCAAAATTCGTCTCCAGCACCCCTGGAGGTGATTGGAGCACGAAATCAAGCGCTACACACCTCCCTTAGGGTGCTAACATCGGGGAGCGAGGCACTACCTCAGAACACTACCGAAGCTCAGGCGATGTCAATCACCTTGTACTCAGACAGACTGGCGCCGTCCAGTTCTTAAAGGGGAGAGTCCACCTTGTTACACAGCCAAACCCTGCTCATTGCAACGTTTGACATCGGCCTGCAAGCAGTTAAAAATTTTCACCACAGATTTATGATGGATACTCAGAGGCCCAGGGAGAGAGCTCAGCGCTTTAGTGACCAGGCATTGGTGGCTCTGGTTGGCGCTGTGGAACAGCGACAGGCAGAGTTCTTTCCAGAGACTGGCAGTAGGCCATTGCCCTGGGAGTTTACAAGGGTCTGGAGGGGCGTTGCCCAGCACATTTCATTGAGGAGCCTGGTCCAAAGGACGCATACGCAGTGACGTAAGAAGTTCAACGACCTCACTCAGGTGGTCAGGGTGAGTACCTGAAAAACATCTACATCCCACCATCTCAACCTCACTCTGTGCCCAGACGGTATAAATACCCAAATGCCCAACACTCACCCAACAACTATGCCCATCTCATGAAAGTCACATGCACATCCCACACCTTGCACACATTAATGGCTATTCAACTATGGTAGGCACATCTGCCAAACACATTACTGCACACTCACTCACACGCTGTCCTTTTTCTTGCAAGCCAAGCTTTCACATAGAAACATAGAAACATAGAAGATAGGAGCAGGAGTAGGCCATTCGGCCCTTCGAGCCTGCTCCGCCATTCAATGAGATCATGGCTGATCATCCAAATTCAGTAGCCTGTCCCTGCCTTCTCCCCATATCCCTTGATCCTTTTAGCCTTAAGAAATATATCCAACTCCTTCTTGAACATATTGAATGAACTGGCCTCCACCGCCCTCTGTGGTAGAGAATTCCATAGGTTCACCACTCTCTGGGTGAAGAAATTACTCCTCATTTCAGTCCTAAATGGCTTACCCCTTATCCTTAGACTATGACCCCTGGTTCTGGACTCCCTGGCCATCAGAAACATCCTTCCTGCATCTAGTCTGTCTAGTCCTGTAAGAATTTTATAGGTTTCGATGAGATCCCCTCTCAATCTTCTCAATCCTCTAAACTCCAGTGAGTATAAGCCCAATCGACACAATCTCTCCTCATACGTCATTCCTGCCATCCCAGGTATCAGCCTGGTGAATCTTCGGTGCACTCCCTCCATGGCAAGAACGTCCTTCCTCAGGTAAGGTGGCCAAAACTGCACACAATACTCAAGGTGCGGTCTCACCAAGGCCCTGTACAACTGTAGCAAGACATCCTTGTTCCTGTACTCGAACCCTCTTGCTACGAAGGCCAACATACCATTTGCCTTCTTAACCGCCTGCTGCACCTGCATGCTTACCTTCAGTGACTGGTGCACAAGAACACCCAGGTCTCTTTGCACTTCCCCTTCTCCCAATCTATTGCCATTCAAATAATAATCTGCCTTCCTGTTTTTGCCACCAAAGTGGATAACCTCACATTTATCCACATTATAGTGCATTTGCCATGTTTCTGCCCAATCACCCAACCTGTCCAAATCGTACTGGAGTTTCCCGACATCCTCCTCGCAGCTTACCCTCCTGCCCAGCTTTGTGTCGTCTGCAAATTTGGAGATATTACATCCAAAACATGGCAAATGCACTATAATGTGGATAAATGTGAGGTTATCCACTTTGGTGGCAAAAACAGGAAGGCAGATTATTATTTGAATGGCAATAGATTGGGAGAAGGGGAAGTGCAAAGAGACCTGGGTGTCCTTGTCCACCAGTCGCTGAAGGTAAGCATGCAGGTGCAGCAGGCGGTTAAGAAGGCAAATGGTATGTTGGCCTTCGTAGCAAGAGGGTTCGCGTACAGGAACAAGGATGTCTTGCTACAGTTGTACAGGGCCTTGGTGAGACCGCACCTTGAGTATTGTGTGCAGTTTTGGTCACCTTACCTGAGGAAGGACGTTCTTGCCATGGAGGGAGTGCACCGAAGATTCACCAGGCTGATACCTGGGATGGCAGGAATGACGTATGAGGAGAGATTGTGTCGATTGGGCTTATACTCACTGGAGTTTAGAAGATTGAGAGGGGATCTCATCGAAACCTATAAAATTCTAACAGGACTAGACAGACTAGATGCAGGAAGGATGTTTCTGATGGCCGGGGAGTCCAGAACCAGGGGTCATAGTCTAAGGATAAGGGGTAAGCCATATAGGACTGAAATGAGGAAGAATTTCTTCACCCAGAGAGTGGTGAACCTGTGGAATTCTCTGCCACAGAGGGCGGTGGAGGCTAGTTCATTAAATATATTCAAGAAAGAGTTGGATATATTTCTTGAGGCTAAAGGGATCAAGGGATATGGGGAAAAGGCAGGGACAGGGTACTGAATTTGGATGATCAGCCATGATCACATTGAATGGCGGAGCAGGCTCGAAGGGCCGAATGGCCTACTCCTGCTCCTATCTTCTATGTTTCTATGTTTCTATGACCCGATGGAAGTGCTGGTTTCTTGCATGCACAGCGCATGCGCGGGAAACCGGCATTTCCTCCAAGGGGTTCAGAGGTCCAACGCGTGCGCGCAGGACTCTGCGCGCACGCATTGAACTTCCTTCTTTTTTACAGGTTTGCCCGTGTGTAAGGGCCTGAACTTTTTACGAATGTAAAAAGGAGACTTAAGGACTTGATTCTTTAAGGTAAGTGGTCTATTATTTAAAATTATAACATTTTTTCCACAGCTTTATTGTTTTTAAGGACTTTACAGTAAGCTAAGTGTGTTTTTAGACCCGATTTCTTAAAAAATTAATTTTTTTAAAAATTTGAATAATTGTTTAAAATAGTTTTTTTAAAGTTATTTATAGTTCATTTAATTAGTGGGATGTTTTAAAAAATTTTATTTAAAGTTTAAGTAGTGTTTTGGGTGCCCGTAGTTTTCATGAGTTTGACAGTTCTTACTATCAAACTCATGAATGAAGTTTTCCCTCCCCTGATTGGCTGCCCAGTGCTCACCTGATCCCAGCCGCTGGATCAGGCAAGCACAGCGCGCCGACAGCTGAACCGGGCCAGTGACAGGAATTCCAAGCAGGCCCAGGCTTCAGCTGTCGACGCGCCAGGTAAGTGCACATCGGGGGCTTGCACGCGTGGCAAGCCCCCGAACCTAATTTCTGGGCCAATACCTTACCCCCAAT
Source organism: Somniosus microcephalus (assembly GCF_052327205.1). Lineage (NCBI taxonomy): Eukaryota > Metazoa > Chordata > Chondrichthyes > Squaliformes > Somniosidae > Somniosus > Somniosus microcephalus. Next base: position 318,969,714 of record NC_140988.1, on the reverse strand, counting down.
CCCATGTGCCTTAATTTTGCACACTAATCTGTTATGCGGGACCTTATCGAAAGCCTTCTGAAAGTCCAAATACACCACATCCACTGGTTCTCCCTTATCTATTTTACCAGTTACATCCTCAAAAAATTCCAGTAGATTAGTCAAGCATGATTTACCTTTTGTAAATCCATGTTGCCTTTGTCCGATCCTGTCACTGCTTTCCAAGTGCTCTGCTATTACATCTTTTATAATGGACTCTAGCATTTTCCCCACTACCGATGTCAGGCTTACCGGTCTATAACTCCCCGCTTTTTCTCTACCTCGTTTTTTGAATAATGGGGTAACATTAGCTACCCTCCAATCCATGGGTACTGTTCCAGAGTCTATCGAGTTCTGGAAGATGACCAGCAATGCATCTACTATTTCTAGGGCCACTTCCTTAAGTACCCTAGGATGTAGATTATCAGGCCCTGGGGATTTATCGGCCTTCAGTCCCATCAATTTTGCTAACACCATTTCCCGACAAATACTGATTTCTTTCAGTTCCACCCTTTCATCAGGCCCTATGTTCCCCGGCATCTCTGGGATGTTATTTGTGTCCTCCTTTGTGAAGACAGAACCAAAATATGTATTTAGTTGGTCTGCCATTTCTTTGTTCCCCATTATAAATTCCCCTGATTCTGACTACAAGGGACCTACGCTTGACTTCACCAATCTTTTTCTCTTCACATATCTATAAAAGCTTTTACAGTCAGTTTTTATGTTCCCTGCAAGCTTACTCTCATACTCTATTTTCCCCTTCTTAATTAATCCCTTTGTCCTCCTTTGTTGAATCCTAAACTGCTCCCAATCCTCAGGATTATTGCTTTTTCTGGCCAATTTATATGTCCTCTCCTTGGATCTTATGCTATCCCTAATTTCCCTTGTTAGCCACGGTTGAGTCACCTTTTTTGTTTTATTTTTATGCCAAACTGGGATGAACAAATTATGTAGTTCATCCATTCGGTCTTTGAATGTTTGCCATTGCCTATCCACCGTCAACCCTTTGAGTGACATTCCCCAATCAATCCTACCCAACTCACTCCTCAGACCATCGTAGTTTCCTTTATTTAAATTGAGGACCCTAGTCTCTGAGTCAACTACTTCATTCTCCATCTTAATGAAGAATTCGATCATATTAAGATCGTTCTGACCCAAGGGGCCTCGTACAACAAGATTGCTAATTAATCCTTTCTCGTTATGTAATCCCCAGTCTAAGATGGCCTGATCTCTGGTTGGTTCCTCGACATATTGGTCCAGGAAACCATCCCGTAAACACTCCAGGAATTCCTCCTCCACAGTATTGTTACTAATTTGGTTAGCCCAATCTATATGTAGATTAAAGTCACCCATGATGACTGCTGTGTCCTTTTTGCACACTTGTTTAATTTCCCTTTTAATACTAGCCCCAACCTCCTCCTTACTGTTTGGAGGTCTATATATCACTCGCACTAACGTTTTCTGCCCCTTAGTATTTCTCAATTCTACCCATACAGATTCCACATCATCAGAGCTAATATCCTTCCTTACAATTGTGTTAATCCCTTCTTTAACCAGTAATGCTACCCCACCTCCCTTTCCTTTTTGCCTATCTTTCCTGAATATCGAATACCTCTGGATGTTGAGTTCCCAGCCTTGGCCATCCTTGAGCCACGTTTCCGTAATCCCAACCAAATCATATTTGTTTACCTCTATTTGCGCAGCCAATTCATCCACCTTATTACGAATGCTCCTTACATTAAGACACAAAGCCTTCAGGCTTATTTTTTCAACACTCTTAGACCTATTAGAATTATTATTTACTGTGGCCACGTTTGATTTAAACCGTTGATTTCTCTGACTGCCACTTTTGTTTTTCTCCTTCCTATCTTTTGCTTTTATCCTTGTTTCCCTTTCCTCTGTCTCCCTGCTCAGGTTCCATAATTGCAGGGAGCAACAAAAGGACAGGAGGATGACAGGCGGAGCTGCACCCCCTCACACAATTGGAGGAGCAAGTCCACAGACTCATTGCCAGTCATGTAGTTGGCGCTGTGGCCATTAGAGAAGTCGACCCCCTTGGGGACAGCAACAGTATGTTTATCAGATTTCTCTCCTCTCTCATACCACTTCCCCCTCACAACACCAGCCTTTTACACTTTCAATCCAACTAACTGTCTCCATTCCTTGCTCCCTTCCTGCCCCCCTGCCCTCACGCTAAAGCCACTCTTGTACCTTCCTGCTTTCAGATAGTGAACCACCAGCTGACCAGCCTGTCCCTCAGCCTCCCAGTGGCAACGACGCGGCAGAGGAGGAGGAAGAGGAAACCGGAGCCTCACTGCCTGGGTCTCCTGAGGGTGACACTTCCGACACTGGGGCCACACGTTCACTGGAGGAGAGCAGGAGGTTTGCATTTGATCTGGGTGAAGCTCCGGAACCCAGTGGCCTGCAGCAACGCCATGGGGGAAAGGAAGCTCAGGGGCCATCTACCCGGAGGGTGAGTAGGTGCACACGAGTTCTGCTGTACAGGACTCAGATGAGGACCTTGATATAGTGGCCATGAATACTCAGGCTGTGAGCATGCACACTGAGCTCGTGGGTGCAATGGCAAGGGTGCCCGAGAGTATGGATGCACTGGCTAGGAGCATGGAGGAGTCTACCGCCAGCACAGCTGTCATTTGTGTGCAAACCCTTGAACCCATCCTTGCTCGTTGCAGAAGATGGTTGAATTGCAGGGAGACCGTGAGGACCCAGAACCCATGCCATGTGTAATGGGTGAGGTGGCAGGATCTAATGCAGCACAGGCCGATGCAACGCAATGGCTTAGTGCTGCAATCGAGTCATTGGCTGGTGCCATCCAGTCTCAGACTGCTCTCATGCAGTCTCAGATTGATATCATGCAAGCACTGACAGCTGCCATCGGGGATCTGATGGTGTCGCAGCAGGCCAGCAATCTGTGTATGAGCAGATTATTCCAGATGCTGAGGTACTGTCCTGTGGGAGTGGCAGTGTGTCGGTTGAACAGGAAGGTGCTGTCCTCTCTCAGGATGACAGCATTCCTGCTCTCACCACTGCCACTCCACCATTGCACTTGCCTCAGCCTGTAACACAGCCAGCCCAGACTGCTGCCGCCCATGCAGAGTCGGTGCAGTCTGCAGCCGGGCCCTGTAGGCCCAGAGCTGGCCGAGGGTGCCCTTCAAGGGCATCTGCAGTCTCTGGATCCAACATTCAGCAGCCTTCCGCCAGCCTTGCTGCAGCCACTGGGTCCACATTACGGAGGAGCAGTAGTGGGAAGGGGGGAAGTGCGCAGGGGATGGAGATCACCCTCGAAAGGCGAATAAGTAAAAATTCTCCAATAAATGGGGGGAATGTTGGTGTCAAAGTTTGATGTTCATGTTAATATGTTGTTCACTCTGTTTACACTTATCTCAATGTGGTAAGAACGAGTTTTGTTAGTTAATGAATTGTTGTATTTGTTTGTTATTGGTTGCACTGAATAAATAAGACAAAGTTTATCAGATAAATAAAACATTTTATTGGAACTTTACAACTTTGTTCATTTGACTCATTGGAGCTTTGTCCGGCAATAGGGGCTGCGGGATGCTTTCAATGATGTGCTTGTTCATCCCAAAAGCCATCTTCTCTATCATTCATCAGAAGCGGTATCTTATCAGGCGTTCACGGATGACCCTTACAGAGGCAACATCATATGCCTCACTTCCACGTTGGTATTGCTCCTCCTCCTTTTCATCCTCCTCCTCCGCCTCCTCCTCCTCTTCTCCCTTTTCCTCCTTCTGAGGTGGTGCATCAATCCCTGGTGGCAATGGCTGGGTCCTCATAATTGCGAGGTTGTGATGCATGCAGCACACAACAATGAAAAGCGATACTCGCTCGGGAGAGTACTGCAGGGCTCCTTCAGAGTGGTCTAGACACCGGAACTGTTGCTTCAGCACATCGATCGTCTGCTCAATGAGGTTCCTAGTGGCGCTATGGCTCTCATTGTATACAAGCTCAGCAGGTGTGTTGGGGTTACGGAGCGGTATCATCAGTCAGGTGTAGAGTGTCCCTGAGGAGCCAGCCACGAGGATGATGCAGTGGTTGGAAGAGGTCTGGGACACCAGTCTGGTGCAGGATGAAAGCATTGTGGCTGCTGCCAGGTTAGTGTGCATTGACAGCGAGCACACCAACTGCACATTCAGAGAGTGGAAGCCTTTGCGGTTACAGAACACCTTTGCATTTTCATAAAGTGCCCACAATGCCACATGCGTGCAGTCAATGGTGCCCTGAACCATGGGGAAGCCTGCTATCCTAGCGAAGCCACATGCGCATTCACGCTGTTTGTGCTGGATCATGGGGAATGAGATGTACTCCCTTCTCCTTTTGTAGAGAGCATTTGTGACCTCCCGGATGCAGCAATGGACAGCGAACTGGGAGATATTCACTATGTCCCCAGTTGAAGCCTGGATGGAGCCGCTGGCATAGAAATTCATAGCCACCGTCAACTGCACTGACAGAGATGTTCTGATCCTGAGCTGAGGCTGCAGATCTGGTTGTAGGAGATGGCAGAGCTCAGTGACAATCTCCTTGCTGAAGCACAGCCTCTGAAACACTGCTCCTCAGACAAATGGATACAGGAGAATTGCTCCCGGAATAGCCTGGGAGGGTAAGGTCTCCTGTGCAGAGGCCTGTTGACCCTCCTCCTTCTGGCCACATTTGCCACTCTCTCTCTGCGCCTCTGCTGCTACCGAAGGTGAAGCTGGAGGACGACGCCCCGAGTTAGTACAGCCCCCCATTTAACCTTGTAAATGTGTAAATATAAAGCTCAGAGAAATAGGAACCTGAAAAGTGTTGCTCAGGAACAAAACTCCTTGTAAGATTCCGTTAAATCTCTCCAGACGTCTCTCTCCCTCTCCCAACCTGTGTATGCCAAATATTTTGCCGACAGGAAAAGGCAGGAAGTGTACGCCTTTAAATAGTGCTCCCCCAGCTCCTAGCCGACTGCAAAACGTCCCCCCCCCCTACCTGTCGTCCTTGGGGCCGGCACTAAGGCAGGGGGCGAGAATCAATTTCCGGTCCGGGGCACTACCCGGGTGTTTCCCCCCCGGAGGCGCTTAGCAACCAATTTTTCACCCTATGTAAATTGGAGAGGATCCATGACATTGCAAATTGTGTAAGGTCTGTTTAAAGCAGTGATTTCAATGTGCTGAATGTTCTTTTCTAATTCTGCGCTTTCTTATCGTTTAAGGAGTTAATTCTTCCCACATATCAAAAGTAACTATACTTCAAAAAGTAAATCAATTACTTTTAGTCCTGAGCAATGCTATGTAAAAGCAAGTTATTTCTTACTTTCCCCCCTCATAACATAACAGGCTGAGCAGCTGCTGTTTATTGATAGTGGATCCTGTGAACATTACTCATTGGTACCCTCCTGATGCTCTCTCTGATCTTACATAAGAAAGCCCACCAGATACAGCAAAGGCTATGGGCCCCGACAACATCCCGGCTATCGTGCTGAAGGCTTGTGCTCCAGAACTAGCCATGCCTCTAGCCAAGCTGCTCCAGTACATCTACAACACTGGCATTTGACCGAGTGTGGCATCAAGGAGCCCTAGTAAAACTGAGGTCAATGGGAATCGGGGGGGGGAAAACTCTCCACTGGCTGGAGTCTTACCTAGCACAAAGGAAGATGGTTGTGGTGGTTGAAGGTCAATCATCTCAGGCCCAGGACATTGCTGCAGGAGTTCCTCAGGGCAGTGTCCTAGGCCCAACCATCTTCAGCTGCTTCATCAATGATCTTCCTGTTATCATAAGGTCAGAAGTGGGGATGTTCGCTGATGATTGCACAGTGTTCAGTCACATATGCAACTCCTCAGATAATGAAGCAGTCCGTGCCTGCATGCAGCAAGACCTGGACGACATTCAGGCTTGGGCTGAGAAGTGGCAAGTAACATTTGCGTCACACAATTGCCAGGCAATGACCATCTCCAATAAAAGAGAGTCTAACAACCGCCCCATGACATTTAACAGCATTATCATCGCTGAATCCCCCAACATTAACATCCTTGGGGCGGGGGGGGGGGGGGTGTCACTATTGATCAGAAACTTAACTGGACCAGCCACGTAAATACTGGCCCAGAAATTCGGGTCGGGGGCTTCCCGCAGGTGCAAGCCCCCGACCTGCACTTACCTAGCGCGCCGGCCGTTGAGCTGTGGGCCCCCGTGGATTTCCGATCCTGGGCCTGCTCCAGCTGCTGGCGCGCAGCGCTTGCATATCCCAGGGGCGCAGTTAGTTTGATGCGGCCCCTGGGATCTCGTGGGCCATGGGGAGCCAATCGGAGCAGGGAATACTCCATTCATAAGATTGGCAGGAAGAGCTGTCAAAACTTATAAATACTACAGGCCCCAAAACATCACTAAATCTTCAAATAATTTTTTTTTTAAATCACATTTTTAAAATAAACTATAAATTACATGAAATAACTTTTAAACAATAATTTAAATTTTTGAAAAAAATAATTTTATTTTCTAACGGGGCTAAAAATAAACTTACCTTGCTTTAAAGTATTTAAAAATAATAAACCTGTGGAAAAAATGGTTTAATTTTAATTAATTCACCACTTACCTTGTAAAAAGCAAGCCTTACGCCTGCTTTTTAAATGCGTAACTTCTGGAGACTTACCCTCCCGGAGAAACCTGTAAAAAAACCTAAGTTTGATGCGCACGCGCAGCCTCTCCCGCGCACGCGTTCGAACTCTGAACCCCTTCGTTCAGGGGAACGGAAGTGCCAGTTTCCCGCGCATGCGCAGTGCATGCAGGAGACCGGCACTTCCATTGGGCCTACGGGTGAGTACCCCATGCGTACTCATCCGTGGAGACCCGAATTTCTGGGCCACTGTGTCTACAAGAGCAGGTCAGAGGCTAGGTATTCTGCGGCGAGTGTCTCACCTCCTGACTCCCCAAAGCCTTTCCACCATCTACAAGGCACAAGTCAGGAGTGTGATGGAATACTCTCCACTTGCCTGGATGAGTGCAGCTCCAATAACATTCAAGAGGCTCTACACCATCCAGGACAAAGCAGCCTCCTTAATTGGCACCCCATCCACCACCTTAAACATTCACTCCCTCCACCACCGGCACAACATGGTTGCAGTGTATACCATCTACAAGATGCACTGCAGCAACTCGGCAGCACCTCCCAAACCCATGACCTCTACCACCTAGAAGGACAAGGGCAGTAGGTACATGGGAACACGACCACCTGCAATTTGCCCTCGAAGTCACACACCATCCTGAAGTGGAAATATATCACCGTTGCTTCATCGTCGCTGGGTCAAAATCCTGGAACTCTCTACCTTCACCACACGGACTGCAGTAGTTCAAGAAGGCAGCTCACCACCAGCTTTTCAAGGGCAATTATGGATGGGCAATAAATTGTGGCCTTGCCAGTGACACCCACAATTATAAAAAGGTGAGGTTTATGTGATCCCATGTGGTTTTGTTGAATCTTGGATTCATTAAAGTTAATTTCCATTTCTTCTAAATTTTGAAGAAGAAGAAGGCTTGCATTTATATAATGCCTTTCACGACCACCGGACGTCTCAAAGCATTTTACAGCCAACAAAGTACTTTTGAAGTGGAGTCACTGTTGTAATGTGGTAAATGCAGCAGCCAATTTCCGCACAGCAAGCTCCCACAAAAAGAGCAGTGTGAAAATGCTTAAATAATCTGTTTTTGTTATGTTGGCTGAGGGATAAATATTGGCCAGGACACCAGGGATAACTCCCCTACCCTTGTTCGAAATAGTGCCATGGGATCTTTTACATCCGCCTAAGAAAGCAGACGGGGCCTCAGTTTAACATCTCAGATGAAAAACGGCACCACCGACAGTGCAGCATTCCCTCAGTACTGCACTGCAGTGTCAGCCTAGATTTATGTGCTCAAGTCCCTGGAGTGGAAATTGAACCCATAACCTTTTGACTCAGAAGCAAGTGTACTTCCAACTGTGCCACAGCTGACACTGACACTGAAGCATAAATTGAAGGCATCATATTATTGTAGGATTGAGTAGACTTTAAACGAGAGATTATTTTACAAAGTTTACAAATGCAAAGGGAACCTGAAATACGTCAAGGGGAGGAATTTAGTATGTTAAAAAATGGTAATAGAGAAAATAATCTATATATATAAAAGGATACTTCTGTCTGTCATTCCGTCTGTCTTTCTGTCTGTCTGTCTGTCTTGATTTAACTCGAAAGTTATAGAGCGTACCTACACGTGCGTTAAGTCGAAAGAAAGCTGACGATTTCAGAACCGTCCTAAGCGTATTTACGTTTCGGCCGGACAAAAATTGCGCCCGCGGTATCCAAAAAACATTCAACATTCCGCTCATTAGCATCTCATTATCCGCTCATTAGCGACAGAGTGACCTCGAGGTCGACCAATCGTACGCCGGGTTCCTGGCGCGTGCGGGTGGGCCCTCCTACAGTTGAGTGACGGGACGATTGACCAATCCTACGCTTTGGTGACCTGACGGTCGACCAATCGGTGCGTGTGTGGGCGGGCCTTATCGTTCTGAACCGAGGTGAGTCGCCGCCATCTTGATTCTAAACTTTTCATTTCTTTTTCCCGCTTTCTGCGTGTTTCTTTTCAAATCTACATTTCCAGCAAAAAAAAGTTGCTTTTAAAACACAAATTGTTTTTAAAAAAAGTTAATTAATTTGTAAATCTTTTCTCTAACCTTTATAATTCTCCTACCTTTCACTGTTTTTCCAAGCCCGGGGCCTAGGCTTCTCCAACTGCCAGCAGTGCAACTCTAGACCCAGGCTCCCGGCCTAGGCAGAGACAAACACTGGCAGAGGAGAGAGGGTGTGCTGCCTCAGCTCCATTCCCAGGGTCAGTAGGTGGGGAGGCTTCATAAGCAACTGGGGTAGGTCGCAAGCCCCGAATAATAATCTGAAGATCCTGTGTTTGCAGCTGAGGAAATTTCTTCTGCTGACAGCCCCAGATTAACGGCAGCCATCTTTGTCAAGGAGGGCGAAAAGTTTCAGTGCGACGCCATTTTGATTCAGTGTGTAACAGAGTGCCTGCGCGGCCATCTTAGTACAGGAACATAGAGTGGGTGGGGCTTCTGTGCTCCAAATCGGGTCCTGGTGACCGAGACAGACAATCGACTGCGTGGGCAGGGCCTAATCTTTCCAACTGAAAGGTGAGGACCCCTTTTTTAATAAAAAGATTGGTGATGTTGTAAAGTGTATGTTATAGAAAGATTTACCAAAAATGTTTTATAAGTACAGGAAACTTTGTGCTATCCGCAGGTGAGCTATCCGGCAATCTGGAGCCACCACAAAAATCAGCAGCCGTTTTTTATTCTTTGTTTGTTTATTTTCCTTTGTTTGAACAGTCAAGCTGTGCAAGGTCTGTAGCTATAGCAACAGCTTCAGCTGCAGAGCTTTAGGGCCACACCCGAAGCTGTTGCTAAGCAACAGTGTTTGCTGTCAAATACGGAGATAAGAATCTCCGTATCTCTCAACATTAACTCTGGAGAGTAGGGCAGTTTTAAGGCAAGGCAGCAGCTCGGTCCCGTGGGTGCTGGATAGCACAAAGTTTCCTGTACTTAAAGTATATCTCCCCGCCTCCCTTTCCACCCCCCACACCCCCCCTCCACCCCCCACCCCCCTTCCCCCCCACACCCCCTCCACACCCCCCACCCCCCCTTACCCCAACCCCCCTTCCCCATCCATACCTCACCCCCCCTCCACACAACCCCCACCCCCCCTTCCCCCCCACCCCCCCAACACCCCCCACCCCTTCTCCCCCTCCCCTTCCCATCCGCTCTCTCTCGCTCTCTCTCTTCCCCCCCGTCGCTCTCTCTCTTCCCCCCCGTCGCTCTCTCTTCTCCCCCAGTCGCTCTCTCTCTTCCCCCCCAGTCGCTCTCTCTCTTCCCCCCAGTCGCTCTCTCTCTTCCCCCCAGTCGCTCTCTCTCTTCCCCCCAGTCGCTCTCTCTCTTCCCCCCAGTCGCTCTCTCTCTTCCCCCCGTCGCTCTCTCTCTTCCCCCCGTCGCGCTCTCTCTTCCCCCCAGTCGATCTCTCTCTTCCCCCCAGTCGCTCTCTCTCTTCCCCCCAGTCGCTCTCTCTCTTCCCCCCGTCGCTCTCTCTCTTCCCCCCATCGCTCTCTCTCTTCCCCCCAGTCGCTCTCTCTCTTCCCCCAGTCGCTCTCTCTCTTCCCCGTCGCTCTCTCTCTTCCCCCCGTCGCGCTCTCTCTTCCCCCCAGTCGCTCCCTCTCTCTCTTCCCCCCAGTCGCTCTCTCTCTTCCACCCCAGTCGCTCTCTCTCTCTCTTCCCCTCCAGTCGCTCTCTCTCTCTCTTCCCCCCAGTCGCTCTCTCTCTCTCTTCCCCCCCAGTCGCTCTCTCTCTCTCTTCCCCCCCAGTCGCTCTCTCTCTTCCCCCCCCCAGTCGTTCTCTCTCTCCCCCCCCAGTCGCTCTCTCTCTTCCCCCCCCCCCAGTCGCTCTCTCTCTCTCTTCCAACAACAATATGCCCTCAAAAGACCCTCGGCACCGCCGGGCACTTCAGCTAGTAGGATATAAGTTAGTCAAATCTTTCGGACCTGATTCATGAATAATGCCTTTGGATTGGAAAATTGCAGATATCATCCGTTGTTTAAGAAGAGATCAGATAATTACAGACCTGTCGGGTTACCATCAATTGTGAGGAAGTTACTGGAATCTGTCATCAGAGACAGAGTGAAAGGGCACTTGGACAAGTATCAGCTGATCAAAAAACATTGGCTCATATTTTCCGATTCCTACGGGTGTGTACGAGGTGTGTACATACCTGTAGGGCCCTCGCAAGTGCTGGTTTCAGGCATGTGAAGCGCATGTGCTGAAAACCGGCATTTCTGATCTGTCCAGAATCTTCTTGACAGATCGCACACCTGCCCTGGAGAAGGGCCTCTGCGGGGAGGGAGTTCCGCTTTCTGCAGTACCTCCGCCCGCTGAAATCCCTTAAAAATCTTGCACCTGGTAAAAGCAGGCCTGCTTTTACCAGCATAAGAGTTTTAAAAAGTTTAAAAAAAAATGTTTTCACTCATTTATAATTTTAAAATACTTTTAAAAAAGGTAAGTTTATTTTTAGCCCTGTAAAAAACTTTAAATTTTTTTCCAAAAAATTAAATTTTTGTTTAAAATATTTAATTTAATGTAATTTTAACTAATTTTACAAATGTGATAAAAAAAATGTATTTAATGTTTTGATGTGTTTTTGGGGTGCTCTCCATTCATACGTTTGACAGGTCTAAGCTGTCAAAAGTATGAAGGGAGATTCCCTTCTTTCACTGGTTCCCCATGGCGCACATGATCCCAGGGATGCTTTTGAACCGCATGCGCTCCTGGGATACCTGGGCCCTGCGCATGTCGTTGTGGAGAGGCCCAGGAGTGGAAATGGCCAGACCTCTGGAGCCCTCAGAGAAGGGCGTAGATTTTTTTCCAGATCAGCGGCCTTCGCACGCAAGAAGCCTCCGATCGGAAAATATGGGTCATTAACGTGGATTTGTGAAGGATAGATCATATCTGACTAATCTAGTTGGATTTTTTGAGGAGCTCACTAACAAGGTGGATAGGGGAATGTCTATGGATGTTTTCGATATAGACTTCCAGAAGACATTTGATAAGGTTCCGTACACAAGATTATTAGCAAAAATGAAAGCGCAGGGAATTGGAGGTAACCTTGTGACATGGGTTGGTAATCGGTTGGTAGATTGGAGACAGAGAGTAGGTATAAAGTTTTTGTTCTCTAATTGGTGAGATGTGACAAGTGGTGTTCCCTAGGGATCTATACTGGTGCCTTAGCTTTTCATTATATATATTAATGACTTAGATTAAGTATAAAAGAGCTGTATAACCAAGTTTGCAGATGGCACTACATTAGGAGGCAAATTAAGTAGTGTGGATGGGAGAAGGAAGTTACATAGGCAGGCTAAGTGAGTAGCCAAAGCTATGGCTTAGGGAGTTCAATGCAGGGAAATACGAGAGCCACTTGACCTTAAAGGTGAAAGACTAGGACTAGTTGGGCCTCCGTTCAAACACTAGGCACGTGAAGGAGCAAAGGGATTTAGATTGAGGACCAAATCGGAACACAGTACTCCAGATGGGGTCTGACCAACGCTCTGTACAACTGAAACATCACTTCCTCACTTTTGAATTTCAACCCCCTTGAGATAAAGGCCAACATTTCATTAGCCTTTTTGATTGCTTTTTGTGTTTCTTCCTTGAACGGAGATGCAACCAGTCACCATCCTCCTCCATCTGGCTGAATTTGTTCTTACATCTCCTTTGACTCCACTCACTTCCTCCTATGGGAACCTATATGGGTCTTAGCTATGCCTGCCTTTTTGTGGGATACGTGGAAAATTCTTTGTTACAGCCTACTCAAGTCCCCTCCCTCATCTGTTTATCTGCTACATTGATGACTGCATTGGTGTGCTTCCTGCTCTCACTCCGAACTGGAAAATGTCATCAACTTTGCTTCCAATTTCCACCCATCCCTAACCTTCACATTGTTCTCGACTGCTCTATCGCCATTTCTGGGGATAGGCTGTCAACCAATCTCTACTAGAAGCCCACTGACTCCCACAGCTACCTTGATTACACTTCCTTCTACGAAGCTTCCTGTGAGGGCTCTATTCCATTCTCTCAATTTCTCCATCTCCGTTGCATCTGTTCTGACGATGCCACATTCCACACCAGTGCTTCTGATATGTTTTCCTTTTTCCTCAAGCATGGATCCCCTCCATTATGGTTGAGAAGGCCCTTGACCGTGTCTATCCCATTTCGCACTTTTCTGCCCTCACCCCTTACCCTCCCTCCCAGGAGTCCCCCTTGTCCTCACCTTCCACCCAACCAGCCTCCACATTCAACAGATCATCCTCTGCCATTTCAGCCACGTCCAGCGTGATGCCATCACAAAACACATCTTCCCCTCCCCTTTCAGCATTTTGAAAGGACAGTTCCCTCCGTGACACGCTGGTCCACTCTTCCAAAACCACCAACATCCACTCCCCTTCAAACGGCACCTTCCCATGGAGATGCAACACCTGCCATTTCACCTCCTCCATTTCCACCATCCAGGGCCCTAAACACTCCTTTCAGGTGAAATATCGATTTACTTGTACTTCTTTCAATTTACTATACTGTATTTGTTGCTCACGATGCGGACTCCTGTACATTGGTGAGGCCAAACGTAGGTTGGGTAATCGCTTTGCGGAACACCTCCGTTCAGTCCGCAAGCATGACCGAGATTCTGGTCGCTTGCCAATTTAATTCTCTGCCCCACTCACATTCTGACTTCTCTGTCCTCAGCCTGCTACACTGTTCCAATGAAGCTCAATGGAAGCTCGAGGGACAGCACCTCATCTTTCAATTAAGTACTTTGCAACCTACCAGACTCAACATTGATTTGAATAACTTTGGATCATAACCACTGCTCCCATTTTTTCAGACAGCAGGTGCTGGTAATGGGTCTCTAGATCCATCTTTTGTTTCTTTACTTGTCCCATTACCACTCTCTTTTGCCTTGCACCATCATCCCTTTTGTCATTTAATCACTCCTGTCTTTCGCCCTATCACAGACCTTACCTTTTGTTCTTTCCTCCCCTCCCCCCCTTTCCCTGGCTCTGTACTTGTTTATAAAATCTTAAATCTCTAACTTTTCCCAGTTCTGATGAAAGGTCATCGACCTGAAACGTAAACTCTCTTTCTCTCTCCGCAGATGCTGCCTGACTTGCTGAGTATTTCCCGCATTTTCTGTTTTTATTTCAGGATACAGGAAACTTTGTGCTATCCGGCACTGACGGGACCGAGCTGTTGCCGTTCCCTCAAAACTGCCGGACACTCCAGCGCTAATGTTGAAAGATACGGAAGCTTCTGAGCTCCGTATCTGTCAACAAACCCTGTTGCTTAGCAACAGCTTCTAAACAGTCCAAGCATCTCTGTAGCATCTCTGTAGCTTAGCAACAGCTTCAGCAGACCTTGCAGAGCTTGACTGTTGAGGAAAAAAGCAACGAGAAAAAAAAAACTAACGAAAACGGCACCTGATTTTTGCCGGTGGCTCGAGCATTCCAGGCAGTTAGCCTCCAGATAACACAAAGTTTCCTGTATATATATTGGCTTTGGAAGGGTTACAGTGCAGATTCATTGGAATGATCCAGGGCTTCAAGAGTTAAATTATGAGGACAGGTTTCTCCAACTTGACTTGTATTGCAAAAGCAAAATACTGTGGATGCTGGAAATCTGAAATAAAAACAGAAAATGCTGGAAATACTCAGCAGGTCAGGCAGCACCTGTGGAGCGAGAAATAGAGTTAACGGGGTCGATTTTCATGGAGCCGTCAGGCGGGGTTTCAGGCGTGTGGGGGGGGGGGGAAATCCCGATTTCGGGGGTCCCGACACCATCCCGCCCAAAACCCCACTCCACGCAACTTTCAGAGGCAGCGGGTACCCACCCCGCACTGGGACCCGCCAACCCCAGGCGGGAAGGGATTAGTGCCAATTAACTGCCTGTTAACAGGTAGTTAACAGGCAGTTTTTAGCCTAATCCCTATTTTGAGGGGTTTCCCGACAGCGCCAAACCACGCCAGGCTAGAGCAGGCGGGCCGTCGGGTTGAAGGAGTTGGAGGGGTCGCGATGTCGGCGCTCAGGTGAGTGATGGGTGCATGAGTGCAAAGGTGAGTGTGTTTGGTGTGTCTAAAGTGTGTAAAGAACTTTTACTTAGCTGTACTTACCTTCACAGCCTTTCTTCCTGTAGCCGTCGGGAGCCCATCACTCAGCCGGCACTTAAAGCTGAACGGCTGCGATCTGTGAAAAGTGACAGCCTTCAGCTTTGAGTGCCGATGTGAGTTCTAACTGAGTCTGTGCAGAAGGACTCATGTCAGAACTCAGACTGTCAGGCCTAGAAATTCAGTGGGCCTTGCGCCCACTTAGCGCCTAAAGAGGTCTTCTGCGCCGGCGGGGTTGGTAGCGCGGAAATTGAGTGCAGCGTTAATGGCGGCGGTAGCCGGTAGCGCTGCGCTGGCACCGATGACATCATCGGTGTGCGCAGCGCCCCGGTTCCGCCCCGATGCCGGCCCGACGCCCATATTCAGTTGCAGCCGCCTCTTCCGCAGCGGCCGCAAACAACGTTCGTGAAACACGGCCTTCATGCAGCGTTAGTGGGGCGCATAAAGGTGGAGGTGCGGCCGGCCGCTTTTTCGGCGGCTGCCTGCCCGCACCTCCCTCCCCGGCCTCCTACACCACCCCCCCCGCGGCATTGGTGGCTGATTCCCACGAGCCCGGCACTTCTCCATGGTGCCGGGCTCATTTACCGGCAGAATCCAGCGGCGATCTCACGGCTGCAGGCAGCTCCTCCTTAAGAGAAGGAGGAGGCCTGCAGTACCCCAGCCTGCCGCACCGCATCGGGTGGTGCAGCGGCAGCTGGAGCGCTGAAATTCACTTTCAGCGCCCCAAGCGGAGGCGGGCACACCCTGGAACAGCGCCCGGTTCCGACTTGGGGCGCTAAAAGTGAATTTCTGGTGGGCGCAACGGGCTCCGGGCGCTGCACAAACTTTTGGGCGCAACTGAGCTGGCGGGGCCATACCTAATTTCTAGGCCCCAGTGTTTCACAGCTTGAAACAGCTGTGAAACACTGATATTTCATCTGTCAAGAAAATCGACTCCAACGTTTCAGGTCGATGAACCTTCATCAGAACTGGAAAAAGTTGAAGATGTAAAAGGGTTTTAAGCAAGTGTAGGGGCAGGGAGAGGGGGAGGAGAGGAAAGAACAAAAGGGAAGTGTTAAGTCTGTGTGTTATATTGAGAATTACTACACAGACCACAAGAGTAAATTTAACAGGTCTTTACTAGTCGAAGGTCAGGGCGGAACTGCCCAATAAATCATTACACAGCACTTATATACCGGTGTGGTCACCACCGGTATTACAGTATACAGCAGCCAAGATGAAGTAGTGCAACTCTTAAAATAGTTCTCTTAAAGGTGGAACGGTTACATACACCACAATCCTCCCTTTTTAGCTTAACAGTATATATTCCCTATTAACATAACACAATAACATATATACACAACTTTATGCAAAAACAGTTCACAGATTCAGTCTCTCTGGAGGCTTCCTGACTCGGTCCGGATAACGCCTCGGTGGTGTAGTAGTTTTCGGTGGTGTAGTAGGTTCTTTTGGCGAGGTCGATTCGGCTTGAATGCCAGTGTCGGGTTCATCTGATTCCAGTATCACCGGATCGGAGGTAGATCCTATGGGTATCTCTGCTTCATCATTAGGCGTATCGAGTTGTGGAGTAGGTTGTCCCTTTTCGGATGACTCTATGATCTGGTCAACGTGGCACCTTATTATGCTTTCACCAATGTCCACGGTATACATCAGCGGTCCTAGTCGTGTGCAAATAGTTCCAGGCTGCCATTTCTTGGTACGGTAGTCCCGGGCCAATACTTGTTGACCTATCTGGAAGGTTCTAGTTGGCCTTTCATTCATGCCTTGAAATTGCCGGTTCTCTACGTCCCTTCTGATGTTTGGCTTGATCAAATCCAGCCGGCATCTTAGTCTTCTATTGAAAAACATCATGGCGGGAGTTTGGTTTGTAACCGCATGTGTTGCATTCCTGTACGCCAACAAGAAGTTATCTACCTTATGTTGTAGATTTATGTCTTCTTTACCCATGGCCTTTATGGCCTTCTTGAAGGTCTGGACAAACCTTTCAGCTAATCCATTGGTGGCGGGATGGTATGGGGCGGACGTGTAGTGCTTAACCCCATTGTTTTTTAAGAACTTCCTGAATTCTTCGGACACAAATTGCGGTCCATTATCAGAACAGATCTGTTCCGGCAGCCCATTCCTGGCAAATATGGTCCTTAATACTGTAATGGTTTTTTCCGTGGTGGTGGAGGACATCTTTATTACCTCCGGCCACTTGGAGTGTGCATCCACCGCGATTAAGAACATTGAGTCCATAAATGGACCAGCAAAGTCGATATGTACCCTTTGCCATGGAGATGAGGGCCACTCCCATGGATGTAGAGGAGCTTGTGGTGGGGCGTTTTGGACCTTCTGGCATCCTAGACAGCTCTTGGTCATTTCTTCGATGTCTCCATCGATACCTGGCCACCACACAAACGCTCTGGCTAGGTTCTTCATTTTCACTCCACCCAGATGCCCCTCGTGAAGCTCCTTTAGCACTTTATGCTGGAGTTTGGGTGGAATCACCACTCTGGATCCACACATCAAAGTTCCTCGGCACACTGACAGCTGTTCTCTTCTTTGCGAAAATGCTGGCAACAGTGGTTCGCCATGTGCTGGCCATCCCTTCACCGTTAAATCGTAGACTCGTGAGAGAGTCGGGTCATTTCTTGTTTCCTTTTCGATCGTAGAATTTGTTACTGGTAGACATTCCACTATGGTTGAGTGGAACATCTCCACTGGGTCCACTGTAGGCGCCTCTTCTACCGTTGGCAACGGTAGGCGCGATAAACCGTCAGCATTCCCATGCTGTTTTGATCCTTTGTATTCTATGTCATATTGGTGTGCCCCTAGGAAAAGGGACCACCTCTGTAGCCTTTGCGCTGTCATAATGGAAACGCCCTTTTTAGGGTTGAATATGGATACCAACGGCTGGTGGTCTGTCAGCAGTGTAAACTTCTGGCCCTGCAGGTAATGATTAAACTTCTTTACTCCCCACACCAGGCTGAGAGCCTCCCTATCTATCTGAGCATAGTTGCGCTCAGCGGAGATCAATGATCTGGATGCAAATGCGACTGGCCTTTCCGAGCCATTTGGCAACTTGTGTGAGAGTACTACTCCAATACCATAAGGAGAAGCATCACAAGCTAAACGAATAGGTAGCGTTGGGTTGAAGTGAGCCAACACTTCCTCTGAGGTGATCAATGCCTTGCTTTTGCGAAAGGCCTTCTTACAGTCCTCGCTCCACTTCCATGGTACTTCATTCTGCAAAAGAGCATTCAGCGGGTGCAGCACCGTGGATAGATTTGGCAGGAACTTATGGTAATAGTTAATCAACCCTAGGAACGACCTCAACTGAGATACATTTTCCGGAGCAGGAGCCTTCACAACAGCTTCGATCTTGTCAGGTGACTTGTGCAGCCCCTCCTGGTCAATGACATGACCACAGTACGAGATCCGTTTCTGAAAGAGCTCACATTTCTGGCGATTAACTCGAAGGCCATATTCCTTCAACCTGGTGAGCACCAGTTTCAAATTTGCAAGGTGTTCCTCATCGTCATCTCCTGTAATCAGGGTATCGTCCAAGTAACATTGAGTGCTTGGAATTCCCTGTAATACCTGCTCCATGGCCCTCTGCCAAATTGCTGGAGCCGAAGCCACTCCAAAAACCAGTCTATTATATCGATACAAGCCTCTGTGCGTGTTGATTGTGAGATACTGGCGCGACTCTTCCTCAACTTCCATCTGTAAGTAAGCTTGCGCCAGGTCTATCTTGGTGAAGCGTTTCCCGCCAGACAATGAAGCAAAGATATCCTCAATCCGCGGAAGCGGATATTGCACTGTGTGAAGCACCGGATTAACTGTGATCTTGAAGTCTCCACAGATGCGGACCTTCCCCGGTTCCCCAGGCTTGTTACTCGATGAACGCTTCATGACGGGAACAATGGGCATGGCCCACTCACTCCAGTCCACCTTAGACAGTACTCCTGAATGTTCTAGCCCTTCCAGCTCAGCTTCCACAGCAGGTCGTATCGCATAAGGCTTTGAAAAATTTTGGGTTTGCATGTTCTGCAATCTTGATTTTTGCCTTAATTCCTCTCAGTGTTCCCAGTCCCTGTTGGAACACCTCTTTCGCCTCATCCAATATTCTGGACAATCGTTCAGGTTTGACATCTTTTCTTCCGGAATCTACCGTTATTGCGTTTAGGGAGTGCCAGTCCATATTTATTTCCCTGATCCACTCCCGTCCCAGAAGTGGTGGACCTCCCTCAGGTAGTACATATAAGTCCATTCCTTGGTGTTCTTTGCCCTTGTGTACCACCTTGACTTTTATCTTTCCGATGGGGTATACTCTTTGCCCCGTGTATGTCTGCAATACTATCTCCGTATCCCGTAGGGGAATATGTTTGAATAACTTTTTGTAATCTTGCTTATTCATGACCGTCAACGCCGATCCGGTGTCCAATTCCATCTTCACTTGGACTCCTGCTATCTGCAGTGTGACCCAGATAGTTTGTCGGTCAGCTTCCTTACTCACATTGTGAATTCTCAGACTACCCAGTTCCTGGCTGTTGGAGTCTGAATCCGAATTCTGTTCATCCGAACTCTTCTCAGCCACCTTATGTACCTTTCTGCACTTTTCCTGCGGTGACTTTTTGTTGCTGGTCTTCTTTCCTGACCGGCATACTTTAGCTATGTGACCAAGCTTGCCACATTTTCTACATTCCTGGTTTTTAAACCAGCATTGGTTCTGATCGTGTGTTGTCTTTCCACAACGATAACATTACGTTGTACCCAAAGCCATTTGATCTACGCTGAGTACCGCTGCCTTCAGCTGCATTTCCGCAGTGCCTCTCACTGCGGCTTCGTGCGATGCTGCAATAGTGACAGCCTTATCAAGTGTAAGATCATTCTCTTCAAGCAGCCACTTTTGTGTTCCTTCTTTCGACAATCCACACACGAATTTGTCTCTCAGTGCCTCTGTCAGACTTTCCCCAAACTGACAGTATTTCGCTAGCTTCCGCAGTTCAATTAAATACTCCGCGTTGCTTTCCTCTTTCAGTTGCGTTCTCGCATAAAATTTAAATCGTTCCGCTAACATCAGCGGTGTGGGGTTCAAATGATTTTTCAGGACAGCAACAATTTTAGCGAAAGTCTGATCCGCCGGTTTAGCTGGTGATAGAAGATGCTTCAATAGCCCGTATGTCTTCGCACCCATTGAGTTTAGTAGGGTTAGTGCTTTATCTTCATCTGATATTTTATTTGCCTTACAATATATCTCTATGCGTTCTACATACGTGGCCCAATCTTCAACATCGGGATTGAAATCATTGATGTTACCACGCTTAGGCATCCTCGCAACCTTCTTGAGAAACAAAAAGAAATTTTTCTTTAACTTTTTTTTTTAAATGGCGGTTTCCCACGCTTGTCTTCTTCCCCGCCTCCGAAAATGGCGGCTTCCCGCGTTTGCCTTTCTCCCCCGCTGGCTGTAACGGCGATTGCCGTATTGCTGCGTTCGCCCTCCCAGCGGTTTTCAAATCGTGCCTCCCAGCCCCTCTTGCAGTCCGATCCTTTCCCCCCCGGCTGCGGCTGAGTTCTCCGCGGTTTTTAAAAAAAAATTTCTCCACGCCTTACGCTGTCCCGGTCGCTGCGCCTCGTGGCCTCGGTAGCTGCCCGGCCTTTCTCACCGGTCGCGGTCGAGCTCTCTCTCGACGCTGTTGCGTCTCCCAGCCCGCTATTTTCTCCCACGCCTTACGCTGCCCTGGTCGCTGCGCCTCGCGGCCTCGGTAGCTGCCCGGCCTTTTTCACCGGTCGCAGTCGAGCTCTCTCTCGACGCTGTTGCGTCTCCCAGCCCGGTCTTTCGCACCGGCTGCATTTGCATTCACCGCGGCTCCCGTGCCTTACGCTGCCCCAGTCTTAGCGCCTCTGGTCCCGACATCTGTCCGGCTCTTTTCCCCGGCCGTGGTCGAGTTCTCCGCCCTTATATCCTCCGTTTTTCCCTTCCCTATTTCACAGCCAACGTGGCCGACTTGCTGCTCGTCGCTGATCGGCTTACCCACCACCGTGATAGAAGGGATGATCACTGCCTGTTGCTGATGGAAGGCTTCGTGTCAGAATTCTTCCTTTGCTCTGCAGACCCGAGTCTTCTCTCAGCAGAATGATGAGGGCGGATGCCTCCTCTCGACGCCCATTAAACTGCCTTGGATGTATCTCTGCCGCAGGGTAAGATCGTACTCGTCGCCACTGTTAAGTCTGTGTGTTATATTGAGAATTACTACACAGACCACAAGAGTAAATTTAACAGGTCTTTACTAGTCGAAGGTCAGGGCGGAACTGCCCAATAAATCATTACACAGCACTTATATACCGGTGTGGTCACCACCGGTATTACAGTATACAGCAGCCAAGATAAAGTAGTGCAACTCTTAAAATAGTTCTCTTAAAGGTGGAACGGTTACATACACCACAGGAAGGTCTCTGATAGGATGGAAGACAGGAGAGATTAAGAGACAAAATGGATGATGATGCAAGGCAAAAGAAGATGGTAATGGGACAAGTTAAGAAACAATAGATGAGACTAGATGAAGTGTAAATGACAATGGCAGAATCATCAACAGCTGCCGTGTGAAAAATATAGGGGCAGAGGTTATGGTCTGAAATTGTTGAACTTGATGTTGAGTCCAGAAGGCTGCAAAGTGCCTAATTGAAAGATGAGGTGCTGCTCCTCGAGCTTACATTGAGCTTCATTGGAAAAGTATAAGAGGCCGAGGATAGAGAGGTCAGAGTGGAGCGGAGAATTAAAGTGACAGATGACCGGAAGCTCAGCGTCACCCTCACGGACTGAATGGAGGTGTTCTGCAAAGCAATCACCCAATCTGCATTTGGTCTCCCCAGTGTAGAGGAGACTGCATCGTGAGCAGCGAATACAGTATACTAAATTGCAAGAAGCACCAGTAAATCGCTGTTTCACCTGGAGTGTTTGGGGCCCTGGACAGTGGGAAGGGAGGAGGTAAAATGGCATCTCCTGCGCTTGCACGAGAAGGTGCTGGGTGAAGGGGACGGGGTGTTGGGGGTGATAGAGGAGTGGACCAGGGTGTCGTGGAGGGAGTGGTCCCTTCGGAATGCTGGACTTGTATTGCCTTGAGTTTAGAAGGATGAGGGGTGAGCTAATCGAGGTGTTTAAAATGATAAAAGGATTTGATAGGGTAGATGCAGAGAAATTATTTCCTCTGGTGAGAGAATCCAGAACAAGAGGGCATAATCTTAAGATTTGAGCTAAGCCATTTAGGCTTGAAATCAGGAAGTACTATTTCACACAAAGGATAATAGAAGTCTGGAACTCTCTCCCCAAATGGCTGTGGATGTTGGGTCAACTGAAATTTTTAAGACTCAGATCGATGGATTTTTGTTCGGTACGGGTATCAAGGGATATGGAACAAAGGTGGGTAAACTTTTTCCAGTTCTGACGAAAGGTCATCGACCTAAAACGTTAACTCTGTTTCTCTCTCCACAGATGCTGCCTGACCTGCCGACTATTTCCAGTATTTTCTGTTTTTATTTCAGATTTCCAGCATCTGCAGTATTTTGCTTTTGTATTAGCTGGCAAAGAAAGACTTGCATTTATATTGTGCCTTTCACAACCACCGGGTGTCTCAAAGCACTTTACAGTCAATGAAGCACTTTTTTGAAGTGTAGTCACTGTTGTAATGTAGGAAATGCGGCAGCCAATTTGTGCTCAGCAAGCTCCCCCAAGCAGCAATGTGAGAATGACCATATAATCTGTTTTTGTTTTTGTTCTGTTGATTGAGAGATAAATATTGGCCAGGACACTGTGGCTAACTCCCCTGCTCTTCTTTGAAATAGTGCCATGGGATCTTTTATGTCCACCTGAGAGATCAGGCCTTGGTTTAACGTCTCATCCATAAGACGGCACCTCCGACAGTGCAGCACTCCCTCAGTATGGCATTGGAGTGTCAGACTTGATTTTTGTGCTCAAGTCTCTGGAGTGGGACTTGAACCCAGAACTTTCTGACTCAGAGGCAAGGGTGCTACCAACTGTAAATGGAGTTGTGGTACAAATCAAGCATGATATAATTCAATGGTGGAACAGGCACAAGGGACTGAATGACCTGCTCCTATTTCTATGTACAGGTGATGGATTGTTGTGTAAGAATCTGCTTTACAATTTACAGAATAGTGATTAACATGTTGGGATGTGTATACATTTAAGTTTCAGAATTACAGGTACTTCAACCTCATTATATTCCTCCAGCCACCTTGAAAGCCTTCGTCGTTAACAGTTGTGGCTCCTCTTCAGCAGGGGCATTGGTACTTTGGGACAGGGGCCCCTCTCCTGCAGCTGATGTACTTGACTCTCTGTTATAGGTGATCTTTTTAACATCTGTATTCATGCTAGATAATTTCACTGTGGGAGATTGACTGCATTTACAAAAATCTTCTGGATGTTGGATTCCATAAATTGGCCTGCATCCCAAATATGTTCTCCTGACATTTGCAAGCAATTAACTCCAATGATGCTTCTCTGAAGCCTTGTTTCCAGATTTTAATGAATTCCTCCATCTTATAAACATTAACATCAAAGCTGACATTAATTTTTAGTGCTGCAACATATATTTGGTTACATAACTAATTTTAACATTGGCAATATTACTCCCATAGAAAAAGTACATCAGATTCAAAGCTAAAGTGACTCTAACACTTGCTATAATCTAGCCCCTTGAGGGCATATTCATTATGCTAAAAGGGAGAACATATGTTTTAATTATATTAATTAGGTTAAGTACAAACAAGTGTTTTCTCAATAATCTACCTATAAGCCTAGAAATGGGTTAACATCTCTGCAGTTTTAGTGATGATGTTAACCATTTAAATAGGGTATTGTCTGCATTTATTATGTAGTGGTAAGTCGGACAGATTCCTTAGCTGCCTAATTAATCTAATATTCACTGAGCACCTGGGCACACAACCAGGAAAACCTTCCCCTATGTCCAAATTAACCCTCACAGGTTTTGCATTACATATACATTACATCTAATAGTCAGCAGATAAAATGCTGACGAATTCAAACCACAGTTTAAAAACCCTCCAGCGCTTGGTACACTATTTATGGACGGAATTTTGCGGGGGGTCAGTGGGCGTGATCGGTGGCAGGTCGGGTAGAAAAGTGTTATTTTTCCCCAGCGGGGTGGGACCCTACTGTGAACCCACTGCCATGCGCCTTTCCCTGATGTCGGGTCTGTCAGCGCTGAGCAGACCCGACACACAGCGGCGGGTTCACAGAGAGGGACCCAATTCAGGTAATTAGTTCTGAAGAAGGGTCCCCGGCTCAAAACATTGACTCTGTTTCTCTCTCTTCGATGCTGCCTGACCTGCTGAGTGTTTCCAGCATTTTCTGTTGTTAATTCAGGTAATTAGTGGCTTGTTTACAGCCACTTAAGAATGAATCTCAGCTCACCTTTTGCATTCGACTGCTCGTCCACGGGATCCATGCTGGTCGTGGACCACATCTGTGAAGCTGAGGTGGGAGGTCAGTGGCTGTTGAATCAACTGTTGCGTTGACAGCTTCAAATGTACAGTAAAAGCTCCCACCTAACAGAGATATCTTCCCTCAGCCACAAACTCTTCCTCACTGCATTTCCAAAACAGATTCACCATGCTGCAAGTCTTTACACAAGTCTCCATCCAGTCTGACATCATTACCTCTCTCACCATTGACAGATCGCTTCTGTCATTTCTACTTCACCTGCCATTTATTCCATCAGCATCTGTGCCTTTATTCTCTCTCACCTTGGTCCACAGAATCCCACCACGATCAGCCCCAACACCAGCAGCACCGGGCATACCAGCAGCACCAACAACAACACCACCAACCTTCTCCGCAATCAACTGATGCAGCACAGGACAGAGGGCATCAGCACCCGATCACATTGCTGCCCGGGAGGCATGGGATGGCCTCACCATGGCCAGATTTTCTCCAGTTGACGCTGTACACCCTGGCTACCACATGATGCACCAGGTTAGCACCACCCCAAACCAATACCATAAAGCATCCCTACAATGCCCAAGCCATTCCTTTCACACTCATCACCATTGTTGGGGGGGGGGGGGCGGTGCTACCGTTATGTCTCACCATTCTCTGCAGCTCACTAAGCCACTCCCAAAGGTTCACACAAATCTGTCCAAGAATACAAAGTGTTGAAAATAAAGGTTTCAATGTTTGACAACACATTAACAGAAACTTTACATGAACAGCACGGTGGCATAGTGGTTAGCACTGTTGCCTCACAGCGCCAGGGACCCGGGTTCAAATCCGGCCTCGGGTGACTGTCTGTGTGGAGTTTGCACATTCTCCCCGTGTTTGCGTGGGTTTCCTCCGGGTGCTCCGGTTTCCTCCCACTGTCCAAAGATGTGCGGGTTAGGTTGATTGGCCATGATAAAAAATTGGCCCTTAGTGTTAGGGGGGATTAAATACGTGGGGTTACGGGGATAGGGCTTGGGTGGGATGGCTGTCGGTGTAGGGACCGGGTGCTAGGGTTTGGATGATCAGCCATGATCTCGTTGAATGGCGGAGCAGGCTCGAAGGGCCGAATGGCCTACTCCTGCTCCTATCTTCTATGTTTCTATTGCATAAAACACCCAAGTGTGTTCTTAGTTGGTATGATTGGACTAGGGTGAGGGTGAGTATGAGGGGTGGCTAGAGAGATGGGGAAGTGATAATGCAGATAGAGAGGGATGGGTGGAGGTGCAAGGTAAGTTGGTGTGAGTAAGGATGTGCAGGAGTAGGGTAGGGAAGGCAGAGTGATGGGGATGTGATAAGAGGCACAGCAAGATGAGGTTGAGTGTGGCTTTGTACTAACGTTTCATGATCTACTGAGATCATTGAAAGGTTTGCGGCACTGTGCCCAGGTCCTCCTGACCACATCCCTGCTTGTGCCCTCCTGTGCAATGTGCAACCAGACTATGTTGATCTCTTGGGGAGGTCTCTTCTGCCCATGGAAAGGGAAGAGGACCTCCCTGCGTGCTGTGACTCCCTCCATAAGCATATGGAGGGAGTCATGGGAGAGCCTGGGAGCAGCCCTGTGCCTTTGTGCAGTGCTTGTCAGTGTTTGCAGCACCACAATGCTATAGAACACTGACAGCACAAATGTCAAAATTAATTTGGCCATGGTCCCTTTAAAGAAATCGGCTGATAAAGCGTCATCAAATGACGTCACTCGATCCACTTCCTCTAATTGGCTGGGAAACGCACTGGGCGGGGCTTAACAAGCTCAATCAAGAGAAATTCATTCTACACAGCACCGACGTCGCACACCACAGACCCGCCGAGTTTAGTAAAATCTCGGCCTTAATTACTGGGGGTAAAATTAAAATATATTTTATTTCTCCAAAAAGCTTTTTTTTAGTTGCTAAAATTAGCATGTGATTGCATCTTCTATTCAAGTGTACATTTAATGCGCCAAAAATTCAGGTCCCTACGGGTGAGTACGCGCTGGGTACTCACGCGTAGGCTCAACGAAAGTGCTGGTTTTGTGCATGCACTGCGCATGAGCGGGAAACCTTAACTTCCATTCCCTTGAAAGAAGGGGTTCACAGGTCGAACGCGTGCGCCGGAGAGGCAGCGCGTACGCCTGGAACTTCCGTTTTTTTTACAGGTTTCTCCGGGAGGGTAAGTCTCCAGCAGCTATACTTTTAAAAAGCAGTCGCAAGGCCTGCTTTTAACAAGGTAAGTAGTGAATTAAGTAAAATTAAAACATTTTTTCCACAGGTTTATTATTTTTAAATACTTTAAAGAAAGGTAAGTTTATTTTTAGCCCCATTAAAAACTGTAATTAATTTTTTCAAAAATATAAATTATTGTTTAAAATAGTTATTTTATGTAATTTATATTTATTTTAAAAATGTGATTAAAAAAAAAATTATTTGAAGTTTTAGTTAGGTTTTGGAGCCGATTTCTATTCATAGATTTGACAGGTCTTCCTGTCAAATCTATGAATAGAGATTCCCTGCTACGATCAGCTCTCCATGGCCCACGTGATCCCAGGGGACGCTTTGAACTAACTGCGCCCCTGGGATACGCAAGCACTGCTGGAGCAGGCCCAGGATCGGAATCCCACGCGGGCCCACAGCACAATGATCGGCGCGCTAGGTAAGTGCAGGTCGGGGGCTTACACCCGCGGGAAGCCTCTGACCCGAATTTCTGGCCCTATATACAGCAACACATCAAAGTAATAGAAAAAAAATTTTGTGCAATATTTTGGAGTTAGTTACGAGATAGGAACATTAGAAACAGGAGTAGGCCATTCAGCTCCTCAAGCCTGTTCCACCATTGAATTAGATCATGGCTGATCTGTACCTCAACCCAATTTGACAGCTTTTGATCCATATCCCTCGATACCGTTACCCAACAAAAATTTATTGATCTCAATCTTGTAAGTTTCAATTGACCCATCATCCATGGCCTTTTAGGGGCGAGAGTTCCAGATTTCTACTATCCTTTGTGTGAAAAAGTGCTTCCTGATTTCACTTCTGAATGGTCTGGCTCTAATTTTAAGATTATGCCCCTTTGTTCTGGATTCCCCCACCGGAGGAAATAGTTTCTCTTTATTTACCCTATTGAATCCTTTTTTCATTTTAAACACTTTGGGCAGGTTTTATCCAACCTCGGCAACTCCGGGGTGGGCGATGTCGGCGGTGCGTGGGGACCTCGCATCTGTCTCAATCCTGGCCTCCAACGCGATATTCCGATGATGGGCCTTGTTAAGCCCGCCCTGCGAGGTTCCTGGCCAATTAATAGGAAACGGGTCTGATGACGTCATTTGATGACGCGTCATCAGTCGGTTTTCTTAAAGGGACCATGACCAAATTTATTTTGACAGTTCTGCTGTCAGTGTTCTGAAGCATTGAGATGCTGCAAACACTGCCAAGCACTGCACAAAGGTGCATAGCTGCACCCAGGCTCTCCCAGTACTCCCTCTATCTGCTTATGGAGGGAGTCACAGCAGGCAGGGAGGTTCTCTTCCCTTCCAATGGGCGGAAGACCTCCCCAGGACACCAATGCAGCCTAGTTGTACATTGCACAGGCGGGCACAAGCAGGGGTGTCATCAGGAGGACCAGGCTACAGGGGTGCAAACCTTTCAATTATCTCAGTAGACCACAAAACGTTACTGCAAAGCCACACTCAACCTTATCCTGTTGTGCCACTCATCACAGCCATGACACTTTGCTTTCCCTACCCTACTCCTGCACATCCTTACTCACACCAACTTACCTTGCACCTCCACCCATCCCTCTCTATCTACATTATCACATTCCCATCTCACTAGCTGCCCCTCACACTCACCCTCATCCTACTGCAAGCATACCAACTAATAACACACAAGGGTAGGTACTTGGGTGGTTTAGCCAATGTTCATGTGAACTTTCTGGTAATGTGCTGTCAAACATTGAAATATTTATTTTCAACACTTTGCATTCTTGGACAGATTTGTGTGCACCTTTGAAAGTGTCTTAGTGAGTTGCAGTGAATGGTGAGACATAACGTTCCCCCCCACCCCCCCACAATGGTGATGAGTGTGAAAGGAATGGCTTGGACACTGTAGGGATGCTTTATGGTGTTGGTGTGGGATGGTGCCAACCTGGTGCATCATGTGGCAGCCAGGGTGTACAGTGTTAAGTGAAGCTAATCTGGACATGGTGAGGCCATCGCTGGTGTTCGGGGCAGCAATATGCAGGGGTGATGATTCCCTGTGTCCAGTGCAGCATCAGTTGATTGCGGAGAAGGTTGGTGTGGACGTTGGTGCTGCTGATATGCCCGGTGCTGCTGGTGTTGGGGCTGATCGTTTTGGGATTCTGAGGACCAAAGTGAGATTGTTTCCAGGGCACCGATGCTGATGGAATAGATGGCAGGTGAGGTTGAGATGACAGAAGTAATCTGTCAATGTTGAGATAGGTTGTTCCAAGGAGGTGTCAGTGATTAGAGAGGTTACTTCAAACACTTCAAAAGTGTACAATGCTCAAAAGTGGGTTCTAAATACTGAA
Source organism: Somniosus microcephalus (assembly GCF_052327205.1). Lineage (NCBI taxonomy): Eukaryota > Metazoa > Chordata > Chondrichthyes > Squaliformes > Somniosidae > Somniosus > Somniosus microcephalus. The sequence continues at coordinate 318,940,932 of NC_140988.1, read as the reverse complement.
GGCTGAAGATTTTGAGATTGGAAACTGACCAGCTGTAAAATGGCAAGTTTTAAACCACTTTTGCAGCTGTTACCTATTGAAAGAAATGGAGAGTTGTTCAGAATCCGACATCCTTACCTGGTGATCCTCGAGCGATGGAAACCTTGTGGAAAACTTGGCAAAATGCTTTGGAACTGGGAAAATGGGGATTTAATTACTTTAAACATCCTCCTAAGAAGCACGATTGAATGACCAGCCGCTTAATGCCATGTCTGCAAAGCACAAGCAGAAACGGCACTAGGGAAACTGACAAGGAGGCAGGTTCAGAGTGGGATACCGCCCCGCTATTTTTTTTTTATCTTGACAGCAAACCCACCTCCATACCTGCCCTCTGAGCGCTGGCAAAATTCAGCCCCTTGATCAGATCACCACTCAATGTTCTATACACAAGGGAATACAAGCCAAGCTTATGCAACAGGTCCTCTTAATTTAACATTCTAAACCCAGTATCATTCTGGTGAAGGCTCTATTCAACTGAAGTATAACTTCCTCCACATTGTATTCCAGCTCCCTTGAGATAAAGGCCAACATTCAATTAGCCTTTTTGATTACTTTTTCTACCTGTCCACAAGCTTTTAGTGTTTTGTGTACACGAACACCCAAATCTCTTTGCTCCTCCACAGTTCGTAGCTTCTCACCACTTAGAAAATGCTCCGATTTGTCTTTCTTGGATTCAAAGTAGATGACCTCACACTTCCCAACATTGAACTCCATTTATCACAGTTTTGCCCACTCACTTAGTCTATCAATGTCCCTTTGTAACTTCCTGCTCTGATCTGTACTACTTACTGTGCCTCCTAACTTAGTGTCATTTGCAAACTTTAATATACACCTCTCTATTCCTTCATCCAATTAATTGATAAATATAATGAACAGTTGAGGCCCCAGTATGGAGCCCTGGGGAACACCACTTGCCACATCCCGCCAATTAGAATATGGACCCTTTATCCCTACTCTCTGTCTCCTTCCTTCCTAACCAATTTCCAACCCATGCCGTAAGGTTGCCTCCAATTCCATAGGCTTTCATTTTTGCTAATCTTCTCTTGTACAGAACCTTATCAAATGCCCTCTGGAATCCACATAGATAAGATCCAGAGACACTCCCATATCCACCATGTTAGTGACATCATCAAAAATTCAACCAAATTAGTGAGTCATGATTTGCATTTTTCCAATCCAATGGCACAATTCTTGAATCAAGAGAACTTTGGAAGATTATTACTAATGCCTCTGCAAGTTCCTCACCTTTTAATACCCTGGGCTGATGTTAAGTCAAAATAACCAGAAGGACAATATTTTAAAAATAAACCTTATTTGCATTTGCACATCACACAATTCTATTAAAAAGGAAATCTTGCCATTGGTGTCTCTTCTTGATTTAGATTTTTAAGTGAAAGTGGTGCTCTGGAATGCCAAGGATGTTAGTACTGGGGTAGTTGAGGTATCAAGTATAACCAGAGATTCGGGTCGGGGGCTTCCCGTGGGTGCAAGCCCCCGACTTGCACTTACCTTGCGCGCCAGCCATTGAGCTGTGGGCCCCCGTGGAATTCCAATCCGGGGCCTGGTCCAGCTGCCGGCGCGCAGTGCTTGCGTATCCCAGGGGCGCAGTTAGTTCGATGTGTCCCCTGGGATCACGTGGCCATGGGGAGTCAATCGGAGCAGGGAAGGCTCCATTCATAAGTCTGACAGGAAGTGCTGTCAAGACTTAAAAATACTATGGCCCCAAAATAGCACTAAATCTTCAAATAAATTTAAAAAAAACATCACATTTTTTAAATAAACTATAAATTACATGAAATAACTATATTAAACAATAACTTAAATTTTTGAAAAAAATAATTTTATTTTCTAATGGGGCTAAAAATAAACTTACCTTGCTTTAAAGTATTTAAAAATAATAAACCTGTGGAAAAAATGTTTTAATTTTAATTAATTCACCACTTACCTTGTAAAAAGCAGGCCTTATGCCTGCTTTTTACATTTCTAAATTCTGCAGGCTTACATTCCCAGGAAAACCTGTAAAAAAACCAGAAATTCGATGCGCACGCGCAGCCCCTCCTGCGCATGCGTTCGACCTCTGAACCCCTTCGTTCAGAGGAACGGAAGTGCTGGTTTCCCGCGCATGCGCAGTGCATGCAGGAAACCGGCACTTCCATTGGGCCTACGGGTGAGTACCCCGTGCGTACTCACCCGTGGAGACCCGAATTTCTGGGCCAATATAGGTGCAGAGTAAAGCTTCTTCTATTCTGCCTCAACAATGTATCTAACTACAAATCAATGAGCATCTGCTTACCATCCCCCATGTGATATTTTCACACAAAACATCCTTTCATCTTTCTTAAGTGAGATAGCAATTTATTGTAAGTTTGTACTAAATATTTGTGCCATGGCTTCTTATCTAATAGGAACTGTTTTGAAATTGCCAAACAGATTTGTATAACCAACTGAGAGAATAGATCCTCATCCAATCAGTCTGGACTGGAGATAAAACCAGCTGAGAGGCAAGGTATTAATTAACCTGCTGTGCTATCCAGTCCTTTTCAGTAACTCTTTTAAGCAATTACTGTAATTTAAAAAGAGAATTACAATTAACTCGAATGTCCTTTAGTTTTACAGTCTATTTCTATTAACTTTTTTTTAGTATGTTTGCTTGCACATTGAGCGCTGATACATTACCAAGGAGAGCTGGCTTGAAGGAGTTAGTCAGCCTCACAATGTAAGGAAGCTGAGTTAATATTGTGCTGCAGTGTCATCGTATTTCAACTGTGCCTCATAACTTCTGGGTGCAGTAACTTTGGCTATCTGACGATGAAATTCACAGCTAATACGCTTTTATTTGTATTAGAATAAATGAGAACATAACTGCATGTTGTCTTCTGGCAAATGGAATTAAATGATCACTTTAAAAGCCTTTGGAGGAGTGAAAGCTACTGTTTCAAATAAAACAAGAAATTTTGTAAAATTTGAAATGCCAACCTAGCCATGATATATGACCTAAAGTGAATGCTATTTTTCTAAGGTGAAATTAATATTTGATTCTCAGTTGGTCTGTTTGAATGACTAGAGACTAGATTGGTTATAAACTGATATAAAAAAGTTAAAACAGAATTTGCATTTATATAGCACCTTTCATAAACTTCGCACATTCCAACATGCTTTACAGCTAATTAAGTACTTTTGCAGCCCAGTCACTCTTGTAATGTAGGGAAATATGACAACCAATCTTCACACAGCAAGGTCCCACAAACAATAATGAGATACATGAGTAGATAATCTATTTTAGTGATGTCAATTGAGGGATAAATGTTGGCTAGAGTACTGGGAGAACTCAATGCTCTTCTTAAAATAGTGCCATGGGATCTTTTACATCCACCTGAGGGAGTAAACAGGGGCCCGGTTTAATCTCGGCACCTCCCTCAGTGCTGCACTGAAGTGTTAACCTGCATTGTCGTCCTAGAGTGCTAGAGTGGACTTGAACCCACAACCTCTGACTCAGCAGCAAGAGTGCTATCACTGAGATAAGACAGAAAGGTAGCTGAAAATTAAGTGGGGTTGTTGTGCTCATATCTTCGTTCAATAAGCGAAGAAGAAAAGTTTACATCATATACAGATTTAAAACTAGCAGCTCTTTAATGCTGTTATTATGCTGTGTCTTTAATCCTAAATTCACGGAAACTCCTGTCCCCCAGAGTCAAACAGTTTTCTTTGCTCAGCTTGCGCACTATGGCACGGAAACAAAAAATAATATTACAATAATAAGGCTACTCAACCACCAGTAATCACTTTATTGCAGTAGAATTAATCATAAACTACTACACTGAACACCTAAAACAATATTTTAAGAAAAATAACAACATTAAACATTATCTGTACTCACCCGGTCATCTATTTGGGGCTAATTTTCTGAGTTCATGTTGCCAATGAGGAACCTTGCCCGCCAACAGTTCATATTGGAAATTTGTGGGCATGCCACCCATGACTTTTCCATCTGTTAACTTGTGGGCAGCTTGCCCATCATTTCTAACATGTGGTGCCAGTGAACACAGATTCTCACTGGCAGTGTGAACTCCGAAAATTACTCTCTTTGTTCTTTCGATTCTGTCTGCTCTTCCTTTAAAAGTTTCAATGCCATTTTTTTCCTTACCTATTTTACCTCCATCCGACCTACTTTAATGCTTGTTGCTTACTTTTTATTCCAAGTTTAAAATACTTTTCCTTTCCTGTAATTCTTCTGCCTCAGAAGCAACTTTCATTTAAAATGGTCTTAATATCCCGAAAAATGATGCAATCAGGTCGTCTTTGAAACAAGCATCACAGCAAAACTATAAATTGCTTGCCAGCCCGCAACCAAACTGTGACAAGCTGAATAAACTCATCGACATCACTGCAAGGTAGGGTTGCCAACTCTCCAGGATTGTCCTGTAGTCTCCAGGAATTAATGATTAAACTCCCGGACAGTGCTGTGAGCATCCTGGGAAAAAAAATCATAGTGGCATTAACAAAGAAATGTAGGTTTTTTCCATTATCTTTGAACGCTATCATTTATTAGTTAAAAAGATGAGAAAAAAGGCTGATTCATTGGTTGGAGGCTAGAGGCTTTCAGGAATAGGTCCAACCAGAGTTGGCAACCCTACTGCAAGGAAAAATAAGCCGCAATGCCATTGCTTGCCAGTTTGCTGTGGCATGGTGAGGATGGGGAACTCCATCCACATACACTTAAATGCACGTGTGGAACACTGCTTACCAGCATTGGACTGTCCATGATATTTTTATTGATCCAGAAGAACTGATGAGGCAGTCAGCCATTTTGTAAAACAGAATGGTGGTTTGGTGGGCTGTTTCATCTTCAACAAACGTTAATTAAAGGAAGATTTTGGATCAATATTATTTATACTGCTGACAATACATAGCTACGGTGATGCAAAACCATCTGTTGGAGGGAGTCTACTCTTTGCTTATAATTGTATTACATAGCATTTTGGCACCACTGTTGTGAAAATCAGAATGTGATAGTGGCATCAAAGGAAAAGCATAAAGAGGTGGATGGGCCTGGCCTCTGTCCTGTGCATGCCAATGACTACCATGATGGGCAACAGGACATGTGAGGAGAGCTGCAGACATGAATCTCCATTCCACAGACCAACAAACATGGCCACCACACCATTTCACTATGATCTACAACTTTGAAATAGAATCACTTTTGCACAAACTCCACAAACAGCCCAGGAGAGTTGCAACTGTGTTTTTTTTAACCCCCCACGAGAACCATAATTATAATCTGGAATAGTGGAATGGTTAAAACATTGAAACTGCAAACTCTAGTACAATAACAAAAATCTCTGTTTAAAGTAATTTAAGAAGTCCCAAAGCAACCATTCATTTAGCAAACACCAGTTACTGCAAAACACCTCTTATAATGAAAGATCATTCATTTTACCAGGACAAAAAGCAGTACCTAATAAACGGTCCTTTGTATTACATGTTGACTAGCACGTGTGATCAAAGAAAGAAGAAAAATATAACAAAATGTCACTCCTTTTTCTCTTGGTAATTTCATTGCATAGTGCCTTCAGAAAACAGTGGCCCGTATTTTCTGATGCCTACGGGTGTGTACGAGCTGTGTACACACCCGTAGGGACTTTGGAAATGCCGGTTTCAGGCATGCGAAGTGCACGCGCTGAAAACTGGCATTTCCGATCTGTCATAAATGCTCTTGACAGATCGAACGCCTGCCCTGGAGAAGGGCCTCTGCAGGAGGAGAGTTCCGCTTTCTGCAGAACCTCCGCCCGCGGAAAACCCTTAGAAATCTTACTCCTGGTACCAGCATAAGAGTTGAAAAAAGTTTTTTTTTTAAATTTCACCCATTTATAATTTAAAAATACTTTTAAAAAAGGTAAGTTTATTTTTAGCCACGTAAAAAACTTTAATTATTTTTTTCAAAAATTTTAATTTTTGTTAATATTTAATTTAATGTAATTTTAACTCATTTTAAAAATGTGATGGTTTAAAAAAAAATTATTTAATGTGTTAGTGTGTTTTTGGGGTGATCTCCATTCATATATTTGACAGGTCTATCTGTCAAAAGTATGAAGGGAGATTCCCTTCTCCTATTGGCTGGCCTGGCCCACGTGATCCCAGGGATGCTTGCGGACTGCATGCACCCCTGGGATACATGGGCCCTGCGAACTTCGACTTTGGAGAGGCCCAGGGGCGGAAGTGTCCAGACCTCGGGAGCCCTCAAGTAAGTTCGTAGATTTTTTTCCGATAGGAGGCATCTGCACGCAGGAAGCCTCCTATCGGAAATTACGGGCCATTGAGTCTTTAATATGTGGGGCAGGTCCATAAGGAGACTGCAGTAAACTAACTGGACGCCAATAGCAACAGGAGCAGATTTTATGTTGAGCTTAACTATCTTTACTAAATACACTATTTTAGTTTCCTATAAAATCACTGCCAACGAGGGACATAAAATAAATATCCCCCAAATGATGTGTGGCTGTGGACTAACACGCAAGACAAAAACCTGACAGAATATTACACAGTTTCTCATAATGAAAATGTTTTGAGCAATTTTATACTGGAACACCCATAACAAATATTAATTTATTGTTTAATAGATGTTTAACAGCTAGAAAACAAATGTTATTTTTCATGTTTAATGGAAGAGAAAAGTGTTGTTGGGTTTCACACTTGTAGCTGTATTGCAGAGAAGCTTAGGAAGGAAAAGCTAGGGAGAAATACATTCAGTACAAAGGATTCTCTCAAATATATTAATCAAAAGATAACAGTAGAAATGAGTTATACACTGGCCTTTCACCTCTGTGACCTGGGCTTATATCCAGCCCAGACTAATGGGATGACAGTCTCCTCTGTCTGCTGATTGTAAGGCTCCTATGTGAAATGAGTCTGGGCAGTCTCAATTCAGTTCTTGGGGGGCAACTGCTCTTAATTTAGTGTTAATTTGACAATCTATATTAGACAGCCCACAAGAAGGCTGGTGCTTGAAATGGAACTAATATCATAGTGATGCAGTAAGGAATTCCCTTCTGAGATTGACGCTGAAGCATAGCGTAAGTCTGGGGTAGCGGGAACTTCATGCTGCTTATAACCATACTGCTGTAGACCTGGGAGCACTTGATGTCTGAAATAGAAGGCGCATCAGTCCCCCTCCCCACTAATCTGTTTGTGCCTGGGTGACCCGCTTCCCTCACTGTGCCAGGGGGATCCCCCTCCCCACTAATCTGTTTGTGCCTGGGTAACCCGCTTCCCTCACTGTGCCAGGGGGATCCCCCTCCCCACTAATCTGTTTGTGCCTGGGTAACCCGCTTCCCTCACTGTGCCAGGGGGATCCCCCTCCCCACTAATCTGTTTGTGCCTGGGTGACTCGCTTCCCTCATTGTGCCAGGATGATCCCCCTCCCCACTAATCTTTTCTTGAAACGTGGAGATAGCATGACAATATTAATTAATCTGTGAAAAATAAATGACTTGGGCAGTGTTGTGAAGAAAGAGATTTTCTAAATAGGTCGTATAGACAGTGGGTGCGAAAAACTGACGTCCCTGAACAGTGTTATTGCATTATTTATAAACAGTGTCTGAATGTGTTTCAATAGTGTGGCGTCACATCTGCGGTAATTATATGCACATTTATTTTGCATTTGCAGTGTATATGTGCAACTGTTAAAATATGTGCTGCTAAAAAATGTTGCCTCGCTACGCTGCACAACCTACATTTTCCATCTTGGCTACTTTGCTGTGTTCCCACCCGGTGTGTCTCTGGATTTGGTTTAGAAAATATGGTCACCCTAAAGTGAGGATAATCAAAGAAGATGTGAAGTCACCAAGGGATGAAGGATGCAATCTGATAGTAAAGAATAAAGCATTGGCAGAGTTACTTAACAAGCATTATGCTAGTGCATTTACAAAGAAGGGAGCGGGATAACCAGAATCATAGAATCATAGAAACTTACAGCACTGAAGGAGGCCATTCGGCCCGTCATGCCTGTGCTGGCTCTTTGAAAGAGCAGTTGGGCTTAGTCCCACATCCCCGCTTTTTGTCCGTAACCCTGTAGGTTTCTCATCCTCAAGTACCTGTCCAACTCCCTTTTAAAATTATTTATGGAATCAGCTTCCACCACCTTTTCAGGTAGAGTGTTCCAGATCCCAACAACTCCCTGAGTGAAAAAAAAATCTCCTCATTTTCCCTCTAGACCTTTTGCCAATGATTTTGAATCTATGGCCTCTGGTTATTGACCCACTCGCCAGAGGGAATAGTTTTTCTCTAACTACTCTATCAAAACCTCTCATCATCTTGAAAACGTTTATTAGGTCACCTCTTAGCCTTCTCCATTCCAAGGAGAACAATCCTAACTTTTCCAACCTCTCCTCGTTATTGAAGTCCCTCATCCCTGGTAACATCCTGGTAAACCGCCTCTGTACCCTTTCTAAGACCTTTACATCTTTCTTGAAGTGTGGTGCCCAGAATTGTCCACAAGTAGAATGTAAGAGAACCAACAAGTGATATAAATATTAGACAATAAACAGTATTAAAAGGGTTAATGAGACTTAAAAGTAATACAACTTAAGGCCCAGATGGTCTACATGCTGTGATACTGAGGGAAGTTAGCAATGGAATAGCAGAGACACCAGCCCATAATCCACAAAAAGTCTTTGTGAATGGGAATTCCACCAAATGATTGGAGGGTGGTGAATGGGACACCTCTATTCAAAACAGGGGAATGGAATAAACCAGGTAATTATAGACCAGTTACCCTCATGTTGGTAGTAGGGAAACTGCTAAAGAACAGAAGAGTGAGCATTTAGAAAGGCACCAGGTAATCAGGGATGGTCAACATAGAGTTGTAAAGTAAAGATCATGCTCAACTAATTTGATCAAATTAATCAAAGAAATTGCTGAGCTTATAAACAAAGGAATACAATGGATGTGGTATATTTGGCTTTTCAAAAAAGCATTTGGTAAAGGGTAACATAACAGACGTTGGGGTAGAAATTTGTTATGGCCCATTTTGGGTGCATACCTGACTGTGCGCTTCCAGAACATGTCCACACCGGGAGGCCAAAGGCATGCCCGAAATTGGGCCTCAGGCCTCGTTGTAATAGTTGGGACATGCTGGCAGTGCCTGTCGTGCCTCTAGAGGCAGCTCACTAATTTCCATGCATCTACTTTGGGCCGCCTGCCTCACCATCAGTGGCCCTCAGGTAAATCTCGGCGGAGGGGAAGAGGAGAACGGGCGACGTGCAATCGCGGCTGGCAGTGGCACTCAGGAGTGTTGTGGAACTGGGAGAAGGATTCCTGCTCCTCCTGGCTGCATATGAATTTTAAAAAAAAATCAAGCTATTTTTGTGGCCTCTTGTTAAGCCACAACCACGCTAGGAAAACCTGAACGGAGCAGGCTCAGTACCTGCTCTGCGCAGGGACGCCCACTTTCAAGAAGGGGTCTTAAAACAGGTGTTAGGACCCTTATTAACGTATGCAAGGGGCTTACTGCCTGTTTTAGGTGATCGCCAGGGACACCTGAAAAATTTCCCAAGCCAATATGGGGTCAGACATATTTCAGGCGTCTTTGGGGCACAGGACACAACCCTGCGGAATTGGTTCCTTTTGCTCCCTTTTTCCACCCGGAAAATGAGCAGAACGAGGACCAATTTCTATCCCTTTTAGTGAAGATTAAGCCCCAATGATATTAAAGTTAAATGGCGGCATGGATAGAGAGACAGCTGAACGATAGGAAGCAGAGAGAAGGAGTAAAGAGAGGTTTCTTGGAATGGCAAGATGTAGCAACGGTATAATCTGGACTTTATCATGGACATTCACAACTGAATTCAATCATTTTGATTTGACTGCACACAGTAGCTCCCTCGTGGCTCTGCAGTTAATTGGTTTACTTCAGACATCATTCTGTTATTTAATTGCTGTAGCCAAACTGTGATCAGACCTTGCAGGACGATCATAAAATATGGCTGCCAATAAGACCCTAATTCCTTTTCTAAATTCAAAAGAACATAGAACCCCTAAAAAAATACTATGTGTATTTAGATTCACAGGCTGCACTTTGTTGCACAGACTCTGCAGACTTGCTCTCTACAGTAAATCTCTAACTTAAACTTTTAGATGGAGCAGCTGCCTTTAAAATCCAATTGATTTATGTCCCACTGTATAGAGCAAGAAAATGATGATTTGAAGCTACACTGTAACGGGGAAGAGAAGGTACTTCTACTTTTCCCAATGAGTCTAGCTGATTCCAATGGATGCTCTGCATTAGGTTTCTGCATTTGTTTTATTACCATCCTTTTTAGTCCACCGACATGCCTCTCTCTCTGAATAAAATGTCGGAATCAGCCTGGAATGGTTAGCAAATTTTATTCACCACAGAAGTGGTTCCATCAAAGCAGATCACACCACAAATGTTGAAAAAGCAGACTGTTAGAAAATATATATGTTCTCAGCCAACTAAAAGTCACAGATCTTAAATAATCTGCCTTATAATTGCTTCCACGTGTCCAGCACAGTTAGAGTTATAAAGTACGATGATCTGAACAAAATTATTACAAATTATAATGAGCAGGAAAGGTGACAAAAATACCATCATTTTTCTCTTTTCCAACTTTTTGATTAATCTTTTTTCCAGCAGCTGGGCAGGACAAGCGAGATGCTGCATAACATTCTGCTGTTGCTCCCCAAAGCAATTTGCCTCCACCCAAACTACAAAGGAAGCAAACTAGTATGGCAGCTTTATTTCCTCTATAAACAATACTTGTGGCCTGTCTGAGTGAGAGTGCCAATTTAATGGTAATTAATGCCAAATTATGAGCGAGACCGTGCCAGGGACTTGCACCCACTAGGAGCTGGATTGAGATTATCCAAATTCTATTCTCTTAGGACCCTTATACCCAAAAAAAGACATAGGGGAAGAACTTTCACATTGGCATAACAGCAGCAGAAACCCTGGAAAAACAACATAAAAGCCTTTCACATGATTTTTAGAGCATTCCCGCTGCTCTACTGCTGAATGAGCAGGAATGACCAGTGAACATTCACCTCCATAATTTCCCCTTATCAGCCTGGTTGGATTTAACCTGTCACAGTGGTGAAAGGTCATTGAACTACATCAGCCACTCAGCCCTTGATTATTTTTTCCTCTTGTCAGGAACCACAATTATTTTGATAATCAAGAAATATCATAAAATAAACCCATGAATATCTCAGCAAAGCCTCTGAATGTGATCGGTGAAGATTACAGGGTGGGAGAATCTGTGATGCAGCACTCCCAGCGGGGACCAGTGCTCACAGAGAGCATATTCAGGAAGTTGCACCATTCTGCATACATTAAGATCAATGTGTAGAAAATTGCCCACCATTTCCTTCACTGAGCTCCCTGTGAGGAGTATTGGATCACTGAAACTCCCCTTTTTTTTTATTATTCGTTCATGGGATGTGGGCATCACTGGCAAGGCCAGCATTTATTGCTCATCCCTAATTGCCCTTGAGAAGGTGGTAATGAGGCTTGTTAGGCCATTTCAGAGGGCAGTAACGAATCAACCACTCTGTGGGTCTGGAGTCACATATACTTTCCTTCCCTAAAGAACATTAGTGAACCAGATGGGCTTTTACAACAATCAGATAGTTTCATACTTTTTATTCTAGATTTATTTAACTGAATTTAAATTCCCCAGCTGCCATGGTAGGATTTGAACTCATATCTCCAGATCATTAGCTCAAGGCTCCTGGACGACTAATCCAGTAACATAACGACTATGCTGCTGTACCACTTGTGTTTTGTGAAGAAAGTACGGGTCCCAATTCTCTACAATGCTGTGATAATCACAATACTTTTTTAAACAATTAAGGGGCTAAATTCGATTGATTTGTGCCTCTTAGGGCGCTAACGGGGCGCAAATCAACTAGCGCCTGGGCGCGGCACTGCTAACGCCTCCCGCGAAATTCAGCAGGAGGTTAGTAGCTGTGCTAACCATTAGCGCCAAGCAGCAATGCGCCGCCGGCGATGATGTCATTGCTGTGCGCAGCGCCCCAGCTGTAATATTAAGTGACGCCCCCCCGATTTACCGCCGGATGCGATGTCCGCCGGGGTCAGGGGGGCCTACCTGCAGCCGGGACAGCGCTAGTTAAAGGGGGGGGGGGGAATCAAGCGGCCATTTTTGTTGCTGGCCGCCTGCCAGCACCTGCCCCCACCCCGCCGGCACTCCCGATCCCTGGTGGCCCAGCTGGACGTCAGGAGCCGCTACGCCAGGCCCCTCCCCTTTAATAAGGAGAGGAAGGCTTGCAGTACCGCAGCACGTAGTGCCATGATATTGGCTCACAGCGCCCCAAGAGGGTCGCGGGGCGATTCCAGTAGCGCCCATCCTCCCTCTCGGGGCGCTACCTGGGAAAATCGGCCGAGGGGGCGCTACCCAATTTTTACCCCTTAGTGTATATTTTAAAGCTCCTGTTGCAGTGTGGAGAAGTGTTACATGGGCAGGTGCTTTAGCCATACAGTCTAGGATGTCTAAAATTTGATCCCTTGTCTATGCTGATTTTTTTTTACCTTGGCTAGGAGTGCAGTGCTTAACTGGACGTGGACTAAGGAAGGAAAGCTAGGACTTGCATTTATGCAGCACCTTTCATGGCCTCAGGATGTCCCAAAGAACCTCACAGCCAATGAAGTATTTTTGAAATAATGGCCCAGAAATTCGGGTCTCCACGGGTGAGTACGCACTGGGTACTCACGCGTAGGCCCAATGGAAGTGCCGGTTTCCTGCATGCACCACGCATGCGCGGGAAACCGGCACTTCCGTTCCCTTGAATGCAGGGGTTCAGAGGTCGAACGCGTGCGCGGGAGAGGCAGCGCGTGCGCATCGAACTTCGTTTTTTTTTTTTTTACAGGTTTTCCCGGGAAGGTAAGTCTGCAGAATTCACACATATAAAAAGCAGGCGTAAGGCCTCCTTTTTACAACGTAAGTGGTGAATTAATTAAAATTAAAACATTTTTTCCACAGGTTTATTATTTTTAAATACTTTAAAGAAAGGTAAGTTTATTTTTAGCCCCATTAGAAAATAAAATTATGTTTTTCAAAAATTTAAATTATTGTTTAAAATAGTTATTTCATGTAATTTATAGTTTATTTTAAAAATGTGATGATTTTTTAAAATTTATATGAAGATTTAGTGATGTTTTGGGGCCCATAGTATTTCTAAGTTTTGACAGGTCTTCCTGTCAGACTTATGAATGGAGCATTCCCTGCTCCGATTGGCTCCCCATGGCCCACGTGATCCCAGGGGCCGCATCGAACTAACTGCGCCCCTGGGATACGCAAGCACTGCGTGCTGGCAGCTGGAGCAGGCCCAGGATCGGGATTCCACGGGGGCCCACAGCACAACGGCCGGCGCACAAGGTAAGTGCAGGTGGGGGGCTTACATCCGCGGGAAGCCCCCGACCCGAATTTCTGGGCCATAATCACAATTGTAATGTAGGGAAATGTGGCAGCCAATTTACACACAGCAATGTCCCACAAATAGCAATGAGATAAATAACCAGAAAATCTGTTTTGGTGGTGTTGGTTGAGGGATAAATGTTGCCTCTATTTTCATTATGCTTAATTCTTCTGATTGCTGCCAAGTAACCCGTACTGTAAATGTATACGTGTGAGCATTGGGTGAGAACAGAATCAGGTATGCTGCTGCCATGCTCTCCATGGAGAACAGCCAGCTGACACTCACCATCATCTCTAAAGTGCATTAGTCATCCAACTAAATTCGCAAACAGTGGACAACCATCAACCGCCTCAGAACCGGTCATGGTAGATGCTGCCACCTTCTCTATAGATGGAAGATTAAAGCATCCCCATCATGCGACTGTGGAGTTTCTAATCAGACCCTGGAGCACATCATTGAGCACTGCCCTCAGAGGAAATTCACAGGCATCCTACAAGATATCCACGCTATTACACCAGAAGCTTTGGCCTGGATATCTGACTTAGATATTAACATTTGATTTGCATTGCTACTACCATACGAAAGAAGAAGAAAAACTAAACTCTGAAGATATTGCAGGCAGTGTGAGCAGTACTAGGTACTATCAGGGCATACTTGTTCATTCAATATAGTGTAAGGCATTATATAAACCAGATTGTTTGACATTTAAGGCAGATTAATGTTATTTTCAAATTAAGATGTGCATTAAAGTTAGCTGAGTTGCTGAGTTAAATTCCAAAGAGATTTTTAATTAATTAATTGATTGATTGATTTTGACTTACTGTATTTAGAAATGTACCAAAATTATCTCTTCATTTAAGAGTTTCTATCCCTTGCAATCACTTGGAAATGCATTTGCCCCTGAGGGTGATGATTATGCTATTTACAGTGATAATGCTACAAGAAAGTTCTACCTTAATTATATTGTAATTTTTCACATTTGAGCATATTTATTTTTGACATTTTCACCCTTTCCCTCCTGAAGGTGCTAGTTTATAATACAGTACAGTTCCACAGGGGTCAGAAACCTTCTACTATCTAGTCTAAGTGGCCAATGTTCATGTAGGCACCTAGACGGTGAGACGGCAGGCTATTCAACCATGGAGAGTATTGCAGCCAATCCCAATTCAGTGCTCACCCAATATCTTCACCGGTGCAATTGCTAAAAGCAGCTACTCAATAGCAATCAGGAGCAGGAACAATGGTTGATTTTTCCCTCCCTAGCTTGGCCTGCTGTAATTAATGCTAATTACAGCACCAAAATTATTGGCTAGCCAAGATTATCTAGCACAGTACTGACCTGGAACCAAACCTGGGGCCTCTTGGCCAATGTGTTTCCATGTTATACTGGGCAGTGCTTTAACTCACTAGGCCATCAGATCAGGTCTCACTTTTGCATGTTAAGACCAGTTTTATGAAAGTGAGCAACAGTTGGATGCCTTGCCTGTCAAGAGCACATATTGGGGAATCGCAGGTGCAGTCCCCACAATTTTCTAGCCTCTAATTTTAAATTTCCCAAATTTAATTTTTTGATGTACATCCTGGTCAAGGCTCCACACCAGGGAGGTGATTTTGTAAAATCAGTCCTATGATGCCCACTTCTGCCCTTGTGCGGTGGGCCAGAAGATCTTCTGTTTGTTGTGCTTCAGTACAATCGGGTATTTGGACAACACAGTGAAACATTTGGCTGGTGTTCTTTCTTCACAAATGAATGTCAAACACCAGTAATAAGCATATTAGAAATCATCCGAATTTTTATCACCAATGTATTTGTTATTCAAAAAGTTAATAACAACTAAATATATTTTTTTAAATCTTTAATTGTCATAGAGGTCTGTATGGTGTAGTGACTGAGCACAGTATACTTTCACTTCTGAATTTTTGCTTAGACGGAAATAGTGTAAGTTTCTTTACCAGCTAGAGGGGATCCTAATTTGGACACTCTCAGACCAGTTTCTTGTCAGTGTAGATCCACAACACAAATCTATTCACTAAAGAACAATAATATCTGATTCTGAAAATAAAATTATACTTAATTGCTCATAAGGCTAAAAGTCACTGTTGGCAATAATAGTGAATGGGCACTTAATGAGTTGACACAACATTCCTCTGTCCACTATATTAATGGACACATTAACCTGTTTATTTAAAATGAGTTACTGCTTTCATTAAGATGCTGGACAGAGGAATGTTGGGCCAGAATTTTATGTCAAAATAATGGTGAGGCTAATGACGTTCGCTGTTACTTATGTGTAAATGATACAGCAACTTCAGGTGAAGGGCAGATGTGCGGGTAAAATCAAATATCCAAAAGTTGCTGTCTGAGATGCACTGCTCTGTCGCTAGCTTTGCAAAAATGGCATTTTGTTTACTGCTTCACTATTGAAATGAAAAGAAAGAAGAAAGAAAGACTTACATTTATATAGCGCCTTTCACGACCACCGGATGTCTCAAAGCGCTTTACAGCCAATGAAATACTTTTGAAGTGGAGTCACTGTTGTAATGTGGGAAACGCGACAGCCAATTTGCGCACAGCAAGTTCCCACAAACAGCAATGTGATAATGACCAGATAATCTGTTTTTGTTATGTTGGTTGAGGGATAAATATTAGCCAGGACACCGGGGATAACTCCCCAGCTCTTCTTCGAAATAGTGACATGGAATCTTTTACGTCCACCTGAGAGAACAGATGGGGCCTTGGTTTAAGGTCTCATCTGAAATGCAATGAAAGGCATGAAGTTGCTGTATTTGTGCAGTAGATACGAAGTAAACTCGTCACAGAACGTTAAGTGTTGTCATTTCAAGCACAAGTACTCTTATAATGACATGATAACTGTTAAATACTGCCAATCAACCTCTCTGGCACTGAAAATGAACTATTCCAAGTGCAAAATCACATTCCTTCAGGTTTTAATTGATGTTGGGCATTTTTACTTTTCCTTTCTGTCTCTTTTTTCTCTCTTAATCCACTCATTCTTTCCCTCTCTTTATTTCTCTTTCTGTACCTGATTTGACATTAAATTCACCCACACTAATTTACACTCCCTTCTCAGTCCTTGTGCTATTTATCTCACAATCCTTCAATCTGATTGTTTAAGGAGATACACAGTTGCTTGCCCCATTCACTCAGATCCCAGATGCCCAGTTTCCCTCACTGAGACGTTATCAGCTCGCACTTTCAGCAACTTGCTACGCAAAAAATTTACAAATTTAAATGTGCAAGGGCAAGTCAACTAACAGTGGACGCCATTAGATACCCGGCCACAGCAAAATCTGGGCCGTTACATAAACTCATTATATGCATACTCCCGATGATGTGAATAATTTATCTGGCATTATT
Organism: Somniosus microcephalus; assembly: GCF_052327205.1. Classification (NCBI taxonomy): domain Eukaryota; kingdom Metazoa; phylum Chordata; class Chondrichthyes; order Squaliformes; family Somniosidae; genus Somniosus; species Somniosus microcephalus. Next base: position 318,924,065 of record NC_140988.1, on the reverse strand, counting down.
GGCAACAGTAAATCCTAGCCTTCTGTTTTTACTATTGAAATAGTTCTAATGCCATCAGTATTTTCCAAGTCAATAGTGTTAACTGAAGTGGTCGGCACTCGATAATATCAACTGAAAAACGGTTTCTTCACTTCCTAGCCAAAAATCTCATTGTCTGTTGGGTTTAATGTGAATCTGACTTCGGCTTACTTCAGGTTACTTTGTCTTGTTGGAGATATGACAGAACCAAAGAAATAATTCATTGTGTCAGAGACTGACGTTCTACACGTATGATGTAGGAGTTGAGTCCAAAAATGGCAATCAGGATCCGAGGTACATCCTAGGTACATCATACGACCTCCGCCCCCAAACTATCTGTTCCTCTAATTCTCCTCTCTTGTGCATCCCCCCTTCCCTTCGCCCCACCTTTGACAGCCGCTCTTTTAGCCCCATACTCTAAAATTCCCTGTAGGGGCAGGGAGAGGGGGAGGGGGAGAAAAAAGAACAAAAGGGAAGGTCTGTGATAGGATGGAAGGCAGGAGAGATTAAAAGACAAAAGGGATGATGGTGCAAGGCAAAAGGAGATGGTAACAAGGCACAAAGTTAAGAAACAATAGATGAGTCTAGATGAAGTGTAAAAGGCAATTGCACAATTATCAACAGCTGCCATGTGAAAAGAAATAGGGGCAGAGGTTATGGTCTGAAATTGTTGAACTCAATGTTGAGTCCAGTAGCTGTGAAGTGCCTAATCGAAAGATGAGGTGCTGTTCCTCGAGCTTACGTTGATCTACATTGGAACAGTGTAAGAGGCCACCCTTCCCCGACCTTCACATGGTTCATCTCTGACTCTTCCCTTCCCTTCCTTGACTTCTCTGTCTCCATTTCTGGGGATAGGCTATTGACAAACATTCACGATAAGCCCACTGACTCCCCAGCTACCTGGACTACACTTCCTCCCACCTGCTTCCTGTAAGGAATCTATTCCATTCTCACAGTTTCTCCATCTCCGCCGCATCTGCTCTGATGATGCCACCTTCCATACTAGTGCTTCTGACATGTCTTCCTTTTTCCTCAACCAAGTATTCCCCTCTACTGTGGTTGACACAGCCCTTGACCATGTCCGTTCTATTTCCCACTCTTCTGCTCTCACCCCTTCCCCTCCCTACCAGAACCACGATAGGGTTCCCCTTGTCCTCACCTTTCACCCCACCAGCCTCCATATTCAACGGATCATCCTCCACCATTTCTGCCACCTCCAGCGTGATCCCACCACCAAACACATCTTCCCCTTACCTCCCCTTTCAGCATTCCGAAGCGGGACTGCTATCTCCGTGACACCCTGGTCCACAAGTTTCTTAACTTGTCCCATTAACTTCTCCTTTTGCCTTGCACCATCATCCCTTTTGTCTCTTCATAGAAAGTTACAGCATGGAAGGAGTCCATTTCGGCCCATCGTGTCTGCGCCGGCCAACAAAGAGCTATCCAGCCTAATCCCTCTTCCCAGCTCTTGGTCCATAGCCCTGCAGGTTACAGCACCTCAAGTGCACATCCAAGTACATTTTAAATGTGGTTAGGGTTCTTGCCTCTACCACCTTTTCAGGCAGTGAGTTCCAGACCCCCACAACCTTCTGAGTGAAGAAATTTCCCCTCAAGTAAGAACATAAGAACATAAGAAATAGGAGCAGGAGTAGGCCATTCAGCCCTTCGAGCCTGCTCCGCCATTCAATGAGATCATGGTTGATCTTCTGCCTCAACTCCATTCACCGGCCCTAATAAAGGCAAGCATTCCATATGCCTTCTTAACCACCTTATCTACCAGGCCTGCTACCTTCAGGGATCTGTGAACATGCACTCCAAGGTCCCTTTGTTCCTCTACACTACTCAGTGTCCTACCATTTAATGTGTATTCCCTTTCACTGCACTGGAGAGGTACGACCAATGCCGCCTCCGCAAGATCCTGCAAATTCATTGGCAGGATAGGCACACCAACATCAGTGTTCTCGCTCAGGCCAACATCCCCAGCATCGAAGCTTTGACCACGCTCGATCAGCTCTGATGGACGGGTCACATTGTCCGCATGCCTGATACCAGACTCCCAAAACAAGCGCTCTACTCGGAGCTCTGGCATGGCAGAAGAGCCCCAGGTGGGCAGAGGAAACACTTCAAGGACACCCTCAAAGCCTCCTTGAAAAAGTGCAATATCCCCACTGACACCTGGGAATCCCTGGCCCAAGACCGCACAAAGTGGAGGAGAAGCAGCCGAGAAGGCACCGAACACTTTGAGTCTCTTCGCCGGGAGCAAGCGGAAGCCAACCGCAAGCAGCGCAAGGAGCGCACATCAACTCAAGCACCCCACTCACCCGCCCCTTCAACCACCGTCTGCCTCACCTGTGACGAGACTGTAGGTCCCGCATTGGACTCATCACTCACCTGAGAACTAATTTTTAATGTAGAAGCAAGTCATCCTCAGTTCCGAGGGACTGCCTAAGAAGAGGATTTCCTTTCCTTGTTAGCCCTCCCCAAATGCATTACCTTACACTTCTCCGGATTGAATTCCATTTGCCAGTGTTCTGCCCACCTGACCAATTTATTGATATCTTCCTGCAGTCTACAGCTTCCTTCTTCAGTATCAACCACACAGCCGATTTTAGTATCATCTGCAAACTTCTTAATCATACCCCCTATATTCAAGTCTAGATCATTGATATATACCACAAAAAGCAAGGGACCTAGTACTGAGCCCTGCGGAACCCCACTGGAAACAGCCTTCCAGTCACAAAAACATCCATCAACCATTACTCTCTGCTTCCTGTCTCCAAGCCAGTTTTGAATCCAACTTGACACTTTGCCCTGGATCCCATGGGCTTTTAGCTTTGTGATCAGTTTGCCATATGGAACCTTAACAAAAGCCTTGCTAAAGTCCATACAAACTACATCATATGCACTACCCTCCTCAAAAAATTCAATCAAGTTTATCAGACACGTCCTTCCCTTAACAAATCCGTGCTGACTATCCTTGATTAATCCGTGCCTTTCTAAATGAAGATTTATCCTGTCCTTCAGGATTCTTTCCAATAATTTTCCCACCACCGAGTTAAGGCTGACTGGCCTGTAATTACCCTCTTAATCTCTCCTGCCTTCCATCCTATCTGAGATCTTCCCTTTTGTTCTTTCCTCTCCTCCCCCCTCTCCCTGCCCCTACACTTGCTTAAAAACCTTTTACATCTCCAACTTTTTCCAGTTCTGACGAAGGGTCATCGACCTGAAACGTTAACTCTGTTTCTCTCTCGACAGATGCTGCCTGACCTGTTGAGTATTTCCAGCATTTTCTGTTTTTATTTCAGGTTTCCAGCATCCGCAGTATTTTGCTTTTGTCTTAATAACTATGGTTTGCTTTTACTGAAGATAAGAGGAGTGGTTAGTGGTACAATGTACTCAACATTAAAAATAACTCCACTTAACTGCAGAAGATTTAAAATAAAGCTTGCCACTAGCAAAAAGTAAAAATAAGCATTATTTGTATTACTTTGCTCCATTATAAGCCTGTTAATGGTTATGATTAACATTGGGTGAAAGCATAAGTACACCAGCTAAGGTCAATACTCAATGGTTATTTGTGGGGCATGTTGTCATTGTTCGACTTAGGGGAAAACATGTTAAATGAAGAATCATGGAACCATTAAAACTCTCCTAGCATTTATATGTAAGATGTCCTTGGAGTATCTATACAAAGAACACACAAGCTATTTACACAAATAAATGAAAAACAATATGCTAAGCTTTTCAATTGAGAGAGAATTGAACTTTGGCCCTCCATTGAAAAATTTATGACAAACTTTCAATGGCCTTTTAATGCCTGTTGAATACACAGGGGCGAGAAATTCACTATTGCCTCGTTTGGGGCGCTAATTTTTAAAAGTTTGAAAAGTTAGCATTAGACGCTGACGATTTCAAACTTTTGAATAATTCACCGTTTGCACTCCAAGAAGGAAGTGGAGTGCTAAATCAAGCACTCCACTTCCTTCTTGGAGCGCAATCGGCAGCAGGCGGCGCGGAGACTAAACCAGCGCTGCACACTGGGCCGCAGCACTACCGCGCTCAAAGGCTCCTGCCCTCCCTTAAAGGGAAGGGCCATCGCTGCAGGCTCTGCAATATGACGAGTAGCTACCTGGACCACCAAGGCAGCTGCGATCCTGGGCGATCAGACCGGTACTCACGCAGAGTGCCGGGCTGATTGATCGCAGGCAGGAACCCGCGAAAAAAACTGCAACAAGAAAGGTACTTTTTTTTTACTTCCCTCGGCCACCTCACCTTTATTCATCACCCCCGAAGTGGCCGGCCGCCCAATGCACGCCTCCTGCGGTCAGTATTTTCAACTGGTGCTGCTGTAGGGGGTGGAAGTCAATTTTTGTTCCGGGACGCTACTGGGGCGATGCGTCAGGATCTGCGGGCGAAGGAGATTGGGGTGCAACACTGTATCGCCGCTGCAAAACTCCTGCCGAATATGGCGGGAGTCGATGTCAGTGCTGCGCCCAGTCACAAAGCCATTTGCGCCGCATTAACGCCCCCCGGGAGCGCTAACGGGAGCGCAAAGCCACCCAATTTCGCCCCACAACAATATTTTATTAATGCTGAGTCTTGCCACTGTTTTATTTCGGCACTATGTTTACTACAAATGTTTGTAACATCGTAAGTTAATGGAAGTGTGCCTCAGTAGATAAATCTTCCTTTGAAACTTAACTTGGTCAGTGACCCCTCATTATTTTATTGAAGTAATTCCTATATCAGTGACATCAATCTGATATTCTTACAGTTTAAAAATACCAAAGTTCCCAGAACTACTTCCTTAAATCATAAATGATCTACACAAGCTGTTCTTAGATCCACAAACACTGAAAATAACATGAGCTCCACTGCAGGCACTATATATACTGTTAATGCGCTATTTTGTTGCTATTTTAAAATAAAATGACCAGAGGAACACAATTTGACTTTAGAAGACTTCTCCCTCAGATAGTCACCTGATGGGCCGAATGGCCTGTTTCTGTGCTGTAGATTCTATGTAATTCTAAATAACATAGATTCCTCTTCTATCCAGCAACTTTCTCATTCTCTACTTCTCCAACTAGATCAGGCCACCTCCTGTCCTTTGAAGTTTAAGATTATGGAGGAGCTCTTGCAAAGCTGATTGCTGAGGAAATCAAATACGAAAGGACACCAGTTCAATATTATAAGTTAGGATTAAGAAGGGAAGTCAGGCAGAATTAATTTATCCAAAGACAATACATTTCTACAGTAAGTTACTGGGGACGTCCATTGAAGCCGACAGTAGAAATAGGTTCAAGCAAACTGGATGTGTTTCTGGAAAGAGAAGGATTGAGGGGTAGCGTGAGAAGGCAGAAAAGTGAGGTCGATCTATCAAAAAAGAATGAACTTGTTGGGCCTAATGGCCTTTTCGTATTCTTAAAATTTCTATGGGTAGTCATGATCAGGCCTTTCTATTGCATTTCCTTTACCAAGGCCTTTTGCTGCTGGGTTTAGCTCATCTAATGTCCAGGTTGCTCTTTTTGCTTAGAGAACTTTCTCAAACAAAGGTATGCCATTATCATTACCAGTAACATACATCCAACTCGCCCCCTCGTCCAATCATAATTAATTTCAGTTGTAATGTCCTCCATAATCTTGAAAACTTCAATTGGGCCACTTCACATGTGTTGAAGTCCCTTTGTGCATTATTTTTATTGCACTGGACTAAAATAATGTACAAAAGTATTAAACTCTAAAGTTTCCTCTTTTTCAAAGGATTATTTAAACCTTTCTTCACAATCTTTTAAGTACATAAATAAAAATTTATTTTAAACGTTACTCCTTTATTTTGCTATTATCCCTCAAAACTTTGTCTTACAAAATCTACATACAGCGCACTAGTTACATATGCCTGGATTAGGTAATGTACAAAAAATAACGCAGGGAAACAACAAAAGCAATTCAGGAAAAATACAGGAAATTGTTAGCAGTCTAAAGGGAAAGCTATTTTTAAAAGAGGGGAGTATTAGTCTCCTCTCAAACCAGGGAGCTGCCTTAATATTACATGTTACTATTGTTCCATAGAAGAAGCTGAGATGTGGTGCTTCATGTTGCCTGGAGGCTGAACTTGAGGTAGATGAGCATCCAACTGATGTTAATGCCAATTTCTAGTTACTGTGTGAAGCTGCTCCTACATACACCATAGCCAACATCACTGGTGTGAGAGTAAGCCTGCAATGACAGGTTCCCAAGGGAAAATGAGTAATAAAATTGACAACATGACCGAAAATAAATTCATTTCTTTATTTATATGAATTGGAGGCGTATGTGACACGGAAAGTATTCCCTCTCAGACTGTCCTTTAGGATAACAGGTCAAATCTGAAGGAACCCATTTCCAGTATGGTGAGACTGAACTCTTCCTATGCCTCAAAGTTTCTGTCTCTATCTTGTAAAGCAATTGTCAAGAGCTTGTGAAAAGAATCTTCTGTATACTTCTGTTAAATATAATGATGCTTTGATTTGCTAACATAGTGCCCAATTAATCAGAAAAGAATCACAGTCAATCTGATAAAGGTCTTTACTTTGAAAGGGGCTTCATTACTGAATGGGTTCTGAACTCCATACAGTCAATTCTGATTGACATCTCTCATGTCAAAACCAGAGACATGTTTCCTGGTCACTTCTTAGAAATAGCCAGATGAAAGACTTCTGTCACAATAAAGTACTTGTCAAGTCAGCGCTACCCGTCAGCTTTTCCACTGGAGCTGCTTTGGGTGTACAAGTCACACACAAGTAACAACAATGAACTGATTCATGTCTCAACAACAATCCTTTTCAAAAAAATGAAGTGATCTGTGACTTTTTTTTATACATTCCTTATTATACAATTATGACAGCTCAATGGTTCTCAGCCATCTTAGGCTGGGAAGTCAATCACTTGCTAGTACATAATAAATACAAATTCTTGAATTGCCATTTACTTACTTTTATGTAATGTTTATGTGAATTTTGCCTCCATCAAGTGGAACTATATTAGTGCTGAGGAATGAAACCCTGTTTCCACTTTTGTCACCCAGCATCGAGACTCTCGGCTAAATGCAGAGCAGAGTTCCTTTTATCGTACCCAAATGTTGTGCTGTAATGACCAACCTTACTACACTGGTGGGAAATTTTCCATTTCCCCAACAGCCACTCTTATGGTCTGCCACAGCAAGATTGCCTCTTTTGTGCCGTGGACATTTTGCCTGAGTTCACTGAGTACCTTTACAGCCAAGCAGCCAGAGGAGACCATCATTCAATCAGCCTGGGCTGGATTCCATCAGGCTGGACTATGACCACAGGTGAAATAGCCACATGTTAATCCACATTATGTTAACAGTGTAACTTGCATTTTGCTTTCAGTAAAATACAAGCCTCTGATGTGGATTCTATTTATAAGAAGGGCTATGCAATAAGCAGTAAAGTGTTTATGTTTTAAAATAATTCTGTATTAGTTTGTCATCATTTTCAAATATTCCTTGAAGTTATACATTTGGCAAACTCAAAGAAGACAGTCCTGGCAACTTTTGTCACTTATGAGGATAGCCCTCAGAGGCTGAGACAACAAAGCACAAAGAAAATTAAAATGTCTCTTTTCAGGATCTTTTGACCATTTTTCCAAAGAATTTGTAAAAACAAATTTACATTTAAATGTGTTTTAAAATAAAGTGTACCCACACAAGTTACAATGGCACTGAGATGGTAGGTGGCTAAATACCTAATAAGGAAAAAGCTTGTGTAGTGTATGTAACCGTCCACCTTTAAGAGAACTATTGTATGTAACCGTCCACCTTTAAGAGAACTATTTTAGGTGTGGCACTACTTTATCCTGGCTGCTGTATACTGTAATACCGACGGTGACCACACCGGTATATAAGTGCTGTGGCAGAAATTATTGGGCAGATTCGCCCTGACCTTCGAATAGTAAAGTCCTGTTTAAGTTACTCTTGTAGTCTGTGTATTACTTCGCTATACAACCCACAGACTTTACAGTGGCGAAGAGTTCGATCTTACCCTGCGGCAACAATACTTCTGAAGAAGTAAACGAGCGTCGAGAAGAGGCACCCACCCTCGTCGTTTTGTTGAGAGAAAACTCGAGTCTGCAGACCAAGAAAGGAGGAAGATTTCAAACACGAAGTCTTCCATCAGCAACAGGCACGGATTGTCCCTTCTGCCATGGTGGTGAGTGAGCCGATCAACACGAGAAGCAAGTCGGCCACGGTGACTGTGAGTAAAGGGAAAATAGAAACAAATAAATGGAGGATAAGGGCGGTGCACTCGACCACGGTCGAGGGGGAAAGGAGCCGGACAGAAGTCGGGCCCAGAGGCGCTGAGACTGGGGCAGCGTGGAGCAGAAGCCGCAGTACAAGCGGGCTGGGGAGCGTCGTGAGACGGCTAGACCGCGACGGCGAAAAAGGCCGGACAAATACCGTGACCACGAGGCGCTGCGACCGGGATCGTAAGGCGCAGGAAGAGATAAAAATAAATAAACCGCGGAGAACACAGCCGCAGCCAGGGAGGAAGCACCGGACTGCGAGAGGCTGGGAGGAGCGATTGGGTGAAAAAGGTCGGACAGTGACCGAGGCCACGAAGCGCTGCGACCGGGATCGTAAGGCGCGGGAAGAGATAAAATAAATAAATCGCGGAGAACTCAGCCGCAGCCGGGGAGGGAAGCACCGGACTGCGAGAGGGCTGGGAGGCGCGATTGAGAGCCGCGCGAGCGGGAGAGACAGAGCCCGAGCGAGAGCCGCGCGAACGGGAGAGACAGAGCCCGAGAGAGAGCGAGCGAGAGCCGCGCGAGCGGGAGAGACAGAGCCCGAGGAAGACTGAGCGAGATCCAGCCCAGCGGCTGAAACTGTTCGCCGTCAACGGGTTGTACCCAGCACCGGAGAGACAGAGCCTGAGCGAGGGAGACTGAGCGGGATCCAGCCAGCGGCTGAGACCGTCGCCGTCAACGGGTTGTACCCAGAGCCGGTTGCCCGGCCGAGAGAAGGGAACGCGCTGAAGCCGAAGAGCAGGCTGTGAACCCCGAAAGCCAGCGGCCGTCGCCCGAGGGAAAAGCTTACCCCTCCCGCCAGGGGAAGAAAAGCGGGAACCGCCATCTTGAAAGTGGGCGGGGAAAGAAGATAAGCGCGGGAAACCGCGGGAAGCCGCCAGTAGGCGGAGAAAAAGACAGAAGCGGGAACCGCCATTTTGAAAGGGGCGGGGAAAGAAGATAAGCGTGGGGAAACCGCCATCTTGGAAAAAAAAAGAGTTAAAGAAATATTTCGTTGTTGTTTATCAGGGAGGTGAAGATGCCTAAGCGTGGTAACATCAACGATTTCGATTCCGAGGTAGAAGATTGGGCCACGTATGTAGAACGCATTGAGATATATTGTGAGGCCAATAAAATAGAGGATGATGATAAAGCTATAACCTTGCTAAACTCGATGGGGGTGAAGACATACGGGCTATTGAAGCATCTTCTAGCACCAGTTAAACCGACGGATCAAACCTTCGATAATATTGTTGCTGTTCTGAAGGATCACTTGAACCCTACACCGCTGATGTTGGCAGAACGATTCAAATTTTATGCGAGAACGCAACGGAAAGAGGAAAGCAACGCGGAATACTTGGTCGAACTGCGTAGGCTAGCGAAATACTGCCAGTTTGGAGGAAATCTGACAGAGGCATTGCGAGACAAGTTCGTGTGCGGGTTGTCGAAGGAAGGAACGCAAAAGCGACTGCTCGAAGAGAACGACCTTACACTGGATAGGGCTGTCCTTATTGCAGCATCGCACGAAGCCGCAGCGAAAGGAACTGCGGAAATGCAGCTGAAGGCAGCGGTCCTCAGTGTGGATCAAATTACTTCGGGTGCAACGAAATGTTATCGTTGTGGGAAGACAACACACGACCAGAACCAATGCTGGTTTAAAAACCAGGACTGTAGGAAATGTGGCAAACTGGGTCACATAGCCAAAGTATGCCGGTCAGGGAAGAAGACCAACAACCAAAAAAAAAAGCCATCACAGGAAAAGTACAACAAAGTACACAAGGTGGTTGAGAAGAGTTCAGATGAACAGAATTCGGATTCAGACCCAAGCGGCCAGGAACTGGGTAGTCTGAGAATTCATAATGTGAGTAAGGAAGCTGACCTACAAACTATCTGGGTCATGCTAAAAATAGCCGGAGTCCAAGTGAGAATGGAATTGGACACTGGATCAGCCCTATCAGTCATAAATCGAAGGGATTACAACCGGCTATTCTCACATATACCCTTGAGAGATACCAAGTTCGTATTGCAGACATACACGGGGCATAAAGTATACCCCATGGGAAAGATAAGAGTCAAGGTGAGAGACAGGGGCAAAGAACATCCCGGAATGGACTTATACGTACTACCTGAGGGAGGACCACCACTTCTAGGATGGGAGTGGATCAAGAAAATAGACATGGAATGGCACTACCTCAAAGCAATAACGAGTGAGGACTCGGGGCAGACAATCAGCTCAGACTCTGAAACGGATGACGATAAGACCAGCCCAAGCATGAAAGACAAGTCTAAAATGAACTTGCTGACTAAGGTTGGTTGAACGAATGTGGGCATAAAGGCTTATGCTCCAGAGGAGAACAAAGTTTCAGAACAGAATTCCTCTGAACAACAACAACATAGCTTGACAGAGAATTCTGAGTCTGTTCAAGTTACAGACATATATATTACTGAGGAACATCGAGCTCGAATGCAAACTTATTTCAGATTACGACAGCAATTAGAACAATTGAATTGCCGTCTCGAGCAAGAGATGAAAGCAATGAAAAAGTTCTATGATACCGAATGGGAGAATCTGGAAAGACAACAGAAGCAGCTGGGGAAGAAAAGGGAGCAGGAGCACACAAACCGTCTGCACGAGGAGGCCAAACGAATCAAAGCTGATTCGGCTTCTGAAGGGGCGTGCTCCAATCCGGTGGAACAAGATGTGCCGCAACTGAAGGCGCTGGTTAGCAGGTTGCAGGCAGAAAAAGCTGAGTTGGTCGACATGACTTCCGAGCTCCTACTGAAGTTGGGTGCAGCATCACCGGACGATTCATTTGTGGAAATTCGAATGATGGGGGCTGCGGATGATGGCGAAGTAGAAGCAGCAAAGGAGCCCCAGGACAAGGTTCTAAACAGCTCTGCAGCTAATGGAAAAGGGATGAGGACAGAAGAGTTAACAGTCAGCCAACTCCTCCAGGGCAAGGTTATAAACAGCCCTGTAGTTAATGGAAAAGGGATGATGGCAGAAGAGTTAATAGTCAGCCAACTCATTCATGTGCTGAGGGATAAAACTCTAAAATGGGAAAAACTTAAATACGAGCCTCAATCTTCAAAGGGAAGGGAGCTCTCAAAAGTCATTGGAAGAGCTAAGGTGGCAACCCAGACTGAGAAGTCTGCAGCAGAACAGCCCTTGGATGCCAAAAGTACGCTGACGCACGGCAATGTAGAACAACAGAATACTGAAACAGCTACTTCAGTAGAGGGATTGAATAGTCCGATCAATCAATCTCCGAATGAAGTTGAAGTATTGAAATCACAAATGAGGTCATTAGTAAAAGACTTGCAGGAAGCCCAGAAAAAGCGGGATGAATCTGAACGCATGATGAAGTCTCTTCAGGACAGATGTCGGGATTTGGAACAAAAGTCGGCTAACGTCCAGCTGGGTAAGGAGGAAATAGAAGACCCTCTCGCGGGCCTAGCTCAGGACGACACCGAATATTACCATGATCTGTTGAGTGACACTGAATATTACGAGGACCTGGTCTGCCCAGCTTGTGCCGAGAACTCCCAAAGTGCCGAAATCAGGATGAATCACTTAAAGTCTAAGGAACATAGGGAGATGGTGGCGTTACAGCTGGCAGCTGACAATGGAGCCCCGAGAGTCTCCAAGAAGCAAAAAAGGAAAAGACGAAGCAGAAGATGATAACCATCTGAACCATTATTACCTCTACCCGATCACACACGTGGTCCCCCGAACGGAGCCAAATCAGTTGGAAAGTAGGAAAATTTCCCAAGGCAATCCAACTGTTTTTTGTTTGTTTTAAAAAGTCAGCAATGCTGGTTCAGAAGTGATGGAAGTAAAGCTGTTAAGTCTAGGGAAGGACTATGGGATGAGTCCCTCTAGCAAGGTGACCCGACTACACCACGGAGGCGTGGTCCGGACCGAGTCAAGAAGATCAGAGACTGAATCTGTGAACTGTTTCCTGCAGAGACTGAATCTGTGAACTGTTTCCGCAGAGACTACCTCTGTGAACTGTTGTAACATGAAGTTGGATATGTTATAGTGGTTAGCACTGTTGCCTCAAAGCGCCAGGGACCCGGGTTCGAATCCGGCCTCGGGCGACTGTCTGTGTGGAGTTTGCACATTCTCCCCGTGTTTGCGTGGGTTTGTTCCGGTTTCCTCCCACAGTCCAAAGATGTGCAGGTTAGGTTGATTGGCTATGATAAATTGACCCTTAGTATTAGGGAGATTAAATATGTGGGGTTACGGGGATAGAGTGTGATATGTGTTGGTGTAGGGGTTACGGGGATCGGGTGGGATATGTGTCGGTGCAGGCTCGATGGGCCGAAATGGCCTCTATCTGCACTGTGGGGTTTCTGTGATTCTGTGATGTTATGATGTTATGTTAATGGGGAATAAGTATGTTGTAAGCTAAAAAGGGAGGATTGTAGTGTATGTAACTGTTCTACCTTTAAGAGAACTATTGTATGTAACCGTCCACCTTTAAGAGAACTATTTTAGGTGTGGCACTACTTTATCCTGGCTGCTGTATACTGTAATACCGACGGTGACCACACCGGTATATAAGTGCTGTGGCAGAAATTATTGGGCAGATTCGCCCTGACCTTCGAATAGTAAAGTCCTGTTTAAGTTACTCTTGTAGTCTATGTATTACTTCGCTATACAACCCACAGACTTTACAGCTTGGATATTGTATCCCACAGACTGTAAATAATCGACAATTTATTAGCTTGTCTCAGCAATCGATAAAGACCTCACGTCCATTGAGCTTCTTTTTGACTATGAACAGAGGAAGATTTTTTTTTAAATCACACTGAGAATGAGATATACACAGTTAGGCAGATTCATAAAAGGCTGCAGTCAGTCAAGATTTAAAACAGAAAGCTGCAAGAAAAAGCCTTGGCCAGGCTCCGAAGGAAAATGTGGGGATTTTACAAACAGAAGTTGGAGAAAGATAGAAGAGTGAAAGTGATGACAAAAGTACTGCATGTGTGTTGTGTGGTGAGAAGGCTGGCAGTACAGACTATATGCAGGGTCAAGAGTTATGCAAAGCTGGGGGTGAATACACTTTCTTAATATATATCAGTATATCACATATACTATTTTCTTCAATAGCATTTTGGGTAAAATATGCCGCAACTTTATTACTCTTTGGAAAAAAATTGATCCATCTGACTTCCCATCTACCTGCTAGGGCTAGAAATTGGCCTCTTTTGCGCCTCCCGTTATCACCTCCGGGGGGCGATAACGGGGCGCTAATGACTTACCAATCGGGCGCGGTGAAAGAAACAACTCCCACGAAATTCAATGGGGGGGCTAGCGCCGGCAGTAAAACTTACTGCCTCGATCTCCTGCACCCCGGAGATCATGACATCATCTGGTGCACATCGACCCGTTACCGCCCTGGATCCTAAATTCGCTTCCATCCCCTGCAGCTTCACCGGGCATCAGCAACGGCAGCTGCAGGAGGCATTGTGACCTCAGCCGGCTGCTTGGGGAGTTGGTAATTAAAGGGATTGGTGGTCAGGTAGGCCAAAAAAAATTCTCACCCCTTGACATGAATCTTGTCATTCATGTGGAAATGACTTATGAAATAATACTGGGCGGCCTGCTGGTGGCGCTGTCCAGGGAGAGTATAAATACTCGGGCATGGGCCCAGCTTGCTCAGGACATTCTTTAACAGGAACTAGTGAAGGACACAACTAGATCTCCATGTTGAAAAACAGTTGATTAAAGCCTTGTTTAATACTCAGACCAAGTGCCTAGTAGTTTTCTTACGTCACCCCATTGTGCTGTATTAAAAAAAAAAATTCATTGCTGCAATTGATCAGCCTTGCACTCTCTTAGAGTGCTTGGGGTTGCTCCTCGTGGATCATGAGTGCCATCGCTGACCCATCCCCAACCTTACCTTTAACTGCTGTGAGGATTGGCCCCCTCCCTTTAAGGGAGAGAAGGAGCCTGAGAATCTGGTAGCGCTGCACAGAACCTTGATTAGCGCTCTGCCGATACCGCCACTCTCACTCCCTCTGGTGCTCTAAGGGAAGTGGTAGCACTTGAGTTAGCGTTCCACTTCCCTCTTGGAGCGCTACAACTGAATTTCATGGGAACCTCTCATCATTAGTGCCTGGCAATAAATTTTCCACTTCCAAAGTTTTAGCACCCCAAACGGGGCTATAATGAATTTCTCCCTCTAGTTTTTTAATATTAAGCATGTGTCTTTGTGTATTTTAATCCTTCACCATAGAGAATAATTTCCTTGAATAAGCAAATTCCCTTAATAATCTTGAAAACTTCAAATAGATAATATAAAAGTCTGTGTTTTACTAGCTATGAGCACAGTATATACATAGATACATCTGCTGTAAACACTTGTGTTTTTTGCCCAGGATTTCTCAAGATACAAGCAGTTGTGACCCATACCTTATTTAGACTCTTGGTGTGGCTGTATACATAAGCAATGCATATGTTGCTCCTAAAGCAACTCTCTCTAGCTGGGCTGGAGGAAGGGGAAACTGACTGTGAATGGCAGCAGGCCATGTCTAAGTAGACTAGATGTAGGCAGGTGGACAACTATTCTGGACTTTGCTTGGTCGCATTTAGAGACCAGGAAGTATCTTATAGAACTTTCCATGAGGTGATTAAATGGGAGATGTAGAGGGCATGAGAAGGTAAATTTTGCACAGTCTGTGGAAGGCATGGGTCAATGGGCTGATAAGCCTTTTCTCATTCTTATGTTCTTAAAACATGCCGGAGAGGTAATGCATTTATTGTGTTTCAAAATTTTGCCACGTTGGCTATGCCCATTCAATGTGCATATTCAAGTGGAGACAAGTGATTCTAGAGTCTTCTTTACCTTTCAGTCAAGTGTATAAATGGCATACTTCAGAATTTCTTCATCCTCAGCTAAACCTATCAAGTGAGCTTGAGTCCAACAACGCTCAAGAAGCTCAACACCATCCAGGACAAAGCAGCCCACTTGATTGGCACCACATGCACCACCTTAAACATTCACTCCCTCCACCACCGGCGTACCGTGGCTGCAGTGTGTACCATTTACAAGATGCACTGCAGCAACTCGCCAAGGTTTCTTCAGCAGCACCTCCCAAATCCGCGACCTCTACCACCTAGAAGGACAAGGGCAGCAGGCGCATGAGAACACCACCACCTCCAAATTCCCCTCCAAGTCACACACCATCCTGACTTGAAAATATATCGCCGTTCCTTCATCGTCACTGGGTCAAAATCCTGGAACTGTCTCCCTAACAGCACTGTGGGGGTACCTTCACCACACGGGCTGCACCGGTTCAAGAAGGCAGCTCACCACCACCTTCTCAAGGGCAATTAGGGATGGGCAATAAATGCTGGCCTTGCCAGTGGTGCCTACATCTCATGAACGAGTAAAAAAAAAATCATTCTGCTGCATCGAGTACTTGAATTGTGCACATATTACTTGTGCTACTGATTCTAATTACGAGGTTAGTGGTGACAGTTACAAATTATTTGAAGTGCAGAATGGAGTAGCGATGAAGATAGCTTGATTGCAGATAATAACAGCGTTCAGAAGAAATGCATGTTTATCAGTGCTAAGTGCTGTGCTGCTTATATTAAAATCTACCTGATCAAAATACTTTAATAAAGGAATATTGTCTGAGATTGGTGACTGAATAGTGAGGGGAATAAAACTGTGAATGGGTGTCCCCGCATGACTGGGTGGAAAAGTGAGTGCCTGTTTCAAGATGGCTGAATAGGTGAATGTGTGACTGTGTAAATGAATGTGTACAGGTAGACTATCCTTTATCCGAAACCTCGGGACCAGCCGTGTTTCGGTTTTAGGAAAATTTCGGATTTCGGAAGGTGCGCGAAAACACTTCGGTTTTCAGAGTAATTCGGTTTTCGGGAGTGCGGATAAAGGATACACTATCCCTTATCCGAAAGGGTGGGGGTCGGCGGACCTTATGAATACCTGAGTGGGATAAATAACGACTATAAATACTGTAGTTACAGGGATAAATACTGTAGTACAGTTTATTTGTAAGGAAAACATTCAGTAAAACTTCAAACATGTACAGGTACAAACTAAGCTAAATACCTGTACATAAACATGCAATAAAGGTACATTACATCTGGCTTGAGGATCTTGGAGAAGATGGTACATCAGTGTTGTCATCATTGTCATCAGGTTGGAGTTGGACATCTGAAGATGGGCCAGGAACAGGATTCTCAAGTGACGAAGCAGCATTACATCTGGCTTGAGGATCTTGGAGAAGAGGGTACATCAGTGTTGTCATCATTGTCATCAGGTTGGAGTTGGACATCTGAAGATGGGCCAGGAACAGGATTCTCAAGTGATGAAGCATGACTACGACAGACGGCCTTTTTAAAGACTTCTTCCAGTGTCATCTGTCTCATTAACATTGGTTTCTGTCTAAGCAGTCTCTCTTTAATTGAGTAAACTTGCATAATCTCTTGCTCACTGATAAATGCACGTTTTTCAAGGCCAGCAATTAACTGATCACACATTGTCACCATATCGTCTATGGGGATTTTTTCACCTGTGTTCACAATGTCATCATCATCATCACTACTGTCCTCATGCTTGTCTTTATTTAACACCATTTCAGCAATTTCCCCATCACTCAACGAATTCACAACAGGTGCATCATTGTCAATGTTCAGCACTTCTTCGATGTCAGCTTCCTCTAACGTATTTACACTTTCGGATGATAAACCTTTGGCGTAAGTGAGGAGGTTTGATATCATCATCTTCTCCTGACTGACAGGAAATCCTTCAAACTCGTCATCTGCAGGTCCATCTTCATGAAACATCGTTGAAGGCCAAAGTCTGTGCCAAGCATTTGTTAATGTTGGTTTGTCAACATCGTTCCAAGCATTAGCAACTGCATAAATGGCATCCTTAACATTGAATTCTTTCAGGAAGCTTTGGATTCCTTCGCCTCTGTTGATTGCATCAAGCATAGAGTTCAAAAAAACGTCTTTATATTTGCTCTTCATGGAGCGTAAAATTCCTTGGTCACAAGGCTGTATTAAAGATGTCACATTAGGGGGAAAGTTAATGCCGAAAACATAACTTTTCACAAGAAGTTCAGGAGGGGGATGTGCGGAGCAGTTGTCCAGGAACAATAAAATTTTGCAGTTTTCTTCCAGTCCAACTTGCTTGCAATGAGCTCGTGTCGCTGGTACGAAGTGGTTATTGAACCAGTGAGAAAATACTCCTCTGGTTACCCATGCTTTCCTGCTCGCATAATAATGCACAGGTAAATTGCATACACCTTTCAAACATCTCGGATGTTGGCTTTTTCCAATCACTACCAACTTTAACTTGTGTGTGCCTGCAGCATTGGCACACCCAAGAACAGTCAACCTGTCCTTAGCATCCTTAAAACCTGCTGGTGCACTCTCATCAGCCGTTGCTAATGTTTTTCTAGGAACGTAGCGCCAGAACAGAGCTGTTTCATCAGCATTGTAAATTTGTTCAGGACCGAGGTTTTCATCCGATATTATTTTTGCAAACTCATCTATGTAATTTTCAGCTGCTTCATGATCAGCAGAAGCTTTTTCACCACAGATTTTCAGATATTTTATACCATGACGCTTCTTAAATTTATGCAGCCAACCTTCTGAATATTCACACTCAACTTCAATGTTCAGTTCTTCATGGTATATTCTAGCTTGCTTCATGACCATCAAACCAGTCAGTGGCACACGTTCACCTCTGCGTTGTTGAATCCACTCAATCAGCACACGGTCAAGATCTTCATTTTTTGCCCTATGCAATGCTTTCCTACTTTTCATTAGTTTATGGTCATCACTGTCAGTGTAAAATTTCAACAACTTGTCTTTCTGTTTCTTTAAGTCATATACGGTGGTAGTTCCCACACCATATTCTTCAGTAAGATGTCACACAGACACACCACGATCAAGCTTCTGCAATAACTCCACTTTCTGCGATATCGATAATGAGCGATGCTTCCTTCTCTGCTTCTCACTGTTACCCATTGGGGTATCTGCAGCTCTATTTAGCATTTTCATAAATTGTTAAAAGCCAGCAAATATCTAAGAGAGCAGCAAATATCTAAGAGAGCTGCAAATATCTAAGAGAGCAGCAAATATCTAAGAGAGCAGCAAATATCACACAGAGCAGCATAACACCTGCGTGGGTCAAGCATCGGCAGCGTCGGGTCATGCTTTGCGCCACTTTCGGCTTTCAGAGGCTTTCTGGTTTCGGATGTGCGGATAAAGGCTGGTACACTATCTCTTATCCGAAATGGGGTGGGGGTCGGCGGGGGTGGGGTTCGGCGGGGGGGGGTCGGGGGTCGGTGGGGGTCGGCGGGGGTCGTGGTCGTGCGCATTTTGGTTTTCAGAAGTCATGCTTTGCTCCACTTTCGGCTTTCAGAGGTTTTCTGGTTTCGGATGTGCGGATAAAGGCTGGTACACTTACGCTGAGCGATTTCGGTTTTCAGAAGTGTGGAAAAATGCTACACTATCCCTTATCCGGCTAGGCCTGTAAGTCGTGCGCCACTCTGGTCATGTCGTGCGCACGACATACGCTGACCGAAAAAACCTTCGGTTTTTAGAGGGTTTCGGTTTTCGGAAGTCCGGATAAAGGGTAGTCTACCTGTATCAGCATGAGTAATTATGGGTCACTCTGAATGGATCACTTACTGAACAGTTGGCCCATTGATTATTTTTTCTCTAGTACTTGAACTAGAGTCAGTCACACCTTCAGAAATTGTTGCAATCAATATAATACGTATAACAAACACTAGAAACTGTGGTTGGTGCAAACTATTCAGGGTTTAATGCTGGGCTACTGAAGGTGTTTGGGAGAATGCTCACCTGCCTGTTAGCTACTGTTTTGAGAAACGCGTGTAAATTGTTGAGCTGCTGTGCCACAGTGCACTGGCCAGTGGAGCCATTTGCAAAGGAAAGCGCAGGTAAGGGGAGACTGGCGGCTGGCAACTGAAGGCTTCCTCAACAAAATCCCCATATGTGCTGCATGGGGTGCTACAGGTAGTGTAGGAAGAGTGGGCTGTCTTGTACGTATAGTAAAGGACTCTCCTCAAAAGCAGCTGATGCAATAAGCATGGCGGCACATAGCTGGCAGAGTCAGCGTTGGCTGCACAACTCAGTTGCCCTGGACCCAGACCCTGACCTAAAGAAAGCTGCTAAGCAGAACAGCATTCTATGCTAAGTACTTGCTCCAAGTACGCTCACCACAAAATGTTCCTTCACAACCTGTAACTCTTTTGTGTTGTCCTTTCCATAGTATTCATACAAGCTTATCCTCTGTGGTCCTGCCATGAGAAATGACAACCCACTGAATATTCCTGACCATATGGCAATATAAATTGCCCAAATGCAAGTAGCAACTTAAAACTGAAATTATTGTCGGACAGAAATCTAAGGAGCAACCCAGTGGTTAGGCCAGCATTCATGTGCGCACCAGTACTCATTGCATGGAAGGTCATATCCACCAGCTTCCATAGAGTTGAGTAAATTCTAAATTTTCAATAATTTTCTTGTGCCGTTTTCCTATCTGCAGGGAGAGGTCAGTCATGTAGTGGAAGTCTCAGAATCATCAGTGCAGCAGCTCTTAAATGACTGCTGCACTTTTAAAGGAAGGGATCAATCTTACAGGCCGAAAGCATTCTTTTTGTCAGGCTGAATAACGAGACAGAATGGTTGGGGCAGCTCCTAGAATTGCCTCCTTCAGTGAAGAGAGCTTGGGGTTTTATTGCAGGAGATGGCCCTGAGGAATCTTGACATTTTGGGGAAGAGGGAAATACTCCAAATAAAACTTGTCTACAGCAAGCAGGACAGGAGGTAGCCAGTCATGTGATTGCTGTCACTTCAGCGCATCGCTCATGGGGGTAAATGAGACTGAGGCAGAGTGCCAAGGTAGGGAAGACTAATAGGTGCTCAGTCAAAACAAGGGGATGGCTGGACTTGGTATGAACCAAACACTGAGCCCTCATGTGCATTATGGCCAGCAAAGCAGAAGCCCCCTCACTACTTCATCCTCCTAAATATTTGAAGCTCCATTACTAACTTGGTGACTGCCAAAGGACTAACTTTACTTATATGCACACAACCTTTCATATACTTTCTAATTATATGACTCCTAGAAGTACTTGCATGCTGCCTGATGCAGCTGCAGTATAGGTTGCTTTTTGTGATGTCCCTCTTCATACCTTCTAATATTCAAGCAGACTTTTTTTTCTTTTCAAAAGGAGGATATGCACATAATGATCAATGAAGAACCTGCACTGGTGATGGACTAGCCAATCTGTGATGTCTCCATCGCTACAAGAAGCAGGCAATCTAAATAATTGGTGAAGAGGCCATTGAGGGAGTGAACGAAGGAAAGTCAGGTGGCTTCATGTTAGCCCAACAATTTAAAGATTCAAAAATAAAAACAGAAAATGCTGGAAATACTCAGCAGGTCAGGCAGCATCTGTGGAGAGAGAAACAGAGTTAACGTTTCAGGTCGATGACCTTTCGTCAGAGGTTAAAGTTAAAGGTTCACTTCAACTTCCTCTTCTTGCTACTACTTAATGCTCAAACAGGAACTAACAGTCAGTCATGTCTGCTCCCCTGTTGCAAGGCATCAAAGTGGCCTTGCTATTGTGTACACAATCATTGTATTGCATACGCTATACTAACACACTTTCCATTTCTCTTTGTGTCGGAGATTCTTAAGATGAGGACGATGGCAAGGAAGCACCCATGATCCTAACAACAAACAGTCTAGATAAATCCATTTCAGAGAAATTAGAGAGGGTCAGTCAGGAGGAGCACTGAGCAATAATGAGGAGAAATAAGTGGAGGTGGCAATAGATGGGCAGAGACAGGTGGAAGAGAAGGTTAGCGTCAGACGGACAGCTGCTGTGGGACCCACAGATTTATCTCTTACTGGGGCTGCATACCATACTGCGCTCATTAATCAGCAGAAGCTCATCATGCAGTTCTTTAAGAATCTTCAGATCTACTTGCATGAAAGATGACCTATGATCTCCACTGATGTTTAGCATGAGCTCTTGGCAACTCCAGAGGAATCTGCAGTGGAACTCTAAGTGGCGGAGATGAATGCTGCTCTAGAATCCTTAGCTCTAATCTCCAAGAAGCTCTCTTATCCATCTTCAATATACTTGGAAATTAGATTAAGAGAACCTTAAAGCAGGATTCAAACCTCGTTTCTGCCTACAGGTCTGCTCCTACTTTGGCAATGCTGATGAAGTGCCCAGCAGAAGGGCTATGCCTGCAGTAGGCACATTGGGATCATTTTCTCTCAAGACAACATCACATCCAGCCCATCTACCATCCATGCACAAGTGACAGTCGATGCGCCAGAAAGTGGACAGGAGCAGGCAGCCACAGCAGTAGTGGGCATAGCTGAATCAACTATAAGCCATCTCAGGGATCAGCACACAGCCTATCTGAATCCCAATTAGCTTCCAGTGAAACCCTGCAACCAGCCACCGTGCTTATTTCTTCCATAGGGAAATCACTTAAAAGAGGTCACAAGTTAAGGTATTAGAAGGAACATGAAACATACCGGGGCTTAACATCCATAGGGGGCGTATCCCGGGGTAAGTGTTGGGATACACCCACCCGGACCTCTTCTGCTGACTCCACCAATGTTCATGGGGTTGGAGGAGTCCACTTAATTTGCTGGTTGTGTGGGGGGCAGGAAATGAGGCTAGACAAAAGCATTGTGGGTACCGCCTGGGAAGCAGACTTTGACCTACATGATGGGATGTCATTTAATTGTGCCTAGGAGTCCATGGAGCCATCAATCACCCCGGTACTTTTGGAAATCCAGAGGTCCAGTGAAACTCAGCATGCTGGCGTCTCTGGTCAGTGGGAAAGGCGATGAAGGTCTGCTGAGCACTGCATCGGTCATCATGTTTGATACTTGGGTTGACAAGTGGCAAGTAACATTCGCACCACACAAGTGCCAGGCAATGACCATCTCCAACAAGCGAGACTCTAACCATCTCCCCTTGACATTCAATGGCATTACCATCACTGAATCCCCCACTATCAACATCCTGGGGGTTACCATTGATCAGAAACTGAACTGGACCAGCCATATAAATACTGTGGCTACAAGAGCAGGCCAGAGGCTGGTAATTCTGCGGCGAGTGTCTCACCTCCTGACTCCCCAAAGCCTTTCCACCATCTACAAGGCACAAGTCAGGAGTGTGATGGAATACTGTCCACTTGCCTGGATGAGTGCAGCTCCAACAACACTCAAGAAGCTCGACACCATTCAGGATAAAGCAGCCCGCTTGATTGGCACTCCATCCACCACCTTCAACATTCATTCCCTCCACCACCGGCGCACTGTGGCTGCAGTGTGTACCATCTACAAGATGCACTGCAGCAACTCGCCAAAGCTCCTTCAACAGCACCTTCCAAACCCGCGACCTCTACCACTTAGAAGGACAAGGGCAGCAGACGCATGGGAACATCACCACCTACAAGTTCCCCTCCAAGCCACACACCATCCTGACTTGGACCTGTATCGCCATTCCTTCGCTGTCGCTGGGCCAAAATCCTGGAACTCCCTTCCTAACAGCATTGTGGGTGTACCTACACCATATGGACTGCAGTGGTTCAAGAAGGCGGCTCACCACCATCTTCTCAAGAGCAATTAGGGATGGGCACTAAATGCAGGCCTAGCCAGCGACGCGCACATCCCATCAATGAATAAAAAAAACATGTGTTGGCAGTAAATTACCTGATATTACAAATGCGCTAGGCATTCACATGGGACAATCCAGAGGAAGAATAAAATAATGGCAGCAGTCAACTTGACAGCCACTTTCAATGCCATCCTTATGTGTGAGGTTAGCTGCATGTCTTCTTGAAGCAGATGTCACATCTTCTGCTGCCTTGCTGCTAAACTTGATCATCTGGAGGCAACCTCCTCTTATTGCCAGATAACTGTGTCTCAGCTTGTCGATACATGGAGTGACATACTGGCAGGTGCAGACAGTATATCCCATACACCATCTGACATCTCTGGCAGTCATTCCCTTGAACTGCTTTTCCTCTTACACTAAATCAAGTAACAGGGGAGCCCTGCAAGTAACTCCAATTATTTGACTGCAAAAACTGATTACAACGGCTGCAGTTGATTCCAGACATGCAACAAAACATGCCCGAGCTCTAATATCCATTCCATATGGGTGAGATCAGCGCATTGTATGTGTGATGGATGAAATTGCAATATTGTAGGTTCCCCCAACACCAATATATTTTCATTCTGGAAGGCTACCTGGCCTTTTAAACTGCTGCAGGCATCTGATTCATACAGCAACTGTCATTTTCCACTCCCCCTGCTCCCGCCACCCCCAACCAGTGGGGAACTCTGAAGTGCAGGTGGCAACACTGTTTGGCAGCCCACTAAAAATGTGGTGATGGATTTGACCCCGAAAAATTTGCTGGGCAGCTGGAAAGCCAGCCCGGCCACAATTCCACCAGTGATTGGGCTGCCAAGAAAAATCCCAGATACGTTATGCTTTAAGTTGTCCCTAAGAGATGGAGATAAAGCTTCTCTCTTTGAAAAAAAACTCAGCAAATGTTTGGACAGAATCCACAGGCGCGATCTTGCCAACCCTGGGGAGGCAGGACTGCTGGGAAAATGGCAGAATCTGGGGGCGGGTGCCCAACCCATACCCAAACCACCTCCGTGCCATCTTGCCAGGAGGCGGGTAGCCGTCCCGGGCCGGGTCCTGTCTCCTTGGAGGCGGGAAGGGATTACAGCCACATAACTGCCTGTTAACATGTAGTTAACAGGCAGATAAGAGGATTATCCCCATTTTGCACACACAAGTGCGGGCTTCCCGAAGGCTCCGAACCCCGCCAGGGTCACCGAGGCGCGTCGTGGGTCTGTGGGAGTCGGAGGGATCCAAAAGTGTTCTGTGGAGGTAAGTGATGGGTGCAAGTGTGGCAAGTTATGTGAGGTAAGTGCAGAGTGTTAGAAAAAGTGTACTTACCTTTGTTTCTTCCTGCAGGCTTCAGTTGGTGGGTATGTGGAGAGTCTCGCACCTCGGCGGCAGAGATGACAGATGGCTGCTGCGTTCTCCAATGCAACAACCATCTAATTTCTGCAAAAGAAAGCTAATGAAGGCAAGTATCCCATATGCCTTTTTAACCACCTTATCTACCTGTCCTGCTGCCTTCAGGGGTCTATGTACATGCACACCAAGGTCCCTCTGATCCTCTGTCCTTCCTAGGGTCCTACCATTCATTGTGTATTCCCTTGCCTTGTTAGTCCTCCCAAAATGCATCACCTCACACTTTTAAATGTATTGCCCCAAGCCACTACTCCAATAAAATGTAAATGCAAAAAAAAAGTTCAAAAGCCAAAATCTAAACTTAACTGAAAGTTATGTGTGTCCGTTTAAGAAGTGCTGGCAGCATCTCTGTAATGCTGCTGCGCACACGTTCTGCTCTGCGTGGTTTGTGCAGGGTGGTATCCAGAGTGGCGACATCAAAAATAACAGATCGTGCATCAATTCAGGCTTTGCACGATTGACACCACGATCTGCATCATCAGCAGGCAATGGCAGCGCTGCTGACCTACCAAAATGGTGGTCGCCACGTTCCACGCCAGAAGTGGGCGGAAGCGAGGCGGCCACCATTTGTTTTGCCAAACCGGCCTTAACACCCGATGCTAAAGGTCCCAATTTTGCGGACAAAGTACACATATTCCTTTAATTTCCCTGAAGGCGGATTGAGTTAACACTAGCCAAGGCATCATTTGATTTGGATAATAAGCTGCTTTTTCCACAGAAATGACCACAGCAAGTGAAACATTGAGCCTGATGAAAGCCACTTGGTGCAATCAGTTCTGCTTCTGTTTGTGAATCATCCCAAAATAAAGAACACTTTGCAGGGTGCTTTAATTAACTTAAAAACACAAACTTTTGCTGAACAGGTTCAGCACATCTAGCCTGCTCCCATCTGTGTTTATTCTTTAAAAGCATCCGTTCAAAACTTGCAGAGATCAAATAAATTTGTCAACACCATGGTGTTAAATGTCTCCAGAATGACCAGAAATTGCTAAACAATAGGCCATTGTTTGGGATCTGTACAAAACAACTGCTCATCCCACATTTAAATCATCTTTTGTCTACACTATGGATGGCCACCTCAGCATGGGGCTGTCTGGGGAAACTATTCCCTCTCAGATAAGCTCCCGCCAAAAACACATATTAGAAAAGCTTATCTGGGTCTTAATCATGAAAAAAAATTGACCACGGAATCACGAACATTGAAACTACCCAAAGCCATTATATAAATGCAAGTACTTTCTTTCTTAAAGGTACTATATAAATGGTTATTAGTACAATTGTAAACCAACAAACTGGTCTCATGTCCCCTGCTGGGCACTATGAATGAAAACCATTCTACCATAATTGCACAAAATGCTCTAAATCACCACAGCTCTGTCACAGTTCAAGGTGGAAATTCACTTTCAAACTAGCTAATCTCAAGATAACAGGTCATATTCTCCCCTCTTAGAGGTTGTACCCATTTGTACACCAGCCTGAAGTCTCTCTGAAAGTCTCTGATTGGCTTAGGAGAGAAATAGAAAGTGAATGTGTGAGGCAAGTTTTTGACCTCTCCCTCAGCTCTGTATGTTGAGGAGTGGCTCTCTGTGCTGTCAAAATTACCAACTTTAATGAACTGCCATCCCTTAAAATGGGAGCCAGCAGCACCTGTATGTCTTGTCTAGCTAAGTCCCCTGCTGGGTACAATAAATGAAAACCATTCTATCATAATGGAGCAAAATGATCTGAATCAAATATAATAAGCCTCATTGTCTTAAGGCTAATATAACTACAAAAGTAAACAGTCTGATGCCTGGCCTGTTTGGTATCTCATCTGAGAATCATTCTGTAACCAGGGTATGAATTGCTACAGTGTGTACTCAATTTCAATTGTTCTCTTAATTAATTCAGTTGCTTTGCTCCTTCCATTAGAGCCCTAAGAGGGCGCAAATGGGGCGCAAAGCAACAAGCACCCAGGCGAGGTGCTGTTTGTGCCTCTCGCGAAATTGACCAGACATTTTGTGGCGGCGCTAAACACTACCGCCCGATCTCCTGTGCCAGGAGATCATGACGTCAGTCGAGCATGTAATGCCCTGGTAGCGCCCTGGACCGGATATTGAGTGGCGTCCCCTGCTTTACCGCCTGCCGCTAGCAACAACAGGTTGAGGGGAGCGTTTTGTAGTCGGGAAGGGACTGGGGGGGCACTATTTAAAGGCGACCGCTTCCTGCCTTTTTTGTCAGTGACATTTTTACACCACGCATTCTGAGAGAGAGAGAGAGAGAGAGAGACTTCTGGAGAGATTCAACGCTGTGTGAAGGAGTTTTGGGTACTGAGCAGCACTTTGCAGGTTCATTTTGATTTGTGCACTCTGAGCTCTTTCCCTGGGTCTCTCCATTGTTCTTTCCAGCAGAATTGATGTACAGGTCTCTCCAGGCCGAGATTCAAGGCTGCAATGAGCAGGATGTGGATGGAGAGCAAGATCGACCCTCCCTTTTAAGAACTCGCCGGCGCCAGTGTGTCTGTGTTCCATTGCTGACTGACATCACATGAGCTTCGCCAGCGCCCTGAGGTAGCGCCTCGCTCCTCGGTGTTAGCGCCTTAAAAGATGTGTGAAGCGCCTGATTTAATGCTCCAATCACCTCCAGGGGTGATAGAAGCCAAGTTTGCAGTCGGAGGCGATAATTACCTCCAGGCGCTAAACTTTGCGCCTGGTCGATAATTGCACCCCAGACGGGGCGATACTGAATTTCTCCCCCTAAATGTATGTAGCATTAGTCCAG
The DNA here is from genome assembly GCF_052327205.1 of Somniosus microcephalus. NCBI lineage: Eukaryota > Metazoa > Chordata > Chondrichthyes > Squaliformes > Somniosidae > Somniosus > Somniosus microcephalus. The sequence continues at coordinate 318,896,897 of NC_140988.1, read as the reverse complement.
ATTGCATGTCAGCTGGCTACTGTTGTATAGAAAGAAATATTAGAAAAAGAGAAAATTCTGCTGATAAAACCCAAAATGCTGTACTCGGGCAATGTCTATTTATAGAAAAAGCTGCAGCTCTTACAATCTGGATGGATTCTGAGAATTCTCTGAGGTGGATTATATTATTCTTGAGGGATCTTTAGTTTGGAGAAAAATAAATAAAGTGCTAATGTTTTGGGAAATTTAGAGTACTAGCAGAGGCCCTATGACTTTACTTGTAGCAACTTGGATGATACACTGTTTTATAAGGACAGGAGATTTATACCGTGTAATGCACAATGTTATTCTGCTGCTAAGGTGAACTTGCTTTTAGATGGCCTGTCACATTAAAGCTGGGATGTGGGCGCTGCTGGCAAGGCCAGCATTTATTGCCCATCCCTAGTTGCCCTTGAGAAGGTGATGGTGAATCACCTTCTTGAGCCGCTGCAGTTCGTGCAGTGAAGGTACTCCCAGAGTGCTGTTAGGGAGGGAGTTCCAGGATTTTGACCCAGCGATGATGAAGGAACGGCGATATATTTCCAAGTCAGGATGGTGGGTAACTTGGAGGGGAATTTGCAGATGATGGTGTTCCGATGCGCCTGCTGCCCTTGTCCTTCTAGGTGGCAGAGTTCGCAGGTTTAGCAGGTGCTGCTGAAGAAACCTTGGCCAGTTGCTGCAGTGCATCTTGTAGATTGCTGAGGGAAGTTTGCTTATAAGGAAGTTATGTTGAATCTTTATAAAACACTGCCTCGGCCACAACTGGAGTATTGTGTCAAATTCTGGGCACCGCACTTTAGAAAGCATGTGAAGGCTTTAGAGAGGGTGCAGAAAAGATTTACAAGAATGGTTCCAGTGTTGAGCGACTTCAGTTATGTGGATAAACTGGAGAAGCTGGGATTGTTCTCCTTAGAGCAGAGAAGACTGGGAGGAGATTTGATAGAGGTGTTCAAAATCGTGAGGGATATAGACAAAGTAGATAGAGAGAAACTGTTCCCATTAGCGGAAGGGTCAAGAAACAAAGGATACAGATTTAAGGTGATTGGCAGAAGATCCAAAGGTGACACGAGGAAACACTTTTTTACTCAGCGAGTGGTTAGGATCTGGAATGGTGGTGGAGGCAGATTCAATCATGGCTTTCAAAAGGGAATTGGATAAGTACCTGAAGGAAAACATTTGCAGGACTACGGGGAAAGGGCAAGGGAGTGGGACTAGCTGAAGTGCTCTTGCAGAGAGCTGGCACGGGCTCGACGGGCCGAATGGTCTCCTACTGTGCTGTAACAATTCCATGATTCTATGATCCTATAAATGTTCGGTTCCAGGTCAGAAAAAAATCTAGAATCAAATGATTCCTTTGTTTTGTCGTAATTTTAACACTTTGAAATGTGATGTCTGAAGTACGATGGAAAATATGAAAACTTTTGCATATATAGATTTAAGTGACCATTCTGGTTCATGTTTTAACATGTTGGATGTGGTTCTGGGTCCAAATTTTGCGTGATGTGAAGGAAGGAACTAAGCAAATGGAGACACAAAGGAAGGAATTGAGCTGAGGAACTTGGGTGAGGAAGTGAGGAAGACTTATAGGAAACTAAACCAAGAAGCCAAGTGAAAAGAAGAAAGGAAATGAGACAGTTGTGCACAATGTTGGTTTTTTTTTTATAATAAGATTCTATTTAAGGCTCTTCCCCTTTCTTTCAGTCTCTGTGTGTTTTGTGCCATTGACCACAGAGAAGGAGATGGCCATGCTACTCCTGGGGTTCCACTGATGTTACTCTGAATTTGGATACTGGGAGATATGGCAGGGTGGCCCAGGCTAACTTCCCTCTGATTTTCTCTCAACTGTGGGAACTGCCATCTTTCTGTAGATTGGCCAAGATGATGAGGTCAGCATGTGAAATATTTACACACAAATTCACATCCTGTCACATTGGTGCTTTATAGTTCAATTGCTCTAAAAAAAAAAATCAATAATGCATAAGGGCACATCTTTTAATGGCTTTGTTGGTAAATACATTGTCTGATTGGTGCTGAGCCATACAAATCAGGAAGGCCACAGGCTTGATTTCCCAGTTTGTCTGAACTAGTTGATCTTAAACAGGGCTGTGGAACAGCTGATATAATTAGACTCAGGCCGAGAAATTCAGTAGGCTTTGCGCCCAGTTTTCGCCCAAAGAGGGCTTTTGCGCCACTTGCTGAGCTTTCGCCGATATTCAGCGCTGCGGTAATGGCGGCATTAGCCAGTAGCGCTGCGCCGCCACCGATGACGTCATCGGTGTGCGCAGTGCCCCGCTACCGCCCCGCTACCGACCCGACCGCCATATTTAGTTGCGGCCGCCTCTTCCGCAGCGGCCGCAAACAGCGATCAGAAAACGGGGCCGTCCTGTAGCCTTAGTGGGGCGCTTTAAGGTGGAGGTGCAGCCGGCCGCTTTTTCGGCGGCCGCCTGCCCGCACCTCCTTCCCCGGCCTCCTCCACCTCCCCCCCCCCGGCGGCATTGCCGGCTGCTTTCTGCGAACCCGGCACTTCTCCGTGGTGCCGGGCTCATTTGCCGGCACTATCCAGCGGCGATCTCCCCGTTGCAGGCACCTCCCCCTTAAGAGAAGGAGGAGGCTTGCAGTACCGCAGCCTGCCGCACCGCATCGGGTGGCGCAGCGGCGCCTAGAGCGCTGAAATTCAGTTTCAGCGCCCCAAGCAGGGGCGGGCACACCCTGGAATAGCGCCCGGTTCCGACTTGGGGCGCAAAAACTGAATATCTGTTGGGCGCAACTGGCTCCGCGCTCAGCGCTAAATTTTGGGCACACGCCAGCTGGCGTGCCCAAAGTGAATTTCTAGGCCTCAGTGTCCCTGGGAAAAGGCAAAGGAAAAACCAGCGAAGATTCCCTGTTCATGATTGCTGCTCAGTGAACATTACTGAAGGAGTATGTGTGTGTCGACACTGGGAGAAGATAGGATAAGGCTTGGTTGTTATACCCTCCATGGTGAATTAGAATGCCGACACTCACTACCTGGGCTCACACACTTGGACAAAGCTACTGGAAGATTGCCAGAGCCCATAGAATGATACTCAAGTAGAAGTCAGCGGCCTAGAAATTGGGTTGGGGCGCCAAAGTGGCACCAAAGTCGCCTGAGCGCAGGATTTAGCGCAGCGTTCGAGGCTTTAGCGATCGTCAGATATTCAGTTTAATTGCCCCTAGAGGGAGACGGGGCGACGCTCGAGGCGCTCCGCGTCTCTCTTAGGGCGCTGAAACTGAATATCGCAGTGCAACGTGCCGCAGCGCCACATGCTGCGGCACGGCACGCTGCGGTACTGCAGGCCTTCCTCCCATTGTTAGGGGGGAGGGGCCTGCAACAGCGCGATCCCCGCTCGCGAGTGCCGGCAAACGAGCCCGGCACCAAGGAGAAGTGCCGGGCTCTCAGGAAACAGCCGGCAATGCCGCGGGGGGGGCGGGGGTGGGGGTCAGGAGGCTGGGGACGGAGCTGCTGGCAGGCGGCCGCCGAAAAAGGCGGCCGCCCCGCATCTCCACCTTAACTTGCGCTGCTACCGGCACAGCAAGGCCCCGTGAACCGGGCGTGGGTAGCGAACAGCGCAACTGCGGCGTTCGCTACCAAATATCGCGAACGGGGCGCGAATGGGGCGCTGCGCACACCGATGATACCATCGGTGGCGGCGCAGCGCAAATGGCTAACGCCACCATTAGCACCCCTGCTGAATATCGCGGGAGGTGCAGCCAGTGGCGCTACAGCCACTGACTGCCTCTTTAGGCGCTAACAGGTGGCGCTACTCACCCCCAGCATCTTTTGGAGGGGAGAAAATTAGGTACACACATACACAGCCATGGGTGTAAAGAGGTAGCATACCCTGTCCATTGTGAAAATAATATAGTTAGTTTCAAGTTTTTTAAAGATATATATATATATATATGTATATATATATATCATTTTTGAACTGTCCTTTTTGAATCTGATTTAGGTTGTTGTGTTGCAAAGACATCTGCTGACATGATGTCCAAATAAGGCTATTTCTGATGTAGTTACTGAAAGAGGACAGAGAATTAAGCTCACGTTCCACAGCTTGGGTGGCACAGTAGGTTGGCAGCTTTTCTTTTCACCTTTGGGACAGGGTTTGAATCCAGCCCAGACTGATCAGATTAAAGTCTGCTGTCATCTGACTAAAGTTAGTTTGAGCAATCTCAATCCAATTCCTAGTGGGCTTGGACACAAACCAGAACTGTCCCTAATCTGTCAGTAAATTGGCAACTTTGTTCAGGGTGCAGAGGGATGGCAGACATGGGAAGTGGAAATATACTGTAGGGAATGCTGTATTAAGGTTGGAACTAAGGCACACTGTAGGGGCAGAGAAAGTGGGAGTTTAACTCGACATTAACCCTCTGCTGTGACTGATTTGACACTGCATGATATTAATACTGGTTGCCTGAAATGGAAAATGCTCCATTTCCTATTTCCCAAATCTAAAACTCTTAACAGAAAACTGTCTGTATAATATGGTAGGACTCAGATGACACCACATTCTGCAAAAACAGAAGTTAAGCTGTTGACTGTCTTCATCCATACTCTGAGATTAAATAACTATCATACAGATAGAAGGCCTGAAAATGTGAGGAGTGCAAAAGGAGGGGGGTGAGCCTACACTGGAACCTCTGCCTTCCCCTTAAAACCCAGTGCTGCCAAGAGCACTGGGTTGGAGGAGAGAACTCCTGACAGCCCTCAGTTGAGACCAGGCTTAAGATCGATGTAGGCGTAGTGAGACCATGCAGACTTGCCAGGTCCCAGTAGTAATGGGGCTCACTTGGAATCCAGACTAGGCTCGAGGACTGGAGGAGAAGCCACAGAGCAGTTGGGCAGAGGGGATTGAAATGGTCACTTTTCTAAGAGGGCAACTCGACAAAATGAACAGTCATCTTGGGTGAGGGGTGGGGGGAGACCTGGCACCTGACTGGCTGGCTAGCTAACACCAGTAGTCCTACGGTCTTCAGTAGGGCATGCTGCAGATATCCTCCACACCGCCATAGGTTCTCACTTGCAGGACCTGCGCCCTCACCCCCGCAGACTTCGGTAGATTCAGTGGCAGAATTCTGCAGTGGGTGTGATCAACAACAGCAACAATTTTTATTTATATAGTGTCCCTTGCTGTCAGAATCAGGGGAATTTATAATGGGGACAAAGAAATGGCAGACCAATTAAATACATACTTTGGTTCTGTCTTCAAAAAGGAGGACACAAATAACCTCCCAGAGATGTTGGGGAACATAGGCTCTAATGAGAGGGAGGAATTGAATGAAATCAGTATTTGTAGGGAAATGGTGTTAGGGAAATTGACAGGATTGAAGGCCGATAAATCCCCAGGGCCTGATAATCTACATCCTAGGGTACTTAAGGAAGTGGCCCTAGAAATAGTAGATGCATTGCTGGTCATCTTCCAAAATTCTATAGATTCTAGAACAGTTCCCATGGATTGAAGGATAGCTAATGTAACCCCACTATTTAAATAAGGTGGTAGAGAGAAAACGGGGAATTATAGATCGGTAAGTCTGACATCGGTAGTGGGGAAAATACTAGAGTCCATTTATAAAAGATGTAATAGCAGAGCACTTGGAAAACAGTGACAGGATCGGACAAAGTCAACATGGATTTACAAAAGGTAAATCATGCTTGACAAATCTACTGGAATTTTTTGAGGATGCAGCTGGTAGAATAGATAAGGGAGAACCAGTGGATGTGGTATATTTGGACTTTCAGAAGGCTTTCGATAAGGTCCCGCATAAGAGATTAGCGTGCAAAGTTAAAGCACACGGGATTGGGGGTAAGGTACTGTCCTGGATAGAGAACTGGTTGGCAGACAGGAACCAAAGAGTTGGAATAAACAGGTCCTTTTCCGAGTGGCAGGCATTGAGTAGTGGGGTACCGCAGGGATCAGTGCTAGGACCCCAGCTATTCACAATATATGTAAATGATCCAGACGAGGGAACTAGATGTAATATCTCCAAGTTTGCAGACAACACAAAGCTGGGTGGGCATGTGTGCTGTGAGGAGGATGCAGAGAAACACCAATATGATTTGGATAGGTTGGGTGATTGGGCAGATGCATGGCAAATGCAATATAATGTGGATAAATGCAAGGTTATCCACTTCGGTGGCAAAAATAGGAAGACAGATTATCATCTGAACGGCAAAGGATTGGGAAAAGGGGAAGTGCAATGAGACCTGGGTGTCCTTGTGCACAAGTTACATAGAAACATAGAAGATAGGAGCAGGAGTAGGCCATTTGGCCCCTCGAGCCTGCTCCACCATTCAATAAGATCATGGCTGATCATTCAAATTCAGTACCCTGTTCCCGCCTTCTCTCCATATCCCTTGAACTCTTTAGCCTTAAGAAATATATCCAACTCCTTCTTGAATATATTCAATGAATTGGCCACCACTGCCTTCTTTGGCAGAGAATTCCACAGGCTCACCACTCTCTGGGTGAAGAAATTCCTCCTCATCTCTGTCCTAAATGGCTTACCCCTCATCCTTAGACTGTGACCCCTGGTTCTGGAAACCCCGACCATCGGGAACATCCTTCCAGCATCTAGTCTGTCTAGTCCTGTTAGAATTTTATAAGTTTCGATGAGATTCCCTCTCATTCTTCTAAACTCCAGCGAGTACAAGCCCAATCGACCCAATCTCTCCTCATACGTCATTCCTGCCATCCCAGGTATCAGCCTGGTGAATCTTTGCTGCACTCCTTCCATGGCAAGAACATCCTTCCTCAGATAAGGCGACCAAAATGGCACACAATACTCAAGATGTGGCCTCACCAAGGCCCTGTACAACTGCAACAAGACATCCTTGTTCCTGTACTCAAACCCTCTTGCTACGAAGGCCAACATACCATTTGCCTTCTTAACCGCCTGCTGCACCCGCATGCTTACTTTCAGCGACTGGAGCACAAGGACGCCCAGGTCTCGTTGCACTGCCCCTTCTCCCAACCTATTGCCATTTACATAATAATCTGCTTTCCTGTTTTTGACACCAAAGTGGATAACCTCACATTTATCCACATTATATTGCATCTGCCATGCTTCTGCCCAATCACCCAACCTGTCCAAATCATACTGGAGTTTCTCGGCATCCTCCTCACAGCACACACGCCCACCCAGCTTTGTGTCATCTGCAAACTTGGAGATATTACATCTAGTTCCCTCGTCCAGATCATTAATATATATTGTGAATAGCTGGGGTCCAAGGACCGATCCCTGCGGTACCCCACTAGTCACTGCCTGCCACTTGGAAAAAGACCCGTTTATTCCAACTCTTTGCTTTCTGTCTGCCAATCAGTTCTCTATCCAAGTCAATACCTTGCCCCCAATCCCATGTGCCTTAATTTTACACGCTAATCTCTTATGCAGGACCTTATCGAAAGCCTTTTGAAAATCCAAATACACCATATCCACTGGTTCTCCCTTATCTATTTTGCCAGTTTCATCCTCAAAAAATTCCAGTAGATTAGTCAAGCACGATTTACCTTTTGTAAAGCCATGTTGACTTTGTCTGATCCGGTCACTTTTTTCCAAGTGCTCTGCTATTACATCCTTTATAATGGACTCTAGCATTTTCCCCACTACCGATGTCAGGCTTACCGGTCTGTAATTCCCCATTTTCTCTCTACCACCCTTTTTGAACAGTGGGGTAACATTAGCTACCCGCCAATCCATAGGTACTGTTCCAGAGTCTATCAAATTTTGGAAGATGACCAGCAATGCATCTACTATTTCTAGGGCCACTTCCTTAAGTACCCTAGGATGTAGATTATCAGGCCCTGGGGATTTATCGGCCCTCAATTCCATCAATTTCCCTAACACCATTTCCCTACAAATACTGATTTCTATCAGTTCCTCCCTTTCATCAGACCCTATGTTCCCGGACATCTTTGTGAGGTTATTTGTGTCCTCCTTTGTGAAGACAGAACCAAAGTATGTATTTAATTGGTCTGCCATTTCTTTGTTCCCCATTATAAATTCCCCTGATTCTGACTGCAAGGGACCTACGCTTGACTTCACCAATCTTTTTCTCTTCACATATTTATAAAAGCTTTTACAGTCAGTTTTTATGTTCCCTGCAAACTTACTCTCATACTCTATTTTCCCCCTCTTAATTAATCCCTTTGTCCTCCTTTGTTGGATCCTAAACTGCTCCCAATCCGCAGGGTTACTGCTTTTTCTGGCCAATTTATATGCCCTCTCCTTGGATCTTATGCTATCCCTAATGTCCCTTGCTAGCCATGGTTGATTTACCCTTTTTGTTTTATTCTTATCCCAAACTGGGATGAACAACTTCTGTAGTTCATCCATGCGATCTTTGAATGTTTGCCATTGCCCATCCACCGTCAATCCTTTGAGTGACACTCCCAAATCCATCCTACCCAACTCGCACCTCATACCATCGTAGTCTCCTTTATTTAAATTCAGGACGCTAGTCTCTGAGTCAACTATTTCACTCTCCATCTTAATGAAGAATTCTATCATATTATGATCGCTCCAACCCAATGGGCCTCGCACAACAAGATTGCTAATTAATCCTTTCTCATTACATAATACCCAGTCTAAGATGACCTGATCTCCAGTTGATTCCTTGACATATTAGTCCAGGAAACCATCCCGTATACACTCCAGGAATTCCTCCTCCACAGTATTGTTACTAATTTGGTTAGCCCAATCTATATGTAGATTAAAGTCACCCATGATAACTGCTTTGCCCTTATTGCACGCTTCTCTAATTTCCCGTTTACTGCCATCCCCGACCTCCGCATTACTGTTTGGAGGTCTATATACCACTCCCACTAACGTTTTCTGCCCCTTGGTATTTCTCAGTTCCACCCATACAGATTCCACATCATCAGAGCTAATATCCTTCCTTTCAATTGTGTTAATCCCCTCTTTAACCAATAATGCTACCTCACCTCCTTTTCATTTCTGCCTATCTTTCCTGAATATTGAATACCCCTGGATGTTGAGTTCCCAGCCTTGGCCACCCTGGAGCCATGTTTCCGTAATCCCAATTGTAAAGTCTGTGGGTTGTTTAGTTAATTAATACACAGACTACCAGAGTAACTTAAAACAGGACTTTACTATTCGAAGGTCAGGGCGAATCTGCCCAATAAATTCTGCCACAGCACTTATATACCGGTGTGGTCACCGTCGGTATTACAGTATACAGAAGCCAACAAAGTAGTGCAACACCTAAAGTAGTTCTCTTAAAGGTGGACGGTTACATACAATAGTTCTCTTAAAGGTAGACGGGTACATACACTACAATCCTCCCTTTTTAGCTTACAACATACTGATTCCCCATTAAACATACATTATAACATATATACAACTTTATGCAAGACAGTTCACAAATTCAGTCTCTCTGGAGGTTTCCGGACTCTGTCCGGATAACGCCTCGGTGGTGTCGTAACTCCCGGCGGGGTAGTAGGTGCTTCTGGCAAGGTCGATTCGGCTTGAAGGACAGTGTCAGGTTCATCTGATTCCAGTATTACCAGATCGGAGGTAGGTGTTCTGGGTATCTCTGTCTCAACATTAACCGTGTAAGGTGGTGGAGTAGGTTGGCCATTTGTGGCTGACCCTATGATCTGGTCAACATGGCGCCTTATTATACTGTCCCCAATGTCCACCGTATACATCAACGGCCCTAGCCTTTTTCCAATAGTTCCAGGCTGCCATTTCTCGGTACGGTAGTCCCGGGCCAAAACTTGTTGACCTATCTGAAAAGATCTAGTTGGCCTTTCATTCATGCCCTGGAATTGCCGGTTCTCCACGTCCCTTCTGACGTTTGGCTTAAGCAAATCCAGCCGGCATCTTAGTCGTCTATTAAAAAACATCATGGCGGGAGTTTGATTTGTGACCGCATGTGTTGCATTCCTGTACGCCAACAAGAAGCTATCCACCTTATGTTGTAAGTTAATGGCTTCATTACCCATGGCCTTTATGGCCTTCTTGAAGGTCTGGACAAACCTTTCAGCCAATCCATTGGAGGCGGGATGGTATGGGGCTGACGTGTAGTGCTTAACCCCATTGCTCTTTAAGAATTTCTTGAATTCTTCAGACACAAATTGCGGTCCATTATCAGAACAGACCTGTTCCGGCAGCCCATTCCTAGCAAACATGGTCCTTAACACTGTGATGGTTTTTTCCGTGGTGGTGGTGGACATCTTTATTACCTCCGGCCACTTGGAGTGTGCATCCACCGCTATTAGAAACATTGAGTCCATAAATGGACCAGCAAAGTCGATGTGTACCCTTTGCCAAGGAGATGAGGGCCACTCCCATGGATGCAGAGGAGCCTGTGGTGGCGCGTTTTGGACCTTCTGGCATCCTAGACAGCTCTTAGTGATTTCTTCGATGTCCCCATCAATGCCTGGCCACCACACAAACGCTCTTGCTAGGTTCTTCATTTTCACTTCACCCAGATGTCCCTCGTGCAGCTCCTTTAACACCTTCTGTTGAAGTTTGGGTGGAATCACCACTATAGATCCACACATCAGGGTTCCTCGACACACTGACAGCTGTTCTTTTCTCTGCGAAAATGCTGGCAGCGTTGGTTCGCCCTGTGCTGGCCATCCCTCCACCGTTAAATCATAGACTCGTGAGAGAGTCGGGTCATTTCTTGTTTCGTTTTCGATCATCGAATTTGTTACTGGTAGACATTCCACTATGGATGAGTGGAACATCTCTACCGGGTCCACTGTAGTCGCTTCTTCTACTATCGGCAATGGCAAGCGCGATAACCCATCAGCATTTCCATGCTGTTTGGACCTTTTGTATTCGATGTCATATTGGTGTGCCCCAAGTAACACGGACCACCTCTGTAACCTTTGCGCTGTCCTGGTGGAAACGGCCTTGTTAGGGTTGAATATGGACACCAACGGCTGGTGGTCTGTCAGTAATGTGAACTTCTTGCCCTGCAGGTAATGATTGAATTTCTTTACGCCCCACACAAGGCTGAGGGCCTCCCTATCTATTTGAGTATAATTTCGCTCCGCGGAGGTCAATGATCAGGACGCGAATGCCACTGGCCTTTCCGAGCCATTTGGTAACTTGTGTGAAAGTACTGCTCCAATTCCATAGGGGGAAGCATCACAAGCTAGACGAAAAGGTAACGTTGGGTTGAAATGAGCCAACACTTCTTCAGAGGTAATCAACGCCTTGCTTCTGCGAAAGGCCTTTTTACATTCCTCACTCCACTTCCATGGTACTTCTTTCCGCAACAGAGCATTCAGCGGATGCAGCACCGTGGATAGATTCGGCAGAAACTTGTGATAATAATTAATCAACCCCAAGAATGATCTTAACTGTGATACGTTTTCCGGAGCGGGGGCCTTCACGACAGCTTCTATCTTGTCAGGTGACTTGTGCAGCCCCTCTCGGTCAATGACATGACCGCAGTACGAGATCCGTTTTTGGAAGAACTCACATTTCTTGCGATTAACTCGAAGGCCATATTCCTTCAGCCTAGTGAGCACCAGTTTCAAATTTGTGAGGTGTTCTTCCTCGTCTTCTCCCGTAATCAGGATATCGTCTAAGTAACACTGCGTGCTTAGAATTCCTTGTAATACCTGCTCCATGGCCCTCTGCCAAATTGCTGGAGCCGAAGCTACCCCAAAAACCAGTCTATTATAACGATACAAGCCTCTGTGTGTGTTGATGGTGAGGTACTGACGCGACTCTTCCTCGACTTCCATTTGTAAGTATGCCTGTGCCAGGTCTATCTTGGTGAAGTGTTTCCCTCCAGCCAACGAAGCAAAGATATCTTCAATCCGCGGAAGCGGGTATTGTACCGTGTGAAGCACCGGATTCACTGTGATCTTGAAGTCTCCGCAGATGCGGACCTTCCCCGGTCCCCCTGGCTTGTTACTTGTTGAAGACTTCATGACGGGAACAATGGGCGTGGCCCACTCACTCCAGTCCACTTTTGACAGTACCCCTGATCGTTCAAGTTCTTCCAGTTCTGCCTCCACAGCAGGTCGTATCGCGTAAGGTACCGATCTGGCTTTGAAAAATTTTGGGCTTGCATGTTCTGCAATCTTAACCTTTGCTTTAATTCCTCGCAGTGTTCCCAGTCCTTGCTGGAATACCTCTTTAGCTTCGTCCAATATTCTGGACAACCGTTCAGGTTTGACATCTTCCTTTCCGGAATCTACCGTCATGGTGTTTAGTGAATGCCAGTCCATCTTTATTTTCCTGATCCACTCCCGTCCCAGAAGTGGTGGACCTCCCTCAGGCAACACATACAGGTCCATCCTTTGGTGATCTTTGTCCCTTGTATCTCACCTTGACTTCTATCTTTCCGATGGGGTATACTTTGTGCCCCGTGTATGTCTGCAATACTAGTTCCGTATCCCGTAGGGGAATATGCTTGAATAACTTTTTATAATCATGCTTATTCATGACCGTCAACGCCGATCCGGTGTCCACTTCCATTTTCACTTGGACTTTTGCAATCTGTAGTGTGATCCAGATAGCTTGTCAGTCAGCTTCATTACTCACATTGTGAATCCTCAGACTATCCAGTTCCTTGCAGTTGGAGTGTGAGTCCGAATTCTGTTCTTCCGGACTCTTCCTAGTCACCTCATGTACCTTTCTGTACCTCTTTTGTGGTGACTCATTATTGTTGGTCTTCTTTCCTGACCGGCATACCTTAGCTATGTGACCGAGCTTGCCACATTTCCTACATTCCTGGTTTTTAAACCAGCATTGGTTCTGGTCGTGTGTTATCTTCCCACAACGATAGCATTTCGTTGTACCCGAAGTAATTTGCTGCACACTGAGTGCCGCTGCCTTTAGCTGCATTTCCGCCGTTCCTTTCGCTGCGGCTTCGTTCGATGCAGCAATGAGGACAGCCTTATCAAGTGTAAGATCGTTCTCTTCGAGCAGTCGTTTTTGTGTTTCTTCCTTCGACATTCCGCACACGAATTTGTCTCTGAGTGCCTCTGCCAGATTTTCCCTAAACTGACAGTGTTTCGCTAGCCTACGCAGTTCAATCAGGTACTCCGCGTTGCTTTCCTCTTTCCGTTGCGTTCTCGCGTAAAATTTGGATCGTTCCACTAACATCAGTGGTGCGGGGTTAAAATGATCCTTCAGGACAGCAACAATATCATCGAAAGTCTGATCCGCCGGTTTAGCTGGTGCTAGTAGATGCTTCAAGAGCCCGTATGTCTTCGCGCCCATCGAGTTTAGCAAGGTTATAGCTTTGTCATCTTCTTCTATTTTATTGGCCTCACCGTAGATCTCAATGCGTTCCACATGCGTGGCCCAGTCTTCTACCTCGGAATTAAAATCGTTGATGTTACCACGCTTAGGCATCTTCCTCTCTTCCTGATAACACCACGGATTATTTCTTTAAATTTTCTTTTTTTTTCTTCAAGATGGCGGTTCCCGCGAAAATGGCGGTTTCCCGCGCTTATCTTCTCTCCCCGCCCACTTCAATGGCGGTTCCCCGCTTCTGTCTTCTTCTCCGCCTAATGGCGGCTTCCCGCGTTTCTTCCCCTGGCGGGAGGGGTACTCTTTCCCCACGGGCGACGGCCGCTGGCTTTCAGGTTCACAGCCTGCGCGTCGGCTTCAGTGCTTTCCCTTTTTTCGGCATGGCAACCGGCGCTGGGCACACCCCGTTGACGGCAAACAGTTTCAGCCGCTGGGCTGGCTCTCGCTCAGTCTCCCTTGGTTGGCTGTGCCTCTCCCGCTCGCTCGGCTCCCAATCGCGCCTCCCAGCCCTCTCGCAGTCCGGTGCTTCCCTCCCCGGCTGAGTTTTTATATCTTCCCGCGCCTACGCTCCCGGTCGCAGCGCTTCGTGGCTTCTGTCGCTGCCCGGCCTTTTTCGCCGGTCGCGGTCTAGCTGTCTCACGACGCCGTTGCGTCCCCAGCCTGTCTGTACCGCGGCTTCCTTGCTCCACGCTGCCCCAGTCTCAGCGCCTCTGGGCCCGACTTCTGTCCGGCTCCTTTCCCCCTCGACCGTGGTCGAGTGCACCGCCCTTATCCTCCGGTTATTCTTTTTACTTTTCCCTTACTCACAGTCACCGTGGCCGGCTTGCTTCTCGTGCTGATTGGCTCACTCCTCACCGTGGCATAAGGGACAGTCAGTGCCTGTTGCTGATGGAAGTCTTTGTCTCTGAATTCTTCCTCCTTTCCAGCTCTGCAGCCTCGAGTTTTCTCCCAGCAGAATGACGAGGGCGGTTGCCTCTTCTTGATGCTCGTTAACTGCTTCGGAAGTATTGTTGCCGCAGGGTACGATCGGACTCGTCGCCACTGTAAAGTCTGTGGGTTGTTTAGTTAATTAATACACAGACTACCAGAGTAACTTAAAACAGGACTTTACTATTCGAAGGTCAGGGCGAATCTGCCCAATAAATTCTGCCACAGCACTTATATACCGGTGTGGTCACCATCGGTATTACAGTATACAGAAGCCAACAAAGTAGTGCAACACCTAAAGTAGTTCTCTTAAAGGTGGACGGTTACATACAATAGTTCTCTTAAAGGTGGACGGGTACATACACTACACCAATCATATCATATTCGTTTACCTCTATTTGCGCAGCTAATTCATCCACCTTATTATGAATGCTCCTCGCATTAAGACACAAAGCCTTCAGGCTTGTTTTTTGAACGCTTTTAGATTTTTTAGAATTATTATTTACTGTGGCCATGTTTGATTTAAACCTTTGATTTCTCTGCCTGTCACTTTTGTTTTTCTCCTTCCTGTCTTTTGCTTTTATCCTTGTTTCCCTTTCCTCTGTTTCCCCGCTCAGGTTCCCAACCCGCTGCCATTTTAGTTTAAACCCTCCCCCAGAGCACTAGCAAACACTCCCCCTAGGACATCGGTCCCGGCCCTGCCCAGGTGCAAACCATCCAGTTTGAACTGGTCCTACCTCCCCCAGGACCGGTTCCAATGTCCCAGGAATTTGAATCCCTCCCCCTGGCACCATTCCTCTAGCCACATATTTATCTGAAATATCTTTCTATTTCTACTCTGACTAGCACATGGCACTGGTAGCAATCCTGAGATTACTACCTTTGCGATCCTGTTTTTTAATTTAACTACTAACTCCCTATATTCAGCTTTTAGGACCTCATCCCATTTATTACCTATAATCATTGGTACCTATATGCACCACGACAACTGGCTGTTCACCCTCCCCCTCCAGAATGCCCTGCAGCCATTCCGAGACATCCCTGACCCTTGCACCAGGGAGGCAACACACCATCCTGGAGTCGCGTTTGCAGCCGCAGAAACACCTATCTATTCCACTTACAATAGAATCCCCTATTACTATAGCTCTCCCCCTCTTTTTCCTCCCATCCTCTGCAGCAGAGCCACCCCTGGTGCCAGGAAGTTGGCTGCTGCTGCCTTCCCCTGGTAAGCCATCCCCCCCATCACTTTCCAAAGCGGTATATCTGTTTGAGAGGGGGATGGCCACAGGTGCCCCTGCACTACCTGCCTGTGCCTAGTACTCTGCCTGTTGGTCCATATCCCTTGATCTCTTTAGCCTTAAGAAATATATCCAACTCCTTCTTGAATATATTTAATGAATTGGCCTCTACTGCCTTCTTTTGCAGAGAATTCCACAGGTTCACCACTCTCTGGGTGAAGAAATTCCTCCTCATCTCTGTCCTAAATGGCTTACCCCTTATCCTTAGACTGTGACCCCTGGTTCTGGACTCCCCGACCATTGGGAACATCCTTCCAGCATCTAGTCTGTCTAGTCCTGTTAGAATTTTATAAGTTTCGATGAGATTCCCTCTCATTCTTCTAAACTCCAGCGAGTACAGGCCCAATCGACCCAATCTCTCCTCATACGTCATTCCTGCCATCCCAGGTATCAGCCTGGTGAATCTTCACTGCACTCCTTCCATGGCAAGGACATCCTTCCTCAGATAAGGCGACCAAAACTGCACACAATACTCAAGATGTGGTCTCACCAAGGCCCTGCATGACATCCTTGTTCCTGTACTCAAACCCTCTCGCTACGAAGGCCAACATACCATTTGTCTACTTAACCGCCTGCTGCACCTGCATGCTTACTTTCAGCGACTGGTGCACAAGGACGCCCAGGTCTCGTTGCACTTCCCCTTCTCCCAATCTATTGCCATTCAGATAATAATCTGCCTTCCTGTTTTTGACACCAAAGTGGATAACCTCGCATTTATTCACATTATATTGCATCTGCCATGCTGCTGCCCAATCACCCAACCTGTCCAAATCTGACTGGAGTTTCTCAGTATCCTCCTCACAGCACACACGCCCACCCAGCTTTGTGTCGTCTGCAAACTTGGAGATATTACATCTAGTTCCCTCGTCCAGATCATTAATATATATTGTGAATAGCTGGGGTCCAAGGACCGATCCCTGCGGTACCCCACTAGTCACTGCCTGCCACTCGGAAAAAGACCCGTTTATTCCAACTCTTTGCTTCCTGTCTCCCAACCAGTTCTCTATCCAAGTCAATACCTTGCCCCCAATCCCATGTGCCTTAATCTTGCATGCTAATCTCTTATGCGGGACCTTATCGAAAGCCTTCTGAAAATCCAAGTACACCACATGCACTGGTTCTCCCTTATCTATTTTACCAGTTACATCCTCAAAAAATTCCAGTAGATTAGTCAAGCACGATTTACCTTTTGTAAATCCATGTTGACTTTGTCTGATCCGGTCACTTTTTTCCAAGTGCTCTGCTATTACATCCTTTATAATGGACTCTAACATTTTCCACACTACCGATGTCAGGCTTACCGGTCTGTAATTCCCCGTTTTCTCTCTACCACCCTTTTTGAACAGTGAGGTAACATTTACTACCCGCCAATCCATGGGTACTGTTCCAGAATCTATCGAATTTTGGAAGATGACCAGCAATGTATCTAGTATTTCTAGGGCCACTTCCTTAATACCCTAGGATGTAGATTATCAGGCCCTGGGGATTTATCGGCATTCAATCCCATCAATTTCCCTAACACCATTTCCCTACAAATACTGATTGCTATCAGTTCCTCCCTGTCATTAGACCCTATGTTCCCCGACATCTTTGGGAGGTTATTTGTGTCCTCCCTTGTGAAGACAAAAGTTACTGAAGGTAAGCATGCAGGTGCAGCAGGCGGTTAAGAAGGCAAATGGATTCGAGCACAGGAGCAAGGATGTCTTGCTGCATTTGTACAGGGCCTTGGTGAGACCACACCTTGAGTAGTGTGTGCAGTTTTGGTCACCTTATCTGAGGAAGGATGTTCTTGCCATGGAGAGAGTTCAGCGAAGATTCACTAGACTGATACCTGGGATGGCAGGAATGACGTATGAGGAGAGATTGGGTCGATTAGGCTTATATTCGTTAGAGTTTAGAAGAATGAGAGGGGATCTCATTGAAACTTATAAAATTCTAACAGGACTAGACAGACTAGATGCAGGAAGGATGTTTCCAATGGAGGGGGAGTCCTGAACCAGGGGTCACAGTCTAAGGATAAGGGGTAAGCCATTTAGGACTGAGATGAGGAGGAATTTCTTCACCCAGAGAGTGGTGAACCTGTGGAATTCTCTACCACACAAGGCAGTTGAGGCCAATTCATTAAGTATATTGGTGTGGAGATGCCAGTGTTGGACTGGGGTGGACAAATGTAAGAAGTCACACCATCAAACTCACCATGGACTACTCCTCAGAATCGGTTTCATTCTTGGACACACGAATCTCCATCAAAGACGGACAGCTCAGCACTTCACTCTACCGCAAGCCCACGGACAACCTCAGGATGCTCCACTTCTCCAGCTTCCACCCTAGCCACGTTAAAGAAGCCATCCCCTATGGACAAGCCCTGTGAATACACAGGATCTGCTCAGACGAAGAGGAACGCGATGGACACCTACAGACGCTGAAAGACGCCCTCGTAAGAACGGGATATGACGCTCGACTCGTCGATCGACAGTTCCGACGGGCCACAGCAAAAAATCGCATGGACCTCCTCAGAAGACAAACACGGGACACAACCAACAGAGTACCCTTCGTCGTCCAGTACTTCCCCGGAGCGGAGAAATTACGCCATGTTCTTCGCAGCCTTCAATATGTCATCGATGACGATGAACACCTCGCTAAGGCCATCCCCACGCCTCCACTACTCGCCTTCAAACAGCTGCCTAACCTCAAACAAACCATCGTTCGCAGCAAATTACCCAGCTTTCAGGAGAACAGCAACCACGGCACCACACAACCCTGCCACGGCAACCTCTGCAAGACATGCCAGATCATCAACACAGATACCATCATCACACGTGAGGACACCACCCACCAGGTACATGGTACATACTCATGTGATTCGGCCAACGTTGTCTACCTCATATGTTGCAGGAAAGGATGCCCCGGAGCATGGTACATCGGCGAGACCATGCAGACACTGCGACAATGGATGAATGGACACCGCACAACAATCGCCAGGCAGGAGTGTTCCCTCCCAGTCGGGTAACACTTCAGCAGTCAAGGACATTCAGCCCCCGATCTTCGGGTAAGCATTCTCCAAGGCGGCCTTCGAGACACACGACATTGCAAAATCGTAGAGCAGAAACTGATAGCCAAGTTCCGCACTCATGAGGACGGCCTCAACCAGGATCTTGGGTTCATGTCACGCTACATGTAACCCCACCTGACGTAGGGTCATCCAGACTCGAGTCGTCGTTGGCTTGTTCTCTCTACACAGATGCGGCCGGACCTGCTGTGATTTCCAGCAAAGAAAATGTTTGTCTGTTTTTTGTTTTTCATACAGACCCCAGCATCTGCAACATTTGACCCCTTGTGACCCCACCTCATTGTTCTTTGATGTAATGTTTTCCTGACTGACCTGTTTGGACACCATTCACACCTTTGATTGCTGTGATTATCTCTCTGCCAAGGTGTGATAAATGGCAGTTCGAAAGATTGCCTGTAATCATCTGGCATTATTCTCTGACTATATAATCTGTGTCTATAGGCATCTCTCCACTTCACCTGACGAAGGAGCAGCGCTCCGAAAGCTTGTGATTTCAAATAAAACTGTTGGACTATAACCTGGTGTTGTGTGACTTCTTACATTAAATATATTCAAGAAGGAGTTAGATATATTTCTTAAGGCTAAAGGGATCAAGGGATATGCAGAGAAAACAGGGACAGGGTACTGAATTTGGATGATCAGCCGTGACCTCATTAAATGGCGGAACAGGCTCGAAGGGCTGAATGGCCTACTCCTGCTCCTATCTTC
The DNA here is from genome assembly GCF_052327205.1 of Somniosus microcephalus. Classification (NCBI taxonomy): domain Eukaryota; kingdom Metazoa; phylum Chordata; class Chondrichthyes; order Squaliformes; family Somniosidae; genus Somniosus; species Somniosus microcephalus. Next base: position 318,877,613 of record NC_140988.1, on the reverse strand, counting down.
TATGTATCTATGTATTTAACATAGTAATACGTTCCAAGGTGCTTCACAAGAGCGTTATCAAACAAAATTTGACACAGAGCCACATAAGGGGATATTAGGGCAAAGCTTGGTCAAAGAGGTTGGTTTTAAGGAGTGTCTTGAAGGAGGAAAGAGAGATGGAGAGGTTCAGGCAGGGAATTCCAGAGCTTAGAGCCTTGGCAGCTGAAGGCATGGCCACCAATGGTGGAGCAATTAAAATCAGGGATGCACAAGAGGTTAGAATTTGAGGAGCGCAGATATCTCGGAGAGTTGTAGGGCTGGAGGAGGTTAGGGAGATAGGGCGGGGCAAGGCCCCGGAGGGAATTGAAAACAAGGAAGAGAATTTAATAATTGAGGCATTGCTTAACCGGGAGCCAATGTAGGTCAGCGAGCACAGGGGTGAATATTGAATGGGACTCGGTGCAAGTTAGTATATGTGCAGCAGCGTTTTGGATAAGCTTAAGTTTATGGAGGATGGAAGATGGAAGGGCGGCCAGGAATGTGTTGGAATTGTCAAGTCTAGAGGTAACAAAGGCATGAATGAGTGTTTCAGCAGCAGATGAGCTGAGGCAGGGTGGAGTTGGATGATGTTACGGAGGTGGAAATAGGCGGTCTTAGTGATGGCGCAGATATATGGTCAGAAGCTCATCTCAGGGTCAGGGAGCAGGAAGAGAAGCCATTGCAGGTGATTCTCTGGTTATGACTGGGTAGATAAGTATGGAACCGGGTGATTGCAGTCCCACCCAGCTGGATGATAGAGGAGAGGAGTTGGAGAAGGATGGTGTTGCCAACTCTGTCAAAGGCTGCAGACAAGTAAAGAAGAGGGATAGTTTATCTTTGTCACTCTCACATAGGATGTCATTTGTGACTTTGATAAGAGCCATTTCGGTACTTTGGCAGGGGTGGAAACCTGATTGGAGGGATTTGAACATGGAGTTCCTGGAAAGATGGGCATGGATTTGGGAGACGACAACACATTCAAGGACTTTGGAGAGGAAAGGGAGGTTGGAGATAGGGAGGTAGTTTGCAAGGACAGAAGGGTCAAGGGTTGTTTATTTGATGAGAGAGGTGATGATGGCAGATTTAAGAAGACAGTTAGCAGTAGAGAAATGAAGCCTGGGCTTACCTTTGGATTCCACGATGATCCTGGAATAGTGAACAGTTTTGGATGAGGAGAGCAGGACCTGATGGTGCTTTATGTAGTTCAGCCAGATCTGGCGGTGAATGACTAAACCACTTGTCCACCATTTACTTTCAAGTCTGTGTCCCTTGGACTTAAGGGAGCAAAGATGATGGCCTTACCAGGGGGAACAACCAGGGTGAGAGAGAGTAATGGTTTTAATGGGGACTAGGGCATTGAAGGTGGAGGGTGTGGTTGAGCAGATTGGTGGCTAAACCTCTGCCAAAACTGCTCACTATTCCAGGATCCCTCCCCTACTTATGAGATCATACCCCTGTGAAATCTCCAGGCCAGAAGGACAGCAGTTGGACTTTAGCATCTATGATCTATGAAATGAGAAATCAGCCAGGATTCCTGCAGCTGAAGGCTATCAAGAGCTTTTTGCTGGAAATTGCGGATATGTGGGCATTGATTGAGGACAAGTTCAGCTGTGAAGCCCTCCCCCCAACCCCCATGTCCAATTGCTTGCCAATACTCCCTGTTTAGACCAACGCACGAGGAATGGTCACTGTGGAGAGTTACTGAAGAACTTTGCGAGCCCATGTAACTGTACATTAGGAAGAGTCAACACCTTTAGTAGAGGAGGAGATAAAATTGGAAAAATAAAACATTTCATTTGAGATCTATCCTAGGGGCCCTAACTATTGTCCCTCAACTGCGCCAACAAAACATTATCTGGTTATTTATTTCAGTGCCATTTGTGGGACTCTACTGTGAACAAATTGGCTGCCACATTTATGTGCGTAATAATAGTGACTACTCTTCAAAAGTAATTCATTGGCTGTAAAGCACTTTGGAATATCCTGAGGTCAAGACATATACATAGTTAATTATATGTGGTAGATTTATTTAGTATTTACTTAGTTTTGGTTCTGCCTTTTACATCAACAATGGTTGTTAATGCACAAACCAACTGCCAGTGCATTCCACGTCACTGGTGCATAACAAACCTCATGGAAAGATTAATGACTCCAACTGCAGGAGAAATCACTTGCAGTTGGTTACTAACATTTTTTTACAGTCACTACCAATTATACTAATAGTTAATTATTCCTAAGCGTTGTTTAGATTTTCTTGATAAACCTTTCTGAGGAATTTATTTTTGATGTTGGAAATCAGATTATTGAAAAATGTGCATGAAAATGAATTAAATGTTCTGTCCCTCCGGCATGTGTGGGAAGGAACTGAAAGTAGTTCTGAATTACTTTATTGTTGCAATGGGGAGGGTTGACCACCACTGCTCCTTTTACACTGCACACGGCACACCAAACAGCAACAGCCAATAGCGAAGGGCCCATGTGTTGCGCATCTCACCGTGTAATGTGGCTATAGTTTACTCATTTCACTGATGGTCCTCCAAGCAGCTTTCTCAAATTTCTGGAAATTTACTCTTGAGCATCAGTCATCTGCTTCTTCCTTATAATGGCTAGATGTAATTTATGGTCAATATGTGGAAAATTTGGCCCAATTGAATGTTCTAAGTAGCTGCATATGACACATGGCAGTGTAATACATCCTTCAGAAAATTGATTGAACTCTGCAAGAAAGCATTAAAAAAAACTGAATTTGCTTTAAAGTACAGTCACTCTTATGCATATACATAGGCTCCTCCATTGGTGGAAACCAGGCCAGGGTTGGGGGGTGGTGGGGGGGGTGGTGCAGTTAAATGGAGCGGGGGGCATACCTATCTGATTGACTGCAGTTTTATATTGCACTTTTTTAGTTACACTTATTGCCAAAAATGATGACAGATGTTGATCCCGCCTCAATACAATGCCCAAATTCCCAACTAACTCCTGGCAGGTGAACCTCCATGCTGGAAGCAGGATTCCATAAACTCAGCTATTTTAACCTGAGGCCTGAGTGGGGCCGCAGTGATGGTTGCCCTGCCAGGCCAAATCTATCAGGAACAGGAGCTAGAGCCAGAACCAGAAGAAGCCCAAGAAGGTAAGCTTTTAAAAAGAAAATTGTTTCCTTATGGGCCAGGAGGAGCAGGAATGCTCTTCTGGGCTGCAGAAGGAAACCTTGGGCGTCCCCTGCCTAAAGTTTCCCTCCCTCGTCCAGGATACTCTTCCTGGAACACTTACCTTGTACCGGATACCATTCCCACAAGTCCCTGGTGGCACTGCCCAATTTCAACTCCTAGGCAGCGCTGCCCGCTGACGTCCTGGTCTTTTTGGTCAGAAAGTTGACAAGCAGCACGTTAATGAGGCCTGGCCATTAAAATCGTCTGAGCCTGCCTGCTGCCCCTCCCAGACGGCCACTTGGATCACTTTTCCGCGTTTCCCGCCCAGGAGTTAAAATCGAGCCCATACTTACACAATGTTGAGCATTTCTCCTCCCTGAAAGGAGATGTTCTCCATTTCCTCAGTGAGCAAAGCGGGAGACTGGAGACCTGCCATGTTAGGCTCCTTGGGTAACAGAATCTATACAGTGAGTCCATCTTTGGCTGGTTTCCTTTGTAATGAACAGGGATCAGCATCCTTCCGAATCAAAGATTCTGACCTTCAGACTCTGGCAGAACGACCTTAGTCCAATACTGAACTTTTTTGTTGCACTCCTTGCTGGAAATGGCATTTAGCATCAATGAAAGATGTTGATCCCACCTCAATACAATGGGAAGTGCATGCTAAAATTCCCAATGCACTCCTGGCAGGTGAAACTCCTTGCTGGAAGCAGGATTTCATAAGACCTCATAAGGCATTTTTTCACTTTCAGAAAACACAACTACCTGATGAAGCAGCGTCTATAATAGAAGTGATTCTTTCACATTCCCGGTTATCTGCACCTGAACTCTACACTTGGCAGTCTGTCTCTGGTGCAAGTGAACCTACCTCATGTCCCTCCTTTCATCTGCTTCCTCTTCCTCCAAAAAGGCAAATAGAGAGAATCAACTACAGAAATTCCCACATTCTAATTCGTAGCAATCAAAAATCTTGCCAACAGCTGAAATAAAACCTTCAAACAAAATAAATAGTCCAGTGTTCAAAAATCCACCAATGGAAAATCCAAAGATAAATGACACTATGAAAAATCTAATTATCAGAAATGCTTCACTTTAAACTTTAACAGTAAACCCAGAATATGTCTGGCTTTCATCATCCATTTCATATGGATGAGATGAGAGAACAGCACATTCCCCATGAGACAATCAGGAAATCGTGCAAGACCTTATTTAAATACAATTTTACATCATTTCAATATTAAAATAAAACTCTCATATATAGATGTGCAAGAGCACTTTGGCTGGCCTAAAAAACTGTCTGGAAGATTAGATGCTGTGTGATGTGGGTGATGATTTACCACTATTCCCTTGTTCAACTGTTCCACAACAGCAGGAATAATCCTACCGGTTGGAAAATACACCCTTCAGTCTATTTCAAATACATCTAAAGAATACAGTTTGAATTTTAACTTATGGACTTGCTTCATAAAGAAGAATTAGAGTGAACAGTCATTGCTATATAGAGGAGCATTAGGAGAGTATTTCACTTTTAAAATTCTCATCCTTGTTTTCAAATCCCTCCGTGGCCTCGCCCCTCCCTATCTTTGTAATCTCTCTGTAATGCCTCAGAGACATGGACCATGTACAGCAGGCACCTCAAAGCACTGGAGAGGTACCACCAACGCTGCCTCCGCAAGATCCTGTAAATCCATTGGCAGGATAGGTGCACCAACGTCAGTGTTCTTGCTCAGGCCAACATCCCCAGCATCAAAACTTTGACCACGCTCAATCAGCTCCGATGGATGGGTCACATTGTCTGCATGCCCAATACGAGACTCCCAAAACAAGCGCTCTACTCGGAACTCCGGCACGGCAAGAGAGCCCCAGGTGAGCAGAGGAAACGCTTCAAGGACACCCTCAAAGCCTCCTTGAAAAAGTGTAACATCCCCATCGACACCTGGGAATCCTTGGCCCAAGACCGCACAAAGTGGAGGAGAAGCATCCGGGATTTCTCCACTTCACCTGACGAAGGAGCAGCGCTCCGAAAGCTTGTGATTTCAAATAAAGCTGTTGGACTATAACCTGGTGTTGTGTGACTTCTTACATTTGTCCACCCCAGTCCAACTCCGGCATCTCCACACCATTGGCTATATAAATAAGTTGTTGTTGTTGTAGTGTCTGTAGCAATTACTGCCAGGAAGAAGTCCAAGCTACAGTCTATTTTAGAACCATTTGGCTATCAAGCCTGCTCTGTTATTTTGTTAACCCAATTCCCTGCCCTTTCTCCATATCTCTTAAATACCCTCCTTCCCTATTGGAAATCTGGAATTTTCTCCCCCAAAAGGCTGTGGATGCTGCGTCACTTGAAATTTTCAAGACTGAGATCGATATAGAGTTTTGTTAGGTAAGGGTGTCAAAGGATAAGGTGCAAAGGCGGGTAAATGGAGCTGAGGTACAGGTCAGCCATGATCTAACTGCAGGGTGCAGCAGGTTCAAGGAGCTAAATGGCCTGCTCCTGTTTTTATGTTCCTAAGGATATTAAGGACCACGAAAGGATATGGAATCAGGATTAAATACCTCATAATCATTATTAAAACAATTCAATTCCATTTGATTTTATTTCAACTTTAGATAAAACAAACTACAGAAAGTGCCCCAGACCTGGGTAGAATACATTCCACTGTGTGATCAAAACAGATTCATTCATAATTCTAAATAAACACATTTACGATTTGCTTGAATATAACAACCAGAGGAAATCTTCTCCCCACTGTGACTATATCTTGGAAGAATTTATTTACCAATTTTCTCCTCTCCACTTGCTGGATATAGCTCCATGGACACCAGCGGCCCTCTGGTATCTTGACCAAATGGTTCTCCATGTGTGCGCAGAGACAAGTGTGTGTTTGGAGCCTTTTGACCACGGAGGGCATCACAGTTGACCTCAAGCCTGTGTCTAAATAGAAGCACTTTCCAGCAGAGATTACTAGATAGCGATCATATGCAGGAATTCTGGCTGTGTATTGTCCCTTACCTATCCTTGGGCACTACGGCCGAATGTAACGCTCCAAGTGCTATTCAGTCTAAGATAGATGGTTTTAAGTATTTTGTGGTCTGGTAGTTATAGAATGAATACAACGCTGAACTGCTGCAGGTGCTGTTCTGTGTCTAAGGTCTTGAAAACATAGCAACATTTGGAATGCAATGCATGACAACAGCCATCATATGACGTCGCTTATCTCTGTTATCATTCTTACTTTTGCTGGTGTGAATAATTATATTGGGGAAGAGTGAAATTACAGATCATACATAGCCAAACAAGTTATTGTAAAATCACAAGTTTATCACTGGGAAGGACTGGCTTGAGTGTGATCTTCATACAATCGCTCTGTAATTTATCAGCAAAGTTTGGGAAGCCACGTGGAACTGCTCCAACCTCATCCTTCATGGATTAACTGATTCCTTACAAATTCCTTTAAACTGTCTAAGTGGTAACATGAAAAGTGCTGATAAACCAAAAAGCAATCCAAGTCCAGTTTAAAGTGACCGTCACTGTGGATTTTTCTCTCTCTCTCTCTGGGACCTGCAAATAACTCCTTGGTCATATTGCAACAAATGGATGCATTTTTAAAAGCAGCGTGAGCAAATGGCCACAGTTATATACTCCCCACTTTCATTGCGTTTATGTTGGGGAAAGCAGAGCTCCACAGATACACTTCCAAGTGCCAGCAAGATTTCTAAGGATGTAAAGAGCTGATTGGTTTGAAAGGCTGGCTAGCAGCATGCATGAATTAGCTTCAATTGATGTGCGTTGTAAATGACGGAAGACTTGCCAGCACATAATTGTCAATTTCTATAAATCTAGCAAAATTTCACTGCATATTTGGTTTTGGTGCACTGAAAAAAGTATTTAGTATAACTGTGGGCAAAAGATATTACGGTTCATTATATAATACATTAGCCCCAGAACCTTGGTGCTAAGTACCTGTTAATTCAGCAGGGTACAGCACACAGACTTATTGATGAATTCCACACTTCTTAAAACACTCCACAGAGATTCTTAACATTCATTTTTAATATTGTAAAGCACTTGACAAATAAAATAAAATGCATTTGGTTTCAACTGTACTATGCCATAACATTAAATAACATTAAAATTCAATGTGCTTTGTGAGAAAACTAAGAAAAATCTGGCTGCGGCACTTAATGCACATAAGATGTGATCACTGGCAACTGCACATTGACTTTCATTCAACACACAAAAGCTACCCTTGCTGAGCAGATGCTTTCTATTATCACCTTGGTCCAAAACCAGCTATCTTGGCAAAGTAAGGATCTCTTTTTTCACCCAAATTAAAGTTAGGGTTCCAATTGGATTCACATGTGAAATGGTGCCCACTGCACCCACTCCAGCTAAGGCTCTTTTAAGCCAGTTACGTTACACAGTTTGCATTGGTACAGTGGTTTTGGCTTCACACAGATGCAAAATACATGGTATTTTTAGCAAACTAAAAGGAGGTAGCCCCATAACATTTTTGTTCCGCATCAGTTCCAGTTATATTGCATGTGCGGAACTCCACTTTCCCTCACTAGGGTAGAGCGAGCAGTATAACTCAGTTCCGCAGGCTTCATATCATTGTAGGTACTGGTCTCAAACTGTGAGTGGGAAGTTGTTGTAGTAGTAGGAATATAACCGCATCATTATAGATAAAAGGTGAAATTCCTTTTAAAACTATAAACCAGTCTCTGTAATTCACACCCTACCCTTGAAAATGCAGGAATGTGTGATTTGTGAAAATGGGATTTTGTTACCAGATTGTTAATTAACGGAGAAAAACAGGCGTTCTTTCCCTAAAAGATAAATGTTACTTTGAATAACCGTCACGTAAGCAGAGACCATCACTCAGAAACAACATAGGCGAACCAATAAATAGATAAGAATCGGAGAGATCACTTCAAGACAGCGAACAAGTAGTTGAGAAAGTGATAGTTTGGAGGCGCTTACCTGAAACAGGTCGCCACTTCTCCAGTGGATTTCAAGCATGGGTACTCGGTTGTAATGACTTTGTTTTCCGGACAAGTCTCTCTGCTTGAAGATCAAATGGAGTTTTTCAGGTATCAGTGAAAGAGGAAAAACAAATTCCTAAACTAAATCTGTTTTCGTTCCCATGGAATTGAAAACGACTTTTTATAAACTCCCAAATTTAATTAAACGTGCTATTTGGAGCACAGTAGGTGGCACGCAAGTATGCGTTTTCCACTTTATATTAACCTTTAATTAGAATCAACAATATCTAGAACCATCATCGTTATTAGCAATAGTGGGGAGGAGGGGAATTTTAACAATTACAGAATGGGTAGGGGGGAAGAATGAGAAATAAAGTACAAATGACAAACCTGTATGTCTCATCTTGCTCTGATATGGCAAAGTAGGAATACGGGAATCCTGTGGACATCAGCGACAACATCAAGGCAGCCCTCAGTACATTCACAAAGCTTTTGTAAAACATTTTGCTCCCCGTATAATCACTGATCAGACACGGTCCAAGGATTGCCAGCAGAGTTACTGGGACAGAATCGCTCCACAAACTTTCGGGCTCAGCCACTTTTTTCAAAGACTTGAAGACTTTTCATGTGCGAGTGATCGACTGAGAGGTGCAGCTGGCTTTCTTCATTTCGCTTTTTTAAAAAAAAATATTGACTTTTCTGCAGGGTTAAGGACACTCGCGCCGAGATGGTATTTGTCAGCAGTGAAAGGTTTTTGGCTCTGCTGATGGGGCTGTTGTTTAGTTTAGATAAACTTAAAAAAAATATATTGCACAGGGTCAGACGCGCAAGTGAGCGGCGAGGGGAGGAACTTGGATGCGAGAGCGTGTGTACCAGATGATGTATGTCACTGTGTGTCAATGCTGTATGTGTGTAGAAGTTTGTCAATGTGAGTACGTGCGTACATATATGAATGCAATGAATGTGCGTGTGTCTGTGTGTATATGTATGAAGGCACACGTGTCCATATGTATTGGTGTGTATGAATAGATTGTACTTGCTTTCGATTCCTGTCAAATTCCCATCTTCCCCCTTTCCTTAACCCACATCACATTCTCGACAATAGAAAATTTCCTCTCAGAATCAGATCTGTCTGCACTTTGCTAACATCATTTGACCAATCTGTTTCTTGTAAACGGAAAAGAGCATTGTTTTCACAGCCTTGTTTAATTTTAGTTGCAACCCCCTCCACCTCTCCCGAATCTGCAACAAAACCCGGAACAAAATAAATAAAACCACATTATCCCAGTGTGTGTGTTTTTAAATTTAATCCATTGCGTCGCTCTGTTCGTTTTATTGGCAAGATAGCTCCCACTGATTGACTGCATTTGCGCAATCTGTTTAACAATCTGAATGAACCGTGGTGCGGATGACACTGGTTAATTTATTGCGCCGAACAGAGAAGACCCGAGTGCTGCAATCTGCACAAGTTGTTTCAAGCTGCATTCCAAGGCTGGCCCTCTTTGTTTACAAACATTGAACATTTTAACCCCAAAATGGAATAGCAACTTTTACAGCGACTCCACAATTAAGCATTTGTTTAAAAGGAGATTGCTTGTGGTGATGTAACTTTAATATTGGCGTTTATTATCAATTCATAAACCTGCAGTGGTCCACCTCTCTGGTCTCACTATCTCCTCAACCTAGGCAGTAAATCAGAAAGGTTCGTTTTTAACGAGGGGAAAGGCTTTATCGCTTTTGAACACTAGTGAGGTCAAAGCTGATAGGGAGGGAATTTCTGTGCCCACAGCAGATGAGATTAATAGGTTAGATTAGCCTGGTTGGGTAAAACTAGCTGTGAGATGTGAGTTAAACGAATGTAGCTGGGTCGTTAGAATAGTCACAGATGGTAGCCTGAATGAATGCTAACCTGACACTCAATCCAAAAGTGAACTGAATTGGACTGATTTGGCTTAATTTGTTGAATATTGAAATTGAATCCAGTCTAGATATTTACAGCAACAACTTGTATTTGTATAGTGCCTTTAATGTAGTAAAACATCCCAAGGCGCTTCACAGGAGTGTTATCAAACACATTTTGATATCAAGCCACATAAGGAGATATTAGGACAGGGGACCAAAGGCTTGGTCAAAGAGGTAGGTTTTAAGGAGCGTCCTAAAGGAGGAAAGAGGTAGCGAGGCGGAGAGGTTTAGGCAGGAAATTCCAGAGCTTAGGGCCTAGGCAGCCGAAGGCACGGCCACCAATGGTTGAGCGATTATAATCAGGGATGCTCAAGAGGGCAGAATTTGAGGAGCACAGATATCTTGGGGGTTTTTTGGGCTGGAGGAGATTACTGAGATAGGGAAGGTCGAGGCCATGGAGGGATTTGAAAATAAGGATGAGAATTTTGAAATCGAGGCGCTGCTTAACCAGGAGCCAATGTAGGTCAGCGAGCACAGGGGTGGTGGGTGAACGGGACTTGGTGCGAGTTAGGACACGGGCAGCCGAGTTTTGGATGACCTCAAGTTTACGTAGGGTAGAACGTGGGAGGCCAGCCAGGAGTGTGTTGGAATAGTCACGTCTAGAGGTAACAAAAGCATGAATGAGAGTTTCAGCAGCAGATGAGCTGAGGCAGGGGCGCAGATGGGCAATGTTATGGAGGTGGAAATAGGCGGTCTTAGTTATGCAGCGGACATGTGGTCGGAAGCTCACTTCAGGGTCAAATGTGACACCAAGGTTGCGAACCATCTGGTTCAGCCTCAGACAGATGCTAGGGAGAGGGATGGAGTCGGTGGCTAGGGAATGGAGCTTGTGGCGGGGACCGAAGACAATGGCTTCGGTCTTCCCAATATTTATTTGCAGAAAATTTCTGCTCATCCAGTACTGGATGTCTGATAAGCAGCCTGACAATTTAGAGACCGTGGAGGGGTCAAAAAAAGTGGTGGTGAGGTAGAGCTGGGTGTCGTCAGTGTACATGTGGAAACTGACGCTGTGTTTCAGATGATGTCACCAAGGGGCAGCATGTAGATGAGAAATAGGAGGGGGGCCAAGATAGATCCTTGGGGGACACCAGAGGTAACGATGTGGGAGTGGGAAGAGAAGCCATTGCAGGTGATTTTCTGGCTACGATTAGATAGATAAGAATGGAACCAGGCGAGTGCAGTCCCACCCAGCTGGACGACGGTGGAGAGGCATTGGAGGAGGATGGAGTGATCAACCATGTTAAAGACTGCAGACAAGTCAAGAAGGATGAGGAGGGATAGTTTACCTTTGTCACATTCACAAAGGATGTCATTTGTGACTTTGATAACAGCCATTTCGGTACTGTGGCAAGGGCAGAAGCCTGACTGCAGGGATTCAAACATGGAGTGCGGGAAAGATGGGCACGGATTTGGGAGGTGACAACACATTCAAGGACTTCGGAGTGGAAAGGGAGGTTGGAGATGGGGTGGTAGTTTAGAAGGATGGAGGGGTCAAGGGTTGTTTTTTGAGGAGAGGGGTGATTGAAAGGATTATTACTAGCCCTAGCCACTTTAGGGTTACCCTAGATCAGGCATATTCCCCAGACGTTCACTTTCAACTAAAATTTGAGGTAGCTGAATCCTAAAGATGCTTAATTGGGTCTAAAGTTCTGGACTATCTCTCCCTAAAGGAAAGGAACAACCTGAAGATGTTACCATCCTCCAGATAGCACTTTTAATAAGCTTAGCTAGACTGTAATGTTGTGGATATTATGAGGGTCTGGAAAACTCCCCCAGAATTCTGCAACTCCTCACCAAGGAGCGTACAGAGATTGAGTTCGCAAGTTTGATACAGAAGTATTATGTGAGACAATTCTAAAAATATATAGATTTATTAAAGAACCGGCATGTAATTACAGTAGGTGTTTCAATCGCAACATTAACAGTTTCAAAAACAGAAAGCTTATAATTCTATTATCAGAGATCCTTATTCTCAAATCTTAACTTTGCTACATTTTTACAGTTCTTAGTCTTTATTCCAGGATATCCACCAAAATCAAATACCTTTGATACCCGAGGTACAAAGAGGTGTAGACTTACAGAGCCTGCCTCTGAAGCCAAGAATCGCTTTGCCCCTTCAAGCGAGTCTATCATCCCATTTGAAAGTTCAATTTTTATACCATTTTGCAGTGGTATTTCCTTTAAAGTTTTCTGCTGATGTAAACTAATTATCTCATCATTTTTCTGCTGACCCCTGCTATTCTTACAGTTAGATCAGCTGGTAGCATTAAGAATTATGTCTCTACCCTAGGTGTTCGAAGCTTATCATAAAAAATGGTGTAACCAGCAGGTGCATCTATTTGATGTCATTTTTACCAAGGTCTTCTGTTTGTGTTTTTTTATGATGTGTAAATTAAAACACCTCAACTAGGGTGATCTATCCAATTCTTATTTACCTCAGCTGGTTGCAACACAGAATCGTGTCTCCTGTGTTTCATTTGATGTCATTTCTACGAAGGCATATGTTTCTTAATTTTCTGTGTTTCTTTCCAAAGTGTAATTTAGGACACCTTAACAGGGTGTACCATTGTGTTCTTTCCAAGGCTGCAGACTTCAGGAGCCTCCAACCTCCTGTTTCAATAAGGTTATTGATTCAGTGTCAACAGCTTATCTTATCTCAATAGCCTGTATGCTGTTTACAGCTTTAGATTGTTGAGGCTTCCAGATTTCCAGACCTAGTATGTCATGTTTTAATAAGGCTAGAATTATTTCATAGAATGGTGTATTTTTCTGAATATGGCTTATTCATTCACATGATAATGGCAGATTTGAAGGAGAGTGGTACAGTAATTGAGGCGAGCGAACCATTAACAATGTCAGCTAACATGTGAGCTAGAAAAGGAAGTTGGGTGGTCAGCAGCTTAGTGGGAATAGGGTCGAGGGAGCAGGAAGTGGGTCTCATGGACAGGATAAGTGTGGAGAGGTCAAGGGGGGAGATCGGAGAGAAACTGGAGGCAGATGCACGTTCAGGGCTAGGGTGGGGCAGGGGGGGACCTTAGAGGAAATTTGGCCCGGTGGGCTAGGGAAAGGAAGGGAAGTGGTAGATGCAGCTGATCGGATGGTCTCAATCTTAGAGACAAAGAAGTCCATGAGCTCCTCGCACTTGTTGTCGGAGGTGAGGGTGGAGGAGACAGGGGAGAGGGGTTTAAGAAGATGGTTAGAATGGAGAATAGTAGCCGGGGTTTATCTTTGCATTCCAGAATGATCCTGGAATAGTTAGCAGTTTTGGCAGAAAAGAGTAGTACCCGATAGTGCTTTATGTGGTCCAGCCAGATCTGGCAGTGAATGGCTAAACCAGTTGTCTGCCATATCTGTTCAAGTCTACGTCCCTTGGACTTGAGGGAGCAAAGATGAGGGCTGTACCAGGGGGAACGGCGAGGGTGAGAGAGAGTAATGGTTTTAATAGGGACTAGGGCATCAAAGGTGGTGGTGGGGGTATGGTTGAGCAGATCGGTAGCTGCAGAAATGTCATGGCGAGTGGAGGGCCAAAGGCTGGACAGTTGGGATTTCATAAGTGCATTTGTAAGAGAGTTGGGAGAGAGTTTTTTCCAGGGGCGGACACAGAGGAAGTAGAGTTGGGTGGGGGAAGGGGGATGTGGGTGGAGAGCGATACAAGGAAGTGGTCAGAGATGGCCTTATCTGCGATTGACACGGTGGGTGACTTGTCCCATTTACAGTAAGTGGCAATTAATTAGTCAATTTTTCTTACCAAGCTACACATTTGCTGTGCAAGTGATTACTGTCTGTGGCAAGTGCCATAGTAAAAATAGGTTCAGTTTAGGATCATCTAAATGTCAGGTCTTCTAAAGTCGATTCTGAGCCCAAATCCAGAGGACTTGACTAAAGATCCAGAGAAAACATGTTCCATTCCCACCATGACAGATTGTGAATTTAAATTCAGTTTAGAAAATCTGGAAATAAATAGCTGGTGGCAGTAAAAGTGACCATGAAACTGTTGGATTGTTAAAAATCCAACTGGTTCACTAATGCCCTTTAGAGAAGGAAAACTGCCATCCTTACTCGGTCAGGCCTATATGTGATTCCAGTTCCGCACCAACATGGTTGACTCTTAACTGCCCTCTGAAGTTGCCTAGCAAGACACTCTGTTGTATTAAACCACTTCAACAGGACATCTAGGGATGGACAATAAATGGCAGCCATGCCAGCGACACCACATCCCGAGAATGAATTTTTTAAAAACAGTCGAATAGATCAGATTACCATGGTCAGGAAAAGTAATGTGTCATAGTCAGGAAGAGAGCAGCATGATCGGGAAAGCTATAGTTTGATTGGGTGGGTTCAAATAATGTGGTCAGCAAGGATAATGGAGTGTGTGTTTATGTACCTTTAAGAGAATAACTGGTCTCAGACTGCAGTACCGGCAGTGACCACCCCTGTATAAAAGACGCTAGTGAGCCTCTGTTGTTTCAGTTTCACTATTGACTTCCATCAGTAAAGACTTATTTTGTTCCACTCCTGCTGTCTGTGTCTCAATCATTCACGGACGTAATACTGGCGACGAGCAGATATGAACCTACCTATAGTCTGCACCACCTCCTGGGATCCATTCCTACAGCGAAGTGAGCAGAGGTCAAGGCCAGAAAGAAAAGAAAGTAAGAGGCAGTAGAAACGGGCGTCGACCGTGGGCATCCACCCTGTGTTGCAGAGTTGAAGATTGCTGGAGAAGCTGTCGGATGCGGGGCCTGGTTCCTGTCGACGGTGCTTCAGCTAATCGGGCTGGTGGCAGGTAGTGCACTGATCCTTCCTGGGCTGCGGCGGTCGCGAACTCGAGCGGGTGGTTTGCAACGGGGCCGAGCAGCGTTGTCGGGAAGAAGAGAGAGAGAGGGTGGAGCACACAGGGCGTGGCCGGTGCTACGAAGCCGGGCTGCGTATAGACCCGCGAAGAGGGAGGCAAGAGTCCCACAAGGTTGTTCCACGACGGGAAAATAATTAAAAAAAAAAAAATATTAAACGCGCAAGAAACCGTGGACGTTGGGGAGAGCATTGTAAGACGCCATGCTGACCAGATTCTAGAGTCACTGGAAAACGTCAACTCCACACCACGATCTGATACACCTGGTAATGAAATCGACGTTCCAATTGCAGCTACCGCAGAACCGGTAATATTGGAAGCAGATGAACCAAACAACGACATTGATCCCGACTCAACATTGCCAGAAGAACCTGATACCCCAAAGAGGTGTTATCCAGACAGAATCAGGAAGCCTCCTCAAAGACTGAACTTATAATTGCTTAAACTTAACCAATGTATCTAGCAACAGTAATTGTGATTGTAATTAGTTATCATTTAGTTGTTAAATGAATGTTATGTACTGTTTATCTAAAAGGGGAGGAATTGTTGCGTATGTACCTTTAAGAGAATAACTGGTCTCAGACTGCAGTACCGGCAGTGACCACACCTGTATAAAAGGCGCTAGTGAGCCTCTGTTGTTTCGGTTTCACTATTGACTTCCATCAGTAAAGACTTATTTTGTTCCACTCCTGCTGTCTGTGTCTCAATCATTCACGGACGTAATAGTGTGGTCTGCTGTAAACATGCCAACATTTTCAAGTCAATCAGTGGAAGAGGATTATGGCATTCCACTGTTAGTCTGGTGTGAGCTGTTCTGGTGCTGGCCCTCAGTCTCAACATTTAATCAGAGACCTACAAATGTGGGAAAACATTCACATGATTGTGTCAATGACAGTTCTTACTTGTAAGCATTTTGACATTGAGATTGTGGTCACTTTACTTTCAAAACCCAATAAGCTATAATTACGTCGATGATACAAGGCCCGGAGAGCTACTGTGCTGTTCGGGAATATTGCATGGAAATTGTAGGTTGTGATTAGAGAGACTGGGGAAAAGAAAAATGCAATTGTGGCACATATATGGCAATCTCTCACTATAAATAGGAGTGTTGACATGTATGTAGCTGGATTAGAAGAGCACAGTTGATGGTAATAACACAGCATTGGTTGGATGAGTTAAATGATTAAAGAATGCAACACAACACGGTTAGCATAGCTTAGTCAGGTGGTTTAGAACACTTTTTAAAAAATTCATTTATGGGATGTGGTCGTCACTGGCAAGGCCAACATTTATTGCCCATCCCTAATTGCCCTTGAGAAGGTGGTGGTGAGCCGCCTTCTTGAATCGCTGCAGTCCATGTGGTGATGGTACTCCCACAGTGCTATTAAGTAGGGAGTTCCAGGATTTTGACCCAGCGACGATGAAGGATCGGAGATATACTTCCAAGTCAGGATGGTGTGTGACTTGGAGGGGAACTTGGAGGTGGTGGTGTTCCCATGCGCCTGCTGCCCTTGTCCTTCTAGGTGGAAGAAGTCGCGGTTTGGAAGATACTGCCGAAGAAGCCTTGGCGAGTTGCTGCAGTGCATCTTGTAGATGGTACACACTGCAGCCATGGTACGCCAATGGTGGAGGGAGTGAATGTTTAAGCTGGTGGATGGGGTGCCAATCAAGCGGGCTGCTTTGTCCTGGATGGCGTCGAGCTTCTTGAGTGTTGTTGGAGCTGCACTCATCCAGGCAAGTGGAGAGTATTCCATCACACTCCTTACTTGTGTCTTGTAGATGGTGGAAAGGCTTTGGGGAGTCAGGAGGTGAGACACTCACCAAAGAATACCCAGCCTCTGACCTGCTCTTGTTGCCATAGTATTTATGTGGCTGGTCCAGTTAAGTTTCTGCTCAATGGTGACCCCCAGGATATTGATGGTGGGGGATTCGGCGATGGTAATGCTGTTGAATGTCAAGGGTGGTGGTTAGACTCTCCCTTGTTGGAGATAGTCATTGCCTGGCATTTCTGTGGTGTGAATGTTACCTGCCACTTATCAGCCTAAGCCTGAATGTTATCCAGGTCTTGTTGCATGTGGGCATGGACTGCTTCATTATCTGAGGAGTTGTGAATGGTGCTGAACACTGTGCAGTCATCAGCAAACATCCCCATTTCTGACCTTATGTTAGAGGGAAGGTCATTGACGAAGCAGCTGAAGATGGTTGGGCCTAGGACACTGCCCTGAGGAGCTCCTGCAGTGATGTCCTGGGGCTGTGATGATTGACCTTCAACCACCACAACCATCTTCCTTTGTGCTAGGTATGACTCCAGCCAGTGGAGAGTTTATGATGAAGGAAGATGAAGTAGTTTGAAACTATGTTCATAAGCATACACATGACTGTCTCTGAGCCAAGAGACTGCCTGTTCTATACCATTGGTTGTGTGTCCTCTACTTCCGTCTGGCAATAGAGACTACCCTTACAATTCAAGGCCATCAGTGTATGAACACAGCCTAGAAGCATTATGTAACTGATAAGGAAACATACATGAAATAACTTTCAGGTCAAGTTGATCTGAATTGATTTCAAAATTATCATGGGAATGGGGGTTATTGAAAGTTTGTACTTAATGTGACTTTCCTTTTTAAAAATGTTAACATTTTTTTCTCTGTGCAGGCTTTCCCTTTCCAGATTGGAAAATCTGCCCTCTTGTGGCCATGTTTCGTATGAAACACAATAAAATGCAAATACAAACAAATTAGCTAAGAATGTATTTCTCCCGAGACTTATCCAGGAACTCAATTTTAAAAATCAGATTCAGGTATATAATTCTGTCAATTTAACTTACACACCTCATATAAGCAAATTCCTAATTAAGTAACTCCTTCATCTCCTGACCCATCAGCTTTGTTGGTTCTTTGTCAGAACCTGATCAGTGAGTTAACTTTCATGTCTTGTATCTGGGGCCACACTGATAGGGTGGAGCTCTCCTCACTCACTGTTAGCTGTAATGCAAATTGGGTTTAGCCAGTCTCTATCCAGTTCCTGAGGGGCACACGTCCACAGCTTAAAATTTAACACAAAATGGTGTTAAATTTTGGAATCTCACTCAAAGTGGCCATATGAACAGTTGATGTGGAAAATTATATATTTGAACTGTGGCAGCTGGGGTTGTCTTTCTGAAATAACAACAGAAAATGCTGGAAAAACTCAGCAGGTCAGGCAACATCCGTGGAGAGAAATTTGAGTTGACGTTTCGGGTTGAATCCTTCTTCAAAACTGGAAAGAAAAGAAATTAGATCGAAGGCAGGGCTGCGATCGGACAAAAGAAGTGAAAGAAACAAAAGAGCTAGACGAGATGGTAATAGGCTGAGATTAGGTGAAAAGTGTACTGGCAGGGCAAGAGATAGCTGCCAGATGTGAGAGAGAAACAAAAGGAAAGGTGGGGGCGGGGGGAAAAGGAGTGGAAAAATTACAAGAAAAAATGTGTAATAGGGGCCGAGGTTATGATCTGAAATTGTTGAACTCGATATTGAGTCCGGAAGACTGCAGAGTGCCTAATCGGAAGATGAGGTGCTGTTCCTCGAGTTTACGTTGAGCTTCTGTGGAACAATACAAGAGGCCAAGGACGGTGAGGTCCGAGTGGGAATGGAGCGGTGAATTAAAATGACAGGCGACCGGAAGCTCGGGGTCACCCTTACGGACTGAACAGAGGTGTTCCGCAAAGCGGTCACCCAATCTGCGTTTGGTCTCCCCAATGTAGAGGAGACCGCATCGTGAGCAGCGAATACAGTATACTAGATTGCGAGAAGTACAAGTAAATCGCTGTTTCACCTGGAAGGGGTGTTTGGGGCCCTGGACAGTGGGAAGGGGGGAGGTATAGGGGCAGGTGTTACATCTCCTCCGCTTGCACGGGAAGGTGCCGGGCAAAGGGGAAGGGCTGTTTGTGCTGATAGAGTAGTGGACTAGGGTGTCTCGGAGGGAGCGATCCCTACGGAATGCTGAAAGGGCGGGGAGGGGAAGATACGTTTGGTGGTGGGATCACTTTGGAGGTAGCGGAAATGCCGGAGGATGATCCGTTGAAAGTGGAGGCTGGCGGGGTGAAAGGTAAGGACAAGGGGAAGCCTATCGTGGTTCCAGGAGGGAGGGGCAGGGGTGAGGGCAGAAGTGCGGGAGATGGAACTGACACGGTCGAGGGCAGTGTCAACCACGGTAGAGGGGAATCCTCGGTTGCAGAAAAAGGAAGACATGTCTGAAGCACTGGTGTGGAAGGTGGCATTGTCGGAGCCGATACAGCGGAGACGGAGAAACTGGGAGAATGGAATAGAGTCCTTACAGGAAGCGGGGTGGGAGGAAGTGTAGTCCAGGTAGCTGTGGGAGTCAGTGGGCTTGTAGTGAATATTGGTCGATAACCTATCCCCAGAGATGGAGACGGAGAAGTCGAGGAAGGGAAGGGAAGAGTCAGAGATGGACCATGTGAAGGTGAGGGCAGGGTGGAAATTAGAGGCAAAGTGAATGAAATTGTCAAGTTCGGGGCGAGAGCAGGAAACGGCACCGATACAGTCATCAATGTATTGGAAAAAGAGGTGAGGGAGGGGACCCGAATAGGACTGGAACAAAGATTGTTCCACATAGCCCACGAAAAGGCAGGCATAGCTAGGACCCATGCGGGTACCCATGGCAACACCTTTGATTTGGAGGAAATGAGTGGCTTTAAAGGAGAAGTTGTTCAATGTGAGAACAAGTTCAGCCAGGCAGAGGAGGGTGGTGGTGGATGGGGACTGGTCGGGCCTCTGTTGAAGGAAGAAGCGGAGCGCCCTCAGGCCATCCGGGTGGGGGATGGAGGTGTAGAGTGATTGTACGTCCATGGTGAAAAGGAAGTGGTTGGGGCCAGGAAACTGGAAACTGTTAAAGTGGCGGAGGGCGTCCAAAGAGTCTCGGATGTAGGTGGGAAGAGACTGGACAAGGGGAGAAAAGATAGAGTCAAGATAGGAAGAGTTAAGTTCCGTGGGGCAAGAACAGGCTGAAACGATGGGTCTACCAGAGCAGTCCTGTTTGTGGATCTTGGGAAGGAGGTAGAAGCGGGCTGTGCGGGGTTGGGGAACTATAAGGTTGGTGGCAGCGGGGGGAAGATCTCCAGAGGAGATGAGGTCAGTGACAGTCTTGAAAACGGTGGTTTGATGTTCGGTAGTGGGGTCATGGTCCAGGTGGAGGTAGGAGGAGGTGTCGGAGAGTTGGCGTTCAGCTTCTGCTAGGTAGAGGTCAGTACGCCAAACAACAACAGCACCACCCTTGTCAGCGGGTTTAATGACAATGTCAGGATTGGATCTAAGAGAATGGAGTGCTGCAAGTTCAGAGGGAGGTAGGTTGGAGTGAGTGAGGGGAGCAGAGAAATGGAGACGGCCGATGTCACGGCGGCAGTTAGCGATGAAAAGATCTAGAGAGGGTAAGAGGCCAGGGGAGGGGTCCAGGTAGAACGGGAATTCTGCAAGCGGGAGAAAGGGTCAGTTGTGCGGGTGGAAGACTCCTGGCCAGAGAAGTGGGCACGGAGACGAAGGCGGCGGAAAAAGATCTCAACATCGTGCCGAGCTCGAAATTCATTGAGGTGGGGGCGTAAGGGGATGAAGCTCAGGCCTTTGCTGAGGACTGATCGTTCAGGGTCAGAGAGTGGAAGGTCAGAGGGGATAGTGAAAATGCGGCAGGGGGTGAGATTGGGAGAAGGGGGGTCAGAGAAAAGTGAAGGGGAAGAAGGCTCCGGAAGGGCGTTGGTGTCCAAGAGCTGATGAAGCTTGCGATCCTTGACATCGGAAAGGAAGAAAAAAAGTTTTTTGTTGAAGCGTCGGATGAGTCGAAGGAAGAACTGTGGACCCAGACAGCTTTGAGATAGAGTGCGCTCTGAAGATGGGGTTGGGGCAAATGTGGAGTAGAAGGAGCTTTACTCAGCATTTGGCCTGTACTATTTTTGATTTGGGAATGCTTTATGCTGACACTGGTTGTAAAAGTGGAAAAGAAAAGTTCCATTCACCAGCACTGATGCCCCTCACTTCGATGAGCATAAAATTCAGTAAAAAAAATGCATTATTATTTAATAAGGATTTCAGCATTATTTTGTTTGGATATAGATTTCTGCTATAGAAATAATAAGGACTGGGCAGGCGTTTATATGCAATTCAGCTTCACACAATTATTCTATAGTATGTTCAGTTAATGCTTTTTTTATACATTGCTGTACTCTGACATAATAGCCTTCTGAATAAAGCAATAACAACAAAACTTACATTTATATAGCACACCTCACGTCGAGAGCATCTCAGAACATTTTACAGAATGGTGGGCATTGGGCAGGAGAAAGCAAAGAGGAGAGGGAAAAAGATAGATTACAGAGGAGAAGCACAGGCACAGTTAAAGAGAAAGGTTAGCAGGAGGATGTTGGACGCAGCAAGGGAGGTGGTGAGGCAGATGGATTTTGGGAGAGAGTTGCAGAGAACATAGGCATAGTGGCTGAAAGAAAAGCTAGGTGGAGGGGAGAATAAGAAGTAGGCCAGGAGGCAAATGGTGCATCCAGGGACAAACTTCTGGAGGATATCATGGCAGAGATAGACATGGATGGACTTGAACATGAGAATGAGGATCCAATACCCCAATTGTTTTGGGTATAGTGAGCCAGTGGTGTTTGGTAAGAATAAGCTTGTGGCGGATGGAGACCGAGACACGAGCAAATAGAGCATTTGAGAAGGTGAGCCTTTAAAAAAGAAAAGAAAAACTTGCATTTATATAGCGCCTTTCACGACCACCGGACGTTTCATAGAAACATAGAAAAATAGGAGCAGGAGTAGGCCATTTGGCCCTTCGAGCCTGCTCCGCCATTCAATATGGTCATGGCTGATCCTATATCTCAATACCATATTCCCACTCTCTCCCCATACCCCTTGATGCCTTTTGTGTCTAGAAATCTATCTATCTCCTTCTTAAATATATTCAGTGACTTGGCCTCCACAGCTGTCTGTGATAGAGAATTCCACAGGTTCACCACCCTCTGAGTGAAGAAATTTCTCCTCATCTCAGTCCTAAATGTCCTACTCCGTATACTGAGACTGTGACCCCATGTTCTAGACCCCCCAGTGGGGGAAACATCCTCCCTGCATCCAGTCTGCCTAGCCCTGACAGAATTTTATACGTTTCCACGAGATCTCCTCTCATTCTTCTAAACTCTATTAATACAGGCCTAGTCGACCCAATCTCTCCTCATACGATAGTCCTGCCATCCCAGGAATCAGTCTGGTGAACCTTCGCTGCACTTCCTCTATGGCAAGTATATCCTTTCTTAGGTAAGGAGACCAAAACCACACACAGTACTCCAGGTGTGGTCTCACCAAGGCCCTGTATAACTGTAGTAAGGCATCCTTGCTCCTGTACTCAAATCCTCTTGCAATAAAGGCCAACATACCATTTGCCTTCCTAACTGCTTGCTGCACCTGCATGTTTGCTTTCAGTGACTGGTGTACAAGGACATCCACATCCCTCTGTACATCAACATTTCCCAGCCTATCACCATTTAAATAATACTCTGCCTTTCTGTTTTTCCTACTGAAGTGAATAACTTCACATTTATCCATGTTATACTGCATCTGCCATGTATTTGCCCACTCACTCAACTTGTCTAAATCGCCTTGAAGCCTCTTTGCATCCTCCTCACAACTCACAATCCTACCTAGTTTCATGTCGTCAGCAAACTTGGAAATATTACATTATTGTGAATAGCTGGGGCCCAAGCACTGATCCCTGCGGTACCCCACTAGTCACCGCTTGTCACCCCTAAAAAGACCCATTTATTCCTACTCTCTGTTTCCTGCCTGTTAACCAGTTTTCAATCCATGCAAGTATATTACCCCCAATCCCATGTGCTTTAATTTTGCATACCAACCTCTTATGTGGGACTTTATCAAAGGCCTTCTGAAAATCCAAATACACCACATCCACTGGTTCTCCTTTATCTATTCTACCAGTTACACCCTCAAAAAACTCCAGTAGGTTTGTCAAACATGATTTCCCTTTCATAAATCCATGTTGACTTTGTCTAATCCCATTGATAATTACTAAGTGTCCTGTTATCACATCCTTTATAATAGGCTCTAGCATTTTCCCTACGACTGATGTTAGGCTAACTGATCTGTAGTTCCCTGTTTTCTCTCTCCCTCCTTTTTTAAATAGTGGGGTTACATTTGCAATAGTGAGGTTACATTTGCTTTACAGTCAATGAAGTGGAGTCACTGTTGTAATGTGGGAAACGCAGCAGCCAATTTGCCCACAGCAAGCTCCCACAAACAGCAATGTGATAATGACCAGGTAATCTGTTTTTTTGTTATGTTGGTTGAGGGAGAAATATTGGCCAGGACACCGGGGATAACTCCCCTAGTCTTCTTCGAAATAGTACCATGGGATCTTTTACGTCCACCTGAGAGAGCAGACGGGACTTCGGTTTAACACCTCATCCAAAAGACGGTACCTCCAACAGTGCAGCACTCCCTCAGTACTGCACTGGAGTGTCAGCATAGGTTTATGTGCTCAAGCCCCTGGAGTGGGACTTGAACCATCAACCTACTGACTCAGAGGCGACTGTGCTACCAACTGAGCCACAGCTAACACTTTAGGTGATAAAGCCATGGACTGGGAATTCAACTGTGAGTGAGGGGATGAGCTCAGGAAGACATTGGGGCAGAAATTCCGATCCCTACGGGTGCGTACGCGCTGTGTACTCGCCCGTAGGGACATCGGAAATGCCGGTTTCAGGCATGCACTGCGCATGCGATGGAAACCGGCATTTCCGATCTGTCAAGAAAGCTCTTGACAGATCCTCCGGCTGCCCGGGAGAAGGGCCTCTGCGGGTGGAGAGTTCTGCTTTTTGGAGACCCTCCGCCCGCAGAAAACACTTACAATTCTTGCGCTTGGTAAAAGCAGGCATAAGGCCTGCTGTTACCAGGATAAGAGTTGAAAAAAGTTAAAAAATATTTCCCACTGATTTATCATTTAAAAATACTTTAAAGAAGGGCAAGTTTATTTTAGCCCCGTTAAAAACTTTAATTATTTTTTCATAAATTTAAATTTCTGTTTAAAATAGTTAATTTATGTAATTTCAAGTCATTTTAAAAATGTGATTTAAAAAAAATATGTTTTTGAAGTTTTACTATGTTTTTGGGGGTGATCTCCATTCATATATTTGACAGGTCTTCCTGTCAAATGTATGAAGGGAGATTCCCTTTTCTGACTGGCTCCCCATGGCCCACATGATCCCAGGGACGTTGCAAACTACATGCGCCTGTGGGATATGTGGGCCCTGCGCACCGGCAGTTTGGAGAGGCCCAGCATCGGAACTGTGTGCCTCCCGGGAGCCCTCAGGTAAGGGCGCAGATTTTTCCAGATCGCATCCCTCCGCCGGCCGGAGACCTGCGATCGGAGAATCTGGGCCAATATTTTAGAGTTGAGAAATGGGTCTTAGTGCTGGATCAGATGTGGTGAAGGAAGCTCAGCTTAAAATCAAACATGAGTTCAAGGCTTTGAAGTTCAAGGCTAGGTGTGGCATGGCATCTAGAGAGATTACAAAGCAGAGAAACATAGAAACGTAGAAACATAGAAGATAGGAGCAGGAGTAGGCCATTTGGCCCCTCAAGCCTGCTCCGCCATTTAATGAGATCATGGCTGATCATCCAAATACAGTACCCAGTCCCTGCTTTCTCCCCATACCCCTTGATCCCTTTAGCCTTAAGAAATATATCCAACTCCTTCTTGAATATATTTAATGAATTGGCCTCCACTGCCTTCTGTGGTAGAGAATTCCACAGGTTCTGTGGAAGTTTTGTACTATATATCATTTAGGCTATTGGCTAAATCATACCAAATAGCAGGACGGGTCAGTGGTACAGAAAAATCAGTCGTGATGTGATAGTGAAACGATTGATAAACCACAAACAAAACTACTACTACTACTCTCTGGCAGAAAAAAGGATAATTCTGCATTGTGGCCTATAAAAGTTCCTATGGCACAATGTTGGTAAAACCTTTATATTTTTGTATATATGTTTATCTTTTGATCAATTAGCCTCAAAATGGGGTCGGTATCCTTACTGCCCCGACATGGTCGTCACCATGTGCACTCCGACCAATTCCATGGCCGATAGGCGACCTAAGGTAAGATTGAAAGTATTTTTGTGGGGCAGGAGGAGTAGGAGTGGTCATCTGGGCTTCACAAAAATAATAAAATAATAGGGGTAGCTGCTGCCCAGGGAAACCCCTCTCCACTATCCCAACGCCCAGCCCCCTGCATTTACCTTGCTGCTGGGCTGGTAGCTGAATATTGGCCAGCCTTAATCTGGTGAGTTGCATCGGGAGGCCCATTTGGTGACCTGCACCTCACCGGTACAATGTAAACGATGTCGGGGACTCAGAATTATGGCCGCCTTTATGCCGCTGAGACGGGTGGCCGCCTGGCACACTCTGATGGTCAGCTACCCAAAACACAAAATCAACTCCAGAGTGTGACAGCAATTTAACCGTTCACATATTATTTGAATACAATTTCTAATTTTACTTTTGCTATACTATTAAATTTAGAGGGAAATTTTCAACCTCACTGCATCGACAGTAACTTGACAAAGTGGATCGCCTACCTATTGTAGAACCCACCTGTTGATGAACCCACCTGTTGGAGAACCCACCTGTTCATGAACACACCTGTTGATGAACCCGCCTGTTGGAGAACCCGCCTGTTGATGAACCCGCCTGTTGATGAACTCACCTCTTCATAAACCTGCCTGTTGATGAACTGACCTGTTGATGAACTGACCTGTTGATGAACCCGGATGTTGATAAACACGCCTATTGATGAAGTCACCTGTTGATGAACTCACCTGTTGATGAACCCACCTGTTGATGAACTCACCTGTTGATGAACCCACCTGTTGATGAACTCACGTGTTGATGAACCTGCCTGTTGATGAACTCACCTGCTGATGGACCCGCCTGTTGATGAACTCACCTGTTGATTAACTCACCTGTTGATGAACTCACCTGTTGATGAACTCACCTGTTGATGACCCCGCCTGTTGATGAACTCACCTGTTGATGAACTCACCTGTTGATGAACCCGCCTATTGATGACCC
Source organism: Somniosus microcephalus (assembly GCF_052327205.1). Taxonomy (NCBI): domain Eukaryota; kingdom Metazoa; phylum Chordata; class Chondrichthyes; order Squaliformes; family Somniosidae; genus Somniosus; species Somniosus microcephalus. The sequence goes on along the minus strand of NC_140988.1, from coordinate 318,851,513 downwards.
CGACTGTTGATGAACTCACCTGTTGATAAACCCGCCTGTTGATGAACCATCCTGTTGATCAACCCACCTGTTGATGAACTCACGTGTTGATGAATCTGCGTGATGATGAACTCACCACTTGATGAACCCGCCTGATGATGACCACACCTGTTGATGAACCTGCCTGATGATGAGCTCACCTGTTCATGAACCTGCCTGATGATGAACTCACCTGTATATGAACCCACATCTTGATGAAACTACCTGTTGCTGAACTCACCTGTTGATGATCCCACATGTTGATGAACGCAGCTGCTGATGAACCCACCTGCTAAAGAACTCACCTTTTGATGAACTCACCTGTTGATGAACTCACCTGTTGATGAACGCACCTGTTGATGAACCCGCCTGTTGATGAACTCACCTGTTGATGAATTCACCTTTTGATGAACATGCCTGATGATGAACTCACCTGTTGATGAACCCGCCTGTTGATTAACCTGCCTGTTGATGAACCCGCCTGTTGATGAACCCACCCGTTGATGAACTCACCTGTTGATGAACGCACCTGTTGATGAACCCGCCCGTTGATGAACCCACCTGTTGATGAACTCACATGTTGATGATCCCACATGTTGATGAACCCGCCTGTTGATGAACGCACCTGTTGATGAACTCAGCTGTTGATGAACCCATCTGTTGATGAACCCACCTGTTGATGAAACCACCTGTTGGTTAACTCGCCTGTTGATGATCCCACCTGTTGATGAACTCACCTGTTGATGAACCCACCTTTTGATGAACCCACCTGTTGATGAACCCATCTGTTGATGAACTCACCTGTTGATGATCCCACATTTTGATGAACCCACCTGTGGAAGAACCCACCAGTTGAAGAACTCACCTGTTGATGAACTCACCTGTTGATGAACCCACCTGTTGTTGAACCCGCCTGTTGATGAACTCACCTGCTGATGAACGTGCCTGATGATGAACTCACCTGTTGATGATCCCGCCTGTTGATGAACTCACTTGTTGATGACCACACCTGTTGATGAACTCACCTATTGATTAACCCACCTGTTGATGAACTCAGCTGTTGATGAACCCACCTGTTGATGAACCTGCCTTTTGATGAACTCACCTGTTGATGAACGTGCCTGATGAAGAACTCACCTGTTGATGATCCCGCCTGTTGATGAACTCACCTGTTGATGACCACACCTGTTGATGAACTCACCTGTTGATTAAACCACCTGTTGATGAACTCACCTGTTGATGAAGCCGCCTGTTGATGAACCCACCTGTTGATGAACTCACCTGTTGATGACCACACCTGTTGATGAACTCACCTGTTGATTAACCCACCTGTTGATGAACTCATCTGTTGATGAAGCCACCTGTTGATGAATCCACCTGTTGATTAACTCACCTGTTGATGACCCCGGCTGTTGATGAGCTCACCTGTTGATGAACCCGCATGTTGATGAACCATCCTGAAGATGAACTCACCTGTTGATGAACCCGCCTGTTGACGAAACCGCCTGTTGATGAACTCACCTGTTGATGAAACCACCTGTTGATGAAACCAACTGTTGATGAATGCATCTGTGGATTAACCCACCTGTTGATGAACTCACCTGTTGATTAACCCACCTGTTGATGAACTCACCTGTTGATGAACCCACCTGTTGATGACCCTGACTGTTGATGAACCCACCTGTTGATGAACTCACCTGTTGATGAACCCACCTGTTGATGAACCCATCTGTTGATGAACTCACCTGTTGATTAACCCACCTGTTGATGAACTCACCTGTTGATGAACCCGCCTGTTGATGACCCCGACTGTTGATGAACCCACCTGTTGATGAACCATCCTGTTGATGAACTCACCTGTTGTTGAACTCAGCTGTTGAAGAAATCACCTGTTGATGAACTCACCTGTTGCTGAATTCACTTGTTGATGAACTCATCGGTTGATGAACCCACCTGTTGATGAACTCAGCTGTTGATGAACTCACTTGTTGATGAACTCAGCTGTTGATGAACTCACCTGTTGATGAACCCGCCTGTTGGTGAACTCACCTGTTGATGAACCCGGCTGTTGATGACCCCGACTGTTGATGAACCCACCTGTTGATTAACCATCCTGTTGATGAACTCACCTGTTGATGAACTCACCTGTTGTTGAACTCAGCTGTTGATGAAATCACCTGTTGATGAACTCACCTGTTGCTGAATTCAGTTGTTGATGAACTCACCGGTTGATGAACCCACCTGTTGATGAACTCAGCTGTTGATGAACTCACTTGTTGATGAACTCAGCTGGTGATGAACTCACCTTTTGATGAACCCACCTGTTGATGAAGCCACCTGTTGATGAACTCACCTGTTGATGAAACCGCCTGTTGATGAACTCACCTGTTGATGAACCCACCTTCTGATGAACTCACCTGTTGATGAACTCACCTGTTGATGAACTCACATGTGGATGAACTTGCCTGTTAATGAACTCACCTGTTGATGAATTCAACTTTTGAAAAACTCACCTGTTGATGAACCTGCCTGTTGAAGAACCCGCCTGTTGATGAACTCAACTGTTGATGAACCCATCTGTTGCTGAACTCACCTGTTGATGAACACACCTGTTGATGAACTCACCTGTTGATGAACCCGCCTATTGATGACCCCGACTGTTGATGAACTCACCTGTTGATAAACCCGCCTGTTGTTGAACCCACCTGTTGATGAACTGACCTGTTGAACCCGCCTGTTGATGACCCCGACTGTTGTTGAACCAGCCTGTTGATGAACCATCCTGTTGAGGAACTCACCTGTTGATGAACTCACCTGTTGTTGAACTCAGCTGTTGATGAAATCACATGTTGATGAACTCACCTGTTGCTGAATTCACTTGTTGATGAACTCACCGGTTGATGATCCCACCTGTTGATGAACTCAGCTGTTGATGAACTCACTTGTTGATGAACTCAGCTGTGATGAACTCACCTGTTGATGAACCTGCCTGTTGATGAGCTCACCTGTTGATGATCCCACATGTTGATGAACCTGCCCGTTGAAGAATGCACCTGTTGATGAACTCAGCTGTTGATGAACCCACCTGTTGATGAACTCGCCTGTTGATGATCCCACCTGTTGATGAACTCGCCTATTGAAGAACCCACCTTTTGATGAACCAACCTGTTGATGAATCCATCTGTTGATGAACTCACCTGTTGATGATCCCACATTTTGATGAACCCACCTGTGGAAGAACCCACCTGTTGAAGAACTTACCTGTTGATGAACTCACCTGTTGATGAACCCACCTGTTGATGAACCTGCCTTTTGATGAACTCACCTGTTGATGAACGTGCCTGATGAAGAACTCACCTGTTGATGATCCCGCCTGTTGATGAACTCACCTGTTGATGACCACACCTGTTGATAAACTCAACTGTTGATTAAACCACCTGTTGATGAACTCACCTGTTGATGAAGCCGCCTGTTGATGAACCCACCTGTTGCTGAACTCACCTGTTGATGACCCTGACTGTTGATGAACTCACCTGTTGATGAACCCGCCTGTTGATGAACCCATCTGTTGATGAACTCACCTGTTGACGAAACTGCCTGTTGATGAACTCACCTGTTGATGAAACCACCTGTTGATGAATCTGCCTGTTGATGAACTCACCGGTTGATGAACCCACCTGGTGATGAAGCCGCCTGCTGATGTACCCAACTGTTGATGAACTCACCTGTTGATTAAACCACCTGTTGATGAACTCACCTGTTGATGAACCCACCTGTTGATGAACACACCTGTTGATGAACTAACCTGTTGATGAAACCGCCTGTTGATGAACTCACCTGTTGATGAAACCGCCTTTAGATGAACCATCCTGTTGATGAACTCACCTGTTGATGAACTCACCTGTTGATGTACTCACCTGTTGCTGAATTCACCTGTTGATGAAGTCACCGGTTGATGAACCCGCCGGTTGATGAACTCACCTGTTGATGAACCCGCCTGTTGATGACTCCGACTGTTGATGAACTCACCTGTTGATGAACCCGCCTGTTGATGAACCATCCTGTTGATGAACTCACCTGTTGATGAACTCACCTGTTGTGGAACTCAGCTGTTGCTGAAATCACCTGTTGATGAACTCACCTGCTGCTGAATTCACCTTTTCATGAATTCACCAGTTGATGAACCCACCTGTTGAAGAACTCAGCTGTTGATGAACTCACTTGTTGATGAACTCAGCTGTTGATGAACTCACCTGTTAATGAACCCACCTGTTGATGAACCCACCTGTTGATGAACTCACCTGTTGATGAACCCGCCTGTTGATGAACTCACCTGTTGATGAACCCGCCTTTTGATGAACTTGCCTGTTGATGAACCCACCTGTTGATGAACTCACATGTGGATGAACTTGCCTGTTAATGAACTCACCTGTTGTTGAACTCAACTGTTGATAAACTTGCCTGTTGAAGAACCCGCCTGTTGATGAACTCAACTATTGATGAACCCGTCTGTTGCTGAACTCACCTGTTGATGAATACACCTGTTGATGAACTCACCTGTTGATGAACTCACCTGTTGATGAACCCGCCTGTTGATGAACCCACCTGTTTTTGAACACGCCTGTTGATGAACCCACCTGTTGATGAACCCGCCTGTTGATGTACCCACCTGTTGATGAACTCAACTGTTGACGAACCCACCTGTTGATGAACTCACATGTTGATGAACCCGCCTGTTGATCAACCCATCTGTTGATGAACTCAGCTGTGATGAACCTACCTGTTGATGAACCCACCTGTTGATGAACCCACCTGTTGATGAACTCACCTGTTGATGAACTTGCCTGCTGATGAACCCGCCTGTTGATGTACTCACCTGTTGATGAACCCGCCTTTTGATGAACTCACCTGTTGATGAACTCAACTGTTGATGAACTCACCTGTTGATGAACTTGTCTGTTGATGAACCTGCCTGTTTATGAACTCAAATCTCGATGAACCCGTCTGTTGCTGAACTCACCTGTTGATGAACTCACCTGCTGATGAACCCGCCTGTTGATGAACTCGCCTGTTGATGAACTTGCCTGTTGATGAACCCGCCTGTTGATGAACTCAACTGTTGATGAACCCGTCTGTTGCTGAACTCACCTGTTGATGAATACACCTGTTGATGAACTCACCTGTTGATGAACTCACCTGTTGATGAACCCGCCTGTTGATGAACCCACCTGTTTTTGAACACGCCTGTTGATGAACCCACCTGTTGATGAACCCGCCTGTTGATGTACCCACCTGTTGATGAACTCAACTGTTGACGAACCCACCTGTTGATGAACTCACATGTTGATGAACCCGCCTGTTGATCAACCCATCTGTTGATGAACTCAGCTGTGATGAACCTACCTGTTGATGAACCCACCTGTTGATGAACCCACCTGTTGATGAACTCACCTGTTGATGAACTTGCCTGTTGATGAACCCGCCTGTTGATGTACTCACCTGTTGAAGAACCCGCCTTTTGATGAACTCACCTGTTGATGAACTCAACTGTTGATGAACTCACCTGTTGATGAACTTGCCTGTTGATGAACCTGCCTGTTTATGAACTCAAATCTCGATGAACCCGTCTGTTGCTGAACTCACCTGTTGATGAACTCACCTGCTGATGAACCCGCCTGTTGATGAACTCGCCTGTTGATGAACTTGCCTGTTGATGAACCCGCCTTTTGATGAACCCACCTGTTGATGAACCCGCCTTTTGATGAACTCACCTGTTGATGAACCCGCCTTTTGATGAACTCACCTGTTGCTGGACCCACCTGTTGATGTACTCACCTGTGGATTAACTTGCCTGTTGAAGAACCCACCTGTTGATGAACTCAACTGTTGAAGAACTCACCTGTTGATGAATTGCCTGTTGATGAACCCGCCTGTTGATGAACTCAACTCTTGATGAACCTGACTGTTGCTGAACTCACCTGTTGATGAACACACCTGTTGATGAACCTGCATGTTGATGAACTCACCTGTTGATGAACCCACCTGTTGATGAACTCACCTGTTGATGAACCCGTCTGTTGATGAACTCACCTGTTGATGAACCTGCCTGTTGATGAACTCACATGTTCATGAAACCGCCTGTTGATGAACCGACCTGTTGAAGAACTCACCTGTTGATGAACTCATCCGTTGATGAATCCACCTGTTAATAAATTCACCTATTCATGAAACCGCCTGTTGCTGAACCCACCTGTTGAAGAACCCATCTGTTGATGAACTCACCTGTTGATGAAACCACCTCTTGATGAACCTGCCTGTTGATGAACTCACTGGTTGATGAACCCACCTGTTGATGAACCCGCCTGCTGAAGAACCCAACTGCTGATGAGCTCACCTGTTGATTAACCCACCTGTTGATGAACTCACCTGTTGATGAACCCGCCTGTTGATGAACTCACCTGTTGATGAAACCGCCTGTTGATGACCCCGACTGTTGATGAACTCACCTGTTGATGAACCCACCTGTTGATGAACCATCCTGTTGATGAACTCACCTATTGATGAACTCACCTGTTGTTGCACTCAGCTGTTGATGAAATCACCTGTTGATGAACTCACCTGTTGCTGAATTCACCTGTTGATGAACTCACCGGTTGATGAACCCACCTGTTGATGAACTCAGCTGTTGATGAACTCACTTGTTGATGATCTCAGCTGTTCATGAACTCACCTGCTGATGAACCCAACTGTTGATGAACCCACCTGTTGATGAACTCACCTGTTGATGAACCCGCCTGTTGATGAACTCACCTGTTGATGAACCCGCCTTTTGATGAACTCACCTGTTGATGAACCCACCTGTTGATGAACTCACTGCGGATGAACTTGCCTGTTAATGAACTCACCTGTTGATGACTTCAACTGTTGACAAACTCACCTGTTGATGAACTTGCCTGTTGAAGAACCCGCCTGTTGATGAACTCAACTGTTGATGAACCCGTCTGTTGATGAACCCACCTGTTGATGAACTCACCTGTTGATGAAGTGCCTGTTGATGAACCCGCCTGTTGATGTACTCACCTGTTGATGAACCAGCCTGTTGAAGAACTCACCTGTTGATGAACCCGCCTGTTGATGAACCCATCTGTTGATGAATTCACCTGTTGATGAACCCGCCTGTTGATGAAACCGCCTGTTGATGATCCCACATTTTGATGAAGCCACCTGTGGAAGAACCCACCTGTTGAAGAACTCACCTGTTGATGAACCTGCCTGTTGATGAACTCACCTGCTGATGAACCCACCTGTTGATGAACTCACCTGTTGATGAACTCACCTGTTGATGAACCCACCTGTTGATGAACTCACCTGTTGATAAACTCACCTGCTGATGAACCCGCCTGTTGATGAACTCACCTGTTGATGAACCCACCTGTTGATGAACTCACCTGTTGATGAACCCACCTGTTGATGAACTCACGTGTTGATGAACCTGCCTGTTGATGAACTCACCTGCTGATGGACCCGCCTGTTAATGAACTCACCTGTTGATTAACTCACCTGTTGATGAACCCACCTGTTGATGAACTCACCTGTTGATGACCCCGCCTGTTGATGAACTCACCTGTTGATGAACCCGCCTATTGATGACCCCGACTGTTGATGAACTCACCTGTTGATAAACCCGCCTGTTGATGAACCATCCTGTTGATCAACCCAACTGTTGATGAACTCACGTGTTGATGAATCTGCGTGATGATGAACTCACCACTTGATGAACCCGCCTGATGATGACCACACCTGTTGATGAACCTGCCTGATGATGAACTCACCTGTTCATGAACCTGCCTGATGATGAACTCACCTGTATATGAACCCACATTTTGATGAAACTACCTGTTGCTGAACTCACCTGTTGATGATCCCACATGTTGATGAACGCAGCTGCTGATGAACCCACCTGCTAAAGAACTCACCTTTTGATGAACTCACCTGTTGATGAACTCACCTGTTGATGAACGCACCTGTTGATGAACACACCTGTTGATGAACCTGCATGTTGATGAACTCACCTGTTGATGAACCCACCTGTTGATGAACTCACCTGTTGATGAACCCGTCTGTTGATTAACTCACCTGTTGATGAACCTGCCTGTTGATGAACTCACATGTTCATGAAACCGCCTGTTGATGAACCGACCTGTTGAAGAACTCACCTGTTGATGAACTCATCCGTTGATGAATCCACCTGTTAATAAATTCACCTATTCATGAAACCGCCTGTTGCTGAACCCACCTGTTGAAGAACCCATCTGTTGATGAACTCACCTGTTGATGAAACCACCTCTTGATGAACCTGCCTGTTGAAGAACCCAACTGCTGATGAGCTCACCTGTTGATTAACCCACCTGTTGATGAACTCACCTGTTGATGAACCCGCCTGTTGATGAACTCACCTGTTGATGAAACCACCTGTTGATGACCCCGACTGTTGATGAACTCACCTGTTGATGAACCCACCTGTTGATGAACCATCCTGTTGATGAACTCACCTATTGATGAACTCACCTGTTGTTGCACTCAGCTGTTGATGAAATCACCTGTTGATGAACTCACCTGTTGCTGAATTCACCTGTTGATGAACTTACCGGTTGATGAACCCACCTGTTGATGAACTCAGCTGTTGATGAACTCACTTGTTGATGATCTCAGCTGTTCATGAACTCACCTGCTGATGAACCCAACTGTTGATGAACCCACCTGTTGATGAACTCACCTGTTGATGAACCCGCCTGTTGATGAACTCACCTGTTGATGAACCCACCTGTTGATGAACTCACTGCGGATGAACTTGCCTGTTAATGAACTCACCTGTTGATGACTTCAACTGTTGACAAACTCACCTGTTGATGAACTTGCCTGTTGAAGTACCCGCCTGTTGATGAACCCGCCTGTTGATGAACTCACCTGTTGATGAACCCGCCTGTTGATGAACTCACCTGTTGATGAACCCGCCTTTTGATGAACTCACCTGTTGATGAACCCACCTGTTGATGAACTCACTGCGGATGAACTTGCCTGTTAATGAACTCACCTGTTGATGACTTCAACTGTTGACAAACTCACCTGTTGATGAACTTGCCTGTTGAAGAACCCGCCTGTTGATGAACTCAACTGTTGATGAACCCGTCTGTTGATGAACCCACCTGTTGATGAACTCACCTGTTGATGAAGTGCCTGTTGATGAACCCGCCTGTTGATGTACTCACCTGTTGATGAACCAGCCTGTTGAAGAACTCACCTGTTGATGAAGCCGCCTGTTGATGAACCCATCTGTTGATGAATTCACCTGTTGATGAACCCGCCTGTTGATGAAACCGCCTGTTGATGATCCCACATTTTGATGAAGCCACCTGTGGAAGAACCCACCTGTTGAAGAACTCACCTGTTGATGAACCTGCCTGTTGATGAACTCACCTGCTGATGAACCCACCTGTTGATGAACTCACCTGTTGATGAACTCACCTGTTGATGAACCCACCTGTTGATGAACTCACCTGTTGATAAACTCAACTGCTGATGAACCCGCCTGTTGATGAACTCACCTGTTGATGAACCCACCTGTTGATGAACTCACCTGTTGATGAACCCACCTGTTGATGAACTCACGTGTTGATGAACCTGCCTGTTGATGAACTCACCTGCTGATGGACCCACCTGTTAATGAACTCACCTGTTGATTAACTCACCTGTTGATGAACCCACCTGTTGATGAACTCACCTGTTGATGACCCCGCCTGTTGATGAACTCACCTGTTGATGAACCCGCCTATTGATGACCCCGCTTGTTGATGAACCATCCTGTTGATCAACCCACCTGTTGATGAACTCACGTGTTGATGAATCTGCGTGATGATGAACTCACCACTTGATGAACCCGCCTGATGATGACCACACCTGTTGATGAACCTGCCTGATGATGAACTCACCTGTTCATGAACCTGCCTGATGATGAACTCACCTGTATATGAACCCACATCTTGATGAAACGACCTGTTGCTGAACTCACCTGTTGATGATCCCACATGTTGATGAACGCAGCTGCTGATGAACCCACCTGCTAAAGAACTCACCTTTTGATGAACTCACCTGTTGATGAACTCACCTGTTGATGAACGCACCTGTTGATGAACCCGCCTGTTGATGAACTCACCTGTTGATGAATTCACCTTTTGATGAACATGCCTGATGATGAACTCACCTGTTGATGAACCCGCCTGTTGATTAACCTGCCTGTTGATGAACCCGCCTGTTGATGAACCCACCCGTTGATGAACTCACCTTTTGATGAACGCACCTGTTGATGAACCCGCCCGTTGATGAACCCACCTGTTGATGAACTCACATGTTGATGATCCCACATGTTGATGAACCCGCCTGTTGATGAACGCACCTGTTGATGAACTCAGCTGTTGATGAACCCATCTGTTGATGAACCCACCTGTTGATGAAACCACCTGTTGGTTAACTCGCCTGTTGATGATCCCACCTGTTGATGAACTCACCTGTTGATGAACCCACCTTTTGATGAACCCACCTGTTGATGAACCCATCTATTGATGAACTCACCTGTTGATGATCCCACATTTTGATGAACCCACCTGTGGAAGAACCCACCAGTTGAAGAACTCACCTGTTGATGAACTCACCTGTTGATTAACCCACCTGTTGTTGAACCCGCCTGTTGATGAACTCACCTGTTGATGAACGTGCCTGATGATGAACTCACCTGTTGATAATCCCGCCTGTTGATGAACTCACCTGTTGATGACCACACCTGTTGATGAACTCACCTATTGATTAACCCACCTGTTGATGAACTCAGCTGTTGATGAACCCACCTGTTGATGAACCCGCCTTTTGATGAACTCACCTGTTGATGAACGTGCCTGATGAAGAAATCACCTGTTGATGATCCCGCCTGTTGATGAACTCACCTGTTGATGACCACACCTGTTGATGAACTCACCTGTTGATTAAACCACCTGTTGATGAACTCACCTGTTGATGAAGCCGCCTGTTGATGAACCCACCTGTTGATGAACTCACCTGTTGATGACCACACCTGTTGAAGAACTCACCTGTTGATTAACCCACCTGTTGATGAACTCATCTGTTGATGAAGCCACCTGTTGATGAATCCACCTGTTGATTAACTCACCTGTTGATGACCCCGGCTGTTGATGAGCTCACCTGTTGATGAACCCGCATGTTGATGAACCATCCTGAAGATGAACTCACCTGTTGAGGAACACACCTTTTGATGAACACACCTGTTGCTGAACCCACCTGTTGAAGAACTCACCTGTTGATGAACCCGCCTGATGATGAACCCATCTGTTGATGAACTCACCTGTTGATGAACCCGCCTGTTGACGAAACCGCCTGTTGAGGAACGCACCTGTGGATTAACCCACCTGTTGATGAACTCACCTGTTGATTAACCCACCTGTTGATGAACTCACCTGTTGATGAACCCACCTGTTGATGAACTCACCTGTTGATAAACTCACCTGCTGATGAACCCGCCTGTTGATGAACTCACCTGTTGATGAACCCACCTGTTGATGAACTCACCTGTTGATGAACCCACCTGTTGATGAACTCACGTGTTGATGAACCTGCCTGTTGATGAACTCACCTGCTGATGGACCCGCCTGTTAATGAACTCACCTGTTGATTAACTCACCTGTTGATGAACTCACCTGTTGATGACCCCGCCTGTTGATGAACTCACCTGTTGATGAACCCGCCTATTGATGACCCCGACTGTTGATGAACTCACCTGTTGATAAACCCGCCTGTTGATGAACCATCCTGTTGATCAACCCACCTGTTGATGAACTCACGTGTTGATGAATCTGCGTGATGATGAACTCACCACTTGATGAACCCGCCTGATGATGACCACACCTGTTGATGAACCTGCCTGATGATGAACTCACCTGTTCATGAACCTGCCTGATGATGAACTCACCTGTATATGAACCCACATCTTGATGAAACTACCTGTTGCTGAACTCACCTGTTGATGATCCCACATGTTGATGAACGCAGCTGCTGATGAACCCACCTGCTAAAGAACTCACCTGTTGATGAACTCACCTGTTGATGAACGCACCTGTTGATGAACCCACCTGTTGATGAACTCACCTGTTGATGAATTCACCTTTTGATGAACATGCCTGATGATGAACTCACCTGTTGATGAACCCACCTGTTGATTAACCTGCCTGTTGATGAACCCGCCTGTTGATGAACCCACCCGTTGATGAACTCACCTGTTGATGAACGCACCTGTTGATGAACCCGCCCGTTGATGAACCCACCTGTTGATGAACTCACATGTTGATGATCCCACATGTTGATGAACCCGCCTGTTGATGAACGCACCTGTTGATGAACTCAGCTGTTGATGAACCCATCTGTTGATGAACCCACCTGTTGATGAAACCACCTGTTGGTTAACTCGCCTGTTGATGATCCCACCTGTTGATGAACTCACCTGTTGACGAACCCACCTTTTGATGAACCCACCTGTTGATGAAACCACCTGTTGGTTAACTCGCCTGTTGATGATCCCACCTGTTGATGAACTCACCTGTTGACGAACCCACCTTTTGATGAACCCACCTGTTGATGAACCCATCTATTGATGAACTCACATGTTGATGATCCCACATGTTGATGAACCCGCCTGTTGATGAACGCACCTGTTGATGAACTCAGCTGTTGATGAACCCATCTGTTGATGAACCCACCTGTTGATGAAACCACCTGTTGGTTAACTCGCCTGTTGATGATCCCACCTGTTGATGAACTCACCTGTTGACGAACCCACCTTTTGATGAACCCACCTGTTGATGAACCCATCTGTTGATGAACTCACCTGTTGATGATCCCACATTTTGATGAACCCACCTGTGGAAGAACCCACCAGTTCAAGAACTCACCTGTTGATGAACTCACCTGTTGATTAACCCACCTGTTGTTGAACCCGCCTGTTGATGAACTCACCTGTTGATGAACGTGCCTGATGATGAACTCACCTGTTGATAATCCCGCCTGTTGATGAACTCACCTGTTGATGACCACACCTGTTGATGAACTCACCTATTGATTAACCCACCTGTTGATGAACTCAGCTGTTGATGAACCCACCTGTTGATGAACCCGCCTTTTGATGAATACACCTGTTGATGAACGTGCCTGATGAAGAACTCACCTGTTGATGATCCCGCCTGTTGATGAACTCACCTGTTGATGACCACACCTGTTGATGAACTCACCTGTTGATTAAACCACCTGTTGATGAACTCACCTGTTGATGAAACCGCCTGTTGATGAACCCACCTGTTGATGAACTCACCTGTTGATGACCACACCTGTTGATGAACTCACCTGTTGATTAACCCACCTGTTGATGAACTCATCTGTTGATGAAGCCACCTGTTGATGAATCCACCTGTTGATTAACTCACCTGTTGATGACCCCGGCTGTTGATGAGCTCACCTGTTGATGAACCCGCATGTTGATGAACCATCCTGAAGATGAACTCACCTGTTGAGGAACACACCTTTTGATGAACACACCTGTTGCTGAACCCACCTGTTGAAGAACTCACCTGTTGATGAACCCGCCTGATGATGAACCCATCTGTTGATGAACTCACCTGTTGATGAACCCACCTGTTGACGAAACCGCCTGTTGATGAACTCACCTGTTGATGAAACCACCTGTTGATGTAACCAACTGTTGAGGAACGCACCTGTGGATTAACCCACCTGTTGATGAACTCACCTGTTGATTAACCCACCTGTTGATGAACTCACCTGTTGATGAACCCACCTGTTGGTGAACTCATCTTTTGATGAACTCACCTGTTGATTAACCCACCTGTTGATGAACTCACCTGTTGATGAACCCGCCTGTTGATGACCCCGACTGTTGATGAACCCACCTGTTGATGAACCATCCTGTTGATGAACTCACCTGTTGTTGAACTCAGCTGTTGAAGAAATCACCTGTTGATGAACTCACCTGTTGCTGAATTCACTTGTTGATGAACTCATCGGTTGATGAACCCACCTGTTGATGAACTCAGCTGTTGATGAACTCACTTGTTGATGAACTCAGCTGTTGATGAACTCACCTGTTGATGAACCCGCCTGTTGGTGAACTCACCTGTTGATGAACCCGGCTGTTGATGACCCCGACTGTTGATGAACCCACCTGTTGATTAACCATCCTGTTGATGAACTCACCTGTTGATGAACTCACCTGTTGTTGAACTCAGCTGTTGATGAAATCACCTGTTGATGAACTCACCTGTTGCTGAATTCACTTGTTGATGAACTCACCGGTTGATGAACCCACCTGTTGATGAACTCAGCTGTTGATGAACTCACTTGTTGATGAACTCAGCTGGTGATGAACTCACCTTTTGATGAACCCACCTGTTGATGAAGCCACCTGTTGATGAACTCACCTGTTGATGAAACCGCCTGTTGATGAACTCACCTGTTGATGAACCCACCTTCTGATGAACTCACCTGTTGATGAACTCACCTGTTGATGAACTCACATGTGGATGAACTTGCCTGTTAATGAACTCACCTGTTGATGAATTCAACTTTTGAAAAACTCACCTGTTGATGAACCTGCCTGTTGAAGAACCCGCCTGTTGATGAACTCAACTGTTGATGAACCCATCTGTTGCTGAACTCACCTGTTGATGAACACACCTGTTGATGAACTCACCTGTTGATGAACCCGCCTATTGATGACCCCGACTGTTGATGAACTCACCTGTTGATAAACCCGCCTGTTGTTGAACCCACCTGTTGATGAACTGACCTGTTGAACCCGCCTGTTGATGACCCCGACTGTTGTTGAACCAGCCTGTTGATGAACCATCCTGTTGAGGAACTCACCTGTTGATGAACTCACCTGTTGTTGAACTCAGCTGTTGATGAAATCACATGTTGATGAACTCACCTGTTGCTGAATTCACTTGTTGATGAACTCACCGGTTGATGATCCCACCTGTTGATGAACTCAGCTGTTGATGAACTCACTTGTTGATGAACTCAGCTGTGATGAACTCACCTGTTGATGAACCCGCCTGTTGATGAGCTCAACTGTTGATGATCCCACATGTTGATGAACCTGCCCGTTGAAGAACGCACCTGTTGATGAACTCAGCTGTTGATGAACCCACCTGTTGATGAACTCGCCTGTTGATGATCCCACCTGTTGATGAACTCGCCTATTGAAGAACCCACCTTTTGATGAACCAACCTGTTGATGAATCCATCTGTTGATGAACTCACCTGTTGATGATACCACATTTTGATGAACCCACCTGTGGAAGAACCCACCTGTTGAAGAACTTACCTGTTGATGAACTCACCTGTTGATGAACCCACCTGTTGATGAATCTGCCTTTTGATGAACTCACCTGTTGATGAACGTGCCTGATGAAGAACTCACCTGTTGATGATCCCGCCTGTTGATGAACTCACCTGTTGATGACCACACCTGTTGATAAACTCAACTGTTGATTAAACCACCTGTTGATGAACTCACCTGTTGATGAAGCCGCCTGTTGATGAACCCACCTGTTGCTGAACTCACCTGTTGATGACCCTGACTGTTGATGAACTCACCGGTTGATGAACCCACCTGGTGATGAAGCCGCCTGCTGATGAACCCAACTGTTGATGAACTCACCTGTTGATTAAACCACCTGTTGATGAACTCACCTGTTGATGAACCCACCTGTTGATGAACACACCTGTTGATGAACTAACCTGTTGATGAAACCGCCTGTTGATGAACTCACCTGTTGATGAAACCGCCTTTAGATGAACCATCCTGTTGATGAACTCACCTGTTGATGAACTCACCTGTTGATGTACTCACCTGTTGCTGAATTCACCTGTTGATGAAGTCACCGGTTGATGAACCCGCCTGTTGATGAACTCACCTGTTGATGAACCCGCCTGTTGATGACTCCGACTGTTGATGAACTCACCTGTTGATGAACCCGCCTGTTGATGAACCATCCTGTTGATGAACTCACCTGTTGATGAACTCACCTGTTGTGGAACTCAGCTGTTGCTGAAATCACCTGTTGATGAACTCACCTGCTGCTGAATTCACCTTTTCATGAACTCACCAGTTGATGAACCCACCTGTTGAAGAACTCAGCTGTTGATGAACTCACTTGTTGATGAACTCAGCTGTTGATGAACTCACCTGTTAATGAACCCACCTGTTGATGAACCCACCTGTTGATGAACTCACCTGTTGATGAACCCGCCTGTTGATGAACTCACCTGTTGATGAACCCGCCTTTTGATGAACTTGCCTGTTGATGAACCCACCTGTTGATGAACTCACATGTGGATGAACTTGCCTGTTAATGAACTCACCTGTTGTTGAACTCAACTGTTGATAAACTTGCCTGTTGAAGAACCCGCCTGTTGATGAACTCAACTGTTGATGAACCCGTCTGTTGCTGAACTCACCTGTTGATGAATACACCTGTTGATGAACTCACCTGTTGATGAACTCACCTGTTGATGAACCCGCCTGTTGATGAACCCACCTGTTTTTGAACACGCCTGT
Organism: Somniosus microcephalus; assembly: GCF_052327205.1. Classification (NCBI taxonomy): domain Eukaryota; kingdom Metazoa; phylum Chordata; class Chondrichthyes; order Squaliformes; family Somniosidae; genus Somniosus; species Somniosus microcephalus. The sequence continues at coordinate 318,834,802 of NC_140988.1, read as the reverse complement.
TGATGAACCCACCTGTTGATGAACCCGCCTGTTGATGTACCCACCTGTTGATGAACTCAACTGTTGACGAACCCACCTGTTGATGAACTCACATGTTGATGAACCCGCCTGTTGATCAACCCATCTGTTGATGAACTCAGCTGTGATGAACCTACCTGTTGATGAACCCACCTGTTGATGAACCCACCTGTTGATGAACTCACCTGTTGATGAACTTGCCTGCTGATGAACCCGCCTGTTGATGTACTCACCTGTTGATGAACCCGCCTTTTGATGAACTCACCTGTTGATGAACTCAACTGTTGATGAACTCACCTGTTGATGAACTTGTCTGTTGATGAACCTGCCTGTTTATGAACTCAAATCTCGATGAACCCGTCTGTTGCTGAACTCACCTGTTGATGAACTCACCTGCTGATGAACCCGCCTGTTGATGAACTCGCCTGTTGATGAACTTGCCTGTTGATGAACCCGCCTGTTGATGAACTCAACTGTTGATGAACCCGTCTGTTGCTGAACTCACCTGTTGATGAATACACCTGTTGATGAACTCACCTGTTGATGAACTCACCTGTTGATGAACCCGCCTGTTGATGAACCCACCTGTTTTTGAACACGCCTGTTGATGAACCCACCTGTTGATGAACCCGCCTGTTGATGTACCCACCTGTTGATGAACTCAACTGTTGACGAACCCACCTGTTGATGAACTCACATGTTGATGAACCCGCCTGTTGATCAACCCATCTGTTGATGAACTCAGCTGTGATGAACCTACCTGTTGATGAACCCACCTGTTGATGAACCCACCTGTTGATGAACTCACCTGTTGATGAACTTGCCTGTTGATGAACCCGCCTGTTGATGTACTCACCTGTTGAAGAACCCGCCTTTTGATGAACTCACCTGTTGATGAACTCAACTGTTGATGAACTCACCTGTTGATGAACTTGCCTGTTGATGAACCTGCCTGTTTATGAACTCAAATCTCGATGAACCCGTCTGTTGCTGAACTCACCTGTTGATGAACTCACCTGCTGATGAACCCGCCTGTTGATGAACTCGCCTGTTGATGAACTTGCCTGTTGATGAACCCGCCTTTTGATGAACCCACCTGTTGATGAACCCGCCTTTTGATGAACTCACCTGTTGATGAACCCGCCTTTTGATGAACTCACCTGTTGCTGAACCCACCTGTTGATGTACTCACCTGTGGATTAACTTGCCTGTTGAAGAACCCACCTGTTGATGAACTCAACTGTTGAAGAACTCACCTGTTGATGAATTGCCTGTTGATGAACCCGCCTGTTGATGAACTCAACTCTTGATGAACCTGACTGTTGCTGAACTCACCTGTTGATGAACACACCTGTTGATGAACCTGCATGTTGATGAACTCACCTGTTGATGAACCCACCTGTTGATGAACTCACCTGTTGATGAACCCGTCTGTTGATGAACTCACCTGTTGATGAACCTGCCTGTTGATGAACTCACATGTTCATGAAACCGCCTGTTGATGAACCGACCTGTTGAAGAACTCACCTGTTGATGAACTCATCCGTTGATGAATCCACCTGTTAATAAATTCACCTATTCATGAAACCGCCTGTTGCTGAACCCACCTGTTGAAGAACCCATCTGTTGATGAACTCACCTGTTGATGAAACCACCTCTTGATGAACCTGCCTGTTGATGAACTCACTGGTTGATGAACCCACCTGTTGATGAACCCGCCTGCTGAAGAACCCAACTGCTGATGAGCTCACCTGTTGATTAACCCACCTGTTGATGAACTCACCTGTTGATGAACCCGCCTGTTGAAGAACTCACCTGTTGATGAAACCGCCTGTTGATGACCCCGACTGTTGATGAACTCACCTGTTGATGAACCCACCTGTTGATGAACCATCCTGTTGATGAACTCACCTATTGATGAACTCACCTGTTGTTGCACTCAGCTGTTGATGAAATCACCTGTTGATGAACTCACCTGTTGCTGAATTCACCTGTTGATGAACTCACCGGTTGATGAACCCACCTGTTGATGAACTCAGCTGTTGATGAACTCACTTGTTGATGATCTCAGCTGTTCATGAACTCACCTGCTGATGAACCCAACTGTTGATGAACCCACCTGTTGATGAACTCACCTGTTGATGAACCCGCCTGTTGATGAACTCACCTGTTGATGAACCCGCCTTTTGATGAACTCACCTGTTGATGAACCCACCTGTTGATGAACTCACTGCGGATGAACTTGCCTGTTAATGAACTCACCTGTTGATGACTTCAACTGTTGACAAACTCACCTGTTGATGAACTTGCCTGTTGAAGAACCCGCCTGTTGATGAACTCAACTGTTGATGAACCCGTCTGTTGATGAACCCACCTGTTGATGAACTCACCTGTTGATGAAGTGCCTGTTGATGAACCCGCCTGTTGATGTACTCACCTGTTGATGAACCAGCCTGTTGAAGAACTCACCTGTTGATGAACCCGCCTGTTGATGAACCCATCTGTTGATGAATTCACCTGTTGATGAACCCGCCTGTTGATGAAACCGCCTGTTGATGATCCCACATTTTGATGAAGCCACCTGTGGAAGAACCCACCTGTTGAAGAACTCACCTGTTGATGAACCTGCCTGTTGATGAACTCACCTGCTGATGAACCCACCTGTTGATGAACTCACCTGTTGATGAACTCACCTGTTGATGAACCCACCTGTTGATGAACTCACCTGTTGATAAACTCACCTGCTGATGAACCCGCCTGTTGATGAACTCACCTGTTGATGAACCCACCTGTTGATGAACTCACCTGTTGATGAACCCACCTGTTGATGAACTCACGTGTTGATGAACCTGCCTGTTGATGAACTCACCTGCTGATGGACCCGCCTGTTAATGAACTCACCTGTTGATTAACTCACCTGTTGATGAACTCACCTGTTGATTAACCCACCTGTTGATGAACTCACCTGTTGATGAACCCACCTGTTGGTGAACCCATCTTTTGATGAACTCACCTGTTGATTAACCCACCTGTTGATGAACTCACCTGTTGATGAACCCGCCTGTTGATGACCCCGACTGTTGATGAACCCACCTGTTGATGAACCATCCTGTTGATGAACTCACCTGTTGTTGAACTCAGCTGTTGAAGAAATCACCTGTTGATGAACTCACCTGTTGCTGAATTCACTTGTTGATGAACTCATCGGTTGATGAACCCACCTGTTGATTAACTCAGCTGTTGATGAACTCACTTGTTGATGAACTCAGCTGTTGATGAACTCACCTGTTGATGAACCCGCCTGTTGGTGAACTCACCTGGTGATGAACCCGGCTGTTGATGACCCCGACTGTTGATGAACCCACCTGTTGATTAACCATCCTGTTGATGAACTCACCTGTTGATGAACTCACCTGTTGTTGAACTCAGCTGTTGATGAAATCACCTGTTGATGAACTCACCTGTTGCTGAATTCACTTGTTGATGAACTCACCGGTTGATGAACCCACCTGTTGATGAACTCAGCTGTTGATGAACTCACTTGTTGATGAACTCAGCTGGTGATGAACTCACCTTTTGATGAACCCACCTGTTGATGAAGCCACCTGTTGATGAACTCACCTGTTGATGAAACCGCCTGTTGATGAACTCACCTGTTGATGAACCCACCTTCTGATGAACTCACCTGTTGATGAACTCACCTGTTGATGAACTCACATGTGGATGAACTTGCCTGTTAATGAACTCACCTGTTGATGAATTCAACTTTTGAAAAACTCACCTGTTGATGAACTTGCCTGTTGAAGAACAAGCCTGTTGATGAACTCAACTGTTGATGAACCCATCTGTTGCTGAACTCACCTGTTGATGAACACACCTGTTGATGAACTCACCTGTTGATGAACCCGCCTATTGATGACCCCGACTGTTGATGAACTCACCTGTTGATAAACCCGCCTGTTGTTGAACCCACCTGTTGATGAACTGACCTGTTGAACCCGCCTGTTGATGACCCCGACTGTTGTTGAACCAGCCTGTTGATGAACCATCCTGTTGAGGAACTCACCTGTTGATGAACTCACCTGTTGTTGAACTCAGCTGTTGATGAAATCACATGTTGATGAACTCACCTGTTGCTGAATTCACTTGTTGATGAACTCACAGGTTGATGATCCCACCTGTTGATGAACTCAGCTGTTGATGAACTCACTTGTTGATGAACTCAGCTGTGATGAACTCACCTGTTGATGAACCCGCCTGTTGATGAGATCACCTGTTGATGATCCCACATGTTGATGAACCTGCCTGTTGATGATCCCACCTGTTGATGAACTCGCCTATTGAAGAACCCACCTTTTGATGAACCAACCTGTTGATGAATCCATCTGTTGATGAACTCACCTGTTGATGATCCAACATTTTGATGAACCCACCTGTGGAAGAACCCACCTGTTGAAGAACTTACCTGTTGATGAACTCACCTGTTGATGAACCCACCTGTTGATGAACCTGCCTTTTGATGAACTCACCTGTTGATGAACGTGCCTGATGAAGAACTCACCTGTTGATGATCCCGCCTGTTGATGAACTCACCTGTTGATGACCACACCTGTTGATGAACTCACCTGTTGATTAAACCACCTGTTGATGAACTCACCTGTTGATGAAGCCACCTGTTGATGAACCCACCTGTTGCTGAACTCACCTGTTGATGACCCTGACTGTTGATGAACTCACCTGTTGATGAACCCGCCTGTTGATGAACCCATCTGTTGATGAACTCACCTGTTGATGAACCCGCCTGTTGACGAAACTGCCTGTTGATGAACTCACCTGTTGATGAAACCACCTGTTGATGAACCTGCCTGTTGATGAACTCACCGGTTGATGAACCCACCTGGTGATGAAGCCGCCTGCTGATGAACCCAACTGTTGATGAACTCACCTGTTGATTAAACCACCTGTTGATGAACTCACCTGTTGATGAACCCGCCTGTTGATGAACACACCTGTTGATGAACTCACCTGTTGATGAACCCGCCTGTTGATGAACTCACCTGTTGATGAACTCACCTGTTGATGAAACCGCCTTTTGATGAACCATCCTGTTGATGAACTCACCTGTTGATGAACTCACCTGTTGATGTACTCACCAGTTGCTGAATTCACCTGTTGATGAACTCACCAGTTGATGAACCCGCCTGTTGATGACTCCGACTGTTGATGAACTCACCTGTTGATGAACTCACCTGTTGTGGAACTCAGCTGTTGCTGAAATCACCTGTTGATGAACTCACCTGCTGCTGAATTCACCTTTTCATGAACTCACCAGTTGATGAACCCACCTGTTGAAGAACTCAGCTGTTGATGAACTCACTTGTTGATGAACTCAGCTGTTGATGAACTCACCTGTTAATGAACCCACCTGTTGATGAACCCACCTGTTGATGAACTCACCTGTTGATGAACCCGCCTGTTGATGAACTCACCTGTTGATGAACCCGCCTTTTGAGGAACTTGCCTGTTGATGAACCCACCTGTGGATGAACTCACATGTGGATGAACTTGCCTGTTAATGAACTCATCTGTTGTTGAACTCAACTGTTGATAAACTTGCCTGTTGAAGAACCCGCCTGTTGATGAACTCAACTGTTGATGAACCCGTCTGTTGCTGAACTCACCTGTTGATGAATACACCTGTTGATGAACCCGCCTGTTGATGAACCCACCTGTTTTTGAACACGCCTGTTGATGAACCCACCTGTTGATGAACCCGCCTGTTGATGTACCCACCTGTTGATGAACTCAACTGTTGACGAACCCACCTGTTGATGAACTCACATGTTGATGAACCCGCCTGTTGATCAACCCATCTGTTGATGAACTCAGCTGTGATGAACCTACCTGTTGATGAACCCACCTGTTGATGAACCCACCTGTTGATGAACTCACCTGTTGATGAACTTGCCTGTTGATGAACCCGCCTGTTGATGTACTCACCTGTTGATGAACCCGCCTTTTGATGAACTCACCTGTTGATGAACTCAACTGTTGATGAACTCACCTGTTGCTGAACTTGTCTGTTGATGAACCTGCCTGTTTATGAACTCAAATCTCGATGAACCCGTCTGTTGCTGAACTCACCTGTTGATGAACTCACCTGCTGATGAACCCGCCTGTTGATGAACTCGCCTGTTGATGAACTTGCCTGTTGATGAACCCGCCTGTTGATGAACTCAACTGTTGATGAACCCGTCTGTTGCTGAACTCACCTGTTGATGAATACACCTGTTGATGAACTCACCTGTTGATGAACTCACCTGTTGATGAACCCGCCTGTTGATGAACCCACCTGTTTTTGAACACGCCTGTTGATGAACCCACCTGTTGATGAACCCGCCTGTTGATGTACCCACCTGTTGATGAACTCAACTGTTGACGAACCCACCTGTTGATGAACTCACATGTTGATGAACCCGCCTGTTGATCAACCCATCTGTTGATGAACTCAGCTGTGATGAACCTACCTGTTGATGAACCCACCTGTTGATGAACCCACCTGTTGATGAACTCACCTGTTGATGAACTTGCCTGTTGATGAACCCGCCTGTTGATGTACTCACCTGTTGAAGAACCCGCCTTTTGATGAACTCACCTGTTGATGAACTCAACTGTTGATGAACTCACCTGTTGATGAACTTGCCTGTTGATGAACCTGCCTGTTTATGAACTCAAATCTCGATGAACCCGTCTGTTGCTGAACTCACCTGTTGATGAACTCACCTGCTGATGAACCCGCCTGTTGATGAACTCGCCTGTTGATGAACGTGCCTGTTGATGAACCCGCCTTTTGATGAACCCACCTGTTGATGAACCCGCCTTTTGATGAACTCACCTGTTGATGAACCCGCCTTTTGATGAACTCACCTGTTGCTGAACCCACCTGTTGATGTACTCACCTGTGGATTAACTTGCCTGTTGAAGAACCCACCTGTTGATGAACTCAACTGTTGAAGAACTCACCTGTTGATGAATTGCCTGTTGATGAACCCGCCTGTTGATGAACTCAACTCTTGATGAACCTGACTGTTGCTGAACTCACCTGTTGATGAACACACCTGTTGATGAACCTGCATGTTGATGAACTCACCTGTTGATGAACCCACCTGTTGATGAACTCACCTGTTGATGAACCCGTCTGTTGATGAACTCACCTGTTGATGAACCTGCCTGTTGATGAACTCACATGTTCATGAAACCGCCTGTTGATGAACCGACCTGTTGAAGAACTCACCTGTTGATGAACTCATCCGTTGATGAATCCACCTGTTAATAAATTCACCTATTCATGAAACCGCCTGTTGCTGAACCCACCTGTTGAAGAACCCATCTGTTGATGAACTCACCTGTTGATGAAACCACCTCTTGATGAACCTGCCTGTTGATGAACTCACTGGTTGATGAACCCACCTGTTGATGAACCCGCCTGCTGAAGAACCCAACTGCTGATGAGCTCACCTGTTGATTAACCCACCTGTTGATGAACTCACCTGTTGATGAACCCGCCTGTTGAAGAACTCACCTGTTGATGAAACCGCCTGTTGATGACCCCGACTGTTGATGAACTCACCTGTTGATGAACCCACCTGTTGATGAACCATCCTGTTGATGAACTCACCTATTGATGAACTCACCTGTTGTTGCACTCAGCTGTTGATGAAATCACCTGTTGATGAACTCACCTGTTGCTGAATTCACCTGTTGATGAACTCACCGGTTGATGAACCCACCTGTTGATGAACTCAGCTGTTGATGAACTCACTTGTTGATGATCTCAGCTGTTCATGAACTCACCTGCTGATGAACCCAACTGTTGATGAACCCACCTGTTGATGAACTCACCTGTTGATGAACCCGCCTGTTGATGAACTCACCTGTTGATGAACCCGCCTTTTGATGAACTCACCTGTTGATGAACCCACCTGTTGATGAACTCACTGCGGATGAACTTGCCTGTTAATGAACTCACCTGTTGATGACTTCAACTGTTGACAAACTCACCTGTTGATGAACTTGCCTGTTGAAGTACCCGCCTGTTGATGAACTCAACTGTTGATGAACCCGTCTGTTGATGAACCCACCTGTTGATGAACTCACCTGTTGATGAAGTGCCTGTTGATGAACCCGCCTGTTGATGTACTCACCTGTTGATGAACCAGCCTGTTGAAGAACTCACCTGTTGATGAACCCGCCTGTTGATGAACCCATCTGTTGATGAACTCACCTGTTGATGAACCCGCCTGTTGATGAAACCGCCTGTTGATGATCCCACATTTTGATGAAGCCACCTGTGGAAGAACCCACCTGTTGAAGAACTCACCTGTTGATGAACCTGCCTGTTGATGAACTCACCTGCTGATGAACCCACCTGTTGATGAACTCACCTGTTGATGAACTCACCTGTTGATGAACCCACCTGTTGATGAACTCACCTGTTGATAAACTCACCTGCTGTTGAACCCGCCTGTTGATGAACTCACCTGTTGATGAACCCACCTGTTGATGAACTCACCTGTTGATGAACCCACCTGTTGATGAACTCACGTGTTGATGAACCTGCCTGTTGATGAACTCACCTGCTGATGGACCCGCCTGTTGATGAACTCACCTGTTGATTAACTCACCTGTTGATGAACCCACCTGTTGATGAACTCACCTGTTGATGACCCCGCCTGTTGATGAACTCACCTGTTGATGAACCCGCCTATTGATGACCCCGACTGTTGATGAACTCACCTGTTGATAAACCCGCCTGTTGATGAACCATCCTGTTGATCAACCCACCTGTTGATGAACTCACGTGTTGATGAATCTGCGTGATGATGAACTCACCACTTGATGAACCCGCCTGATGATGACCACACCTGTTGATGAACCTGCCTGATGATGAACTCACCTGTTCATGAACCTGCCTGATGATGAACTCACCTGTATATGAACACACATCTTGATGAAACTACCTGTTGCTGAACTCACCTGTTGATGATCCCACATGTTGATGAACGCAGCTGCTGATGAACACACATGCTAAAGAACTCACCTTTTGATGAACTCACCTGTTGATGAACTCACCTGTTGATGAACGCACCTGTTGATGAACCCACCTGTTGATGAACTCACCTGTTGATGAATTCACCTTTTGATGAACATGCCTGATGATGAACTCACCTGTTGATGAACCCGCCTGTTGATTAACCTGCCTGTTGATGAACCCGCCTGTTGATGAACCCACCCGTTGATGAACTCACCTGTTGATGAACGCACCTGTTGATGAACCCGCCCGTTGATGAACCCACCTGTTGATGAACTCACATGTTGATGATCCCACATGTTGATGAACCCGCCTGGTGATGAACGCACCTGTTGATGAACTCAGCTGTTGCTGAACCCATCTGTTGATGAACCCACCTGTTGATGAAACCACCTGTTGATTAACTCGCCTGTTGATGATCCCACCTGTTGATGAACTCACCTGTTGATGAACCCACCTTTTGATGAACCCACCTGTTGATGAACCCATCTGTTGATGAACTCACCTGTTGATGATCCCACATTTTGATGAACCCACCTGTGGAAGTACCCACCAGTTGAAGAACTCACCTGTTGATGAACTCACCTGTTGAAGAACCCGCCTTTTGATGAACTCACCTTTTGCTGAACCCACCTGTTGATGTACTCACCTGTGGATTAACTTGCCTGTTGAAGAACCCACCTGTTGATCAACTCAACTGTTGAAGAACTCACCTGTTGATGAATTGCCTGTTGATGAACCCGCCTGTTGATGAACTCAACTCTTGATGAACCCGACTGTTGCTGAACTCACCTGTTGATGAACACACCTGTTGATGAACCTGCATGTTGATGAACTCACCTGTTGATGAACCCACCTGTTGATGAACTCACCTGTTGATGAACCCGTCTGTTGATGAACTCACCTGTTGATGAACCTGCCTGTTGATGAACTCACATGTTCATGAAACCGCCTGTTGATGAACCGACCTGTTGAAGAACTCACCTGTTGATGAACTCATCCGTTGATGAATCCACCTGTTAATAAATTCACCTATTCATGAAACCGCCTGTTGCTGAACCCACCTGTTGAAGAACCCATCTGTTGATGAACTCACCTGTTGATGAAACCACCTCTTGATGAACCTGCCTGTTGATGAACTCACTGGTTGATGAACCCACCTGTTGATGAACCCGCCTGCTGAAGAACCCAACTGCTGATGAGCTCACCTGTTGATTAACCCACCTGTTGATGAACTCACCTGTTGATGAACCCGCCTGTTGATGAACTCACCTGTTGATGAACCCGCCTGTTGATAACCCCGACTGTTGATGAACTCACCTGTTGATGAACCCACCTGTTGATGAACCATCCTGTTGATGAACTCACCTATTGATGAACTCACCTGTTGTTGCACTCAGCTGTTGATGAAATCACCTGTTGATGAACTCACCTGTTGCTGAATTCACCTGTTGATGAACTCACCGGTTGATGAACCCACCTGTTGATGAACTCAGCTGTTGATGAACTCACTTGTTGATGATCTCAGCTGTTCATGAACTCACCTGCTGATGAACCCAACTGTTGATGAACCCACCTGTTAATGAACTCACCTGTTGATGAACCCGCCTGTTGATGAACTCACCTGTTGATGAACCCGCCTTTTGATGAACTCACCTGTTGATGAACCCACCTGTTGATGAACTCACTGCGGATGAACTTGCCTGTTAATGAACTCACCTGTTGATGACTTCAACTGTTGACAAACTCACCTGTTGATGAACTTGCCTGTTGAAGTACCCGCCTGTTGATGAACTCAACTGTTGATGAACCCGTCTGTTGATGAACCCACCTGTTGATGAACTCACCTGTTGATGAAGTGCCTGTTGATGAACCCGCCTGTTGATGTACTCACCTGTTGATGAACCAGCCTGTTGAAGAACTCACCTGTTGATGAACCCGCCTGTTGATGAACCCATCTGTTGATGAACTCACATGTTGATGAACCCGCCTGTTGATGAAACCGCCTGTTGATGATCCCACATTTTGATGAAGCCACCTGTGGAAGAACCCACCTGTTGAAGAACTCACCTGTTGATGAACCCGCCTGTTGATGAACCCATCTGTTGATGAACTCACATGTTGATGAACCCGCCTGTTGATGAAACCGCCTGTTGATGATCCCACATTTTGATGAAGCCACCTGTGGAAGAACCCACCTGTTGAAGAACTCACCTGTTGATGAACCTGCCTGTTGATGAACTCACCTGCTGATGAACCCACCTGTTGATGAACTCACCTGTTGATGAACTCACCTGTTGATGAAGCCGCCTGTTGATGAACCCACCTGTTGATGAACTCACCTGTTGATGACCACACCTGTTGATGAAGTCACCTGTTGATTAAACCACCTGTTGATGAACTCATCTGTTGATGAAGCCACCTGTTGATGAATCCACCTGTTGATGAACTCACCTGTTGATGACCCCGGCTGTTGATGAGCTCACCTGTTGATGAACCCGCATGTTGATGAACCATCCTGAAGATGAACTCACCTGTTGAGGAACCCACCTTTTGATGAACACATCTGTTGCTGAACCTGCCTGTTGAAGAACTCACCTGTTGATGAACCCGCCTGATGATGAACCCATCTGTTGATGAACTCACCTGTTGATGAACCCGCCTGTTGACGAAACCGCCTGTTGATGAACTCACCTGTTGATGAAACCACCTGTTGATGAAACCAACTGTTGATGAACGCACCTGTTGATTAACCCACCTGTTGATGAACTCACCTGTTGATTAACCCACCTGTTGATGAACTCACCTGTTGATGAAACCACCTGTTGATGAAACCAACTGTTGATGAACCATTCTGTTGAGGAACTCACCTGTTGATGAACTCACCTGTTGTTGAACTCAGCTGTTGATGAAATCACATGTTGATGAACTCACCTGTTGCTGAATTCACTTGTTGATGAACTCACCGGTTGATGATCCCACCTGTTGATGAACTCAGCTGTTGATGAACTCACTTGTTGATGAACTCAGCTGTGATGAACTCACCTGTTGATGAACCCGCCTGTTGATGAACTCACCTGTTGATGATCCCACATGTTGATGAACCTGCCTGTTGATGAACGCACCTGTTGATGAACTCAGCTGTTGATGAACCCACCTGTTGATGAACTTGCCTGTTGATGATCCCACCTGTTGATGAACTCGCCTGTTGAAGAACCCACCTTTTGATGAACCAACCTATTGATGAATCCATCTGTTGATGAACTCACCTGTTGATGATCCCACATTTTGTTGAAACCACCTGTGGAAGAACCCACCTGTTGAAGAACTTACCTGTTGATGAACTCACCTCTTGATGAACCCACCTGTTGATGAACCCGCCTTTTGATGAACTCACCTGTTGATGAACGTGCCTGATGAAGAACTCACCTGTTGATGATCCCACCTGTTGATGAACTCACCTGTTGATGACCACACCTGTTGATGAACTCACCTGTTGATTAAACCACCTGTTGATGAACTCACCTGTTGATGAAGCCGCCTGTTGATGAACCCACCTGTTGCTGAACTCACCTGTTGATGACCCTGACTGTTGATGAACTCACCTGTTGATGAACCCGCCTGTTGATGAACCCACCTGTTGACGAAACTGCCTGTTGATGAACTCACCTGTTGATGAAACCACCTGTTGATGAACCTGCCTGTTGATGAACTCACCGGTTGATGAACCCACCTGGTGATGAAGCCGCCTGCTGATGAACCCAACTGTTGATGAACTCACCTGTTGATTAAACCACCTGTTGATGAACTCACCTGTTGATGAACTCACCTATTGATGAACCCGCCTGTTGATGAACACACCTGTTGATGAACTCACCTGTTGATGAACCATCCTGTTGATGAACTCACCTGTTGATGAACTCACCGGTTGATGAACCCGCCTGTTGATGAACTCACCTGTTGATGAACCCGCCTGTTGATGACTCCGACTGTTGATGAACTCACCTGTTGATGAACCCGCCTGTTGATGAACCATCCTGTTGATGAACTCACCTGTTGATGAACTCACCTGTTGTGGAGCTCAGCTGTTGCTGAAATCACCTGTTGATGAACTCACCTGCTGCTGAATTCACCTTTTCATGAACTCACCGGTTGATGAACCCACCTGTTGAAGAACTCAGCTGTTGATGAACTCACTTGTTGATGAACTCAGCTGTTGATGAACTCACCTGTTAATGAACCCACCTGTTGATGAACCCACCTGTTGATGAACTCACCTGTTGATGAACCCGCCTGTTGATGAACTCACCTGTTGATGAACCCGCCTTTTGATGAACTCGTCTGTTGATGAACCCACCTGTTGATGAACTCACATGTGGATGAACTTGCCTGTTAATGAACTCACCTGTTGTTGAACTCAACTGTTGATAAACTTGCCTGTTGAAGAACCCGCCTGTTGATGAACTCAACTGTTGATGAACCCGTCTGTTGCTGAACTCACCTGTTGATGAATACACCTGTTGATGAACTCACCTGCTGATGAACTCACCTGTTGATGAACCCGCCTGTTGATGAACCCACCTGTTTTTGAACACGCCTTTTGATGAACCCACCTGTTGATGAACCCACCTGTTGATGTACCCACCTGTTGATGAACTCAACTGTTGACGAACCCACCTGTTGATGAACTCACATGTTGATGAACCCGCCTGTTGATCAACCCATCTGTTGATGAACTCAGCTGTGATGAACCTACTTGTTGATGAACCCGCCTGTTGATGAACCCACCTGTTGATGAACTCACCTGTTGATGAACTTGCCTGTTGATGAAACCGCCTGTTGATGAACTCACCTGTTGATGAACTCAACTGTTGATGAACTCACCTGTTGATGAACTTGCCTGTTGATGAACCTGCCTGTTTATGAACTCAAATCTCGATGAACCCGTCTGTTGCTGAACTCACCTGTTGATGAACTCACCTGCTGATGAACCCGCCTGTTGATGAACTCGCCTGTTGATGAACTTGCCTGTTGATGAACCCGCCTTTTGATGAACCCACCTGTTGCTGAACCCACCTGTTGATGTACTCACCTGTGGATTAACTTGCCTGTTGAAGAACCCACCTGTTGATGAACTCAACTGTTGAAGAACTCACCTGTTGATGAATTGCCTGTTGATGAACCCGCCTGTTGATGAACTCAACTCTTGATGAACCCAACTGTTGCTGAACTCACCTGTTGATGAACACACCTGTTGATTAACCCGCCTGTTGATGAACTCACCTGTTGATGAACACACCTGTTGATGAACTCACCTGTTGATGAACCCGTCTGTTGATGAGCTCACCTGTTGATGAACCTGCCTGTTGATGAACTCACATGTTCATGAAACCGCCTGTTGATGAACCGACCTGTTGAAGAACTCACCTGTTGATGAACTCATCCGTTGATGAATCCACCTGTTAATAAATTCATCTATTCATGAAACCGCCTGTTGCTGAACCCACCTGTTGAAGAACCCATCTGTTGATGAACTCACCTGTTGGTGAAACCACCTGTTGATGAACCTGCCTGTTGATGAACTCACTGGTTGATGAACCCACCTGTTGATGAACCCACCTGCTGAAGAACCCAACTGCTGATGAGCTCACCTGTTGATTAACCCACCTGTTGATGAACTCACCTGTTGATGAACCCGCCTGTTGAAGAACTCACCTGTTGATGAACCCGCCTGTTGATGACCCCGACTGTTGATGAACTCACCTGTTGATGAACCCACCTGTTGATGAACCATCCTGTTGATGAACTCACCTATTGATGAACTCACCTGTTGTTGCACTCAGCTGTTGATGAAATCACCTGTTGATGAACTCACCTGTTGCTGAATTCACCTGTTGATGAACTCACCGGTTGATGAACCCACCTGTTGATGAGCTCAGCTGTTGATGAACTCACTTGTTGATGATCTCAGCTGTTCATGAACTCACCTGCTGATGAACCCAACTGTTGATGAACCCGCCTGTTGATGAACTCACCTGTTGATGAACCCGCCTTTTGATGAACTCACCTGTTGATGAACCCACCTGTTGATGAACTCACTGTGGATGAACTTGCCTGTTAATGAACTCACCTGTTGATGACTTCAACTGTTGACAAACTCACCTGTTGATGAACTTGCCTGTTGAAGAACCCGCCTATTGATGAACTCAACTGTTGATGAACCCGTCTGTTGATGAACCCACCTGTTGATGAACTCACCTGTTGATGAACTTGCCTGTTGATGAACCCGCCTGTTGATGTACTCACCTGTTGATGAACCAGCCTGTTGAAGAACTCAACTGTTGATGAACCCGCCTGTTGATGAACCCATCTGTTGATGAACTCACCTGTTGATGAACCCGCCTGTTGATGAAACCGCCTGTTGATGAACTCACCTGTTGATGAAACCACCTGTTGATGAACCTGCCTGTTGATGAACTCACTGGTTGATGAACCCACCTGTTGATGAACCCGCCTGCTGATGAACCCAACTGTTGATGAGCTCACCTGTTGATTACCCCACCTGTTGATGAACTCACCTGTTGATGAACCCGCCTTTTGATGAACTCACCTGTTGATGAACCCGCCTGTTGATGACCCCGACTTTTGCTGAACTCACCTGTTGATGAACCTGCCTGTTGATGAACCATCCTGTTGATGAACTCACCTGTTGATGAACTCACCTGTTGTTGAACTCAGCTGTTGATGAAATCACCTGTTGATGAACTCACCTGTTGCTGAATTCACCTGTTGATGAACTCACCAGTTCGTGAACCCACCTGTTGATGAACTCAGCTGTTGATAAACTCACTTGTTGATGATCTCAGCTGTTGATGAACTCACCCGTTGATGAACCCAACTGTTGATGAACCCACCTGTTGATGAACTCACCTGTTGATGAACCCGCCTGTTGATGAACTCACCTGTTGATGAACCCGCCTTTTGATGAACTCACCTGTTGATGAACCCAACTGTTGATGAACTCACATGCGGATGAACTTGCCTGTTAATGAACTCACCTGTTGGTGAACTCAACTGTTGATAAACTCACCTGTTGATGAACTTGCCTGTTGATGAACCCACCTGTTGATGAACTCAACTGTTGATGAACCCGTCTGTTGGTGAACTCACCTTTTGATGAACACACCTGTGGATGAACCCGCCTGTTGATGAACCCGCCTGTTTTTGAACACGCCTGTTGATGAACCCACCTGTTGATGAACCCGCCTGTTGAGGAACTCACCTGTTTTTGAACCCGCCTGTTGAAGAACTCACCTGTTGATGAACCCGCCTGTTGATGAACTCACATGTTGATGAACCCGCCTGTTGATCAACCCATCTGTTGATGAACTCAGCTGTGATGAACCCACCTGTTGATGTACCCGCCTGTTGATGTACCCACGTGTTGATGAACTCACCTGTTGATGAACTTGCCTGTTGATGAACACGGCTGTTGATGAACCCACCTGTGGATGAACCCGCCTGTTGATGAACTCACCTGTTTTTGAACCCGCCTGTTGATGAACTCACCTGCTGATGAACCCGCCTGTTGATGAACTCACATGTTGATGAACCCGTCTGTTGATCAACCCATCTGTTGATGAACTCAGCTGTGATGAACCCAACTGTTGATGAACCCACCTGTTGATGAAACCACCTGTTGATGAACTCATCTGTTGATGAACTTGCCTGTTGATGAACCCGCCTGTTGATGAACTCACCTGTTGATGAACCCGCCTTTTGATGAACTCACCTGTTGATGAACCCACCTTTTGATGAACTCACCTGTTGATGAACTCAACTGTTGATGAACTCACCTGTTGATGAACCCGCCTGTTGATGAAACCGCCTGTTGATGAACTCACCTGTTGATGAAACCACCTGTTGATGAACCTGCCTGTTGATGAACTCACTGGTTGATGAAACCACCTGTTGATGAACCCGCCTGCTGACGAACCCCACTGTTGATGAGCTCACCTGTTGATTAACCTGCCTTTTGATGAAACCGCCTGTTGATGAACCCGCCTGTTGATGAACTCACCTGTTGATGAACCTGCCTGTTGATGACCCCGACTGTTGATGAACTCACCTGTTGATGAACCCACCTGTTGGTGAACCATCCTGTTGATGAACTCACCTATTGATGAACTCACCTGTTGTTGCACTCAGCTGTTGATGAAATCACCTGTTGATGAACTCACCTGTTGCTGAATTCACCTGTTGATGAACTCACCGGTTGATGAACCCACCTGTTGATGAACTCAGCTGTTGATGAACTCACTTGTTGATGATCTCAGCTGTTCATGAACTCACCTGTTGATGAACCCAACTATTGATGAACCCAACTGTTGATGAACTCACCTGTTGATGAACCCGCTTGTTGATGAACTCACCTGTTGATGAACCCGCCTGTTGATGA
This sequence comes from Somniosus microcephalus, assembly GCF_052327205.1. Classification (NCBI taxonomy): domain Eukaryota; kingdom Metazoa; phylum Chordata; class Chondrichthyes; order Squaliformes; family Somniosidae; genus Somniosus; species Somniosus microcephalus. The sequence goes on along the minus strand of NC_140988.1, from coordinate 318,817,235 downwards.
ACTCAACTCTTGATGAACCCGTCTGTTGCTGAACTCACCTGTTGATGAACACACGTGTTGATGAACCCACCTGTTGATGAACTCAGCTGTTGATGAACTCACCTGTTGATGAACCCGCCTTTTGATGAACTCACCTGTTGATGAACCCAACTGTTGATGAACTCACATGTGGATGAACTTGCCTGTTAACGAACTCACCTGTTGATGAATTCAACTGTTGACAAACTCACCTGTTGATGAACTTGCCTGTTGAAGAACCTGCCTGTTGATGAACTCAACTGTTGATGAACCCGTCTGTTGTTGAACCCACCTGTTGATGAACTCACCTGTTGATGAACTTGCCTGTTGATGAACCCGCCTGTTGATGTACTCACCTGTTGATGAACCCGCCTTTTGATGAACTCACCTGTTGATGAAACTGCCTTTTGATGAACTCACCTGTTGATGAACCCGCCTTTTGATGAACTCACCTGTTGCTGAACCCACCTGTTGATGTACTCACCTGTGGATTAACTTGCCTGTTGAAGAACCCACCTGTTGATGAACTCAACTGTTGAAGAACTCACCTGTTGATGAACTTGCCTGTTGATGAACCTGCCTGTTGATGAACTCAACTCTTGATGCACCCGTCTGTTGCTGAACTCACCTGTTGATGAACACACCTGTTGATGAACCCGCCTGTTGATGAACTCACCTGTTGATGAACCCACCTGTTGATGAACTCACCTGTTGATGAACCCGTCTGTTGATGAACTCGCCTGTTGATGAACCTGCCTGTTGATGAACTCACATGTTCATGAACCCGCCTGTTGATGAACCGACATGTTGAAGAACTCACCTGTTGATGAACTCATCCGTTGATGAATCCACCTGTTGATAAATTCACCTATTCATGAAACCGCCTGTTGCTGAACCCGCCTGTTGAAGAACTCACCTGTTGATGAACCCGCCTGTTGATGAACCCATCTGTTGATGAACTCACCTGTTGATGAACCTGCCTGTTGATGAAACCGCCTGTTGATGAACTCACCTGTTGATGAAACCACCTGTTGATGAACCTGCCTGTTGATGAACTCACTGGTTGATGAACCCACCTGTTGATGAACCCGCCTGCTGATGAACCCAACTGTTGATGAGCTCACCTGTTGCTTAACCCACCTGTTGATGAACTCACCTGTTGATGAACCCGCCTGATGATGAACTCACCTGTTGAAGAAACCGTCTGTTGATGACCCCGAATGTTGCTGAACTCACCTGTTGATGAACCCGCCTGTTGATGAACCATCCTGTTGATGAACTCACCTGTTGATGAACTCACCTGTTGTTAAACTCAGCTGTTGATGAAATCACCTGTTGATGAACTCACCTGTTGCTGAATTCACCTGTTGATGAACTCACCGGTTGGTGAACCCACCTGTTGATCAACTCAGCTGTTGATGAACTCACTTGTTGATGATCTCAGCTGTTCATGAACTCACCTGTTGATGAACCCAACTGTTGATGAACCCACCTGTTGATGAACTCACCTGTTGATGAACCCGCCTATTGAAGAATTCACCTGATGATGAACCCGCCTTTTGATGAACTCACCTGTTGATGAACCCAGCTGTTGATGAACTCACATGTGGATGAACTTGCCTGTTAATGAACTCACCTGTTGGTGAACTCAACTTTTGATAAACTCACCTGTTGATGAACTTGCCTGTTGATGAACCCACCTGTTGATGAAATCAACTGTTGATGAACCCGTCTGTTGCTGAACTCACCTTTTGAAGAACACACCTGTTGATGAACCCGCCTGTTGATGAACCCGCCTGTTTTTGAACACGCCTGTTGATGAACCCACCTGTTGATGAACCCGCCTGTTGAGGAACTCACCTGTTTTTGAACCCGACTGTTGAAGAACTCACCTGTTGATGAACCCGCCTGTTGATGAACTCACATGTTGATGAACCCGCCTGTTGATCAACCCATCTGTTGATGAACTCAGCTGTGATGAACCCACCTGTTGATGAACCCGCCTGTTGATGTACCCACGTGTTGATGAACTCACCTGTTGATGAACTTGCCTGTTGATGAACACGGCTGTTGATGAACCCACCTGTTGATGAACCAGCCTGTTGAAGAACTCACCTGTTTTTGAACCCGCCTGTTGAAGACCTCACCTGCTGATGAACCCGCCTGTTGATGAACTCACATGTTGATGAACCCGCCTGTTGATCAACCCATCTGTTGATGAACTCAGCTGTGATGAAACCAACTGTTGATGAACCCACCCGTTGATGAACCCACCTGTTGATGAACTTGCCTGTTGATGAACCCGCCTGTTGATGAACTCACCTGTTGATGAACCCGCCTTTTGCTGAACTCACCTGTTGATGAACCCGCCTTTTGATGAACTCACCTGTTGATGAACTCAACTGTTGATGAACTCACCTGTTGATGAACTTGACTGTTGATGAACCTGCCTGTTGATGAACTCACCTGTTGATCAACCCGCCTTTTGATGAACTCACCTGTTGATGAACCCACCTGTTGATGAACTCACCTGTTGCTGAAACCACCTGTTGATGAACTCACCTGTGGATTAACTTGCCTGTTGAAGAACTTACCTGTTGATGAACTCAGCTGTTGATGAACTCACCTGTTGATGAACTTTCCTGTTGAGGAACCTGCCTGTTGATGAACTCAACTCTTGATGAACCCGTCTGTTGCTGAACTCACCTGTTGATGATCACACGTGTTGATGAACCCACCTGTTGATGAACTCACCTGTTGATGAACCCACCTGTTGATGAACTCACCTTTTGATGAATCCGCCTGTTGATGAACCCGCCTGTTGATGAACTCACATGTTCATGAAACCGCCTGTTGATGAACCGATCTGTTGAAGAATTCACCTGTTGATGAACTCATCTGTTGATGAATCCGCCTGTTGATAAATTCACCTATTCATGACACCGCCTGTTGATGAACCCGCCTGTTGATGAATTCACCTGTTAATGAACTCACATGTTGATGAAATCTCATGTTGAGGTACTCACCTGTTGATGAACTCACCTGTTGATGAAGTCACCTGTTGATGATATCACATGTTGATGAACCCACCTGTTGATGAACTCACCTGTTGATGAAATCACATGTTGATGAACTCACCTGTTGATGAACTCACCTGTTGATGAACCCGCCTTTTGATGAACTCACCTGTTGATGAACCCACCTGTAGATGAACTCACATGTGGATGAACTTGCCTGTTAATGAACTCACCTGTTGATGAACTCAACTGTTGATAAACTCACCTGTTGATGACCTTGCCTGTTGATGAACCCAGCTGTTGATGAACTCAACTGTTGATGAACCCGTCTGTTGCTGAACTCATCTGTTGATGAACATACCTGTTGATGAACCCACCTGTTGATGAACCCGCCTGTTTTTGAACACGCCTGTTGATGAACCCACCTGTTGATGAACCCACCTGTTGAGGAACTCAACTGTTTTTGAACCCGCCTGTTTTAGAACTCACCTGTTGATGAACCCGCCTGTTGATGAACTCACGTGTTGATGAACCCGCCTGTTGATCAACTCATCTGTTGATGAACTTAGCTGTGATGAACCCACCTGTTGATGAACCCGCCTGTTGATGAACTCACCTGTTTTTGAACCTGCCTGTTGATGAACTCACCTGTTGATGAACCCGCCTGTTGATGAACTCACATTTTGATGAACCTGCCTGTTGATCAACCCATCTGTTGATGAACTCAGCTGTGATGAACCCAACTGTCGATGAACCCACCTGTTGATGAACCCAACTGTTGATGAACTCAGCTGTTGATGAACTTGACTGTTGACGAACCCGCCTTTTGATGAACTCACCTGTTGATGAACCCGCCTTTTGATGAACTCACCTGTTGATGAACTCAACTGTTGATGAACTCACCTGTTGATGAACTTGCCTGTTGATGAACCTGCCTGTTGATGAACTCAACTCTTGATGAGCCCGTCTGTTGCTGAACTCTCCTGTTGATGAACCCGCCTGTTGATGAACTCACATTTTGATGAACCTGCCTGTTGATCAACCCATCTGTTGATGAACTCAGCTGTGATGAACCCAACTGTCGATGAACCCACCTGTTGATGAACCCAACTGTTGATGAACTCAGCTGTTGATGAACTTGACTGTTGACGAACCCGCCTTTTGATGAACTCACCTGTTGATGAACCCGCCTTTTGATGAACTCACCTTTTGATGAACCCGCCTGTTGATGAACTCGCCTGTTGATGAACTTGCCTGTTGATGAACCCGCCTGTTGATGAACTCACCTGTTGATGAACCCGCCATTTGATGAACTCATCTGTTGATGAACCCGCCTGTTGATGAACTCGCCTGTTGCTGAAACCACCTGTTGATGAACTCACCTGTGGATTAACTTGCCTGAAGAAGAACTCACCTGTTGATGAACTCAGCTGTTGATGAACTCACCTGTTGATGAACTTTCCTGTTGATGAACCTGCCTGTTGATGAACTCAACTCTTGATGAACCCATCTGTTGATGAACTCACCTGTTGATGAACCCACCTGTTGATGAACTCACCTGTTGATGAACTCACCTCTTGATGAACTCACCTGTAGATGAACTCACCTGTTGATGAACTCACCTGTTGATGAACCCACCTGTTGATGAACTCACCTGTAGATGAACTCACCTGTTGATGAACCAGCATGTTGATGAACTCACCTGTTGGTGAACTCACCTGTTGAGGAACTTAACTTTTGATGAACCCGCCTGTTGATGAACTCACCTGTTGATGAACTCACCTCTTTTTGAACACGCCTGTTGATGAAACCGCCTGTTGATGAACTCATCTGTTGATTAACTCACCTGTTGGTGAACCGACCTGTTGAGGAACTCACCTGTTGAAGAACCCGCCTGTTGATGAACTCACCTGTTGATGAACCTGCCTGTTGATGAACCGACCTACTGAAGACCTCACCTGTTGATGAACCCGCCTGTTGATCAACTCACCTGTTGATGAACCCATCTGTTGATGAACTCACCTGTGATGAACCCACCTATTGAAGTACCCGCATGTTGATGAACCCAACTGTTGATGAACTCACCTGTTGAAGAACCCACCTGTTGATGAACTCACCTGTTGATGAATGCAACTGTTGATGAAACCGCTGGTTGATGAACTCACCTGCTTTTGAACCCACCTGTTGATGAACTCACCTGTTGATGAACTCACCTGTTGATGAACCAGCCTGTTGATGAACTCACCTGTTGATGAACCCACCTGTTGATGAACTCACCTGTTGATGAACTCATCTGTTGATGAAACCATCTGTTGGAGAACCCACCTGTTGATGAACTCACCTGTTGATGAACCCGCCTGTTGATGAACCCACCTGTTGATGAACTCAGCTGTGGATGAACTCACCTGTTGATGAAACCGCCTGCTGATGAAACTGCCTGTTGATGAACTCATCTGTTAATGAACTCACATGTTGATGAATCTGCCTGTTGATGAATTCACCTGTTGAAGAACTCACCTGTTGATGAACTCACCTGTTGATGAACTCAACTTTTGATGAATGCACCTGTTGATGAACCCGCCTGTTGATGAACTCACCTGTTGATGAATTCACCTTTTGATGAACCCACCTGTTGATGAACTCACCTGTTGAAGATCCCACATGTTGATGAACCCGCCTGTTGATGAACCCACCTGTTGATGAACTCATCTGTTGATGAACCCGTCTTTTGATGAACCCACCTGTTGATGAACCCACCTGTTGATGAACTCGCCTGTTGAAGATCCCACCTGTTGATGAACTCGCCTGTTGAAGAACCCACCTGTTGATGAACCCACCTGTTGATGAACCCACCTTTTGATGAACTCATCTGTTGATGATCCCACATTTTGATGAACCCTCCTCTGGAAGAACCCACCTGTTGAAGAACTCACCTGTTGATGAACTCACCTGTTGATGAACCCACCTGTTGATGAATCTGCCTGTTGATGAACTCACCTGTTGATGAATGTGCCTGATAAAGAACTCACCTGTTGATGTTCCTGCCTGTTGATTAACTCACCTGTTGATGATCACACCTGTTGATGAACTCACCTGTGGATGAACCCCCCTGTTGATGAACACACCTGTTGATGAATCCGCCTGTTGAAGAACTCACCTGTTGATGAACCCACCTGTTGATGAACCCATCTGTTGATGAACTCACCTGTTGATGAACCTGCCTGTTGATGAACTCTTGGTTGATGAACCTGCCTGCTGATGAACCCAACTGTTGATGAACACACCTATTGATTAACCTACCTGTTGATGAACTCACCTGTTGATGAAACCGCCTGTTGATGAACCCACCTGTTGATGAACCCGCCTGTTGATGAACCATCCTGTAGATGAACTCACCTGTTGATGAACCCACCTGTTGATGAACACACCTGTTGCTGAACCCAACTGTTGAAGAACTCATCTTTTGATGAACCCGCCTGTTGATGAAACCGCCTGTTGATGAACTCTCCTGTTGATGAAACCACATCTTGATGAACCTGCCTGTTGAGGAACTCAGCGGTTGATGAACCCACCTGTTGATGAAACCGCCTGCTGATGAACCCAACTGTTGATGAACTCACCTGTTGAGGAACTCACCTGTTGCTGAATTCACCTGTTGATGAACTCACTGGTTGATGAGCCCACCTGTTGATGAACTCACCTGTTGATCAACCCACCTGTTGATGAACCCACCTGTTGATGAACCCACCTGTTGATGAAACCGCCTGTTGGTGAGCTCACCTGTTGATGAAACCACCTGTTGATGAACCTGCCTGTTGATGAACTCACCGGTTGATGAACCCACCTGTTGATGAACCTGCCTGCTGATGAACCCAACTGTTGATGAACACACCTGTTGATTAACCTACCTGTTGATGAACTCACCTGTTGATGAACTCGCCTGTGATGAACCCAACTGTTGATGAAATCACCTGTTGATGAACTCACCTGTTGATGAACCCGCCTGTTGATGAACTCACCTGTTGATGAACCCGCCTGTTGATGACCCCGACTGTTGATGAACTCACCTGTTGATGAAACCACCTGTTGATGAACACACCTGTTGCTGAACCCGCCTGTTGAAGAACTCACCTCTTGATGAACCCGCCTGTAGATGAACCCATCTGTTGATGAACTCACTTGTTGATGAATCTGCCTGTTGATGAAACTGCCTGTTGATGAACTCACCTGTTGATAAAACCACCTCTTGATGAACCTGCCTGTTGAGGAACTCACCGGTTGATGAACCCACCTGTAGATGAACCCGCCTGCTGATGAACCCAACTGTTGATGAACTCACCTGTTGATGAACACACCTGTTGCTGAATTCACCTGTTGATGAACTCACCGGTTGATGAACCCACCTGTTGATGAACTCAGCTGTTGATGAACTCACTTGTTGATGAACCCACCTGTTGATGAACCCACCTGTTGATGAACTCACCTGTTGATGAACCCGCCAGTTGATGAACTCCGCTGTTGATGAACTCACCTCTTGATGAACCCACCTGTTGATGAACCCACCTGTTGATGAACTCACCTGTTGATGAACCCGCCTGTTGATGAACTCCGCTGTTGATGAACTCACCTGTTGATGAACCCACCTGTTGATGAACCCACCTGTTGATGAACTCACCTGTTGATGAACCCGCCTTTTGATGAACTCACCTGTTGATGAACCCACCTGTTGATGAACTCACCTGTTGATGAACTTGCCTGTTGATGAACCCGCCTGTTGATGAACTCAACTGCTGATGAACCCGTCTGTTGCTGAACTCACCTTTTGATGAAAACACCTGTTGCTGAACCAACATGTTGATGAACTCTGCTGTTGTTGAACTCACCTCTTGATGAACCCGCCTGTTGAAGAACCCTCCTGTTTTTGAACCCGCCTGTTGAAGAACCCACCTGTTGATGAACCCGCCTGTTGAGGAACTCACCTGTTTTTGAACCCACCTGTTGATGAAGTCACCTGTTGATGAACCCACCTGTTGATGAACTCACATGTTGATGAACCCGCCTGTTGATCAACCCATCTGTTGATGAACTCATCTGTTGATGAACCTGCCTGTTGATGAACTCACCGGTTGATGAACCCACCTGTTGATGAACCTGCCTGCTGATGAACCCAACTGTTGATGAACACACCTATTGATTAACCTACCTGTTGATGAGCTCACCTGTTGATGAAACCGCCTGTTGATGAACCCACCTGTTGATGAACCCGCCTGTTGATGACCCCGACTGTTGATGAACTCACCTGTTGATGAACCCAACTGTTGATGAACTATCCTGTAGATGAACTCAGCTGTTGATGAACCCATCTGTTGATGAACCCATCTGTTGATGAACTCATCTGTTGATGAACCCGCCTGTTGATGAAACCGCCTGTTGATGAACTCACCTCTTGATGAAACCACATCTTGATGAACCTGCCTGTTAAGGAGCTCACCGGTAGATGAACCCACCTGTTGATGAACCCACCTGTTGATGAACTCACCTGTTGATGAACTTGCCTGTTGATGAACCCGCCTGTTGATGAACTCAACTGTTGATGAACCCGTCTGTTGCTGAACTCACCTTTTAATGAAAACACCTGTTGATGAACCAACCTGTTGATGAACTCTGCTGTTGTTGAACTCACCTCTTGATGAACCCACCTGTTGATGAACCCTCCTGTTTTTGAACACGCCTGTTGATGAACCCACCTGTTGATGAACCCGCCTGTTGAGGAACTCACCTGTTTTTGAACCCAGCTGTTGATGAAGTCACCTGTTGATGAACCCACCTGTTGATGAACTCACATGTTGATGAACCCACCTGTTGATGAACCTGCCTGCTGATGAACCCAACTGTTGATGAACACACCTATTGATTAACCTACCTGTTGATGAACTCACCTGTTGATGAAACCGCCTGTTGATGAACCCACCTGTTGATGAACTCACCTGTTGATGAACCCAACTGTTGATGAACTATCCTGTAGATGAACTCACCTGTTTTTGAACCCACCTGTTGATGAACTCACCGGTTGATGAACCCACCTGTTGATGAACCTGCCTGCTGATGAACCCAACTGTTGATGAACACACCTATTGATTAACCTACCTGTTGATGAACTCACCTGTTGATGAAACCGCCTGTTGATGAACCCACCTGTTGATGAACCCGCCTGTTGATGACCCCGACTGTTGATGAACTCACCTGTTGATGAACCCAACTGTTGATGAACTATCCTGTAGATGAACTCACCTGTTGATGAACCCATCTGTTGATGAACCCATCTGTTGATGAACTCATCTGTTGATGAACCCATCTGTTGATGAACTCATCTGTTGATGAACCCGCCTGTTGATGAAACCACCTGTTGATGAACTCACCTCTTGATGAAACCACATCTTGATGAACCTGCCTGTTAAGGAACTCACCAGTTGATGAACCCACCTGTTGATGAACCCGCCTGCTGATGAACCCAACTGTTGATGAACTCACCTGTTGATGAACCTGCCTGTTGATAAACTCACCTGCTGATGAACTCACTGGTTGATGAACCACCTGTTGATGAACTCAGCTGTTGATGAACTCACTTGTTGATGAACTCAGCTGTTGATGAACTCACCTGTTGATGAACCCACCTGTTGATGAACCCACCTGTTGCTGAACCCATCTGTTGATGAACTCACCTGTTGATGAACACGCCTGTTGATGAAACCGCCTGTTGGTGAACTCATCTGTTGATGAACTCACCTGTTGATGAACCCGCCTGTTGATGAAACCGCCTGTTGGTGAACTCACCGGTTGATGAACCCACCTGTTGATGAACCTGCCTGCTGATGAACCCAACTCTTGATGAACACACCTGTTGATTAACCTACCTGTTGATGAACTCACCTGTTGATGAACCCACCTGTGATGAACCCACCTGTTGATGAAATCACCTGTTGATGAACTCACCTGTTGATGAACCCGCTTGTTGATGAACTCACCTGTTGATGAACCCGCCTGTTGATGACCCCGACTGTTGATGAACTCACATGTTGATGAACCCGCCTGTTGATGAACACACCTGTTGCTGAACCCGCCTGTTGAAGAACTCACCTCTTGGTGAATCCACCTGTAGATGAACCCATCTGTTGATGAACTCACCTGTTGATGAACCCGCCTGTTGATGAAACTGCCTGTTGATGAACTCACCTGTTGATGAAACCACCTCTTGATGAACCTGCCTGTTGAGGAACTCACCGGTTGATGAACCCACCTGTTGATGAACCCGCCTGCTGATGAACCCAACTTTTGATGAACTCACCTGTTGATGAACTCACCTGTTGCTGAATTGACTGGTTGATGAACTCACTGGTTGATGAACCCACCTGTTGATGAACTCAGCTGTTGATGAACTCACTTGTTGATGAACTCCGCTGTTGATGAACTCACCTGTTGATGAACCCAACTGTTGATGAACCCACCTGTTGATGAACTCACCTGTTGATGAACCCACCTGTTGATGAACTCCGGTGTTGATGAACCCACCTGTTGATGAACCCACCTGTTGACGAACCCACCTGTTGATGAACTCACCTGTTGATGAACCCACCTGTTGATGAACTCACATGTGGATGAACTTGCCTGTTAATGAACTCACCTGTTGATGAACTTGCCTGTTGATGAACCGCCTGTTGATGAACTCAACAGTTGATGAACCCATCTGTTGATGAAGTCACCTTTTGATGAACACACCTGTTGATGAACCCACCTGTTGATGAACTCAGCTGTTGATGAACTCACCTCTTGATGAACCCGCCTGTTGATGAACCCTCCTGTTTTTGAACACGCCTGTTCATGAACCCACCTGTTGATGAACCCGCCTGTTGAGGAACTCACCTGTTTTTGAACCCGCCTGTTGATGAACTCACCTGTTGATGAACCTGCCTGTTGATGAACTCACATGTTGATGAACCCGCCTGTTGATCAACCCATCTGTTGATGAACTCACCTGTGATTAACCCAATTGTTGATGAACCCGCTTGTTGATGTACCCACCTGTTGATGAACTCACCTGTTGATGAACTCGCCTGTTGATGAACACGCCTGTTGATGAACCCGCCTTTTGATGAACTCACCTGTTGATGAACCCACCTGTTGATGAACTCACCTGTTGATGAACTTGCCTGTTGATGAACCCGCCTGTTGATGAACTCAACTGCTGATGAACCCGTCTGTTGCTGAACTCACCTTTTGATGAAAACACCTGTTGCTGAACCAACATGTTGATGAACTCTGCTGTTGTTGAACTCACCTCTTGATGAACCCGCCTGTTGAAGAACCCTCCTGTTTTTGAACCCGCCTGTTGAAGAACCCACCTGTTGATGAACCCGCCTGTTGAGGAACTCACCTGTTTTTGAACCCACCTGTTGATGAAGTCACCTGTTGATGAACCCACCTGTTGATGAACTCACATGTTGATGAACCCGCCTGTTGATCAACCCATCTGTTGATGAACTCATCTGTTGATGAACCTGCCTGTTGATGAACTCACCGGTTGATGAACCCACCTGTTGATGAACCTGCCTGCTGATGAACCCAACTGTTGATGAACACACCTATTGATTAACCTACCTGTTGATGAGCTCACCTGTTGATGAAACCGCCTGTTGATGAACCCACCTGTTGATGAACCCGCCTGTTGATGACCCCGACTGTTGATGAACTCACCTGTTGATGAACCCAACTGTTGATGAACTATCCTGTAGATGAACTCAGCTGTTGATGAACCCATCTGTTGATGAACCCATCTGTTGATGAACTCATCTGTTGATGAACCCGCCTGTTGATGAAACCGCCTGTTGATGAACTCACCTCTTGATGAAACCACATCTTGATGAACCTGCCTGTTAAGGAGCTCACCGGTAGATGAACCCACCTGTTGATGAACCCACCTGTTGATGAACTCACCTGTTGATGAACTTGCCTGTTGATGAACCCGCCTGTTGATGAACTCAACTGTTGATGAACCCGTCTGTTGCTGAACTCACCTTTTAATGAAAACACCTGTTGATGAACCAACCTGTTGATGAACTCTGCTGTTGTTGAACTCACCTCTTGATGAACCCACCTGTTGATGAACCCTCCTGTTTTTGAACACACCTGTTGATGAACCCACCTGTTGATGAACCCGCCTGTTGAGGAACTCACCTGTTTTTGAACCCAGCTGTTGATGAAGTCACCTGTTGATGAACCCACCTGTTGATGAACTCACATGTTGATGAACCCACCTGTTGATGAACCTGCCTGCTGATGAACCCAACTGTTGATGAACACACCTATTGATTAACCTACCTGTTGATGAACTCACCTGTTGATGAAACCGCCTGTTGATGAACCCACCTGTTGATGAACTCACCTGTTGATGAACCCAACTGTTGATGAACTATCCTGTAGATGAACTCACCTGTTTTTGAACCCACCTGTTGATGAACTCACCGGTTGATGAACCCACCTGTTGATGAACCTGCCTGCTGATGAACCCAACTGTTGATGAACACACCTATTGATTAACCTACCTGTTGATGAACTCACCTGTTGATGAAACCGCCTGTTGATGAACCCACCTGTTGATGAACCCGCCTGTTGATGACCCCGACTGTTGATGAACTCACCTGTTGATGAACCCAACTGTTGATGAACTATCCTGTAGATGAACTCACCTGTTGATGAACCCATCTGTTGATGAACCCATCTGTTGATGAACTCATCTGTTGATGAACCCATCTGTTGATGAACTCATCTGTTGATGAACCCGCCTGTTGATGAAACCACCTGTTGATGAACTCACCTCTTGATGAAACCACATCTTGATGAACCTGCCTGTTAAGGAACTCACCAGTTGATGAACCCACCTGTTGATGAACCCGCCTGCTGATGAACCCAACTGTTGATGAACTCACCTGTTGATGAACCTGCCTGTTGATAAACTCACCTGCTGATGAACTCACTGGTTGATGAACCACCTGTTGATGAACTCAGCTGTTGATGAACTCACTTGTTGATGAACTCAGCTGTTGATGAACTCACCTGTTGATGAACCCACCTGTTGATGAACCCACCTGTTGCTGAACCCATCTGTTGATGAACTCACCTGTTGATGAACACGCCTGTTGATGAAACCGCCTGTTGGTGAACTCATCTGTTGATGAACTCACCTGTTGATGAACCCGCCTGTTGATGAAACCGCCTGTTGGTGAACTCACCGGTTGATGAACCCACCTGTTGATGAACCTGCCTGCTGATGAACCCAACTCTTGATGAACACACCTGTTGATTAACCTACCTGTTGATGAACTCACCTGTTGATGAACCCACCTGTGATGAACCCACCTGTTGATGAAATCACCTGTTGATGAACTCACCTGTTGATGAACCCGCTTGTTGATGAACTCACCTGTTGATGAACCCGCCTGTTGATGACCCCGACTGTTGATGAACTCACATGTTGATGAACCCGCCTGTTGATGAACACACCTGTTGCTGAACCCGCCTGTTGAAGAACTCACCTCTTGGTGAATCCACCTGTAGATGAACCCATCTGTTGATGAACTCACCTGTTGATGAACCCACCTGTTGATGAAACTGCCTGTTGATGAACTCACCTGTTGATGAAACCACCTCTTGATGAACCTGCCTGTTGAGGAACTCACCGGTTGATGAACCCACCTGTTGATGAACCCGCCTGCTGATGAACCCAACTTTTGATGAACTCACCTGTTGATGAACTCACCTGTTGCTGAATTGACTGGTTGATGAACTCACTGGTTGATGAACCCACCTGTTGATGAACTCAGCTGTTGATGAACTCACTTGTTGATGAACTCCGCTGTTGATGAACTCACCTGTTGATGAACCCAACTGTTGATGAACCCACCTGTTGATGAACTCACCTGTTGATGAAACCGCCTGTTGGTGAACTCATCTGTTCATGAAACCACCTGTTGATGAACCTGCATGTCGATGAACTCACCGGTTGATGAACCCACCTGTTGATGCACCTGCCTGCTGATGAACCCAACTGTTGATGAACACACCTGTTGATTAACCTACCTGTTGATGAACTCACCTGTTGATGAACCCGCCTGTGATGAACCCACCTGTTGATGAAATCACCTGTTGATGAACTCACCTGTTGATGAACCCACCTGTTGATGAACTCACCTGTTGATGAACCCGCCTGTTGATGACCCCGACTGTTGATGAACTCACCTGTTGATGAACCCGCCTGTTGATGAACACACCTGTTGCTGAACCCGCCTGTTGAAGAACTCACCTCTTGATGAACCCGCCTGTAGATTAACCCATCTGTTGATGAACTCACCTGTTGATGAACCCGCCTGTTGATGAACCCGCCTGTTGATGAACTCACCTGTTGATGAAACCACCTCTTGATGAACCTGCCTGTTGAGGAACTCACCGGTTGATGAACCCACCTGTTGATGAACCCGCCTGCTGATGAACCCAACTGTTGATGAACTCACCTGTTGATGAACACACCTGTTGCTGCATTCACCTGTTGATGAACTCACCGGTTGATGAACCCACCTGTTGATGAACTCAGCTGTTGATGAACCCACCTGTTGATGAACCGACCTGTTGATGAACTCACCTGTTGGTGAACCCACCTGTTGATGAACTCCGCTGTTGATGAACTCACCTGTTGATGAACCCACCTGTTGAGGAACCCACCTGTTGATGAACTCACCTGGTGATGAACCCGCCTGTTGATGAACTCCGCTGTTGATGAACTCACCTGTTGATGAACCCACCTGTTGATGAACCCACCTTTTGGTGAACTCACCTGTTGATGAACCCGCCTTTTGATGAACTCACCTGTTGATGAACCCACCTGTTGATGAACTCACCTGTTGATGAACTTGCCTGTTGATGAACCCGCCTGTTGATGTACTCAACTGTTGATGAACCCGTCTGTTGCCGAACTCACCTTTTGATGAAAACACCTGCTGATGAACCCACCTGTTGATGAACTCAGCTGCTGATGAACTCACCTCTTGATGAACCCGCCTGTTGATGAACCCTCCTGTTTTTGAACACGCCTGTTGATGAACCCATCTGTTGATGAACCCGCCTGTTGAGGAACTCTCCTGTTTTTGAACCCGCCTGTTGATGAACTCAACTGTTGATGAACCCGCCTGTTGATGAACTCACATGTTGATGAACCCACCTGTTGATCAACCCATCTGTTGATGAACTCAGCTGTGATTAACCCACTTGTTGATGCACCCGCTTGTTGATGTACCCACTTGTTGATGAACTCAGCTGTTGATGAACATGCCTGTTGATGAACACGCCTGTTGATGAACCCACCTGTTGATGAACCCGCCTGTTGACGAACTCACCTGTTTTTGAACCCACCTGTTGATGAACTCACCTGTTGATGAACCTGCCTGTTGAAGAACTCACATGCTGATGAATCCACCTGTTGATCAACCCATCTGTTGATGAACTCAGCTGTGATGAACCCATCTGTTGGAGAACCCACCTGTTGATGAACTCACCTGTTGATGAACCCGCCTGTTGATGAACCCACCTGTTGATGAACTCACCTGTTGATGAAACCGCCTGTTGAGGAAACTGCCTGTTGATGAACTCATCTATTAATGAACTCACATGTTGATGAATCTGCCTGTTGATGAATTCACCTGTTGATGAACTTGCCTGTTGATGAACTCACCCGTTGATGAACTCAACTGTTGATGAACGCACCTGTTGATGAACCCGCCTGTTGATGAACTCAAATGTTGATGAATTCACCTTTTGATGAACATGCCTGTTGATGAACTCACCTGTTGCTGAACCCGCCTGTTGATTAACCTGCCTGTTGATGAACCCGCCTGTTGATTAACCCACCTGTTGATGAACCCACCTGTTGATGAACCCACCTGTTGATGAACCCACCTGTTGATGAACTCGCCTGTTGAAGATCCCACCTGTTGATGAACTCGCCTGTTGAAGAACCCACCTGTTGATGAACCCACCTGTTGATGAACCCACCTTTTGATGAACTCACCTGTTGATGATCCCACATTTTGATGAACCCACCTGTGGAAGAACCCACCTGTTGAAGAACTCACCTGTTGATGAACCCACCTGTTGATGAACCCACCTGTTGATGAACCCCCCTGTTGATGAACACACCTGTTGATGAACCCATCTGTTGATGAACTCACCTGTTGATGAACCCGCCTGTTGATGAAACCGCCTGTTGGTGAGCTCACTGGTTGATGAACCCACCTGTTGATGAACCTGCCTGCTGATGAACCCAACTCTTGATGAACACACCTGTTGATTAACCTACCTGTTGATGAACTCACCTGTTGATGAACCCGCCTGTGATGAACCCACCTGTTGATGAAATCACCTGTTGATGAACTCACCTGTTGATGAACCCGCTTGTTGATGAACTCACCTGTTGATGAACCCGCCTGTTGATGACCCCGACTGTTGATGAACTCACATGTTGATGAACCCGCCTGTTGATGAACACACCTGTTGCTGAACACGCCTGTTGAAGAACTCACCTCTTGGTGAATCCACCTGTAGATGAACCCATCTGTTGATGAACTCACCTGTTGATGAACCCGCCTGTTGATGAAACTGCCTGTTGATGAACTCACCTGTTGATGAAACCACCTCTTGATGAACCTGCCTGTTGAGGAACTCACCGGTTGATGAACCCACCTGTTGATGAACCCGCCTGCTGATGAACCCAACTTTTGATGAACTCACCTGTTGATGAACTCACCTGTTGCTGAATTGACTGGTTGATGAACTCACTGGTTGATGAACCCACCTGTTGATGAACTCAGCTGTTGATGAACTCACTTGTTGATGAACTCCGCTGTTGATGAACTCACCTGTTGATGAACCCAACTGTTGATGAACCCACCTGTTGATGAACTCACCTGTTGATGAACCCACCTGTTGATGAACTCCGGTGTTGATGAACCCACCTGTTGATGAACCCACCTGTTGACGAACCCACCTGTTGATGAACTCACCTGTTGATGAACCCACCTGTTGATGAACTCACATGTGGATGAACTTGCCTGTTAATGAACTCACCTGTTGATGAACTTGCCTGTTGATGAACCGCCTGTTGATGAACTCAACAGTTGATGAACCCATCTGTTGATGAAGTCACCTTTTGATGAACACACCTGTTGATGAACCCACCTGTTGATGAACTCAGCTGTTGATGAACTCACCTCTTGATGAACCCGCCTGTTGATGAACCCTCCTGTTTTTGAACACGCCTGTTCATGAACCCACCTGTTGATGAACCCGCCTGTTGAGGAACTCACCTGTTTTTGAACCCGCCTGTTGATGAACTCACCTGTTGATGAACCTGCCTGTTGATGAACTCACATGTTGATGAACCCGCCTGTTGATCAACCCATCTGTTGATGAACTCACCTGTGATTAACCCACTTGTTGATGAACCCGCTTGTTGATGTACCCACCTGTTGATGAACTCACCTGTTGATGAACTCGCCTGTTGATGAACACGCCTGTTGATGAACCCACCTGTTGATGAACTCACCTGTTGATGAACCCGCCTGTTGATGAACTCACATGCTGATGAACCCACCTGTTGATCAACCCATCTGTTGATGAACTCAGCTGTGATGAACCCACCTGTTGATGAACCCACATGTTGATGAACCCACCTGTTGATGAACTCACCTGTTGATGAACTTGCCTGTTGTTGAACCCGCCTGTTGATGAACTCACCTGTTGATGAAACCACCTGTTGATGAACTCACATGCTGATGAATCCGCCTGTTGATCAACCCATCTGTTGATGAACTCAGCTGTGATGAACCCATCTGTTGGAGAACACACCTGTTGATGAACTCACCTGTTGATGAACCCGCCTGTTGATGAACCCACCTGTTGATGAACTCACCTGTTGTTGAACTCACCTGTTGATGAAACCGCCTGTTGAGGAAACTGTCTGTTGATGAACTCATCTATTAATGAACTCACATGTTGATGAATCTGCCTGTTGATGAATTCACCTGTTGATGAACTTGCCTGTTGATGAACTCACCTGTTGATGAACTCACCTGTTGAAGAACCCGCCTTTTGATGAACTCACCTGGTGATGAACCCACCTTTTGATGAACTCACCTGTTGCTGAACCCAACTGTTGATGAACACACCTGTGGATTAACTTGCCTGTTGAAGAAGTCACCTGTTGATGAACTCAACTGTTGATGAACTCACCTGTTGATGAACTTGCCTGTTGATGAACCCGCCTGTTGATGTACTCAACTGTTGATGAACCCGTCTGTTGCCGAACTCACCTTTTGATGAAAACACCTGCTGATGAACCCACCTGTTGATGAACTCAGCTGCTGATGAACTCACCTCTTGATGAACCCGCCTGTTGATGAACCCTCCTGTTTTTGAACACGCCTGTTGATGAACCCATCTGTTGATGAACCCGCCTGTTGAGGAACTCTCCTGTTTTTGAACCCGCCTGTTGATGAACTCAACTGTTGATGAACCCGCCTGTTGATGAACTCACATGTTGATGAACCCGCCTGTTGATCAACCCATCTGTTGATGAACTCAGCTGTGATTAACCCATTTGTTGATGCACCCGCTTGTTGATGTACCCACTTGTTGATGAACTCAGCTGTTGATGAACTTGCCTGTTGATGAACACGCCTGTTGATGAACCCACCTGTTGATGAACCCGCCTGTTGACGAACTCACCTGTTTTTGAACCCACCTGTTGATGAACTCACCTGTTGATGAACCTGCCTGTTGAAGAACTCACATGCTGATGAATCCACCTGTTGATCAACCCATCTGTTGATGAACTCAGCTGTGATGAACCCATCTGTTGGAGAACCCACCTGTTGATGAACTCACCTGTTGATGAACCCGCCTGTTGATGAACCCACCTGTTGATGAACTCACCTGTTGATGAAACCGCCTGTTGAGGAAACTGCCTGTTGATGAACTCATCTATTAATGAACTCACATGTTGATGAATCTGCCTGTTGATGAATTCACCTGTTGATGAACTTGCCTGTTGATGAACTCACCCGTTGATGAACTCAACTGTTGATGAATGCACCTGTTGATGAACCCGCCTGTTGATGAACTCAAATGTTGATGAATTCACCTTTTGATGAACATGCCTGTTGATGAACTCACCTGTTGCTGAACCCGCCTGTTGATTAACCTGCCTGTTGATGAACCCGCCTGTTGATTAACCCACCTGTTGATGAACCCACCTGTTGATGAACCCACCTGTTGATGAACCCACCTGTTGATGAACTCGCCTGTTGAAGATCCCACCTGTTGATGAACTCGCCTGTTGAAGAACCCACCTGTTGATGAACCCACCTGTTGATGAACCCACCTTTTGATGAACTCACCTGTTGATGATCCCACATTTTGATGAACCCACCTGTGGAAGAACCCACCTGTTGAAGAACTCACCTGTTGATGAACCCACCTGTTGATGAACCCACCTGTTGATGAACCCCCCTGTTGATGAACACACCTGTTGATGAACCCATCTGTTGATGAACCCACCTGTTGATGAACCTGCCTGCTGATGAACCCAACTCTTGATGAACACACCTGTTGATTAACCTACCTGTTGATGAACTCACCTGTTGATGAACCCGCCTGTGATGAACCCACCTGTTGATGAAATCACCTGTTGATGAACTCACCTGTTGATGAACCTGCTTGTTGATGAACTCACCTGTTGATGAACCCGCCTGTTGATGACCCCGACTGTTGATGAACTCACATGTTGATGAACCTGCCTGTTGATGAACACACCTGTTGCTGAACACGCCTGTTGAAGAACTCACCTCTTGGTGAATCCACCTGTAGATGAACCCATCTGTTGATGAACTCACCTGTTGATGAACCCGCCTGTTGATGAAACTGCCTGTTGATGAACTCACCTGTTGATGAAACCACCTCTTGATGAACCTGCCTGTTGAGGAACTCACCGGTTGATGAACCCACCTGTTGATGAACCCGCCTGCTGATGAACCCAACTTTTGATGAACTCACCTGTTGATGAACTCACCTGTTGCTGAATTGACTGGTTGATGAACTCACTGGTTGATGAACCCACCTGTTGATGAACTCAGCTGTTGATGAACTCACTTGTTGATGAACTCCGCTGTTGATGAACTCACCTGTTGATGAACCCAACTGTTGATGAACCCACCTGTTGATGAACTCACCTGTTGATGAACCCACCTGTTGATGAACTCCGGTGTTGATGAACCCACCTGTTGATGAACCCACCTGTTGACGAACCCACCTGTTGATGAACTCACCTGTTGATGAACCCACCTGTTGATGAACTCACATGTGGATGAACTTGCCTGTTAATGAACTCACCTGTTGATGAACTTGCCTGTTGATGAACCGCCTGTTGATGAACTCAACAGTTGATGAACCCATCTGTTGATGAAGTCACCTTTTGATGAACACACCTGTTGATGAACCCACCTGTTGATGAACTCAGCTGTTGATGAACTCACCTCTTGATGAACCCGCCTGTTGATGAACCCTCCTGTTTTTGAACACGCCTGTTCATGAACCCACCTGTTGATGAACCCGCCTGTTGAGGAACTCACCTGTTTTTGAACCCGCCTGTTGATGAACTCACCTGTTGATGAACCTGCCTGTTGATGAACTCACATGTTGATGAACCCGCCTGTTGATCAACCCATCTGTTGATGAACTCACCTGTGATTAACCCAATTGTTGATGAACCCGCTTGTTGATGTACCCACCTGTTGATGAACTCACCTGTTGATGAACTCGCCTGTTGATGAACACGCCTGTTGATGAACCCGCCTTTTGATGAACTCACCTGTTGATGAACCCACCTGTTGATGAACTCACCTGTTGATGAACTTGCCTGTTGATGAACCCGCCTGTTGATGAACTCAACTGCTGATGAACCCGTCTGTTGCTGAACTCACCTTTTGATGAAAACACCTGTTGCTGAACCAACATGTTGATGAACTCTGCTGTTGTTGAACTCACCTCTTGATGAACCCGCCTGTTGAAGAACCCTCCTGTTTTTGAACCCGCCTGTTGAAGAACCCACCTGTTGATGAACCCGCCTGTTGAGGAACTCACCTGTTTTTGAACCCACCTGTTGATGAAGTCACCTGTTGATGAACCCACCTGTTGATGAACTCACATGTTGATGAACCCGCCTGTTGATCAACCCATCTGTTGATGAACTCATCTGTTGATGAACCTGCCTGTTGATGAACTCACCGGTTGATGAACCCACCTGTTGATGAACCTGCCTGCTGATGAACCCAACTGTTGATGAACACACCTATTGATTAACCTACCTGTTGATGAGCTCACCTGTTGATGAAACCGCCTGTTGATGAACCCACCTGTTGATGAACCCGCCTGTTGATGACCCCGACTGTTGATGAACTCACCTGTTGATGAACCCAACTGTTGATGAACTATCCTGTAGATGAACTCAGCTGTTGATGAACCCATCTGTTGATGAACCCATCTGTTGATGAACTCATCTGTTGATGAACCCGCCTGTTGATGAAACCGCCTGTTGATGAACTCACCTCTTGATGAAACCACATCTTGATGAACCTGCCTGTTAAGGAGCTCACCGGTAGATGAACCCACCTGTTGATGAACCCACCTGTTGATGAACTCACCTGTTGATGAACTTGCCTGTTGATGAACCCGCCTGTTGATGAACTCAACTGTTGATGAACCCGTCTGTTGCTGAACTCACCTTTTAATGAAAACACCTGTTGATGAACCAACCTGTTGATGAACTCTGCTGTTGTTGAACTCACCTCTTGATGAACCCACCTGTTGATGAACCCTCCTGTTTTTGAACACGCCTGTTGATGAACCCACCTGTTGATGAACCCGCCTGTTGAGGAACTCACCTGTTTTTGAACCCAGCTGTTGATGAAGTCACCTGTTGATGAACCCACCTGTTGATGAACTCACATGTTGATGAACCCACCTGTTGATGAACCTGCCTGCTGATGAACCCAACTGTTGATGAACACACCTATTGATTAACCTACCTGTTGATGAACTCACCTGTTGATGAAACCGCCTGTTGATGAACCCACCTGTTGATGAACTCACCTGTTGATGAACCCAACTGTTGATGAACTATCCTGTAGATGAACTCACCTGTTTTTGAACCCACCTGTTGATGAACTCACCGGTTGATGAACCCACCTGTTGATGAACCTGCCTGCTGATGAACCCAACTGTTGATGAACACACCTATTGATTAACCTACCTGTTGATGAACTCACCTGTTGATGAAACCGCCTGTTGATGAACCCACCTGTTGATGAACCCGCCTGTTGATGACCCCGACTGTTGATGAACTCACCTGTTGATGAACCCAACTGTTGATGAACTATCCTGTAGATGAACTCACCTGTTGATGAACCCATCTGTTGATGAACCCATCTGTTGATGAACTCATCTGTTGATGAACCCATCTGTTGATGAACTCATCTGTTGATGAACCCGCCTGTTGATGAAACCACCTGTTGATGAACTCACCTCTTGATGAAACCACATCTTGATGAACCTGCCTGTTAAGGAACTCACCAGTTGATGAACCCACCTGTTGATGAACCCGCCTGCTGATGAACCCAACTGTTGATGAACTCACCTGTTGATGAACCTGCCTGTTGATAAACTCACCTGCTGATGAACTCACTGGTTGATGAACCACCTGTTGATGAACTCAGCTGTTGATGAACTCACTTGTTGATGAACTCAGCTGTTGATGAACTCACCTGTTGATGAACCCACCTGTTGATGAACCCACCTGTTGCTGAACCCATCTGTTGATGAACTCACCTGTTGATGAACACGCCTGTTGATGAAACCGCCTGTTGGTGAACTCATCTGTTGATGAACTCACCTGTTGATGAACCCGCCTGTTGATGAAACCGCCTGTTGGTGAACTCACCGGTTGATGAACCCACCTGTTGATGAACCTGCCTGCTGATGAACCCAACTCTTGATGAACACACCTGTTGATTAACCTACCTGTTGATGAACTCACCTGTTGATGAACCCACCTGTGATGAACCCACCTGTTGATGAAATCACCTGTTGATGAACTCACCTGTTGATGAACCCGCTTGTTGATGAACTCACCTGTTGATGAACCCGCCTGTTGATGACCCCGACTGTTGATGAACTCACATGTTGATGAACCCGCCTGTTGATGAACACACCTGTTGCTGAACCCGCCTGTTGAAGAACTCACCTCTTGGTGAATCCACCTGTAGATGAACCCATCTGTTGATGAACTCACCTGTTGATGAACCCGCCTGTTGATGAAACTGCCTGTTGATGAACTCACCTGTTGATGAAACCACCTCTTGATGAACCTGCCTGTTGAGGAACTCACCGGTTGATGAACCCACCTGTTGATGAACCCGCCTGCTGATGAACCCAACTTTTGATGAACTCACCTGTTGATGAACTCACCTGTTGCTGAATTGACTGGTTGATGAACTCACTGGTTGATGAACCCACCTGTTGATGAACTCAGCTGTTGATGAACTCACTTGTTGATGAACTCCGCTGTTGATGAACTCACCTGTTGATGAACCCAACTGTTGATGAACCCACCTGTTGATGAACTCACCTGTTGATGAACACGCCTGTTGATGAAACCGCCTGTTGGTGAACTCATCTGTTCATGAAACCACCTGTTGATGAACCTGCATGTCGATGAACTCACCGGTTGATGAACCCACCTGTTGATGCACCTGCCTGCTGATGAACCCAACTGTTGATGAACACACCTGTTGATTAACCTACCTGTTGATGAACTCACCTGTTGATGAACCCGCCTGTGATGAACCCACCTGTTGATGAAATCACCTGTTGATGAACTCACCTGTTGATGAACCCACCTGTTGATGAACTCACCTGTTGATGAACCCGCCTGTTGATGACCCCGACTGTTGATGAACTCACCTGTTGATGAACCCGCCTGTTGATGAACACACCTGTTGCTGAACCCGCCTGTTGAAGAACTCACCTCTTGATGAACCCGCCTGTAGATTAACCCATCTGTTGATGAACTCACCTGTTGATGAACCCGCCTGTTGATGAACCCGCCTGTTGATGAACTCACCTGTTGATGAAACCACCTCTTGATGAACCTGCCTGTTGAGGAACTCACCGGTTGATGAACCCACCTGTTGATGAACCCGCCTGCTGATGAACCCAACTGTTGATGAACTCACCTGTTGATGAACACACCTGTTGCTGCATTCACCTGTTGATGAACTCACCGGTTGATGAACCCACCTGTTGATGAACTCAGCTGTTGATGAACCCACCTGTTGATGAACCGACCTGTTGATGAACTCACCTGTTGATGAAGCCACCTGTTGATGAACTCCGCTGTTGATGAACTCACCTGTTGATGAACCCACCTGTTGAGGAACCCACCTGTTGATGAACTCACCTGGTGATGAACCCGCCTGTTGATGAACTCCGCTGTTGATGAACTCACCTGTTGATGAACCCACCTGTTGATGAACCCACCTTTTGGTGAACTCACCTGTTGATGAACCCGCCTTTTGATGAACTCACCTGTTGATGAACCCACCTGTTGATGAACTCACCTGTTGATGAACTTGCCTGTTGATGAACCCGCCTGTTGATGTACTCAACTGTTGATGAACCCGTCTGTTGCCGAACTCACCTTTTGATGAAAACACCTGCTGATGAACCCACCTGTTGATGAACTCAGCTGCTGATGAACTCACCTCTTGATGAACCCGCCTGTTGATGAACCCTCCTGTTTTTGAACACGCCTGTTGATGAACCCATCTGTTGATGAACCCGCCTGTTGAGGAACTCTCCTGTTTTTTAACCCGCCTGTTGATGAACTCAACTGTTGATGAACCCGCCTGTTGATGAACTCACATGTTGATGAACCCACCTGTTGATCAACCCATCTGTTGATGAACTCAGCTGTGATTAACCCACTTGTTGATGCACCCGCTTGTTGATGTACCCACTTGTTGATGAACTCAGCTGTTGATGAACATGCCTGTTGATGAACACGCCTGTTGATGAACCCACCTGTTGATGAACCCGCCTGTTGACGAACTCACCTGTTTTTGAACCCACCTGTTGATGAACTCACCTGTTGATGAACCTGCCTGTTGAAGAACTCACATGCTGATGAATCCACCTGTTGATCAACCCATCTGTTGATGAACTCAGCTGTGATGAACCCATCTGTTGGAGAACCCACCTGTTGATGAACTCACCTGTTGATGAACCCGCCTGTTGATGAACCCACCTGTTGATGAACTCACCTGTTGATGAAACCGCCTGTTGAGGAAACTGCCTGTTGATGAACTCATCTATTAATGAACTCACATGTTGATGAATCTGCCTGTTGATGAATTCACCTGTTGATGAACTTGCCTGTTGATGAACTCACCCGTTGATGAACTCAACTGTTGATGAACGCACCTGTTGATGAACCCGCCTGTTGATGAACTCAAATGTTGATGAATTCACCTTTTGATGAACATGCCTGTTGATGAACTCACCTGTTGCTGAACCCGCCTGTTGATTAACCTGCCTGTTGATGAACCCGCCTGTTGATTAACCCACCTGTTGATGAACCCACCTGTTGATGAACCCACCTGTTGATGAACCCACCTGTTGATGAACTCGCCTGTTGAAGATCCCACCTGTTGATGAACTCGCCTGTTGAAGAACCCACCTGTTGATGAACCCACCTGTTGATGAACCCACCTTTTGATGAACTCACCTGTTGATGATCCCACATTTTGATGAACCCACCTGTGGAAGAACCCACCTGTTGAAGAACTCACCTGTTGATGAACCCACCTGTTGATGAACCCACCTGTTGATGAACCCCCCTGTTGATGAACACACCTGTTGATGAACCCATCTGTTGATGAACTCACCTGTTGATGAACCCGCCTGTTGATGAAACCGCCTGTTGGTGAGCTCACTGGTTGATGAACCCACCTGTTGATGAACCTGCCTGCTGATGAACCCAACTCTTGATGAACACACCTGTTGATTAACCTACCTGTTGATGAACTCACCTGTTGATGAACCCGCCTGTGATGAACCCACCTGTTGATGAAATCACCTGTTGATGAACTCACCTGTTGATGAACCCGCTTGTTGATGAACTCACCTGTTGATGAACCCGCCTGTTGATGACCCCGACTGTTGATGAACTCACATGTTGATGAACCCGCCTGTTGATGAACACACCTGTTGCTGAACACGCCTGTTGAAGAACTCACCTCTTGGTGAATCCACCTGTAGATGAACCCATCTGTTGATGAACTCACCTGTTGATGAACCCGCCTGTTGATGAAACTGCCTGTTGATGAACTCACCTGTTGATGAAACCACCTCTTGATGAACCTGCCTGTTGAGGAACTCACCGGTTGATGAACCCACCTGTTGATGAACCCGCCTGCTGATGAACCCAACTTTTGATGAACTCACCTGTTGATGAACTCACCTGTTGCTGAATTGACTGGTTGATGAACTCACTGGTTGATGAACCCACCTGTTGATGAACTCAGCTGTTGATGAACTCACTTGTTGATGAACTCCGCTGTTGATGAACTCACCTGTTGATGAACCCAACTGTTGATGAACCCACCTGTTGATGAACTCACCTGTTGATGAACCCACCTGTTGATGAACTCCGGTGTTGATGAACCCACCTGTTGATGAACCCACCTGTTGACGAACCCACCTGTTGATGAACTCACCTGTTGATGAACCCACCTGTTGATGAACTCACATGTGGATGAACTTGCCTGTTAATGAACTCACCTGTTGATGAACTTGCCTGTTGATGAACCGCCTGTTGATGAACTCAACAGTTGATGAACCCATCTGTTGATGAAGTCACCTTTTGATGAACACACCTGTTGATGAACCCACCTGTTGATGAACTCAGCTGTTGATGAACTCACCTCTTGATGAACCCGCCTGTTGATGAACCCTCCTGTTTTTGAACACGCCTGTTCATGAACCCACCTGTTGATGAACCCGCCTGTTGAGGAACTCACCTGTTTTTGAACCCGCCTGTTGATGAACTCACCTGTTGATGAACCTGCCTGTTGATGAACTCACATGTTGATGAACCCGCCTGTTGATCAACCCATCTGTTGATGAACTCACCTGTGATTAACCCACTTGTTGATGAACCCGCTTGTTGATGTACCCACCTGTTGATGAACTCACCTGTTGATGAACTCGCCTGTTGATGAACACGCCTGTTGATGAACCCACCTGTTGATGAACTCACCTGTTGATGAACCCGCCTGTTGATGAACTCACATGCTGATGAACCCACCTGTTGATCAACCCATCTGTTGATGAACTCAGCTGTGATGAACCCACCTGTTGATGAACCCACATGTTGATGAACCCACCTGTTGATGAACTCACCTGTTGATGAACTTGCCTGTTGTTGAACCCGCCTGTTGATGAACTCACCTGTTGATGAAACCACCTGTTGATGAACTCACATGCTGATGAATCCGCCTGTTGATCAACCCATCTGTTGATGAACTCAGCTGTGATGAACCCATCTGTTGGAGAACACACCTGTTGATGAACTCACCTGTTGATGAACCCGCCTGTTGATGAACCCACCTGTTGATGAACTCACCTGTTGTTGAACTCACCTGTTGATGAAACCGCCTGTTGAGGAAACTGTCTGTTGATGAACTCATCTATTAATGAACTCACATGTTGATGAATCTGCCTGTTGATGAATTCACCTGTTGATGAACTTGCCTGTTGATGAACTCACCTGTTGATGAACTCACCTGTTGAAGAACCCGCCTTTTGATGAACTCACCTGGTGATGAACCCACCTTTTGATGAACTCACCTGTTGCTGAACCCAACTGTTGATGAACACACCTGTGGATTAACTTGCCTGTTGAAGAAGTCACCTGTTGATGAACTCAACTGTTGATGAACTCACCTGTTGATGAACTTGCCTGTTGATGAACCCGCCTGTTGATGTACTCAACTGTTGATGAACCCGTCTGTTGCCGAACTCACCTTTTGATGAAAACACCTGCTGATGAACCCACCTGTTGATGAACTCAGCTGCTGATGAACTCACCTCTTGATGAACCCGCCTGTTGATGAACCCTCCTGTTTTTGAACACGCCTGTTGATGAACCCATCTGTTGATGAACCCGCCTGTTGAGGAACTCTCCTGTTTTTGAACCCGCCTGTTGATGAACTCAACTGTTGATGAACCCGCCTGTTGATGAACTCACATGTTGATGAACCCGCCTGTTGATCAACCCATCTGTTGATGAACTCAGCTGTGATTAACCCATTTGTTGATGCACCCGCTTGTTGATGTACCCACTTGTTGATGAACTCAGCTGTTGATGAACTTGCCTGTTGATGAACACGCCTGTTGATGAACCCACCTGTTGATGAACCCGCCTGTTGACGAACTCACCTGTTTTTGAACCCACCTGTTGATGAACTCACCTGTTGATGAACCTGCCTGTTGAAGAACTCACATGCTGATGAATCCACCTGTTGATCAACCCATCTGTTGATGAACTCAGCTGTGATGAACCCATCTGTTGGAGAACCCACCTGTTGATGAACTCACCTGTTGATGAACCCGCCTGTTGATGAACCCACCTGTTGATGAACTCACCTGTTGATGAAACCGCCTGTTGAGGAAACTGCCTGTTGATGAACTCATCTATTAATGAACTCACATGTTGATGAATCTGCCTGTTGATGAATTCACCTGTTGATGAACTTGCCTGTTGATGAACTCACCCGTTGATGAACTCAACTGTTGATGAATGCACCTGTTGATGAACCCGCCTGTTGATGAACTCAAATGTTGATGAATTCACCTTTTGATGAACATGCCTGTTGATGAACTCACCTGTTGCTGAACCCGCCTGTTGATTAACCTGCCTGTTGATGAACCCGCCTGTTGATTAACCCACCTGTTGATGAACCCACCTGTTGATGAACCCACCTGTTGATGAACCCACCTGTTGATGAACTCGCCTGTTGAAGATCCCACCTGTTGATGAACTCGCCTGTTGAAGAACCCACCTGTTGATGAACCCACCTGTTGATGAACCCACCTTTTGATGAACTCACCTGTTGATGATCCCACATTTTGATGAACCCACCTGTGGAAGAACCCACCTGTTGAAGAACTCACCTGTTGATGAACCCACCTGTTGATGAACCCACCTGTTGATGAACCCCCCTGTTGATGAACACACCTGTTGATGAACCCATCTGTTGATGAACTCACCTGTTGATGAACCCGCCTGTTGATGAAACCGCCTGTTGGTGAGCTCACTGGTTGATGAACCCACCTGTTGATGAACCCACCTGTTGATGAACCTGCCTGCTGATGAACCCAACTCTTGATGAACACACCTGTTGATTAACCTACCTGTTGATGAACTCACATGTTGATGAACCCGCCTGTTGATGAACACACCTGTTGCTGAACCCGCCTGTTGAAGAACTCACCTCTTGGTGAATCCACCTGTAGATGAACCCATCTGTTGATGAACTCACCTGTTGATGAACCCGCCTGTTGATGAAACTGCCTGTTGATGAACTCACCTGTTGATGAAACCACCTCTTGATGAACCTGCCTGTTGAGGAACTCACCGGTTGATGAACCCACCTGTTGATGAACCCGCCTGCTGATGAACCCAACTTTTGATGAACTCACCTGTTGATGAACTCACCTGTTGCTGAATTGACTGGTTGATGAACTCACTGGTTGATGAACCCACCTGTTGATGAACTCAGCTGTTGATGAACTCACTTGTTGATGAACTCCGCTGTTGATGAACTCACCTGTTGATGAACCCAACTGTTGATGAACCCACCTGTTGATGAACTCACCTGTTGATGAACCCACCTGTTGATGAACTCCGGTGTTGATGAACCCACCTGTTGATGAACCCACCTGTTGACGAACCCACCTGTTGATGAACTCACCTGTTGATGAACCCACCTGTTGATGAACTCACATGTGGATGAACTTGCCTGTTAATGAACTCACCTGTTGATGAACTTGCCTGTTGATGAACCGCCTGTTGATGAACTCAACAGTTGATGAACCCATCTGTTGATGAAGTCACCTTTTGATGAACACACCTGTTGATGAACCCACCTGTTGATGAACTCAGCTGTTGATGAACTCACCTCTTGATGAACCCGCCTGTTGATGAACCCTCCTGTTTTTGAACACGCCTGTTCATGAACCCACCTGTTGATGAACCCGCCTGTTGAGGAACTCACCTGTTTTTGAACCCGCCTGTTGATGAACTCACCTGTTGATGAACCTGCCTGTTGATGAACTCACATGTTGATGAACCCGCCTGTTGATCAACCCATCTGTTGATGAACTCACCTGTGATTAACCCAATTGTTGATGAACCCGCTTGTTGATGTACCCACCTGTTGATGAACTCACCTGTTGATGAACTCGCCTGTTGATGAACACGCCTGTTGATGAACCCGCCTTTTGATGAACTCACCTGTTGATGAACCCACCTGTTGATGAACTCACCTGTTGATGAACTTGCCTGTTGATGAACCCGCCTGTTGATGAACTCAACTGCTGATGAACCCGTCTGTTGCTGAACTCACCTTTTGATGAAAACACCTGTTGCTGAACCAACATGTTGATGAACTCTGCTGTTGTTGAACTCACCTCTTGATGAACCCGCCTGTTGAAGAACCCTCCTGTTTTTGAACCCGCCTGTTGAAGAACTCACCTGTTGATGAACCTGCCTGTTGATGAACTCACATGTTGATGAACCCGCCTGTTGATCAACCCATCTGTTGATGAACTCACCTGTGATTAACCCAATTGTTGATGAACCCGCTTGTTGATGTACCCACCTGTTGATGAACTCACCTGTTGATGAACTCGCCTGTTGATGAACACGCCTGTTGATGAACCCACCTGTTGATGAACTCACCTGTTGATGAACCCGCCTGTTGATGAACTCACATGCTGATGAACCCACCTGTTGATCAACCCATCTGTTGATGAACTCAGCTGTGATGAACCCACCTGTTGATGAACCCACATGTTGATGAACCCACCTGTTGATGAACTCACCTGTTGATGAACTTGCCTGTTGTTGAACCCGCCTGTTGATGAACTCACCTGTTGATGAAACCGCCTGTTGATGAACTCACATGCTGATGAATCCGCCTGTTGATCAATCCATCTGTTGATGAACTCAGCTGTGATGAACCCATCTGTTGGAGAACACACCTGTTGATGAACTCACCTGTTGATGAACCCGCCTGTTGATGAACCCACCTGTTGATGAACTCACCTGTTGTTGAACTCACCTGTTGATGATACCGCCTGTTGAGGAAACTGTCTGTTGATGAACTCATCTATTAATGAACTCACATGTTGATGAATCTGCCTGTTGATGAATTCACCTGTTGATGAACTTGCCTGTTGATGAACTCACCTGTTGATGAACTCACCTGTTGAAGAACCCGCCTTTTGATGAACTCACCTGGTGATGAACCCGCCTTTTGATGAACTCACCTGTTGCTGAACCCAACTGTTGATGAACACACCTGTGGATTAACTTGTCTGTTGAAGAAGTCACCTGTTGATGAACTCAACTGTTGATGAACTCACCTGTTGATGAACTTGCCTGTTGATGAACCTGCCTGTTGACGAACTCAACTCTTGATGAACCCGTCTGTTGCTGAACTCACCTGTTGATGAACACACCTGTTGATGAACCCGCCTGTTGATGAACTCACCTGTTGATGAACCCACCTGTTGATGAACTCACCTGTTGGTGAACCCGCCTGTTGATGAACTCGCCTGTTGATGAACCCGCCTGTTGATTAACTCACATGTTCATGAACCCGCCCGTTGATGAACCAACCTGTTGAAGAACTTACCTGTTGATGAACTCATCCGTTGATGAATCCGCCTGTTGATATATTCACCTATTCATGACACCTCCTGTTGATGAACCCGCCTGTTGATGAACTCACCTGTTAATGAACTCACATGTTGATGAAATCTCATGTTGATGAACTCACCTGTTGATGAACTCACCTATTGATGAAGTCACCTGTTGATGATATCACATGTTGATGAACCCACCTGTTGATGAACTCACCTGTTGATGAAATCACATGTTGATGAACTCACCTGTTGATGAACTCACCTGTTGATGAACTCACTGGTTGATGAACTCACCTGTTGATGAACTCACCTCCTGTTGAACCCAACTGTAGATGAACTCACCTGTTGATGAACCAGCATGTTGATGAACTGACCTGTTGGTGAACTCATCTGTTGAGGAACTTAACTTTTGATGAAATTACATGTTGATGAACTCATCTTTTGATGAACCCGCCTGTTGAAGAACCCACCTGTTGGTGAACTCACCTGTTGATGAACCCGTCTGTGATGAACCCACCTGTTGATGAACCCACCTGTTGATGAACTCGCCTGTTGATGATCCCACCTGTTGATGAACTCGCATGTTGAAGAAGCCACCTGTTGATGAACCCACCTGTTGATGAACCCACCTTTTGATGAACTCATCTGTTGATGATCCCACATTTTGATGAACCCATCTGTGGAAGAACCCACCTGTTGAAGAATTCACCTGTTGATGAACTCACCTTTTGATGAATCCGCCTGTTGCTGAACTCACCATTTGATGAACGTGCCTGATGAAGAACTCACCTGTTGATGATCCCGCCTGTTGATGAACTCACCTGTTGATGACCACACCTGTTGATGAACTCACCTGTTGATGAACCCTCCTGTTGATGAACACACCTGTTGATGAACCCGCCTGTTGAAGAACTCACCTGTTGATGAACCCGCCTGTTGATGAAACCGCCTGTTGGTGAACTCACCTGTTGATGAAACCACCTGTTGATGAACCTGCCTGTTGATGAACTCACCGGTTGATGAACACAGCTGTTGAGGAACCTGCCTGCTGATGAACCCAACTGTTGATGAACACACCTGTTGATTAACCTACCTGTTGATGAACTCACCTGTTGATGAACCCGCCTGTTGATGAACCCACCTGTTGATGAACTCACCTGTTGATGAACCCGCCTGTTGATGAACCCCACTGTTGTTGACCCCGACTGTTGATGAACTCTCCTGTTGATGAACCCGCCTGTTGATGAACCCACCTGTTGATGAACCCGCCTGTTGATGATGCCAAATGTTGCTGAACCCGCCTGTTGAAGAACTCACCTGCTGATGATCCCACCTGTTGAGGAACACACATGTAGATGAACTCACCTGTTGATGAAACTGCCTGTTGATGAACTTGCCTGTTGATGAACTCACGTGTTGATGAACCCACCTGTTGAAGAACCTGCCTGTTAATGAACTCACCTGTTGATGAACTCACCTGTTGATGAACCCGCCTGTTGATGAACCCACCTGTTGAAGAACTCACGTGTTGATGAACACACCTGTTGATGAACCCGCCTGTTGACTTGCTCACCTGCTGATGATCCCGACTGTTGATGAACTCACCTGTTGATGAACCCACCTGTTGATGTACCCGCCTGTTGATCAACCCGCCTGTTGATGAACCCATCTTTTGATGAACTCACCTGTTGATGAACCTGCCTGTTGACTTACTCACCTGTTGATGATCCCGACTATTGATGAATTCACCTGTTGATGAACCCATCTGTTGACTTACTCAACCATTGCTGATCCTGCCTGTTGAAGAACCCGCCTGTTGATGAACTCACCTGTTGATGAACTCACCTGATGATGAAATCACATGTTGATGTACTCAACTGTTGATGAACTCACCTGTTGATTAACTCACCTGTTGATGAACTCACCTGTTGAAGAACTTACCTGTTGATGAACTCACCTGTTGATGAACCCACCTGTTGATGAACTCAGCTGTTGATGAAATCACATGTTGATGAACTCACCTGTTGATGAACTCACCTGTTGATGAAATCACTGATTGATGAATCACCTGTTGATGAACCCACCTGTTGATGAACTCACCTGTTGATGAAATCACATGTTGATGAACTCACCTGTTGATGAACTCACCTGTTGATGAACCAGCATGTTGATGAACTCACCTGTTGGTGAACTCTCCTGTTGAGGAACTTAACTTTTGATTAAATTACATGTTGATGAACTCACCTCTTGATGAACCCAACTGTAGATGAACTCACCTGTTGATGAACCAGCATGTTGATGAACTCACCTGTTGGTGAACTCTCCTGTTGAGGAACTTAACTTTTGATTAAATTACATGTTGATGAACTCACCTCTTGATGAACCCAACTGTAGATGAGCTCACCTGTTGATGAACCCGCCTGTTGATGAACTCACCTGTTGATGAACTCACCTCTTTTTGAACACGCCTGTTGATGAAACCGCCTGTTGATGAACTCATCTTTTGATTAACTCACCTGTTGTTGAACTGACCTGTTGAGGAACTCACCTGTTGATGAATCCGCCTGTTGATGAACTCATCTGTTGATGAACCCGCCTGTTGATGAACCGACATGCTGAAGAACTCACCTGTTGATGAACCCGCCTGTTGATAAACTTGCCTTTTGATGAAACCACCTATTGATGAACTCACCTGTTGATGAAACCGCCGGTTGATGAACTCACCTGCTTTTGAACCCACCTGTTGATCAACTCACCTGTTGATGAACTCACCTGTTGATAAACCCACGTGTTGATGAACTCACATGCTTTTGAACCCACTTGTTGATGAACTCACCTGTTGATGAACTCATCTTTTGATGAACCCGCCTGTTGATGAACATGCCTGTTGATGAACCCACCTGTTGATGAACTCACCTGTTGATGAACTCATCTGTTGATGAACCCATCTGTTGGAGAACCCACCTGTTGATGAACTCACCTGTTGATGAACCCGCCTGTTGTTGAACCCACCTGTTAATGAACTCACCTGTTGATGAAACCGCCTGTTGAGGAAACCACCTGTTGATGACCTCATCTGTTAATGAACTCACATGTTGATGAATCTGCCTGTTGAAGAACTCACCTGTTGATGAACTCACCTGTTGATGAAACCGCCTGTTGAGGAAACCGCCTGTTGATGAACTCATCCGTTAATGAACTCACATGTTGATGAATCTGCCTGTTGAAGAACTCACCTGTTGATGAACTCACCTGTTGATGAACTCACCTGTTGATGAACGCGCCTGTTGATGAAGCCCCCTGTTGATGAACACACCTGTTGATGAATTCACCTTTTGATGAACATGCCTGATGATGAACTCACCTGTTGATGAACCCGCCTGTTGATTAACCTGCCTGTTGATGAACCCGCCTGTTGATGAACCCACATGTTGATGAACCCACCTGTTGATGAACTCACCTGTTGATGAACTCACTGATTGATGAACTCACCTGTTGATGAACCCACCTGTTGATGAACTCACCTGTTGATGAAATCACATGTTGATGAACTCACCTGTTGATGAACTCACCTGTTGATTAACTCTCCTGTGGATGAACTCACTGGTTGATGAACTCACCTGTTGATGAACTCACCTCTTGATGAACCCAACTGTAGATGAACTCACCTGTTGATGAACCAGCATGTTGATGAACTCACCTGTTGGTGAACTCTCCTGTTGAGGAACTTAACTTTTGATTAAATTACATGTTGATGAACTCATCTTTTGATGAAACCGCCTGTTGATGAACTCATCTTTTGATTAACTCACCTGTTGTTGAACTGACCTGTTGAGGAACTCACCTGTTGATGAACCCGCCTGTTGATGAACTCATCTGTTGATGAACCCGCCTGTTGATGAACCGACATGCTGAAGAACTCACCTGTTGATGAACCCGCCTGTTGATAAACTTGCCTTTTGATGACCCCGCCTATTGATGAACTCACCTGTTGATGAAACCGCCGGTTGATGAACTCACCTGCTTTTGAACCCACCTGTTGATCAACTCACCTGTTGATGAACTCACCTGTTGACGAACCAGCCTGTTGATGAACTCACCTGTTGATAAACCCACCTGTTGATGAACTCACATGCTTTTGAACCCGCTTGTTGATGAACTCACCTGTTGATGAACTCATCTTTTGATGAACCCGCCTGTTGATGAACATGCCTGTTGATGAACCCACCTGTTGATGAACTCACCTGTTGATGAACTCATCTGCTGATGAACCCATCTGTTGGAGAACCCACCTGTTGATGAACTCACCTGTTGATGAACCCGCCTGTTGTTGAATCCACCTGTTGTTGAACTCACCTTTTGATGAACTCTCCTGTTGATGAAACCACCTGTTGAGGAAACCGCCTGTTGATGAACTCATCTGTTAATGAACTCACATGTTGATGAATCTGCCTGTTGATGAACTCACCTGTTGATGAACTCACCTGTTGATGAACTCACCTGTTGATGAACGCGCCTGTTGATGAACCCGCCTGTTGATGAACACACCTGTTGATGAATTCACCTTTTGATGAACATGCCTGATGATGAACTCACCTGTTGATGAACCCGCCTGTTGATTAACCTGCCTGTTGATGAACCCGCCTGTTGATGAACCCACATGTTGATGAACCCACCTGTTGATGAACTCACCTGTTGATGAACTCACTGATGGATGAACTCACCTGTTGATGAACCCACCTGTTGATGAACTCACCTGTTGATGAAAACACATGTTGATGAACTCACCTGTTGATGAACTCACCTGTTGATTAACTCTCCTGTGGATGAACTCACTGGTTGATGAACTCACCTGTTGATGAACTCACCTCTTGATGTACCCAACTGTAGATGAACTCACCTGTTGATGAACCAGCATGTTGATGAACTCACCTGTTGGTGAACTCACCTGTTGAGGAACTTAACTTTTGATTAAATTACATGTTGATGAAGTCATCTTTTGATGAACCCGCCTGTTGATGAACTCACCTGTTGATGAACTCACCTTTTTTTGAACACGCCTGTTGATGAAACCGCCTGTTGATGAACTCATCTTTTGATTAACTCACCTGTTGTTGAACTGGCCTGCTGAGGAACTCACCTGTTGATGAACCCACTTGTTGATGAACTCATCTGTTGATGAACGCGCCTGTTGATGAACCGACATGCTGAAGAACTCACCTGTTGATGAACCCGCCTGTTGATGAACTCACCTGTGATGAACCCACCTGTTGAAGAACCCGCCTGCTGATGAACCCAACTATTGATGAACTCTATTGTTGAAGAACTTTCCTTTTGATGAACCCGCCTATTGATGAACTCACCTGTTGATGAAACCGCCGGTTGATGAACTCACCTGCTTTTGAAAGCACCTGTTGATCAACTCACCTGTTGATGAACTCACCTGTTGATGAACCAGCCTGTTGATGAACTCACCTGTTGATAAACCCACCTGTTGATGAACTCACATGCTTTTGAACCCGCTTGTTGATGAACTCACCTGTTGATGATCTCATCTTTTGAAGAACCCGCCTGTTGATGAACATGCCTGTTGATGAACCCACCTGTTGATGAACTCACCTGTTGATGAACTCATCTGTTGATGAACCCATCTGTTGGAGAACCCACCTGTTGATGAACTCACCTGTTGATGAACCCGCCTGTTGATGAACCCACCTGTTGATGAACGCACCTGTTGATGAACTCACCTGTTGATGAAACCGCCTGTTGAGGAAACTGCCTGTTGATGAACTCATCTGTTAATGAACTCACATGTTGATGAATCTGCCTGTTGATGAATTCACCTGTTGAAGAACTCACCTGTTGATGAACTCACCTTTTGATGAACTCACCTGTTGATGAACGCGCCTGTTGATGAACCCGCCTGTTGATGAACTCACCTGTTGATAAACCCGCCTGTTGATGAACCATCCTGTTGATCAACCCACCTGTTGATGAACTCACGTGTTGATGAATCTGCGTGATGATGAACTCACCACTTGATGAACCCGCCTGATGATGACCACACCTGTTGATGAACCTGCCTGATGATGAACTCACCTGTATATGAACCCACATCTTGATGAAACTACCTGTTGCTGAACTCACCTGTTGATGATCCCACATGTTGATGAACGCAGCTGCTGATGAACCCACCTGCTAAAGAACTCACCTTTTGATGAACTCACCTGTTGATGAACTCACCTGTTGATGAACGCACCTGTTGATGGACCCGCCTGTTGATGAACTCACCTGTTGATGAATTCACCTTTTGATGAACATGCCTGATGATGAACTCACCTGTTGATGAACCCGCCTGTTGATTAACCTGCCTGTTGATGAACCCGCCTGTTGATGAACACACCTGTTGATGAACTCACCTGTTGATGAATCCGCCTGTTGATGAACTCATCTGTTGATGAACCCGCCTGTTGATGAACCGACATGCTGAAGAGCTCACCTGTTGATGAACCCGCCTGTTGATAAACTTGCCTTTTGATGAAACCGCCTATTGATGAACTCACCTGTTGATGAAACCGCCGGTTGATGAACTCACCTGCTTTTGAACCCACCTGTTGATCAACTCACCTGTTGATGAACTCACCTGTTGACGAACCAGCCTGTTGATGAACTCTCCTGTTGATAAACCCACCTGTTGATGAACTCACATGCTTTTGAACCCACTTGTTGATGAACTCACCTGTTGATGAACTCATCTTTTGATGAACCCGCCTGTTGATGAACATGCCTGTTGATGAACCCACCTGTTGATGAACTCACCTGTTGATGAACTCATCTGTTGATGCACCCATCTGTTGGAGAACCCACCTGTTGATGAACTCACCTGTTGATGATCCCACATGTTGATGAACGCAGCTGCTGATGAACCCACCTGCTAAAGAACTCACCTTTTGATGAACTCACCTGTTGATGAACTCACCTGTTGATGAACGCACCTGTTGATGGACCCGCCTGTTGATGAACTCACCTGTTGATGAATTCACCTTTTGATGAACATGCCTGATGATGAACTCACCTGTTGATGAACCCGCCTGTTGATTAACCTGCCTGTTGATGAACCCGCCTGTTGATGAACACACCTGTTGATGAACTCACCTGTTGATGAATCCGCCTGTTGATGAACTCATCTGTTGATGAACCCGCCTGTTGATGAACCGACATGCTGAAGAGCTCACCTGTTGATGAACCCGCCTGTTGATAAACTTGCCTTTTGATGAAACCGCCTATTGATGAACTCACCTGTTGATGAAACCGCCGGTTGATGAACTCACCTGCTTTTGAACCCACCTGTTGATCAACTCACCTGTTGATGAACTCACCTGTTGACGAACCAGCCTGTTGATGAACTCTCCTGTTGATAAACCCACCTGTTGATGAACTCACATGCTTTTGAACCCACTTGTTGATGAACTCACCTGTTGATGAACTCATCTTTTGATGAACCCGCCTGTTGATGAACATGCCTGTTGATGAACCCACCTGTTGATGAACTCACCTGTTGATGAACTCATCTGTTGATGCACCCATCTGTTGGAGAACCCACCTGTTGATGAACTCACCTGTTGATGAACCCGCCTGTTGTTGAACCCACCTGTTGATGAACTCACCTGTTGATGAACTCACCTGTTGATGAAACCGCCTGTTGAGGAAACCGCCTGTTGATGAACTCATCTATTAATGAACTCACATGTTGATGAATCTGCCTGTTGAAGAACTCACCTGTTGATGAACTCACCTGTTGATGAACTCACCTGTTGATGAAACCGCCTGTTGAGGAAACCGCCTGTTGATGAACTCATCTGTTAATGAACTCACATGTTGATGAATCTGCCTGTTGAAGAACTCACCTGTTGATGAACTCACCTGTTGATGAACTCACCTGTTGATGAACACGCCTGTTGATGAACCCGCCTGTTGATGAACACACCTGTTGATGAATTCACCTTTTGATGAACATGCCTGATGATGAACTCACCTGTTGATGAACTCACCTGTTGATGAACTCACCTGTTGATGAACGCGCCTGTTGATGAACCCGCCTGTTGATGAACACACCTGTTGATGAATTCACCTTTTGATGAACATGCCTGTTGATGAACCCACCTGTTGATGAACTCACCTGTTGATGAACTCATCTGTTGATGCACCCATCTGTTGGAGAACCCACCTGTTGATGAACTCACCTGCTGATGAACCCGCCTGTTGTTGAACCCACCTGTTGATGAACTCACCTGTTGATGAACTCACCTGTTGATGAAACCGCCTGTTGAGGAAACCGCCTGTTGATGAACTCATCTATTAATGAACTCACATGTTGATGAATCTGCCTGTTGAAGAACTCACCTGTTGATGAACTCACCTGTTGATGAACTCACCTGTTGATGAAACCGCCTGTTGAGGAAACCGCCTGTTGATGAACTCATCTGTTAATGAACTCACATGTTGATGAATCTGCCTGTTGAAGAACTCACCTGTTGATGAACTCACCTGTTGATGAACTCACCTGTTGATGAACGCGCCTGTTGATGAACCCGCCTGTTGATGAACACACCTGTTGATGAATTCACCTTTTGATGAACATGCCTGATGATGAACTCACCTGTTGATGAACCCGCCTGTTGATTAACCTGCCTGTTGATGAACCCGCCTGTTGATGAACCCACATGTTGATGAACCCACCTGTTGATGAACTCACCTGTTGATGAACTCACTGATTGATGAACTCACCTGTTGATGAACCCACCTGTTGATGAACTCACCTGTTGATGAAATCACATGTTGATGAACTCACCTGTTGATGAACTCACCTGTTGATTAACTCTCCTGTGGATGAACTCACTGGTTGATGAACTCACCTGTTGATGAACTCACCTCTTGATGAACCCAACTGTAGATGAACTCACCTGTTGATGAACCAGCATGTTGATGAACTCACCTGTTGGTGAACTCTCCTGTTGAGGAACTTAACTTTTGATTAAATTACATGTTGATGAACTCATCTTTTGATGAAACCGCCTGTTGATGAACTCATCTTTTGATTAACTCACCTGTTGTTGAACTGACCTGTTGAGGAACTCACCTGTTGATGAACCCGCCTGTTGATGAACTCATCTGTTGATGAACCCGCCTGTTGATGAACCGACATGCTGAAGCACTCACCTGTTGATGAACCCGCCTGTTGATAAACTTGCCTTTTGATGACCCCGCCTATCGATGAACTCACCTGTTGATGAAACCGCCGGTTGATGAACTCACCTGCTTTTGAACCCACCTGTTGATCAACTCACCTGTTGATCAACTCACCTTTTGACGTACCAGCCTGTTCATGAACTCACCTGTTGATAAACCCACCTGTTGATGAACTCACATGCTTTTGAACCCGCTTGTTGATGAACTCACCTGTTGATGAACTCATCTGTTGGAGAACCCACCTGTTGATGAACTCACCTGTTGATGAACCCGCCTGTTGTTGAATCCACCTGTTGATGAACTCACCTGTTGATGAACTCTCCTGTTGATGAAACCGCCTGTTGAGGAAACCGCCTGTTGATGAACTCATCTGTAAATGAACTCACATGTTGATGAACTCACCTGTTGATGAACTTGCCTTTTGATGAACCCGCCTATTGATGAACTCACCTGTTGATGAAACCGCCGGTTGATGAACTCACCTGCTTTTGAACCCACCTGTTGATCAACTCACCTGTTGATGAACTCACCTGTTGACGAACCAGCCTGTTGATGAACTCACCTGTTGATAAACCCACCTGTTGATGAACTCACATGCTTTTGAACCCGCTTGTTGATGAACTCACCTGTTGATGAACTCATCTTTTGATGAACCCGCCTGTTGATGAACATGCCTGTTGATGAACCCACCTGTTGATGAACTCACCTGTTGATGAACTCATCTGTTGATGAACCCATCTGTTGGAGAACCCACCTGTTGATGAACTCACCTGTTGATGAACCCGCCTGTTGTTGAATCCACCTGTTGATGAACTCACCTGTTGATGAACTCTCCTGTTGATGAAACCGCCTGTTGAGGAAACCGCCTGTTGATGAACTCATCTGTTAATGAACTCACATGTTGATGAATCTGCCTGTTGATGAATTCACCTGTTGAAGAACTCACCTGTTGATGAACTCACCTGTTGATGAACTCACCTGTTGATGAACGCGCCTGTTGATGAACCCGCCTGTTGATGAACACACCTGTTGATGAATTCACCTTTTGATGAACATGCCTGATGATGAACTCACCTGTTGATGAACCCGCCTGTTGATTAACCTGCCTGTTGATGAACCCGCCTGTTGATGAACCCACATGTTGATGAACCCACCTGTTGATGAACTCACCTGTTGATGAACTCACTGATTGATGAACTCACCTGTTGATGAACCCACCTGTTGATGAACTCACCTGTTGATGAAAACACATGTTGATGAACTCACCTGTTGATGAACTCACCTGTTGATTAACTCTCCTGTGGATGAACTCACTGGTTGATGAACTCACCTGTTGATGAACTCACCTCTTGATGTACCCAACTGTAGATGAACTCACCTGTTGATGACCCAGAATGTTGATGAACTCACCTGTTGGTGAACTCACCTGTTGAGGAACTTAACTTTTGATTAAATTACATGTTGATGAAGTAATCTTTTGATGAACCCGCCTGTTGATGAACTCACCTGTTGATGAACTCACCTTTTTTTGAACACGCCTGTTGATGAAACCGCCTGTTGATGAACTCATCTTTTGATTAACTCACCTGTTGTTGAACTGACCTGTTGAGGAACTCACCTGTTGATGAACCCGCTTGTTGATGAACTCATCTGTTGATGAACCCGCCTGTTGATGAACCGACATGCTGAAGAACTCACCTGTTGATGAACCCGCCTGTTGATGAACTCACCTGTGATGAACCCACCTGTTGAAGAACTCGCCTGTTGATGAACCCAACTATTGATGAACTCACCTGTTGAAGAACTTGCCTTTTGATGAACCCGCCTATTGATGAACTCACCTGTTGATGAACTCACCTGTTGGCGAACCAGCCTGTTGATGAACTCACCTGTTGATAAACCCACCTGTTGATGAACTCACATGCTTTTGAACCCGCTTGTTGATGAACTCACCTGTTGATGAACTCATCTTTTGATGAACCCGCCTGTTGATGAACATGCCTGTTGATGAACCCACCTGTTGGAGAACCCACCTGTTGATGAACTCACCTGTTGATGAACCCGCCTGTTGTTGAATCCACCTGTTGATTTACTCACCTGTTGATGAACTCACCTGTTGATGAAACCGCCTGTTGAGGAAACTGCCTGTTGATGAACTCATCTGTTAATGAACTCACATGTTGATGAATCTGCCTGTTGATGAATTCACCTGTTGAAGAACTCACCCGTTGATGAACTCATCTGTTGATGAACTCACCTGTTGATGAACGCGCCTGTTGATGAACCCGCCTGTTGATGAACACACCTGTTGATGAATTCACCTTTTGATGAACATGCCTGATGATGAACTCACCTGTTGATGAACCCGCCTGTTGATTAACCTGCCTGTTGATGAACCCGCCTGT
Source organism: Somniosus microcephalus (assembly GCF_052327205.1). Classification (NCBI taxonomy): domain Eukaryota; kingdom Metazoa; phylum Chordata; class Chondrichthyes; order Squaliformes; family Somniosidae; genus Somniosus; species Somniosus microcephalus. Next base: position 318,773,401 of record NC_140988.1, on the reverse strand, counting down.
TGATGAACCGACCTGTTGATGAACTCACCTGTTGATGAACCCACCTGTTGATGAACCCGCCCATTGATGAACCCACCTGTTGATGAACTCACCTGTTGATGATCCCACATGTTGATGAACCCACCTGTTGATGAACTCACCTGTTGATGAACTCACCTGTTGATGAAACTGCCTGTTGAGGAAACTGCCTGTTGATGAACTCATCTGTTAATGAACTCACATGTTGATGAATCTGCCTGTTGATGAATACACCTGTTGAAGAACTCACCTTTTGATGAACTCACCTGTTGATGAACTCACCTGTTGATGAACGCACCTGTTGATGAACCCGCCTGTTGATGAACTCACCTGTTGATGAATTCACCTTTTGATGAACATGCCTGATGATGAACTCACCTGTTGATGAACCCGCCTGTTGATTAACCTGCCTGTTGATGAACCCGCCTGTTGATGAACCCACCTGTGTCAGGGGTGTGGGCAGCCACGGGGCCGTGTAGATACGGGGCTGTGATCTCCGGGCAAGGTAGGTTCTGGACCCAAGTGCAGAAACCAGGCTAGAGGCAGGTATACTATCTTTAAGGTACTTTACTAGATTCACACATAACTAGCTTCATACAAGGAACACAACAATATACATAGAACTCGAGACAAGTTACAAAATGGCTAGTCAAGAATAGGAACTCAGGACAGCTTCCATGAGGCAACCTACTTGTCCATACTGAGCTGGGATAAGCTTACCACAAGCGCAACCAGCTTGCCGAGACGAGACTCGAGACAAGCTATCACAAGGGGCTGCCACAGGGGTAACAGGCTTATCAATACAGAGCTCAAGACAAGCGCCAACATGGCAACATGCTAGTCCAGCCCAGCACCTTATCAAGACTAAGAACAACAAGAACACAGACTTAGATACATCTTAAATACAGAGCTCGAGAGAACCATGGCAGCCAGCTAGTCAAAGCCAGGAGCCACAGAATGAAGGCTAGTCCCCGGTTCCCTGGTTAGGACTGAGCAAGGAGGGAAGCAACCACAGAACTTATATACCAAGAAAACCAGGTGAAACCCATGAACAGCTAACAGGCCGTTAAGAATTAACACAGGAGGCTAGGAACAATTAACAAAGGGCTAGAACCAAACAAGTGAAGGTGCCATCTAGAGGCTACAGAAGGAACTGACTGGCACCCTCACAGGACTCCCCCCCCGCTAGGAACGGCTCCTGACATTCCAAACACAAGGCTCGAAAAACACAGGGCTTGAAAAAAACACAGGGCTCGAAAAAACACAGGGCTCGAAAAAACACAGGGCTCGAAAAAACACAGAGCTCGAAAAAACACAGGGCTCGAAAAAACACAGGGCTTGAAAAAACACAGGGCTCAAAAAAACACAGGGCTCGAAAAAACACAGGGCTCGAAAAAACACAGGGCTCGAAAAAACACAGGGCTCGAAAAACACAGGGCTCGAGAGGCACAGGGCTCGAGAGGCACAGGGCTCGAGAGGCACAGGGCTCGAGAGGCACTGGACTCGAGATGCACTGGACTCGAGATGCACTGGACTCGAGATGCACTGGGCTCGAAATACACTGGGCTCGAAATACAGAGGGCGCTAATACACAGGGCGCCAATACACAGGGCGCTAATACACAGGGCGCTAATACACAGGGCGCTAATACACAGGGCGTTCATACACAGGGCGAATCTTCTTAGCTTTTCAAGCAATGATATTCCCCATTCCAACTGTTCACAAACTGCAGATGTTCAGAAATCTCAAGACAGAATCATCCTCTTCATCCACTAGTGGCAGAGACATGTCATGGCGATCATATGACCAAAATTTTGGTAAGCAACGGAGCCATCATTTCTCCAGAGTTAGCACGCTCAATGGACTATATACCGAAGGGATGCAAGAAGGGCGAAGACTCGAGAATTTAACTTGTCCAGGAGAGCTTGAGAATTTAATTGTCCAGGAGAACTCAAGAATGTCTTATCCAGTGGAGCTCGAAAGTTTCATTTGTCCAGAAGAACTCGAAAATATTCCTATCCAGGAGAGCTCAAAAGTATCTTATCCAGGAGAGCTCAAAAATTTAACTTGTCCAGAAGAACTTGAGAGTTTACCTTGTCCAGGGGAACTTGAAAACTTAACTTGCCCAGGAGAACTTGAAAACTTAACTTTTCTAGGAGAACTTGAAAGCTTAATTTGCCCAGGAGACTTGAGAGTTCACTCGAAAATTTCACTCTATGAAGGCCCAGGAAACTTGAAAGTTAACCTGAAAGTGTAACACAACGGGAGGCCCAGGAAGCTTGAGAACTTACTTGGGGTTTAACACTGTAGAGGCCCAGGAAGCTTGAGAATTTACTTGGGGGTTCTAACACAATAGAGGCCCAGGAGACTTGAGAGTTCACCTGGGGGTCTAAATACAGTAAAGGCCCAGGAGACTCAAAAGTTTTACTTGAAAATTTAACACTATGAAGGCCCAGGAGACTTGAAAATTTACTTGAACACTTAACCCTGGAGGCTTGAAAATTCACTTGAAAATTTAACACAAGACTTGAAAACTTAACACAGTGGGGGTCTTCTTCCTAGGAGAACCAAAATTAAACTCCGACACAGCGGGGAGTCTTAGTCCTAGGAGACCAAATATTTGCCCAAGAGAACTCAAAAATTAACTGGAGAGTTTCAAACCTTAGCCGGTTGGTTTCTACTGGGTCCATGTATGGCTCAGTCCTACTGTCAGGGGTGTGGGGAGCCACGGGGTCATGTAGATTCATACAAGGAACACAACAATATACATAGAACTCGAGACAAGTTACAAAACGACTAGTCAAGAATAGGAACTCAGGACAGCTTCCATGAGGCAACCTACTTGTCCATACTGAGCTGGGATAAGCTTACCACAAGCGCAACCAGCTTGCCGAGATGAGACTCAAGACAAGCTATCACGAGGGGCTGCCACAGGGGTAACAGGCTTATCAATACAGAGCTCAAGACAAGTGCCAACATGGCAACATGCTAGTCCAGCCCAGCACCTTATCAAGACTAAGAACAACAAGAACACAGACTTAGATACATCTTAAATACAGAACTCGAGAGAACCATGGCAGCCAGCTAGTCAAAGCCAGGAGCCACAGAACGAAGGCTAGTCCCCGGTTCCCCAGTTAGGACTGAGCAAGGAGGGAAGCAACCACAGAACTTGTATACCAAGAAAACCAGGTGAAACCCATGAACAGCTAACAGGCCGTTATGAATTAACACAGGAGGCTAGGAACAATTAACAAAGGGCTAGAACCAAACAAGTGAAGGTGCCATCTAGAGGCTACAGAAGGAACTGACTGGCACCCTCACAACCTGTTGATGAACTCACCTGTTGATGAACCCACCTGTTCATGAACCTGTCTGTTGATGAACCCACCTGTTGATGAACCCACCTGTTGATGAACTCGCCTGTTGATGATCCCACCTGTTGATGAACTCGCCTGTTGAAGAACCCACCTGTTGATGAACCAACCTGTTGATGAACCCACCTTTTGATGAACTCACCTGTTCATGATCCCACATTTTGATGAATCCACCTGTGGAAGAACCCATCTGTTGAAGAATTCACCTGTTGATGAACTCACCTGTTGATGAACCCACCTGTTGATGAACCCGCATGTTGATGAACTCACCTGTTGACAAATGTGCCTGATGAAGAACTCACCCGTTGATGATCCTGACTGTTGATGAACTCACCTGTTGATGACCACACCTGTTGATGAACTCACCTGTTGATGAACCCGCCTGTTGATGAACACACCTGTTGATGAACCCGCCTGTTGATGAACTCACCTGTTGATGATCCCACATGTTGATGAACCCACCTGTTGATGAACTCTCCTGTTGATGAACTCACCTGTTGATGAAACCGTCTGTTGAGGAAACTGCCTGTTGATGAACTCATCTGTTAATGAACTCACATGTTGATGAATCTGCCTGTTGATGAATACACCTGTTGAAGAACTCACCTGTTGATGAACTCACCTGTTGATGAACTCATCTGTTGATGAAAGCACCTGTTGATGAAACCGCCTGTTGATGAAACCACCTGTTGATGAATTCACCTTTTGATGAACATGCCTGATGATGAACTCACCTATTGATGAACCCGCCTGTTGATTAACCTGCCTGTTGAAGAACCCGCCTGTTGATGAAACCACCTGAAGATGAACTCACCTGTTGATGAACCCACCTGTTGATGAACCCGCCCGTTGATGAACCCACCTGTTGATGAACTCACCTGTTGAAGATCCCACATGTTGATGAACCCGCCTGTTGAAGAACCCACCTGTTGGTGAACTCACCTGTTGATGAACCCGTCTGTTGATGAACCCACTTGTTGATGAACCCACCTGTTGATGAACTCGCCTGTTGATGATCCCACCTGTTGATGAACTCACCTGTTGAAGAACCCACCTGTTGATGAACCCACCTGTTGATGAACCTACCTTTTGATGAACTCACCTGTTGATGATCCCATATTTTGATGAACACACCTGTGGAAGAAGCCACCTGTTGAAGAATTCACCTGTTGATGAACTCACCTGTTGATGGACCCACCTGTTGATGAATCCGCCTGTTGATGAACTCACCTGTTGATGAACTCACCTGTTGATGAATGTGCCTGATGAAGAACTGACCTGTTGATGATCCCGCCTGTTGATGAACTCACCTGTTGATGACCACACCTGTTGATGAACTCACCTGTTGATGAACCCGCCTGTTGATGGACACACCTGTTGATGAACCTGCATGTTGAAGAACTCACCTGTTGATGAACCCACCTGTTGATGAACCCGCCTGTTGATGAACCCACCTGTTCATGAACTCACCTGTTGAGGAACTCACCTGTTGATGAAACCGCCTGTTGAGGAAACTGCATGTTGATGAACTCATCTGTTAATGAACTCACATGTTGATGAATCTGCCTGTTGATGAATTCACCTGTTGAAGAACTCACCTGTTGATGAACTCACCTGTTGTTGAACTCACCTGTTGATGAATGCACCTGTTGATGAACCCGCCTGTTGATGAACACACCTGTTGATGAATTCACCTTTTGATGAACATGCCTGATGATGAACTCACCTGTTGATGAAACCGCCTGTTGATTAACCTGCCTGTTGATGAACCCACCTGTTGATGAACCCGCCCCTTGATGAACCCACCTGTTGATGAACTCACATGTTGATGATCCCACATGTTGATGAACCTGCCTGTTGATGAACTCACCTGTTGATGAACTCACCTATTGATGAAACCGCCTGTTGAGGAAACTGCCTGTTGATGAACTCTTCTGTTAATGAACTCACAAGTTGATGAATCTGCCTGTTGATGAATACACCTGTTGAAGTTCTCACCTTTTGATGAAATCACCTGTTGATGAACTCACCTGTTGAAGAACGCGCCTGTTGCTGAACACACCTGTTGATGAACCCGCCTGTTGATGAACTCACCTGTTGATGATCCCACATGTTGATGAACTCACCTGTTGATGAACTCACCTGTTGATGAAGTCACCTGTTGCTGAACCCAACTGCTGATGAACACACCTGTAGATTGACACACCTGTTGATAAATTCACCTGTTGATGAACCTGCCTGTTGATGTACCCACCTGTTGATGAACTCACCTGCTGATGAACCTGCCTGTTGATGAACTGACCTGTTGAAGAACTCACCTGTTGATGAACCCACCTGTTGCTGAGCTCACCTGTTGATGTACCCACCTGTTGATGATCTCACCTGTTGATGAACTCACCTGTTGATGAATACGCCTGTGGTGATCCAGCCTGTTGATGAACTCACCTGTTGATAAACTCACCTGTTGATGAACCCGCATGTTGATGAACACACCTTTTCATGAACTCACCTGTTGATAAACTCACCTGTTGATGAACCCGCCTGTTGATGAACCCACCTGTTGAAGAACTCACCTGTTGATGAACTCACCTGTTGATAAACCCACCTGTTGATGAACACACCTGTTGATGAACTCATCTGTTGATAAACACACCTGTTGATGAACCCACCTGTTGATGAACTCACCAGTTGATGAACTCACCTGTTGGTGAACTCATCTGTTGATGAATTCACCTGTTGATGAATTCAACTTTTGCTGAGCTCACCTGTTGATGTACTCACCTGATGATGAACTCACCTGTTGATGAACTCACCTGTTGATGAACCCACCTGTTGGTGAACTCACCTGTTGATGAAACCACCTGTTGATGAACCTGCCTTTTGATGAACTCACCTGTTGATGAACCCACCTTTTGATGAACCCATCTGTTGATGAAATCACCTGTTGATGAACTCATCTTTTGATGATCCCGTCTGTTGATGAACTCACCTGTTGATCAAATGACCTTTGGATCAACCCACATGTTGATGAACTCAACTGTTGATGAAGCTGCCTGTTGAAGAACACACCTGTTGATGAACTCACCTGTTGATGAACTCACCTGTTGATGAACCTGCCTGTTGATGAACTCACCTGTTGATGAATTCACCTGTTGATGAACATTCCTGTTGATGAACTCACCTGTTGATGAACACACCTGTTGATGAACCCGCCGGTTGATGAACTCACCTGTTGATGAACCCGCATGTTGATGAACCCACCTGTTGATGAACTCACCTTTTGATGAACTCACCTGTTGGAGAACTCACCTGTTGATGAACACACTTGTTGATTCACCCGCCTATTGATGAACTCACCTTTTGATCAACCCGCCTGTTGAGGAACTCACCTGCTGATGAACTCATCCGTTCAGGAACTCACCTGTTGATGATCTCACCTGTTGAGGAACTCACCTGTTGATGAACACGCCTGTTGATGAACTCATCTGTTGCTGAGCCCAACTGTTGATGAACTCACCTGTTGGAGAACGCGGCTGTTGATGAAACCACCTGTTGATGAACTCACCTGTTGATGAACCCAACTTTTGATGAACCCGTCTGTTGATGAACTTACCTGTTGTTGAACTCACTTGTTGATGAACTCACCTGTTGATGAACCCGTCTGCTGCTTAACTCACTTGTTGATCAACTCACCTGTTGATGAACTCAGCTGTTGATGAACCCGCCTGTTGTTGAAATCACCTGTTGATGGACAGTTGATGAACTCACCTGTTGATGAACTCACCTCTTGATGAACCCACCTGTAGATTAACTCACCTGTTGACGAACCAGCCTGTTGATGAGCTGAACTGTTGTTGAACTCACCTGTTGATGAAATCGCCTGTTTATGAATCCGCCTGTTGATGAACCCACCTGTTGATGAACTCACCTGTTGATGAAGCCACCTGTTGATCAACCCACCTGTTGATGAACTCACCTGTTGATGAACTCACCTGTGGATAAACTCACCTGTTGTTGAACCTGCCTGTTGATGAACCTGCCTGTTGATGAACTCAACTGTTTTTGAACATGCCTGTTGATTAACTCACCTGTTGATGAGCTCACCTGTTGATGAACTCACCTGTTGATGAACTCACCTGTTGATGAACCCAACTTTTGATGAACAGACCTGTTGATGAACTCACCTGTTGATAAACTCACCTGTTGTTGATCTCATCTGTTGATGAACCCACCTGTTGATGAATTCACCTGTTGGAGAACCCAGCTGTCGATGAACCTGCCTATTCATGAACCCATCTTTTGATGAACCCGTCTGTTGATGAACTCACCTGTTGATCAACTCACCTGTTGATGAACTCACCTGTTGATGAACCCACCTGTTGATGAAACCGCCTGTTGATGAACCCATCTGTTGATGAACTCACCTGTTTATGAACCCGCCTGTTGATGAACTCACCTGTTGTAGAACCCACCTGTTGTGAACTCACCAGTTGATGAACCCACCTGTTGATGAACCCAGCTGTTGATGAGCCCGCCTGTGGATGAACTCACCCATTGATGAACCCACCTGTTGATGATCTCACCTGTTGATGAACTCAACTCTTGATGAACTCACTTGTTGATGAACTCATCTGTTAATGAACTCACCTATTGATGATTCTGCCTGTCGATGATCCCGACTGTTGATGAATTCATCTGCTGATGAACCCACCTGTTGATGAACCCGCCTGTTGATGAACTCACCTGTTGATGATCCCGACTGTTGATGAACCCACCTGTTGATGAAACCGTCTGTTTGACTTACTCACCTGTTGCTGATCCTGCCGGTTGATGAACCCACCTTTTGATGAACTCACCTGTAGATGAACTTGCCTGTTGATGAACCCGCCTGTTGAAGAACCTGTCTGTTGATGAACTCACCTGTTTTTGAACCTGCCTGTTGATGAACTCAGCTGTTGATGAGCTCACATGTTGATGAACTCACCTGTTGGTGATCCCACCTGTTGATGAACTCACCTGTTGACGAACTCACCTGTTGCTGAACCCAGCTGCTGATGAACACACCTGTAGATTGAAACACCTGTTGATAAACCCACCTGTTGATGGACCCACGTGTTGATGAACTCACCTGTTGAAGAACTCACCTGTTGATAAACTCACCTGTTGATGAACCCACCAGTTGATGAACTCACCTGTTGATGAACTCACCTATTGAAGAACCCACCTGTTGAAGATCACACCTGTTGATGAACTCACCTGTTGATGAACCTGCCTGTTCATGAACTGACCTGTTGATGAACCCACCTGTTGCTGAGCTCACCTGTTGATGCACCCACCTGTTGATGATCTCATCTGTTGATGAACTCACCTGTTGATGAATACGCCTGTTGGTGATCCAGCCTGTTGATGAACTCACCTGTTGATGAACTCACCTGTTAATGAACCCACCTGTTGATGAACACACCTTTTGATTAACTCACCTGTTGATAAATTCACCTGTTGATGAACCCGCCTGTTGATGAACCCACCTGTTAAAGAACTCACCTGTTGATGAACTCACCTGTTGATAAACCCACCTGTTGATGAACACACCTGTTGATGAACTCATCTGTTCATAAACTCACCTGTTGATGAACCCACCTGTTGATGAACTCACCAGTTGATGAACTCACCTGTTAATGAACTCACCTGTTGATGAACCCGCCTGTTGGTGAACTCACCTTTTGATGAACCCACCTGTTGATGAACCCGCCTTTTGATGAACTCACCTGTTGATGAACCTGCCTGTTGACGAAATCACCTGTTGACGAATTTACCTGTTGATGAACACACCTGTTGATGAACGCACCTTTGGATGAACCCGCATGTTGATGAACCCACCTGTTGATGAACTCACCTGTTGATGAACTCACACTATGATGAACCCACCTGTTGGAGAACTCACCTGTTGATGAACTCACTTGTTGATGAACCCGCCTGTTGATTAACCCTCCTTTTGATCAACCCACCTGTTGAAGAACCTGCCTGTTGAGGAACTCACCTATTGATGAACTCTCCTTTTGATGAAGTCACCTGTTGATGATCTCACCTGTTGTGGAACTCACCTGTTGATGAACTCATCTGTTGATGAACCCACCTGTTGATGAACTCACCTGTTGGCTAACCCGGCTGTTGATGAACCCGTCTGTTGATGAACTCACCAGTTGATGAACCCACCTTTTGATGAACCCGTCTATTGATGAAGTCACCTGTTGATGAACTCATCTGTTGATGAGCTCACCTGATGATGACCCTGTCTGTTGATGAACTCACCTGTTGATCAACTCACCTGGTGATGAACTCACCTTTTGATGAACCCACCTGTTGATGAACCCAGCTTTTGATAAACTCACCTGTTGATGAACCCGCCTGCTGATGAACTCACCTGTTGGAGAACCCACCTGTTGTGAACTCACCTGTTGCTGAAACCGCCTGTTGATGAACTCACCCATTGATGAATCCGCCTGTTGATGATCTCGCCTGTTGATGAACTCCATTCTTGATGAACTCACTTGTTGATGAACTCATCTGTTGATGAACCCACCTGTTGATGAACCCGCCTGTTGATGAACTCACCTGTTGCTGATCCTGCCGTTTGATGAACCCACCTTTTGATGAACTCACCTGTTGATAAACTCACCTGTTGATGATCACGAATGTTGATGAACCTGCCTGTTGATGAACTCACCTGTTGATCAACTCATCTTTGGATGAACTCACCTGTAGATGAACTTACCTGTTGATGAAGCCGCCTGTTGATGAACCTGCCTGTTGATGAACTCACCTGTTTTTGAACCAGCCTGTTGAGGAACTCACCTTTTGATGATCTCACCTGTTGATGAACTCACCTGTTGGTGATTCCGCCTTTTGATGAACTTACCTGTTGATGAACTCACCTGTTGGTGAAGCCACCTGTTGATGAACACACCTGTTGATCAACTCACCTGTTGATGAACTCAACCATTGATGAACCCGCCTTTTGATGATCTCACCTGTTGATGAACTCAACTGTTGATGAACACAACTGTTGATGAACTCAGCCATTGATGCACCCACCTGTTAATGATCTCACCTGTTGATGAACTCAACTGTTGATGAACTCACCTGTCGCTGAACTCACCTGTTGATGAATCTGCCTTTTGATGAACTCACCTGTTGATGAAGTCACCTTTTGATGAACTTACCTGTTGATGAACCCGTCTGTTGATGAACTCACCTGTTCATGAAGCTGCCTGTTGATGAACTCACCTGTTGATGAACCTGCCTGTTGATGACCTCACCTGTTGACGAACCCACCTGTTGATGAACTCACCTGTTCATGAATCCATCTGTTGATGAACTCACCTGTTGATGAACCTGCCTGTTGATGAACTCACCTGTTGATGAACCTGCCTGTTGATGAACTCACCTGTTGAAGAACTCACCTCTTGATGAACCTTCCTGCTGATGAATTCACCTGTTAATGAACCCAACTGTTGATGAACTCACCTGTTCATGAACCCACCTGTTGATGAACTCAGCTGTTGATGAACTCACCTGTTGATGAACCTGTCTGTTGATGAACTCACCTGTTGATGAACTCACCTGTTGATGAATTCACCTGTTGATGAACATGCCTGTTGATGAACTCACCTGTTGATGAACACACCTGTTGATGAAGCCGCCGGTTGATGAACTCACCTGCTGATGAACCCGCATGTTGATGAACCCACCTGTTGATGAACTCACCTGTTGATGAACTCACCTGTTGGAGAACTCACCTGTTGATGAACACACTTGTTGATGCACCCGCCTATTGATGAACTCAACTTTTGATCAACCCACCTGTTGAAGAACCCGCCTGTTGAGGAACTCACATGCTGATGAACTCACCTGTTGAGGAACTCACCTGTTGATGATCTCACATGTTGAGGAACTCACCTGTTGATGAACATGCCTGTTGATGAACTCATCTGTTGCTGAGCCCAACTGTTGATGAACTCACCTGTTGGAGAACCCAGCTGTTGATGAAACCACCTGTTGATGAACTCACCTGTTGATGAACCCAACTTTTGATGAACCCGTCTGTTGATGAACTTACCTGTTGTTGAACTCACTTGTTGATGAACTCACCTGTTGATGAACCCGTCTGCTGATTAACTCACTTGTTGATCAACTCACCTGTTGATGAACTCACCTGTGTATAAACTCACCTGTTGTTGAACCTGCCTGTTGATGAACCTGCCTGTTGATGAACTCACCTGTTTTTGAACATGCCTGTTGATTAACTCACCTGTTGATGAGCTCACCTGTTGATGAACTCACCTGTTGGTGATCCCGCCTGTTGATGAACTCACCTGTTGATGAACTCACCTGTTGATCAACCCACCTGTTGATGAACACACCCGTTGATGAACTCACCTGTTGATAAACTCACCTGTTGATGAACTCATCTGTTGATGAACCCACCTGTTGATGAATTCACCTGTTGGAGAACCCGGCTGCCGATGAACCTGCCTGTTGATGAACTCACCTGTTGATGAACCCACCTTTTGATGAACCTGTCTGTTGATGAAATCACCTATTGATGAACTCACCTGTTGATCAACTCACCTGTTGATCAACTCACCTGTTGATGAACTCACCTGTTGGAGAACCCACCTGTTGTGAACTCACCAGTTGATGAACCCACCTGTTGATGAACCCAGCTTTTGATGAGCCCGCCTGTGGATGAACTCACCCATTGATGAACCCGCCTGTTGATGATCTCACCTGTTGATGAACTCAACTCTTGATGAACTCACTTGTTGATGAACTCATCTGTTAATGAACTCACCTATTGATGATTCTGCCTGTCGATGATCCCGACTGTTGATGAATTCATCTGCTGATGAACCCACCTGTTGATGAACCCGCCTGTTGATGAACTCACCTGTTGATGATCCTGACTGTTGATGAACCCACCCGTTAATGAAACCGTCTGTTTGACTTACTCACCTGTTGATGATCCTGCCAGTTGATGAACCCACCTTTTGATGAACTCACCTATAGATGAACTTACCTGTTGATGAACCTGCCTGTTGAAGAGCCTGTCTGTTGATGAACTCACCTGTTTTTGAACCTGCCTGTTGATGAACTCACCTGTTGATGAGCTCACATGTTGATGAACTCACCTGTTGGTGATCCCACCTGTTGATGAACTCACCTGTTGATGAACCCACCTGTTGCTGAAACCAACTGCTGATGAACACACCTGTAGATTGACACACCTGTTGATAAACTCACCTGTTGATGAACCAGCCTGTTGATGAACCCACCTGTTGATGAACTCACCTGTTGATGAACTCACCTGTTGATAAACTCACCTGTTGATAAACTCACCTGTTGATGAACCCACCAGTTGATGGACTCACCTGTTGATGAACTCACCTATTGAAGAACCCACCTGTTGATGATCACACCTGTTGATGAAATCACCTGTTGATAAACTCACCTGCTGATGAGCCTGCCTATTGATGAACTGACCTGTTGATGAACTCACATGTTGATGAACCCACCTGTTGCTGAGCTCACCTGTTGATGCACCCACCTGTTGATGATCTCACCTGTTGATGAACTCGCCTGTTGATGAATACGCCTGTTGGTGATCCAGCCTGTTGATGAACTCACCTGTTGATGAACTCACCTGTTAATGAACCCACCTGTTGATGAACACACCTTTTGATGAACTCACCTGTTGATAAATTCACCTGTTGATGAACCCGCCTGTTGATGAACCCACCTGTTGAAGAACTCACCTGTTGATGAACTCACCTGTTGATAAACCCACCTGTTGATGAACCCACCTGTTGATGAACTCATCTGTTGATAAACTCACCTGTTGATGAACCCACCTGTTGATGAACTCACCTGTTGATGAACTCATCTATTGATGAATTCACCTGTTGATGAATTCACCTTTTGCTGAGCTCACCTGTTGATGTACTCACCTGTTGATGAACTCACCTGTTAATGAACTCACCTGTTGATGAACCCACCTGTTGGTGAACTCACCTGTTGATGAACCCGCCTGTTGATGAACTTGCCTTTTGATGAACTCACCTGTTGATGAACCTGCCCGTTGACGAAATCACCTGTTGACGAACTTACCTTTTGATGAACACGCCTGTTGATGAACTCACCTTTGGATGAACCCGCATGTTGATGTACCCACCTGTTGATGAAGTCACCTGTTGATGAACTCACCCTATGATGAACCCACCTGTTGGAGAACTCACCTGTTGATGAACTCACTTGTTGATGAACCCGCCTGTTGATGAACCCTCCTTTTGATCAACCCACCTGTTGAAGAACCCGCCTGTTGAGGAACTCACCTATTGATGAACTCTCCTTTTGATGAAGTCACCTGTTGATGATCTCACCTGTTGAGGAACTCACCTGTTGATGAACACGCCTGTTGATGAACTCACCTGTTGATGAAAACATCTGTTGATGAACCCACCTGTTGATGAACTCACCTGTTGGCAAACCCGGCTGTTGATGAACCCGCCTGTTGATGAACTCACCTGTTGATGAACCCACCTTTTGATGAACCCATCTGTTGATGAACTCACCTGTTGATGAACTCATCTGTTGATGAACTCACCTGATGATGAAGCTCTCTGTTGATGAACTCACCTGTTGATCAACTCACCTGGTGATGAACTCACCTTTTGATGAACCCACCTGTTGATGAACCCAACTTTTATGGACCCACCTGTTGATGAACTCACCTGTTGATGAACCCACCTATTGGTAAACTCACCTGTTGATGAACCCACCTGCTGATGAACTCACCTGTTGGAGAACCCACCTGTTGTGAACTCACCTCTTGCTGAAACCGCCTGTTGATGAACTCACCCATTGATGAACCCGCCTGTTGATGATCTCACCTGTTGATGAACTCCATTCTTGATGAACTCACTTGTTGATGAACTCATCTGTTAATGAACTCACCTGCTGATGATTCTGCCTGTTGATGATCCTGACTTTTGTTGAATTCATCTGTTGATGAACCCACCTGTTGATGAACCCGCCTGTTGATGAACTCACCTGTTGATGATCCCGACTGTTGATGAACCCACCTGTTGATGAAACCATCTGTTTGACTTACTCACCTGTTGATGATCCTGCCGGTTGATGAACCCACCTTTTGATGAACTCACCTGTTGATAAACTCACCTGTTGATGATCACGAATGTTGATGAACCTGCCTGTTGATGAACTCACCTGTTGATCAACTCATCTTCGGATGAACTCACCTGTAGATGAACTTACCTGTTGATGAACCCGCCTGTTGATGAACCTGCCTGTTGATGAACTCACCTGTTTTTGAACCAGCCTGTTGAGGAACTCACCTTTTGATGATCTCACCTGTTGATGAACTCATCTGTTGATGAACTCACCTGATGATGAACCTCTCTGTTGATGAACTCACCTGTTGATCAACTCACCTGGTGATGAACTCACCTTTTGATGAACCCACCTGTTGATGAACCCAACTTTTATGGACCCACCTGATGATGAACTCACCTGTTGATGAACCCACCTATTGATAAACTCACCTGTTAATGAACCCGCCTGCTGATGAACTCACCTGTTGGAGAACCCACCTGTTGTGAACTCACCTGTTGCTGAAACCGCCTGTTGATGAACTCACCCATTGATGAACCCGCCTGTTGATGATCTCACCTGTTGATGAACTCCATTCTTGATGAACTCACTTGTTGATGAACTCATCTGTTAATGAACTCACCTGCTGATGATTCTGCCTGTTGATGATCCTGACCTTTGTTGAATTCATCTGTTGATGAACCCAGCTGTTGATGAACCCGCCTGTTGATGAACTCACCTGTTGATGATCCCGACTGTTGATGAACCCGCCTGTTGATGAAACCATCTGTTTGACTTACTCACCTGTTGATGATCCTGCCGGTTGATGAACCCACCTATTGATAAACTCACCTGTTAATGAACCCGCCTGCTGATGAACTCACCTGTTGGAGAACCCACCTGTTGTGAACTCACCTGTTGCTGAAACCGCCTGTTGATGAACTCACCCATTGATGAACCCGCCTGTTGATGATCTCACCTGTTGATGAACTCCATTCTTGATGAACTCACTTGTTGATGAACTCATCTGTTAATGAACTCACCTGCTGATGATTCTGCCTGTTGATGATCCTGACCTTTGTTGAATTCATCTGTTGATGAACCCACCTGTTGATGAACCAGCCTGTTGATGAACTCACCTGTTGATGATCCCGACTGTTGATGAACCCGCCTGTTGATGAAACCATCTGTTTGACTTACTCACCTGTTGATGATCCTGCCGGTTGATGAACCCACCTTTTGATGAACTCACCTGTTGATAAACTCACCTGTTGATGATCACGAATGTTGATGATCCTGCCTGTTGATGAACTCACCTGTTGATCAACTCATCTTCGGATGAACTCACCTGTGGATGAATTTACCTGTTGATGAACCCGCCTGTTGATGAACCTGCCTGTTGATGAACTCACCTGTTTTTGAACCAGCCTGTTGAGGAACTCACCTTTTGATGATCTCACCTGTTGATGAACTCACCTGTTGGTGATTCCGCCTTTTGATGAACTTACCTGTTGATGAACTGACCTGTTGGTGAACCCACCTGTTGATGAACACACCTGTTGATCAACTCACCTGTTGATGAACTCAACCATTGATGAACCCGCCTTTTGATGATCTCACCTGTTGATGAACTCAACTGTTGATGAACACAACTGTTGATGAACTCAGCCATTGATGCACCCGCCTGTTGATGATCTCACCTGTTGATGAACTCAACTGTTGATGAACTCACCTGTCGCTGAACTCACCTGTTGATGAATCTGTCTTTTGATGAACTCACCTGTTGATGAAGTCACCTTTTGATGAACTTACCTGTTGATGAACCCGTCTGTTGATGAACTCACCTGTTCATGAAGCTGCCTGTTGATGAACTCACCTGTTGATGAACCTGCCTGTTGATGACCTCACCTGTTGACGAACCCACCTGTTGATTAACTCACCTGTTCATGAATCCATCTGTTGATGAACTCACCTGTTGATGAACCTGCCTGTTGATGAACTCACCTGTTGATGAACCTGCCTGTTGATGAACTCACCTGTTTTTGAACATGCCTGTTGATTAACTCACCTGTTGATGAGCTCACCTGTTGATGAACTCACCTGTTGGTGATCCCGCCTGTTGATGAACTCACCTGTTGATGAACTCACCTGTTGATCAACCCACCTGTTGATGAACACACCCGTTGATGAACTCACCTGTTGATAAACTCACCTGTTGATGAACTCATCTGTTGATGAACCCACCTGTTGATGAATTCACCTGTTGGAGAACCCGGCTGCCGATGAACCTGCCTGTTGATGAATTCACCTGTTGATGAACCCACCTTTTGATGAACCTGTCTGTTGATGAAATCACCTATTGATGAACTCACCTGTTGATCAACTCACCTGTTGATCAACTCACCTGTTGATGAACTCACCTGTTGGAGAACCCACCTGTTGTGAACTCACCAGTTGATGAACCCACCTGTTGATGAACCCAGCTTTTGATGAGCCCGCCTGTGGATGAACTCACCCATTGATGAACCCGCCTGTTGATGATCTCACCTGTTGATGAACTCAACTCTTGATGAACTCACTTGTTGATGAACTCATCTGTTAATGAACTCACCTATTGATGATTCTGCCTGTCGATGATCCCGACTGTTGATGAATTCATCTGCTGATGAACCCACCTGTTGATGAACCCGCCTGTTGATGAACTCACCTGTTGATGATCCTGACTGTTGATGAACCCACCTGTTAATGAAACCGTCTGTTTGACTTACTCACCTGTTGATGATCCTGCCAGTTGATGAACCCACCTTTTGATGAACTCACCTATAGATGAACTTACCTGTTGATGAACCTGCCTGTTGAAGAACCTGTCTGTTGATGAACTCACCTGTTTTTGAACCTGCCTGTTGATGAACTCGCCTGTTGATGAGCTCACATGTTGATGAACTCACCTGTTGGTGATCCCACCTGTTGATGAACTCACCTGTTGATGAACCCACCTGTTGCTGAAACCAACTGCTGATGAACACACCTGTAGATTGACACACCTGTTGATAAACTCACCTGTTGATGAACCAGCCTGTTGATGAACCCACCTGTTGATGAACTCACCTGTTGATGAACTCACCTGTTGATAAACTCACCTGTTGATAAACTCACCTGTTGATGAACCCACCAGTTGATGGACTCACCTGTTGATGAACTCACCTATTGAAGAACCCACCTGTTGATGATCACACCTGTTGATGAAATCACCTGTTGATAAACTCACCTGCTGATGAGCCTGCCTATTGATGAACTGACCTGTTGATGAACTCACATGTTGATGAACCCACCTGTTGCTGAGCTCACCTGTTGATGCACCCACCTGTTGATGATCTCACCTGTTGATGAACTCACCTGTTGATGAATACGCCTGTTGGTGATCCAGCCTGTTGATGAACTCACCTGTTGATGAACTCACCTGTTAATGAACCCACCTGTTGATGAACACACCTTTTGATGAACTCACCTGTTGATAAATTCACCTGTTGATGAACCCGCCTGTTGATGAACCCACCTGTTGAAGAACTCACCTGTTGATGAACTCACCTGTTGATGAACTCTCCTTTTGATGAAGTCACCTGTTGATGATCTCACCTGTTGAGGAACTCACCTGTTGATGAACACGCCTGTTGATGAACTCACCTGTTGATGAAAACATCTGTTGATGAACCCACCTGTTGATGAACTCACCTGTTGGCAAACCCGGCTGTTGATGAACCCGCCTGTTGATGAACTCACCTGTTGATGAACCCACCTTTTGATGAACCCATCTGTTGATGAACTCACCTGTTGATGAACTCATCTGTTGATGAACTCACCTGATGATGAAGCTCTCTGTTGATGAACTCACCTGTTGATCAACTCACCTGGTGATGAACTCACCTTTTGATGAACCCACCTGTTGATGAACCCAACTTTTATGGACCCACCTGTTGATGAACTCACCTGTTGATGAACCCACCTATTGGTAAACTCACCTGTTGATGAACCCACCTGCTGATGAACTCACCTGTTGGAGAACCCACCTGTTGTGAACTCACCTCTTGCTGAAACCGCCTGTTGATGAACTCACCCATTGATGAACCCGCCTGTTGATGATCTCACCTGTTGATGAACTCCATTCTTGATGAACTCACTTGTTGATGAACTCATCTGTTAATGAACTCACCTGCTGATGATTCTGCCTGTTGATGATCCTGACTTTTGTTGAATTCATCTGTTGATGAACCCACCTGTTGATGAACCCGCCTGTTGATGAACTCACCTGTTGATGATCCCGACTGTTGATGAACCCACCTGTTGATGAAACCATCTGTTTGACTTACTCACCTGTTGATGATCCTGCCGGTTGATGAACCCACCTTTTGATGAACTCACCTGTTGATAAACTCACCTGTTGATGATCACGAATGTTGATGAACCTGCCTGTTGATGAACTCACCTGTTGATCAACTCATCTTCGGATGAACTCACCTGTAGATGAACTTACCTGTTGATGAACCCGCCTGTTGATGAACCTGCCTGTTGATGAACTCACCTGTTTTTGAACCAGCCTGTTGAGGAACTCACCTTTTGATGATCTCACCTGTTGATGAACTCATCTGTTGATGAACTCACCTGATGATGAACCTCTCTGTTGATGAACTCACCTGTTGATCAACTCACCTGGTGATGAACTCACCTTTTGATGAACCCACCTGTTGATGAACCCAACTTTTATGGACCCACCTGATGATGAACTCACCTGTTGATGAACCCACCTATTGATAAACTCACCTGTTAATGAACCCGCCTGCTGATGAACTCACCTGTTGGAGAACCCACCTGTTGTGAACTCACCTGTTGCTGAAACCGCCTGTTGATGAACTCACCCATTGATGAACCCGCCTGTTGATGATCTCACCTGTTGATGAACTCCATTCTTGATGAACTCACTTGTTGATGAACTCATCTGTTAATGAACTCACCTGCTGATGATTCTGCCTGTTGATGATCCTGACCTTTGTTGAATTCATCTGTTGATGAACCCAGCTGTTGATGAACCCGCCTGTTGATGAACTCACCTGTTGATGATCCCGACTGTTGATGAACCCGCCTGTTGATGAAACCATCTGTTTGACTTACTCACCTGTTGATGATCCTGCCGGTTGATGAACCCACCTATTGATAAACTCACCTGTTAATGAACCCGCCTGCTGATGAACTCACCTGTTGGAGAACCCACCTGTTGTGAACTCACCTGTTGCTGAAACCGCCTGTTGATGAACTCACCCATTGATGAACCCGCCTGTTGATGATCTCACCTGTTGATGAACTCCATTCTTGATGAACTCACTTGTTGATGAACTCATCTGTTAATGAACTCACCTGCTGATGATTCTGCCTGTTGATGATCCTGACCTTTGTTGAATTCATCTGTTGATGAACCCACCTGTTGATGAACCAGCCTGTTGATGAACTCACCTGTTGATGATCCCGACTGTTGATGAACCCGCCTGTTGATGAAACCATCTGTTTGACTTACTCACCTGTTGATGATCCTGCCGGTTGATGAACCCACTTTTTGATGAACTCACCTGTTGATAAACTCACCTGTTGATGATCACGAATGTTGATGATCCTGCCTGTTGATGAACTCACCTGTTGATCAACTCATCTTCGGATGAACTCACCTGTGGATGAACTTACCTGTTGATGAACCCGCCTGTTGATGAACCTGCCTGTTGATGAACTCACCTGTTTTTGAACCAGCCTGTTGAGGAACTCACCTTTTGATGATCTCACCTGTTGATGAACTCACCTGTTGGTGATTCCGCCTTTTGATGAACTTACCTGTTGATGAACTGACCTGTTGGTGAACCCACCTGTTGATGAACACACCTGTTGATCAACTCACCTGTTGATGAACTCAACCATTGATGAACCCGCCTTTTGATGATCTCACCTGTTGATGAACTCAACTGTTGATGAACACAACTGTTGATGAACTCAGCCATTGATGCACCCGCCTGTTGATGATCTCACCTGTTGATGAACTCAACTGTTGATGAACTCACCTGTCGCTGAACTCACCTGTTGTTAATCTGTCTTTTGATGAACTCACCTGTTGATGAAGTCACCTTTTGATGAACTTACCTGTTGATGAACCCGTCTGTTGATGAACTCACCTGTTCATGAAGCTGCCTGTTGATGAACTCACCTGTTGATGAACCTGCCTGTTGATGACCTCACCTGTTGACGAACCCACCTGTTGATTAACTCACCTGTTCATGAATCCATCTGTTGATGAACTCACCTGTTGATGAACCTGCCTGTTGATGAACTCACCTGTTGAAGAACTCACCTCTTGATGAACCTTCCTGCTGATGAATTCACCTGTTAATGAACCCAACTGTTGATGAACCCACCTGTTGATGAACTCAGCTGTTGATGAACTCACCTGTTGATGAACCTGTCTGTTGATGAACTCACCTGTTGATGAACTCACCTGTTGATGAATTCACCTGTTGATGAACATGCCTGTTGATGAACATGCCTGTTGATGAACATGCCTGTTGATGAACTCACCTGTTGATGAACACACCTGTTGATGAAGCCGCCGGTTGATGAACTCACCTGCTGATGAACCCGCATGTTGATGAACCCACCTGTTGATGAACTCACCTGTTGATGAACTCACCTGTTGGAGAACCCACCGGTTGATGAACACACTTGTTGATGCACCCGCCTATTGATGAACTCAACTTTTGATCAACCCACCTGTTGAAGAACCCGACTGTTGAGGAACTCACCTGCTGATGAACTCACCTGTTGAGGAACTCACCTGTTGATGATCTCACCTGTTGAGGAACTCACCTGTTGATGAACATGCCTGTTGATGAACTCATCTGTTGCTGAGCCCAACTGTTGATGAACTCACCTGTTGGAGAACCCAGCTGTTGATGAAACCACCTGTTGATGAACTCACCTGTTGATGACCCCAACTTTTGATGAATTCGTCTGTTGATGAACTTACCTGTTGTTGAACTCACTTGTTGATGAACTCACCTGTTGATGAACCCGTCTGCTGATTAACTCACTTGTTGATCAACTCACCTGTTGATGAACTCACCTGTGTATAAACTCACCTGTTGTTGAACCTGCCTGTTGATGAACCTGCCTGTTGATGAACTCACCTGTTTTTGAACATGCCTGTTGATTAACTCACCTGTTGATGAGCTCACCTGTTGATGAACTCACCTGTTGGTGATCCCGCCTGTTGATGAACTCACCTGTTGATGAACTCACCTGTTGATCAACCCACCTGTTGATGAACACACCCGTTGATGAACTCACCTGTTGATAAACTCACCTGTTGATGAACTCATCTGTTGATGAACCCACCTGTTGATGAATTCACCTGTTGGAGAACCCGGCTGTCGATGAACCTGCCTGTTGATGAACTCACCTGTTGATGAACCCACCTTTTGATGAACCTGTCTGTTGATGAAATCACCTATTGATGAACTCACCTGTTGATCAACTCACCTGTTGATCAACTCACCTGTTGATGAACTCACCTGGTGATGAACCCGCCTGTTGATGATCCAGCCTGTTGATGAAATCGCCTGTTGATGAAACCGCCTGTTGATGAACCCATCTGTTGATGAACTCACCTGTTTATGAACCCACCTGTTGATGAACTCACCTGTTGGAGAACCCACCTGTTGTGAACTCACCAGTTGATGAACCCACCTGTTGATGAACCCAGCTGTTGATGAGCCCGCCTGTGGATGAACTCACCCATTGATGAACCCGCCTGTTGATGATCTCACCTGTTGATGAACTCAACTCTTGATGAACTCACTTGTTGATGAACTCATCTGTTAATGAACTCACCTATTGATGATTCTGCCTGTCGATGATCCCGACTGTTGATGAATTCATCTGCTGATGAACCCACCTGTTGATGAACCCGCCTGTAGATGAACTCACCTGTTGATGATCCCGACTATTGATGAACCCACCTGTTGATGAAACCATCTGTTTGACTTACTCACCTGTTGATGATCCTGCCGGTTGATGAACCCACCTTTTGATGAACTCACCTGTAGATGAACTTACCTGTTGATGAACCTGCCTGTTGAAGAACCTGTCTGTTGATGAACTCTCCTGTTTTTGAACCTGCCTGTTGATGAACTCACCTTTTGATGAGCTCACATGTTGATGAACTCACCTGTTGGTGATCCCACCTGTTGATGAACTCACCTGTTGATGAACCCACCTGTTGCTGAAACCAACTGCTGAAGAACACACCTGTAGATTGACACACCTGTTGATAAACTCACCTGTTGATGAACCAGCCTGTTGATGAACCCACCTGTTGATGAACTCACCTGTTGATGAACTCACCTGTTGATAAACTCACCTGTTGATAAACACACCTGTTGATGAACCCACCAGTTGATGGACTCATCTGTTGATGTAATCACTTGTTGATAATCTCACCTGCTGATGAGCCTGCCTGTTGATGAACTGACCTGTTGATGAACTCACATGTTGATGAACCCACCTGTTGCTGAGCTCACCTGTTGATGCACCCACCTGTTGATGATCTCACCTGTTGATGAACTCGCCTGTTGATGAATACGCCTGTTGGTGATCCAGCCTGTTGATGTACTCACCTGTTGATGAACACACCTGTTAATGAACCCACCTGTTGATGAACACACCTTTTGATGAACTCACCTGTTGATAAATTCACCTGTTGATGAACCCGCCTGTTGATGAATCCACCTGTTGAAGAACTCACCTGTTGCTGAACTCACCTGTTGATAAACCCACCTGTTGATGAACACACCTGTTGATGAACTCATCTGTTGATAAACTCACCTGTTGATGAACCCACCTGTTGATGAACTCACCTGTTGATAAACTCACCTGTTGATGAACCCACCTGTTGATGAACCCGCCTGTTGATGATCTCACCTGTTGATGAACTCACCTGTTGATGAACTCACCTGTTGATTAACTCACCTGTTGATGAACTCATCTATTGATGAATTCACCTGTTGATGAATTCACCTTTTGCTGAGCTCACCTGTTGATGTACTCACCTGTTGATGAACTCACCTGTTAATGAACTCACCTGTTGATGAAACCACCTGTTGGTGAACTCACCTGTTGATGAACCCGCCTGTTGATGAACCCGCCTTTTGATGAACTCACCTGTTGATGAACCTGCCCGTTGATGAAATCACCTGTTGACGAACTTACCTGTTGATGAACACGCCTGTTGATGAACTCACCTTTGGATGAACTCACCCTATGATGAACCCACCTGTTGGAAAACTCACCTGTTGATGAACTCACTTGTTGATGAACCCGTCTGTTGATGAACCCTCCTTTTGATCAACCCACCTGTTGAAGAACCCGCCTGTTGAGGAACTCACCTATTGATGAACTCTCCTTTTGATGAAGTCACCTGTTGATGATCTCACCTGTTGAGGAACTCACCTGTTGATGAACACGCCTGTTGATGAACTCACCTGTTGATGAACTCATCTGTTGATGAACTCACCTGTTGATGAACTCACCTGTTGGCAAACCCGGCTGTTGATGAACCCGCCTGTTGATGAACTCACCTGTTGATGAACCCACCTTTTGATGAACCCGTCTGTTGATGAACTCATCTGTTGATGAACTCACCTGATGATGAAGCTCTCTGTTGATGAACTCACCTGTTGATCAACTCACCTGGTGATGAACTCACCTTTTGATGAACCCACCTGTTGATGAACCCAACTTTTATGGACCCACCTGTTGATGAATTCACCTGTTGATGAACCCACCTATTGATAAACTCACCTGTTGATGAACGCGCCTGCTGATGAACTCACCTGTTGGAGAACCCACCTGTTGTGAACTCACCTCTTGCTGAAACCGCCTGTTGATGAACTCACCCATTGATGAACCCGCCTGTTGATGATCTCACCTGTTGATGAACTCCATTCTTGATGAACTCACTTGTTGATGAACTCATCTGTTAATGAACTCACCTGCTGATGATTCTGCCTGTTGATGATCCTGACTTTTGTTGAATTCATCTGTTGATGAACCCACCTGTTGATGAACCCGCCTGTTGATGAACTCACCTGTTGATGATCCCGACTGTTGATGAACCCGCCTGTTGATGAAACCATCTGTTTGACTTACTCACCTGTTGATGATCCTGCCGGTTGATGAACCCACCTTTTGATGCACTCACCTGTTGATAAACTCACCTGTTGATGATCACAAATGTTGATGAACCTGCCTGTTGATGAACTCACCTGTTGATCAACTCATCTTCAGATGAACTCACCTGTAGATGAACTTACCTGTTGATGAACCTGCCTGTTGATGAACCTGCCTGTTGATGAACTCACCTGTTTTTGAACCAGCCTGTTGAGGAACTCACCTGTTGATGATCTCACCTGTTGATGAACTCACCTGCTGGTGATTCCGCCTTTTGATGAACTCACCTGTTGATGAACTCACCTGTTGGTGAACCCAACTGTTGATGAACACACCTGTTGATCAACTCACCTGTTGATAAACTCACCCATTGATGAACCCACCTGTTGATGATCTCACCTGTTGATGAACTCAACTGTTGATGAACACAACTGTTGATGAACTCAGCCATTGATGCACCCGCCTGTTGATGATCTCAACTTTTGAAGAACTCACCTGTTGCTGAACTCACCTGTTGATGAACTCACCTGTTGATGAACTCACCTGTTGATGAATCTGCCTTTTGATGAACTCACCTGTTGATGAAGTCACCTTTTGATGAACTTACCTGTTGATGAACCCGTCTGTTGATGAACTCACCTGTTCATGAAGCTGCCTGTTGATGAACTCACCTGTTGATGAACCTGCCTGTTGATGACCTCACCTGTTGACGAACCCACCTGTTGATGAACTCACCTGTTCATGAATCCATCTGTTGATGAACTCACCTGTTGATGAACCTGCCTGTTGATGAACTCACCTGTTGAAGAACTCACCTCTTGATGAACCTTCCTGCTGATGAATTCACCTGTTAATGAACCCAACTGTTGATGAACTCACCTGTTCATGAACACACCTGTTGATGAACTCACCTGTTGATGAACTCACCTGTTGATGAACCTGTCTGTTGATGAACTCACCTGTTGATGAACCTGCCTGTTGATGAACTCACCTGTTGATGAATTCACCTGTTGATGAACATGCCTGTTGATGAACTCACCTGTTGATGAACACACCTGTTGATGAACACACCTGTTGATGAACCCGCCGGTTGATGAACTCACCTGTTGATGAACCCACATGTTGATGAACCCACCTGTTGATGAACTCACCTGTTGATGAACTCACCTGTTGGAGAACTCACCTGTTGATGAACACACTTGTTGATGCACCCGCCTATTGATGAACTCACCTTTTGATCAACCCACCTGTTGAAGAACCCGCCTGTTGAGGCACTCACCTGTTGATGATCTCACCTGTTGAGGAACTCACCTGTTGATGAACATGCCTGTTGATGAACTCGTCTGTTGCGGAGCCCAACTGTTGATGAACTCACCTGTTGGAGAACCCGGCTGTTGATGAAACCACCTGTTGATGAACTCACCTGTTGATGAACCCAACTTTTGATGAACCCGTCTGTTGATGAACTTAACTGTTGTTGAACTCACTTGTTGATGAACTCAGCTGTTGATGAACCCGCCTGTTGTTGAAATCACCTGTTGATGGACAGTTGATGAACTCACCTGTTGATGAACTCACCTCTTGATGAACCCACCTGTAGATTAACTCACCTGTTGACGAACCAGCCTGTTGATGAGCTCAACTGTTGTTGAACTCACCTGTTGATGAAATCGCCTGTTGATGAATCCGCCTGTTGATGAACGCACCTGTTGATGAACTCACCTGTTGATGAAATCGCCTGTTGATGAATCCGCCTGTTGATGAACGCACCTGTTGATGAACTCACCTGTTGATGAAGCCGCCTGTTGATGAACCCACCTGTTGATGAACTCACCTGTTGATGAATTCACCTGTGGATAAACTCAACGGTTGTTGAACCTGCCTGTTGATGAACCTGCCTGTTGATGAACTCACCTGTTTTTGAACATGCCTGTTGATTAACTCACCTGTTGATGAGCTCACCTGTTGATGAACTCATCTGTTGGTGATCCCACCTGTTGATGAACTCACCTGTTGATGAACCCACCTGTTGATGAACACACCTGTTGATGAACTCACCTGTTGATAAACTCACCTGTTGTTGAAGCCGCCTGTTGATGAACCCATCTGTTGATGAACGCAACTGTTAATGAACTCACCCATTGATGAACCCGCCAGTTGATGATCTCACCTGTTGATGAACTCAACTGTTGATGAATTCACCTGTTGATGAACTCACCTGTTGATGAGCTCACCTGTTGATGAGCTCACCTGTTAATGAACTCACCTGTTGATGAATCTGCCTGTTGATGAACTCACCTGTTGATGAACTCACCTTTTGATTAACTTACCTTTTGATGAACCCGTCTGTTGATGAACTCACCTGTTGAAGAACTCACCCCTTGATGAACCTGCCTGTTGATGAACTCACCTGTTGATGAACCGACCTTTTTATGAACCCACCTGTTGATGAACTCACCTGTTGATGAACTCGTCTGTTGATAAACTCACCTGTTGATGAACTCACCTGTTGATGGACCGCCTGTTGATGAACCCGCCTGATGATGAACCCGCCTGTTGATGAACTCTCCTGTTGATGAACTCACCTGTTGATGAACCCACCTGTTGTTGAACCCACCTGTTGTTGAACCCGCCTGTTGATGAACCCGCCTGTTGATGAACCCGCCTGTTGATGAACCCACCTGTTGATGATCTCACCTGTTGATGAACCCGCCTGTTGATGATCCCGCCTTTTGATGAACTCACCTTTTGATGAACCCGCCTGTTGATGATCCCGCCTCTTGATGAACCACCCTGTTGATGAACCCGCCTGTTGATGAACCCGCCTGTTGATGAACCTGCCTTTTGTTGAACTCACCTGTTGATGAAGCCGCCTGTTGATGAACCCGCCTGTTTATGAACCCGGCTATTGATGAACCTGCCTGTTGATGAACCCGCCTGTTGATGAACCCGCCTTTTGTTGAACTCACCTGTTGATGATCTCACCTGTTGATGAACCCGCCTGTTGATGATCCCGCCTTTTGATGAACTCACCTTTTGATGAACCCGCCTGTTGATGATCCCGCCTCTTGATGAACCCGCCTGTTGATGAACCCGCCTGTTGATGTACCCACTTGTTGATGAACCCGCCTGTTGATGAACCCACCTGTTGGAGAACCTGCCTGTGGATGAACCCACCTGTTGATGAACTTACCTGTTGATGAACTCACCTGTTGATCAACCCGCCTGTTGATGTACCCGCCTGTTGATGAACCCTCCTGTTGATGAACCCACCTGTTGGAGAACCCACCTGTTGATGAACTCACCTGTTGATGAACTCGTCTGTTGATAAACTCACCTGTTGATGAACTCACCTGTTGATGAACCCACTTGTTGATGGACCCGCCTGTTGATGAACCCGCCTGATGATGAACCCGCCTGTTGATGAACTCTCCTGTTGATGAACTCACCTGTTGATGTACCCACCTGTTGTTGATCCCGCCTGTTGATGTACTCGCCTGTTGATGAACCCACCTGTTGATGAACTCACCTGTTGATGAACCCACCTGTTGTTGAACCCGCCTGTTGATGAACCCGCCTGTTGATGAACATGCCGGTTGATGAACCCGCCTGTTGATGAACCCACCTGTTGATGATCTCACCTGTTGATGAACCCGCCTGTTGATGATCCCGCCTTTTGATGAACTCGCCTGTTAATGAACCCGCCTGTTGATGATCCCGCCTCTTGATGAACCCGCCTGTTGATGAACCCGCCTGTTGATGAACCCGCCTGTTGATGAACCTACCTTTTGTTGAACTCACCTGTTGATGAACCCGCCTGTTGATGAACCCGCCTTTTGATGAGCCCGGCTGTTGATGAACCCACCTGTTGATGAACCCGCCTGTTGATGAACCCGCCTTTTGTTGAACTCACCTGTTGATGAACCCGCCTTTTGATGAAACCACCTGTTGATGATCTCACCTGTTGATGAACCCGCCTGTTGATGATCCCGCCTTTTGATGAACTCACCTTTTGATGAACCCGCCTGTTGATGATCCCGCCTCTTGATGAACCCGCCTGTTGATGAACCCGCCTGTTGATGTACCCGCTTGTTGATGAACCCGCCTGTTGATGAACCCACCTGTTGGAGAACCTGCCTGTGGATGAACCCACCTGTTGATGAACTTACCTGTTGATGAACTCACCTGTTGATGAACCCGCCTGTTGATGTACCCGCCTGTTGATGAACCCACCTGTTGATGAACTCACCTGTTGATGAACTCGTCTGTTGATAAACTCACCTGTTGATGAACTCACCTGTTCATGAACTCACCCGTTGATGAACCCGCCTGTTGATGTACCCGCCTGTTGATGATCCCGCCTCTTGATGAACCCGCCTGTTGATGAACCCGCCTGTTGATGAACCCGCCTGTTGATGAACCTGCCTTTTGTTGAACTCACCTGTTGATGAACCCGCCTGTTGATGAACCCGCCTTTTGATGAACCCAGCTGTTGATGAACCCGCCTGTTGATGAACCCGCCTGTTGATGAACTCACCTGTTGATGAACCCACTTGTTGATGGACCCGCCTGTTGATGAACCCGCCTGATGATGAACCCGCCTGTTGATGAACTCTCCTGTTGATGAACTCACCTGTTGATGTACCCACCTGTTGTTGATCCCGCCTGTTGATGTACTCGCCTGTTGATGAACCCACCTGTTGATGAACTCACCTGTTGATGAACCCACCTGTTGTTGAACCCGCCTGTTGATGAACCCGCCTGTTGATGAACATGCCTGTTGATGAACCCGCCTGTTGATGAACCCACCTGTTGATGATCTCACCTGTTGATGAACCCGCCTGTTGATGATCCCGCCTTTTGATGAACTCGCCTGTTGATGAACCCGCCTGTTGATGATCCCGCCTCTTGATGAACCCGCCTGTTGATGAACCCGCCTGTTGATGAACCCGCCTGTTGATGAACCTGCCTTTTGTTGAACTCACCTGTTGATGAACCCGCCTGTTGATGAACCCGCCTTTTGATGAGCCCGGCTGTTGATGAACCCGCCTGTTGATGAACCCGCCTGTTGATGAACCCGCCTTTTGTTGAACTCACCTGTTGATGAACCCGCCTTTTGATGAAACCACCTGTTGATGATCTCACCTGTTGATGAACCCGCCTGTTGATGATCCCGCCTTTTGATGAACTCACCTTTTGATGAACCCGCCTGTTGATGATCCCGCCTCTTGATGAACCCGCCTGTTGATGAACCCGCCTGTTGATGTACCCACTTGTTGATGAACCCGCCTGTTGATGAACCCACCTGTTGGAGAACCTGCCTGTGGATGAACCCACCTGTTGATGAACTTACCTGTTGATGAACTCACCTGTTGATGAACTCGTCTGTTGATAAACTCACCTGTTGATGAACTCACCTGTTCATGAACTCACCCGTTGATGAACCCGCCTGTTGATGAACTCACCTGTTGATGAACCCACCTGTTGATGGACCCGCCTGTTGATGAACCCGCCTGATGATGAACCCGCCTGTTGATGAACTCTCCTGTTGATGAACTCACCTGTTGATGTACCCACCTGTTGTTGATCCCGCCTGTTGATGTACTCGCCTGTTGATGAACCCACCTGTTGATGAACTCACCTGTTGATGAACCCACCTGTTGTTGAACCCGCCTGTTGATGAACCCGCCTGTTGATGAACATGCCTGTTGATGAACCCGCCTGTTGATGAACCCACCTGTTGATGATCTCACCTGTTGATGAACCCGCCTGTTGATGATCCCGCCTTTTGATGAACTCGCCTGTTGATGAACCCGCCTGTTGATGATCCCGCCTCTTGATGAACCCGCCTGTTGATGAACCCGCCTGTTGATGAACCCGCCTGTTGATGAACCTGCCTTTTGTTGAACTCACCTGTTGATGAACCCGCCTGTTGATGAACCCGCCTTTTGATGAACCCAGCTGTTGATGAACCCGCCTGTTGATGAACCCGCCTGTTGATGAACCCGCCTTTTGTTGAACTCACCTGTTGATGAACCCGCCTGTTGATGAACCCGCCTGTTTATGAACCCGGCTGTTGATGAACCCGCCTGTTGATGATCCCGCCTTTTGATGAACTCACCTATTGATGAACCCGCCTGTTGATGATCCCGCCTCTTGATGAACCCACCTGTTGATGAACCCGCCTGTTGATGTACCCGCCTGTTGATGAACCTGCCTGTTGATGAACCCACCTGTTGGAGAACCTGCCTGTGGATGAACCCACCTGTTGATGAACTTACCTGTTGATGAACTCACCTGTTGATGAACCAACCTGTTAATGAACCCGCCTGTTGATGAACCCGCATGTTCACGAACCCGCCTGTTGATGAACCCGCCTGTTTTTGTTCCATTGATTTCAATGGGATGATAATCAGGCAGAGAATTTGAAATGATTTCGCTGTCACATATACAATGTCAGTTTCCTCTCCCTCTTTCTCTCTGACACTAACAATTACTATCCTGCCTTTTCGTCTCCTCTTTCTCTCTAAGTTAATTCTAACAGTATTTTACTGAATATTTTGTACCAGCTCTTCTGTGCTCTGTTCTGATAATGACTTCTATTTTTCTCTTTTGTCCAACTGTTCCAGCAACACTGGATAACCTGAAACTCTGGCCACCAGATGTAGTTTCTTTTGTAGTTTGTATTTAAAAAATTTAGGGAAACTCTGCAAGAGAAAGTAAGTGCCTCAGTTAGCCTGTGTTCTTATAGGCCCTGCCATGGGTTGTGGAATCCCAGAGGCTGTGAAAATCAGCAAGTCTCTCCCAAGTTTCAGTTGAATCTGTCATATCCAGTCCTGCTGTCTCCAAGTCTGGTTTTCAGCATCATTTTTGTCTATCCTAACCTATCCTGCATAAAATGGGCCTGAAATTCAGGTCGGAGGCTTCCCATGGGTGCAAGCCCCCGACCTGCACTTACCTAGCGCGCCAGCCGTTGTGCTGTGTGCCCGCGTGGGATTCCGATCCTGTGCCTCCTCCAACTGCCGGCGCGCAGTGCTTGCGTATCCCAGGGGTGCAGTTAGTTCGAAGCGTCCCTGGGATCATGTGGGCCACGGAGAGCCAATTATAGCAGGGAATCTCTATTCATAGATTTGACAGGAAGACCTGTCAAATCTATGAAATAGAGATCAGCCCTAAAACATAACTAAAACTTCAAATACATTTTTTTTTATCACATTTTTAAAATTACATAAAACAACTATTTTAAACAATAATTTAAATTTTTGAAAAAATTATTTACATTTTTTAACGAGGCTAAAAATAAACTTACCTTTCTTTAAAGTATTTAAAAATAATAAACCCATGGAAAAAATCACCACTTACCTTGTTAAAAACAGGCCTTGTGACTGCTTTTTAAAAGCGTAGCTGCTGGAGACTTACCCTCCCGGAGAAACCTGTAAAAAAACAGGAAGTTCCAGGCGTACGCGCTGCCTCTCCGGCACACGCGTTCAACCCGTGAACCCCTTCTTTCAAGGGAACGGAAGTTCTGGTTTCCCACGCATGCACAGTGCATGCACGAAACCGGCACTTTCATTGGCCCTATGCGTGAGTACCCAGCGCATACTCACCCATGGGGACCCAAATTTCTGGCCTATAGGGATTCTGCTATGTTTGCACAGAACATCCCAGTTAAGCTTGAAAGCTGGTTACAATACACTTCTGGCCAAGGATGGCTTACAGGCTCAACAGAGTGCAGGAGACAAAATGGATACAACACAAATCAAAGTGATTCATTCAATGGTATTTTTAGCCATGTAACTTACTGCTGCTTTAATTTCCTAATGAACTGGAACCTTGTTTAAAGTGTGTCAGGCTGAATGATGACTGCATATCGATTGGCAACAGAATATAGGCAGGACAGCTGCACAGAAATGAAGTGAAACACAGTTTCTTTGTCCTAGAGGAAGAGGGAGAGGAAATTCGCCTGACTATAATTAAATTATATTGTTTCTCCTCTTTCTATTCTTCCTTTCAATATTTTCACGCACAATTCCTTAACTGGGAGGCTCAGACGACCTCTTGGCAAAACAACTTTTTATTGTTGAAAGAAAGAAAGAAAGACTTGCATATATAGAGCGCCTTTCATGACCACCGGATGTCCCAAAGCATTTTACAGCCAATGAAGTACTTTTTGAAGTGTAGTCACTGTTGCAATGTAGGAAACGCAGCAGCCAATTTGCACACAGCAAGCTCCCACAAACAGCAAGGTGATAATGACCAGATAATCTGTTTTAGTGATGTTGAATGAAGGATAAATAGTGGCGAAGACACCAGGGATAACTCCCCTACTCTTCTTCAAAATAGTGCCATGGGATCTTTTACGTCCACCTGAGAGAGAGCAGACGGGGCCTCGGTTTAACGTTGCATCCAAAAGACGGCACCTCCAACAGTGCAGCACTCCCTCAGCACTGCACTGGAGTGTCAGCCTAGATTTTTGTGCTCAAGTCTCTGGAGTGGGACTTGAACCCACAACCTTCTGACTCAGAGGCAAGGGTGCTACAAACTTTTTAAAAATACATTATTTATTAAACATTAAAAATATTTATAACATCATGATAATTCCATTGTATCATACAATTCCATTCCGCTGCTCTGCACAGCCATTCCTCCACCACGTATTAAAGTCAAAACCTGCAGTTTAATTTGTCTCCCATAACATATACTAATCTATTGTACTTTAAAAATTGATCAGTAATCATGGCTCCGAATAAAGAAAGTGTGCCTGATAATCCCCCCATTATTTAATCTCCGGCCCTTCCCTCCTCTCATGCTCCTTCCCAACTTTTCGGGCAGCTTTCTCCTGAATTATTATTCAACTCCTGATTGAACCTTCCTTGCAGTTTCAGCCTCTTCCTTACATTAGGTTTGGGCTGAGGAGCTGCCCCTTCTCCCTCCTTCTGCCCCTCACTAACCTTTCCCTTTCCACATGATGCCACCCCACCCCCCACTTCCATGTCTCTGTCCCCCTCTGACTCCTCACTCTTGAGCTCTTCTGTAACCTCCCGTCCCTGCTCCCCGTCAGATACATAATCTTCCTTCGAGAGTCTTACTGCTATCACGGTATCTCCAACAGTGCCACTCCCTTCGGCCTCATCGTCACCACTGACCCTTGCTCCCCGTTTCTTCTCTCTCTGGGACAATGGAGCATCTGCATCTATCTTGCTCCCTTCTGGCATCTTTGTCTCCCCGCTCCCGTCCTGCTGCCCCTTTACCCTTTCCTTGTCTTACTCCCTCCTGCTCCCCAAGATGTCCGACTCCCTGTCTTTCTTTGGAGTACTTACACTCACCCCGCATCCAGCCTCTGCCTCCTCTCCCCCCGTGGACACCAGATTCTTTAGGGAGAGCTGAGCCATATTATGTCTCGACTCTGCCCTCAACCCATGCTGCACGATGCTGTCTTTGACCTTTTCCACTGTACTTGGTGTGTTTTCCACCATCTCCATCCTGTTCTCTGCACCACAATTTCCTGTCTCTTCCTGCGCTCTTTACTCCTTCCATTCACCAGCTTGCTCTGCTCCTCCAGCCACTCCACTCACACCTCCTGCTTCTTCTCCCATCTCCTTGTCACTCAAGGGGCTTCCTTCTGCCACACACTCACAGCGGGTGGGGCCTTTGTGGCACACCCCACAGCCTCCGTCTTGCAGGTCGAAGCAATGTGAACAGACTCACCACAGTAATAACAGTACAAATCTGGACAGCTTCTTACAAGATGGTCGTGTCTAAGACAATAGTAACAAACCTTCACCTGGTTATCATGCAGTCCCTGGAAGTACTGCACTCCTTCCATTGTCTCAATTTTCATGTTATACGGCAATGACTTCACCCCCTCTGGGAACTGCACCTTTATATAACGGGTTCCATCTGCTACCCGCTTTCATGGATAGTATCTCCTCTTTATTGCTGAGCAAATTTTAATGTCCCATGACTTCAACTTTTTTATTAGCACATCGTCCTCAATATAAACCAGCAGGTTTAAGAATGAGATGACCACCTCTTCAGAATATAGCAGAGACACCGCCAAGAACTTATCTCCAATCTTCAAACACAGTAAAAGTCTTTCCACCTCCTCTCAGCCAATGACCGTCATCGCGAACCCAACATTCAAGGAATATTGTCCTCTGAGGGGCCCGGCACTCCGAAAAAAAAACATAAAACCCACCACCAACTTTTTACGCACTCACTCCAACTCCCTGCAGTAATCAAGTACCCAGCAGCACCTGCTCACTCCTAGCCCCTCCCACCTAGAGAGTGCTACCCACAATAAGTTGAAAGGGGATGTGAAGATGAAAATAGAAACATAGAAACATAGAAGACAGGAGAAGGAGTAGGCCATTCGGCCCCTCGAGCCTGCTCCACCATTCAATGCGATCATGGCTGATCATCCAAATTCAGTACCCTGTTCCTGCTTTCTCCCCATACCCCTTGATCCCTTTAGCCTTACGAAATATATCCAACTCCTTCTTAAATATATTTAATGTATTGGCCTCTACTGCCTTCTGTGATAGAGAATTCCACAGGTTCACCACTCTCTGGGTGAAGAAATTTCTCCTCATTTCTGTCCTAAATGGCCTACCACTTATCCTTAGACTGTGACCCCTGGTTCTGGACTCCCCGACCATCGGGAACATCCTTCCTGCATCTAGTCTGTCCAGTCCTGTCAGAATGTTATAAGTTTCAATTAGATCCCCTCTCATTCTTCTAAACTCCAGCGAGTACAAGCCCAATCGACCCAATCTCTCCTCATACGTCATTCCTGCCATCCCAGGTATCAGCCTGGTGAATCTTCGCTGAACTCCTTCCATGGCAAGAACATCCTTCCTCAGATAAGGCAATTGGCAAAGAGAGAATATAAGAGGAGAATGGTGGTTAACATAAAAGGGAACCCAAAAATCTTCTACCGGCATGTAAACAGAAAGCGGGTAGTAAGAGATGGTGGGGGCAGTGGGGGGGGGCTATTAGAGACAAAGAAGGTGATATTTTTGACAGCTCGCAGCAATTCTGCTTTCTGTGCCGGTGAGATGAAGGACTCCCGAGACCTGAAGGAAGGAAGGCTATAAAAGTAAGTATAGGTATGTAAAACTTCTTTAAACACTTTACACACACCAAACACACCAAAGGGAAGATAGATTATGAAAGTAAACTAGCAAAAAATATAAAAACATATAGCAAGAGTTTCTACAGCTATATAAAAAGAAAAAGGGTGGCTAAAGTGAACGTTGGTCCCTTAGAGGATGGGACCGGGAAACTAGTGGTGGGGAACATGGAGATGGCAAAGACGCTGAACAAATATTTTGTATCAGTCTTTACAGTAGAGGACACTAAAAATATCCCAACATTGGACAAACAGGGGGCAATGGGGGGGGGGGAGGAGCTAAACACAATAAAAATCACTAAGGAGATGGTACTCAGTAAAATAATGGGACTTAAGGCACATAAATCCCCTGGACCTGATGGCCTACATCCTAGGGTCTTGAGAGAAGTGGCGGTAGGGATTGTGGATGCATTGGTGATTATTTTCCAAAACTCCCTGGACTCAGGAAAGGTCCTGGCAGATTGGAAAACTGCTAATGTGACACCCTTATTTAAGAAGGGAAGTAGACAAAAAGCCGGAAACTATAGACCAGTTAGCTGAACATCTGTGGTTGGCAAAATTGTTGGAGTCCATTATTAAGGAAACAGCAACAGAGCATTTGGATAAACATAATTTAATAGGACAGAGTCAGCATGGTTTTATGAAGGGGAAGTCATGTTTGACAAATTTGCTCGAATTCTTTGAGGACGCAACATACAGGGTGGATAAAGGGGAACCAGTGGATGTAGTGTATTTGGACTTCCAAAAGGCATTTGACAAGGTTCCACACAAAAGATTACTGATCAAGATAAAAAATCACGGGATTGGGGGTAATATACTGGCATGGGTGGAAGATTGGCTATCTAACAGAAAACAAAGAGTTGGGATAAATGGTTCGTTCTCGGGCTGGCAATCAGTAACCAGTGGTGTTCCGCAGGGGTCAGTGCTGGGACCCCAACTCTTTACAATCTATATTAACGATTTGGAGGAAGGGACCAAGTGCAACATATCCAAGTTTGCCGACGATACAAAGATGGGAGGGAAAGCAGTGAGTGAGGAGGACATAAAAAACCTGCAAAAGGAAATAGACAGGCTAAGTGAGTGGGCAGAGATTTGGCAGATGCAATATAACGTTGGAAAGTGTGAGGTTATGCACTTTGGCAGAAAAAATCAAAGAGCAAGTTATTATCTAAATGGAGAGAAACTGTAAAGTGCTACAGTACAAAGGGATCTGGGGGTCCTGGTGCAAGAAACACAAAAAGTTAGTATGCAGGTGCAGCAGGTGATCAGGAAGGCCAATGGAATCTTGGCTTTTATTGCAAGGGGGGTGGAGTATAAAATGGTTTCCATATTTAAGAAAAGATATACTTGCTCTCGAGGCGGTTCAGAGAAGGTTCACTCGGTTGATTCCGGAGATGAGGGGGTTGACGTATGAGGAAAGGTTGAGTAGGTTGGGACTCTACTCATTGGAGTTCAGAAGAATGAGAGGCGATCTTATCGAAACATATAAGATTGTGAGGGGGCTTGATCGGGTGGATGCGGTGAGGATCTTTCCACTGATGGGTGAGACTAGAACTAGGGGGCATCATCTTAGAATAAGGGGCTGCCCTTTCAAAACTGAGATGAGGAGAAACTT
Source organism: Somniosus microcephalus (assembly GCF_052327205.1). Classification (NCBI taxonomy): domain Eukaryota; kingdom Metazoa; phylum Chordata; class Chondrichthyes; order Squaliformes; family Somniosidae; genus Somniosus; species Somniosus microcephalus. Next base: position 318,735,837 of record NC_140988.1, on the reverse strand, counting down.
CTTCACTCAGAGGGTAGTAAAGCTATGGAATTTGCTACCCCAGAGAGCTGTGGAAGCTGCAACATTAAATAAATTTAAAATGGAGATGGACAGTTTCCTAGCAGATAAGGGAATTAGGGGTTACGGGGAGAGGGCAGGGAAGTGGACGTGAGTCTAGATTCGGATCAGCCATGATCCTATTGAATGGCGGAGCAGGCCCGAGGGGCCGTAGGGCCTACTCCTGCTCCTACTTCTTATGTTCTTATATTTGGTATTGGTAATAATTTTCCAAAACTCCCTGGACTCAGCAAAGGTCCCGGCAGACTGGAAAACTGCTAATGTAACACCCTTATTTAAAAAGGGCAGTCAACAGAAGGCTGGAAACTATAGACCGGTTAGCCTAACATCTGTGGTAGGTAAAATTTTGGAGTCCATTATTAAGGAGACAGTAACAGGACATTTGGATAATCATAATTTAATAGGACAAAGTCAGCATGGTTTTGTGAAGGGGAAGTCATGTTTGACAAATTTGCTGGAGTTCTTTATGGAAATAACATATAGGGTGAATAAAGGGGAACCAGTGGACGTAGTGTATTTAGACTTCCAAAAGGCATTTGACAAGGTGCCACACAAAAGATTATTGCTTAAGATAAAAGATCACGGGATTGGGGGTAATATTCTGGCATGGATAGAGGATTGGCTATCTAACAGAAGGCAGAGAGTTGGGATAAATGGTTCATTCTCAGTCTGGCAATCAGTAACTAGTGGTGTTCCGCAGGGGTCAGTGCTGGGTCCCCAACTCTTTACAATCTATATTAACGATTTGGAGGAGGGGACCGAGTGTAACATATCAAAGTTTGCAGATGATACTAAGATGGGAGGGAAAGTAATGAGTGAGGAGGACATAAAAAACCTGCACGGGGACATAGACAGGCTAAGTAAGTGGGCAGAGATTTGGCAGATGGAATACAATACTGGAACGTGTGAGGTTATGCACTTTGGCTCTCGAGTCAGTACAAAGAAGGTTCACTCGGTTAATCCCAGGGATGAGGGGATGGACATATGAGGAGAGGTTGAGTAGATTGGGATTCTACTCATTGGAGTTCAGAAGAATGAGAGGCGATCTTATTGAAACATATAAGATTGTGAAGGGGTTGGATCGGGTGGATGCGGGGAAGATGTTCCCGATGATGGGTGAAACTAGAACTAGGGGGCATAGTCTTAGAATAAGGGACTGCTCTTTCAAAACTGAGATGAGGAGGAACTACTTCACTCAGAGGGTGGTAGGTCCATGGAATATGCTGCCCCAAAAAGCTGTAGAAGCTACATCATTACATAAATTTAAAACAGAAATAGACAGTTTCCTAGAAGTAAAGGGAATTAAGGGTTACGGGGAGCGGGCAGGAATTTGGACATGAGTCTAGGTTTGGATCGGTCATGGCCCTGTGGGTAGCGGAGCGGGCCCAGGGGCCGTGTAGCCTGATCCTGCTCCTATTTCATGTGTCTAATTCTGTTAGATTCAGGAGATGGTTCTGTGATAGTGGATTGGCGGTTAGGATCAGATCAGCCATGATCTTATTGAATGGTGGAGCAGGCTCGAGGGGCCGATTGGCCTACTCCTGCTCCTATTTCTTATGTTCTTATGTTCTTACGAAAAATCGTAGAGCAAGTTATTATCTTAATGGCAAGAAACTGAAAGTACTGAAGTACAAAGGGATCTGTGGGTCCTGGTGCACGAAACTCAAAAGGTTAGTATGCAGGTGCAGCAAGTGATTAAGAAGGCCAATGGAATGTTGGCTTTCATTGCTAGGGGGATAGAATATAAAAATAGGGAGGTATTGCTTCAGTTGTACAAGGTATTGGTGAGGCCGCACCTGGAATACTGCGTACAGTTTTGGTGTCCATACTTAAGAAAAGACATACTTGCTCTCGAGTCAGTACAAAGAAGGTTCACTCAGATAATCCCGGGGATGAGGGGATGGACGTATGAGGAGAGGTTGAGTAGATTGGGACTCTACTCATTGGAGTTCAGAAGAATGAGAGGCGATCTTATTGAAACATATAAGATTGTGAAGGGGTTGGATCGGGTGGATGCGGGGAGGATGTTCCCGATGATGGGTGAAACTAGAACTAGGGGGCATAGTCCTAGAATAAGGGGCTGCTCTTTCAAAACTGAGATGAGGAGGAACTACTTCACTCAGAAGGTGGTAGGTCCAAGGAATATGCTGCCCCAAAAAGCTGTAGAAGCTACATCATTACATAAATTTAAAACAGAAATAGACAATTTCCTAGAAGTAAAGGGAATTAAGGGTTACGGGGAGCGGGCAGTTATTTGGACATGAGTCTAGGTTTGGATCGGTCATGGCCCTGTGGGTAGCGGAGCAGGCCCAGGGGCCGTGTAGCCTGATCCTGCTCCTATTTCGTGTGTCTAATTCTGTTAGATTCAGGAGATGGTTCTGTGATAGTAGATTGGCGGTTAGGATCAGATCAGCCATGATCTTATTGAATGGCGGAGCAGGCTCGAGGGGCCGATTGGCCTACTCCTGCTCCTAATTCTTATGTTTTTATGTTCTTATGTTTGTACCTTTGCACTCATGCATCCATCACTCAGCTGAACATCGGATATCTTGACCCCTCCAAGCCCTTCATCCCGATGGTCCGCCTCCTCTAACTTGGCGTGGTTTGGAGCCGTCGGGAATCCCACACTTCAACCTTAAAAATAGGGATTCGGCTAAAAACTGCCTGTTAACTACCTGTTAACAGGCAGTTAATTGGCACTAATCCTCTTCCCGCCTCGGGGAGGCGGCTCCCAGTGCGGGGCGGATACCCGCCTCCTTTGAAATTTGCATGGAGGCAGGTTGGAGGCGGGATGGTGCCGGGACCCACGATTTTGAGATTTTAACCCACCACACGCCTCCAAACCCGCCTCCACGGCCCAATGAAAATCCTGCCCAGGACTCTATGACTGAGCCACAGCTGACACTTGAGAAACCTAGTAAAGCACCAAGCCCTTTGAGTATGACACCAACAAGGTGGATGAGATAAATCAAGAAGTATTGGTTAGGTGAAGTTACATACATGGCACTAGTTACCAATATAGAAATATAAGTCATATTTTAAATATTTTATTAGTATATGTAGTATAATGTTAATATATGAAATTAATTTTAAATACATAGATACCACAACTCATATAATTTCAAAAAATTGAGGGAAATCTTTGGTGTAGTACATTAAACACTAGCCTTGTTCTAGGATGTGGGTTAAAATCCAGCTAAGCTGATAGGATAAAATTCTCTCCTGGCTATAAGCATTTTATGTAAAATGAGCTTGGCTTATCCCCATCCATTTACTAATGACTGTTTTAATGGCTTTTGAGTATAGCTTATATTTTTATTGAAAAACCTTGATGAAAGGCCACTGTTCACCACAAAAAGAATTGCAGAAAAGATAAGGTAAATCAACAGGCAGTGTTTAGGCAATGTCAAGGTCAGGTTTTAAAAGCTTGTAGAGTGCAAGAGGAAGGAAAGAGAGAGGTAAGATGTTGGACAATTTTGAGTTGTTAGGAAATAATAGAATAGAAGATGCTACAACAAGCCTTAATTGCAACTTCAGTAAGAATATAGGAAGAAAGAAGAGTCTATTTGCAGTTCAGGTGTAATATGAGAGGAAAGGTCACAGTAGCAACAACCATAATAGTATTAATAAAACAGAAAAAGACAAGAGATGTTAGTCGTTGTAGTGTCCGTGTGTAGATAAAGACACTGAAGACAGGAGTTGGTTCATCGGTATTTACTAAGCAAGTCTGGGGGGGGGGGGGTTTCTAAAGGATATACACAATACACAGGCTTATATAGCCCAAGTGGCAATTACCGGCATTACGCACACCTGGGGCTCTTAAAGGCACATACACCACAATTCCTCCCCTTCTAGCTAACTAGTACATCATATTTTAAGTAATTATTAATTACATGTTATATGCAAAATAATATACATTGCTGTATTAATTAATTATAAGTTAGTCTCTCAGGAGGCTTCCTGACTCGGTCCGGATATCGCCTCGGGGGTGTAGTAGTTTCTGGTGGTGTAGTCGGTTCTTCTGGCAAGGCTGATTCGGCTTGAAGGCCAGTGTCGGGTTCATCGGGTTCCAGTATCACCGGATCGGAGATAGATATGGGTATCTCTACTTCATCGTTAGATGTATAGCGTGGTGGTGTAGGTTGTACCTTTTCGGATGACTTGATGATTTGGTCCGCATGGCGCCTTATTATGCTTTCTCCGATGTCCACGGTATACATCAGTGGTCCTAGTCGTGTGCAGATAGTTCCAGGCTGCCATTTCTCGGTACGGTAGTCCCGGGCCAAAACCGGTTGGCCTATCTGGAAGGCCCTAGTTGGCCTTTCATTCATGCCCTGAAACTGCCGGTTCTCCACGTCCCTTCGGATGTTGGGCTTGACCAAATCCAGCCGGCATCTTAGGTTTCTATTGCAGAACATCATGGCGGGAGTTTGGTTTGTAACCATATGCGTTGCATTCCTATATGCAAATAAGAAGTTATCCACCTTGTGCTGAAGTTTTATGTCTTCATTACCCATGGCCTTTATGGCCTTCTTGAAGGTCTGGACAAACCTTTCAGCCAATCCATTGGTGGCGGGATGGTATGGGGCGGACGTGTAGTGCTTTACCCCATTGTTCTTTAAGAACTTTCTGAATTCTTCGGACACAAATTGCGGTCCATTATCAGAACATATCTGTTCCGGCAGCCCATTCCTGGCAAATATGGTCCTTAATACTGTGATGGTTTTTTCCGTGGTGGTGGAGGACATCTTTATTACCTCCGGCCACTTGGAGTGTGCATCAACTGCGATTAAGAACATTAAGTCCATAAATGGACCAGCAAAGTCGATGTGCACCCTTTGCCAGGGAGATGAGGGCCACTCCCATGGATGTAGAGGGGCCTGTGGTGGAGCATTTTGGACCTTCTGGCATCCTAGGCAGCTCTTGATCATGTCTTCGATGTCTCCATCGATACCTGGCCACCATACAAACGCCCTAGCTAGGTTCTTCATTTTCACTCCACCCAGATGCCCCTCGTGAAGCTCCTTTAGCACTTTATCCTGGAGTTTGGGTGGAATCACCACTCTGGATCCACACATCAAGGTTCCTCAGCACACTGACAGCTGTTCTCTTCTTTGTGAGAATGCTGGCAACAGTGGTTCACCATGTGCTGGCCATCCCTTCATTGTTAAATCGTAGACCCGTGAGAGAGTAGGGTCATTTCTGGTCTCCCTTTCAATGGCAGAATTTGTCACCGGTAGACATTCCACTATGGTAGAGTGGAATATCTCTACTGGGTCTACTGTAGGTGCCTCTTCTATCGTTGGCAACGGCAGGCGCGATAAACCGTCAGCATTCCCATGCTGTTTTGACCCTTTGTATTCAATGTTGTATTGGTGTGCCCCTAGAAAAAGGGACCACCTCTGTAGTCTTTGTGCCGTCATAATGGGGACACCTTTCTTAGGGTTGAATATGGAGATGAGGGGTTGATGGTCAGTCAGCAAGGTAAATTTTTGTCCGTGCAGGTAATGGTTGAATTTCTTCACTCCCCATATCAGGCTGAGTGCTTCCCTGTCTATCTGGGAATAGTTACGCTCAGCTGAGTTCAATGAGCGTGACGCAAAAGCTATCGGCCGTTCTGAGCCATCAGGGAATCTATGGGACAATACCGCTCCTATGCCGTAAGGGGATGCATCGCACGCCAGTCTGATTGGTAGTGATGGGTTGTAATGAGCCAAAACTTTCTCGGATGTGATTAAGTCTTTACATTTATGGAAGGCACGTTTACAGTCTTCGTTCCATTTCCAAATCATTCCTGTCTGTAGAAGATCATTAAGAGGGTGTAGAATAGTTGATAAGTTCGGTAAAAATTTATGATAGTAATTTATTAATCCCAGGAATGACCTCAATTGTGAAACATTTTCAGGTGCTGGGGCTTTTATAACTGCTTCAATTTTTTCAGGTGACTTATGCAACCCTTCCTTATTAATTATGTGGCCACAATATGATATCTGATTTTGGAAAAATTCGCACTTGGGGCGATTTGCTCGTAGGCCCCGTTCTTTCAGCCTAGTGAGCACCTGCTCCAAATTGGCAAGGTGCTCATTGTCGTTTTCTCCTGTTATAAGGATGTCGTCTAGGTAACACTGAGTCCCCGGAATCCCTTGCAGGACTTGCTCCATAGCTCTTTGCCAGATAGCTGGAGCTGATGCTACTCCAAAAACCAGTCGATTATACTGGTACAAGCCTTTGTGTGTGTTTATTGTGAGATACTTTTTAGAGGTCTCCTCAACCTCCATCTGTAGATATGCCTGTGCCAAGTCAATTTTTGTGAAACGTTTTCCTCCGGATAGTGAGGCGAAAATATCTTCTATCCTCGGAAGAGGATACTGTACCGTGTGAAGGACCGGGTTTACAGTCACCTTAAAATCCCCACAGATGCGAATTTTTCTCTGTTCCTCAGAGTTATTTTTCAATGCTTTTTTCATGACTGGAACGATGGGTGTTGCCCATTCGCTCCAATCTATTTTGGATAATACGCCTGCCTTTTCCAAATTCTCCAGCTCTGCCTCGACTGCCGGACGTATTGCGTATGGCACCGGTCTTGCCTTAAAAATTTTTTGGAATTGCTGCATCTTCCACTTTTATTGAGGCGGTGATACCTTTCAAGGTTCCTAGTTTCTCTTGAAACACTTCTTTGGCGTTGGCCAAGATGTCTTTTAATCGTTCAGGTATGATGTCATCATTGTTTTTTTCCTTACTGGTCACCGTCAGTGCCTGAATGGAGTGCCAGTCTAAACGTATCTTCCTTATCCACTCACGTCCCAACAACGGTGGACCACCATCTTGTAGAATGTATAAATACAACTTTTGTATTTCTTTGCCGTTGTATACCACAAGCACCTTTATTTTTCCTTTGGTGTATACTTTCTGCCCCGTATATGTTTTTAAGATAATGGATGTGTCTTTTAGAGGTATATGCGAAAATAGCCTCTCGTAATCTCGTCGATTTATTACGGTTAGAGCTGATCCTGTATCTAGCTCCATTTTAACTGGGGACCCTGCTATTATGAGGGTAACCCAAATGGTCTGGTAATCTTCATTGGCAATTACATTATGTAATTTGAGAGAGCTTAGTCTCTTGTTCCCGGAGTCGCTATCGCTCTTCTGGTCTTTGGAGCTACTGTCCGTCATCATTTATACCTTTCTGTGCTTTTCCTTATTGATTCTTTTCCCGTTAGTGGATTTTTTATTTTCAGATCGGCATACACGTGGAATGTGTCCCATCTTTCCGCATCGCCTGCATGCTTTTTCTTTGAACCAACAATCCCTCTGGTCATGGTTGGATCTGCCGCAGCGATAACATCTCTCGAAACCCCGTGTCATTTCATGGGTGCCGAAGTCCTGTGGCCTTTGCTGTATCTTTGCCGCTCCTATTGCACTGAAAGCCTTGTCCAGTGTTAAATCTTTTCCAGAAGATACCTTTTTTTGTGTTTCTACACTTAGGGGATCGCAGATGAATTTGTCTTGCAGAGAATCTGCCAGTCCTGCCTCGAATTGGCAGTGTAGGGTATCAACAATCTCCTCAAAATTCTTGTCCATCGGTTCGGCTGGAGTGATTAAGTTGCGTAACAGCTTGTATGTTTCTGCGCCCATTAGATCCAGAAGCACTGAAGCTTTTTTTTCATCTTCTATTCCATTTGCGGTGCAAAACACCTCCACTCTTTCTACATATGTGGTCCAATCCTCTATCTTGTTATCAAAAACATCAATATTGCCAAAGTTAGGCTCTGTTTCATTATCAAAAGCATCAATATTGCCAGACTTAGGCATTTCAAAAAAGATATGGCGCTTCCTGCGCTTTCCCGCCGCTGCTACCGATAACAATGCTGTTTTACTGTGGTTTCTGTTTATTCACTGTTGGAGACTCGTTCCCGACGGAGGTCTAAACGCTGACCTGCTTGCCGCGCCGGCCGTCTCCCGAGTGCACCCTCCCAGTCCGTTATTGCTTGCCTCCGATTTCGCTGCCTGTCTCAGCTGTAGAGCCCGCCGCTGGAGCCCCAGCCTGACGCCCAGGAAGGATTAGCGCAGTACCTGCCACCAGCTTGGCCAGCTGGTGAAACCACAGTTTCTATTACTTCCTTGAGTCTTCTGGACGTTGGAGGAATCGATGTCCTTGAGGTGCTGCCGAATTGCAGGTAAGTCCGTTTCCACTTCGTCGCCACTGTAGTGTCCGTGTGTAGATAAAGACACTGAAGACAGGAGTTGGTTCATAGGTATTTACTAAGCAAGTCTGGGGGCGGGTTCTAAAGGATATACACAATACACAGGCTTATATAGCCCAAGTGGCAATTACCGGCATTACGCACACCTGGGGCTCTTAAAGGCACATACACCACAATTGCTCTTAAAGGCACATACACCACAGTCGTGATTCCACATTCTAATGCTCCCTGTGAGGTGTGGTGTTCCGGTCTGCTGGGGGCAGGACTAGAACCCAGAAACCAGCAGTCCCGCCCCCGACATGCCTCCTCAGGTAAGACCCCGGCCTATGTCTCTATTTATGAATCCCAGGATTCCATATGCTTTTTTAACTGCACATATACCCCCAGGTGTCTCTGTTAATGCACCCACTTTAGGATTGTACCCTTTAGTTTATATTTCCTCTCTTCATTCTTTCTACCAAAATGTATCGCTTCACATTTTTCTGCATTAAATTTCATCTGCCACGTGTCCGCCCATTCCACCAGCCTGTTTATGTCCTCTTGAAGTCCATCACTATCCTTCTCACTATTCACTATACTTCCGAGTTTTGTGTCATCTGCAAATTTTGAAATTGTGCCCTGTACACCTAAAGCCAAGTCATTAATATGTATCAAGAAAAGCAGTGATGAGCAAGCTGACCATGGCACCATGGTACAGGAGGCCATTCAAGTGGGGGAAGTGAAAGGGAATGTAGTTGTGGGAGGGGACAGTATAGTCAGGGGGATAGATACTGTTCTCTGCAGCCACGACCGAGAGTTCCGAAAGTTGTGTTGCCTGCCCGGTGCCAGGGTTAAAGACATCTCCTCGCAGCTGGAGAAGAATTTGGAGTGGGAGGGGGAGGATCCAGTTGTCGTGGTCCACGTAGGAAGCAACGACATAGGTAGAACTAGGAATGAGGTTCTGCTGAGGGAGTTTGAGGAGCTAGGATCCAAATTAAAAAGCAGAACCTCGAAGATAATCTGTGACTTGTTACCTGAGCCACGTGCAAATTGGCATAGGGACAAACAGATTAAAGGTTTAAATGTGTGGCTCAAAGAGTGATGTAGGAGGAAGGGGTGTCAGTTCCTGGGGCACTGGCACCAGTACTGGGGAAAGAGGGAGCTGTTCCTTTGGGATGAGTTCCACTTAAACCGGGCTGGGACCAGTGTCTTGGCCAACCGAATAACTAGGGCAGTAGACCGGGCTTTAAACTAATGAAGGGGGGGTGGGAGGATTCAGGAAAGAGTAAATTTAAAAGCAGCGATAGAAATGTCAAGGCTCTAGAGCAGAGTAAAGTTTTGGGTAAAAATAAGCAGAGTGGGTCAGGAAGGAACAGAGAGAGTAACAAAGATAATATGGCATCAGTGACTAAGGTGACATCAGGGAAAAATAGAAATAAGTCAAAACTAAAGGCACTATATCTGAATACACAAAGCATTTGCAAAAAAAATAGATGGATTCATAGAGCAGATAGAAATAACAGGTAACGGAGACATGGTTACGAAGTTGGCCAAGGTTGGGAACTAAATATTCCAGGATACTTAACTTTCAGAAGAGATAGGCAAATAGGAAAAGGCGGAGGGGTAGCCCTAATAATAAAGGATGGGATAAAGACAGTAGAGAAAAAGGATCTTAGCTCCGAAAATGAAGAAGTAGAATCAGTTTGGTGGAGCTAAGAAACAGCGTGGGGCAGAAAACATTGGTGGGAGTTGTTTATAGGCCCCCAAACAGTAGTGCTAATGTAGGGCAGAGTATAAATCAGGAAATTAGATATGCATGTAACAAGGGTAATACAGTGATCATGGGGGACTTTAAACTACATATAGACTGGGCAAACCAAATTTGCAGTAATAGTGTGGATGACGAATTCATGTATGCAAGATAGTTTTCTAGATCAGTATGTTAAGGAACCAACTAGGGAACAGGTTATTTTAGATCTAGTATTGTGCAATAGGAAAGTGAGAATTAATAACCTTGTAGTAAAGGGGCCTTTAGGGAAGAGTGACCATAATATGACAGAATTTTATATTGAGTTTGAAAGTGATTTAGTTAAATCTGAAACATAGAAACATAGAAACATAGCAGATAGGAGCAGGAGTAGGCCATTCGGCCCTTTGAGCCTGCTCCGCCATTCAATGAGATCATGGCTGATCATCCAAATTCAGTACCCTGTCCCTGCCTTCTCCCCATATCCCTTGATCCCTTTAGCCTTAAGAAATATATCCAAATCTTTCTTGAATATATTTAATGAACTGGCCTCCACTGCCCTCTGTGGCAGAGAATTCCACAGGCTCACCACTCTCTGGGTGAAGAAATTCCTCCTCATTTCAGTCCTAAATGTCCTACCCCTTATCCTTAGACAATGACCCCTGGTTCTGGACTCCCCGACCATCGGGAACATCCATCCAGCATCTAGTATGTCCAGGCCTGACAGAATTTTATAGGTTTCGATGAGATCCCCTCTCAATCTTCTAAACTCCAGTGAGCATAAGCCCAATCGACACAATCTCTCCTCATATGTCATTCCTGCCATCCCAGGTATCAGCCTGGTGAATCTTCGCTGCACTCCTTCCATGGCAAGAACGGCCTTCCTCAGATAAGGCGACCAAAACTGCACACAATACTCAAGGTGCGGTCTCATCAAGGCCCTGTACAACTGTAGCAAGACATCCTTGTTCCTGTACTCGAACCCTCTTGCTACGAAGGCCAACATACCATTTGCCTTCTTAACCGCCTGCTGCACCTGCATGCTTACCTTCAGCGTCTGGTGCACAAGAACATCCAGGTCTCTTTGAACTTCCCCTTCTCCCAATCTATTGCCATTCAAATAATAATCTGCCTTCCTGTTTTTGCCACCAAAGTGGATAACCTCACATTTATCCACATTATAGTGCATTTGCCATGTTTCTGCCCAATCACCTAACCTGTCCAAATCATACTGGAGTTTCATGACATCCTCCTCACAGCATACCCTCCCACCCAGCTTTGAGTCATCTGCAAATTTGGAGATATTACATCCAATTCCCTCGTCCAGATCATTAATATATATTGTGAACAGCTGGGGTCCTAGGGCCGATCCTTGTGGTACCCCACTAGTCACTGCCTGCCACTCGGAAAATGGCCCGTTTATTCCAACTCTTTGCTTTCTGTCCGCCAACCAGTTCTCTATCCAAGTCAATACCTTGCCCCCAATCCCATGTGCCTTAATTTTGCACGCTAATCTCTTATGCGGGACCTTATCGAAAGCCTTCTGAAAGTCCAAATACACCATATCCACTGGTTCTCCCTTATCTATTTTACCAGTTACATCCTAAAAAATTCCAGTAGATTAGTCAAGCATGATTTACCTTTTGTAAATCCATGTTGACTTTGTCCGATCCTGTCACTGCTTTCCAAGTGCTCTGCTATTACATCTTTTATAATGGACTCTAGCATTTTCCCCACTATCGATGTCAGGCTTACCGGTCTATCATTCCCCGCTTTTTCTCTGCCACCTTTTTTGAATAGTGGGGTAACATTAGTTACCCTCCAATCCATGGGTACTGTTCCAGAGTCTATTGAGTTCTGGAAGATGACCAGCAATGCATCTACTATTTCTTGGGCCACTTCCTTAAGTACCCTGGGATGTAGATTATCAGGCACTGGGAATTTACCGGCCTTCAGTCCCATCAATTTTCCTAACACCATTTCCCTACAAATACTGATTTCTTTCAGTTCCACCCTTTCATCAGACCCTATGTTCTGCGGTATTTCTGGGAGGTTATTTGTGTCCTCCTTTGTGAAGACAGAACCAAAATATGTATTTAGATGGTCTGCCATTTCTTTGTTCCCCATTATAAATTCCCCTGATTCTGACTGCAATGGACCTGCGCTTGACTTCGCCAATCTTTTTCTCTTCACATATCTATAAAAAGGTTTTACAGTCAGTTTTTATGTTCCCAGGAAGCTTACTCTCATAATCTATTTTCCCTTTCTTAATTAATCCCTTTGTCTTCCTTTGTTGAATCCTAAACTGCTCCCAATCCTCAGGATTATTACTTTTTCTGGCCAATTTGTATGTCCTCGCCTTGGATCTTATGCTGTCCCTAATTTTCCTTGTTAGCCACGGTTGAGTCACCTTTTTTGTTTTATTTTTATGCCAAACTGGGATGAACAACTTCTGTAGCTCATCCATTCGGTCTTTGAATGTTTGCCATTGCCTATCCACCGTCAACCCTTTGAGTGCCATTCCCCAATCAATCCTACCCAACTCGCTCCTCAGACCATCGTAGTTTCCTTTATTTAAATTGAGGACCCTAGTTTCTGATTCAACTACTTCATTCTCCATCTTAATGATGAATTCGATCATATTATGATCGCTCCGACCCAAGGGGCCTCGTACAACAAGATTGCTAATTAATCCTTTCTCGTTACATAATTCCCAGTCTAAGATGGCCTGATCTCTGGTTGGTTCCTCGACATATTGGTCCAGGAAACCATCCCGTAAACACTCCAGGAATTCCTCCTCCACAGTATTGTTACCAGTTTGGTTAGCCCAATCTATATGTAGATTAAAGTCACCCATGATGACTGCTGTGCCCTTATTGCACGCTTCTTTAATTTCCCTTTTAATGCAATCCCCAACATCTGCCTTACTGTTTGGAGGTCTATATACCACTCCCACTAATGTTTTTTTCCCCTTAGTATTTCTCAATCTACCCATACAGATTCCACATCATCAGAGCTAATATCCTTCATTACAATTGTGTTAATCCCTTCTTTAACCAGTAATGCTACCCCTCCTCCCTTTCCTTTTTGCCTATCTTTCTTGAATATCGAATAACCCTGGATGTTGAGTTCCCAGTCTTGGCCATCTTTGAGCCACGTTTCCGTAATCCCAACCAAATCATATTTGTTTACCTCTATTTGCGCAGCCAATTCATTCACCTTATTACAAATGCTCCTCGCATTAAGACACAAAGGCCTAGAAATTCAGTTTGGGGCGCCCAGCTGGCTAGCGCCCAAAAGTTAGCGCTGGGCGCGGAGCCATTTGCGACCGTCAGATATTTGGCTTCTGCGCCCCAATCCAGAACCGGGCGCTATTCCAGGGTGTGCCCGCCTCTGCTTGGGGCGCTGAAACTGAATTTCAGCGCTCTTGGCGCCGCTGCGCCAGCCGCTGCGGAGCGGCAGGCTGCGGTACTGCAGGCCTTCTCCTTCTCTTAAGGGGGAGCTGCCTGCAACGGGGAGATCGCCGGGGAAGGAGGTGCGGGCAGGCGGCCGCCGAAAAAGCGGCCGGCCGCACCTCCACCTTAAAGCGCCCCACTAAGGCTAGAGTACGGCCCCATTTTCTGGTCGCTGTTTGCGGCCGCTGTGGAAGAGGCGGCCGCAACTAAATATGGGGATCGGGCCGGTTTCGGGGCGGAACCGGGGCACTGCGCACACCAATGACGTCATTGGTGCTGGCGCAGCGCTAACGGCTACCGCCGCCAATACCGCTGTGCTGAATATCAGCGCAAAATCATTTTTGGCGCAGAAGCCCTCTTTAGGCGGTAACTGGCCGCAAAGCTGGCAGCGCCTTAATGAATTTCTAGGCCAAAGCCTTCAGGCTTGTTTTTTTAACGCTATTAGACCTATTAGAATTATTATTTACTGTGGCCACATTTGATTTAAACCGTTGATTTCTCTGACTGCCACTTTTGTTTTTCTCCTTCCTATCTTTTGCTTTTATCCTTGTTTCCCTTTCCTGTGTCTCCCTGCTCAGGTTCCCAACCCCCTTCCATTTTAGTTTAAACCCTCCCCCACAGCACTAGCAAACACTCCCCCTAGGACATCAGGGTCTTAAATCTAAACAAAGCAAACTACATAGGGTTGAGAGGCGAGTTGGCTAAGGTAGATTGAGAAACTACATTAAAAGGTAGGATGGTAGAGAAGTAATGGCTAGCACTTAAAGAATTAATACATAATTTACAACAAATATACATTCCTTTAAGGCACAAAAACCCCACAGGAAAAGTGGTCCCACCATGGCTAACAAGAGAAGTTAAAGATAATATTAGATCAAAGGAAGAGGCTTCTTATGCTGCCAAAAAGAGTAGTAAGCCTGAGGATTGGGAGGATTTTAGAATTCAGCAAAGGAGGACCAAGAAATTGATAAAGAAAGGGAAAATAGAATTTGAGAGTAAACTAGCGAGAGAGATAAAAACTGAGTGTAAAAGCTTCTATAGGTATGTAAAAAGGAAAAGAAATAGCAAGAGTAAATGTGAGTCCCTTACAGGCTGAGACAGGAGAAATTATAATGGGGAATAAGGAAATGGCTGAGAAACTAAACAAATACATTGGCCTCGATTTTAATGGAGGAGGCGGGATGGAGTCGGGTTGCCTGGTGGGTGGGTTTTGGACCGGCTGCCGGTTTCAGCTGCTCCCAATGTCCCATTTTGAATTAATTGGACTGATTAGTCCCATCGTGCAAGCTGCCTGCTGCAATAATGGGGAGCAGGTCTATTGGTCTGCACTGATGAGGTCATTGCTGCACTTGTTTTTAAGGACTTCATGTAGCCTCAGCCTCTCACTTCTCATTATTGCTACAGCTTGAATGGGCCAAGGTGACCATGAGTGCTGCAAAATCCAAGGCTGCTTCCCCGATTCACTGAGGACTCCCTGCAAACTCTTGTGCAGGGAGTAAGAGGATACAGGGAGTAAGAGAACTACAGAATTTGTTCATCCCTGTCTGGCATAAAAAGAACACAAAAATGGTGGCTCAACCATGGCTAACAAGGGAAATTAGGGATAGCATAAGATCCAAGGAGAGGAGACATAAATTGGCCAGAAAAAGCAGCAAACCTGAGGATTGGGAGCAGTTTAGGATTCAGCAAAGGAGGACAAAAGGATTAATTAAGAGGGGGAAAATAGAGTATGAGAGTAAGCTTTCAGGGACCATAAAAACTGACTGTAAAAGCTTCTATAGATATGTGAAGAGAAAAAGATTGGTGAAGTCAAGCGTAGGTCCCTTGCAGTCAGAATCAGGGGAATTTATAATGGCGAACAAAGAAATGGTTGACCAATTAAATACATACTTTGGTTCTGTCTTCACAAAGGAGGACACAAATAACCTCCCAGAGATGTCATGGGATCAAATGAGAGGGAGGAACTGAATGAAATCAATATTTGTAGATTTGTAGGGAGATGGTGTTAGGGAAATTGATGGGATTGAAAGCCGATAAATCCCCAGGACCTGATAATCTACATCCTAAGGTACTTAAGGAAGTGGCCCTAGAAATAGTAGATGCATTGCTGGTCATCTTCCAAAATTCTATAGACTCTGGAACAGTTCCCATGGATTGGAGGGTAGCTAATGTAACCCCACTATTTAAGTAGAGAGAAAACGGGGAATTATAGACCAGTAAGCCTGACATCGGTGTAATAGCAGAGCACTGGGAAACAGTGACAGGATCGGACAAATTCAACAAGGATTTACAAAAGGTAAATCGTGTTTGACTAATCTACTGGAATTTTTTGAGGATGTAACTGGTAAAATAGATAAGGGAGAACCAGTGGATGTGGTGTATTTGGACTTTCAGAAGGCTTTCGATAAGGTCCCGCATAAGAGATTAGCATGCAAAGTTAAAGCACATGGGATTGGGGACAAGGTACTGACTTGGATAGAGAACTGGTTGGCAGACAGGAAGCAAAGTGTTGGAATAAACGGGTCTTTTTCCGAGTGGCAGGCAGTGACTAGTGGGTACCGCAGGGATCAGTGCTAGGACCCCAGCTAATCACAATATATATTAATGTTCTAGATGAGGGAACTAGATATAATATCTCCAAGTTTGCAGATGACACAAAGCTGGGTGGGCATGTGTGCCATGAGGAGGATGCAGAGAAACTCCAATATGATTTGGACAGGTTGGGTGATTGGGCAGATGCATGGCAGATGCAGTATAATGTGGATAAATGTGAGGTTATCCACTTTGGTGGCAAAAACAGGAAGGCAGATTATTATCTGAATGGCAATAGATTGGGAAAAGGGGATGTGCAACAAGACCTGGGTGTCCTTGTGCACCAGTCGCTGAAGGTAAGCATGCAGGTGCAGCAGGCGGTTAAGAAGGCAAATGGTATGTTGGCCTTCATAGCGAGAGGATTCGAGTACAGGAGCAAGGATGTCTTGCTGCAGTTGTACAGGGCCTTGGTGAGACCACACCTTGAGTGTTGTGTGCAGTTTTGGTCATCTTATCTGAGGAAGGATGTTCTTGGCATGGAGGGAGTGCAGTGAAGATTCACCAGACTGATACCTGGGATGGCAGGAATGACGTATAAAGAGAGATTGAGACGATTAGTCTTATATTCGTTAGAGTTTAGAAGAATGAGAGGGGATCTCATTGAAACTTATAAAATTCTAACAGGACTAGACAGACTAGATGCAGGAAGGCTGTTCCCGATGGCGGAGGAGTCCAGACCCAGGGGTCACAGTCTAAGGATAAGGGGTAAGCCATTTAGGACTGAGATGAGGAGGAATTTCTTCACCCAGAGAGAGGTGAACCTGTGGAATTCTCTAGCACAGAAGGCAGTTGAGGCCAATTCATTAAATATATTCAAGAAGGCGTTAGATATATTTCTTAAGGCTAAAGGGATCAAGGGATATGTGGAGAAAGCAGGGACAGGGTACTGAATTTGGATGATCAGCCATGATCTCATTAAATGGCAGCACAGGCTCGAGGGGCCGAATGGCCTACTCCTGCTCCTATCTTCTATGTTTATATGCAGGAAGATTCTGTTCCCTCCCGATGGCCGGAGGAAGCCTCCTCAGCAGACAAAGGCAGCTTGGCTAGAGATTGCTGAGGAGGTAAGCGCAAGGTCGCTATGTGCACGCTTCAATGATCTTCTCTGAACATCAAAAGAACATAAGAACATAAGAAATAGGAGAAGGAATAGGCCACTTGGCCCCTCGAGCCGGCTCCGCCATTCAATTAGATCATGGCTGATCTTGGGCGCAAAGCCTCTTCCCCGCCCGCTTCCCATAACCCTTCGCTCCCTTATCTTGCAAAAATCTGTCCATTTCCACCTTAAATGTATTTAATGACCCAGCTTCCATGGCTCTCTGGGGCAGAGAATTCCACAGATTTACGACCCTCTGAGAGAAGAAATTCCTCCTCATCTCAGTTCTAAAAGGGCAACCCTTTACTCTGAAACTATGCCCCCAATTTCTACATATCCCCATGAGGGGAAACTTCCTCTCTGCATCAACCTTGTCGAGCCCCCTCAGTATCTTATATGTTTCAATAAGATCACCTCTCATTCTTCTAAACTCCAATGAGTATAGGCCCAACCTCCTCAACCTTTTTTCATAAGTCAACCCCTTCATCTCAGGAATCAACCTCGTGAACCTTCGCTGAACTGCCTCCAATGCAAGTATATCCCTCCTTAAATAAGGAGACAAAAACTGTACGCAGTACTCTCGGTGTGATCTCACCAATACCCTGTACAGTTGTAGCAGGACTTCCCTGCTTTTCTACTCCAGCCCCCTTGAAATAAAGGCCAACATTCCATTTGCCTTCCTGATTACTTGCTGTACCTGCATGCTAACTTTTTGTGTTTCATGCACAAGGACCCCCCAGGTCCCTCTGTACTGCAGCATTTTGTAATCTCTCTCCATTTAAATAATAATTTGCTTTTTTATTTTCTTACCAAAGTGGATAACTTCACACTTTCCCACATTATACTCCATCTGTCAAATGTTTGCCCACTCACTTAGCCTGTCTATATCCCTTTGCAGATTCTTTGTGTCCTCTTCACAACTTGCTTTCCCACCTATCTTAGTATCATCAGCAAATTTGGCTACATTACATTCAGTCTCTTCATCCATATATTAATATAGATTGTAAATAGTTGAGGCTCCAGCACTGATCCCTGTGGCACCCCATTAGTTACCATTTGCCAACCGGAAAATGACCCATTTATCTCGACTCTCTTAACTGCCTGTTAACAGGTAGTTAACAGGCATAAAATAGGATTATCCCCATTTTGCCCACACAAGTGCGGGCTTCCCGAAGGCTCCGAAACCCACCAGGGTCACTGAGGCGAGTAGTTGGTCTGCGGGAGTCGGAGAGGTCCAAAAGTGTGCTGTGGAGGTGAGTGATGGGTGCAAGTGTGGAGAGGTAAGTATCTGAGGTAAGTGCAAAGTGTTAGAAAAAGTGTACTTACCTTTGTTTCTTCCTGCAGGCTTCAATCAGTGGGTATGCGGAGAGTCTCGCACCTCCGCAGTAGAGATGACAGATGGCCGTTGCATTCTCCAATGCAGAAACAATCTGATTTCTACAAAAGAAAGAGGTTTGATGAGGTTTTGAATTCAAGAACTCATCAAACTACAGAGAATGTCAGTGTTTGACAGCTTCACAGAGCTGAATACTGCTCCAGCATTTTCCCAATGACAGATGTTAAGCTAACTGGTCTATAATTTCCTATGGGCGTTACATTCATGGTTTTCTAATCCGCTGGGACCTCTCCAGAATCCAGGGAATTTTGGTAGATTGCAACCAATGCATCCACTATCTCTGTAGCCACTTCTTTTAAGACCCGAGGATGCAAGCCATCAGGTCCAGGGGACTTGTCCACCTTTAGTCCTATTATTTTACCGAGTACATTTTCTTTAATGATAATGATTGTTTTAAGTTCCCCTCCCTATAGTCCCTTGATTATGTATTATTGGGATGGTTTTAGTGTCTTTTACCATGGAAACTGATACAAAATATTTGTTCAAAGTCTCTGCCATTTCCCTGCTAACCATTATTAATTCCCCAGTCTCATCCTCTAAGGGATCAATGTTTACTTTAGCTACTCTCTTCCTTTTTATATACCTGTAGAAGCTCTTACTGTCTGTTTTTATATTTTTTGCTAGTTTACTCTCATAATCCATCTTCTCTCTATTATTTTTTCAGTCATCCTTTGCTGGTTTAAAAAAAATTCCCAATCCTCTGGCCTTCCACTAATCTTGGCAACATTGTATGCCTTTGTTTTCAATTTGATACCATCCTTTACTTCCTTAGTTAGCCATGGATGGTTCTCCCTTCTCTTAAACTCTTTCCTTCGCACAGGAATATATTTTTGTTGGGAGTTATGAAATATCTCCTTAAATGCTTATCAACCGTCTTATCCTTTAATCTATTTTCCCAGTCCACTTTAGCCAACTCTGCCTTCATACCTTTGTAATTGCCTTTATTTAAGATCAGCTTCAGCTTAGGCAGCCCCTCGGAACCGAGGATTACTTGCTTCCACATTAAAAATGAGTTCGCAGGTGACTGATTAGTCCAATGCGGGACCTACAGTCTCTGTCACAGGTGGGGCAGATGGTGGTTGAAGGGGCGGGTGGGTGGGGTGCTTGGGTTGATGTGCGCTCCTTGCACTGCCTGCGCTTGGCATCCGCTTGTTCCCGGCGAAGAGACTCGAGGTATTCGGCGCCTTCCCGGATGCTTCTCCTCCACTTTGTGTGGTCTTGGGCCAGGGATTCCCAGGTGTCAGTGGGGATGTTACACTTTTTCAAGGAGGCTTTGAGGGTGTCCTTGAAGCGTTTCCTCTGCCCACCTGGGGCTCTCTTGCCATGCCGGAGCTCCGAGTAGAGTGCTTGTTTTGGGAGTCTCGAATCGGGCATGCGGACAATGTGACCCGCCCATCGGAGCTGATTGAGCGTGGTCAAAGCTTCGATGCTGGGGATGTTGGCCTGAGCAAGAACACTGACGTTGGTGCCCCTATCCTGCCAATGGATTTGCAGGATCTTGCGGAGGCAGCGTTGGTGGTACCTCTCCAGTGCTTTGAGGTGCCTGCTGTACATGGTCCATGTCTCTGAGGCATACAGCAGGGCGGGTATCACTGCTGTCCTGTAGGCCATGAGCTTAGTGCTGGGTTTGAGGTCCTGGTCTTCAAACACTCTCTTCCTCAGGCGACCGAAGGCTGCACTGGCACACTGAAGGTGGTGTTGGACGTCGTCGTCGACATCTGCCCTTGTTGACAGTAGGCTCCCGAGGTATGGAAAGTGGTCCACATTGTCCAAGGCCTTGTCGTGGAATTTGATAATTGGGGGGCAGTACTGTGTGGCGTGGGTAGGGTTGTAGAGGACCTTTGACTTATGGATGTTTAGTGTAAGGCCCATGCTCTCGTACGCTTCGGTGAAGGTGTTGACGATGGTTTGGAGTTCGACCTCCGAGTGAGCGCAGACACAAGCGTCGTCTGCATACTGTAATTCATCGACAGAGGATGGGACGACCTTGGATCTGGACTGGAGGCGACGGAGGTTGAACAGTTTCCCGTTTGTTCTGTAAATTAGCTCCACTCCAGTGGGGAGCTTACTGAGGGTGAGATGGAGCATTGCAGCAAGGAAGATTGAGAAGAGCGTTGGTGCGATGACACAGCCTTGCTTGACCCCGGTTCGTACGTGAATTGGGTCTGTGGTGGAACCGTTGGTCAGGATCACGGCTTGCATGTCGTCGTGAAGCAGGCGGAGGATAGTGACAAACTTTTGAGGGCAGCCGAATTTGAGGAGGACACTCCATAATCCCTTACGGTTGACAGTGTTGAAGGGCTTTGTGAGATCAAAGAAGGCCATGTACAGTGGTTGGTGCTGCTCCCTGCATTTCTCTTGTAATTGACGTGCGGTGAAGATCATGTCCATTGTGCCACTTAGTGGGCGGAATCTGCATTGCGACTCTGGGAGGAGCTCTTTGGTTACTGGGAGAAGGCGATTGGACATTGGTTTGAGACCCAACTTTCTCACCCTTCAATTAAATTTGAAATTCAACCATGCTATGTTCACTTTTTCTGAGAGGATCCTTTACTATGAGATCATTTATTAATCCTGTCTCATTACACAGTACCAGATCTAAGATAGCCTGCTCCCTGGTTGGTTCCACAATGTATTGTTCTAGGAAACCATTCCAGATACACTCTATGAACTCTTCCTCGAGGCTACCTTGGCCAATTTGATCTGTCCAATCATTATGTAGATTAAAATCACCCATGATTATTGCTGTACCTTTCTTACAAGCCTCCATTATTTCTTGATTTATACTCTGTCCAACAGTGTAGCTACTGTTAGGGGGCCTATAGATTACACCCACCAGTGACTTATTTCCCTTATTATTTCTTATCTCCACCCAAACTGATTCTACATCTTGCTCTTCTGAGACAATATAATTTCTCTCCACTGCACTGGTCTCATCCTTTATTAACAGAGATACCCCACCTCCTTTTCCTTTCTGTCTATCTTTCCAAAATGTCAAATACCCCTGAATATTCAGTTCCCAGCCTTGGTCACCTTGCAACTACATCTCTGTAATGGCTATCAGATCATACCCATTTATATCTATTTGTGCCGTCAACTCATCTATCTTGTTATGAATGCTGCGTGCATTCAGGTAAAGAACTTTTAATTTTGTCTTTTTACTATTTTTCCGTGCTTTGACCGCACTTTCTGATGCACTCATATTTTTATGGTTCTGTCCCTTCCTGTCACACTCTTGTTACCATTACCCCCATCGCTACCCTGCTCTATTGCCTTCTCCTTTCTCTTTGACTTTTTAAATTCCCGCTGACCTGAACCCTCCCCCCCCCCAACTATTTAGTTTAAAACCCTCTCTACAGCCCTAGTTATTCGATTTGGCAGGACACTAGTCCCAGCATGGTTCAAGTGAAACCTGTCCCAACGGAAACACCTCACTCTTACCCCAGTACTGGTGCCAGTGCCCCATGAATCGAAACCCATTTCTCCCACACCAGTCTTTGAGCCACACGTTCATCTCTCTGACCTTATTTACCCTATGCAAATTTGCTCATGGTTCAGGTAGTAATCCAGAGATTATCACCTTTATGGTTCTGCTTTTTAATTTAGCCCCTAGCTGCTCATAATCCCTCAGCAGAACCTCTTTCTCTGTTCTACCTATGTCATTGGTACCTACGTGGACACTCCAAGTTCCTCTCCAGCCCAGAGGAGATGTCCTTAACCCTGGCACTGGGCAGGCAACACAGCCTTCGGGACTCACGCTCTTGGCTGCAGAGAACAGTATTTATCCCCCTAACTAAACTGTCCCCTACCACTACTACATTTCTTTTTACTCCCTCAACTTGAATGGCTCCCTATACCATGGTGCTGTGGTCAGTTTGCTCATCCTCCCTGCAGTCCCTGCTCTCGTCCACACAGGGAGTAAGAACCCCGTACCTGTTGGACAAGTGCAAGGGCTGAGGCTCCTCCAATGCTACCTTCTGGATCTCCATATCTTCCTCACTCATAGTCATATCCTCCAGTCCCTGACAACAGACCAAATTTGAATTATTTAACCTAAGGGGTGTAACTGCCTCCTGGAACACAGTGTCTAGGTAACTCTTCCCCTTCCCTGATGTATCGCAGTGTCCGAAGCTCAGACCCCAGCTCATCAAATCTGAGCCGAACTTCCTCGAGCTGCCAACACTTATTGCAGATGTGGTCGCTGTGGATCACAATGGTGTCCACCAGCTCCCACATGCTATAGCTGCAATGCATCATCTGCCCTGCCATCTCTATTGTATTTTATTTAATTAATTAGGTTTTCAAGTTTTGAAATATCAATTATCTATGTTTAGTTTTTAATCCGGCTTTTAATTTAAACCAATGCCCAAGTTTAGAAAAAAGAGAGAAATACTCACCAACCAAGGAAGTTAGCACACAAATAGTCACAAGGGTAGTCACATGGGTGTTTTATTGTGCTGTAAATTATCGAGTGTCCTCCTTTTGTGATGTCATTAAACAAAAGTGATGGCAAAGAGTTGAGGTTCTGGTCTATGTGTTCTGGGAAATGGTAGTTGCACAGTGAGGACTCAGGGCTAATTCCATTTATAATGATGGTGGTGACAGTGATCGGAAAACACTGTTTATTGGACAGATGATGTATGGTGTGTTAAGAATCTCGACCTTATCTTCATCTCCATCTGCCAGCCACCTGTGTTTGAAGTGTAAGCTCACGTGAATCTGGCATGGATGAGTGCATCCCTTGCCTGACAGTCAGCAATGTGATCACGTGCTGCTGCATTGGCCACATCCGGACCCACAAACCGTGGCTCCTCATCCTCCTCATCCTCCTCCTCTTCTTCCGAGGAGTGTGTGTGCTGAGCCACTTGGTCGTCCGGCAGCACTAATACACACTGCTGTGCAAGGCACAGCAGACCACGATGATTCTGGACCCTGGCTGGTGCATACTGCAGAGCTCCAACAGATCTGTTCATGCATCACAATCGCATTTTGAGCAAGCCAGTGGTTTGCTCGATGTTGCTTCTGGTGGAAATGTGGCTAAGATTGTACCGCTCCTCAACCTCATTTGATGGCCTCCTCATTGGTGTCATGAGCTACTTTTTCAGGGGATAGCCCTTGTTGCCAAGTAGCCATCCAGAAAGTTGGATTGGTGGGTGGAAGAGCTGAGGCACAGTGGACTGCCACAGGATGAAGGAGTCATGGCAACTGCCAGGGTACTTTGCTCAAACATGCATGATGATCTTCCTGTGATTAAACACCAGCTGGACATTCAGGGAGTGGAATCCCTTGCGGTTAACAAATACAGCTGAGTTGTGGTAGGGTCCCTAATGGTTACATGTGTGCAGTCTATGACGCCCTGCCTCATTGGAAAGCCTGCCATATTTGCAAAGCCAACTGCAAAAGGCAGTCACACTTGGGCCATCCGAGGAGAAGAGGATGTAATTGTGCGACATTGCAAAGAGGGCATCGGTGACCTGCGTGATGCAGGTTTGTGCGGCCGACTGGGAGATGCCGCTGATGTCTGCTGCTGATCCCTGGAAGGAGCCCAAAGCAAAGAAGTTGAGTGCAGTGGTGACTTTGACAGCCACTGGTAAGGAGTGTCCACTCGCTCCTCTGGGCTCCAGGTGTTGGTGCAGCATTGCGCAGATGTCAGCGACTACCTCTCGCGAAAGTCTCAGCCTGGCACTGCTGCTCAGTCATGCTGAAGAAGCTGATCCTCGGTCAGTAAACCCTGTGTTGGGGGTATCTCCTGCGGTGAGGTGCAGCCCTGCGCTGAAGCCCTCTGCCCTGTGCAGCATCAGGTGGTTGAGGAGGAGGTTGGCGCTCCTGGTGCTGGTGCTGCTATTGTGGCTGGTTGTGCTGCTGCCGCGGCTGCTCTTCCTCAGAATCTGACGACCAGGATGAGAAGGTGTAAATGGTTCTCATACCGTTGCTATAGATTTCGGTTGAGGAAAGAAGATTGAAGTGCACAGTCAAAGTGGCCTGAGGATATTTCAATCGGGTCACACTGCAGATGGCTCTCAGCTTGAACACTCACAAGTTCAGTAGAGTTGCAAAATCTTTGCCAAAACATCAAACAACAAAGTTGTGGAATTTGAATGTCAGCCATGTTGCAGGTGTGCTTTTAAGCTGCTGCAGCAACTGACAACAATTCATGACCTCGAGAAATCCGACTCATTGCAGCTGGCGTGTTTCTCGGAAGACGGGAAACATGGAAAAAATGCACCAAAATCAAATACCCCAATAAAAATAGGATTAGAAATGCAGTTAACAAACTGTTAAATGCCTTAAGTGCCTTCCCCGCCGTTTGGTGTCAGGTCAGTTCGGCAGTGGCTGACCCGACACTTGCGAAAATAGCGTGGAGGTGGGACGGAGGCGGGTTCACATCCCACTGGCAGTTTTTCCAATTTTCGTTGCCATCCCGACTCCAAACCTGCCTCTCAGCTGAATTAAAATCGCGCCCTTTGTGTCTGTCAGAATGGAAGAAGACACAAAAAACTTTCCAGAAATAGTGGAGAACCAAGGCTCTAGCGAGAATAAGGAACTGAAAGAAATTAGTATTAGTAAAAAAATAGTACTGGAGAAATTAATGGGACTGAAAGCCAATAAATCCCCTGGACCTGATGGCCTACATCCTAGGGTTTTGAAAGAGGTGGCTATAGAGATAGTGGATGCATTGGTTGTCATTTTCCAAAATTCCATAGATTCTGGAACGGTTCCTGCTGATTGGAAGGTAGCAAATGTAACCCCACTATTTAAGAAAGGAGTGAGAGAGAAAACGGGGAACTACAGACCAGTTAGCCTGACATCAGTAGTAGGGAAAATGCTAGAATATATTATTAAGGACGTGGTAACAGGGCACTTAAAAAATAATAGGATTGGGCAGAGGCAACACGGATTTATGAAAGGGAAATCGTGTTTGACGAATCTTTTAGAATTTTTTGAGGCTTTAACCAGCAGAATAGATAAGGGGAACCAGTGGATGTGGTGTATTTGGATTTTCAGAAGGTATTCAATAAGGTGCCACACAAGAGGTTATGAAACACAATTAGGGCTGATGGGATTGGGGGTAATACACTAGCATGGATTGAGGATTGATTAATGGACAGAAAACAGAGAGTAGGAATAAACTGGCCATTTTTGGGTTGGCAGGCTGTAACTAGTGGGGTACCACAAGGATCAGTGCTTGTGTCTCAGCTATTCACAATCTACATCAATGATTTGGATGAGGGGACCAAATGTAATATATCCAAGTTTGCTAATGATATAAAGCTGGGTGGGAATATAAGTTGTGAGGAGGATGCAAGGAGGCGTCAAGGGGATATAGACAGACTAAGTGAATGGGCAAGAACATGGCAAATGGAATATAATGTGGAGAAATGTGAAATTATCCACTTTGCTAGGAAAAGTAGAAAAGCAGAGTATTTTTTAAATGGTGAGAGATTGGGAAATGTTAGTGATCAGATGGACCTGTGTGTCCTTGTACACAAATCACTGAAAGGTAACATACAGGTACAGCAAGCAATTAGGAGAGAAAATGGTATGTTGGCCTTTATTACAAGAGGATTTGAGTATAAGAGTGAAGACGTCTTACTGTAATTATATAGGGCATAGATGCATTTAAGGGGATGCTAGATAAACACATGAGGGAGAAAGAAATAGAAGGAAATATTGATGAGGTTAGATTAAGAAGGTGGGTTGAGACTCGTGTGGAGCAATAACGCCGGCATAGGCCAGTTGGCCCAAATGGCCTGTATCTGTATTCACCTGGAGTATTGTGTACAGTTTTGGTCTCCTTACCTAAGGAAGGATATACTTGCCATAGAGAGTGCAATGAAGGTTGACCAGACTGGTTCCTGGGATGGGGGGATTGTCCTATGAGGAGAGATTGAGTAGACTAGACCTATATTCTCTAGAGTTTATAAGAATGTGAGGTGATCTCAGTGAAACATACAAAATTCTTACAGGGCTCGACAGGGTAGATGCAGGGAGGATGTTTCCCCTGGCTGAGGAGTCTAGAACCAGGGGTCACAGTCTCAGAATAAGGGGTCGGCCATTTAGGACTGAGATGAGGAGAAATTTCTTCACTCAGAGGGTTGTGAATCTGGAATTCTCTATCCCAGAGGGCTGTGGAGGCTCAGTCGTTGAGTATATTCAAGACAGAGATTGATAGATTTTTGAATATTAAGGGAATCAAGGGATATGGGGATAGTTCAGGAAAGTGGAGATGAGGTAGAAGATCAGCCATGATCTTATTGAATGGCAGAGCAGGCTCGAGGGATCAAAGCTCTGCAGTCCTGCCACATCCAGTCGTGAATGGTGGTGGACCATTAAACAACTAATGGGAGGAGAAGGCTCCATGAATATCCCCATCCTCAATGATGGCGGTGCCCAGCACGAAAAGCCAAAGCTGAAGCGTTTGCAACCATCTGCAGCCAGGAGTGCCGAGTGGATGATCCATATCGGCCTCCTCCTGAGGTTCCCACCACCACAGAAGCCAGTCTTCAGCCAATTCGATTCACTCCACATGACATCAAGAAACGGCTGAGCACACTGGATACAGCAAAGGCTGTGGGCCCTGACAACATCTCTGCTGTCATGCTGAAGACTTGTTCTCCAGAACTAGCCGCGCCTCTAGCCAAGCCGTTCCAGTACAGCTGTAACACTGGCATCTATCCGACAATGTGGAAAACTGCCCAGGTATGTCCTGTCCACAAAAAGCAGGACAAATCCAATCTGGACAATTACCACCTCATCAGTCTACTCTCAATCATCAGCAAAGTGATGGAAGGTGTCGTTGACAGTGCTATCAAGCAGCACTTACTCACCAATAACCTGCTCATTGATGCCCAGTTTGAGTTCTGCCAGGACCACTCGGCTCCAGACCTCATTACAGCCTTGGTCCAAACATGAATAAAAGAGCTGAATTCCAGAGGTGAGGTGAGAGTGGCTGCCCTTGACATCTAGGCAGCATTTGACCGAGAGTGGCATCAAGGAGCCCTAGTAAAACTGATGTCAATGGAAATAGGGGGAAAACTCTCCACTGGCTGGAGTCATACATAGCAGAAAGGAAGATGGTTGTGGTGGTTGGAGGTCAATCATCACAGCCCCAGGACATCAATGCAGGAGTTCCTCAGGGCAGTGTCCTAGGCACAACCATCTTCAGCTGCTTCATCAATGATCTTCCCTCCATCATAAGGTTAGAAGTGGGGATGTTCGCTGATGACTGCACAGTGTTCAGTGCCATTCATAACTCCTCAGATAATGAAGCAGTCCATGCCCGCATGCAGCAAGACCTGGACCACATTCCGGCTTGGGCTGATAAATGGCAGGTAACATTTGCGCCACACAAGTGCCAGGCAATGATGATCTCCAAAAGTGAGCGTCAAACCACCGCCCCTTGACATTCAATGACATTACCATTGCCAAATCCACACCTTCAATACCCTGGGGGGTCAACATTGACCAGAAACTTAACTGGACCAGCCACATAAATACTGTGGCAACAAGAGCAGGTCAGAGGCTGGGTATTCTGTGGAGAATGTCTCACCTCCTGACTCCGCAAAGCCTTTCCACCATCTACAAGGCACAAGTCAGAAGTATGATGGAATACTCTCCACTTGCCTGGATGAGTGCAGCTCCAACAACACTCAAGAAGTTCGACACCATCCAAGACAAAGCAGCCGCCATCCACCACCTTAAATATCCACTCCCTCCTCCTCAGGCATACCATTGCTGCAGTGTGTACCATCTACAAGATGCACTGCAGCAACTCACCAAGGCTTCTTCGGCAGCATCTCCCAAACCCGCAGCCTCTACCACCTAAAAGACAAGGGCAGCAGACGCATGGGAATACCACCACCTCCAAGTTCCCCTCCATGTCACACACCATCCTGACTTGGAATTAGATCACTGTTCCTTCATCATTGCTGGGTCAAAATCCTGGAACTCCCTCCATAACAGCACTGTGGGAGTACCTTCACCACATGGACTGCAGCGGTTCAAGAAGGTGGCTCACCACCACCTTCTCATGGGCAATTAGGGATGGGCAATAAATGCTGGCCTTGCTAGCAATACCCACATCCCATAAATAAATAAAAAACGATCTGCCACAGGCCCAGTCTGGCAGTTATGTCCTTCAGGACTCGACCAGCTCGGTCAGTAGTGGTGCTACCAAGCCACTCTTGGTGATGGACATTGAAGTCCTCCATCCAGATACTTTCTGTGCCCTTGCTACCCTCGGTGCTTCTTCCACGTGGTGTTCAACATGGAGGAGTACTGCTTCATCAGCTGAGAGAGGGCAGCAGTAGGTTTCCTTGCCCATGCTTGACCTGAAGCCATGAGACTTCATGGGGTCCAGTGTTAATGTTGAGGACTCCCAGGGCCACTCACTCCTGAATGTATACCACTATGCCACCACCTCTGGTGGGTCTGTCCTGCCGGTGGAACAGTACATACCCATGGATGTTGATTGAGGAGTCCGGGACATTGGCTGAAAGGTAAGATTTTGTTAGTGTGACTAAGTCAAGCTGTTGCTTAACTAGTCTGTGGGACAACTCTCCCTATTTTGGCACAAGTCCCCAGATGTTAGTGGAACGGGCCAAACAATGAAAAGGGAGCAGCTCAAATCTTTCAAATCAGTTGTAACGACAATTCGGATCCTTTAAGCACTTAAAATTGCCAGCTGCTTTCTCAACAAAATTGCAGTAGGATTGGACATTACTGGGTAGGGAAAGAATTAGGTGCTTCAAGCCCTTCTGCAAAGACTAAGGCAGAGGTGACACTCAATTTATGGGATTGATTAATATTTCAGGGCAGGACGTTTGCTCTGCCCTCCAGATCCATGTTTGGGCCTCTTTTGAATATAGCAGGCAATCTGCCAGCACTAATCATGCTCTTTATAGACAGCTCGCCATTTAGGAGAGCAGAAAATCTGGCACGCCTGCCATCACTTAAAGGCAGCCTGCAGTCCTTAAAGAGGAGCAGCACTTTTCAAAGCTGGTCAGTGGACAGTGTATTACTGAGCTGGCAAGCAGCATGACATCAGCAAGGGAAACTCAGTTCTCCAATGCAGCCATGGAGGAATAAGGAGGTCCAGTTAGCTTGATATAGGTGACAGGTGCCCCAGCAGATCAGCCAGCAGCAGTGAACAGAGGTGGCTGAACAGATCAATGCCAGTAGCATAGGGCTGGATTTTGTCAATGGGGAGCTTTTGGAGGTGGGACTCCCACTTGTCGGGTTTTAGTCCCGCCTCCATCGACTTGTGGCCAACCCATGCCATTTTCCCTTGATTGACCTTGTTAAACCTGCCCAGTGGGCTTAGCAGGCCATTTAAGGGAAAGCCGGTTACAGGTGATGTCAGCGAGTGATATTTCATCTGTCAAGAGCTTTTGACAGATGAAATGTCATCATTTGACAGCTCTGTGAAGCTGTCAAACACTGACAAACTGTCTTCTAAGTTGAGTCTTTACTCAAGGCTCAATTAGAAAGCTTTCCTGATCAGAAAACAGGAGGCTGCAGCTTTTGACAGCTCATCGGCCATTCTGCTTTCTGTGCCGGTGAGCTGAGGGACAGCCGAGACCTGAAGGGAGGAAGCCTGCAGAAAGAAGTAAAGCATATTAAAACACTTTACACACACCTCACACACTTACCTCTGCATACATGCACCCATCACTTACCTGCACACCGGACATCTCGGCCCCTCCGTCCTCCACCTCGCTGACCATGGCGAGGTTCGGAGCCGTCGGGAAGCCCACACTTCAGGGCTCAAAATAGGGATTAGCCAAAAAACTGCCTGTTAACTACTTGTTAACATGCAGTTAGTTGGCACTAATCCCCTTCCTGCCTCGAGGAGACGGGACCCGGTGCGGGTTGGGTATCTGCCTCCTGGGAAGATGGCACGGAGGCGGGTTGGGGATGGGATGGGTACCCGCCCCCAGATTCTGCCATTTTCCCGGCAGTCCCACCTCCAATCTGTAATGTATATATACCTTTAAGGGGGGAACTACTTTTTACAGCTTATGTATACTGTAGTACCGGCAGTGACCACACCTGTATATAGCACTGAGTAGTAATCTGTACAGGCAGTTCCAGAGTGAGCCACGTTGAGTAAACACCTGTTGTACCGTTCTCCTGCAGTCTGTGTCTTACTACTGACGGACACAACATTGGCGACGAGGCAAATTCAATCCTACCTGCAACTCTGCATCACCTCCCAGGGATTCATTCCTGGAGACCAGTAGATTGGAGGTCAAGGCCAGAGACATGGGCGTCGACCACAGGCAACCACCCAGTCATCCAGCAGAGACTCGAGAATTGCGGGGGAGGCTGTTGAGAGCCAGGCTTGGCTTTCCAGTCGCGGTGGTCCAGCAAAACGGGCTGGCAACAGGTAGTGCGCAGACCCTTCCCGGACAGCGGTGGGCTAGAGCCCGACTAAGCGGCACAGCAAAGGGCTGAGCAGCGTCGACGGGAGAGAGAGAGGGCAGAGCGCATAGGGCGCAGCCGGTGTTCAGGGGCCGAGCAGCGTCGAGGAGAGGGAGAGAGAAGTGCAGAAACCCGCGAGGCACCGCCATTGCCACGAGGACTGCTGAGAGCGGCGTTAGCAGCAGCGCAGGAGAAGCGCGTGAAACCTACAGGGTGCCACCATTGCCACGAGGACCACCGAGAGCGGCGTTGGCAGCAGTGGGGGAGGAAGGAAAGCGCGGGAGATGCCATTTTAAGCCATATTAAACCACACCCAAAATGCCAAAGAGTCGCAGTATCACCGCATTTGAAAATGAAGTCGAAGATTGGACTACATATGTCGAACGAATAGAGGTATACTGCAAGGCAAATGAGGTGTCAGATGACAAGACAGCGCCGGTATTGTTAAATTTAATGGGTGCAAAGACGTATGGCTTATTACAAAATCTAGTAACCCCAGCGAAGCCAGTGGAAAAGAGTTTTGGAGACATAGTGACGATACTACAGGAACATTTAAACCCCACACCGCTGCTGATAGCAGAAAGATTCAAGTTTTACAAACGGAACCAGCATAAGGATGAAAGCAATGCTGAATATTTAACAGAACTGCGCAAACTATCGAAACACTGCCAGTTTGGAACGGGACTGGCAGATACCTTAAGGGACAAGTTTGTGTGTGGGCTTCAAAGTGCAGGAACCCAGAAACGGCTTTTATCTGAAAAGGACCTTACGCTGGACAAGGCTTTCAGCAATGCGGCATCATATGAAGCAGCAGCACGGGGCGCTGCAGAGATACAACAGAGACCGCAAGAATATGGCACAAACGAAATGTCATACAGAACAGAGAAGTGCTATCGCTGCTGCAGAACAACACACGACCGCAATGATTGCTGGTTCAAAGACAAAGTGTGCAGACAGTGTGGAAAAGTAGGACACATAGCATGAGTCTGCAGATCAGGAAAGAAAACCAGCAATAAGAAATCTCCAAAAGAAAAGTACAAGAAGGTACATAAGGTGACGGAGAATAGTTCAGACGAACAAAAGAGTGATACAGACTCCGAAAACAGGGAGCTGAGTTGTCTGAAACTATATAATGTGATCAAAATGGAGGATCGCCGAACCATTTGGGTCACTCTCAAGATAGCAGGAGTCCAGGTAAAAATGGAATTGGACACAGGATCAGCCCTAACAGTCATAAACCGACGGGACTACGAGCGGCTATTCTCACACATACCCTTGAGAGACACAAAAGTTATTTTGAAGACGTACACGGGGCAAAAAGTCTACCCCAAAGGAAAAATAAGGGTGACCATTATACATAACAGTAAGGAAACACCAAAACTAGACCTGTATGTATTGCAAGATGGAGGACCACCATTACTGGGACGTGAATGGATAGGGAAAAATACAGCTGGATTGGCATTCCATACAAGCACTGACTGTGGATGCCAAAAAGGATGATGACGTCACACCTGGGCGACTGTCAAAGATCCTAACCAATGCGCAAGAAGTGTTCCAGCAAGGACTCGGAATACTAAAAGGCATGACAGCAACAATTAAAATCGAAGAAAACGCAAGCCCAAAATTTTTTAAGGCCAGACCGGTACCTTATGCGATCCGCCCAGCCGTCGAAGCAGAGCTGGAGAGTTTGGAACATTCAGGATTACTGTCCAAGGTAGACTGGAGCGAGTGGGCTACACCCATCGTTCCTGTGATGAAAAAGTCATTGAGCAGCACGCCTGGGGAACCAAGGAAGGTTCGCATCTGTGGGGACTTTAAGGTAACAGTGAACCCAGTCCTTCACACTGTGCAATATCCACTTCCGCGGATTGAAGATATTTTCGCCTCGCTATCTGGAGGGAAACGCTTCACTAAGATTGATCTGGCCCAGGCGTATCTGCAAATGGAGGTAGAAGAAGCATCAAAAAAATACCTCACAATCAACACCCATAAAGGTCTCTACCAATACAACCGGCTGGTATTCGGGGTAGCATCAGCTCCGGCTATTTGGCAAAGGGCAATGGAACAAGTCCTGCAAGGGATCCCAGGGACCCAGTGTTATTTGGACGACATCCTGGTCAAGGGCGAAAATGACAGTGATCACCTCGCCAACCTGGAGCAGGTGCTCACTAGATTGAAGGAATATGGGCTCCGAGCTAACCGCCCCAAATGCGAGTTTTTTAGAAACAGATCTTGTATTGTGGCCACGTTATCGATAAAGAGGGGTTACATAAGTCCCCAGAAAAGATTGAGGCAGTAGTCAAGGCTCCAGCACCGGAAAACGTGTCACAACTGAGGTCGTTCCTCGGGCTGGTAAACTACTACCATAAGTTCTTGCCAAACTTATCTACAATACTACACCCTCTGAACACCCTACTGCAAACTGGAGTGCCATGGAAGTGGAGTGACGAATGTAAACGAGCTTTCCAGAAGAGCAAACCACTAATCACATCGAAAGAGGTATTGGCCCATTTCAACCCAGCGCTACCAATTCGGTTGGCGTGTGATGCGTCACCCTACGGCATTGGAGTGGTGCTGTCGCACAAATTCTCGGACGGCTCAGAGAGGCCAATAGCCTTTGCATCACGATCACTAACCTCAGCCGAGCGTAACTATGCCCAGATTGACAGGGAGGCCCTCAGCCTAGCGTGGGGAGTGAAAAAGTTCAATCACTAGCTGCACGGGCAGAAATTCACCTTGCTGACTGACCACCAGCCTCTTGTCTCCATTTTTAATCCGAAGAAGGGCGTTCCGGTGATGACTGCGCAACGACTACAAAGATGGTCACTCTTTCTAGGGGCGCACCACTATGAGATTGAATATAAGGGCACGAAACAGCATGGAAATGCTGATGAGCTATCACGCCTGCCACTGCCTACTGCGGAGGAAGCACCAGCAGTGGATCCTGTCGAAATATTTCATTCGACTATAGTTGAATACCTACCGGTAACTAACGCTCGTATAGAAAAGGAGACCCGAAATGACCCGACACTGTCTCGGGTATATGATTTGACGGTGAAGGGATGGCCAGCACATGGCGACTCACTGTTGCCAGCATTCTCGACAAGAAGAGAACAGCTGTCAGTGTGCCGGGGGACCTTGATGTGTGGATCCCAAGTGGTAATTCCACCCAAGTTAAGGGATAGAGTGCTCAATGAGCTTCATGAGGGTCATCTGGGAGGGGTAAAAATGAAAAGCCTTGCCAGGGCTTATGTGTGGTGGCCGGGAATCAATAAACAAATCGAGGACCTGACCAAGAGCTGCTCAGGATGCCAGAAAGTCCAAAATGCACTGTGGTAAACCACTGTTTGTATTCCACTGTGTACATGTCTGTACATGCCTCGGATGACTCTTCCCACGAGTCCAGGTATAAAGGTGACTGCTCCACAGTCCCTCTGTATTCTGGACCGGTCGACCACTTGAGGCACACCTTCATTCTCTTGTTAATAAAAGCCTGTTAGTTACTCGCTTAACCTCAGTCTTTTGAGTAATTGATAGCGCATCAATTTTATTAACAAGATTTTTTATAATGGAGAAGATCCTCACACCAGCATGCCTGGACTTAGACCATCGGGAGGCAGACGCATCCACCAAGTTTGCTCACTGGCTTAAGTGCTTTGAAAAATTCCTGATCGCCTCCGCTGCAACGGTCAAATCGGATGAGGACAAACTGGATGTCCTGATCTCCAAAGTGAACCACCGAGCGTACTCGGTCATCCAGGACGCGACCTCGTACACGGCTGCTCTCAAGCTCCTCAAGGACCAGTACACGCGCCCAGTGAACGAGGTGTACGCCAGGCACCTCCTGGGGAGTCGTAAACAACAACCTGGGGAATCGACCGAGGAATACCTTCAGGCACTGTCTGTGCTTGGCCGGGCCTGTGGTTGTAAGGATGTAAAGGCCGTCGTGTACACAGAGGAACTTATCCGGGACGCTTTTGTGGCGGGCCACAGGTCCAATTACACCCGACAGCGACTGTTGGAGCAGAGCGACCTCGACCACAACAAGGCCTCTGAACTCGCACTATCATTGGACGCAGCCTACCGGGGCATGGATGCCTACTCCTCTGCACCGTGGACGCCGCGGGGAACAACAGCCTGGGACATGGTAGGACCGTCTCATTGCGCCATGCCACCCCAGCCACATCCCAGCAACGGCCCAACTACCACAGCAGTGTCCCAAGGCCAGAAATGCTACTTCTGTGGCCAGGCCAAACACCCCAGAGCGCGCTGCCCGGCGAAAAATGTGATCTGCTCGGGCTGCGGGAAGAAGGGATACTACGCCAGCGTCTGCAGGGCCAAAGCCACCCCGAACCCCAGCAGCGCCGCGTGTGGGCCGTGCGGGCCGCCATCTGGGGCCTCCCCAGCCATGTGCGAACCACCGGAACAGCAGCCATTTTGGACGCCTCCAGCCACATGGGGATCATGGACGCCGCCATCTTGGACACCAGCCGCCATCTTGGCCCCCAACACCGCCTCATCTGATACCCGCAACGACACACCGACCCCTACGCTGGCCTCCGTTACGCTGGACCAAGCGAGACCGCACCAACTGGCCCGGTCCACAATGGACATTAAGGTAAATAGTCACGAAACAATCTGCCTTTTTGACTCTGGGAGCACGGAGAGCTTCATCCACCCCGACACGGTGCGGCGTTGCTCTCTCCCAGTCCTGCCTGCGCACCAGCGGATTTCTATGGCCTCCGAGTCCCAGTCGGCGGACATTGGCGGCTACTGCGTGGTGACACTCTTAGTAGACGGGACTGTGTACGATAATTTTAAACTTCTGGTCCTGCCCCACCTCTGCGCTGCCGTTCTACTGGGGTTAGATTTTCAGTGCCACCTTAAAAGTGTTACGATGGCGTACGGTGGACCCCTCCCCCCACTCACAGTCCGCAGCCAGCAGCTTCCAAATTGCCCGCCGCGCACCAGGTGCAACCTCTCCACACTCAGAGTCACCCCCCCCCCCACTGTTTGCTAACCTCACCCCCGACTGTAAGCCCATCGCCACAAAGAGCAGGCGATACAGTGCCGGGGACAGGGTTTTCATTAAAACCGAAGTGGAGCGGCTCCTGAAGGAGGGGATTATTGAGGGCAGCACCAGCCCCTGGCGAGCCCAGGTTGTGGTCGTTAAGACCGGCGAGAAGCAGCGCCTGGTCATCGACTACAGCCAGACAATAAATCGCTACACCCTGCTGGACGCTTACCCACTCCCCCGCATAGCTGATATGGTCAACCAGATCGCGCAGTACCGCGTCTTCTCGACCATTGACCTGAAATCAGCGTACCACCAGCTCCCTATCCACCCTGAGGACCGCCAGTATACTGCCTTTGAGGCAAACGGCTGCCTCTATCTCTTCCTTAGGGTTCCCTTTGGCGTCACCAACGGGGTCTCCGCCTTCCAAAGGGAGATGGACCGGATGGTCGATCAAAATGCGTTACAGACCACTTTCCCATATCTGGACAATGTGACCATCTGCGGCCATGACTTGCAGGACCATGACGCAAACCTCGAAAAATTCCTCTGCACCGCCCAACTCCTGAACCTGACGTATAACAAGGAGAAGTGCATATTCCGCACAACCCGCCTCGCCATCCTTGGCTGTGTTGTGGAACACGGAGTCATCGGTCCCGACCCCGACCGGATGCGTCCCCTTATGGAACTCCCACTGCCCCACTGCCTCAAGGCCCTGAAGAGGTGCCTAGGGTTTTTCTCCTATTACGCCCAGTGGGTCCCCTACTATGCGGACAAGGCCCGTCCGCTGATCAAGTCCACCTCTTTTCCCTTGATGGCAGAGGCCCGCTTAGCCTTCCACCGTATCAAGGAAGACATTGCCAAAGCCACCATGCACGCAGTGGACGAATCCATCCCCTTCCAGGTGGAAAGCGATGCGTCCGACTTTGCCCTGGCCGCTACCCTTAATCAGGCGGGGAGACCCATGGCCTTCTTTTCACGAACCCTCCAGGGCCCGGAGACCAGACACTCCACTGTTGAGAAGGAGGCCCAGGCTATTGTGGAGGCTGTGCGTCATTGGAGGCACTACCTGGCCGGAAAATGATTTACCCTGCTCACTGACCAGCGTTCAGTTGCTTTTATGTTTAACAACAAGCAGAGGGGCAAAATCAAAAACGACAAGGTCTTGAGGTGGAGAATCGAACTTTCCACCTACAATTACGAGATCTTGTACCAGCCCGGGAAGCGCAATGAACCCCCGGATGCTCTATCGCGTGGCACCTGCGCCAGCGCGCAGATCGATAGACTGCGGGCCCTCCACAATGACCTCTGCCACCCGGGGGTCACCAGGTTCTTCCACTTCATCAAAGCCCGCAACCTGCCTTACTCCATTGAGGAGGTCAGGACCATGACCAGGAACTGCCAAGTCTGCGCTGAGTGCAAACCGCACTTTTATAGACCAGACAGGGCTCACCTGATAAAAGCCACTCGCCCCTTCGAGTGCCTGAGCGTTGATTTTAAAGGGCCTCTCCCCTCCTCCGACCGTAATGTGTACTTCCTCAACATTATTGATGAGTACTCCCGTTTCCCGTTCACCATCCCCTGCCCGGACATGACCAGTGCCACGGTCATTAAATGTTTGAACGACCTCTTCACCCTGTTCGGTTTCCCCAGCTATATCCATAGCGACCGGGGCTCATCGTTTATGAGCGACGAACTCCGCCAGTACCTGCTCGCTAGGGGTATTGCCACAAGCAGGACCACCAGTTACAACCCCCGGGGGAACGGACAGGTGGAAAGAGAGAATGCGACAGTTTGGAAGGCCGCCCTGCTAGCCTTAAAGTCTAGGGGCCTTCCGACTTCCCGCTGGCAGGATGTGCTCCCCGATGCGCTCCATTCTATTCGGTCACTGCTCTGCACTGCCACTAACGCCACCCCTCATGAGAAAATGTTTGTCTTCCCAAGGAAGTCCACATCAGGGACATCGCTACTGCCATGGCTGACGTCCCCAGGGCCGGTCCTACTGAGAAGACACGTGAGGACCCATAAAATGGACCCCCTGATCGAGAGGGTCGACCTCCTCCACGCCAACCCCCAGTGCGCTTACATTGCGTACCCGGACGGGCGGGAGGACACAGTCTCCATATGAGACCTCGCACCCTCGGGGGCCCCAGTAACCCACTACCCACTGCCACCGCCCCCCACGATCCAATATCCAACCCCAGCAGATGGCACGCCTGGGCCCCGCGACCCGCTCGACACCCACGAGGACTACACACCAGTGCACCAGCCTACGCGGGACTCGACGCCGGAAGCTTCACTACCCCTGCCGTCGCCACGTCGATCACAGTGGCAGACAAGACCTCCGGAGAGACTCCAATACACAAACTTTTAATACACTTCACCCCGCCAGACTCATTTTTAAACAAGGGGTGAATGTGGTAAACCACTGTTTGTATTCCACTGTGTATATGTCTGTACATGCCTCGGCTGACTCCTCCCACGAGTCCAGGTATAAAGGTGACTGCTCCACAGTCCCTCTGTATTCTGGACCGGTTGACCACTTGAGGCACACCTTCATTCTCTTGTTAATAAAAGCCTGTTAGTTACTCGCTTAACCTCAGTCTTTTGAGTAATTGATAGCGCATCATGCACCACCACAGGCCCCTCTACACCCATGGGAGTGGCCCTCATCTCCATGGCAACGGGTGCATATTGATTTTGCTGGTCCATTCATGGACTCAATGTTTTTAATAGCCGTGGATGCGCACTCGAAATGGCCTGAGGTGATCAAAATGTCCTCCACCACCACGGAGAAAGCTATTGCAGTCCTACGGACCATTTTTGCCAGGAACGGCTTGCCAGAACAGATTTGCTCCGATAACGGACCACAGTTTGTGTCCGAAGTGTTCCGGAGGTTTATGCAGAAGAATGGGGTAAGGCATTACACATCTGCCCTGTATCATCCAGCCACAAATGGATTGGCTGAGAGGTTTGTACAAACCTTTAAGAAGGCAATAAAGGCTATGTACAATGACAACATTCCGCTGCAGCATAAGGTGGACAATTTCCTGTTCGCCTACCGGAATGTGACACATGCAGTCACCAACCAGGCCCCGGACATGATGTTTTTTAACTGAAGGTTAAGATCTCGCCTGGATTTGCTCAGACCAAACGTACGAAGAGATGTTGAGAGTAAGCAATTCCAGCACATCCATGAGAAGCCAACAAGGAGCTTCAATGTAGGGCAACCAGTCTTGGCCCGTGACTACCGAACAGAAAAATGGCAGCCAGGAACGATATGCACACGGCAGGGCCCACTAATGTACACAGTGGACGTTGGGGAGAACATCGTGAGACGCCATGCTGACCAGATCCTAGAGTCACAGGAACAAGTCAACCCCATGCCTCGCCCATACGTACCTGGTGAGGAACCCGACGTACAGGTCGCATCTACCCCAGAAACAGTAGCATCGAAAGCTGATGACCCAACCGACGACAGGTTGCCAGAATCGCCTCCGCACCAAGAGCGAGACACTCGGGAAAGGCGTTATCCAGAAAGGATCAGGAAACCTCCCCAAAGACTGAATATATAAATGGACTATTTTCAGCTAACGTTGTATGTTAAAAGTGTTAATTGTAATTAGTTTGATATTTAATTGTTAAATGAGTGTTATGGTACTGTTAATCTAAAAGGGGACGAATTGTAATGTATATGGCCTAGAAATTGGGTTTTGGCGCAGCGACGGCTTTAGCGCCGGAAGTTAGTGCCGGAGCTAAGTCGCGCTGGGCGGGCCAAAAATTCACTAGTTCTGCGCCCAAACGGCTGCCGGCGCTGCTGAAAGCTGTTTGCGCCTGAAAACTGGCGCTACGCGCTGAATTGCGGCGCTATTCCGGCGCTGCGGCGCCCGCTGCGGTGCGGCAGGTTCGGGAAGTGCAGGCCTCCTCCTTCCCTTAAGGAGGAGCTGCCTGCACCCGGCCGCGGCCCGCGAAAATCATTGTAAAAATGAGCCCGGCACCTCGGACAAGTGCCGGGCTTGCATCTGTCCCGGGGGGGCGGGGGGAGAAGTCCGGGGAGGGAGCTGCAGCCAGGCGGCCGGCGGGAAAGCGGCCGGCCGCCGCGGGGCCTTTAATGCGCCGGCGCAAAGTCCAGTAAGGCACCTCTGCCAGAACGTTGCTTGCGGCTGCCACGGGCGAGGCGGCCGCAAGTCAATTTCGGAGTTCGGGCGGGTTACCATGGCAACCGGGACGCTGCGCACACCGATGACGTCATCGGTGCCGGCGCAGCGCTAACGGCCTAACGCCGATTTAGGGACCCACTCAATTTCCAAACTGGCCATAACTCCGGCGCTAGGCCCTCTAGCGCCTCAAAAGCGGCGCTAAGACTACCGAATTTCTAGGCCATATACCTTTAAGGGGGGAACTACTTTTTACAGCTCATGTATACTGTAGTAACGGCAGTGACCACACCTGTATACAGCACTGAGTAGTAATCTGTACAGGCAGTTCCAGAGTGAGCCACATTGAGTAAACACCTGTTGTACCGTTCTCCTGCAGTCTGTGTCTTACTACTGATGGACACAACACAATCCACCTCCCCAGGGCTGGCAAAATCGCCCCCATAGTGTCTAGGACCTGGCTGCAATGAAGGAAGAAATGCAATGACCTTACCAAGATTGCCAAAGTAAAACTCCTTTTCATATCTCTGTACACAGCCCTCCAACATCTTACTATCCCAGCTCTATCAATCCTCCCTCCCCTGCTTCCCAGGCTTCTTCTCCAATCACATCAGGACAATTTGTTATATAACAATAGGAAACGCTGGAAAAACTCAGCAGGCCAGGCAGCATCGGTGGAGAGAGAAACAGAGTCAATGACCTTTCGTCAGAACTGGAAAGAAAGCAGGAAATGGAAAGCAAGTTTGGGGGCTGGGAAAAAGGGGAGGGGATGAATGAACAACAGGGAAGGTCAGTGATAGGATAGAAAGCAGCTGAGACTAAGAGACATTGAGAGACATTAAGAGATATTCAAGGCAAGGGGAGGTGGAAATGGGACAGGTTAAGGAACAAAGGATGCCTCTAGATGGGGTGTGAATTGCACTGGCAGAATGAAGGACAGATGAAGGAAGGGAAGAAAAAACAAAAAAGTGTGGATAAAAAAAGAAGAATATATATATATGTGATAGGGGCTGAGGTTATGATCTGAAATTGTTGAACTCCATGTTGAGTCCAGAGGGCTGTAGAGTGCCTAATCGAAAGATGAGGTGTTGTTCCTCGAGCTTATGCTGAGCTTCCATGCAACAATGCAAGAGGCTGAGGACGGTGAGGTCTGAGTGGGAATGGGGCAGTGAATGAAAGTGACAGGCCACCGGGAGCTCGGGGGCCCCCTTACGGACTGAACAGAGGTGTTCCACAAAGCGGTCACCCAATCTGCATTTGGTCTGCCCAATGTAGAGGAGAACACATCGTGAGCAGCAAATATAGTATACTAAATTGCAAGAAGTACAAATAAATCGTTGTTTCACCTGGAAGGGGTGTTTGGGGCCCTGGACAGTGGGAAGGTATAAGGGCATGTGTTGCATCTCCTGCGCTTGCACGGGAAGGTGCCAGGCGAAGGGGAAGGGGTGCTGGGGGTGGTAGAGGAGTGAACAAGGGTGTCACGAAGGGAGCAGTCCCTACAGAATGCTGAAAGGGGAGGTGAGGGGAAGATGCGTTTGGTGGTGGGATCATGCTGGAGGTGGTGGAAATGGTGGAGGATGATCCGTTGAATGTGGTGGCTGGTGGGGTGAAAGGTGAGAACAAGGGGAACTGTTACGTGATTCCAGGAGGGAGGGGCAGGGGTGAAGGCAGAAGTATGGGACATAGAACAGACACGGTCAAGGGCCATGTCAACCACAGTAGAGGGGAATCCTTGGTTGAGGAAAAAAGAAGACACGTCGATAGCACTGGTATGCAAGGTGGCATCGTCGGAGCAAATGCGGCGGAGACGGAGAAACTGGGAGAATGGAATAGAGTCCTTACAGGAGGCGGGGTGGGAGGAAGTGTAGTCCAGGTAGTTGTGGGAGTCAGTGGGCTTGTCGTGAATGTTAGTCAATAACCTATCCCCAGAGATGGAGACAGAGAAGTCGAGGAAGGGAAGGGAAGAGTCGGAGATGGACCATGTGAAGGTGAAGGAAGGGTGGAAATTGGAAGCAAAGTGAATGAAATTTTCTAGTTCAGGGTGAGAGCAGGAGACAGCACCAATACAGTCATCAATGTACCAGAAAAAGAGGTGAGGGAGGGGACCCAGTAGGACTGGAACAAAGAGTGTTCCATATATCCCACGAAAAGGCAGGCATAGCTAGGACCCATGCGGGTACCCATAGCAACACCTTTGATTTGGAGGAAATGAGTGGAGTCAAAGGAGAAGTTGTTCAATGTGAGAACAAGTTCAGCCAGGCAGAGGAGGGTGGTGGTGGATGGGGACTGGTTGGGCCTCTGTTCAAGGAAGAAGCGGAGTGCCCTCAAGCCATCCTGGTGGGGGATGGAGTTGTAGAGGGATTGTACGTCCATAGTGAAAAGGAGGCGGTTGGGGCCGGGAAACTGGAAACTGTTAAAGTGGCAGAGGGCGTCGGAAGAGTTGCAGATGTAGGTGGGAAGAGACTGGACAAGGGGAGAAAAAATAGAGTCGAGATAGGGAGAAATAAGTTCCGTGGGGCAAGAACAGGCTGAAACGATGGGTCTACCAGGGCAGTCCTGTTTGTGGATCTTGGGAAGGAGGTAGAAGCGGGCTGTACGGTTTGGGGAACTATGAGGTTGGCAGCCGTGGGGGGAAGATCTCCAGAGGAGATGAGGTCAGTGACAGTCTTGGAAACGGTGGCTTGATGTTCGGTAGTGGGGTCATGGTCCAGGTGGAGGTAGGAGGAGGTGTCGGAGAGTTGGCGTTCAGCTTCCGCTAGGTAGAGGTCGGTTCGCCAAACAACAGCACCACCCTTGTCAGCAGGTTTAATGACAATGTCAGGGTTGGGTCTGAGAGATTGGAGTGCTGCAAGTTCAGAGGGAGGTAGGTTGGAGTGAGAGAGGGGAGCAGAGAAATGGAGACGGCCGAAGTCATGGCGGCAGTTAGCAATGAAAAGATCTAGAGAGGGTAAGAGGCCAGAGGGAGGGGTCCAGGTAGAACGAGAATTCTGATAGCGGGAGAAAGGATCAGCCATGCAGGGGGTAGACTCCTGGCCAAAGAAGTGGGCATGGAGGCGACGGCAGCGGAAAAAGAGCTCAGCATCATTCCGAGCCGAAATTCATTGAGGTGGGGGTGTAATGGGATGAAGCTCAGGCCTTTGCTGTGGACTGATCGTTCGGGGTCAGAGAGGGGAAGTTCAGAGGGGATAGTGAATACGCGGCAGGGGCTGAGATTGGGAGAGGCGGGGTCAGAGGAGAGTGAAGGGGAAGAAGGTTCCGGAGGGACGTTGGTGTTTAATAGTTGATGAAGCTTGCGATCCTTGACATCAGAGAGGAAGAAAAAAAGGAGAATTTGCTACATCTCTACTCATACATTCAACATCTGCCACTGCCCTCACAACTATTGCCCCCTCTTGCCTACATTTGACGCTTCTTCCTTTCATCATGCACACAATGCTAAGCTGCCTCACACATCTACAACAGGGCATACACTAACCCACTCCCACTCTTCTTGCAGGAATAACTGGCACACAATCAGAGGGAAATTTCAAGAACTGAAGGAGGTCCTGCTACATTGTAAAATCTCTGACACGAATGGAAGACAATGCTATCAACATCATTAACAGAGAGAGGGCACGCAGCATTGGAGATGGTGAGGCTGGAGGTCACACACAGCAGGGTGTTTGTGCATTTTCCCTTCTATTTCTCTTTCCACTTAACTCCCTCACTCATACACAACTTGGTTCTGCATTGCGCTGTCACTCATCTGCTACTGCTTATCCTTGTCATTACATGCTAATCCTTGTCCCTCAGCCTTTTTCTTGGTCCTTCAGATGATTTAGATATTACGCACAGAGAGGGAGGATGAACCCTCCTGAAAATACTCCATCACCAGCTCTTACCTTTCCAAGCACCAGTACAGAAATCAGCACCATACATGGTATAGCTGGTGAGTTAGTTGGTAAGTTAGAAGGGTCTGCACAGGGTGATTCACTGAGCATATGTGAGCAGGAATGGGTGCAAATGGAAAGTGCAGCTGAAAAAAGGGGCCCATAGTTTCCTGGTTCTTATTTTTTGCCCTCTTTAAATATAGACACCACATGGGTCTCTCTCCAGTCCTTGAGAACATTCCCAGATCACAGTAAGCTATTAAGTTCTTGACATGTGTCCGTCTATGGGATTGACACCAACAAAAAGGAATTCTTGCTATAAAGTGAATGACCCATATTGGTCAGCTGTTGGAATAGGTGGAGAATTGGGATCTTGCTTTGTAGAATTAAAAGATATAGAAATTGGGTTGCTTTGCACCTTTCGTTAGTGCCCTCTAGAGGGCGATAATGGGGTGCAAATGCCCTAGTGCCCAGGCAC
Source organism: Somniosus microcephalus (assembly GCF_052327205.1). NCBI lineage: Eukaryota > Metazoa > Chordata > Chondrichthyes > Squaliformes > Somniosidae > Somniosus > Somniosus microcephalus. The sequence goes on along the minus strand of NC_140988.1, from coordinate 318,691,370 downwards.
AGCACCGCTAACACCTCCCGCAAAATTCAGTGGGAGGTTAGTGGTGGCGGTAGCCGGTAGCACAGCGCTCCGCTGCGCCATCGACATCATTACCATGTGCAGCACCCCGTTTGCACCCCGGCCGCAAACTTCCCTTGCGCCCCCTGACTTATCGCCGGGCGATATGTGCGACAGGATCAGGGGGCAGTTTTGCAGCGGCGGGAGCGGGCGGCAGCACAATTTAAAGGGCAGGTGTCAAGAGGCCATTTTTATTTTGGCTGACTGCCAGCACCTGCCCCCTTTCACATTTGTATGCAGGGTGCCAGCCGCGATCATTCAGCCCCGCACTCCTCTTGAGTGCCGGGCTGTTTCCACAGCACTCGGTTCCTCAGTGGTCCAGCGGGGCCCCAGTGCGCGCAGTACTAGGCCCCTCCCCATTAATCAGGGGAGAGGCCTGCAATGACGCGGCGCTATGACATTGAGTCATAGCACCCCAGGAAGGTGGTGGATCGCTTCCAGTAGCACTCCACCTCCTTCTTGGAGCGCTACTACTGAATTTATGGGGTAGGGGTGCTAACTTTTTCGGGCTGCTAAAATGGCCCCAAAATGGGCTATACCCAATTTTCCCCCCGATGTTTTTGATACCTAAACCACATGGCTTTTGAGTGAGAGAAATTTCCAGGAGTTCAGAGAGGCTTTGATTAAGCTAGAGAAGAGTTCAAATTGTTAAAGAAAAGAATAGGTTGTGAAGCTGAGAAAGTGTTAAGAGTGAGACTTCAGAGTTTGAAAAGTTTAGCCAGACATAGGCAGCTGTTTAAGTGTATCACGTGTATGTAAGAGTTAAATTTCTGAGAACAAAATGGCAAAGTTAGTTCTGCCTGGAAGAGAGCTGACATAGAGGGGCAGAAAAAATACTGCAGCCATGGAAGGAGATTCAACACGCTGCAAACACAGGCATTCCAGCGCAAGGCGAGACAGCCAATTGTCCTAAGAACAACTCAGAGGATAAAGCTGTATGAGATAAAGAAATGAGGTCATTACAGCTACAAGCTTATCATTAATATGCTGAACTAGACTTTAATCTAATTTAATAGACTTGTTATTCAAAGCTGTTAACATGTCAGCTAGACAAGGAATCCAACCTAAAATTGCTATGCCAACTTTGTGTCAATCTTGGACATCGAGCTTATGTTAATTTATGCTATGTGAAGCCCAACTGATGTTGTAATACACTTAAACTGCCTTTAGACCCATAAGGTTTCGAATTCAATTAGTTAATGACATATGATCAAGTACTTTCCATACTCTTTAATTAGTGTTAGAATGCTGTTAATCAGATTATCAGAAGTGTGTTAATAAAGAAATATTAGTTGATGATTTCATTGACTTCTTCTGATAATGACTTTGGCAAGAAGAGGTGAACTCATTCATTCCACGTTAGACTGCAACCTCTAAAGGCTGGTTGATTTATGTACCTGTTAATATGATTTAGACTGGTTAATGTAAGACAGTTAAATCAAGCCAAATTTTTGGTATCTAATAAACCCTAAACATGAATGGTAAATCTCCGGCCGGTTCTTTAATGAGGAGCTAAGGTGAAAGAGTTAAAGGTTCATCTAGTGCTTTATGATTACTATTCCTTATAAGCTTTATGTTTTTTTTTTACCACAGCATTCTTACAGCAGCATTATGCAATTGGCAAGGTTAGCTTTGTATTAACTTTCTATGTCCCAATTTGGACTTCAATGTAAAGGAGGAATTGAAGCCCCATATTAAGGTTTCTTTAGTGAAACTCTGCTTCACTTGGCAGTTAACAAACTGCGGCTTGTGGAACACTCTGTTAATATCACATCATTTCATTGGTCCAAAATGAAACTGCAAAAGTACAGAACACAGCATACAAAAAACATTTTGAAAGGACCGGGTGGAGTGTAAAACTAGCTGCCAATTTGCTATCGCTTGTTCTGCACGACTGCCCAAGATGAATATCACTCCCATTCTAATTTATCTATCTGTTGTTATTTTTTTTTTGCTTTTATTTCTCAATAAATTGAATTTGCAGTTTGTAGCCTGAGATATATGGTGTGTCAGAGTGTTAGTTGTCCATCAGCCAGGGGGCTCAGGAATGTCCGTTGGTCAGCCACATTATTTCCAGGGTGCCTATCATTAGTAAAATAATTCTTTGTGCAACTTGCAACTCATTCTCCCAGATTATTCCATGCATATTTTGGTCCATAGGATGCATGGGTCCAGCTGTGAAAGAAGACTTTTTCACTGGACATGAAAAAGGCATCTGGACTATGTCTGAATTATAACAATGGTATTTGAAAAACTGGGTGTGGAAGTGTAGGATAAGGCGTTTTATCCACATTTTTCATAGATGTCTCACTGCCTTACCTATTAGCTATTGTCTCTTTCACATCTTTTATCAATTTAATGCTTCTTGCTTGTTATTCACTGAGATGATCTGTTACATCATCCAGCAATCATTTCGCAGATTTTTCTTTTGTTTGCCTGTCTGTTTTTTCTATTTTTATCCCTCTCCTCTCCCTTTTCTGGTGATCTTATATGCTTGTCCATCTCTTGTTTTTCATTTCTAAATAAGGGTATGAACCTGAAGGGCTGGATTTTGCCATTGGGGCGGGTTGGGGGCGTATCAGGTGGTTTTCGTGTCAGGAACCCGGCTCCGATGTGAAGTGGGAAAGAAGTGTAATTTTCCCCTAATTGGGCACTTGATTTCCAGCGTGTAGGAACCCCTGGCCCAATGAGTCTTTCCATCCTGAAAGTCGCCTCCGATGATGTCATCAGTGTTGCTGGATTTAAGGTCTGCAAGCAGCCTTGCTTCTTTTGGAGACTGCAAATTTTATGCCCATTGTTGTGATTGCTTCATTCAGCAAATATGTCCAGCAGTTGGCCAAAGTGTGCTCCACGGTTCAATGACGCCACCCTGCAAGCTTTGGTGGAGGGAGCAAGATCAAATAATGAGGTGCTCTTCCCTTCCTCAGGGAGAAAAAAGCTGTATTGATTTCTTTGTGGGTTCAATGACGAGACATTTATGAAAGAGAATGTCTTTTAATCTAAAGCTTGTTCAACTCTTTATACAGCTTTACAAGAGACACGATGCTTGTGATGCATCTAGAACGAAACTGAAACTAAACTCCTGCTTGTCTCTCACATGACCTCTGCTGGTCAGGCATAAGTAATCAATACATGCAAACATGTTGTTAAGGCATCATAATCGAACAGGCAAATACCATCTCTATTTGCTGATATCATTACATCTCCTTTTCTTAAAACAAAAGTATTTTACTTTTAACTAACAACATGTTTTCTTTGTATTAATCTGCATTTTAACTGTAACACTTAATGAACTTACATTATCATTATCATGATCAAGGTTTTTTAACCTTGCTTTGTGTGTTCACATGAAATATGTCAATACACTAGAACTTGAAGAAAGAATAAGATAACATTACTTCCTTCTATAGCAATAGTCCTTAAATTTGCTCAATGAGTCTCTCAGGCGGCTTCACGTGTCTTGAGGATTTTCTGATTGATTGTCCTTGAATCTGAGTTGTTGCCTCAGACGATTGGTTCTCAGCTGTGTGATCAGGTTGTTCAACAGTATCAGTCTCTTGACCTGCTGTGGCTGGTCCCATGAGAAGATCTCGACGATTTCTTCTCAGAACAGCACCCTCATCTGTCTGAATGGTGTATGATCTTGGTTGAACTTCACTCAGGGCAGTTCCCTTCTGAGTCCATGTGTTTGTTTTGTCTTTCAACCTTACTTGGTCACCAGTGTGGAGTTCAGGTAGGTTTTGTGTTCCTCTGTTATAGTAGTACTTTTGCTTTTCTTTCTGTTGTTCTTTGAACTTCCTTACTTTCTCCCCCTCTTTTGTTTTCAGGAGGTTCTCCGGGATGGGTAGGTTTGACCTTAGCTGACGTCCCATCAGGAGTTGGGCTGGTGACATACCACACTCGAGCGGCGTTGTGCGGTATACAAGCATGCTCTGGTAGAAGTCAGTTCCACTGTCTTTTGCCTTGTACATCAGTCTTTCACTGTCTGGACCGATTTTTCCACTAGACCATTGGACTGTGGAAAGTGAGGACTTGACGTTGTGTGGACAAAGTCCCACTCTTTGGCAAAGTGTCGGAAACTTGCATTGTAAAACTGGGGTCCGTTGTCTGTGAAGACCTCGCTTGCCACGCCATGTCTGGAGAATATGGCTTTCATACATGTTATCACAGCATCTGCAGTGGTGGTGTACAGTCTACAAACCTCTGGATACAGGGAGTAATAGTCTGTGACTACAAGATAGTCCTTCCCTTGACATACGAATAGGTCAGCGCCTACCTTCTGGTAAGGTCTGTCTGGCGCTGGGTGTGGCTTTAGTGGTTCTACCAGATTGCTTGCTCGATATTTCAGGCATATTGTGCAGTTTGACACCTCATTTGTCACATCTTGGTTGATTCGTGGCCAGTACATCACCTCTCGTGCTCTTTTCTTACACTTTTCGATTCCCAGATGTCCTCCATGGATCTTTTTTAACATCTCTTTTCTCAGACTCTTTGGGATAACTATTTTACTTCCTTTGTAGATGATGTCTTCGACCACTGATAGTTCCGCCCTGCAGTTCCAGTACTCTGCCATGTCAGGTGAGCAGTCTTGCTTCATGTTGGGCCATCCATCCAAGATGCTTTTTCTCAGTCGTCTCATTGTTTCATCTTTGTTTGTCTCAGTCTTTATGAGCTCCATTTTTGCATCTGCTATGGGCAGTGCACTTGTGATCATGTCCACGTAGGCGTTCACTTTTTCATTCATTGTGGTGTTTGCGGGCTCACTTGGGTCAACAGCTCTGGACAACGTGTCTGCTGTATACATCAGTTTACCCGGTGTGTACGCAACATTCAGTGTATAGCGTTGCAGCCTGATCATCATTCTTTGTATTCTAAGCGAACAGCTATTTAGTGGCTTTTGGAACAATGCAATCAAGGGCTTATGGTCAGTCTCTACACTGATTGCTTGTCCTGCCACAAACTGGTGAAATCTTTCACAGGTGTATGTGATGCTGAGCAGCTCCTTTTCTATTTGAGCATATAGCGTCTCCGCATCTGTCATTGAGCGCGATGCATATGCAATAGGTTGCCAGTAGTCATATTGTTGCAGAAGAACGGCACCGAGCCCACTCTGTGATGCATCTGATGATATCTTGATGGGTCTCGCTGGGTCATAAAACCTCAGAACTGGTTCCTCTGTGAGCAGTTTCTTTAGATCGCTCCATGACTTCTCATGCTCATGATTCCATTCCCATTCTATGTTCTTTTCAGTTAGTCTTCTCAGTGGTGCCATCTTTTCTGAGAGGTTGGATATGAATTTCCCCATGTAGTTGATCATTCCATTAAACCTCTGCACGTCCTTTTTGCATTGTGGCTTTGGCATATTCTCAATGGCGGACACCTTTCTGGGATCTGGTCTGATGCCCTCACTGCTAAGGATATCTCCCACGAATGTCAGTTCTGTCACCCCGAGCTGGCATTTCTCTCTATTCAGCTTCAGGTTTGTTTTCCTTGTTGCTTCCAGCACTTTTTTCAGTCTCTCGTCATGCTCAGTTCTCGTGGTTCCCCATACTATGATGTCATCCATTGATGTATCAACTCCCTCCAGGTGCTCATAGATCATATGGATAGTTTTGTGATACACTTCAGGAGCTGAGGCAATGCCAAATGGTAACCTTAGGAATCTGTATCTGCCAAATGGACTGTTGAACGTGCACAGTCTTGAACTTGCTTCGTCCAATTTCATCTGCCAAAATCCTGATGATGCATCTAACTTGCTGAAATACTTTTCATTTGCAAACTGTGCCATGATTTTCTCACGTGTATGAAGCTTGAAGTGCTCTCTCTTTATTGCTCTGTTTAGATCTCTTGGATCCAGGCAAATTCTGAGCTTTCCATTCTTTTTGTCCACTACGACGAGGGAACTCACCCACTCAGTTGGCTCATCTATTTTCCGAATCACGTTCAGGCTTTCCATCCTGTCCAACTCTGCCTTCAGTTGCTTTTGAAGAGCAAACGGGACTTTTCTGCATGGATGTATGACCGGTGTCATACTTTTATCTACTCTGATCGTGTGTTCTCCTGGAATGCAGCCTAGACCCTTAAATAGGTCGTTGTACTCTTTCATGAGTTCATCATAGACTATCTCTCCTTCGCTTTCCACAATGAGGACTCTCTTTACCAGGTTCAGTCTCTCACAGGCTTTTAAACCTAGTATGGCTTGCACATCCTTTGGCACCACGATTAATGCTAGCGTGTGCTCTCTGTCCTTGTGTGTTACTTTGGCAATGCATCTTCCTTTCACTGGTATATCAGTACCTGAGTATCCTGTCACTTTCACTTTTATTCCATGTATCTTTGGTCTGGGTCTAATTTTCTTAAAATCAGCCTCTGATATCACATTAACTTGTGCTCCAGTATCCAATTTAAATGGAATGTGTATGTCATTCACTTTTAGTGTCAACATCCAGTCTCTTTCTTCTTTTTTGTTTTCAGACACAACATCTACATTGAACTCCTCTATGTCGCTTTCATCTACTGCATGGACCTTGCTTTGTTGCGCTTGGTTCTTGCAGCAACGGGCATAATGGTTGTTTTTGTTGCATCTATTGCATGTTTTACCATATGCTGGACACTTTCTTGGTGTATGCTGTGTACCGCATCGACTACATGACTTTCGATTGTCCCTTTCATTTTCGTTCGCTGGCCACGCCTCTTTTTTCACATTGGCGCTCTTTTTGTTAACCGGTTTGTGTCCGTTCTTACTCACTGCATCCACGTTGCAGCTATTGTCACTGAACAGCTCCTTTGCCTGCAACTTCACAGTCTCTGTAGCCCTACACAGTGCTATGGCTTTTCCCAGGTCTAGATCTTGCTCTCTTAGCAGTCTTTCCCTTAGACCATTATTCGGAATACCACACACCAGTCTGTCTTTTATCAGCGAGTCTGTCAGTCCCCCAAATTCACACGATTTGCTTCTGTTTCTCAGTTCAGTCACATACTGATCAATAGTCTCACCCGTTTTCTGAACACATGTGAAAAATCTGTGCCTCTCAAATGTCACGTTACGTTTAGGTATGCAGTAGGCCTCAAACTGTTCCATTATTTTATCTAGCTTCATTTTGTCTCCATCAGCAGCGAATGTGAAGTTATTATACACCTCCAGCGCTTCATCACCCACGACATGTAAGAACAGTGACGCTTTCATTTTATCACCTTTCTCGTCAGCTCCGATTGCTGATAAATACAACCCCACACGTTGTTTGAACCTTCTCCAATTTTCAGCCACATTACCTGTCAACTGAAGCGTCGCCGGTGGGTGTAAACCTTCCATTTTTTCACTTCGTTAGCTATTCTCCAATGGTAAGCAAAGATGTTCTCTTTTGGCTTGCTAATTTGTGGAGAGCTGATTTAACTTCAGATTTTTCCTCTTCATCTCTTTCAATCACTTCTGACACCATGTATTGATTTCTTTGTGGGTTCAATGACGAGACATTTATGAAAGAGAATGTCTTTTAATCTAAAGCTTGTTCAACTCTTTATACAGCTTTACAGGAGACACGATGCTTGTGATGCATCTAGAACGAAACTGAAACTAAACTCCTGCTTGTCTCTCACATGACCTCTGCTGGTCAGGCATAAGTAATCAATACATGCAAACATGTTGTTAAGGCATCATAATCGAACAGGCAAATACCATCTCTATTTGCTGATATCATTACAAAAGCCTCCCCAGCAGACTAAAGCTGTGTGGATGCAAGTGGCCCAGGAGGTCAACTCAATGTCTATGTGCCGCAGAACCTGACTGTAGTGCAGGAACGGGTTTTGTGACCTTCTCTGCATAGGAAAAGTGAGTATGACTTTCCCATCACCCTCAATCTGATCCCCATCACCTCTCCTCACCAGCACTCAACTTTGCCAACCTCTTCCTCCACATCCCACTTGACACTGACATCCCTGCACCCTTACCCATTCCCTCTCACTGTATGTTCAAATTCACTTAACTATTCGACTATGCAAGCCTCACACTCCCTATTGCTGTGATGCTATGACAACAACTTACAACACACAGGGAGGGCCCTTGGTCTTGACACCTCACTCCATCTTTGTCTCCTTCTAAGCATCTGTGCTATGGAATCTGTACACTCACTCCTTCATTTTCACTCAAACTCCAATTGTATCCCTCATTGCAGGAAAAGAGAGCCCACAATAAGAGGGAGAGGGCGAGGACAGGAGGAGGGCCATCCTCAGTAGCCCAGCTCACCACTGCGGAGGAGGTGGCCCTGGAGATTGTGGGAGTGGAGGAGGATGCACAAGTGTGGGACGGACAGATGGGTGTATCACAGCAAGCTGGTGACAGAATAGTTTTGCATCTCTCTCATTGACATTGCATGAGTAACTGATAATGATTCTGAAGGTCAAACAGATTGACTTATGATCATCTGTACAATTCAATGTGCATGCAAACTTTCCCTCACATCTCCAACTCTTTCCTTTACTCCCCCACAGGACCATCGACAGCCCCCGTCCCCACTGTCCAAGAGGAAGAGCCTGAGCTTCAAGACTCCTCAGAGGAAGCTGCAACCTTTGACGACGTAGTGTCAGCAGAATTCAGCGCACCCAGCACCAGCGCAGACAGTCACACCTTGGTGGGAACTGCGCAAGATAGTGTAGTGTCGTCAACTGGTGCATCACAGCTCACAAGTGAGCATCAGCAGATGGTGGAGACAGGGACAGCAGTGGAGAGTCCTCATTGGAGGGCGCAGGGCTCTGCCAGCTCAGCTTGGCTGCATGTCGACCCTGTGCCTCCGGGTCCATCCAGAAGTAGAGCTGGAAGTCCAGGAATAGGTGCAGGAATCTCTGGCAGGTTTTGTCTCCAGGGTCGCTGCGAGTGTGGAGCGAATGGAGGAGTCCATCACTAACATGAGCAGAGCCTTTGTGGAGGCGTTGGCGCATGAACGCATCACCACGGAAAGGACGGCAACCTCCGTGGAAAGGATGGCTGGGTCATTCTACAGAAACGGTGGCATTCCTGTCTCTCACCTTTGCAGCAAGCAAAATACTTTAAATGAACTTAATGATCACATGTAATATATATTTTTGATAAATATACACTGTTCTTTCAATAATAAAACATATTTGAGTCATGTAATGAACAATGCTTGTTTTTTATATAATTTATATAAAATACCAAGTGCAAGCAATTTGCTTGTCACTCAGGTCATGTATGGAAGGTTAGAGACATATTCTGAGTTTTAAAATATATTTTTCTCCTACTTTAAATGTCATTAAGTAAACACAAATGTCACATTTATGGAATGGAAACCTAAAAAAACAAAAATACCAACTAAATATTATAAATAATATAACGGTAATAGCAGTAACCCCATGTTATGTCATTGGTGTTACTGCTTCACAAAACACACTATTTTGAAAAAATGCAATGACTTTTGGAAGTACTTCCTGGTTCAAGAGGTCATTGGAGGAAGTGCGATCAACAGAGGCACATGGTGAGTCTGCTGTCTCTCTTCATTTGTTATAAATTTGATGATTTATTTGATAATTTTATGCGAGACTTTTAAGTATGTCATTGGTATTAGTCATTTCATAGGAAGGGAAATGAGAAATTGATCAGAAATTGATTAAATTAGATATTTGAATGATTTTAATATGATTGAAGACATGTGGTCTGAGGTACTGTGGCGTCCATTTTGTAAAAAACATTTTTTCTGCAAATTGTCATTGGTGTTGCCATCATTGGTGTTACTACTCCTCCTGGTAACACCAATGACAATCAGTAATACCAGTGACGTTTTTGTGTAAATGAGCTTTTATAAAAGCTTCAACAAAAGTTATTAGGGCAAAATAGCACATACTGTTTCATTTTCATAACTTCCTATTGTTATTGTTATTGTTCCTTTTGCCAGATATGGTGAAATTGAGTGCAGCTGAGAAGCAGAGGCTTTACAGACAGCGCAGGGATGCAGACCCTACACGTAGAGCAGAGTACTTAGAAAAGAGGCATCAGGGTTATGCCAATGATATAGCAACAAAAAAAAGAAAGAAAATAAATGATCTCAGTGAAAGGGCAAAGAGAGGTCAGCGCAAGGCATGGCGAGTCAACCAGGCAAGACACAGACAGAAAATTCAGAAGTTGGAAGATAAGCTTGAGGAAAGCAAACGACAATGCAACATGTACAAGAAACGTTATTTCCGTTTGCGGGGTACAGTTGCAAATTCCGAAAGCCCAGGAACGAAGACAAAAGAGATCCTCCATGGTTACACAGTCCACTCTCCAGTCAAGAAAGCTCTGAAATTCCACTTTGCTCTTGTAAGATTTAAAGGAAAAGTACAATGCAGCCAAAGAAACAAAATCCAAACAGGTTTTTGCAAACATACTGACAGGAAAGCTGATCAGAATATACAAATTCCAGCTGCTGTGCCAGAAGAGCATTGGCTTCTCATACAAAGCTTGGAGAAAACCAAAGATCAGCTCTCGAGAAACCACCACAAACAAGAGGAAGACTGTGAGACAGTTCTACCTAAGAGAAGATGTCAGCAGACTGACCACAGGAAAGAAAAACACAATCACTCTCCAGAAGGTGAAGAAACAGAGGAGGTTACTCTGTGACTCCCTGCTCAACCTCCACAAGAGATTTGTTGCTGAGCATGGAGAACAGATTTCTTATGCCTTCTTCTGCAGGCAGAGACCCTTTTGGGTTGTGACACCAAATGAGCGGGACAGAGAAACATGTCAGTGCAAGACTCATGAAAATCTTCAGTTTATGGCAGATACACTGTACAAACTTGGGCTCTCAGAGTGTAAAAACCTGGATGAAATGGCTGACAGCACCGTCTGCAACAACTCAAAGTCATGTGCCTATGGTGAATGCCAAGAATGTGAACGCACCACATATCCCCTCACTGAATCAACATCAAATACACTGGTAACTTTAACCCAGTGGCGTCTGGAGAAGATTGACCATTCCAAACCAGGTGAAAAGTCTGAGAAGAGAAGAACAATCACTGTCAAGAAAGATGTGCCAATAACAGAGGATGAGCTGGCTACCCATTTTCAAGATAGGCTCTTTAAGTTCCGCAGACACATCTTCAACATCCGTTGGCAGTACAATGCTTACAGAAATCTAAGAGAGAACCTGACCTCCAAGGACTGCCTTACACACATAGATTTTAGTGAAAACTACACTTGCAAGTATGCAAATGAAATCCAGTCTGTGCACTTTGGGAGGTCACATCAACAAGTGACCCTCCACACTGGTGTTCTTTATGTGCAGGACCAGCCCCCCATGCCCTTTAGTACGGTCTCCCCAAGTAGAAGGCATGACCCAGTGGCTATATGGGCTCATCTTGACCCCCATCCTGGAGATGGTGAAAAATCAGTGCCCTGAAGTCCAGAACCTTCATTTTTCAGCGATGGCCCTGCCACCCAATACAAGCAGAAGGGCAATTTCTATATGATTTGCTCAGAACCTGACCAGAAGAGCTTCCCCAAAACCACTTGGAACTTCTTCGAGGCAAGCCATGGGAAGGGTGCTCCGGATGGGGTGGGGGGTGCATTAAAGAGGTCAGCCAACATCTTGGTCCGTCAGGGAAGGGATATCCCAGATGCACTCTCTTTCTTCCAGGAGTTAAAGGACTCTGGAACGCAGGTGAAACTGTTCTATGTAAGGGAGGAAGATGTTGAGACTAAGGCACAGAAAATGCTGGAGGTGCCTCTTGTGGCAATAAAGGGGACCATGAAAATGCATCAAGTTTTGTGCATCACACCTGGCATCCTCAAATACAGAGACATCAGTTGTTTCTGCCACGCAGCAGAGGGCGTGTGGGATTGCCCATGTCACAGTCTCCAAGAAATCATTGTAGGAGCTGTGCCGCCTACAGAATGTGACCACTCTGCTCCACAACAACCACACCGACCTGATGTCATTGAGACTCACCATAGCGGGCAGTGGTGTATTGTGAGGTATGATGACCAGCCATACCCTGGCATTATACTGGAGGTGGAAGAGCACAACATAAAAGTCAAGTGCATGCACAGGAATGGCGTGAACAGGTTTTTCTGGCCAAGCTCAAGAGATGACGTAAACTGGTATGGGGACGACCAGATAATGTGTTTCATGCCAGAGCCAGTTCCTGTGAACAAATGATCAGTTCAGGTTGACCAGAAGATCTGGACATATTTGAAGGGACAGCTGGATGTGTGACCACAAGTCAAAAACCAGTTGCTGGAAGCCTAAAGTTGATGTAAAGACAGATTACTTTGTTTATTTGTGTTCTAATGAGTATGTTTTATATCTGGCTCAATCAGGATAGAACTAAGCTACATGTTTTATGAGTTTCTATGAAAATGGTGAAGTTGATTACGATGTTGATGACAATGTTCAGAGAAGCAGCGGACCTGCGCGGGAGCAGCCCGAGGCGGGAGAGCTTGAAGGCTTAAAAGGGAGCAATCAGAGGCACCGAGGCCCACAGCCCCGAGACTGGAGAAGCAGCGGACCTGCGCGGGAGCAGCCCGAGGCGGGAGAGCTTGAAGGCTTAAAAGGGAGCAGTCAGAGGCACCGAGGCCCACAGCCCCGAGACCGGAGAAGCAGCGGACCTGCGCGGGAGCAGCCTGAGGCGGGAGAGCTTGAAGGCTTAAAAGGGAGCAGTCAGAGGCACCGAGGCCCACAGCCCCGAGACCGGAGAAGCAGCAGACCTGCGCAGGAGCAGCCCGAGGCGGGAGAGCTTGAAGGCTTAAAAGGGAGCAGTCAGAGGCACCGAGGCCCACAGCCCCGAGACCGGAGAAGCAGCGGACCTGCGCGGGAGCAGCCCGAGGCGGGAGAGCTTGAAGGCTTAAAAGGGAGCAGTCAGAGGCACCGAGGCCCACAGCCCCGAGACCGGAGAAGCAGCGGACCTGCGCGGGAGCAGCCTGAGGCGGGAGAGCTTGAAGGCTTAAAAGGGAGCAGTCAGAGGCACCGAGGCCCACAGCCCCGAGACCGGAGAAGCAGCAGACCTGCGCGGGAGCAGCCCGAGGCGGGAGAGCTTGAAGGCTTAAAAGGGAGCAGTCAGAGGCATACCAATCCAGGTTCCAGGAGAGAGGTAAAAAGTAATCCAAGTGTGACGTCACCAGGGAGCAGGTAAGTGATTGGTTGGTGAATATTTCTCTCTTTTCAATACAAGCTTGAATTCTGTGGTGTAGTGGGGATAGTTGGTAAATAAAGCGCCCTAGAGTATACCTGTAACTGGGGTATTGAATAAATTTTTTAATTAATTAAAGGAGTAAGTCATGGCAGGAGAGTTCAGACCCGTGTTCTGCTCCTCTTGCTCCATGTGGGAAGTCAGGGATGCTGCCAGTGTCCCTGACGACCATGTGTGTGGGAAATGCATCCAGCTGCAGCTACTTGTAGACCGCATTGCGGCGCTCGAGCTGCGGGTGGATGAATTTTGGAGCATGCGCGATGCTGAGAGGCTCGTGGATAGCACGTTTAGCGAGTTGTTCACGCCTCAGGGTAGGGCAGCACAGGGGGTGACCATCAGGCGGAGCAACAAAGGCAGGCAGGTAGTGCAGGGAACCCCTGCGGACATCCCCCTTTCAAACAAGTATACCGCTTTGGATACTGTTGAGGGGGATGACTCACCAGGGGAAGGCAGCAGCAGCCAACTTCCTGGCACTGGGGGTGCTCCTGCTGCCCAGGAAGGGGGGAAAAAGAGTGGGAGAGCAATAGTGGTAGGGGATTCTATAGTAAGGGGAACAGATAGGCGTTTCTGTGGCCGTAGACGTGAATCCAGGATGGTTTGTTGCCTCCCTGGTGCCAGGGTCAAGGATGTCACTGAGCGGCTGCAGGGCATTCTGGAGGGGGAGGGTGAACAGCCAGTGGTCGTGGTCCACATTGGTACCAACGACATAGGTAAAAAGAGGGATGAGGTCCTGCAGCAAGAATTTAGGGAGCTAGGTGAAGGATTAAAGAGCAGGACCTCAAGGGTTGTAATCTCTGGATTACTCCCGGTGCCACGTGCTAGTGAGTATAGGAATAGGAAGATAGAACAGATGAATGCGTGGCTAAAGGGATGGTGCAGGGGCGTGGGCTTTAGTTTCCTGGATCACTGGGTCTGCTTCTGGGAAAGGTGGGACTTGTACAAGTCGGACGGTTTACACCTGAACCAGAGGGGAACCAATATCCTTGCGGGGAGGTTTGCTAGCACTGCTGGGGGGGGTTTAAACTAACTTGGCAGGGGGATGGGGTACAGAGTGGAGCTATAGTAGGGGGTGATTTACAGCCAAATACAGAGGGAAAAACAAGTCAGCTGGGAAGGCAGAGCAAATATGTGAAGGCAAAAGAGAATATGGCAGGGCTGGAAGGCATTTATTTTAATGCAAGGAGTCTTGCAAATAAGGTGGATGAACTGAAGTTGTTGTTGAACACATGGGAGTACGATATTGTTGCTATCACGGAGACATGGTTGAGGGAGGGTCAGGACTGGCAGCTCAATATTCCGGGGTATAGAATCTTCAGGCGAGACAGAGGGGGGTGTAAAAGGGGAGGGGTGTTGCAATATTAATTAAGGAGTCAATTACTGCTGTAAGGAGGGATGATATATTAGCGGGTTCCTCTAATGAGGCCATATGGGTAGAACTTAAAAACAAAAAGGGGGCAAGCACTTTGCTGGGAGTGTACTATAGGCCCCCAAACAGTCAGGGGGAGATAGAGGAACAGATATGTAGGCAAATCTCAGAAAAGTGTGAAAATAATAGGGTAATAATAGTGGGGGATTTCAACTTCCCCAATATAAATTGGGATAGTCAGAGTGTGAAAGGCTTAGAGGGTGCAGAATTCTTAAAGTGCATCCAGGAGAGCTTTTTGTGCCAACATGTAGAAAGTCCTACAAGAGAGGGGGCGGTACTGGACCTAATTCTGGGGAATGTAGCCGGGCAAGTGGTGGAAGTGTCAGTAGGAGAGCATTTTGGCGACAGTGACCATAATTCGGTGAGATTTAAGGTGGTCATGGAAAAAGACAAAGACGGCCCGGAAATAAGGGTTCTAAATTGGGGGAGGGCCGATTTTAATATGATAAGGCAGGATCTGGCCAAAGTGGACTGGGAGCAGCTACTTATAGGAAAATCCACATCAAAACAGTGGGAGACTTTCAGAAGGGAAATAGAGAGAGTACAACGCCAACATGTTCCTGTAAAGGTCAAGGGTGGGACCAACAAGCAAAGGGAACCTTGGATGACAAGGGATATACAAAAATGCATTAGAAATAAAAGGGGGGCTTTTGGCAGTTACAAAAGACTAAAGACGGAAGAAGCCCTAGAGGAGTATAAAAAGTGCAGGGGCATACTTAAAAAAGAAATTAGGAGGGCGAGGAGGGGCCATGAAATAACACTGGCGAGCAAAATAAAGGAAAATCCTAAGATGTTTTATAAGTATATTAAGGGCAAGAGGATAACCAGGGAAAGGGTAGGGCCCATTAGGGACCAAAGTGGCAATCTGTGTGTAGAGCCAGATGATGTAGGCGGGGTTTTAAATGAATTTTTTGCATCTGTGTTCACTATGGAGAAAGACGATGCAGACATAGAAATCGGGCAAGGGGACTGTGACATACTTGAACATATTAGCATCGAGAGGGAGGAAGTGCTAGCGGTTTTAGCAGGCCAAAAAGTGGATAAATCCCCAGGCCCGGACGAGATGTATCCCAGGCTGCTGTGGGAGGCAAAGGAGGAGATTGCAGGGGCTCTGACACAAATTTTCAGAACCTCTCTGGCCACAGGGGATGTACCAGAGGACTGGAGAACAGCTAACGTAGTACCATTATACAAGAAGGGTAGCAGGGATAAACCAGGGAATTACAGGCCAGTGAGCCTAACATCTGTGGTAGGGAAATTATTGGAAAAAATTCTGAGGGACAAAATTAGTCTCCACTTGGAGAGGCAAGGATTAATCGGGGATAGTCAGCATGGCTTTGTCAAGGGTAAATCATGTCTGACAAATCTGATTGAATTTTTCGAGGGGGTGACTAGGGGGGTGGATGAGGGAAATGCTGTGGACGTGGTTTACATGGACTTCAGTAAAGCTTTTGACAAAGTCCCGCATAGGAGACTGGTCAAGAAGGTAAGAGCCCATGGGATCCAGGGTGCCTTGGCGCGTTGGATCCTAAACTGGCTGAGTGGCAGGAGGCAGAGGGTGATGGTCGAAGGTTGCTTTTGTGACTGGAAGCCTGTGTCCAGTGGGGTACCTCAGGGATCGGTGCTGGGTCCCTTGTTGTTTGTGATCTACATAAATGACTTGGATGAGAATGTAAAAGGTATGATCAGTAAGTTCGCAGACGACACGAAAATTGGTGGGGTGGTAAATTGCGAGGAGGAAAGCCTTAGGCTACAGGACGATATAAACGGGTTGGTCAGATGGGCGGAAAAGTGGCAAATGGAATTTAACCCTGAAAAGTGCGAGGTGATGCATTTTGGACGGACAAATAAGGTAAGGGAATACACAATGAGTGGTAGGACCCTAGGAAGTACAGAGGGTCAGAGGGACCTTGGTGTACATGTACATAGATCCCTGAAGGCAGCGGAACAGGTAGATAAGGTGGTTAAAAAGGCATATGGGATACTTGCCTTCATTAGCCGAGGCATGGAATATAAGAGCAGGGAGGTTATGATGGAGCTGTACAAAACGCTGGTGAGGCCACAGCTGGAGTACTGTGTGCAGTTCTGGTCGCCTCACTATAGGAAGGATGTGATTGCTTTGGAGAAGGTGCAGAGAAGATTCACCAGGATGTTACCTGGGATGGAGCGCCTCAGCTATGAAGAGAGGCTGGACAGGCTGGGGTTGTTTTCCTTGGAGCAAAGAAGGCTGAGGGGGGACCTGATTGAGGTGTACAAAATGATGAGGGGCATAGATAGGGTAGATAAAGAGGAACTTTTCCCCTTAGTAGGGGGGTCAATAACAAGGGGGCATAGATTCAGGGTAAGGGGCAGGAGATTTAGAGGGGATTTGAGGAGGAACTTTTTCACCCAGAGGGTGGTTGGAATGTGGAACTCAATGCCTGAAAGGGTGGTAGAGGCAGGAACCCTCACAACATTCAAGAAGCATTTGGATGAGCACTTGAAATGCCATTGCATACAAGGCTATGGACCAAATGCTGGAAAATGGGATTAGACTGGACAGGGATGGA
This sequence comes from Somniosus microcephalus, assembly GCF_052327205.1. Taxonomy (NCBI): domain Eukaryota; kingdom Metazoa; phylum Chordata; class Chondrichthyes; order Squaliformes; family Somniosidae; genus Somniosus; species Somniosus microcephalus. The sequence goes on along the minus strand of NC_140988.1, from coordinate 318,674,162 downwards.
TGGGCGGCGCGGACACGATGGGCCGAAGGGCCTCTTTCTGTGCTGTAAAACTCTATGACTCTATGACTCTATGACAATCATTCTTGGTCTTGGTCTTAATGTGCTCTCTTTAATGTGCTCCTCTTTGGTCTTAAAGTGCTTTGGCTAAGTTTTTTTATGTTATTACTCAAATTATATGAATCTCTCAGTGCTGTAAATGAGTTAACTGAAAAAAATGGCACATTAGTTAGATGAAATGTAATAAATTCATTGAGGTGTTTGAAATAGTCTGGGGTCAAGTCATTGGTGTTGTATTGTGTCACTGGTGTTACTGCATGTTTTTTTTCAGTGATATGATATCAAAGGTGTCATTTTTGACTTTATAATAATTTTGTGTTTGTTGATTGTTGCTTTATTCATGAGTTAGCAGTTTAAGGATAGTATCATTCAATTTTGATGACTGTCCTTCAGCTATTGTTGATATTACAGCAAAAACATGATGGCGCAAATGAAAAAATGTCACACAATGTAAATTTACACATACCTGATTATAATAAATAAATAAATAATCAAAACTTTTTCTTTAAATTACTATCTGTTGTGTATGTACCTTTAAGAGAGAACTGACTTTATACTGCAGTACTGGCAGTGACCACACCTGTATATAAAGCCATAGCAGGCTTCTGTACTTCAGTCTTAAGTTTACCCTCTGTTCAGTAAATACCTGTTATTATTGTTCTCCTGCAGTCCGTGTATTATTGATACTCGGACACTACACTGGCGACGAGCAGGTTCGAACTCACCTGCAGTACTGCATCACCTCACGGGGATCTTTCCCTGAGAAGAAGCTTCTTGGAGGTCGAAGTCAGAGCAACGGGCGTCGACCGCGGGCAACCGCCCAAGGATTCATCGGAGTTCGGAGAATTGCAGGGGAGGCTGTGGAGAGCTGGGCTTGGCTCCCCAGTCAAGGTGTTCCAGCAAATCGTGCTGGTAGCAGGTAGTGCGCTGACCCTTCCGGACTGCGGCAGGCTCGAGCTCGATCGAGCGGCTCTGCAAAGGGGCCGTGCAGCGTCGTCGGGAGGAAAAGAGAGAGAGAGAGGGTGGAGCGCACAGGGCGCGGTCGGTGCTCAAGAACCGGGCAGCGTAGAGAAAATAAAATGAGGGGAAGGATAAGTGAGATGCGCCGAAGCCGCGGGTCGCCGCCATTACCCTGTAGAACACTAGGAGCAGCGTGGCAGCAAGGGGAAGAAGGAAAAGTGCGGGAGGCGCCATTTTATTCCATTGGGGAAGAAGGAAAAGCGCGGGAGGCGCCATTTTAATCCATTGGGGAAGAAGAAAAAGCGCGGGAGGCGCCATTTTAAATCACCCAAGATGCCGAAGAGTGGCAGTATCACTGCTTTCAACAACGAGGTAGAAGACTGGACCACGTATGTGGAAAGAATTGAAGTGTACTGCAAGGCAAATGAGGTGGCCGATAGAAAGAGGGCGTCGGTATTATTAAATTTGATGGGCGCGAGAACGTACGGCCGATTGCGGAATTTAATTACCCCAGCTAAACCAATGGAGAAAAGTTTTGAAGAGATTGTTAATACCTTACAGGAACACCTAAACCCTACACCGCTGCTGATAGCAGAAAGATTCAAGTTCCATAAAAGAAACCAGCACAAAGATGAGAGCAATGGTGACTATCTTACGGAACGACGCAAGTTATCGAAGCACTGCCAGTTCGGAGCAGGACTGGCAGACACCTTAAGGGATAAGTTTGTCTGCGGGCTCCAGAGTGAAGGAACCCAGAAACGACTACTTTCGGAAACGGACCTGACGCTAGAACAGGCTTTTAGCGTGGCAGTATCCTACGAAGCAGCAGCACGGGAAGCTGCGGAAATACAACAGAAACCACAAGAATACAGTGCTAACGAAATGGCGTATGGAGCAGAAAAGTGCTATCGCTGCGGCAGAACAACCCATGATCAGAAGGACTGCTGGTTTAAGGACAAAGTATGCAGGCAATGTGGGAAAATGGGACACATAGCAAGAGTCTGCAGGTCGGGAAAGAAAACCAACACTAAAAGAACTACTAAGGAAAAGTACAAGAAAGTAAAAAAAATGACAGACAGTAGTTCGGAAGATCAGGAGAGTGATAATGACTCCGGGAGCAGGAGACTAAGTAGTCTAAAGATACACAACGTGATCGCAAAGGAGGATCACTGAACCATTTGGGTCTCCCTCATGATAGCAGGGTCCCAAATACAGATGGAATTGGACACAGGATCAGCCCTAACTGTCATGAATCGACGAGACTATGAGCGGCTATTCTCACACATACCCTTGAAGGACACGTCCATTGTATTGAAGACATACACGGGGCAAAAAGTCTACCCCAGAGGAAAAATAAGGGTGCCAGTTGAATACAACGGCAAGGAAACACAGAAACTGTATCTATATATACTACAAGATGGAGGACCACCATTATTGGGACGTGAATGGATCCGAAAAATACAATTGGATTGGCATTCCATTCAGGTGCTAACTGTGACTGACAAAAAGGATGATGACGTCACACCTGGACGACTGTCAAAAATTCTAACTGACGCGAAAGAGGTGTTTCAACAAGGACTTGGGACTCTAAAAGGAGTAACGGCAATGATAAAAATCAAAGATAACGCAAACCGAAATTTTTTTAAGGCCAGTCCGGTACCGTACGCAATCCGCCCAGCCGTTGAAGCAGAGCTGGAGAGTCTGGAGCGTTCGGGTGTGCTGTCCAAGGTGGACTGGAGTGAGTGGGCCACACCCATCGTTCCTGTAATGAAGAAATCATTGAGCAGCACGCCTGGGGAGCCGAAGAAGGTTCGCATCTGTGGGGACTTCAAGGTAACTGTGAACCCAGTCCTGCACACAGTACAATATCCACTTCCACGGATAGAAGATATTTTTGCCTCACTATCTGGAGGGAAATGCTTTACGAAGATTGATCTGGCCCAAGCGTATCTACAAATGGATGTGGAAGAAGCATCTAGGAAATACCTCACGATAAACACTCTCAAAGGTCTTTACCAGTAAAACCGACTGGTATTCGGGGTAGCATCAGCCCCGGCTATTTGGCAGATGGCGATGGAACAAGTCCTGCAAGGGATCCCGGGGACCCAGTGTTATTTGGACGACACCCTGGTTACGGGCAAAAATGACAGCGAACACCTTGCCAACCTGGAGCAGGTGCTCACTAGATTACAAGAATATGGGCTACGAGCCAACCGCCCCAAATGCGAGTTTTTCAGGAGACAAATCTCGTATTGTGGCCACATGATTGATGAGGAAGGGTTGCATAAGTCGCCAGACAAGATTGAGGCTGTCGTCAAGGCTCCAACACCGGAAAATGTGTTGCAATGAGGTCGTTTCTCGGGTTGGTGAACTACTACCATAAGTTCTTGCCGAATTTATCTACAATTCTGCACCCACTGAACGCCCTGCTGCAAACTGGAGTAACATGGAAATGGAGTGATGAGTGTAAGCGTGCCTTTCATAAATGTAAATGCCTAATCACTTCAAAAGAAGTATTGGCCCACTACAATCCAACACTACCGATTCGGTTGGCATGTGATGCGTCTCCCTATGGCATTGGAGTGGTGCTGTCACACAAATTCCTTGACGGTTCAGAGAGGCCAATAGCTTTTGCGTCGCGCTCGTTAACCTCAGCCGAGCGTAGCTACGCCCAGATTGACAGGGAGGCCCTCAGCCTGGTGTAGGGGGTGAAGAAGTTCAATCACTATCTGCACGGGCAGAAATTCACCCTACTGACTGATCATCAGCCCCTGGTCTCCATTGTTAACCCAAAGAAGGGCGTTCCGGTGATGACGGCGCAACGGCTGCAAAGATGGTCACTTTTTCTAGGGGCACATCAGTACGACATAGAGTACAAGGGTATGAAACAGCATGGAAACGCTAATGGGCTGTCGTGCCTACTGTTGCCTACGGTAGAGGAAGCACCGGCAGTGGACCCTGTTGAGATATTCCATTCGGCCATAGTCGAATGTCTACCTGTTACAAACTCAAGTATAGTGAAGGAAACCCGAAATGACCCGACACTCTCTTGGGTCTATGATTTGATGGTGAAGGGATGGCCAGCACATGGCGACTGACTGTTGCCAGCATTCTTGCCAAGGAGAGAACAGCTGTCAGTGTGCCGGGGGACCTGGATGTGTGGATCCCGAGTGGTAATTCCACCCAAGTTGAGAGATAGAGTGCTCAATGAGCTTCATGAGGGTCATCTGGGAGGGGTAAAAATGAAGAGCCTAGCCAGGGCGTTTGTGTGGTGGCCGGGAATCGATAAAGAAATCGAGGATATGACCAAGAGATGCACAGGATGCCAGAAGGTCCAAAACGTTCCACCACAGGCCCCGCTACACCCATGGGAGTGGCCCTCATCTCCATGGCAACGGGTACACATTGATTTTGCTGGTCCATTTAATGACTCAATGTTTCTAATCGCCGTGGATGCCCATTCGAAATGGCCAGAGGTCATCAAAATGTCCTCCACCACCACGGAGAAAACTATTGCAGTCCTACGGACCATCTTCACCAGGAATGGCTTGCCAGAACAGATTTGCTCTGACAATGGGCCACAGTTTGTGTCCGAGGATTTCCGGAGGTTTCTGAGGAATAATGGGGTGAAACATTACACATCTGCCCCATATCATCCAGCCACAAATGGATTGGCTGAGAGGTTTGTTCAGACCTTTAAAAAGGCAATGGGCCAGAAATTCGTGACCAAATGCGTGAGTACGGTCTGGGTACTCACGCATCTGGCCGTTGGAAATGCTGGCGTTCAGCATGCATAGCGCATGCGGGGAACGCCGGCATTTCCAGTCCTCGGAACGAAGGGGTTCAGAGGCACAGCACGTGCGACTGCACAGGCAGCGCGTGCGCAGTGAACTTCGTCGATTTCATTCATGGATTCAGTGAGGGTAAGTCCTTACAAGTTACACTTGAAAAAAGCATGTGTAAAGTTGTTCCAAGGCTGCGGAGGAAGATATATTTTATCGTGGAGCTTCTAAAAGGCAATATTTTTGTTTGGGAAAGGGAGGGAAGTTATTTTAAGAAATTTTAAGTAAGTTTTAAAGTTTAAATTTTTTTTTTTAAACGGGTTTTCAGAACGGTAGGTAGAAGGAGCAATTGTGGCTGTGTGAATTGAATGTGAAAATGAGTGTTCTAAAATGAGTAATGTAACATTTCCAGCACTTTTAAGAAAGAAACTTTTCATCAGTAATAAGTAATTATGTATGTATGTCCGCATATATTCCTTTACGTATATGTATGTATGTTTTATATTCCTTTATTATGTGTATGAATGTATGTTTTTAATTATGATTTTCCAATAAGTTACTTTCTCTGAAAGTCATAATTAAATAATACATTCATACACATAAGTAAAGGAATATATACATAACACGCAAAGGAATATATACAGACATACATACTTTCAGAAGCTCCACGATAAGAAATATCTTCCTCCGCAGCCTCTGGAGCAACTGTACCCATGCTTTTTTCATGTGTAAGTTGTAAGGACTTGACCTCACTGAAAGCATGAATGAAAGCGGCGAATTTTACTGCGCACGCGTTCTGCCTCTGAACCCCTTCGTTCAGAGGACAGGAAATGCCGGTTTTCCCCGCATGCGCTGTGCATGCTGAAAACCGGCATTTCCTCTGGCCAGACGCGTAAGTACCCCGACCGTACTCGCGCATTTGGAAGGGAATTACTGGGCCAACATTTTACATGTCAATAAAATGAAAAATTTAACAATTGCACGATTTGCCCCCTCGCATCTGCGACTGAGGGTCCAAGGAGGTGCATTGCGCAAGAGGTCATCGTCGTACGTATCCTCACACTGTTCCCTTTGGGGAACAGTATGAAGTGGTGGAAGGATTTATGGCCGTGATTAACGCTCATTCCGTGACCGTAACCATCTTTGAACCAGCCATTAGGGTGGTTAGTCCTATGGCGTGAGGGTTTTACGGGCTCCCACAACCCATCTGAGGGGGGGGGGGCCACCCACACCCACGGACGCAAGTGTCCCGCTGGATGTCCACCCAGAATTTATAGTTGGAGCTCCGACTCCACTTGCCGGGACTGTCTGGAGTGGGGTTCGAAACCCTACTCCTTCTGGCCCAGCGGCGGGGATGCTTACTGCTACGCAAAAGGCCCACTCCGCACAAAAGGTGACACCCATACATTTCCTGCGCCTTTTCCCTCCCCGTGACTGGAGCCCTATGCTGCCACTTGAAAGACCAAGCTATCATCTGCCCTTTTTGCGGCGTCTTTGACTTCTCATTACCAATGATGAGCAGGCGCGGCGCCTCCACCTCCTTGAGGAGATTGCTGAGGTCATCATCAGTTCAATTGTGAGTTCTTTTAATGCCGTGAATTGTGCTCATTCCAGCCATTTCACGTTGCTAATCGGATTGGGCCTTTGGCATAGCGGTAGGATCCCCGCCACTGGGCCAGATCAGGGTAGGGTTTCGAACCCCGCTCCAGCCAGTCCCGGCAAGTGGAGTCGGAGCTCCGGCTCTAAATTCTGGGTTGACATCCAGTGGGATATTTGCGTCCGTGGGTGTGGGTGGCCCCCCCTCCTTGTATAGCTTGTGGGAGCCCGTAAAACCCTCCCGCCATAGGACTAACCGCCCTAATGCCTGGTTCAAAGATGGTTACGGTCACGGAATGAGCGTTAATCATGGCCATAAATCCTTCCACCACTTCATACAGTTCCCCAAAGGGAACAGTGTGAAGACACGTATGATGACAACATTGCTAAATAAATAAATGGAATTTAAAAAATTCTTTTAGGGCTTTTAAAAGTCTTTAAATTGCTTTAATTCTGTTTAAAACTACTTCAGATTCTTCAAAATAATGTAAACGTTTTTAAAAGTTTATAAAAGTTACCAAAAGCTTAAAAAAACTTCCAAAAACCTATTTAAACTGCTGCTTTGCATGTAAAAATGCTTAGCAGCTTGGCAGAAACATTGGGGGCGTGTCCTGTTAAACTGAGACCTCAAGGGGCGTGTCTCACTTGCACAGCGCGCTACAGGCTTCGCGCTGGCTGCACTCCTGGGCGGCGTGACGTCAGACGCTGCCCGGGAGTCAACATTTTAAAACACCAATTCCAGGCGTCCCTGAAGCTCAACGGCCGGCGCGTCGTGTAAGTGCAGATCGGGGGCTTACACGCGCGGCAAGCCCCCGACTCGAATTTCTGGGCCACTAAAGGTGATGTATAACGACGACACACCACTACAACACAAGGTGGATAATTTCTTGTTTGCGACACATGCAGTCACCAACCAAGCTCCAGCCATAATGTTCTTCAACCGAAGGCTAAGATGTCGCCTGGATTTGCTCAAACCAAACATAAGACGAGATGTTGAGGATAAGCAATTCCAGCACATCAATGAGAAGCCAACCAGGAGCTTCAAGATAGGGCAACCAGTCTTGGCCCGCGACTACCGAACAGAAAAATGGCAGCCAGGAACGATATGCACACAGCAGGGACCACTAATGTACACAGTGGACGTTGGAGAGAGCATCGTGAGACGCCATGCTGACCAGATTCTAGAGTCACAGGAACAAGCCAAACCCATACCACGAGCATGTGCACCTGGTAATGAACCCAAAGTACAGATTGTGTCTACCTCAGAAGCACTGGTATTGGAAGCTGATGAAGCAACCAATGACAATGAGCCAGAATCGACTCCGCTGCAAGAACAGGATACTCGAGAAAGGCGCTATCCAGTCAGGATCAGGAAGCCTCCTCAAAGACTGAACTTATAAATGATTATTTCAGTTAATGTATATAGTACAGAGAAAATTGTAATTGTACTTAGTTATTATTTAGTTGTTAACTGAATGTTATGTACTGTTTATCTAAAAGGGGAGGAATTGTTGTGTATGTACCTTTAAGAGAGAACTGATTTTATACTGCAGTACCGGTAGTGACCACACCTGTATATAAAGCCATAGCAGGCTTCTGTACTTCAGTCTTAAGTTTATCCTCTGTTCAGTAAATACCTGTTATTATTGTTCTCCTGCAGTCCGTGTATTATTGATACTCGGACACTACATTATCAACCTACTCTGTCTTTGAGTATATTTGCAGATTGAATTGAGAAATAGTACTCTGATAAGCCTTTAATTTTGTTTAAGGTATAAGTAACACCAATGACAAAAAGACGGCACAAGCATTCTTTGATTGAATGTATAAAAATAATTAAAATACATTAAGCTTTCATTTTTGTGGATTGATAAAAGTTAAGAGGTTAATTAATATTGTACAATAAGTTTTGATTATGTAAAATGAAATACATTTCAAGACATCTTGCAATTCCAAATGCCACCGTTTCTGTAGAACGACCCGGCTACCATAGAGGAGAGGATGACTACGGCCATGGAGGAGCTTAGTCGCCAGGGTCGTGAAAACATGGTCATTGTTCAGAATAGACTGACATCTCTTGAGAAGCGATGGTCAGCTATTGAGCAGAGAAACCAGACCTTCATGGAAGTCCTCTGGAGTAGGACTACCAGCACAGAAATGGATCCTCATGGCCCCCCTGAAGTGCAGCAAGGCGCTGTCAAGCCGCTTGCTAGGTCTGAAGTAGGGCTGACCCATGAAAGGGATGTTGGTGGCAGACAACAAGGAAGTGGGGGCTCCTCTCCAAGCACTCACACGACCATGCCACTGCAGAGCCCTCGGTCAAAGCCCCACCAGAACGCCCACCCAACTCAGATCGGCGTCTCAGCCCCTGCACAGCCGCAGGAGCAACAGACTGTTGCCGAACCCTCACAGGCTCGCAACCCCAGAGGATGCCCGCCAAAGGTGTTGAGACAGGAGCAGCAAGAAAGTGTGCAAGGGACCTCCACATCTGCTGAAGCCACAGCGGAAGCACCACGTAGGAGCACACGTAAGAGGAAGATAATGCACAAGTAGTCACAAGGGTAGTCACTTGGGTGTCATGTAGTGTTTATTTTTGAAATGCCATCAGTTGCTTGTGATAAAAAATGCTGATGCCAAACTGTTGAAATTGTGGCGTGTGTCATTTTGCAAATGGGACTTCCACATTGAGGGCTTAGCGTGACTTGCAATTGTCAGTATGATCACAGAAATCACAGAAACCCCACAGTGCAGATAGAGGCCATTTTGGCCCATCGAGCCTGCACCGACACATATCCCACCTGATCCCCGTAACCCCTACACCAACACATATCCCACCCCTATCCCCATAACCCCACGTATTTAATCCCCCTAACACTAAGGGTCAATTTTATCATAGCCAATCAACCTAACCCGCACATCTTTGGACTGTGGGAGGAAACCGGAGCACCCGGAGGAAACCCACGCAAACACGGGGAGAATGTGCAAACTCCACACAGACAGTCACCCGAGGCCGGATTCGAACCCGGGTCCCTGGCGCTGTGAGGCAACAGTGCTAACCACTCGTGATAGGAATCTGCAGGTTTTTGGCCACTGTCGATGGTCTGGTAAGAAGCTGTGAGGCAAAAGTGTTTGATTGTGCAGGCTAAGCAAATCTGGCCAAGATGAGTGCGTGCCTTGCATCCCGGGCAGCAATGTGCTCGCATGCTGCTGCAGCTGGTTGATGCGCCTCTGCAAGCTGTTCGTTGTCGCTCTCCTCCTCACCTGAGGAGGCTATGTGATGAGCTACTTGTTCCTCAGGCATCTGCAAATCATGATGCTGTGCCATGTTGTGAAGTGCACAGCAGACCACAACCATTCTGGAGACCCTGGCTGCTGAGTACTGCAGGGTTCCACCTGACCTATCAAGGCATCTGAAGCGCATCTTCAGCGAGCCGATGGTTTGTTCAATTATGGATCTGGTGGAAATGTGGCTGGAGTTGTAGCGCTCCTCAGCTTCATTGGATGGGCTCCTCAACAGCGTCATTAGCCACGTCTTCAGGGGATAGCCCTTGTCTCCAAGTAGCCATCTGAAAAGTTGGTCTGGCGGACTGAAAAGCGGAGGCACACTAGACTGGCACAGGATGAAGGAGTCATGGCAACTGCCAGGGTACTTGGCGCAAACATGCAAAACTTCCTTCTTGTGGTCACACACCAGCTGTACGTTGAGGGAGTGGAAGCCCTTGTGGTTGACAAAAATACTTGGATTGTGATGGGGTGCCTTAAGGACCACATGTGTGCAGTCAATGACGCCCTGCACCCTTGGAAAGCCTGCCAGATTGCCAAACCCAACCACACACACAATTACACTGGCTTCATCCTTGGGGAAATTGATGTAATTATGAGTGATGGCGAAGAGGGCATCGGTTACCTGCATGATGCAAGTGTGTGCGGTCGCCTGGGAGACGCCGTTGATGTCTGCTGCTGATCCCTGGAATGAGCCTGAAGCAAAAAAGTTGACTGCGGTGGTGACTTTGACGGCCACTGGTAAGGGGTGTCCAACTGCTCCTCTGGGCTCCAGCTCTTGCTGCAGCATTGCGCAGATGTCACCCACTACCTCTTGCGAAAGTCGGAGCCTCCTTTGGCACTGCTGCTCAGTCATGTTGAGGTAGCTGATCCTCTGTCTGTATTGACCTGCATGTTTTGGGGGTATCTCCTGCGCCGACGTGCTTCCATGAATTGGCGGCACCTTCTGACCTGTGCAGCTTCAGGTGGGCGAACAGCAGCTTGGAGCTCCTGCTGTTGCTCCTGCAGTTGGTGCTGCTGTTGTTCAGGGATCTGCTGCTGCCGCGGCAGCTCTTCATCCAAATCTGATGTCCAGGAGGAAAGGAAATAAATGGTTCCCATGCTTCTGGTATATACCTCAATTGAGGAAGCGCTCATTCAAGGTGGGTAGAGGGGTTTCCCAGGAGGTCACACTGGAGATGGGTATCAGGCTCCAAACTTCCAGAACAATGAGTAGGCCTGCTTAAAGTTCCCCCAGACCTGAGACAACAAAGTTCTGCCACCTGCAAATGATGATTGGTGAAAACTCCTTTTTAATGGTGGAGCTGCAGCTGTTAGTAAGCAATCCACTTGTGATGCCGCCAGGATTCACTGGTGTGTTTCAGAGGAGACGTGCAGCACGTGGGAAAAGTGTTAAAATCAGAAAGGCTTCTCAAAATGGGATTATAGAGGCAATTAAGTGGTTGTTAAGGGCCTTAAGGGCCTATCCCGCCTCTTGGAGGCGGGATGGAAACGGGGTCAGAAAACGCGCATGTGGGAAAATTGCTCGGAGGCGGGATGGAGGCGGGATCAGGCCCGCCCGCCTTTTTTTGCAATTTTACCACCTCACACGCCTCCAATCCCGCTTCCTTGGGCCTGGCAAAATCGAGCCCAAAATGTTTATTCTCTCCACAGCTGCTGATTGGCCTGTTTCCCGTTTATTCTGTTTTTGTTTGTTATTGACCTGCATGATTCTGTGTTGGTGGTTACACAGTGAGATTATAAAAAATCCATTTCAGGTTGTATGGGATGCAGCATTGTGCAAAGAGACTCAAATAGCAACATCGGTGCAGGTGAAAAACCTCAGGACTCCAGGAAAATCAATAGTTCTGCAGAATTGTGTCATCTGCTCCATGGTCAATAATGACATCATAGGCCAACATGTCATTATGTATAGTCTGGGATGTGTCAAAAAGGGAATGGCTTTTATTCTGGTTGGCAGATAGAAAGCAAAGAGTTGGAATAAACGAGTCTTTTTCCGAGTGGCAGGCAGTGACTAGTGGGGTACCGCAGGGATCGACCCTTGGACCCCAGCTATTCACAATACATATTAATGATCTAGACGAGGGAACTAGATGTAATATCTCCAAATTTGCAGACAACACAAAGCTGGGTGGGCATGTGTGCTGTGAGGAGGATGCCGAGAAACTCCAGGATGATTTGGACAGGTTGGGTGATTGGGCAGAAGCATGGCAGATGCAATATAATATGGATAAATGTGAGGTTATCCACTTTGGTGTCAAAAACAGGAAGGCAGATTATTATCTGAATGGCAATAGATTGGGAGAAGGGGAAGTGCAACGAGACCTGGGTGTCCTTGTGCACCAGTCACTGAAGGTAAGCATGCAGGTGCAGCAGGCGGTTAAGAAGGCAAATGGTATGTTGGCCTTCATAGCGAGAGGGTTTGAGTACAAGAACAAGGAGTTGTACAGGGCCTTGGTGAGACCACATCTTGAGTATTGTGTGCAGTTTTGGTCGCCTTATCTGAGGAAGGATATTCTTGCCATGGAAGGAGTTCAGCGAAGATTCACCAGGCTGATACCTGGGATGGCAGGAATGACGTATGTGGAGAGATTGGGTCGATTGGGCTTGTACTCGCTGGAGTTTAGAAGAATGAGAGGGGATCTCATTGAAACTTATAAAATTCTGGCAGGACTGGACAGACTAGATGCAGGGAGGATGTTCCCGATGGTCGGGGAATCCAGAACCAGGGGTCACAGTCTAAGGATAAGGGGTAGGCCTTTTAGGACAGAAATTAGGAGGAATTTCTTCACCCAGAGGGTGGTGAACCTGTGGAATTCTTTACCACAGAAGGCAGTAGAGGCCAATTCATTAAATATATTCAAGAAGGAGTTGGATATATTTCTTAAGGCTAAAGGGATCAAGGGGTATGGGGAGAAAGCAGGGACTGGGTACTGAACTTGGATGATCAGCCATGATTGCATTGAATGGCGGAGCAGGCTAGAGGGGCCGAATGGCCAACTCCTGCTCCTATCTTCTATGTTTCTATGTTTCTGTGTTTCTGTGCTTCTGTTACAGACCTGACCTATCTGCATTCTATATGAGGTAGTGTTACTGACAACATTTATCCCTCAACCAACATCCCTAAAACAGATTGTCTGGCCATTTATCTCATGGCTGTTTTTGGGGATGTTGCTGAGTGAAAATTGCTTAGTGTTTCCCAAATTGCTACTGTGGTTACACTTCCAAAGCACTTCATTTGCTGTGAAGCACTTTGTGACATCCTGCAGTTGTAGGAATGGTCAAATTCCTATCTAGAGATTGAGTTCGACGCAGGCAATCAATCAAAAAGGTTTTTAATTTCAAACTAACGAGTTTAAACAGATGGATGCAAGAGAACTATGAATACAGGTCTTAACAGGTCGGAGGCTCCACGAGGACTGACTGGGTGGTCCCGTGGATGGCGTCATGATGTCATCACGTTTTTCCCATGTTTAGGTGATCACGTGATTAGTGGCATGACATCATCGCGTTTGCCCACGCTCTTAAAGGGACCGCGCACTGTACATGCAAACAGTATATACAATGGTACAGATTTAGTCTGCAGCTAACACCTCGTTAAAGGGAATTTTGTACAGTTGTTCAGAGTCCCTCAGTGGCTCTGCCACATGCGCCCCCCCAGAATTGTCTTTAACGAAAAAAGTCAAACGGTGAGGGGGTCTGACAAGCCTGTCAGAACGACTCCTGTATTCCTGAAGCGGAAGCGGTTGGACGGTGGGCGGTCTGACAGGTGGTTGCACTTGTTCTGGTGTGACGACGGTGGGCGGTCAACCTCGTCTCGGTGGCTGTGCGGTCTTGACGGGTCGGTCAAGGTCCAGGTGTGCTGGCTTCAAACGGTCGACCGAAATGTGGTCCGGTTTACCACCGACATCCACCTTGAAGGTTTTGTCTCCTACCTCTAACACGCGGAAAGGACCAGTGTATGGGGCCTTGAGCGGATCCCAGTGAGCACCGTGGCGGATGAAAACCTAGTCAGCTTGTTTCAGATCTGCCAGAACGTGAGAGCCCTGAAACCTGTGATGCGATGTGGGAACCGGCGCGAAACATCTGGCTGCTTCCTGGTGGCTGATAAGCTAGCGTGAGGTGGACCATGGCTCCGTTGGTGTTGGCAGGAAATCCCCTGGTACTCGCAGCGGCTGACCATAAATGTGCTCTGCCACGGAAGAGCGAAGATCTTCCTTGGGGGCCGTGTGAAGGCCCAACATGACCCACGGCAGCTTGTCTGCCCATCCAGCATCTTGGAGGCTGGCCCTCAGTGTGGCCTTAAGCGATCTGTGAAAACGTTCGCACAGACCGTTCGCTTGTGGGTGGTAGGCTGTGGTGCGGTGTAATTTGACACCGAGTCCTTGAGCCACCGCATTCCAGAGCTCGGAGGAAAACTGCGGTCCCTGGTCTGAAGAGATGTCAGCAGGCACTCCAAAACGGGCGACCCATGAAGAGATGAACGCCCTGGCTGCGTCTGCCGAAGTAGTAGATGACGGGGGAACCGCCTCTGGCCGTCTGGTGGTGCGATTTACTATGGTCAGGATGTGCGTAAAACCATGGGAAGGTGGAAGTGGTCCTACCAGGTCCACATTAACGTGGTCAAACCGACGCTCAGGAACTGCAAAGGTGACCAATGGAGCCTTGATGTGGCGCTGTACCTTGGCCTTTTGGCAGACCACGCAGGTATTGGCCCAGTCGCGGACATCTTTATGCATGCTCCGCCAAACGAACTTAGATGACATTAGCTCCTGAGAAGCCTTCATTCCTGGGTGTGACAACCCATGTATGGCATCAAACACCTTGCGGCGCCAGGCGACTGGCACAATAGGGCAAGGGTCCTGAACTGAGATGTCACACAGCAACGTGGTACCAGCTGAATGGAACCTGACGTCGGCCAACTGGAGGCTAGTGGTGTTGGTGCAGTAAGCCTGCACTTCTGGGTCTGAGACTTGGTCTGCTGCCATGAGGGCGTAGTCGATGCCCAGCTGGACCGCATGCACGGTCGCGCGGGAGAGGCAATCTGCCACCAGGTTGTCTTTACCGGCCACATGCTGAATATCTGTGGTAAATTCGGAGATGTATGTCAGCTGACGTTGTTGTCGAGATGACCACGGTTCGGCGGCCTTGGCCATGGCAAAGGTCAGTGGCTTATGGTCGACGAAGGCGGTGAAAGGACATCCTTCCAACAAGAACCGGAAACGGCGGATGGCCAGAAAAAGGGCTAGTAACTCCCTGTCGAAAGTACTGTACGCCCGCTCATTAAGCCACAGTTGACGGCTGAAGAACGCCAACGGCTGCCACATCCCGTTCACCCACTGCTCCTGAACGGCACACATTGCGTAATCTGACGCCTTGGTGGTGAGGGCGATGGTGGCTCCTGGTAGCGGGTGCGCCAGCATGGTCGCGTTGGCTAAGGCGCTCTTGGTGTCGGTGAATGCCCAGTCCATTTCAACCGTCCAGCCTACCGGATCCTTGCCAGACTTGCCCTTGAGGGCCTCGTACAGGGGCTGCATGAGCAGTGCTGCCTTAGGCATGAAACGGTGGTAAAGATTTACCATGCCGAGGAACTCCTGCAGGGCCTTTATGTTCTGCGGGCATGGAAAGGCTGTCACCGCCTCTACCTTCACTTACAAAGGAACCGCCCCCTCCGAGGTAATGCGATGTCCCAGGAAATCAATTTGGTGCAGACCAAACTGACACTTGGCTGGGTTGATAATCAGGCCGTATTGGCTGAGGCGTCGAAAGAAGGTGCGTAGGTGAGAGATGTGTTCCTCCTTATTAGGACTAGCAATGAGGATATCGTCTAAGTAGATGAAAAGGAACTTGAGGTCCCGCAGCACGGAGTCCATGAGACGCTGGAAAGCCTGGGCGGCGTTCTTCAACCCAAACGGCATCCTTAAAAATTCGAAGAGACCGAAAGGGGTGATGACTGCGGTCTTCGGGACGTCTTGCGGGTGCACCGGGACCTGGTGGTAGCCTCGGACAAGGTCAACCATGGAAAAAACGATGTTTCCTGCCCAATGGGCAGAGAAATCCTGGATGTGGGGGATCGGGTATCGATCAGGAGTGGTGGCGTCGTTTAGGCGCCAATAGTCGGCGCAGGGCCGCCATCCGCCACCAGGTTTCGGTACGATGTGCAGAGGCGAAGACCAGGGACTTTTCGACCTGTGAATAATCCCTAAGCGTTCCATTGTTGTGAACTCCGCCTTCGCGACCGCTAGCTTGCCAGGTTCGAGGCGCCGGGCCCGCGCGTGGACCGGGGGCCGGTGGTGGAGATGTGGTGTTCCACACCATGTTTCATGGCCGTGGAGGAGAACGTGGGCCTGGTCAGGTCTGGAAATTCGCCTAGCAGGCGAGCGAACTCATTCGGAGTCGGGAAAGCGCAGGAAACGGTGCGCGACATGGTGTTACTATGGTGGCAAGGGATAGAGTGAAACGTGGCCGCATTGATCAGCCACCGGTTCCTTACATCGACCAGGAGGCCGTTGGTGCACAGGAAATCTGCACCGAGAATGGCTTGCGAAACCTTGGCCGTAATGAATTCCCAGAAGCTGCAGGGAGGGCAGCACGGTGGCATAGTGGTTAGCACTGTTGCCTCACAGCGCCAGGGACCCGGGTTCGAATCCGGCCTCGGGCGACTGTCTGTGTGGAGTTTGCACATTCTCCCCGTGTTTGCATGGGTTTCCTCCGGGTGCTCCGCTTTCCTCCCACAGTCCAAAGATGTGCGGGTTAGGTTGATTGGCTATGATAAATTGACCCTTAGTGTTAGGGGGATTAAGTACGTGGGGTTACGGGGATAGGGTAGGATATGTGTTGGTGACGGGGATCGCGTGGGATATGTGTCGGTGCAGGCTCGATGGGCCGAAATGGCCTCTATCTGCACTGTGGGGTTTCTGTGATTTCTGTGATCTGTGATTTCTGTGAAAAACCGCTGGCCGCTGAAGCACACCTGGACCCGCTGTCTGCCGAAGGTCCGAATAGCTCCACCATTAGCCACTTTGAGGGGGAGGCCGTGCCTCCCAGCCTGTACATCAAGAGCTGACGCGGGTAGAATGCTGCACTGTGCTCCGGTGTCACACAGGAACCGATGACTGGAGAGGGTATCTGTGATGAAGAGCAGCTTACCTGCATTGCCGATTGCCATCACGGCCGCGGGGCACCCGTTAGACCCGTTCTTCATTGGACGGAATTGTTGTTTTTTATTATTTTTTTGAGAGAAGCTGCAGGGAGGGCGGCAACATCTCGCTTTCATGCCAAACCGCACGTGGTAGAAGCACAGCCACGCGGGCTGAGGAGCTGGGGCGGCATCTGCGGGGGATGGGCGCCTCGTGGCAGCGCAGTACTGTTGCGTAACTGTGAATACTTTGTCTGCCTCGGCAGCGGGCGCTGCGCATTCTTCGACCTCGGATCTCGCCAAGGCCGCTTGCACTTGCTGCGGTAATTGGCTGAGGAATAAATCTCTGAAGAGAAAGCCGAGGAGTGTGAGCATTTGGCTCATCAGCTCAGAAGATTTGGAGTCCCCGATCCCAGGCATAGCGAGCAGCTGACAGGTGGGCTCTCATTTTGTGAGCCCGAAAACCTGTAGCAACCGCGCCTTGAGGGTCTCATACTTGCGGTCCGATGGGGGGTTCTCGAGAAGACTGACGATCCGCGAGGTGGTAGAGCCGTCGAGTGCGGAGACCACGTATAAGTATTGGGTCTGATCCTCAACGATGCCTCTCAGGATGAACTGGGCTTCAACTTGGATGAACCACGAGGTCGCTTGTTGCTCCCAGAACTGCGGCAGCTTCAACGAAACAGCGTTTGCCTCCATGCTGTGTTCCTTTTGCGAAATCCGTTCACAAAAGTCGGGGTCACCAATGTAGGAATGGTCAAATTCCTATCTAGAGATTGAGTTTGACGCAGGCAATCAATCAAAAAGGTTTTTGATGTCAAACTAATGAGTTTAAACAGATGGATGCAAGAGAACTATGAATACAGGTCTTAACAGGTCGGAGGCTCCACGAGGACTGCCTGGGTGGTCCCGTGGATGGCGTCGTGCCGTCATCATGTTTTTCCCACGTTTGGGTGATCACGTGATTAGCGGCATGATGTCGTCGCGTTTGCCCGCGCTCTTAAAGGGACCGCGCACTGTACATGCAAACAATATATACAATGGTACAGATTTAGTCAGCAGCTAACACCTCGTTAAAGGGAATTATGTACAGTTGTTCAGAGTCCATCAGTGGCTCTGCCACACAGTCATGAAAGGTGCTATATAAAAGCAAGTTCTTTCTTTTGTTAATAATCTTAGTATAATAGCTACTGCACTTCAAAAGTAGTTCACTGTATGAAGAACTTTGAGATGTTTTGATATGTATGTTCCTATAGAAATGCAAACATTATAGATTAGCATCCTGAAGAACATTTATTGAAGCACCGTGTAGGTATTTGTGACTAATAATGTTTAATAAACTTTTAACAGTAAGACAGGGAATAGTTTTTTTTAATTTGTTCTCAGGGTGTGGGCAATGCAGCTAAATGTTCCTGTGATTTATGAAATATGTATCAGACTTGGCTCAATGGTAGCACTTTTGTCTTTTGCTTCTATCCTTGCTTCCCTTTCCTCTGTCTCCCTGCTCAGGTTCCCAACCCCCTGCCATTTTAGTTTAAACCCTCCCCAACAGCACTAGCAAACACTCCCCCTAGGACATCAGTCCCGGTCCTGCCCAGGTGCAAACCGTCCAGTTTGTACTGGTCCCACCTCCCCCAGAACCGGTTCCAATCCCAGGAATTTGAATCCCTCCCCCTTGCACCTTTCCTCTAGCCATGTATTTATCTGAAATATCCTTCTATTTCTACTCTGATTAGCACCTGGCACTGGTAGCAATCCTGAGATTACTACCTTTGAGGTCCTATTTTTAAATTTACCTCCTAACTCCCTATATTCAGCTTTTAGGACCTCATCCCTTTTTTTACCTATATCGTGGGTACCTATATGCACCATGACAACTGGCTGTTTACCCTCCCCCTCCAGAATGCCCTGCAGCCACTCCAAGACATCCTTGACCCTTGCACCAGGGAGGCAACATACCATCCTGGAGTCTCGCAGAAATGCCTATCTATTCCTCTTACAATAGAATCCCCTATCACTAAAGCTCTCCCGCTCTTTTTCCTCCCATCCTGTGCAGCAGAACCACCCATGGTGCCAGGAAGTTGGCTGCTGCTGCCTTCCCCGATAAGCCATCTCCAATCAACAATATCCGAAGCGATATATCTGTTTGAGAGGGGGATGGCCACAGGGGACCCCTGCACTACCTGCCTGCGCCGACTACTCTGCCTGGTGGTCACCCATTCCCTTCCTGCCTGTGCAGCCTTTACCTGCGGTGCAACCAACTGATAAAACGTGATATCCATGACGTCCTCAGCATTGCGATTGCTCCAGTATGTATCCATTCGCAGCTCCAGTGCTGCAATGCGGTCTGCCAGTAGCTGCAGCTGGATACACTTCCCGCACACATGGTCATCAGGGACACAGGAAGTGTCCCTGATTTCCCACATAGTGCAGGAGGAGCATGCCACGGGGCCAAGCTGTCCTGCCATGACTTACCCTTTAATTAATTTAAATTAAATTAAATCAAATCAATGCTACTAATTATACTACAATTAAATTATATACTCAAGGGCCCTTGTTTACGAGCACTCCCCGCTAAACAACAGAGACCTAGCGGGGCTATAAAAGGCCCCAGAGACCAGGTAAGGCCTCACAGCGTTGGCGGGAAACTCGAGCGGCGGAGCGGGGCTATAAAAGGCCCCAGAGACCAGGTAAGGCCTCACAGTGTTGGCGGGAAACTCGAGCGGCAGAGCGGGGCTATAAAAGTCCCAGAGACCAGGTAAGGCCTCACAGCATCGGCGGGAATCTCGAGCGGCAGAGCGGGGCTATAAAAGTCCCAGAGACCAGGTAAGGCCTCACAGCATTGGCAGGAATCTCGAGCGGCAGAGCGGGGCTATAAAAGTCCCAGAGACCAGGTAAGGCCTCACAGCGTCGGCGGGCGTTTCAGCGGCAGAGCGGGGCTATAAAAGTCCCAGAGACCAGGAAAGGCCTACCAGTCTCCAGTCTGGGAACTCGGAGGGAAGGAGAGAGGTAAAAAGTAATCCAAGTGTGACGTCACCAGAAAGCGGGTAAGTGATTGGTTGGTAAGTATTTCTCCCTTTTTAAGCTTAAATCTCTTTGGTTTATAGTTTCTAAGGTGTGATATTCACCATCTAGAATCGGGGCAGAGGGTATTTAAGAATAATATTAATAAATTTAATTAATTACATAGAATGGGAGATCAGGTGATGTGTTGGTGCTGCAATATGTGGGAGCTGGTGGACACCATTGATGCTCACGGTGATCACATTTGCAGTAAGTGTTGGCTGCTCGAGGAATTCCGGCTCCGTGTTGAAGAGCTGGAGTCCGAGCTTCAAACACTGAGACACATCAGGGAGGGGGAGAGTTACCTGGACCTGGACGAGGTATTCACACCAATTAGATTAATTAATTCAGATGTAGTCCGTGGCCAGGGTCAGGATGGTGTGACTAGAAGTGAGGCAGGTACGGGGATCCAGGAGGTAGTGTTGGAGGAGCCGCAGCCCTTGCACTTGTCCAACAGGTTCGAGGCTCTTACTCCCTGTGAGGATGGGAACAGGGACTGCGGGGAGGATGAGCAACCTGGCCACAGCACCGTGGAGCAGGGGGCCATTCAAGTGGGGGGAGTTAAAAGAAATGTTGTAGTGGTAGGGGATAGTATCGTTAGGGGGATAGATAGAGTTCCTTGCAGCCGAGAGCGAGAGTCCCGAAGGCTGTGTTGCCTGCCCGGTGCCAGGGTTAAGGACATCTCCTCTGGACTGGAGAGAAACTTGGAGTGGGAGGGGGAGGATCCAGTTGTCGTGGTCCATGTTGGTACCAATGACATAGATAGGACAAGGAACGAGGTTCTGCTGAGGGAGTTTGAGCAGCTAGGGGCCAAATTAAAAAGGAGAACCACAAGGGTAATTACCTGAGCCATGAGCGAATTTGGCTAGGACAAATAAAATTAGAGAGTTAAATGTGTGGCTCAAAGACTGGTGTGGGAGAAATGGGTTTTGCTTCCTGGGACACTGGCACCAGTACTGGGGCAGGAGGGAGCTGTTCCGTTGGGACGGGCTTCACTTGACCAGTGCTGGGACTAGAGTCCTGGCGGATCATATAACTAGGTCTGTAGAGAGGGCTTTAAACTAACTAGTGGGGGGGAGGTTCCTAGAGAGCAAATAATAAAAATGACAACAGAGAAGGTCATAGACTTAGGTAGCAGTGGGGAAATCAAAAACCAGAGCGTGTCAGGAAGGGGCAGAAGGTATGGAGTAAAAGGTAAAGTAATAAAAAGGGCAAAAGCAGGAACTAAGTGTCACAAAACATATTTGAAAGTTCTCTATCTGAATGCACGAAGCATTCGTAACAAAATAGACGAGTTAATGTCACAAATAACTACATATGGGTATGATCTTGTGGCCATTACAGAAACATGGCTGCAGGGTGACAATGCCTGGGAATTAAACATACCAGGTTATTTAACGATCAGGAAGGACAGGCAGGAAGGGGAGCTGGGGTGGCTATGTTAATAAAGGAAGGAATCACTGTAATACAGAGAAATGATATTGGGTCAAAAGATCAGGATAATGAAACAGTTTGGGTGGAGGTAAGGAATAATAAGGGGAAAAAAACACTAGTGGGCGTAGTCTATAGGCCTCCGAACAGTGGCAACTCTGTTGGACGGAGTATCAATCAGGAAATAGTTGAGGCTTGTAATAAGGGAACATCTATAATTATGGGGGATTTTAACTATCATATTAATTGGACAAATCAAATTGGGCAGGGCTGCCTTGAGGATGAGTTCATTGAGTGTATTAGGGATGGGTTTCTTGAGCAGTATGTAACTGAACCGACCAGGGGGCAAGCAAACTTAGATCTGGTCCTGTGTAACGGGACAGGATTAATTAAAAATGTCCTAGTAAAGAATCCCCTTGGAATGAGTGACCATAACATGGTTGAATTCCATATTCAATTAGAGGGTGAAAAGGTTGGATCTCAAAGAAGCGTGCTAAGCTTGAATAAAGGAGACTATGAAGGTATGAGAGCGGAATTGAGTAGAGTGGATTGGGAAAATAGATTAAAGGGTAAGACGATACATGATCAGTGGTGTACATTTAAGGAGTTATTTTACAACTTCCAAAAAAAATATATTGCACTCAGAAGAAAAGAGTGTAAAAGAAAAGACAGCCATCCGTGGCTAAGTAAAGAAATTAAGGATAGTATTCGACTAAAAACAAGGGCATATAAGGTAGCCAAATCTAGTGGGAGGATAGAGGATTGGGAAAACTTTAAAAGACAGCAAAAAATAACAAAAAGATTGATTAAGAAAGGGAAGATAGATTATGAAAGTAAATTAGCAAAAAATATAAAAACAGATAGTAAGAGTTTTTATAGTTATATAAAAAGAAAAAGGGTGGCTAAAGTAAATGTTGGTCTCTTAGAGGATGAGACCGGGAAATTAATGGTGGGAAATATGGAGATGGCAAAAACACTGAATGAATATTTTATATCAGTCTTTACAGTAGAAGACACTAAGAATATCCCAACACTGGACAAACAGGGGGCTAAAGGGGGGGGGAGGAGCTAAACATGATCAAAATCACTAAGGAAGTGGTACTCGGTAAAATAATGGGACTCAAGGCGGATAAATCACCTGGACCTGATGGCTTACATCCTAGGGTCTTGAGGGAAGTGACGGTAGGGATTGTGGATGCATTGGTAATAATTTTCCAAAACTCCCTGGACTCGGCAAAGGTCCCGGCAGACTGGAAAACTGCTACTGTAACACCCTTATTTAAAAAGGGCAGTAGACAGAAGGCTGGAAACTATAGACCGGTTAGCCTAACATCTGTGGTAGGTAAAATTTTGGAGTCCATTATTAAGGAGACAGTAACAGGACATTTGGATAATCATAATTTAATAGGACAAAGTCAGCATGGTTTTATGAAGGGGAAGTCATGTTTGACAAATTTGCTGGAGTTCTTTGAGGAAGTAACATATAGGGTGGATAAAGGGGAACCAGTGGACGTAGTGTATTTAGACTTCCAAAAGGCATTTGACAAGGTGCCACACAAAAGATTATTGCTTAAGATAAAAAATCACGGGATTGGGGGTAATATTCTGGCATGGATAGAGGATTGGCTATCTAACAGAAGGCAGAGAGTTGGGATAAATGGTTCATTCTCAGACTGGCAATCAGTAACTAGTGGTGTTCCGCAGGGGTCAGTGCTGGGTCCCCAACTCTTTACAATCTATAATAACGATTTGGAGGAGGGGACCGAGTGTTACATATCAATGTTTGCAGATGATACTAAGATGGGAGGGAAAGTAGTGAGTGAGGAGGACATAAAAAACCTGCAAGGGGACATAGACAGGCTAAGTAAGTGGGCAGAGATTTGGCAGATGGAATACAATACTGGAAAGTGTGAGGTTATGCACTTTGGCAGGAAAAATCATAGAGCAGGTTAATATCTTAATGACACGAAACTGAAAAATAATGAAGTACAAAGGGATCTGGGGGTCCTGGTGCACGAAACTCAAAAGGTTAGTATGCAGGTGCAGCAAGTGATTAAGAAGGCCAATGGAATGTTGGCTTTCATTGCTAGGGGGATAGAATATAAAAATAGGGAGGTATTGCTTCAGTTGTACAAGGTATTGGTGAGACCGCACCTGGAATACTGCGTACAGTTTTGGTGTCCATACTTAAGAAAGGACATACTTGCTCTCGAGTCAGTACAAAGAAGGTTCACTCGGTTAATCCCGGGGATGAGGGGATGGACATATGAGGAGAGGTTGAGTAGATTGGGACTCTACTCATTGGAGTTCAGAAGAATGAGAGGCGATCTTATTGAAACATATAAGATTGTGAAGGGGTTGGATCGGGTGGATGCGGGGAGGATGTTCCCGATGATGGGTGAAACTAGAACTAGGGGGCATAGTCTTAGAATAAGGGGCTGCTCTTTCAAAACTGAGATGAGGAGGAACTACTTCACTCAGAGGGTGGTAGGTCCATGGAATATGCTGCCCCAAAAAGCTGTAGAAGCTACAGCATTACATAAATTTAAAACAGAAATAGACAGTTTCCTAGAATTAAAGGGAATTAAGGGTTACGGGGAGCGGGCAGGAATTTGGACATGAGTCTAGGTTCGGATCGGTCATGGCCCTGTGGGTAGCGGAGCGGGCCCAGGGGCCGTGTAGCCTGATCCTGCTCCTATTTCGTGTGTCTAATTCTGTTAGATTCAGGAGATGGTTCTGTGATAGTGGATTGGCGGTTAGGATCAGATCAGCCATGATCTTATTGAATGGCGGAGCAGGCTCGAGGGGCCAATTGGCCTACTCCTGCTCTTATTTCTTATGTTCTTATGTTCTTATGTTCTTAGAAACTATAACCACAAAAATTAAGACCTTCTAAACTTTATAAACTATCAACCTTAACTGTCAAACTATAGAGTATAAATACTCACCTGGCCGTACTCACCCAATCAGCTGCTTTCTCTTGCCTGCATCACTTTTTGAATCGTCACGTGGCTCTGGAACGCTGCCGCCGGTCTGCGAGATTGACCAGCCTTTGAAAAAAAGCCCGCAAAAGTAAGTTTAAATACTCACTGTACTCTCCTGCTGCTCCCGAGACTGGCCTCTTCCTACAAGGTGAAACGTTAGGAAAAACAAAGGCAAAGCAAGGGAGCTCCTCCTTCCACTCCTCACCTATCTCCGCATAAGACATAACTTACCCCACCCCCAATTGTGCTGAGTATGAAAGGAATGTCTTGGACATTGTAGGGATGCTTTATGGTGCTGGTGTGGGATTGTGTCAACCTGGCATATCATGTGGCAGCCAGGGTGTACTGCGTCAAGTTAAGTAAATCTGGCCATGGTGATGCCATCGCTGGCCTCCCGGGCAGCAATGTTGTCAGATGCTGATAGCTGTGTCCTGTGCAGCATCAGGTGCTTGCGGAGAAGGTTGGTACTGTTGTTGGTGATGTTGGTGTGCCTGGTGGTGTTGGTGTTGGGGCTGATTGTGGAGGGATTCAGAGGACCAAGGTGAGATTTTTTCAAGGGCACTGATGTTGCTGGAATATATGGCAGCTGAAGTTGAGATGACTGAAGCGCTCTGTCAATGCTGAGCGAGCTTGCTCCAAGGAGGTGACAGTGGATAGAGAGTTTACTCCAAACACTTCCAAACTGCATAAAGCTCAAAAGTGTCTTCCAAGTCCTGAACGCTCAAGCTTTTGATATTGGAAAGTGACCAGCTGTGAAATGGTAGCTTTCATACCACTTTTGCAGCTGTCACCTATTCACAGCAATGGGGAGACATACAGAACCCGACCTACTCACCTGACATGATCTCCAAACAACGTGAACCCCGTTAAAAAAGTGGGAAAATAGAAATAGGCTGGCTAAATACTAGTTAACAAGCATTTAACAAGCATTTAACTATCTTAAATGCCTCCCCCACCGCTTGGTGTCGGGTCTGTTCTGAAATCGCAGAGCCGACACTTTGGAAACTTACACGGAGGTGGGATCAGAGTGGGTTCCCAACCCGCTGTCAATCATTTCAATTTGAACAGTGGTCCCGCCTCCAAACCCACACTCTGAGCGCCAGCAAAATTGCAGCGAATGTGTTTGGGTGATGTGCCTGTCATAGTTGAATAGTTGTCATTGTGTGCAAGGTGTGAGATGTGGGTGTGAGTGTTGGTAGATAGAGATTGTTGGTGGGTTAGTGCTGGGGGTGTGGTGCTTTGGGCAGTGTGTGAAGATTGTGGTACAGATGGTGATATGTAGCATTTGTTGAAGCATTCGCTCACCCTGACCACCCGAGTAAGGTTATTAAATTTCTTCCTGCTCTATGTGTGGGTCCTGGGGACCACGGTGTTGCCCATGATGTGCTGTACTACCTCCCTCCACATGGTGCAGAAGATTTGTGGCGAGTTCCTCCTGCCACTTGCCGGGTAGAGCACCGCTCTCCGTCTCTCTACAGTGAAAACCAATGCCTCCAATGCTTCATTGGAGAATCTGCAGGCTCTCTACCTGGTGCGTGAATCTGCCATGAGTACACCTGGTTCAATCCTTCAGTTCCTTCTCCTTGTTCTGCTTCTCCTTGCTGAGGCAGCAGCACAGCCAGCAATGCTGAGAATGAGGTGCTGCAGCATCAATGAACCTCCCCTTTAAGTAGTGAAAAAAGCCTGTGGCAATGATGAGTTGCAATTAGACTGCACCCGATATTGGTCCACCCTTTAAGGGTAATGCCAATGAGCTTGGGTTTTGGACTCCAATCATTTTATTGAGCAGTGAGCACAAATTTTTCGTGCAGTGTGGTGCATTTGCGCCTGGCGCTAATTCTTCAACTTTTCTACCTACACTGTCCATTCCTTGGCTATAATGAATTTCTAACCCTAAAGTTTGAATTTTAACAAATCCAATACCATTTCAACACAGCTGCAAGTTGGGCTTGTTCTCTTTAGATCACCAAATTGAACTTGGAAAATCAGACCTAAAGGTGCAGTGGTTACATTTTATTTACTTTTTAAATGATGTACTGGTGTTAATCTTGACATGAAGTGAACCTTGCAATACTTTGTCATTAAAATGACTTTAATATTTTAAGTTCCTCCCAATCCAATTTCCGTCTCTCATCTCTTGCAGACGCTGACTCATATTGGGGCACAGTTTCAGAAGCATTCAACACCTTCTGGTCTCTTGCTTAAATAGCTATCAAGCCTGGGTATCAACATCACAGTGAGTACTGTACTCTGTTGGCTTGGAAGCACTTTGGGGCATCCTAAGACCATGAAAGACACTACATAAATTCATGTTATTTCTTTGTGATGTTCACATGTGCACACTTTCCAGAAGGGTTCAAAGAGTAGCAATCAGGAGCAGGGACAGGAACCCTGTCTTACTTTCCCCAGACTAGCCCAGGGCCACTGAGGACAATTGCAAGTGCCCACCAATGCCTTGGCTGAAATCAACTCAATCAAAACAGACCATGGAACGCACCTAAGAGCTCCCTGGTCTGTGTGGATCACGAAAGGTGAAGTATTTACCCAGTGAGTTATTTAGGGACCTTTACTGAGGATCACAATTTACTCTACTATTGGGGATATCCTTACCCGTCCAAATGTTTTTCATTTCAGAGAACATTTTACACACAGAATCAAATGATTCCCTGCACAACTCAAAATGTCATATGTCAGGAATTTCCTTGGGGAGATCTCCTGCTTGGCTGCTGTTACTTCAGCAGAAGATCAGTGGAAACCTCATTTAGATGCCATTCTGAAATGATGGTGGCCAATGAGGAGAACGCCCATGGAAATTAAATATAAATTGAAATAAAAAAAACAATTAGTATTAATATAGAAATTGGACTGATAGGTTTCATACAATTTGAGATCTTTTTCCAAATTAAGGGAGGAGGGAAATGGTGTTTGCAGCTTTTTTCCCCCCAATGTTTCATTATAAACCTGAAGAGGTTTTTGGGGTTAGCTCTAATTTGATTTGTTTATGGAAGATTAGTGTTCCTCTGCCCCAGTGTTTTCTATACAGGGAATAGGTTGATTGCCTTTTCAATTTATATTTATTTTAAAAGCAATGAGCTGTTATGTTGGCCTTCGTAGTGAGAGGATTCGAGTACAGGAACAAGGATGTCTTGCTGCAGTTGTACAGGACCTTGGTGAGGCCACACCTTGAGTATTGTGTGCAGTTTTGGTCACCTTATTCTGTTTTGGGCATATCAGGAGTTGGTTCAAATTCACTTTTACCCCCATTTTGGCCGGAATTTTGGCTACATGGGCAGGTCCGGTGCAGGCAGAGGCCATGGCGGGTCGTGACCCCACTGCTGGCTCCAGCCTGCTGCTGCAAATGAACATACCTTAATGGGACCTATTAAGCCCGCCCAGCACATTACCTGGCCCAATTAGATGGAATAGGTCTGATGACGTCATTCATGACGCATTTTCAGCTGGGATCTTTAAAGGGACCATGGCCACATTACATTTTAAATTTAATCTAACAAAGTGGGTGTTGAATCCTTACTCTACAATAATATATTAAAAGTTATATATAAGTGGCAAAGAAATATTTAAATAATATTATCATTAAGTAAGATGATGCCATCTACAAATATGATCAAGAACATAATTTAAAAAGTACATTAATTGGGAAGTTATTGGTGCTTTAGTCACAAATCTATAGACTTTTCTTTCAGTAACTGGTACAAATAAATGATGTGCGTATATAGGTAAAATAGAAAGCTAAGCAGATTTTAAATGTAATTGTAAAGTTGTGGATTTACAATCTTACGCAAGTTCAGCGGAAGAGCTGCGGAATCCCTGACAAACAGTGTAAGTGGTGCTTACAATGTGTTTCTGGGATTTCTGCAGCTCTTCCATTGAAGTTAACAATAGAGAAGTGAGTGAACCTCTGCAGAAATTCACCCCCAAAGTCTCAGACTGAAAAATTTAATTAGTCATATTCAGGGACTGAAAGCAAATTGAACCAGTGGAATGAGTGATGAGAATTAAATTGTCACAGTTGATGACTTGATTTAATGTGTAACTGGACAATCACAGTATATTGTGAGAAAAACCTGACCAGAAACAACACAAAAACTTATTTAAATGGTATATGTCATTTTTTATAGTGCAAATCAATTCACTGCAATTACTGTTGAGTTGGAAGGCAACAGCCGAGAATGGCCAGTGAAATATGTATTTCCCTCACCATCCAGGGTTGGAGGGAAGCCTTCAGCACTTACATCCCTTCAGGAATTTCTGAATTAACATTTACTAGTAGCTTTTCAAGTAGAACAGAATCTCCATCAGTCTGTTAGCTGATGTAATCAACATGTTTTTATTTTGGTTTGTTTTCCATGTCGTCAAGTAATCAGCTGGAGCAATGGCCACGGAACTCACGCCTCAGGTTGACAGACATGGTTCCCGAGCTGCGTGAATTCGTGGCCATGCAGGGAAATTTAAAAAGTAAGTGTAAAAAGGCTCTTAAATGCCTGTCAACTACCTGATAATGATTTCAATTTGGTCGTCCGTCGCTGCCGATCAGGTCGGCTCCACAATGACAGATGCACCTGTGGGAAAGGTGTGTGGGAGCGAGATGACAGCGGGTTCCCAAAAATAACAACTTTCCCACCTGACACGCTACTGAACTCGCCCGCTACCACCCCTGAGAATTCAGCCCAATGTCTCCCCTCTTTAGGCCCAACTATGAATACTGGTCTGTAAGGCACCACTGAACATCTAATAGAATGGTTCTTGCCCCTTTGTAAGAAAGCAGCTCTCCCTCACATCTTGGCTGAGATCAGAACCAATCAATGTGGAAAGTCAATCTGTCAATTTGTACATTAGTTCTTCAGTAAACCTGCAGTCCTTACCTATATCTAACTCCATCTCACACAAAGGGGTTGGTGCTTAAATGTTGTCTGAAGTGCCGAGCAAGCCACTCAGTTGTATCAATCCACTACCACCTCTAACACCTTCTCAGGGCAGCAAGCGATGGGCAATAATTACCGGCCTTGCCAGTGACCCCCACATTCCGAGAATGAATTTTAAAAAAAGACTAGGTTCAAGTTTTTTAAGTAACCCAGAGCATGTTCACCTTTATCCTGTGGCTCTTGAAGTTTCTTATAGTTCTTTGTCCAACTTCTAAATGGGTTTCATTACTATGACAGGATTGTTAAGTCAAATCCCCATTGAGAATTTGATAATAGAGGTATGTCTGTTGGCTTTGACTTGCTTCATCAGTTGCTAAGAGGCCCCCTGCTTTGTTTCTATGGTCAAAATATTCAAACTTCAATCTGCAGGAGGCACATTTCACTTTTTGATTCAAAGAGGTATGAAGTTAATTGTTTTTCTGACGAGGATAATTGGGATCGGGTTTCTTGCTATACGTGGTTTCCAGGGTTTTAATGCTAGTCTCAAGTGTTTGATCTCTTGCTAAATAGATTTCTTCTGCTGAGGAGTGTAAGGGATTATCACTTCTCCATGTGATACATTATTTGCATTTCCCTATCTAACTCTAGAAATGGGGGAAGTATTATTTTGCATTTTCTTCTAGGAGTTTTCTGAAAGAGTTGTCTTGCAGATACAAATCATTGAGCTGTCTAAGGATTTCAGCAATGGTGTTAGAGTTTGTCCAGATTGGAGTATGATTACGACTACAGCATCAATTTCTACGGTTGTCAAACCGTGTAAATCAAATACGTTGGGCGGATGATAAAAGGAGACTGCGATCTCTGCCCTTGGAATTAATGATTATGCATCCTATCTTCTTCAGCAATTTAACTAGAGCTTTGAAGAATTTATTCTTCCCCAGTACTGCAGTTGGACCTGCAATTTAGTACAATTCCAATCATTTCCTAATGCCCTATCACAGCTAACTTGGTTCTAAAAAGGGATATTGATTTGTGTTTGGGGGATACACGTGAGGAATTTCAATCAAACAGGTCTATGAAGATAACTATAAGACAGTTTATAAATGTAACTGGAATTTCCTGCTTACAGTCATTGCTGTCATCCAAAGCTTCTGTTCTGTTCCATTGTTTCTTACACATTTTACAGTGCTGTACTGTAAGCAATATAGTTCATCCCACTAGCAGGTTTCCAGTAGCATTACTCATGGTAAATCAGAGGATGCTCTGTTTTTTAAGTATAGTAATATTATACCATTTAACACAGAAGGATTGCTCTACTATTAAGTGGCCCACTCCTCAAAGACCACAAGGCCTATTGGCTGTGATATTTTGAGGTTAACTACCAGTTAAATGCTCTTGGAGGTAAATTAAGTAATTATTGTTGTGGGGAAAGTTTTTTCTGTAGATTTATTATTATTGTTGTTCCTTGTCTGATGCAACACAAAGATTTGTGTGTGTGTGATGGCAGTAAGCTTAAAGAAAGAATTATAGCCTTAGAAGCCATGGTGTGGAGATGCCGGTGTTGGACTGGGGTGGACAAATGTAAGAAGTCACACAACACCAGGTTATAGTCCAACAGTTTTATTTGAAATCACAAGCTTTCGGAGCGCTGCTCCTTCATCAGGTGAAGTGGAGAGATGCATAAAGAAACAGCTTATATAGTCAGAGAATAATGCCAGATGATTACAGGTAATCTTTCTAACTGCTATTTATCACACCTCGGCAGAGAGATAATCACAGCAATCAAAGGTGTGAATGGTGTCCAAACAGGTCAGTCAGGAAAACATTACATCAAAGAACAATGAGGTGGGGTCACAAGGGGTAAAATGTTGCAGATGCTGGGGTCTGTATGAAAAACAAAAAACAGCCACCCTCCACTTGCACTCTCTCACTCCCTCCACAGGAACATGGAGAAAGTCATTATTCAATCCGGGAGAAGCCCTGGGTCTTGTAGCAGTCATTCTGTGAAGTGGCACAACTAGAAGCAGCAGAAAAGTATTGACCAGAAACAACAAGGATGCATGGGCCCCTTAAATACAACTCTCTGAAAGATGTCAGCAGAGGCGAGCAGCAGACCCGAGGCCACTGCACACAAAACATCAAGGTGTGGTCTCACCAAGGCCCTGTACAACTGCAGCAAGACATCCTTGCTCCTGTACTTGAATCCTCTCGCTATGAAGGCCAACATACCATTTGCCTTCTTAACCACCTGCTGCACCTGCATGCTTACCTTCAGCGACTGGTGCACAAGGACTCCCAGGCCTCGTTGCACTTCCCCTTTTCCCAATCTATTGCCGCTCAGATAATAATCTGTCTTCCTGTTTCTGCCACCGAAGTGGATAACCTCGCATTTATCCACATTATACTGCATTTGCTATGCATCGGCCGATCACCCAACCTGTTAAAATCATACTGGAGTTTCTCTGCATCCTCCTCAGGGCTGCAGGTGTTGGTGCAGCATTGCACAGATGTCAGCGACAATGTCTCGCGAAAGTCTCAGCCTCCTTTGGCACTGCTGCTCACTTATGTTGAGGAAGTTCCTCCTTGGCCTGTAAACCCTGTGTTGGCAGTATCTCCTGCGGCGACTTGCAGCCCTGCACTGGTGCCCGCTGCCCTGTACAGCATCAGATGGCTGAGCAGCAGGTTGGTGCTCCTGTTGTTGCTGCTGCTGTTGTGCCTGGTTCTGCTGCTGCCGCGGCTGCTCTTCCTCCAATTCTGAGGACCAGGATGAAAGGATATAAATGGTTCCCATTGTGCTGGTATATATCTCAGTTGAGGAATAGATGTTATAAGTGCTCAGTCAATGTGGGGAGAGGGTTTTCCAAGGAGGTCACAGTGCAAATGGATTTTATTTAATTAAATTTATTTAAATTTGTAATTAGGTAACTTAGTTTACAGTGTAGTTTCTTGACTACTTACTTGATCCAGATTAAGTTAAGGGTACTGAAATTAACTATCTACCTATAACAGAAAGCACTATAAGTAGTGTCGGCAAAAAGCAGCAACTCCTTCCCCCTTTTCTCCAAAATTCCCATTCTTTCCAAATTCCCAAATAAAACACTCTGTTCAAGTCCACTCCATTTAATCCCGCTCTGTGCAGACCTCTGTGCAGACCCCTTCTGGGCTTCCACTGCGTTTCTCATTATCAGCTGATTAATGCCTTTAGTATTCTTGCCTTGACATTTAGTGCACTATTATTGTTTTCTGACTTTTAAGGGCAAATTTTCCTCTGCCTTGCTCCCAAATAGCACACAAAAAAATGGGTGCAACACAGGGGAAAAATGGATGCTCATCCTTGTCCTCTGTTCTGTGCTGAATAGCACCACCCCTGACCATCCTTTCTGGCTTTGCTGATGTCTGCACATGTACCTGAAGATGCACAGCAACATAAATAGTACATGCAAATTGATGTCAAACGACTGAGTCTTCAAATTGCCTCTAATATCACTGGGGGCAAATCAGGGATAGATTGCTTGCATAAAACCTGAAGCTACTGCTTCCTGAGATGCCATTTAGGTTCTGGGGCTTAAAGTGACAAGTTGGCATTGCCAAAAAAAGGGCTTTATCTTTGGCTTTTTAAATTAAAAATGGTTTTGCTGCTTTAGAACTTGTTGCTGAATGTTGCTTGTCTCGTACATTTAGTGACAGAGGCAGTGTTCAGTACACTTTTGTGATATTACTTCTTTGGTTGCAGATGAGGGGAAACAAACGCAAGACCCCTTAGAAAGCTGCTGAAGATTTACAAGAATGGTTCCAGGGATGAGGGACTTCAGTTATGTGGATAGTCTGGAGAAGCTGGGGTTGTTCTCCTTAGAGCAGAGAAGGTTGAGAGGAGATTTGATAGAGGCGTTCAAAACCATGAGGGGTCTGGACAGAGTAGATAGAGAGAAACTGTTCCCATTGGCAGAAGGGCCAAGAGCCAGAGGACACAAATTTAAGGTGATTGGCAGAAGAACCAAAGACGACATGAGGAAAAACTTTTTCACTCAGCGAGTGGTTAAGATCTGGAATGCAGTGCCTGAAAGGGTGGTGGAGGCAGATTCAATCACGGCTTTCAAAAGGGAATTGGATAAGCACCTGAGGGAAAACATTTTGCAGGGCTACGGGGAAAGGGCAGGGGAGTGAGACTAGCTGAAGTGCTCTTGCAGAGAGTTGGCATGGGCTCAACGGGTCGAATGGCCTCCTTCTGTGCTGTAACCATTCTATGATTCAAAGAAATTCATCTGGCCTTGTCCTCAGCCACTAACAAATGTTTCCCAGCCCAGAGAGTATGAATCTAACCTCCTCTTGACCAATCAAGTGCTCCATCCCATCTGGAATAAAGCAAGAAACCTCGCAGCCAAACCAGCTACATCATCATACTACACACCAGCACTTTTTTTCGCTGTTCCCCCACATTCCACTTACCATAATGAAACATTTAAATCAGTCTTTTATTTTAACAAGCCTCTATGTGCACAGCTTTTCACCTCAGTGCTGCCCTTTCACCAACGCCCTCTGAAGCAGACTGCAAGAGTGCCCAGACTCTTGCTTGGCAGTCTGCTGCCATCTCAGCCATGGCATAGTAGCACACACATATTCACAGTGAAGGTACTGTCCATAGAAATTGAAAAAAAAGGCTGCAGAAGTGCAAAGTGCAGCTTTTGATTGTACATTCTCTACCTCTTCAGTTCTGATTGGCTGCTATTGTACTTTGAGACAGTCAACAAAGTGTGATGGGAGAAGTGTGATGGCAAAAGTGTGACAGGGAAAGTGTTACAGGAGATAAGTGACACTTGCAGGATGTGTGTGCTTTATGAAAGACATTTTGCGTATTAATCATGAATCTCTTATGGCTTTGCTCATGGTTAGTTTGAGGAAATGGCGTGTTATTTAGCTGTGTTTATTGTTTGTTGTAACGAGGTAAAATAACGGACGAACATTCGTGACCCACACCACAGTGTCACTAGTGGTGGGAGAACTGGATAGCCAGCTTTAGCATTGCCTATTAAAAGTAATAGAAGCTTGCTGTATTGTTACACTTTGGGCATTACCTCTGGGCACTACCAATGTCACAAAAGTGTTAGCAAATTGTGACCTAGGAAATAGGCATAACAAACAAGAAGTCTCAAGAATTTTATATAAATACATATATTTTAATAATATATCTAGACATAGTTATATAGCGCAGTAATTTACAACATACCTGATGTGCATGACAATTATTAATTAAATCTTATAAACTCAAACAGCGCAGAAGGAGGCTATTCGGCCTGTTGTGCCTGTGCGAAATTTATGATATAATCACTGGAGGACTGGAGAGTTTGGCCTGCAATATATTGTTGGAGTTGAGCTGGATTTTAACCCCCCAAAAACGGATAGGTTGGAGTCGAATCAGAGGTTAAAACATTTTGGCCTAGAAATTCAGTATAGCCACGTTTGGGGCGCTACAGCCGGGTGGCCGCTAAAGTTTGCGCCCAGCGCAACTTCGCGCCACCTTCGCCGATATTCAGTGGCATCGCCCCAAGAGGTTGCTGCTGCGCTAAAACAGGCGATGCACGACTATCATTAGGCGCTAAGCCGGCGGCCCGGGGCGAAACCCCCGAGGGCGGGCGCAGCGCAGGTGTGGCGAGCTGCTGATTGACGGCAGACACTCTGGCGCCGGTGAGCTCTTAAAGGGGGAGGGTGGATTTGTTTTTTTGAAAGGCCGAGACTGGTGTATTTGTGTTTTTGGAAAGGCCGAAACTGCTCGATTTGTGTTTTTGGGGGGGGGCTTCTCTCCATTAGTTTGTTATGTGGGAAGGGCACAGAGGTATCAAAGTAATAAATGTTCTTAAATCGCACTGTCCATGCTTTCTTTTGGAAGTCCTGGTTGCCCTGCTCGGCTGAGGGCTTGTGGAGCGGCTACATTCATCTTGTGCCTTTGGCACAAGCCATTCCCTGAGAGGGGGCCTAGAACCGACGTTCAATAAGCCACCGACGGGCGGCCCTTGCACTTTCTGCCTCCCTCCTGTGCTGGTCCTCCTCCTCCTCCTCCTCCTCTGGTGGTCCTCCAATGTCTGGTGGCAGTGGCTGAGTCCTGCGGATAGCCAGGTTATGCAGCATGCAGCACACGACCACGAAATGGGAGGCTCGCTCAGGCGAATACTGCAGGGCTCCTCCGGAACGATCCAGACAGCGGAACCATTGCTTCAGGACGCCGATTGTTTGCTCAATGATGTTCCTGGTTGCTTGATGGCTGTCATTGTATCCCTCTTCAGCAGGGGTGCTGGGCGCACGGAGCGGGGTCAGCAGCCAGGTGCACAAAGAATAGCCTTTGTCCCCGAGAAGCCATCCTCGTGGGTGAGGCTGGGCCTGGAACATGTCTGCCACAGAAGTCTGGCGCAGGATGAAGGCATCGTGGCTGCTGCCTGGAAAGCGGGCATTGACAGCTAGGATGAGCTGCCTGTGGTCACACACCAACTGCACGTTGAGTGAATGGTAGCCCTTCCGGTTGCGGTCATTCTCGGCATTCTCTAGAGGTGCCCGCAAAGCCACATGCGTGCAGTCAATGGCGCCCTGCACCATGGGGAAGCCTGCTAATGCTGCAAAGCCCATTGCACGCTGTTGCTGCTTGACAAGGGCCATGGAGAAGGAGATGAACTGACGTCTCCTTCTGAAAAGGGCATTGGTCACCTGGCAGATGCAGCAATGTACGGCAAACTGGGAGATGTTGGAAATGTCCCCAGTAGCGGATTGGAAGGAGCCGGTGGCATAGAAGTTGAGAGACACCATCACCTTCACTGCCACCGACAGAGACGTCCTGCTCCTCAGATCTGGCTGCAGATCTCCGCGAAGCAGGTGGCAGATCTCAGTGACCACCGCCCTTCGGAATCGCAGCCTCCGAACACACTGCTCGTCAGACATGTTCAGATATGAGAACTACTGGCGGTATACCCTGGGTGGGTAAGGCCTCCTTTGCCGACGCCTGTTGCCCCCTCTCCGTCTGGCCATGACTGCCACTCTCTCACGGCGTCTCTGAGCCCTTTGAATGCAATGGAGAAGGCCAACGTTTGCACCCATTGCAGCCCCCATTATATGTTTCCAATCAATGAGATGGCTCTGAAGTTAAAGACAAGTGCAAAGCTGTGGCCTGAAGCCACAAGTACCTGTGCGAGTGTTGAGCCAAACCAGAAAGCTCTCTACCTTTGTCTCTCTGCAAAGATCCGTCTCTCACAAAGAAGGAGTGTTGCAAAATGGCTGCCTTTTCTACTGCAGGAGGAGTGCCCTTTAATTTGCGCCCCCTGCGCCCCGCAGCGACTGGGAACCGTTCCCCTCTACCAGTCGCTAGGGGCGCCAGGCGCACAATAGGCTGGCGCCACTGAATTTCCGGTTTGGGGTGCACAAAGGGCGTTGCACGATGAAATGACATCAGGATCTGCGCGCGCAGCTGAGCGCGCGCAAAGGCTTTGCGCCGCCGCTAAATCTTTACTGAAGTTGGGGAGAGGCACAGATCGCACTGCGCCCGGCCGCTAGCCGCCTAGTGCCCCACATCTCCTCCTCCTAAGGCGCTAGTGGCTGGCGCAAACAACTGAATTTCTAGGCCTTTAAATCTCAAACCCGACCCCAACCCGCCCATTTCCGAGTTTAACAGAGGCAGGACAAGGGGCGGGCAGCCAGCCCGTTCCCAGGAGGCGGGTTTGCAATTTAAATATTTTAATGAGGACCCACTGGGATTGGACACGCCCCGGGGTTGGGGATCAGGACACCCCCCCAACCCGGGGGGTTGCCTGTCAGTCAGGCTGATTTCTGGGCGGGGAACCTGTCAAGGACAAAAGACGCCGCTGTGGAGTTAGTTAAAACTCCACTGTCCGCCCCCCCAGCCTAAGTAACACGCCCCTGTTAATATCCAGGCCGTTGCTCTGAATACTCAAATAGAATGAAGTGCAACTAGTGTAATGTCACGCAGAATATCTGTCTGTAGTGTCAGCGAATCTTAAATTTCAATACTATTTTCAAAATATACACACAGTTGATTAGTTGTTACAATGAAAACCAGGAGTCTTTCTACAGTTATTTGATTTATTTTGTTGCCTTTAAAGAAAAACGCATATACATTGAGAACTAATTGTAAGTGAACTCCATCAATTTACATTATTGCATAAATGTACATCCCACCCTCATTATGGTTTTTTTTATGCTAATATTAATCTTGGCCATGAAGGTGATACAGTTTGGATCTTGACTTTATGATGTTACATACAGTACATATTGATAATAAGCATAAGATGCTTGTCTCTCAGGGAGTGTCATAATGAGGGTGGAACACTTTCGAAGGAAAGGTACGTTTCAGGTGTGGAAACATCATTCATATGCAATGTGGATTGAATTAAAGGATAATTACAATTATATCAAAGAAAGAAAATGCAATCTTATAATAGATGTAGGACAGTGGTTTTATTTGTGGCACTAACAAGCACACATAATATCAATAGAAGTGGTCACTAGGGTTGTCATTCATTTTCATCTATTTCAGATCCAACACAGGGTAAAGGACATGGTGGGATGGGGAGGTAGTGGGATCCAGGTTCGAGTTCCAATGTTTATTTAGCTGCTGATGAAAAAAAAGTCATTGGAAGCTAGTCAACTGACTTGAAAACTAGACAGTCTGGCTCAAAATCAGACAGATTTACAGTATCATCAACTAATTAACCTTTGCTAATTTAACAATAACTCAATCTTGGGGTTCAGCTGTTGAACGTAAGCCACTTAAATTTCATTTTCGCAGTTTATATCATTTGAACCCCGAGACTGGATTTCTGCCCTGTTTGTGTGCTCTGATTAATACCCGATGATCGCTGTATATAAAACGGCACTTTCCTTAGATTTTGTTTTTGTTATTGAATAGTGCGTGCTTACTTCTAAATGACATAAATGAGAACTTCATTGTTGACATTGATTATGGACAGAGAAATTTGATGCACTCATCTTTCGAGCACTTGGAAGGTGGCAACAGTGGTCTTGTAGCTAAAGCACAGAAGAATTTTACCAACTTGTGATGTAGTCGAGAACTTGAAACCCTGTGAAAAGTACAGGTAATATATAATCAGGTTCAGAGAACAGTAGATGTTGTCAAACACACTTTTTCAAACATCTGATAGCATTTGTGAGCTTTAACTCTTCAGTGTACTACATTGTTTCAGCAAATTCTTGTCCTTTTCTCTCCTGAGGTTACTGAATCGTGCTAGAGTATACCATGCTACTGGCAGACTTCTGTTACTTCACCCCAATGCCTATTCTCAATATTGTTTACTTTTTAATTTGTATAGTTTAGTTTTTAATATTTTTTGAGTTTTTCCAGTGGAGTATTACTGTCACAGTTCATAGACATGAAATTTGGGAGTGCCCATTTTTGGGGGATGATTGATCTTGGGACGGGGGGGGTGCAAGGGAGATAGGGGGAAGGAGAGATCGGGGGTCAGAGATCTTGGAGCCAGGAGATCAGGGGTCAGGGGAGAAGGAGGTCAAGGATCTCGGGGTTGGGAGATTGGGAGGAGGGGTGAGGGGGGTCAGGGTCAAGAATCTCGGAGCGAGGAGATTTGGGGGAGGGGGTCAGGGGAGAGGCAGGGTTGGAGTTGAGGATCGCGGGCCGGGGAGGTCAGGAGCGGCGGCGATCGGGAGGATCCTCCTGATCCTTCCGGCTTCATATTCAGGTCATTAATTTACCTTTGTGGTTGCAGGCATTGTGTAGGGTTGGTTTCCCTGAGTGCAGCCTACGATTGCACTAGCTGCCTCAGAGCAAACCAATCTTTCTGCGGTGATCCCAAGCAGGTGTTTGGCCCCTTATTTGCATATGGAAAGACACTAAGGCCTGCTTCAGGTGTGGGTAAAGGAAGCTTCTTGTTTGTCCTTACCCAATATGGTGGGCGGCGTGCTCCCCATCGGAAGTCTGTGCATGCTTCCTGCCCACCATTTTGGGGATTTATTAGACCGCGTAGCACCTGAAAAACTGGCACTAATTCCTATTCCTATTGGCATTGATTCCTATTCCTATTGGCACTAATTCCTATTGGCACTAAGCCCAACTCCTAGGCCCGTATCTTCTATCATCATTGTTAACCAGCATGATTATAGCCCCCACATTTATGGTGTATCTTCTCATGATTTGACAGCAAATGGGGTTACTTTATCATATGATGATGCCGGACCAGGATTATAATAGGGTCAGCTAACAGGAGAAGGTTTTACTGAGAAATAATATAATCTGGTTCATACAGGCATAACACCTCCATATATACACATTTGGAAATATAGATATATAGGTGTCATTTCAAAGTAGTAATTGAATCAAGGAATTCAGATAATGACCTGAACTATGAATGTGAAGTCTGAGCGGTTTGTTACCACAATCTGAACCCCTAAATCATGTTACGGCCACTTGTTTATTACTTTTTGCACTATATACTATGGAAATCTTGGGGTGGTTTTACTGCCATTTTGTAAGTGTCATAGAGACAGCAAGAGACAGTTCGCATAACATGTTTGATATATGAGGACCACGATGAAGGGTTAAAATAATGGTGATACATCACTACAACTTATCGAGTGATCATTGAAGGGGTACTCAGGAATGCTCACCTTTATGTTTAACATTTTTGTCTTCACCTGTCAGGCCAGATGCCTAGAGTCTGATAGTCTGGATCCATAACCTGTACTCAAGCTGCTGAGAATGACCCCTTTAGCTAGTTGTAAGGAGGTGCCAAAGACTGTTCAGGTATACCTCGCTTCAGTTTTCCCTCTTCTCTGCTGGGCAATATTACAGCGTGCAATCAGAACCTCATCACTCAACGCAACTCAGATTGGGAACTGAGTGAAGGAGGACGTGCATCAGCCCCTACTCTGGAATTGAGCATTAGCCACTAGAACCAGTACAGCAAATGCCAATTATCATGCAATAATGGCCGGTTAACAAGACAACATCAAGCACAACATTAAATGATTGATCATCTTAAAATTAAGCATTTCAAATGTAACCTGAGCAGTAATTTATATATTATGGTACAGCAATTGAGTAGTTAAAGTTATATTTTTAACTGATAATTTTAATTAAGATTGTTTAATTCAGTGCAAGATTTTTAGCAGCAAACAATCCTACCAGAGAAGCAAAGACCGCCTGTCGAGCAAGACGTTATTTCAACAGAATGGTACCAATCAGTGCTCCAAACATAAGGAACATTCCAGTTGCAATTACAGTCATGGAATCCTATTACAAACATACAAAAACAGACAATTATGCAACAAAATGTGAAAAGTATTACTTTTATGTACTTGGATAGCATTAAGAAACATTTTTTGATACACGCCCGATTCAATGATGATTTGGAATCTTCACTGTTTTTTCTAATCCTTCTTGTTTTCCCACTCCACAGCACTCCCGCCGCTACACACATACCAATATTAAAATTAATCACACTAAACCAGACTAATTTCTATCCCTTAGTTGCCAGAAATAGAAAGCACCACCCAGTGGGTTGATTAAAAACTATAAAATTGTCACGGGTGGTGCATTTTAACTCATCGGACCTTTCCTCCAAATTATTTGCACATCTTTGGATTTGGTTATTTCAAGAGCTTGAGGGCCCTGCATTCTACCTAATTTTTAAAGAACTTCTTTTGTCATTTGTGGGTATGCGTTATCCCTTTTTTCTGCAAAAATTCTCTTTCCCTCCATCCACCTCTCTTGACAGAGTCTACTTGAGATAGTGGGGGTACTTTTCACTTTTTGGTACAAGCAGAAACTGGAGTTTGCAGATCGGCCCCCTGTTGTACACTGTGCCTGATTCTCCTTTCCACAGAATTTAATGCGGGGTCATTTTAATTTAAAATGTTGGCTGAAAATGGGCAGTAGTGGATCAGCTGCTCGTCGTACACCCAGCCTGATTCTCCTTGCCACTGAAGTTAACAAAAATGCTTTGTTAACTAATCCTATTGCTGGTTTGTCAACTAGTTAACTTACAAAGTTATAGTTTTCTACTCAGTTTGCAATATTGCAGGATAAATGAAATGGCACGTGCCATGGCAAAGCATCACTCATTGTGAAGGTAATTTGCGGGACCTCCGCTATATTATTCTGGCCATCGGCCTGAGGGAACAGTCCATCTGTACAGACCAGCAATGGCCTTTGGAGAGGGTCCAGACCAGAACGAGAAAGTTGTGAACACGCCTATAGTAATCTCGGATGTAATGATTAAGTTATCCACCAGAGGGAGACAAATGCTAAGGGATTATATTTACTAGTATTAAGGTAACATTGCATTATGGGTAGAATGACTCATAGGATCCTCCATTTTTGCATCGTGCAGTAAGAATTAGAAGTGCATGCCTGCAGCTGTAAGAGCTATGTTCTCTCCTAAACTGTGTAATTAAAAAGTTAAATTTTGGGTTCCTGAAGTCTGGCTTATAGCAGTTATTGAACCTTACCACTCGGATATAACATTTGGCGACGAGGATTAACAGATCTCAACTTGAAGAAGGGAAAATACAAGATCACTGCATCTGAATCATGGCAACTCGAGCAGGACAGATTTCTGCTTTTGATGTTCAAGAACAAACATGGATCGAATACTGTGAGTTACTAGAGCATTTCTTTGTGGCAAATTATATAGTTGATGTTGGAAAAAGGAGAGCTATTTTGCTCACTTCTGTGGGAAGTTAGATGTATAGTTTACTGAGAAACTTATGCAGTCCTGAGAAGCCTGGAGACATTACATTTGCTAACTTAGTGGCCTTGCTAAAGGACCATTTCAATCCCAGACCGAGTGAGATTGTACAGCGTTTCAAATTTAATTCATGGAACAGGAACCCGGGAGAGTCTGTATTGGATTATGTTGCGGTGTTGAGAAAACTGGCACATGATTGCAATTACGGGAACAGTTTGAAAGACATGCTGAGAGATAGGCTGGTTTGCGGAATAATGGATGCTCGAATGCAGAGGAGATTATTGTCTGAGACTGGGCTTACGTATGAAAAAGCATTGGAACTTGCTCAATTAATAGAGACAGCTAACCGTGATGTACAAGAAATACAAGGTTCAGGCTGGTCTACTACGAAGCAAGTTGCAGGTCAGATGGTTGTGCAAAAGTTAAATATGAGTCGTACACCACAACGTGAGCATATAAAAGCATGTTATAGATGCAATGGAGATCACCTGGCAAGGGAATGCAGGTTTCTGGAGGAAAAGTGCCGCAAGTGTGGGAAAAAAGGACACATAAAATGTGCATGCAAAGCAAAAGCTACCCTGGAGGTATACAAACCTAAAGGGGGAGAAAAGCAAAACCTAGTAAGAGAAGTGAAAAAACAGGGAGCACATCACATCAGTGGAGAAGCTGAGAAAGAAGACGACGTGTTTATAATGCATAGTATGGTAGAGGACATTCCTAAAGTGGATCCTATCACTTTGCAACTGATAGTAAATGACACTAAGGTCAACTTTGAGGTGGATACTGGATGTGGCGTAACCATAATGAACAGGGAGGAATATTCAAAATTGTGGAACCGTGCAAAAGTTCCAGAGTTAAAGTCTTGCTTTATGAAGCTTAAAACCTATACCGGTGAACGAGTGGCGACATTGGGTACAGCTACTGTAACTGTGCAACACAGGGAGACCGTGGAACAGCTACCTGTAGTTGTAGTATCGGGTTCTGGACCAAACTTGTTAGGTCGGGGCTGGATACGAGAACTTAAATTAGATTGCGGAGCAGTAAATCAACTAGAGGGAGGCAAACAATTGTCTTTGCAAGACGTGTTGATTGAACATGAGAATGTGTTCAAGGAAGAACTTGGAACATTTAATGGCCCCCCAGCTAAGATTTATGTCGACAAGGAGGCACTGCCAAGATTTTTTAAACAACAACCTGTGCCTTATGCCATGAAACCGAAGGTAGAGGCTGAGCTTGACCGTCTTTTGCGGGAGAACATTCTGGAACCCGTGAAATGTTCAGAATGGGCAGCTCCAATTGTACCTGTTTTAAAACCGGACAATTCGGTAAGAATCTGTGGAGATTATAAATTGACTGTAAATAGGGTGTCTAAACTAGAACAGCATCCTATTCCTAAAACTGAGGATCTTTTTGCAAACCTGGCTGGAGGGAAGAAATTCACGAAGCTGGATATGAGTCATGCATACTTGCAGATTATACTAGATGAGGAATCCAAGAAGTATGTAACCATAAATACGCACAAGGGTTTGTTTACCTATAACAGCTTGCCATTTGGTGTCTCATCTAGTCCAGCTATCTTCCAGAGAACTATCGAGGGTGTACTGCAAGGGATTCCACATGTTTCAATCAATCTGGATGACATTCTGGTGACAGGAAGAACCGACCAGGAGCATCTGAGCACTCTGAGAGAGGTACTTCAAAGATTGGATAAGGCTGGGTTACGGCTCAAGAGGAGTAAGTGTACTTTCTTGGGGAATGAGGCCGTGTTCCTGGGACACAGAGTGGATGCCACAGGGCTCCATCCAATCAAGGAGAAGGTACAAGCACTGCAGGAGGCACCAGCTCCTACAAATGTGACTGAGTATAAAGCCGGAGAGTTGATTTTCGCCAAGATGAAGGGTTATCCTCACTGGCCTGACAGGATTGATGATTTTGCTAATGGAGCAGTAAAATCTTCAACAAATAAATATCCCATTTTCTTCTTTGGTACTCATGAGACCACCTATTTGGGTCCACGATACATTTATCCATATGAAGAAAACAAGGAGAAGTACGGGAAGCCCAACAAAAGAAAGGGTTTCAACAAAGATACTGACCAGACAAAGGGAAATCGAACTGGAGGTTCCAGAGGAAATGTTGGAGGACAAGTTGGTCCCCAGTTATCCAAATGCCTTGGTGGTACCAACACCACGAACAGAGACAGTTATACCTGGACCCCTTAATCAAGAGGAAACCATCGTAGCAGAGTCAGGTACTCTGAATACTGCTCAGGAGCAGCAGGTGGCTCTACCACAGCCAAGCAGGGACTTGACTGTAAGACATTCAACAAGGACTCACAAGCTGCCACAGAGATTGATCATGACCTGCTAGATTCGGTCAGGATGGACTATCGTTAAAGGAGTTTCCTTATGGACTTTTGTTGTTAAGAATTATTGTAAC
This sequence comes from Somniosus microcephalus, assembly GCF_052327205.1. NCBI lineage: Eukaryota > Metazoa > Chordata > Chondrichthyes > Squaliformes > Somniosidae > Somniosus > Somniosus microcephalus. The sequence continues at coordinate 318,629,831 of NC_140988.1, read as the reverse complement.
TTAAGAGGGGGGGATATAGTAATCTCAGATGTAATGCTTAAGTTATCCACCAGAGGGAGACAAATGCTAAGGGATTATATTTACTAGTATTAAGGTAACATTGCATTATGGGTAGAATGACTCATAGGATCCTCCATTTTTGCATCGTGCAGTAAGAATTAGAAGTGCATGCCTGTAGCTGTAAGAGCTATGATCTCTCCTAAACTGTGTAATTAAAAAGTTAAGTTTTGGGTTCCTGAAGTCTGGCTTATAGCAGTTATTGGGCCTTACCACTCGGATATAACAACGCCTTTGCAGTAGCTGTGCATGCTCCTTTTAAGCTGCTCCTTACAATCTACCCTTTTAACCAAGCTTTTGGCCACCTGTTCTAATATCTCTTTATGTGGCTCAGTGTCAAATTTTGTCTGATAACACTCATGTGAAGCGCCTTGGGATGGGTTTACTACATTAAAGGCGCTGGATAAATTCAAGTTGTTGCACAAACCTTCCGCATTCCAGGTTTGCTGAATTTTCCCTGCAATGTAAATGTGGTGAATGGAGCACAATGGAAACTACAAATGGTTCTGCCATCTGTGTTCCTTGGGTAGTCAGACTTAATCTATTAAAAAAGGATTGTGTGCAAGAGAGGAAGATTATGGATCCACTCATTGTTAATCTGGTTAACTTTTTTTTAACAAGCACTTTATTGGTAACAGTGACAGGATCGGACAAAGTCAACATGAGTTTACAAAAGGTATATCGTGCTTGACTAATCTACTGGAATTTTTTGAGGATGTAACTAGTAAAATAGATAAGGGAGAACCAGTGGATGTGGTGTATTTGGACTTTCAGAAGGCTTTCAATAAGTTCCCACATAAGAGATTAGCATGCAAAGTTAAGGCACATGGGATTGGGGGCAAGGTATTGACTTGGATAGAGAACTGGTTGGCAGATAGAAAGCAAAGAGTTGGAATAAACGGGTCTTTTTCCGAGTGGCAGGCAGTGACTAGTGGGGTACCGCAGGGATTGGTCCTTGGACCCCAGCTATTCACAATATATATTAATGATCTAGACAAGGGAACTAGATGTAATATCTCCAAATTTGCAGACGACACAAAGCTGGGTGGGTGTGTGTGCTGTGAGGAGGATGCTGAGAAACTACAGGATGATTTGGACAGGTTGGGTGATTGGGCAGAAGCATGGCAGATGCAATATAATGTGGATAAATGTGAGGTTATCCACTTTGGTGGCAAAAACAGGAAGGCAGATTATTATCTGAATGGCAATAGATTGGGAGAAGGGGAAGTGCAACGAGACCTGGGTGTCCTTGTGCACCAGTCACTGAAGGTAAGCATGCAGGTGCAGCAGGCGGTTTAGAAGGCAAATGGTATGTTGGCCTTCGCAGCAAGAGGGTTTGATTACAGGAACAAGGATGTCTTGCTGCAGTTGTACAGGGCCTTGGCGAGACCACATCTTGAGTATCGTGTGCAGTTTTGGTCGCCTTATCTGAGGAAGGATATTCTTGCCATGGAAGGAGTTCAGCGAGGATTCACCAGGCTGATACCTGGGATGGCAGGAATGACGTATGAGGAGAGATTGGGTCGATTGGGCTTGTACTCGCTGGAGTTTAGAAGAATGAGAGGGGATCTCATTAAAACTTATAAAATTCTGACAGGACTGGACAGACTAGATGCAGGGAGGGTGTTCCCGATGGCCGGAGAGTCCAGAACCAGGGGTCACAGTCTAAGGATAAGGGGTAGGCCTTTTAGGACAGAAATGAGGAGGAATTTCTTCACCCAGAGAGTGGTGAACCTGTGGAATTCTCTACCACAGAAGGCAGTAGAGGCCAATACATTAAATATATTCAAGAAGGAGTTGGATATATTTCTTAAGGCTAAAGGGATCAAGGGGTATGGGGAGAAAGCAGGGACTGGGTACTGAACTTGGACGATCAGCATTGAATGGTGGAGCAGGCTCGAGGGGCCGAATGGCCTACTCCTGCTCCTATCTTCTATGTTTCTATGTATGTTTCTATCTAAGTCTGTAGCCAGGTACTGTGCACCGATATAGACCAGAAGTAGCCACACTCGACTTGTTGATATCCAACTGAATACTGCAATGTGGTGCATCACTGGAACCCTCAAGTGGCTGCCCGCGCTGTCGCACATCGCTCCCTCATCCATTCGTCGCAATGCTTCAACCCTCTGGGAAGTCTAGTGAATCATGGAAAACGAACGTCTCCCCATCCACCACGATGTTAACAATGTCCCTCACCACGCTTGATGTCATGCAAGCCCTTAACGCAAGCACGCGCTTAACCTTCGACAATGTGACTTCAACCCTGAAGATGCTTGGAAAGCTGAATGGAGTTCACAAGAAGTCACTACAAACACCTTGTGAAAGACCCGATGTGGAAGATCCCTGGCTTCAATCTTGCGTGAAGCTTATGGACAACCCTGAACCGCATCCGCACAAACCATGGCAGATGTGGATGCTTGATGATGCACAAATGGAGAATTAAAAACTTTCCAATGTACAACTGTGGTCACCCAGAACAGAACTTCTTCTTCTTAGGCAGTCCCTCGGAACCAAGGGTGACTTGCTTCCACACTAAAAATGAGTTCTCAGGTGACTGATGAGTCCAATGCGGGACCTACAGTCTCTGTCACAGATAGGGCAGACGGTGGTTGAAGGGGCTGGTGGGTGGGGTGCCTTTCCAGAAGAAGGTGTAACCACTGCCTTGCTCCTTGAGCTGGCCTTCCCCTGCCCACCGGGTCTTGCTTAGGGCGGTGATGTCTATGTCGAAATGTCTGAGCTGGCAACAGACCATCGAACATATAACGACTCAATGCCTGATTCACAAATACAAAGGAGGCATCACAGCGATACACTCCTCTATTCCTGACGCAATTATCTGGCTCAACCACCTAAATGTGAAATTATAGTTGTCTACATCTACATCTACATCTACATCAGCTATACGACATAGTAGTGGTATGGTAAGGCAGATGATCGATGATTCTTCTCTTACCTCCAGCCTCCAATTGTTCTCACACCATCACAATCTTTTTTATCTTGTACACTGAAGAAGTAAAAAGCATAAGTAGCATGGAGTGCATGTCCACAGATCCCTGAAGGTTGCAGGACAGGTAGATAAGGTGGTTAAGAAGGCATATGGGATAATTTCCTTTATTAACAGAGGCATAGAATATAAGAGCAGGGAGGTTATACTTGAACTGTATAAAACACTAATTAGGCCACAGCTAGAGTACTGCGTACAGTTCTGGTCATCACATTACATTTGATTGCACTAGAGAGGGTACAGAGGAGATTACATGGGATTGCATAGGGTATACAGCACAGAAACAGGCCTTTCGGCCCAACCAGTCCATGCTCCACTCGAGCCACCTCCCATCTTTCCTCATCTAACTCTATCAGCATAACCCTTTATTCCCTTTTCTCTCATATGATTATCTAGCCTTCCCTTAAATGCATCTATGCTATTTGCTTCAACCACTCTCTGTGGTAGTGAGTTCCACATTCTCACCACCCTTTGGGTAAAGAAGTTTCTTCTGCGTTCCCCATTTGATTTCTCGGTGACTATCTTATATTGATGGCCTCTAGTTATGCTATTCCCCACAAGGGGAAACATTCTCTCTGTATCCACTCATCAAAACTTTTCCTAATTTTAAAGACCTCTCTTAGGTCACCCCTCAGCCTTCCCTTTTCAAGAGAAAAGAGACCCAGCCTGTTCATCCTTTCCTGATAGGTATAACCTCGCATTTCTGGTATCATCCTTGTAAATCTTTTTTGCAAGGACCTATTTCCCTTAGCAGAGAGGCCAATAACCAGGGGGCATAGATTTAAAGTAATTGGTAGAAGGATTAGAGGAGAGTTGAGGAGAACTTTTTCACTGCCTGAAAGGGTGATAGAGGCAGAAACCTCATCACATTTAAAAAGTACTTGGATATGCACTTGAAGTGCCGTAACCTACAGGACTACTGACCAAGAGCTGGAAAGTGGATTAAGCTGGAGAGCTCTTTTTTTTGGCTGGCACAGACACGATGAGCCAAATGGCACATTGTGCTGTAAATTTTTATGATCCTATGATTCTATGAATAACCTTGAGGTAAGTCTGACTCTTTTGAGATCACTGTATCATTTTATTTAAGGCCTCAAAAATACTTACCCACTTATTGTGCTGGCGGTGGGCCCATGCCTGTCTGTGCTGGGTAAGGCACTCTGCCACACAGTCAGACAGCAGAGCCACTTCCTCTTGGCTGGGCCTCTCAGGAGCAACTCGCTGGACCACAGTGATTACCAGAGCCAGGAAACTGAAGACTCGCCCCCAATTCTTTTGCCCATCTTCAAAAATCTTGGCAGAAACGGCGGAGATGATTCGAGTCCCATCCCTGACACTTGTTACGTTGAGCTCACGCACCAAGTCTGCAATCAGGCGCCGCTGCTCTTCCTTTAACAGTTGCACAGATCCCAAGAAAGCCTCGTTCTCTAACTCGGCCCCCACTTTCGCCCCGGTGCTGGCCTCTATCAGCTCTTTGGCCAGGTGACTGCAGTCCATCCGCAAATCCGGTTCGGTTCTCCCGGGTGATATCTGCAGGAGATCTTTCAATGCTTTCTCGGCCAGATAGGACACATTCATTTCGTGTGATTTATTCGTGATAAGGATCGGACTGTACAGAAAGGTGCTGTTGTTCTTTTAACTTTGTCTTCTCATTACAGCCGCTTGTACGCCACTACAATCGCGTTGAATAAAAAAAACCGACAAGGGGAAATTACAAGCTCTCTAAAAAATCCTGAACTAGGGGAATTACAGACCGACGCAACTGGCATCGAAACTAACTTGGAACTTCATTTAAAGGGACTGCCTCCTCCCAGGTTACACAGAAATAGATTTGACTCACGAATGATCAATGCGAAAACACTCGCAGGAATTTCAGTGTAAACTTCGGAGGAAGTCAGTCAGGATTTTGGCCCAGTACTGGGGACAGAGTCCTTGGCCGTGCCCGAGGAAGGTTATATGGGCATTTCCCCCATATGCTCAGCAATTTTATTATTTTAAGTTGTTCATATATAGCAGTATGTGAAAAAAAATCAAAAACCTTTAACGGTTAAAGGGACACGAATAGTTTTATGACCATTATAAATGTGATCACAATTTATTGTTTAATAGACTAAATAAAACCATATTAAAATAGCAATCGACATGGCTACATGTTGGGAATGAGAGTTCAAATTCTGAATAGTGAGGCAGATTGCAAACCCATTTACAGACATGTAGGCACATTTACTGATCTCGCACTGTCAGTGTGGAGTCGCTGGACGGGATGGACGCCACAGTATTGTCCCATGTTTGACCCCAGCTCCCTGCGGACCAGGATCCCCACCGACAGCGGGCGGCGGGTGTCGTCATTCCATGGAGTTGTGATTCTCTATTCAGATCGTGAGATCGGTTTCATTTGTGTAAATTCAACGAGCGAGCCTGGGCTATTGCGTAATGGTGGGGGATTTCCAATATAAAGTTTACACTTTCCGGTCTGTGTGGATTACAGCTGATGGGAGATTTCCCTTTTTAAACTGGAGGTTTGTGCACATAGATATCACATCTAGATCTCTCAGCTATATATTGTATCAGATACTCGCTCTGTCAGCAAAGATGCCCATCTGACCAAAAAAAAACTAGCAAAATCTGACCAACAGCTTCAAACAAGCTGACACAGCCCTCGAGGAGCTGACAACTCGAGTATGATCCTAACCTGTGAAAACAGGCTGTTAGTTGGGAGTTGCCATTTAAGCAAATAGTATGGAAAACGTTCCTTCACTTGGTGGAATATAATACACAAAAGCCCGAAGGGGATATCCAAATGCCGCAGATACAAAATTGTTGGTGCTTTCTGGGGGGTGGGATTTGGGATCCTGCTTCCCCAGAAAATGTGTTTTTTTCATTACATATGATTAATTCTGAATAATTTTATACTTCATGATTAATGGATTTTTTTGAAACAAAGTGATGTTTGGATTTTCCACACACCAACCCGACCATCACGTATCCAAAAGATAACAGTGACCCTCTCGCACCCAATCTCCTACTGCCCAAGTTCACAATTGTAGGAAGTCACACAACACCAGGTTATAGTCCAACAGCTTTATTTGAAATCACAAGCTTTCGGAGCGCTGCTCCTTCGTCAGGTGAAGTGAAGAGAAGCATACAGGCACAGCATATATAGTCAGAGAAAACTGCCAGATGATTACAGGTTATCTTTCTAACTGCCCTTTATCACACCTCGGCAGAGAGATAATCACAGCAATCAAAGGTGTGAATGGTGTCCAAACAGGTCAGTCAGGAGAACATTACATCAAAGAACAATGAGGTGGGGTCACAAGGGGTCAAATGTTGCAGATGCTGGGGTCTGTATGAAAAACAGGAAAAAAACAAAAAACTTTGCTGGAAATCACAGCAGGTCCGGCCGCATCTGTGCAGAGAGAACAAGCCAACGACGACTAGAGTCTGGATGACTCTACGTCAGGTGGGGTTACATGTAGCGTGACATGAACCTAAGATCCCGGTTGAGGCCGTCCTCATGAGTGCGGAACTTGGCTATCAGTTTCTGCTCGATGATTTTGCGTTGTCGTGTGTAATCAAAGGCCGCCTTGGAGAATGCTTACCCGAAGATCGGAGGCTGAATGTCCTTGACTGCTAAAGTGTTCCCCGACTGGGAGGGAACACTCCTGCCTGGTGATTGTTGTGCGGTGTCCGTTCATCCGTTGTTGCAGTGTCTGCATGGCCTTGCCGATGTACCATGCTCCGGGGCATCCTTTCCTGCAATGTATGAGGTAGACAACGTTGGCCGAGTCACATGAGTATGTACCATGTACCTGGTGGGTGGTGTCCTCATGTGTGATGATGGTATCTGTGTTGATGATCTGGCATGTCTTGCAGAGGTTGCCGTGGCAGGGTTGTGTGGTGGCATGGTGGTTGTTCTCCTGAAAGCTGGGTCATTTGCTGCGAACGATGGTCTGTTTGAGGTTAGGCGGCTGTTTGAAGGTGAGTAGTGGAGGCGTGGGGATGGCCTTAGCGAGGTGTTCGTCATCGTCAATGACATGTTGAAGGCTGCGGAGAACATGGCGTAGTTTCTCTGCTCCAGGGAAGTACTGGACGACGAAGTTGGTTGTGTCCCGTGTTTGTCTTCTGAGGAGGTCTATGCAATTTTTCGCTGTGGCCTGTCGAAACTGTCGATCGATGAGTCGAGCGTCATATCCCGTTCTTACGAGGGCGTCTTTCAGCATCTGTAGGTGTCCATCGTGTTCCTCCTCGTCTGAGCAGATCCTGTGTATTCGCAGGGCTTGTCCATAGGGGATGGCTTCTTTAACGTGGTTAGGGTGGAAGCTGGAGAAGTGGAGCATCGTGTGGTTGTCCGTGGGCTTGCGGTAGAGTGAAGTGCTGAGGTGTCCGTCTTTGATGGAGATTTGTGTGTCCAAGAATGAAACCGATTCTGAGGAGTAGTCCATGGTGAGTTTGATGGTGGGATGGAACTTGTTGATGTCATCGTGTAGTCTTTTCAGTGATTCTTCGCCGTGGGTCCATAGGAAGAAAATGTCGTCGATGTATCTGGTGTATAGCGTTGGTTGGAGGTCCTGCGCAGCGATGAAGTCTTGCTCGAACTTGTGCATGAAGATGTTGGCATATTGGAGTGCGAATTGGGTCCCCATGGCTGTTCCGTGTGTTTGGGTAAAGAACTGGTTGTCGAAGGTGAAGACATTGTGGTCAAGGATGAAGCGGATGAGTTGTAGGATGGCGTCTGGAGATTGGCTGTTGTTGGTGTTGAGTACTGAGGCTGTCGCAGCGATGCCATCATCGTGGGGGATACTGGTGTAGAGTGCCGAGACGTCCATCATGGCGAGGAGTGTTCCTGGTTCAACTGGTCCATGGGTGCTGAGTTTCTGTAAGAAGTCTGTAGTGTCGCGACAGAAGCTGGGGGTTCCCTGTACAATGGGTTTCAGGATGCCCTCAACAAAGGTTCTCACACAGGGTTCCATTGCCTGATACGATAGGATGTCCGGGTGTGTTGGCTTTGTGTATCTTTTGGAGGCAGTAGAAGTCTCCCACGTGGGGAGTACGTGGAATGAGAGCACGTAGGATGCTTTGAAGGTCTGGATCGAAGGTCTTGATCAGTCTGTTGAGTTGGCAGGTGTGTTCTTTGGTCGGATCTGCGGGTAACTGTCTGTAGTATTCCTGGTTGTCCAGTTTTTGGTATGCTTCTTTGCAATAGTCCGTTCTGTTCTGTATGATGATGGCTCCTCCTTTGTCTACTGGTTTGATGACGATGCTGCGGTTGGTCTTGAGAGCGTGAATGGCGTTGCGTTGTGCTCGGGTGACATTCTGGACTGTCTTGTGAGTGTGACTGATGAATCTGGCGTTGATGCATCTCCTGACAGCTTGAAAATACATGTCAAGCTTAGGGCAGTGACCCTCCGGAGGGGTCCAATTTGACTCTTTCTTCTTCGGTTGCTGCACTGCGGATCCCTCTGTCTGCTGTTCCGGATCATTGGTTGTCTCATTGGGTTCGCTGCTGACATCTTGGGATTTGTGGAAGAATTCCCGGAGCCTCATTCTCCTGATGAATTCCTCTGTGTCTGCTGCGAGACCGATGGGGTCCATTTTGGTGGTGGGGCAGAAATTGAGCCCTTGGCTGAGAACTTCAATTTCGTCTGGTTGAAGGGTGTGGTCGGACAAGTTGATGATGGACTTCCATGTGGTTTCAACTATGGTACCGGGGGAGGCTTGGTTGCTGCTGGTGGTGATGCCGAGTTTCTCAGGCTTCCTGTTCTTGATGTGCATGTAGGCAGTGTAGTTCCGTTGCCTCGTCTGTTTGGCGGTGTCTCGTAGCTGGTCTGCTGTGTCCTGAGCACAGGCTGAGAACATGGACTCTATCTCAGTTTCGAGGTTGCGGCATCTGCTGTAGAGCTGGTGTACGAGATGGTTGAGGAGTGTGCGAGAGGTACGACGGCAGCGTCTCTCAGCGTAGTCTGTGTTGTAGGTCGACTTGAGTGGGTTCATGATCTGTAGTCCTTTCGGGATCTTGTCTGCTTTCTTGTATCTCTGTAGAAACTTGATGTCTGTGTCGATATGTGCCTTAGCCTTAGCGAGTACCCTTCGTCGTCCAGTACTTCCCCGGAGCGGAGAAACTACGCCATGTTCTTCGCAGCCTTCAACATGTCATCGATGATGACGAACACCTCGCTAAGGTCATCCCCACGCCTCCACTACTCACCTTCAAACAGCCGCCTAACCTCAAACAGACCATAGTTCGCAACAAATGACCCAGCTTTCAGGAGAACAGCGACCACGACACCACACAACCCTGCCACGGCAACCTCTGCAAGACATGCCAGATCATCAACACAGATACCATCATCACACATGAGGACACCACCCACCAGGTACATGGTACATACTCATGTGACTCGGCCAACGTTGTCTACCTCATACGTTGCAGGAAAGGATGCCCCGGAGCATGGTACATCGGCGAGACCATGCAGACACTGCGACAACAGATGAACGGACACCATGCAACAATCGCCAGGCAGGAGTGTTCGCTTGCAGTCGGGGATGACTTCAGCAGTCAAGGACATTCAGCCTCCGATCTTCGGGTAAGCATTCTCCAAGGCGGCCTTCGAGACACACGACAACGCAAAATCGTAGAGCAGAAACTGATAGCCAAGTTCCGCAATCATGAGGACAGCCTCAACCGGGATCTTGGGTTCATGTCATGCTACATGTATCCCCACCTGATGTAGGGTCATCCAGACTCGAGTCGTCGTTGGCTTGTTCTCTCTACACAGATGCGGCCGGACCTGCTGTGATTTCCAGCAAAGAAAATGTTTTTTGTCTGTTTTTTGTTTTTCATACAGACCCCAGCATCTGCAACATTTTACCCCTTGTGACCCCCCTCATTGTTCTTTAATGTAATGTTTTCCTGACTGACCTGTTTGGACACCATTCACACCTTTGATTGCTGCGATTATCTCTCTGCCAAGGTGTGATAAATGGCAGTTAGAAAGATTACCTGTAATCATCTGGCATTATTCTCTGACTATATAATCTGTGTCTATAGGCATCTCTCCACTTCACCTGATGAAGGAGCGGCGCTCCGAAAGCTTGTGATTTCAAATAAAACTGTTGGACTATAACCAGGTGTTGTGTGACTTCTTCCAATGTAATTTCAGCATGGTATCAGGGCGAGCAATTTATTTAGCAGCAAAAAGGGACTGAAGCAATTTCTGCTGGTATTTCATCCCAAAGTCGACCCTCGCCCCCCACAAATTCCCTTGTGCTTTATGATCCACCTGCTGAGTCCCGAGTGTCCTCAGTCAAATAAATTATGAGAGTCAGCTGCGGCTCCAGGTTTCCTGCTTTTACATGCACAATTCTCCTGGGGCAATTTAGACTGAGGAATTATGTTGCCAGGATCAGCTGAGCTGAGCAGAAGTGAGGAGTTTTGAGCCTGAAGAGTGTGGAGAGTTTCACCAGCAATTTCTGCAACTGGGAATGGCTTTTGCATTTTTTTTCTGCCTTTCTGCCTATACAGACCTGGACCTACTTCTCATTGCCTCTGACAGTGTGTGACCACCGGGAGGTTTAACGCCCCTGCACTACCCCCCACTCAACAACTCACAGTAAGCGATTCTTAGGAACAAATATGGAATTCCCTATGAACACACCATTGCATCCCATTATTGTGGAGGAGGACTAGTAGTGTAGGCTGGAACAAAGGAGAGTCAGGCAGCTTTTAAGGAGGATGCACCTTACTGGGTATTACTGCCCCATATAATATATACAGGCAACACAGTTTTTAATAAGGAGATGCATATAAGGAGAGCGTGCTTCATCAAAGAGTCAAGTGGGCAGGTCTTTTTATTCGTTTATGGGATGTGAGCGTCGCTGGCAAGGCCAGCATTTATTGCCCACCCCTAGTTGCCCTTGAGAAGGTGGTGGTGAGCCGCCTTCTTGAACCGCTGCAGTCCGTGTGCTAAAGGAACTCCCACAGTGCTGTTTGAGAGGGAGTTCCAGGATTTTGACCCGCTGACGATGAAGGATCGGCGATATACTTCTAAGTCAGGATGGTGTGTGACTCAGGATGGTGGTATTCCCATGTCCCTGCTGCCCTTGTCCTTCTAGGTGGTAGAGGTCGCGGGTTTGGGAGGTGCTGCCGAAGAAGCCTTGGTGAGTTGCTGCAGTGCACCTTGTAGATAGTACACACTGCAGCCACGGTACACCGGTGGTGGAGGGAGTGAATGTTTAAGGTGGTAGATGGGGTGCCAATCAAGTGGGCTGCTTTGTCCTGGATGGTGTCGAGCTTCTTGAGTGTCATTCATCCAGGCAAGTAGAGAGTATTCCATCACACTCCTTACTTGTGCCTTGTAGATGGTAGAAAGGCTTTGGGGAGTCAGGAGGTGAGACAGTCACCACAGAATACCTAGCCTCTGACCTGCTCTTGTTCCCACAGTATTTATGTGGCTGGTCCAGTTAAGTTTCTGGTCAATGGTGACCCCCAGGATGTTGATGGTAGGTCTTCCATCTACTGCATGAGGGCTTGCAGTCACACTCAGCTGCCCACAATTCTTTCTCTGTGTCTTTGAAGGTGACTGCACTCAACTTTTATGGCAAAAGCTCATTTTACGCAGCCACAGCGGAACCCTGTAATATCAGCCAAGCTGCAGTAAGGGCATATATTTGTCAGGTGACTGATGCACTTTACAGGAGAACTTGGGAAGTCATCGATTTTGGCATCACTGCAAGGCAGCAGCAAGAGAAAGTCATCCATATTTACAGGGTTGTTGGATTTCCCACGGTCCAGTGTGCAATTAATGGAACCCACGGCGCTTTGGAAGTTCCTGCAGAAAACTCCCTTCAAACCCTCAACGAGAAGGGTTTTCATTCTCTAAATTTACAGACTGGGTGTGACAATTTGCAAAGGATCCTACGTGTCAATTCCAGATATGCTAGAAGTTGTCACAGTGCATTCATTGTTCAAAGTTTGGCCCTCCCAGCTCACTTCAGGGAAGAAAATCACATCAATGGATAGTTGGTGATTACAAAGCTAGCCGTTGCTCCCATAGAAAATGACACCACTAATTGTGGCCCAAACAGCAGCTGAGGAGTGCTATAATGAAGCACATGTATCTATACGATTGGTCATCGAGAGGATCATTGGGATCTTAAAGAGACAATTTTATTGCCTAGACAGATCGGGAGATATGCTCCAGATTGTGTGTCATGAATAGTCATAGCATGCGGTGCTCTGTATAACTTTACCATACTAAAAGGTTGGGATGTGACTTTTCTGGGGAGGTGACCCTAGCTGCTATGGAGGCAGGAGTACATGGAGGAGAGCATCACAATGACCTGCATTCATCTTAGTGACTGCAAGGGGAATAAGAGCACATCTCATCACTAAAATCTTTTCTTTGTAACACAGTATACCTTTGACAGCACCAAGTTCCTTTCTTCTCCCCACTTTCAAATACAGGGAGATTCCCTCAATCCAGTACCCATCCTACAATTTGCCAACACATCAGTCTTCTTTGTCCCTACATGAGTATACCAAAATCATCACATGATTGAAGAAGTCAATATCAAATAAGTGCATGACATGAATAACAAATAACAACATCAGTGCATATTCTATTTTATTACAGAGAAATCAAAAGTGAACACTAGCCAATCTACTCTTCCCTAACACTGTGCATCCCCTGGGTGGCAACATGTGGCTTTCGTTCACCTATTCTAGTGCTTGTCTGAGGTACAACCTGATGGCCAGTACTGAGAGAACATAAGAACATAAGAAATAGGAGCAGGAGTAGGCCAATCGGCCCCTCGAGCCTGCTCCGCCATTCAATAAGATCATGGCTGATCTGATCCTAACTGTAGTGGCGCTTCTTAGTTTCCAAACAGGCAGGCCACTGGGCTGTGGGGCCTTTAACATCGAGTAGACGCGTGTCGAAATAAAACGTTCCCAAACGTAGCTTTGTCTTTTAAACGGTTTACTATAACACTTAACAAATAGAATTACAAAGCAAACACGTATAAACGAACACGGTCAAAAACTGTACTGCTCCAAACCTCACAGCTTCTGCCTCTTTCACCACGTGCAGTTTAAAACTGTAAGATGGCTGCACCCATGTGTGGCTTAGGGACTGTTCCATTGTGGCAAGAATAAAGGGGGTGTCGGACTATACTACTGGAGCAAGAAAATAGGGGGTTTCTTAATACAATAAGTCGTTCAGGTAAATTAACTGTATTATGCCATTTAGCCACTATTTTAAAGTATTTTCTTAAGCTTTTATGGCTCTTACATTCCGGCCCCTAATTGACTAGGCACATGAAGCATATCAATTACTCAAACATTAAGAGTCATAAACTAATGAGTTCAACATATTTACAATACAAGTGTCCACTTTTTTCTTTCGTTCAGGAGCTTTTCACGCTGCTTCTTGTAGCAGGCAGAGCTTTGTGATCGGTCTCTCCAGGGTACTGGTCTTGGTTTGCAAACAGACGCGACGAACGACGCCTCTGGAGTCTGGCATGGTCTTAATTATTTTTCCCATCAACCAAGAATTTCTAGGGGCTGAATCATCCACAATTAAGACAATGTCTCCGACGATGAAGTTCCTCTTTATTTTGGACCATTTTTGACGCTCCTGTAGCAGAGGTAAGTATTCTCTTGTCCATCTGGTCCAGAAGCGGTCTGACATATACTGAACTTGCCTCCACTTCCGACGGGCATACAGATCTTCCTTTTTGAAGACTCCTGGGGGCATGGCTGGCTGTGTTTTCAACAACAACAGGTGGTTCGGAGTCAGGGCTTCGAGGTCATTGGGATCATCTGATGTCTTAGTTATCGGTCGGTCATTAATGATGGCTTCGACCTCGCACAGAACGGTTTGGAGTCCCTCGTCGTCCCGCGCTTGCTGCTTCAGTACAGAACTGAGTAGTTTTCTTACGGTGCGTATCTGTCTTTCCCAGACACCTCCGTGGTGGGATGCAGCCGGAGGATTGAAGATCCACTTAATTCCTGTTTGCATCATGGCTTCCTGTATTTTAAGCTGATTCCAACCTTCAATAGCTTCCCATAGTTCTCTCTCCGCTCCGACGAAATTAGTGCCATTATCAGAACGCATAATGGACACCTGTCCTCTTCTACAGACAAAGCGCCGCAAGGCGTTAATACAGGAATCAGTGTCAAGCGTGTGTGCCACCTCAATATGAACTGCTCTGATGGTCAAACAAGTGAAAAGCACACCATATCTCTTGACAAGGCTCCGTCCTCGCTTTACCTCGAAAGGCCCGAAATAGTCCACCCCTACGTTTGTAAATGGGGGCTTGTCTGGTAACAAACGGTCTTCAGGCAGGTCTGCCATTTTCTGCTCCCCAGCTCTAGCGTGTAACCGTCTGCAAACAATACATTCAGAGAGTATTTTTCTTATTACGGAATTAGCTCCTGGAATCCAGTATCTTTGTCTTAGCTTCGCAAGCACGTGATTCCTCCCACTGTGTCCAATACTCTGGTGTATATGCTGAAGAATGAGAGTAGCAACCCGGAGGTCCTTAGAAAGGATAGCAGGATGCTTGGCCTCCTCTGGCATAGCAGATTTGTTTAGTCTCCCTCCCACCCTCAGTACTCCATCTTGCAGTGTAGGATCCAGCTTGTAGATATGACTACCTTTCTTGATTGGAGTATTTTGCTGTAGAGCTTCGGTTTCTTCTGGGTATCTTTGTCTTTGACTGAAGCAAGCTATCTCCTTCTCAGCCTTGGCCAAATCCTCCACGGTCAATGAATTCTTGCTCAATGTGGTCTTGTGCTGATGCATATACTGCTGTAGAAGCATTCTCTGCTTATCAGGGTTACTTTCAGACTGACTGATAGTGGCTCGGTACTCTTTTCTCTTACCGCTCAGGTGTAGCAGCAACTCTTTCAACCTTAGAAACCATGCAACTGCTTTCCTCAACTGGTGCCATCCTGAGAAATGGTTAACAAGCTTGTTCACTGTGTCAAAGTTCTCTTTCGTAGTTATGAAATTTACTGTGACTGATCTCTTGACTTCGACGTCGTCTTCAGTAATCTGACTTGGCATATCTGGTCTTTCTGGCCATGATCTCTCTGTTTCCAGCAGATAACTTGGGCCTTGTATCCAAGTTTCACTCCTCATGAAGTTTTCAGCCTTCAATCCCCGTGAGGCTTGATCTGCTGGGTTTAATGAGGTGTTTACATACCTCCATTGAGATGGTTGTGTAGCTTCTCTAATGGATGAGATTCTGTTTGCTACGAAGGTCTTGAAGCGTATCTTCTCATTCTCTATATACTTCAGCACTGTCGTGCTATCCGTCCAGAAGACAGATTCTTCTAATGGGAGCTGTAACTCTTTACGCATCACCTGGTCAACTTTAACTGCAACAACCGCTGCCATCAATTCCAGTCTCGGGATGGTGACCTGCTTCAGCGGAGCCACCCTGGATTTTCCCATGAGGAAGGCACAATGTTTCTGGCCCTGTTGATTTGTCAGCAAGAGGTAGGTAGCCGTGCCATAGCCGTCCTCACTGGCGTACGAGAAATGATGTAGTTGAGCCGTCTTTGTAACTCCAAAACTCGCGGGCTTGATGCATCTACTGACGTTGAAGCTAGAAAGTTGTTGCAAATCTGTCAGCCATCTGTGCCATCTCTGAGCTTGACCTTCTGGGATATCTTCATCCCATCCTCTCTTGTCTCTACACAGCTCTCGTAGCATCAGCTTCACCGGCAGAATGAGTGGTGCCAGGAATCCGAGAGGGTCGTAGATGGAACTGACCACGGAGAGAATCCCTCGTCTTGTGGATGGTCTTTCGTTCACCATTATCCTGAAGTTGAACGTGTCTGACTCGATGCACCATTGTACACCAAGAGCTCTCTCGATAGGAAGGGCATCGTGGCTCAGGTCCAGATCTTTGACTTCAGTGGCTCTTTCCTTTTCTGGGATAGAAGTTAGAACTGCTCTGCTGTTGCTTATCCACTTAGTCAGATGGAATCCTCCATTCGAACACAGAGTTCTAAGGTCTCTTGACAGTGCGATGGCATCGTCTTCTGTTGACACGGACTTCAGACAGTCATCGACATAAAATTTTCTGAAGATTGTCTCCACAGCCTCGGATGGTGCTTTGCCCTTGCCATCTTCTGCAGTTTTTCTGAGAGCGTAGCTTGCACAGCTGGGAGATGATGTGGCTCCAAACAGGTGTACGGCCATTCTACATTCCACCATCGCTTCACTAACGTCGCCATCTGGCCACCAAAGGAAACGCAGAAGATCAGCATCTTCGTCAGGGATTCTGACTTGGTAGAACATTGATTCTATGTCTGCCATCATGGCAACGAGCTCTTGTCTAAACCTAGTCAAGACGCCAATGAGGGTATTAGTAAGATCAGGACCTTGAAGCAGCTGGTCATTCAATGAAGTTCCTTTGTATGAGGCGGCGCAGTCAAACACTACACGGATCTTTTTCTTCTTTGGGTGATACACCCCGTGATGAGGAATGTACCAGACCCTTCCATCGTCTCTGTTCAACTGTTCTTCGGGCACTTTTACAGCATAGCCTTTCGCTATGATGTTTCTCATGAAGTCTTTGTAGTCTTCGTGAAAGTCGGGGTTCTTGTTCAGCTTTCTCTTTAGACTGATGGCGCGTTGCTCTGCTATGCAGCGATTGTTCGGCATCTTCGCGGTCTGTCTTCTCAGTGGCAAACCAATGTGATAGTGGCCATCAATGAACTGTGTAGACCTTGTCATCAAACCCATGAACTGATGGTCTTCTTGTGACATCTCTGTCTTTTCCTCACAGCTGCATTCTGAGAAGTCTGCGTTGAACTGCTGTATCAACAGCTCTTCAATGCTTGCGATAGAGATGCGATTAACTGTGATGTTTTGTCGTTCCTCCTTGTTCGACTTGTGGCCATCATCTCTCCTTACCGGTCCATTGATTACCCATCCAAGGGCTGTCCTGATGGCGTAGGGTCCGTCATCCTTGCTGTTTATCACCTGCCATGGCTCCATAGTTTTGTAGGCATTGGTTCCAATTAATAGGCCAATTTCTGCTTCAATGTATGGGAGACGCACCTTTTCTAGGTAGGGCCATCTATCCACGTCCTTCTGCAGGGCTAGGTTCCCTATTCTAACAGGAATCTCCCTCTGTGTGAAAACATTAGGCAGGTCTATGAAGTCCTTCTCTTCAAGTCCACACACTTCTAGGTCTGACAGGATATAACTTTGCATTGACTTCTCATGACCCATGGTGCGTAATAGGATTTCTGTTCTTCTGCCTCTAACGTTCAGCTGTCGCATGAGTGATTCTGTGCAGAACGTTGCTGAACTACCTGGATCCATGAAGGCGTAAGTCTCCACAACCTTCTCACTCCTCTTAGACTTGATCCTTACTGGTACGATGGCAAGAATACAGTCACTGTCACCGGCCCCAGTGAGTCCACAAGTCTCTGGTTCTAGCGACACCAGAGCACTTGAAACAACCTTCTCGTCGGTATTGTTTTCTTCACTCTTCTTAGAGACTTGTTCTTCTTTATGGATATGCAGCAGACTGGGATGTTTCCGAGTGCACTCTCTGCATGTTGTTCTTTGCTTACAGTTTCTACTCAGGTGCCCCTGAGAGAGACATCCAAAACATAGGCTGTTGTACTTCAGGAATTCGATTCTGTCCTTATGTGGCTGTGCTTTGATGTCGCTGCAGAAATCCAATGTATGATTCTTCTGGCAGAATAAGCATGGCTTCTGAAAGGCATTAGCAGGCGTCACTGTGCTGCTCTTTTTGGGAGATGAGTTCTGGGGCCTTTCTTCCTCGGCCTGAGTGACAATAGTTGCAAAGCTGCTTCCCCTGGAACCACCTTTCCTGAGAGTCTTTGATTCAGCAGGCTTGGCTTTCACTCTTCCATCGGTGGTCGGGCTGACATCCTGGATGTTTCCAAACAATGGGTCCCTAGCAATTTTAGCCTGTTTGTCTATGAAATTCACTAAGTCTGCAAACCTGGCTCTACTTTTCCGTCTCTCCATTATCTCAAAGGCTGTTCTTCTCCATCGTTCTCTCATCCTGTAAGGAAGCTTAGAGATGACGATTCTCATAGTCGTAGGATTGTCCATCTCTTCCATGAATTCAACATCCTCCATGGTGTTGCGACATCCTATGAGGAAGAGAACATATGCGTTCAATGCCTCTCCGTCTTCCGATCTGATCTGTGGCCACTTGGTAGCCTTTTCGACATATGCAGCGGCTATCTTCAGCTCGTTACCATAGTGCTCCTGCAGCAACTTCCTGGCTTCTATGTATCCCTGGTCCGGTCTCATGTGTTCACAGCTTCTGACCAGGTCTTGTGGTTTACCACTGGTGTACTGTCCCAGGTAGTACAACTTATCACTGCTGCTCTCTGTCTTGGAGTCAATGGCTTGTTCAAAGGATCTGATGAAGGGCTTATACTTGAGTGGGTCGCCTTGGAACACTGGTATGTCTCTTTGAGGGAGTCGAAACAGATTCTGTTGTTTTACAAGCATCTCTGTAATTTTGTTCTGACGTTGCATCACTCGGTATAGGCTTCTCCCTGTGTCTTCAGGCCTCTGGTGGTCATCAGCAGGGTCTAGTCTAGACCGTCTGACGTCTGGGGTAGCATCACGTGCTCCTGTTAGTGGAGAGGCCACTCTTCCACGCTGTAATGCCGGGGAATTGCTTTCGGGCTCTGTTGTAACTCTTGAAGGTGCCCTGGATCCAACTCTATGTGGCAACGTTGACTGGCAGTGGCTCCCGCCGTCCCGTGAGCCTTCATAATCTTCGTACGCACTCAACCTGGCATCTGAGACCTCGATAGCTGTTTTCATCTCCAGCCGTTCTTTCTTTGCCTGCACCTGGGCCCGCTGGGCCTGCACTTGGGCCTGTTGGGCCTGCACTTGGGCCTGCAGTTGGGCCTGTTGGGCCTGCAGTTGAGCCTGCAGTTGGGCCTGTTGGGCCTGCAGTTGGGCCTGCAGTTGGGCCTCTTGGACCTGCAGTTGGGCCTCTTCCTGTTCAAGAGCTTGCTTCTCATCTAAAGATGCTGCGCGCGCCATCAACGCCGCCCGTTCAGCCTCCGCTCTCATGCGTCGCGCCGAGCTTGTGGTAGAAGCGACTGACCTGCGTCCAGAAACAGAGCTACCTTCTTTTCGATTTTTGCTCGGTCTGGCGGAAGTCTCTGAAATGCTATCGTCTGGTCCGACTTCATCGTCAACCTTATCTTTCTCTGCTGTATCAGCATCTTGACGAATTTTTAACATCCACTGCTCCATGGCCTTGATATAGTCCTTAATGCTGGTTGATTTAAGATCAAACCAGTCGTGCTGATCAGTGTTTCCCTCTTCTTCAGACAGAAGTGCTAATACATCTTCATTGAGTATATTAAATTCTTCATGCAGCTTGGAGAAATCGTAATACATCATGTCTTCAGCTTTCTTAATATTAGCATTATCTTCCATGAGACGATCAATTATCTTCATTTTTCCAGTTATCTGAACTAATTTAGCCTTCCTTGCACCTATGCTTCGATGTAACTTTTCTTCCCTTGCCTTCGGGGTGAGCTTTATTTCCCTCTTTTGGCCAGCAATCCTTCTGGCTGGGGGAAGCTCCTGGCTCCTTAAGGCCTCGGCCATTTTACCCGCAGCTCTTATTTAGCTTCTCAACAGAATGAACAAAGCAAGTAACAGTCACTGTACCTTCGCTTTCTTAAATTGTCGTCTGGCTCCGTGACAATTCATGTATACGTTCGCCGACGATTCCGTCCCTTCCTTCTTAGGGAGCTAGTTTTTGACGAATGTAGTGGCGCTTCTTAGTTTCCAAACAGGCAGGCCACTGGGCTGTGGGGCCTTTAACATCGAGTAGACGCGTGTCGAAATAAAACGTTCCCAAACGTAGCTTTGTCTTTTAAACGGTTTACTATAACACTTAACAAACAGAATTACAAAGCAAACACGTATAAACGAACACGGTCAAAAACTGTACTGCTCCAAACCTCACAGCTTCTGCCTCTTTCACCACGTGCAGTTTAAAACTGTAAGATGGCTGCACCCATGTGTGGCTTAGGGACTGTTCCATTGTGGCAAGAATAAAGGGGGTGTCGGACTATACTACTGGAGCAAGAAAATAGGGGGTTTCTTAATACAATAAGTCGTTCAGGTAAATTAACTGTATTATGCCATTTAGTCACTATTTTAAAGTATTTTCTTAAGCTTTTATGGCTCTTACACTAACCTCAAATCTGCTTTCACTCTCCATCCCACCCGAACCCATGTGATCTGCTGGGAGAGGCGAAAAACCAGATAAAAAACCCAATGGCCAATTTGGGAGAAAAAATCTGGGAAATTCCTCTCTGACCCATCTAGGCGATTGAAACTCGCCCAGGCGATCACTCTGTCCCTGTGTTTCCTGCAGTACTTACCTTCTAAGAACATAAGAACATAAGAAATAGGAGCAGGAGTAGGCCAATCGGCCCCTCGAGCCTGCTCCGCCATTCAATAAGATCATGGCTGATCTGATCCTAACCGCCAATCTACTATCACAGAACTATCTCCTGAATCTAACAGAATTAGACACATGAAATAGGAGCAGCATCAGACTACACGGCCCCTGGCCCCGCTCCGCTACCCACAGGGCCATGACCGATCCGAACCTAGACTCATGTCCAAATTCCTGCCTGCTCCCCGTAACCCTTAATTCCCTTTACTTCTAGGAAACTGTCTATTTCTGTTTTAAATTTATGTAATGATGTAGCTTCTACAGCTTTTTGGGGCAGCATATTCCATGGACCTACCACCCTCTGAGTGAAGTAGTTCCTCCTCATCTCAGTTTTGAAAGAGCAGCCCCTTATTCTAAGACTATGCCCCCTAGTTCTAGTTTCACCCATCATCAGGAACATCTTCCCCGCATCCACCCGATCCAACCCCTTCACAATCTTATATGTTTCAATAAGATCGCCTCTCATTCTTCTGAACTCCAATGAGTAGAGTCCCAATCTACTCAACCTCTCCTCATATGTCCATCCCCTCATCCCCGGGATTAACCGAGTGAACCTTCTTTGTACTGACTCGAGAGCAAGTATGTCTTTTCTTTAGTATGGACACCAAAACTGTATGCAGTATTCCAGGTGCGGTCTCACCAATACCTTGTACAACTGAAGCAATACCTCCCTATTTTTATATTCTATCCCCCTAGCAATGAAAGCCAACATTCCATTGGCCTTCTTAATCACTTGCTGCACCTGCATACTAACCTTTTGAGTTTCGTGCACCAGGACCCCCAGATCCCTTTGTACTTCAGTACTTTCCAGTTTCTTGCCATTAAGATAATAATTTGCTCTACGATTTTTCCTGGCAAAGTGCATAACCTCACACTTTCCAGTATTGTATTCCATCTGCCAAATCTCTGCCCATTTACTATGTCCCTTGCAGGTTTTTTATGTCCTCCTCACTCACTACTTTCCCTCCCATCTTAGTATCATCTGCAAACTTTGATATGTTACACTCGGTCCCCTCCTCCAAATCGTTAATATAGATTGTAAAGAGTTGGGGACCCAGCACTGACACCTGCGGAACACCACTAGTTACTGATTGCCAGTCTGAGAATGAACCATTTATCCCAACTCTCTGCCTTCTGTTAGATAGCCAATCCTCTACCCATGCCAGAATATTACCCCCAATCCCGTAATTTTTTATCTTAAGCAATAATCTTTTGTGTGGCACCTTGTCAAATGCCTTTTGGAAGTCTAAATACACTACGTCCATTGGTTCCCCTTTATCCACCCTATATGTTACTTCCTCAAAGAACTCCAGCAAATTTGTCAAACATGACTTCCCCTTCATAAAACCATGCTGACTTTGTCCTATTAAATTATGATTATCCAAATGTCCTGTTACTGTCTCCTTAATAATGGACTCCCAACATTTTACCTACCACAGATGTTAGGCTAACCAGTCTATAGTTTCCAGCCTTCTGTCTACTGCCCTTTTTAAATAAGGGTGTTACATTAGCAGTTTTCCAGTCTGCCGGGACCTTTGCTGAGTCCAGGGAGTTTTGGAAAATCATTACCAATGCATCCACAATCCCTACCGCCACTTCCCTCAAGGCCCTAGGATGTAAGCCATCAGGTCCAGGTGATTTACCCGCCTTGAGTCCCATTATTTTACCGAGTACTACTTCCTTAGTGATTTTGATCGTGTTTAGCTCCTCCCTCTCTATAGCCCCCTGTTTGTCCAGTGTTGGGATATTCTTAGTGTCCTCTACTGTAAAGACTGATACAAAATACTCATTCAGTGTTTTTGCCATCTCCATATTTCCCACCATTAATTTCCCGGTCTCATCCTCTAAGGGACCAACATTTACTTTAGCCACCCTTTTTCTTTTTATATAACTATAAAAACTCTTACTATCTGTTTTTATATTTTTTGCTAATTTACTTTCATAATCTATCTTCCCTTTCTTAATCAATCTTTTTGTTATTTTTTGCTGTCTTTTAAAGTTTTCCCAATCCTCTATCCTCCCACTAGATTTGGCTACCTTATATGCCCTTGTTTTTAGTCTAATACTATCCTTAATTTCTTTACTTAGTCACGGATGGCTGTCTTTTCTTTTACACCCTTTTCTTTTCAGTGGAATATATATTTTTTGGAAGTTGTAAAATAACTCCTTAAATGTACACCACTGATCATGTATCGTCTTACACTTTAATCTACTTTCCCAATCCACTCTACTCAATTCCGCTCTCATACCTTCATAGTCTCCTTTATTCAAGCTTAGCACGCTTGTTTGAGATCCAACCTTCTCACCCTCTAATTGAATATGGAATTCAACCATGTTATGGTCACTCATTCCAAGGGGATCCTTTACAAGGACATTTTTCATTAATCCTGTCTCGTTACACAGGACCAGATCTAAGGTTGCTTGTCCCCTGGTCGGCTCAGTTACATACTGCTCAAGAAACCCATCCCTAATACACTCAATGAACTCATCCTCAAGGCAGCCCTGCCCAGTTTGATTTGTCCAATTAATATGATAGTTAAAATCCCCCATAATTATAGATGTTCCCTTATTACAAGCCTCAACTATTTCCTGATTGATACTCCGTCCAACCAAGTTGCAACTGTTTGGAGGCCTATAGACTACGCCCACTAGTGTTTTTTTCCCCTTATTATTCCTTATCTCCACCCAAACTGTTTCATTATCCTGGTCTATTGACCCAATATGATTTCTCTGTATTACAGTGATTCCTTCCTTTATTAACATAGCCACCCCACCTCCCCTTCCTTCCTGCCTGTCCTTCCTGATTGTTAAATAACCTGGTATGTTTAATTCACAGGCATTGTCACCTTGCAGCCATGTTCTGTAATGGCCACAAGATCATACCTATATGTAGCTATTTGTGCCATTAACTCGTCTATTTTGTTACGAATGCTACGTGCATTCAGATAGAGAACTTTCAAATATGTTTTGTGACACTTAGTTCCTGCTTTTGCCCTTTTTATTACTTTACCTTTTACTCCATACCTTCTGCCCCTTCCTGACACACTCTGGTTTTTAATTTCCCCACTGCTACCTAAGTCTATGACCTTCTCTGTTGTTATTTTTATTATTTGCTCTCTCGGAACCTCCCCCCCACTAGTTAGTTTAAAGCCCTCTCTACAGCCCTAGTTATATGATCCGCGAGGACTCTAGTCCCAGCACTGGCCAAGTGAAGCCCGTCCCAACGGAACAGCTCCCTCCTGCCCCAGTACTGGTGCCAGTGTCCCAGGAAGCAAAACCCATTTCTCCCACACCAGTCTTTGAGCCACGCATTTAACTCTCTAATTTTATTTGTCCTAGCCAAATTTGCTCGTGGCTCAGGTAATAATCCAGAGATTATTACCCTTGAGGTTCTGTTTTTTAATTTGACCCCTAGCTGCTCATACTCCTTTACAGAACCGGCTTCCTACTGTAAGAGGTGATCTCCACCCCAGCCAGGAACAGGCCCAATTTACTTTTGAAGGACTCCTAGCTGGCAGCCTGTTCCCGAGGTCTCCACTAATCCCTGTGAATAGAACCGTCTCCTGAAATCTAACACAGAATTAGAACACAAGAAGTAGGAGCAGGACCAGGCTACACGATTGTTGGCTGCTCATGTTCTACAAAAGGCTCATGGGGCTGAGATGGCCCTTCTCCGCTCCTCTCATAGTAGCTTTCTCCAGGCAGGACGCCTCTGCTGGATGCATCTCTGGAGCATTTCTTGGCCAGCCTGGTGTCTTCTCCTACGGTGCACTGATGTGGTACTCTGAGAGGGAAAACCAGAGGCCTGGCATCTGCTACTGTCCTGAGAAATGGCAGTAACAGGCAGGTCAACTCCAGCCAATCCACTGGGCCCTGGATCTGTGTTCCTACTGATCAGTGGGATGACTGGTTTAAAAGTAGTTATCAGATATTGAAAGCCCTGAGAGACAGTATCATGCATTGCTGTCGCCATGGTCTGGGAGCTGATATGCAGGGTGCTGTCTATTCTCTCCTCTATTGCCACCAGGACAGCAATCTGTGCTTCCGTGGAGGTGTAGGCCACTTCTTAGATGAGGATCTACTGCTGATTTCAATGAATTTCTGTGTATCACTTGATACTACATTCTCACCAAGTATCTAATTTCCCCTCAATTGAAAGTATATGAGCTAGTACATGAGAGTTTGTGGGGTTTAGGGTGGAGGAACATGGAGCAGGAGATCTCTGCAGGAACTCATGGGTAAGTTTGAGTCCGAATCATCTGCCTTTCACTCCCTTCTCTTCATCATCCTCCTTATAGTTCATTATGTCTCTGTCCCTCTTCCTCATCAACATCTTCCTCCTCCTGTGCCTCTCAGTGCTGCGGGGGATCTGTAGTAAAGGAGGGTACAAGCTAAGTATGGGTGAGCATTAGCGATTCTGGATTAAGGAGAGAGAGAAGTGGGTGGAAGCTTATGGCTGTACGGTGCTCCACAGGGATGCCAGGGTGAAAATGTTGGTATTCAGTTATTAACCTGGCACTGGAGATATATCCCTGACCTCATCATCTTCCACGGAAAGAGCAGAGTGCTTTCCCATGAGTTCCATGGCCTTCTTCTCTTAGGGCATTAGATGCTTCAGGTTGAGGGTGTTCCCCCCCCCTCTGGTGGCCTGCTCTCATAGGCAATGAGCGCCATTTTCTCCTGCAACAAGATTGAACAAATTAGGCAAAGGCAGTTAAGGAGTGTTCCAAGTGGTCTGGACAAGCAGAAGTGGTGGTATTTACCCTTTGACAGTGCAGCTAGCTTTTTAAAACTCTCTCACTTGGCATTTCTGTGAGGGGTTCTCTGCCAGAACATCAATGGAATCCCCGGAGAAACAGCTGAAAGGCTAAAGTGGCCATTTATGAAATTTCTTCAGGGATTCCACTGATCTTCCACCAAAATTTGGAGCACTGTCTGGAAGTTATCTCCCTTTATGTATTGTGCCTGAATTAAAGATACACATATCTGATCAAAACAAAGTGGGCTAAAAATTTGGGGCTTAGCGCCACCCACTACCACCAAAAGTTGCGTCAAGAGGGCGACCAGCTGGTGGCGGGTCCCATGGCATCCTCCATTTTCCCAGGCCCGGCAGCACTACCGGTAAGATCCATCGCCCTGCAGATTAAAATGAGGGAGAGGTGACGTCAGTCACTGTGCAATGCTGACTTAGCATCACCACGGCCAACGTGGACCTTTGTGCTGAGTTCAGCATTGGGTCCTAAGCTCATTTTGTTAACCTAGCATACAGCGGACTGACAGAGGCACTGTCAGCACTTCTTAAAGGGACACACTCATCTTTCAGGTAAGTTTGCATTTAAGCTTTTGGGCTAGGTATTTTTTTAATTTTATTTGATAAGTGGCTTGCTGCAATACATGTTAAATGTTTTTTAAGTGTGTAGGGAATGCTGCTGGATGCTTGCAAGATGGTAAAGGAAGGCCTCTGAGAAGACAGAAAATTCTGCAAACACTCAGCAGGTCAGACAACATCTGTGGAGAGAGAAATAGAGTTCATGTCTCAGGTCAAGATGCTGCCTGACCTGTCGAGTATTTCCAGCCTTTTATGCTGTCATTTCAGATTTATAGCATCCTCTCACAGAAGGAAGAGGAAGATGCAGAAGAGGAAGAAACAGAAGAGCAGGAAATGGAAGAGCAGGAAGCAGAAGAGGAGGAAGCAGAAGGAAGGATGCAACCCAGACTGCCCCTTTCTGGCCAGGATATCCAGATGGAATCATCTGCCTGCGGTACCAGTGACCACAACCCCAATTTCCCTTTCAACATTTGTCCCACACCTTACCTTCTCTCTGTTACTGACAATCACAGCGTCCTCTTGGTGACGAGGTGAAATAAAAGCCACCACAAAGCAAACTTTCCAATCTGACTTTATACATCTATCCATCCAACATGACATCAATAAATCAACTTATCACCCTTATGCATTCCCTTAGTGACTGTGTTGCGTGTGCCTTTGCCTATCCTACTGATGTCATCCAGAGCTACCCCAATAGGTGCAGCATGGCTGGTGGATGGCTGCTGACTTTCAGTGGGAGACACTGCAAATGGCCTGGTCTTCTTCTTCTTCTTCTTCTTCTTCTTTCTTCTTTCTTCTTTCTTCTTCCTTCTTCTTCTTCTTCTTCTTCTTCTTCTTTCCTTTCTGTCCTGTTGCTGGCCAAGGGCTCAGCCATGCCCCTGCCAAGAATGGCCTGCATCATCTCCTCCAAGAGGGGAGAGGTGAGGCTAGAAATGGGAGATGTGCTTCGTGATTGGTACAGATTGTTGATAGGTGTGTGATTGGGCGGGGTGGGGAGTCATGCATTGAGCAGTGTGTGAGGCTAGTGATACAGTTGGTAGGAGACAGCTTTTGAAGATGCATTCACTGACCTTGACCAGTGGTGGCAGTGATGGCCTCGGTGATATGGTCCCACATCATTCTTTCTGGAGGGCCTCACGGCCCCTGTGGGTAGAGGGCCAGTCTCGCAGTGTTGACCCCCTGCACAAAGCTAGAGTGCTGCGTACGATACCCTGGGTGCCCCTTCCCTGGCTTGCTGAGCCATTTGTGTTAGTGCTGAAGCACATTTCCCATTTTTTGAAGTTCGGTAGGGAATTCAGCTTTATGAGCTGAAGACTCCCATTTGGGACTTCTTTTCAATGTTATTTTTTTTTAAAAGGCAGAAAGGGCTAAAACTGCATTTTTTCACTTCATTTTTATTTTTATTAGTTCAACGGGCATTGCCCTTTTAATGCATTGCCCTTTTAATATTCCACAATGTCTAGTGAACTCCATTGCCTCGCTTCCAGAGGCTGTTGGAACATCAAACACTGCTTTGGATGGCAACTTCGACTCCCACACCTGCACTAATGCCACCAGAAGGGCGTTACATAGTAAGTTAGCGCTGGACTAAAAATCTTTCGGCCCCAGCGCTAATTTTTCTCCTGTAGCACTTCATCCATTTTCAGCAGCCATTAACACAAGGTGACACCGGCAATGCTCGTGGTAGCCCCCGAAGTTTTAGCCCAATGTTTGTTACTGAGGGAATTTTACACAATATTTAATAGCCCTCTGCACCCCTGCACTGAAAACAGGACCTAGTTGGAAAATATGTCACTCTGTACATCAGGCAAGAAATAAGCCTAATACGTACTTGCCTGATTTTCTGCCCCTGATTTTGCACACTTGGTGCAGGCAGTATTAGTGCACGAGACCGGGGAATCAGTGCTTTACCTATTTCTATGTCATCCATAGCATACAAATGGAAAAGAGCTGGATTAGTTTTGGATTGCCACGGACTTGATGGGCAGAATGGCCTCCTTCTGTGTTCTAAACTATTAGGGTTCACTCCAACACCGAATGGAGACAAAATTTAGTTACCTGTGAAAATACAACTTAAAATGAAATGTGTTTATCAGTCCAAAAACAGTAATAATAGAACTGTGTCTCCCATACTGCTTCTAGGTAGCATTTCATGTGATGGTAAAGGTTTTGTAATATTAAAAATTGTGAATATCCTGGCAGTAACTGGTACAGCAGGTATAAGCGCCTTTCTAACAATGTATCTTGTGGCAGTTTTATGGTGAACCAACAGAACCAACCAACACCCAATCCCTCTACATCTCCATCCCCCACCGGGATGGCCTGAGGGCGCTCTGCTTCTTCCTTGAACAGAGGCCCAACCAGTCCCCATCCACCACCACCCTCCTCCGCCTGGCTGAACTTGTTCTCACATTGAACAACTTCTCCTTTGACTCCACTCACTTCCTCCAAATTAAAGGTGTTGCTATGGGAACCCGCATGGGTCCCAGCTATGCTTGCCTTTTCGTGGGATATATGGAACATTCTTTGTTTCAGTCCTACTCAGGTCCCCTCCCTCACCTCTTTTTCCGATACATTGATGACTGTTTCCTGCTCTCGTCCTAAACTAGAAAATTTCATTCACTTTGCTTCCAATTTCCACCCTTCCCTCACCCTCACATGGTCCATCTCTGACTCTTCCCTTCCCTTCCTCGACTTCTCTGTCTCCATCTTTGGGGATAGGCTATTGACAAACAGTCACTACAAGCCCACTGATTCCCACAGCTATCTGGACTACACTTCCTCCCACCCCGCTTCCTGTAAGGACTCTATTCCATTCTCCCAGTTTCTCCATCTCTGCCGCATCTGCTCTGACGATGCCACCTTCCATACCAGCGCTTCCCACATGTCTTCTTTTTTCCTCAACCGAGGATTCCACTCTACTGTGGTTGACATGGCCCTTGACCGCGTCCATTCTATCTCCCGCAGTTCTGCTCTCACCCCTTCCCCTCCCTCCCAGAACCACGATAGGGTTCTCCTTGTCCTCACCTTTCACCCCTCCAGCCTCCACATGCAACGGATTATCCTCTGCCATTTCCGCCACCTCCAGCGTGATCCAACCACCAAACACATCTTCCCCTCACCTCCCCTTTCAGCATTCCGAAGGGACCGCTCCCTCCGCGACACCCTGGTCCACTCCTCTATCACCCCCAACACCCCTTCCCCTTCGCCCGGCACCTTCCCGTGCAAGCGCAGGAGATGCAACACATGCCCTTTTACCTCCACCCTTCCCACTGTCCAGGGCCCCAAACACTCCTTCCAGGTGAAACAGTGATTTACTTGTACTTCTTACAATTTAGTATACTGTATTCACTGCTCACGATGTGGTCTCCTCTACATCGGGGAGACCAAACGCAGATTGGGTGACCACTTTGCAGAACACCTCCGTTCTGTCTGTAAGGGTGATCCCGATCTTCCGGTCGCCTGTCACTTTAATTCTCCACTCCAATTCCACTCAGACCTCACCATCCTCGACCTCTTACACTGTTCTAGTGAAGCTCAGCGGAAGCGCGAGGAACAGCACCTCATCTTTCGATTAGGCACTTTACAGCTTTCTCGACTCAACATAAAGTTCAACAATTTCAGAACATAACCTCGGCCCCTATTTTTTTCCATTTATTTTATTTATTATATATTTTTTTCTCTCCCACACTGCAGCTGTCTTTATTTCTGCCATTTATCTAGAGCCATCTTTTGTTTCTTAACTTGTCCCATTACCATCTCCTTTTGCCTTGCACCATCTCTTAATGTCTCTTAGTCTCTCCTGCCTTCCATCCTATCACAGACCTTCCCTTTTGTTCTTTCCTTCCCTCCCCCCTTTCCTTGCCCCTGTACTTGCTTAAAAACCTGTTCGATCTCCAGCTTTTTCCAGTTCTGATGAAGGGTCATCGACCTGATACGTTAACTCTGTTTCTCTCTCCACAGATGCTGCCTGACCTGCTGAGTACTTCCAGCATTTTCTGTTTTTATTTTAGAAAGATTTTATTACTTTCTGAGGATCTAGTTTAAGGTTCCAATTCCATTTAGCTTTCGACACAACAGCATCACTACTTGTGTCAGCACATGTGTTCTTCACCAATATTCTTTTTCACGAGCAATGCCACATGGAATCAGCTAGTGACAATTGCCTATAATTCCTGTGGATATTTTCCCGCCATAATTTGGGTTGTTTAGGCCATCTCTCTGAGTCTTTCCGTCAGTCTTTGAAAGTAGATTGGGGAACCCCCATGGAATTTTCACTCTAATATGTTTCTGGGACTTGGTGACTTAAGGAAGGCCAGCTGCCTGCTTGTCACTGCCTTATTGACTAGAATTTTGATTCAAAGGCATATTGTGATGATTGGATCTTCTCAAGCCAAAGTCCTCAGCTTCTCAAGTTATAAAAGGCATGTGTGAGGTAACTGGGATTATTGATACTCATGACTTATTGGAGCCTCCTGGAGCTTTTGAGATCAAACAGGAAGTTCCCAGAGATTCTGCTAAATTGGTGGGTTTGATGGACCAAATGGTGTTTTCCCATCCGTTTTCATATATTCATATGTATCTCTGAGTAGTTGGCAATAACGTAGAGCCATTTCCTTCAGAATCTGTCATTATTTTCATAAGAACTGAGTGCGGTTTAAACAGAGTGCTGCGAGTTGAGTGAGTCAGGGAGTTTTAACTGTTTGCTAAAATCAAACTTTTGTTTGTTTCACATTTACTGTTACTTTTTACTGTTTAAAATCTAAATTTCCCAGCTTTAAGCAAGTTATAAAGGGATACACAAGGCCTACAATTCAGAGCAGCTCAAGGCAGTTAATTTGGGAAACTAGATTAAACTGGTTCTCCTGTAGCAGAACTGAGCAAGCTCCATTGTTTCAGGGCCTATAAAAACAGGTTTTGCAGTGCGATTTTGCAGTGCGATTTTACACTGGGTGCGATTTAAACAGAGTGCTGTGAGTTGGGTGAGTCAGGGAGTTAGGTGAGGAGTGGAAGGAGGTGCTCCCTTGCTTCACCTTTGTTTTTCCTAACTTTTCACCCTGTAGGAATTGGTTCTTACTTTACACCAAGGAAAGAGTCCGAGAGCGGGAGCAGTCAAACAACAACAACTGCGAAACCACTAAAGTGACGTCACAACCAGGGAAGGAGCTGATTGGTAAGTAGGACCTGGTGAGTATTTCTACAGTCCAGTCGTTAAAGTAAAAGTAAGGTCTCTAGTTTAGAGTAAGTAGTGTTTAAAGGGAAGTAAGGTCCCTGGTGTATTTAATATTCTTTAATTTAAAGTAAGTAAAGGGAGTAAATTAAGGGTAGGGCATTGCAGGGCAGCATGGACTGCTCCTCCTGTGCTATGTGGGAAGTCAGGGACACTTTCGGTGTCCAGGACGAACACATGTGCAGGAAGTGTCTCCAGCTGCAGCTACTCAAAATCCCCATTTCGGAGCTGGAGCTGCGGCTGGAGTTCCTGTGGAGCATCCACGAAGCTGAGATCTTCGTGGATAGCATGTTTAATGAGGTGGTCACACCACAGGTAAAGAGTGCACAGGCAGACAGGAAATGGGTGACCGCCAGACAGAGTAAAAAAACTAGGAAGGTAGTGCAAGGGTACCCTGGGTCCATCTCCCTCTCCAACAGATTTTCCATTTTGGATACTGCTGGGGGAGATGGTTTCTCAGGGAATGCAGCAAGAGCCAAGTCTGTGACACTACGAGTGGCTCAGCTGCACAGGAGGGGAGGAAAAAGAATGGGAGGGCAATAGTGATAAGGGATTCTATCGTAAGGGGAACAGATAGACGTTTCTGTGGCCGCAGACGTGACTCCAGGATGGTATGTTGCCTCCCTGGTGCCAGGGTCAAGGATGTCACTGAACGGCGTAAGGGCATTCTGAAAGGGGAGGGCGAACAGTCAGAGGTCGTGGTTCACATTGGTACCAACGACATGGGTAGAAAGAGGGATGAGGTCCTGCAACAAGAATTTAGGGAGCCAGGTAGCAGATTAAAAAGCAGGACCTCAAAGGTTGTAATCACTGGATTACTCCCGGTGCCACATGCTAGTGAGTGTAGGAATAGGAGGATAGAGCAGATGAATGCGTGGCTAAAGAGTTGGTGCAGGAGGGAGGGCTTCAGTTTCCTGGATCACTGGGTCTGCTTCTGGGGAAGGTGGGACCTGTACAAGTCGGACGGGTTGCACCTGAACCGGAATGGGACCAACATCCTTGCGGGTAGGTATGCTAGTACTGTTGGGGGGGGGTTAAACTAACTTGGCAGGGGTGTAAGGGGTTTTAGATCACAGAGGTTTCTCTCTCTAGAGGCCTCTCTCTCTCTTGCACAGTAAAACCTTGAGTGGTTTGACCCACTCGCCCCTTAGATTCTATACTCTGGACTTTGGGGCAGGAACTACAATGTAGAGAAAACTCTTGTAGACCAAGTTTGATGAAACAAAATGAAATTTTATTGCATATGGAAAAATAAATCAAATGCAAGGAGATAAAAGAGTACATGGGGGGGAAAAACACAAACAAATCATAACAACACAATACTAACTAAGGCAAATACAGGCATCTTATACTCTACAAAGATCATCATGAAATAAGGAAACACACGGAACATCGAGGGACAACAACTCATGTTAATTGTACCCTTAAGTCCACCCCCTTAAACCTATCTAGATCTGATTGTGAAGGGCCAGAAACATGCTTACCAATCCAACTAGGAAGTGCAAGGTTTTGAAGGCAAGTCTGTGTTTTGATCCCTTCAGGCGCCCCGACTCCTCGTGGATCGTGGAACCCCTGTGAGCTGTGCCACACCTCTCTCCTGAGGTGGGGGTCGGGGCGGCTGGACACCGGCGGGCCTGGATGTCGGCGGGGTCGAGGATCGTCGGCTCGACCCTGGTCAGAGGAGCCTTGGGCTGGTCTTCATATAGGTTCCTTCAGTTTTAATTTTTGTCTCTTCCCGAGCCGGAGTGGCTGGAAGGTTTCTTCTCTCGGGGTTTTGTTGGCATAATTCTTCTTCCTCCTCCGATGGTGGAGAGGAGTTTGCTGATCTTCTCCCGAAGCAACTCCTCTTCACCCACTGCCACTCGCTCATGTGTCTCTGAGTGTAGCTTTGTCTCCAACTGTAACTCCAACTCCTCCAATTATACCTTTTCTTCAGGAGCCTCCACTTCCCGCCCAAAATCAGGTTAGTCTTTGTTTAACTTTTGGCGGGCTGGGAGCACAGCGGGGTAGTTATTATATTTTAAAATGTTTTAGATGGCCGGTAAAGGCCCATCCCTGGTCTGGAATGACCTTCATTGTTTTTAATGTCCTGCTGATCTCATTATCTAGTCCTTGGTGCTGTTCTCATGAATATGAAATTGTCCCCTTTTGTCTGGGTCAACATTTAGATGGCCTCTGTCTCCAGGCTGATCTTAACTGGATCTGCATCTAATCCATATGTATATGTGTGGGTCTGGTTTTGTTCTCTCAGAAACGGCTTCCAGAACTTACTGTGGGTTGAATCCACAAAGCTGTCTGAGGATTCGCAGGAACCATTTTAAAATGTCCCAATAAGCTGGTCACATGGTATGGCAGCCATTTTGTATGCCCCTTTTTCTGGGCTTCTTCTAAAACAGTCTTTAAAATCATGGCCTCTTCTGCCATTTGACCCTTATTAATGTAAAGTCCAATTTTGCGAATCCTACACTCCCCCCTGATGATACTGTAACTTGCTTGAAGTATCATATTCTGGGTGAGCAAAATTTTCTAACTTTCCACAATCTAACCATCCCTAGTATTTACCTATCTATGACCCCACGACACATGCATTTCCCATTTCAGAAAAAATCTGGTGTACAATAAGCATCTATAGATGGCAATACCTTGGAGTTAAAATCTGACAACTTACTTCCAGGCGTGGAGGGGGGCCTTATACCCCTACATCACGTAGTGCATACACATTCCCTTCTAATAATAACATCACATCTAATAAGACTTCAATAATAAAATAAAATACACACGAAAATCACAATGTACATGAATACATATCAAAATAATACAGAGGAGGGAGGGAAAACTTTAACTTTATACAAAGCAGCAAAATCTAAACGGGTGTCTCTTCTTCTACCGACACATAATGCTCCCTCCATTCCCCTCTATTCTCGTACTTCTGCGAATGTTTGACCTTTTTACAGTGTACAAACAGTAAATAAACTACAATGATAACCTGGCACACTACAAGAATGTGGGAGGCTATCCTAATCCATGAAGGGACTTCTATATTAGTGAACAGGTCCAACCACAGTGGGGTCACTATGTCCAATATGTCTGTCCCTATCTCTAAAGTCTTCTGCTCCAGTGTGTAGAAGTGTTTCTGTGAAACAACAACGGCTTTTAATATCTTGGTGAGGTGTTCAGGGAGAGGGGGAATGATATATCCAAAATGTGCAACGAATCGCTACAGATCGGTGAAATTCTCTTTAACAGTGATGTGAACAGTGGAAGGTTCAGGAATGGGGACAATTCGCTCCTGGGCCACTTGAACTTCTGCCCTGGGCTTGAAACAGAAGCTGCTGTCACTAACCGGACACCAACCGTGCTGTCCATGTTGGTAGTGGGGCGATGCAGTTGTGCCATAGTATGTCCCACCTCCTATATATGCCACCTGCAGGGGCACATGGCCTCGTGCCATTGCCTCCATGGTGCAATTTATAGGCTTTGCGCCAGCAGTTCTGAACCTGCACTGTGGTTTTGAATGGGCATTCAAGTGCTGGGGACACAGGATGATGTGTGCTCCCCGGCTCTGGCCCCCCGAGAGGTCAGTACCCGACATTGCATGCTCCCATCGAATGACGTAAGGTGGGACCCCTGTGTAGCGAATATGTGCACCCCCCTGAATGACTCCAATGTTCTCCACCCTGTATACCGGGACGGGTTTGGCTGTCTTTCCCAACACCGGCATTCTTACCACTATACCCATAATGGTGTGATTAGACCATCCACAGTCCACTGGGACTGGGTAGGCCTCAGGCTAGTCTGAGCTGGCACGGACTTAATGCATTCTCAAAAGGGTGGAGGGCTGCGAGGTGCTTGTTGCTGATCCAGGAGGGGACTAAACCTTGCTTTAAATCCTCCAGATTACTGCGGCCCTCGCCCAGTAACCACGCCCCGTATAGCACACAAGCTTCGTTCTGCGCAGCCTGATCGGAAGCATTCCGATCCTCCCTAATGAGGGCATTTACCGTTTTGGCGTGTTTCTGCAGCTCAGCTATTATCTCTTTTAAGTGTAGTGTCATGGCCTGGTCCTCATGTAACTCAGAACCCACTACCTTATTCTCATCAGTCAGTATCTTTCTCAGCTGTGTTTTCAAACCATTGATTTGGGTTTGCAGCTCCACGTCATCCAGTGTGTTGATGACGGAAGTTCCTGTATTAAAAGCTGTGAAAATATAATTTACTGCACCCCTTCTTTGTCTCCCTACACTGTCCAAGACCTCATGTGGTGTGGTGTACAATTCGGCTCTGTCGACATCGGCAAAGTCGAATTCGTAAAACTGTTTAAACATGTTTGTTAACAGGACCTGGTATAATTACTCCGTTTCCCTGGGGCACCACTCTGGCAATCGTACCTCGGTGAGGTTTAAAATCACCGAAGCCACCGCGTAGTGGACCCCTTGGTACAGTACCTGACCTGTGGGTGCCAATACCAATCCGTTCCCGTGTCCCTTTGTCGTTGTGGGGCACCCTTCCTTGAGGGCTTTAGCTACTGGAATTGTGGGCAGGGGCTTGCGGGGTCGGGTGATGAGCTCAGTGGCGTTTACTGGGATCTAAGAGTATGGGACTCCACACGCCCGTGTGCTGACATCCCACCTCATTCCTTGTCCAGCATCCTGCCACTGTCTTTGGAAAAAGATGGAGACGCCTGTGGGGCAAGCGCGTTCTGAACCCCACATACAGATGTAGATCCCCTCATCTGGTTTCCACCATTTGTCCCAACAGACACTCAACCCCCTGTGAGTTCCCGTTATTGTCCGATGGGTGTTATTACCCAATCTCTCCCATTCCACAGTTGAATTCTTCATGGTGCTGCTCAACTTGCGCAGCCAGCACCAACGATCCAAAGGTACATGTCCCAGACAGTTCAAGCAAATCTTCTTTCCCACGGTGACGCTGATCCTGGGTGCAATGATCCGCACCCTGGGGCACATCAGAGATGTCTCTCTGTACGCAAACCCCGTCTGGCTGGAGTATTCAGTAGAGTTCAACCCCAGACAGTCTGGCCATCTTCCTTCATGGAAGTAGGCAGCAGTCTCTTCAGCGTCCCGTGGGCCGGTTCCATCAGTCGCAATGGGGCCTCTGTCCCCAGAGCAACCATATATGGTGGAGTCCTTAGTGCGGCCCCGATAGGCCCAGCTCCACCCGATCGTCACGAACGCGACGAGGATCCCTCTCATCTTTCTCCTGGTTCCTGCAACAAATCACACAATATAGCCAGGCTCCCGAGAGATTCTGGCTTAGGTGACGGCATGATCAGGTCTTTCGACCTCGATCCAAAACTACACACATACTGGGTAGATTTAAAACTACTTAAACTCTAATCATTTTAATATTTACACACCTTAAACTTAAACTTAAACCTAACTTATGTACAGTGCCGCCCGTCCCCGGGCGGCTTGCCTAATCCCTGATTGGACTGCAGCTCGCCGCTCCCTGTGGCGGGGCTGCAGTGACCTGTGGCTTGGGTTCCCCGCAGCCTTTTGCTGTTAATCGGGGACTGCGTTTTGTCAAGGATTTCTCAGGTCGGCGTTTACTGGGAGCGGGGGACTCGGGCTAAGGTTTTACTGGCTGAGGCGTTCGAGTCGACCTGCGAAAAGGTACTTTGGGCGTGGCTCCCTTAGCGAGTGGACCTTCGGGTGGGACCTTAGCTCTCACAGTCCGTGGCTCTTCCACGACTGTGGGCTTCGGCTCCCCCCCCTCAGGCTTCGCCCCTTTGGGATTTGGGTCTGTGGCAGACGACTCCTCCTCACCTGTCCCTACAGGTGGAGGAGGATCTCCGCCCCCAATTTCTACCTCCCCCACGCTCGAGTCGAGGGCGGGACCTCCGTCCTCTGACTCCACCTCCTCCAGAATCGTGTCGAGGGCGGGACCTTGTTGCTCGGGCCCCTCCTCATCCGAGTCCCAGGCCATAGGGGAAGCCTCCCCCCAGGTGGGCGGGGCAGCTTCTCCTTCCAAGCAGGCTACAACACCAGCTTGTGTGGTCTGTGGCTCATCGCATGCCTCAGGCTGAGGATCTTTACCCTCAGACCTGGCTTCGGTTGCTGATACTCCAGCACCCAGCTTAAACAGTTTGCACTGATTGATGTGAAACCATTTACAAGCCCTTAGCTGACCCTCTAAACTGCCAGCCCTCGCTGTTAACCTAGCGTTCTCCTCCCTTAAAGCCTGCTCAACTAACTTAGCCTCCGCAACCTGGCACCGCAGGTATTCCTCCATTTTACAGGAGGTCTCTTCCTGTGCATGTCTTTCTAGAGGACACAGGTCGACAGGCTGCGCTGGCTCTAGTCAATTGGGCACAGCGGTCGGGGTTTCGGGAACGACAAGACCAGTGGTGACAGCGATCTTCCCCTGCGCGATCATAAGAGACCGCATTGTCTCTATAATTGATTCAATCGCAGCGGGATCCATAACTGCACCAGCTCCTTGTGCTGGGGCAGGAGCTATGGCTTGGGTTTGGGCTGGTGCTGGGGCGGCGGTCTGGGCTTGGGCTTGGGCTGCGGGAAATTTTCCCATATTATCCTTCCAGGGATTTCTACAGTCCTTGCGCCAATGTCCATCCTTCCCACACCCGTAGCAATTAAGCTTGGCTTGAGCAGGGTGAAACCCCTCCTGACGCCACTCCTTCTTGCTTGGGGCTGCGGGTTTTGCCTCATGCACCTTTCCCTTCTGAGGAGGTGTTTCCTGACCTCTACAATTCTTGTACGCAACATTTAGCTGACGGAGCACCGTCTCCTCCGTGACACCGGGATCTTGGGGATCAAACCAAGATCTGGCTAGGGCCCGTATCTCTGGCAAGCTGTTGGTAACCAAACAACGGAGCCAATGAACCCGCTGTTCATCGCTAATTGCAGACCGCTCAGGCATACCCGGACAGCTGCGTCGATACACTGGCCACAGCCTTTCTGCGAAAACCCGTGGGGGTTCTCCAAATAGCTGCACGGTCCCTTCCACACGGTCGAACGGACTACCGTTGTCCACTCCCATTGCTTCTAAAACTTCCTCCCTGAGATCCGTATACCCTTTCTGTCCCCTCTTACTATCCTCTGAGAGGCACTGAAGGATTGTGCAATCCAGGGAGAAAAGCACCTGTTCCTGATCATCACAGTCATTAATGGCTGCTGTTTCCTCTATCTTCCTGAAATGAATCGAGGGATCTCCCTTTACGGTGAGTCGTGCGAGGTGGCTCACCATGGACCTTAATTACGGGCCA
This sequence comes from Somniosus microcephalus, assembly GCF_052327205.1. Taxonomy (NCBI): domain Eukaryota; kingdom Metazoa; phylum Chordata; class Chondrichthyes; order Squaliformes; family Somniosidae; genus Somniosus; species Somniosus microcephalus. The sequence continues at coordinate 318,591,463 of NC_140988.1, read as the reverse complement.
GCGTAGGGCACCACGAGTTGGTTCTGGTGGGGTCCGATACCACCATCAGCAGCGTTGGGACCAAACCTCTGGTGCCGAGCGGGACACATTGGTGCCGGTCCCGGCTTTGCTACCAGTGGTTCTTCCTCACACTCCACCTCGACTACCTCCTCTTTTACCACTCCCTGTTTTTCCGGCCAAGTCTCACTATAGCTCGGCGGTGCGGAGGGCTCGGTGGCTGGTACCACAATTACCTCAGCTGCAATCGGCTGTTTTGATTCCTTTAAAAAGTCCATGTGACTAGCTTTCGGGCTGACAAGACACACCATGCCTTTTGCCTTTACCAGGGCCGTTCTCAGGTCCTCTATGGTCTTTTGGCAGGGGCCGTGGTCTGTGCTCTCAAACCCGTGCTCGAGGGCTAACTTGTAAGCTGCCTTAACCTCCACTACTCTCTCCTCCTGCGCTCTTAGCTGTTGTGCGAGGCGGGCGTTTTTCTCCCGTATCCTCGTTTCATTGATCTTTGCCTCATTAACTGGGCACTTCAGGTACTCTATCCTAGCCTGATGTTGACTAGCTACCACTTGGCGTTCCTGACTCAGCACGTGAAGCGCTGTGATGAGTTTTTCCCCACCCTGGCCTTTTCCTCTATCTCTGCTGCCTGGGTTGTGAGCCTGGCTGCCTGTGCTGCAATGATTCAGTCCAAGATCTGGACCTGCTTCTTGTAACACATCAGCCACACTGCCATCTCCACTGACTTCTTATGCTCTTTGCTCTCTGTCCACCTGATGGCTGCGTCCACCGGATGCCCATCCAGCAAGAGATCGGAAATCTACTGCTTAGTGAGATTTACCTTGCCAAAGACATAATCTGCTATCCTCTCATCCATTGCATTTTGACCATTCAAACTTGGATCTATTACATTGCAATCCTGCTGCCAGAGTCCTGCCGCGGTCGCCATTTTCTGTAAGGGGTTTTAGATCGCAGAGGTTTCTCTCTCTAGAGGCCTCTCTCTCTCTTGCACAGTAAAACCTTGAGTGGTTCAACCCACTCGCCCCTCAGATTCTATATCCTGGACTTTGGGGCAGGAACTACAATGTAGAGAAAACTCTTGTAGACCAAGTTTGATGAAACAAAATGAAATTTTATTGCATATGGAAAAATAAATCAAATGCAAGCAGATAAAAGAGTACATGGGAGGGGAAAACACAAACAAATCATAATAACACAATACTAACTAAGGCAAATACAGGCATCTTATACTCTACAATGATCATCATGAAATAAGGAAACACACGGAACATCGAGGGACAACAACTCATGTTAATTATACCCTTAAGTCCACCCCTTTAAACCTATCTAGATCTGATTGTGAAGGGCCAGAAACATGCTCACCAATCCAACTAGGAAGTGCAAGGTTTTGAAGGCAAGTCTGTGTTTTGATCCCTTCAGGCGCCCCATCTCCTCGTGGATCGTGGAACCCCTGTGAGCTGCACCACACCTCTCTCCTGAGGTGGGGGTTGGGGCTGCTGGACACTGGCGGGCCTGGATGTCGGCGGGGTCGAGGATCGTCGGCTCGACCCTGGTCAAATATAGAGGAAAAAACAAGTCAGCCTGGAAGGCAGAGCAAATATGTAACAGCACAAGGGAGTATGGCACAGCTGGATGGCATTTATTTTAATGCAAGGAGTCTTGTGAGTAAGGCTGATGAATTGCAGGTGTTGATGAACACATGGGAGTATGATATTGTTGCTATCACAGAGACATGGTTGAGGGAGGGGCAGGACTGGCAGCTCAATATTCTGGGGTATAGAATCTTCAGGCAAGACAGAGGGGTGTGTAAAAGAGGAGGTGGTGTCGCAATATTAATCAAGGAGTCAATTACTGCTGTAAGGAGGGATGATATCTTAGCAGGTTCCTCTAAAGAGGCCATATGTGTAGAACTTAAAAACAAAAAGGGGGCAATCACTTTGCTAGGGATGTACTATAGGCCTCCAAACAGTCAGGGGGAGATAGAGGAACAGATATGTAGGCAAATCACAGAGAAGTGTAGAAATAATAGGGTAATAATAGTAGGGGATTTCAACTTCCCCAATATTAACTGGGATAGTCACAGAATGTGAAAGGCTCAGAGGGTGCGGAATTCTTAAAGTGCATCCAGGAGAGCTTTTTGAGCCAGCATGTAGAAAGTCCTACAAGAGAGGGGGCGGTACTGGACCTAATTCTAGGGAATGTAGCCGGGCAAGTGGTAGAAGTGTCAGTAGGAGAGCATTTTGGTGACAGTAACCTAATTCGGTGAGATTTAAGGTAGTCTTGGAAATGGACAAAGATGGGCTGGACATAATGGTTCTAAAAGGGGGGAAGGCCGATTTTAATATGATAAGGCAGGATCTGGCCAAAATGGACTGGGATCAGCTACTTGTAGGAAAATACACATCAGAGCAGTGGGAGTCTTTCAGAAAGGATATAGAGAGAGTACAACGCCAACATGTTCCTGTAAAGGTCAAGGGTGGGACCAACACACCCAGGGAACCCTGGATGTCAAGGGATATACAAGAATGGATTAGGAAAAAAAGGGAGGCTTTTGGCAGATACAAAGGACTAAAAACAGTGGAAGCCAGAGAGGAGTATAGAAAGTGCAGCGGGGTACTTAAAAAAGAAATTAGGAGAGCAAAGAGGGGGCATGAAAAAACACTGGCGGGCAAAATAAAGGAAAATCCCAAGGTGTTTTATAAGTATATTAAGGGCAAGAGGATAATCAGGGAAAGAGTAGGGCCCATTAGGGACCAAAGTGGCAATCTGTGTGTAGAGCTGGAAGATGTAGGTGAGGTGTTAAATGAATATTTTGCATCTGTGATCACTATGGAGAAGGACGATGTAAGCATAGAAATCAGGCAGGGGGATTGTGATATCGTTTTTTTTAATTCATTGATGGGATGTGGGCGTCACTGGCTGGCTAGGACTGCATTTAGTGCCCATCCCTAATTGCCCTTGAGAAGATGGTGGTGAGCTGCCTTCTTGAACCGCTGCAGTCCATATGGTGTAGGTACACCCACAATGCTGTTAGGAAGGGTGTTCCAGGATTTTGGCCCAGCGACAGTGAAGGAACGGCGATACAGGTCCAAGTCAGGATGGTGTGTGGCTTGGAGGGGAACTTGTAGGTGGTGATGTTCCCATGCATCTGCTGCCCTTGTCCTTCTAAGTGGTAGAGGTTGCGGGTTTGGAAGGTGCTGTTGAAGGAGTTTGGCGAGTTGCTGCAGTGCATCTTGTAGATGGTACACACTGCAGCCACAGTGTGCCGGTGGTGGAGGGAGTGAATGTTGAAGGTGGATGGAGTGCCAATCAAGCGGGCTGCTTTATCCTGAATGGTGTCGAGCTTTTTGAGTGTTGTTGGAGCTGCACTCATTCAGGCAAGTGGAGAGTATTCCATCACACTTGTAGGATTCGCAAAATTGATATTGTATTAATAAGGGTCGAATGGCAGAAGAGACCATGATTTTAAAGACTGTTTTAAAAGAAGCCCAGGAAAAATGGGCATTCAAAATGGCCGCCAGACCCTGTGACCAACTTATTGGGACATTTTAAAATGGTTCCTGCAGTCCTCAGACAGCTTTGTGGATTCAACCCACAGAGGTTCTGGAAGCCGTTTCTGAGAGAACGAAACCAGACACCCACACATACATAAAGACTGGATGGAGATCCAGTCAGATCGGCCTGTAGATAAAGGCCATCTAAATGTTTACCCAGACAAAGGGGAACAGTTCCATATTCATAAAGAACGCACCAAGGACCCGTTAAAGACATCAAGAAGACATTAAAACATTACCAGGTCATTCCAGACCAGAGATGGCCATCACCGGCCATCCCGAAAGCAGTTTAAATATAATAACTACCCCGTTGTGCAAGCAGCCCGCCAAAACTAAAACAAATACCAACCTGATTTGGCGCGAGATAAGGGCGTCTGCTGAGAAGTATAATTGGGAGACACCGGGGGTAGAAAAGAGAGAAGGAAGCTTCATCTTAGATATTGGGAAGAGAGAGGTTCCTTTCTTCAAACTCTTCGTGGGATCGTCGGTAATAGCCGTTACCTTCGATAGCAGCTGGAGTTCGGAGAAGAAGACGGTCCGAGCCGGCATCCCGCCCCGGGGTAAAACATCGGGAGGTCATCGACCAACCCCGGGCCGTTGACGAAACGGGAGGGTAGTAAAACTACAGAAGAATCCTATATGAAAGCCGGCTAGGGGCTTCCAACCGTGGTCAAGCAGATGGCATAGTGGCTATGATAAATTGACCCTTAGTGTTAGGGGGATTAAATACGTGGGGTTACGGGAATAGGGTGGGATATGTGTTGGTGTAGGGGTTACAGGGATCGGGTGGGATATGTGTCGGTGCAGGCTTGATGGGCCGAAATGGCCTCTATCTGCAGTGTGGGGTTTCTGTGATTCTGTGATCTCCGCCGACATCCAGGCCCATCAGTGTCCAGCCTGTCTGTGACCTTCACCTCGAGAAAGAGAGTGAGGTGTGGCGCAGCCCACTGTGGCTCCACTGACCACGAGGAAACTGGACGCCTGAGGGGATCAAAACTCAGACCTGTTTCAAAACTCTATACTTTTCCAACTGGATTGGTGAGCATGTTTCTGGCCCTTCATAATCGGATCTAGTTAGGTTTAAGGGGTTGGTCATTTTGGGTATAATTAACAGGAGTTGTTGTCCCTCGATGTTCCGTGTGTTTCCCCATTTCATGATGACTTTCGTAAAGTATAATATGTCTGTATCTATTTTAGCTAGTACTGTATTGTTTTGATTTGTTTTCCCTCCCATGTACCCTCTTATCCGCTTGCATTTGATTTGTTTTTCCATATGCAATAAAATTCCATTTTGATTCATTAAACTTGGTCCATAAGAGTCATCTCTACATTGTAGTTCCTGCACCTAAGTCCAGTGTCTAGAATCTAAGGGGTGAGTGGGTCGAAACACTCAAGTTTTAACTGTGCAAAAGAGAGAGGCCTTTGGCGAGAGAAACCTCTGCGACCTCGAAGAGGAAACCCCTTACAGAAAATGGCGACCGATGCAGGACACTGGCAGCAGGATTGCAATGTATTCGACTCAAGTTTGAATGGTCGAAATGCAATGGATGAGAGGATAGCAGATTATGTCTTTGGTAAGGTAAATCTCACTAAGCAGTGGATTTCCGATCTCTTACTGGATGGACGTCCGGTGGACGCAGCCATCAGGTGGACAGAGAGCAAAGAGCATAAGAAGTCAGTGGAAAAGGCAGTGTGGCTGATGTGCTACAAGAAACAGGTCCAGATTTTGGACCGGGTCGTTGCAGCAGAGGCAGCCAGGATCACTGCCCAGGCAGCAGAGATAGAGGAAAAGGCCATGGGTGGGGAAAAACTCATCACAGCGCTTCATGCGCTGAATCAGGAACGCCAAGTTATAGCCAGCCAACATCAGGCTAGAATAGAGTATCTGGAATGCCAGGTTACTGAGGCAGAGATCCATGAGGCGAGAATACGGGAGAAAAACGCCCGCCTCGCACAACAGCTAAGAGCGCAGGAGGAGAGAGTAGTGGAAGTCAAGGCAGCTTACAAGCTATCCCTTGAACATGGGTTTGAGAGCGCAGACCATGGCCCCTGCCAAAAGACCATAGAGAAACCTGAGAACGGCCCTGGTTAAGGCAAAAGTGTTGAGATACCGCGGCAAACGTGGGAGTCGAGACCAGAGTTAGTAAAACACAACTGCTTTATTCAACCTCATGGCAAAGAGGAACTGGAAAAGCCCGCGCATCCACTTAAATACACCCCAGACAGGAAGTGCTCCCGGCAGCCTGTCCCTGCAGAAACAAGTTGCTGGAGGAAAGGGCCCCCAGCTGGGGGCGTCTGCTTAAACTGTCCGTGCCGCCGTGAGCGGATTATGTCCAGTGGTGGCGTGTCACCACAGAGCTCCCCCCAGAATCCGCTTAGGAGGAGTGGACGAGTCGTGACGGTGGTCTGATGGTTCTGCCGCAGCGGCTCTGAGTGGTCGCCGGTCTAGTTGGTGGGGCCGGGCGGTTCGCCGCCGGCTGTGCTGGCTCGCTGGCGGGACGGCCTCTAGTTGGAGGCCGGGCCACGGGGACCTGTTCCCCTGGTTCTGTGTGTGCTGGTTTGAGACGGTCGATGGAGACTGTGTCGACCCTATCGCCGAGTTGCAGCTTGAAGACCTTGTCCCTGGTTTGTAGTACCTCATACGGTCTGTCGTACGGGGGTCGCAGGGGCCCGCGGTGTGCGTCGTGTCGCACGAAGACGAAGCGTGCCTGCTGTAAATTTGGCGGGACGTGAGGTGCGAGTTCGCCGTGTCGGTTGACCGGAAGTGGGGCGAACTGCTGAGCGGAAGAGAAAGAGTTGAGCCGCTGCTGTTCGGCCGACCAAGGCGTGGTAGCCTCCGGAAGGAATTCGCCTGGGACGCGCAGCAGTTGTCCGTAGACTAACTCCGCTGCCGAGGACTGGAGGTCTTCCTTGACCGCAGTGCGTAGGCCTAGTAGCACCCACGGTAGGCGGTCAGTCCAGGTACTGTCCTGCAGGCCGGCGCGGAGTGAGGCCTTGAGTGACCTGTGGAAGCGTTCACACAGCCCATTGGCCTGCGGGTGGTACGCCGTGATTCGGTGGAGCGTCACCCCGAGGTTGCGTGCTGTGGCCGTCCAGAGTTCGGAGGTGAACTGGGCGCCTCTGTCGGAGGTTATGTCGGCTGGTACGCCGAACCTTGCGACCCAGGTGTTAACGAACGCCCTGGCGATGTTGGCTGTCGTGGTGGAGGGCAGCGGCACTGCCTCAGGCCAGCGTGTGTAGTGGTCGACCATCGTGAGGAGATAAGTTTGGCCTTGCGATGGCGGCAGAGGACCGACGATGTCGACGTGTACGTGGTCGAAGCAGCGGCTGGGTACCTCGAAGTCTCCCAGGGGTGCTTTTGTGTGTAGCTGTACCTTAGCCCGTTGGCAGGCGAGGCAGGAGGTGGCCCAAGTCCGAACATCTTTGCTGAGGCCGCGCCAGACGAAGCGCTGGGAGAGGAGTTTGACGGATGCGCGGGCACCCGGATGGGAGAGCGTGTGTAGCGCGTCGAAGATGCGGCGGCGCCAGGTTGCAGGGACGACCGGCCTAGGTTGGCCGAGTGAGACGTCGCAAATGACTGCCGTGGCTTCGGGCCCGTGCGCGACCTTGGCTAGGCGTAGCCCTGGCAGGCTGGTAGCCGGCGAGAGGAGGTCTGGGTCCGTGAGCTGGGCCGCTGCTAGTTGCGTGTAGTCGACCGCGAGGTGATTCGCGCAGATGGCGGGACGGGAAAGGCAGTCGGCGACAACGTTGTCTCTACCGGAGACGTGCTGGATGTCCGTAGTAAACACGGACACGGCCGCGAGCTGGCGTTGCTGCCTAGCAGACCACGGTTCGGTGTGCTTGGCCATCGCGTATGTGAGTGGCTTGTGGTCCACGTACGCGGTGAAGGGGCGGCCTTCCAGGAGGAACCTGAAATGGCGGACCGACAGGTGGAGCGCGAGAAGCTTGCGGTCGAAAGTAGAGTATTTGACCTCCGGGGGGCGCAATTGGCGGCTGTAGAAGGCAAGTGGCTGCCACGCGCCATTGACCCACTGCTCGAACATGGCTCCGACCGCGTGGTCGGAGGCGTCGGTAGTGAGCGCGACCCTGGCATCGGCCCTCGGGTGCGCGAGCAGGGTGGCGTCGGGGAGCGCGTTTTTGGTGGCGTCGAAGGCGACTGACGTATCAGTGGTCCAGGCTACGTCCATCTTGCCGGATTTACCTCGGAGGGAGTCGTATAGGGGCTTCATGAGGGCTGCAGCTCTGGGGATGAACCTGTTGTAGAAGTTCACCATCCCGAGGAACTCCTGGAGGCCCTTGATGGTTTTGGGGCGGGGGAATTGCTGGACGGCCTACACCTTGTTGGGCAGGGGGACGGCCCCAGCAGGGGTGATGTGGTGACCGAGAAAATCGATCTTGGTTAGGCCGAATTGGCACTTCGCCGGGCTGAGGATGAGCCCGTGTTGGGCTAGGCGCCCGAACAGGATGCGAAGGTATTCGAGGTGTTCCTGTTTGGAGGAGCTGGCCACGAGAATGTCGTCTAGATAGACGAATAGGAAGTTCAGGTCCCGGAGGACTGAGTCCATAAGGCGCTGGAAAGCCTGGGCTGCATTCTTGAGGCCGAAGGGCATCCTCAGGAACTCGAACAGGCCGAATGGGGTGATGACGGCCGTTTTGGGGATGTCCGCGGGGTGTACGGGGACTTGGTGGTAACCGCACACCAGGTCGACCTTGGAAAAGACAGTTCGTCCGGCCAGTCGGGCCGAGAAGTCCTGGATGTGTGGCATCGGGTATCGGTCGGGGGTGGTGGCGTCGTTGAGGCGGCGATAGTCCCCGCAAGGGCGCCAGCCTCCGCCGGGCTTGGGGGCGATGTGGAGGGGCAAGGCCCAAGGGCTGCTGGAGCGGCGGATGATGCCGAGTTGTTCCATGGTGGTGAACTCGGCCCGCGCGATTTCCAGCTTGGCTGGGTTGAGTCTGCGGGCGTGGGCAGAAACTGGGGGCCGGTGGTGGGGATATAGCGCTCCACACCGTGCTTGGCAGCTTTGGCCGAAAAGGTCGGGTTAGTGAGGGCGGGAAATTCAGCTAGAAGTGCCGAGTAGTCGTCCGTGGCTCTGGCGAGGCGGTAGGTCGTCAGGCCGGCCGAACGGGCCGGGGTGAATGCGCCGGGGATGGGGGCCATAGTGTTGATGTCGACGAGGCGGTGCCTCGGAATGTCGACAAGGAGGCCGTGGGCGCGTAGGAAGTCGGCGCCGATGAGTGGCCAGAGGACCCTGGCTGTGAGGAACTCCCAGCGGTAGCGGCGGCCTGCGAGGTCGAGCGTGACCATGCGGGTGCCATATGTGCGGATGTCAGAGCCATTGGCTGCGGCCAGCGTGATACCCCGTGCGCCGCGTTGGATTTCGAGGGCGGAGGCGGGGGTGATGCTGTGCTGGGCCCCTGTGTCGCACAGAAATCGGCGGTTGGTTCTGTCGTCGGTGACGTACAGTAGAGGTCCCTTTTGCCCTGCGGCCATCACGGAGGCCGGTGCGGGGGGGAGTTTGAAAGTGCACGGTGGCGTGCAGCGTTGGGCCCTAGTGCCAAAACGGGTGTGGTAGTAGCAGTGACCCGTATTGGTAGGGCGGTCGGGCCTAGTGGGCCGGGAAGACCGCGTGGTCGTTGCCGTGAGGTCGGGCACGACGTCGCGAGCGGTCTGCGCAGAGAGCAGCCGGTCGGCCTTTTCGGCTATGTCATTCAGGTCCGTGGAGCCAGACTCCACAATGAGCGGGCGGATGCTGGCGGGGAGCTGCCGAATGAAAAGCCTGCGAAAGAGGGCGCCGGTGTTTTTGTCGTCTGAGAGGGACAGCATGTGAGAAAGCAGATCCGATGGTGAAGCGTCACCAAGGCCGGGGAGGTCAAGGAGTTGGCAGTTGCGCTGGTAAGAGGATGTTTGAAATTTTTTAAGGAGCGCAGCCTTCAGATGTTCGTACTTGCCTTCCACTGGTGGATCCTGCAGCGCTGCCCAAACCTTGGGGACTGTGGCGTAGGTGAGAGAGGAGACGAGGTAGTCTTACTTTGTGGCGTCGACTGTACTGTGTTTCAGCCGGAATCTGGATTCAGCTTGAACAAACCAGGCTTCGGCCAGGTTCTCCCAAAAGTCCGGTAGTTTAACCGTGACTGCGTTTGTATCCGCCATGCTAGCTTAGGATTCGTCCTGAGCATCAGGGTCACCAGTGTTGAGATACCGCGGCAAACATGGGAGTCGAGACCAGAGTTAGTAAAACACAACTGCTTTATTCAACCTCATGGCAAAGAGCAACTGGAAAAGCCCGCGCATCCACTTAAATACTCCCCAGACAGGAAGTGCTCCCGGCAGTCTGTCCCTGCGGGAAACAAGTTGCTGGAGGAAAGGGCCCCTGGCTGGGGGCGTCTGCTTAAACTGTCCATGCTGCCGTGAGCGGATTATGTCCAGTGGTGGCGTGTCGCCACAAAAGGCATGGTATGCCTCTTAAGCCCAAAAGCAAGTCAGATTGATTTTTTGCAGGAATCCAAACACCCGATTCCGTGCAAGGTAGTTGCAGCACCAGCCACTGAACCCTCAGCCCCGCCAAGCTATAGTGAGGCTTGGCCCGAAAAAGGGGTGGTGGAAAAAGGGTAGCCGAGAGGGTACAGGAGGAGGAACAACCCCTGGTAGCAAATCCGGAGCCGGCACCAATGTGTCCTGCTCGGCACCAGAGGTTCGGTCCCAACGAGGACAATGGTGATCCCGGACCCCACATGAACCAGCTCGTGGTGCCCTACGCTGCCCCACAACTAAGATCCATGGTGAGCCACCTCCCAAGACTCACAGTAAAGGGAGATCCGTCAGTTCATTTCAGGGAGATAGAGGAGACAGCCACCATCAATGATTGTGATGATCTTGAACAGGCAAAGATGCTGCTCTTCTCCCTGGATAGCACAATCCTTCAGTGCCTCTCAGACGAGAGTAAGAGGGGACGGAAAGGGTATACGGATCTCAGGGATGAGGTCTTGGAAGTTATGGGAGTGGACGACGGTAATCCGTTCCAACGGGTGGAAGGGACTGTGCAGCTAGCTGGAGAACCCCCGCGGGTTTTCGCAGAAAGGCTGTGGCCAGTGTATCGACACAGTTGTCCGGGCATGCCTGAATGGGTTGGAATGAGCGCCAAACAGCGGGTTCATTGGCTCCGTTGCTTGGTCGCTAACAGCTTGCCACAGATACAGGCCTTAGCCAGGTCCTGGTTTGACCCCCAAGGTCCCGGTGTCACGGAGGAAATGGTGCTCCGCCAGCTCACCGTGGCATACAAGAATTGTAGAGGTCAGGAGACACCTCCCTCTAAGGGAAAGGTGCATGAGGCAAAACCCGCAGCCCCAAGTAAGAAGGAGTGGCGTCAGGAGGGGAATCGCCCTGCCCAAGCCAAGCTCAATTGCTACGGGTGTGGGAAGGATGGACATTGGCGCAAGGACTGTAAAAATCCGTGGAAGGATAATAAAGGGAAATCTCCTGCAGCCCAAACCCAAGCCCAGACCGCCGCCCCAGCACCAGCCCAAACACAAGCCGCAGCTCCTGTCCCAGCAAAGGGAGCCGGTGCAGCTATGGATCCCGCTGCGATAGAATCAATTTTAGAGACAATGCGGTCTCTTATGATCACGCAGTGGAAGATAGCTGTCACCACTGGTCTTGTCGTTCCCGAAACCCCGACCTCTGTGCCCAAATGACTAGAGCCGGCGCAGCCCATCTACCTGTGTGCACTGCGATATGATGTATGGAGGCGACCCCTCGTGGAGATGGAGGTGGAGGAGGTAACAGGGACCTATTTGTTGGATACGGGGGCATTGTGCACCGTGATCCACACAGATGACCCTGCCACCTCTGTCCACCGGGGTTCCATGTATTCTGTCGGGCTTCACAGGCAAGGAACAGGCTGGCACATTCTCCATTCCCCTCTCCGTTCATTTAGGACCACTCCGCACCAAGTGGAAGTTTATACTGATGAAGTGGGAGGTGGAGGGTGGAAAGGGGATCCTCGGGTCCGAATTCCAGGTAGAACACGGGATTCTCGTGGACCTAAGAAATCATTGTCTCTGGGGAGTGGGTGCGAGCGTGAAAGGGATAAAGGATGCCAAGGCCAACCCAACGAAAGCACGGGTCGGCCGGCGGAAAGTAAAATTCTTGGGTCTGACCCTCTGCACTGGCGAGAGAGACACGGACCAGGATAGACAGGAGTCGGTGCACGATCAACCGGTCCCCGCCAGTCGCGTAGTGAAGGTACCCCGACGCAATAAGTGGTTTCACTTCAAGCGGTGCAAACTGTTTAAGCCGGGTGCAAAAGAGCCAACAACTGAGGCCAGGTCTGAGGGTAAAATTCCTCAGCCTGAGGCATGCAATAAGTCACAGACCACACAGGCTGGAACCGCAGCCTGCCTGGAGGGAGAAACTGTCCCGCCCACCTGGGAGGTTTCCCCACTGGCCTGGGACTCAGACAAGGAGGAGCCCGAAGACCAAGGCCCTCCTCCTGATCCGAACGCCATCAGGGGGGAGCCCGAACAGCAAGGCCCCGCCCTCGACACGATTCTGGAGGAGGTGGAGTCGGAGGACAGAGGTCCCGCCCTCGACTCAAGCGTGGGGGAGGTAGAAATTGGGGGCGGAGATTCGCCACCTGTAGGGACAGGTAGGGAGAAGCCGTCTGCCACAAACCCAAATCCCGAAGGGGCGGAGCCTGAGGGGAGGGAGCCGAAGCCCACAGTCGTGGCAGAGCCACGGGCTGTGAACACTGAAGTCCCACCCGAAGGTCCACTCGCTAAGGGAGCCTGCCCAAATCCCAAAGGGGCGGAGCCTGAAGGAAGGGAGCAGAAGCCAGCAGCCGTGGAAGTGCCACGGGCTGTGAGGGCTAAAGTCCCAACCGAAAGTCCACTCGCTAAGGGAGCCACACCCAAAATCCCTCTTCGCAGGTCGGCTCGAATGCCTCAGCCGGTAAAACCTTGGCCCGATTCCCCCGTTCTCAGTAAACGCAGACTTGGGAAATTCCCGGCAAAGCGCAGTCCCCAATTGACAGCAAAAGGCTGCGGGGAACCCAAGCAACAAGTCAGTGCAGCCCCGCCACAAGGAACGGCAAGCTACAGTCCAACCAGGGATAAGGCAAGCCGCCCGGGGACGGGCGGTGCTGTACATAAGTTAGTTAAATTTAATCAAGTTTAAGGTGTGTGTATATTAAAGTGATTAGTGTTATAAGTAGTTTTGGAATCTGCCCAATATGTGTATTGTTTTGGATCGAGGTCAAAAGGCCCGATCATGCCTTCACCTAAGCCAGAATCTGTCGGGAGCCTGGCTATATCATTTAATTTTGTTACAGGAAGCAGAAAGATGAGAGGGATTCTCGTCGCGTTTGCGGTGATCGGGTGGAGCTGGGCCTATCGGGGCTGCACCAAGGACTCTACGACCTACGGGTGCTCAGGAGACACAGCCCCCATCGCGACCGATGGGACGGGCACCCGGGAGGTCGAGGAGACAGCCAACTACTTCCACGAAGGGAGGTGGCCAGGATGGCTGGGGTCGAACTCTACGGAATACTCCAGCCAGTCTGGGTTTGCGTAGCGGGAGACTTCCTTGATGTGCCCCCGAGTGAGGGTCATCGCACCCAGAGTCAGCGTCACCATTGGGAAAAGGATTTGCCTTGTGTGTTCTGGACATATTCCTTTGGACCGCTGGTGGTGGCTTCGGAAGCTGAGTAAGACCATGAAGAACTCCACGGTCGAGTGGGAGAGACTGGGTAACAATACCCATCGGACTATTACGGGGACTCAAGGGGGATTGAGTGTCTGTTGGGACAAATGGTGGGAACCAGATGAGGGAATCTACATCTGTATGTGGGGTTCAGAACGCGCCTGCCCCACAGGCGTCTCCATCTTTTTCCAAAGGCAGTGGCAGGATGCTGGGAAAGGAATGAGGTGGGACGTCAACACACGGGCGTGCGGAGTCCCATACTCTCAGATCCCAGTAAATGCCACTGAGCTCATCACCCGCCCCCGCAAGCCCCTGCCCACGATTCCGGTAGCCAAAGCCCGCAAAGAAGGGTGCCCCACCACTACCAAGGGACCCGGGAACGGATTGGTATTGGTACCCACAGGTCAGGTGCTGTACCAAGGGGTGCACTACGTGGTGGCCTCAGTGATTTTAAACCTCACCGAGGTGCGATTGCCAGAGTGGTGCCCCAAGGAAACGAAGCAATTGTACCAGGTACTGTAAACAAACCTGTTCAGACAGTTTTATGAATTCGACTTTGCTAATGTAGACAGAGCCGGATTGTACACCACACCACATGAGGTCTTGGACAGGATAGGGAGACAAAGAAGGGGTGCAGTAAATGATATTTTCACAGCTTTTAACACAGGGGCTTCCGTCATCAACACGCTGGATGACGTGGAGCTGCAGACCCAGATTAATGGTTTGAAAACACGGTTACGAAAGATACTGACTGCCGAGAATAAGGTAGTGGGTTCTGAGTTACATGAGGACCAAGCCATGACACTACACTTAAAAGAAATTATTGCTGAGCTGGAGAAACACGCCAGAACGGTAAATGCTCTCATCAGGGAGGATCGGAATGCGTCCGATCAGGCTGCGCAGAACGAAGCTTGCGTGCTGTATGGGGCGTGGTTACTGGGCAAGGGCCGCAGTAATCTGGAGGATCTAAAACAAGGTTTAGTCCCTTCCTGGATCAGCAACAAGCACCTCGCAGCCCTCCACCCTTTTGAGAATGCATTAAGTCCGTGCCAGCTCAGACTAGCTTCAGAAGTCTACCCAGTCCCAATGGACTGTGGACGGTCTAATCACACCATTATGGGTATAGTGGTAAGAATGCCAGTTATGGGTAAGACAGCTAAACCTGCCCCGGTGTACAGGGTGGAGAACATTGGAGTCAGTCAGGGGGGTGCACACATTCGCTACACAGCGGTCCCACCTTACGTCATTAGATGGGAGCATGCAATGACAGGTACCGACCTCTCGGGGTGCCGGAGCCGGGGAGCACACATCATCCTGTGTCCCCAGCACTTGAATGCCTATTCGAAAACACAGTGTGGGTTCAGAACTGCTGGCGCGAAGCCTATAAATTGCACCATGGAGGCAATGGCACAAGGACATGTGCCCCCGCAGGTGGCATATAGGAGGTGGGACATACTGGGTCACCACTGCAGCGCCCCACTACCAACATGGACAGCATGGCTGGTGTCCAGTGAGTGACAGCAGCTTCTGCTTCAAGCCCAAGGCAGAAGTTCAAGTGGCCCAAGAGCGAATTGTCCCCATTCCTGAACCTTCCACTGTTCACATCACTGTTAAAGAGAATTTCACCAATCTGCAGCGATTCGTTGCACATTTTGGATATATCATTCCCCCTTTCCCTGAACACCTCACCAAGATATTAAAAGCCGTTGTTGTTTCACAGAAACATTTCTATACACTGGAGCAGAAGACTTTAGAGATAGGGGCAGACATATTGGATATAGTAACCCCACCGTGGTGGGACCTGTTCACTAATGTAGAAGTCCCTTCTTGGATTAGGATAGCCTCCCACATCCTTGTAGTGTGTCAGGTTTTTATTGTGATTTATTTACTGTTTGTACACTGTAAAAAGGTCAGACATTCACAGAAGTATGAGAACAGGGGAGAAAGGAGGGAGCATTATGTGCGGGTAGAAGAAGAGACACCCGTTTAGATTTATGCTGCTATGTATAAAGTTAAAGTTTCCCTCCCTCCTCTATTTGATAATATTCGTGTGAGATTTTGTATATTTTGCTCTTTATTATTGAAGTTTATTAAGCGAGTTGGTGTTAATAAAAGATAATGGGCTGGATTTTCCTAAGCCCCTGGAGTCGGGTTGGAGGCGTGCGGGCGATAAAAATCAGAGATCCGGGGGTCCCGACCCCATCCCGCCTCCAACCCGCCTCCATGTCAATTTCATAGGAGTCGGGTTCCCGACAAGTGCTGGAACCCAACTCCCAGAGGCGGGAAGGGATTAAAGGCAATGAAACTGCCTGTTAACAGGTAGTTAACAGGTAGTTTTTTGCCTATTCGCGATTTTTATTGCAGGTTTGTGGGCTTCCCGACAGCTCCAAAACACGAAAATTTTTCGAGGCAGGACGTGGGTCTGAGGTCTTGGAGGGGTCGAGATGCCCAGTGTTCAGGTGAGTGAGGGGTGCAGGAGTGCAAAGGTAAGTATTTTGCAAGTGTTTAAATAAGTTTAACTTACTTTTACTTACCTTTACAGGAGTCCTGCATTCCGGTGTCAGGAGTTGGCTGCAAGAACCACAGAGGCTCCGATTTTTAAAAAAAAATCAGCTTCTTTGTTTCTACAGCAAAATGATTTTAAAGTTGTCCTGAGAAAGGACTGAGGCTGAATTAGCAGTTTTTCAGTGCTTGACAGCTTCAAACAGCTGTTAAACACTGATATTTCATGTGCCAAAAGCTTTTGACAGATGAAATGTCAATCTCTGACGTCACCTGTTGCCGGGTGGCCCTTAATTGGCCTGCTGAGCCCACAGGGTGGGCTCAACAAGGTCAATCAGAGGAAAATCCAGTGGGTTGGCCACATCTCCATGGAGGCGGGACAACAAGCCCGAATGTAGGTTTCCCACCTCCAACCCGCCCCCGTAGCAAAATCCAGCCCAAAATGTATGAACCAGGTGGTGTAGGGGTATTAGGCCCCCCTCCACGCCTGAAAGTGAATGTGTCAGATTTTAAATCCAATATATTACCATCTATAGATGCTTAATGTACACTGTAGGTTTTCTGAAATGGGAAATACATGTGTCGTGGGGTCATAAATAGGCAGTTACAGGGGATGGTTTAATTATGGAAAGTCAGAAAATTTTGCTCACCCAGAATTATGATACTTCAAGCAAGTTATAGTATCATCAGGGGGGACTGTGGGATTCGCAAAATTGATATTGTATTAATAAGGGTCGAATGGCAGAAGAGGCCATGATTTTAAAGACTGTTTTAAAAGCTCAGGAAAAAGGGGCATTCAAAATGGCCACCAGACCCCGTGACCAACTTATTGGGACATTTTAAAGTGGTTCCTGCAGTCCTCAGACAGCTTTGTGGATTCAACCCTGAAATAAAGAATAGATTTGCCTTCCAAAGCTAGGCTTTATTAACTTTAAAATCTGCAGCACATCTTTCCACATCCAATCCCAACCAAAGCTGGAAAAGAACTGAATTTAAGGTGGCCACCACACATCATGTGACATCAACTACCAATGAGATTACAACATATATCTCAAGGCAGTTAACAAACAACCAATCACAATACTTTTACTAAACAAGGAATAATCACCACATTCACCCCTCCTTTTAAAATATACTCCAACCTAAATAACCTTTACAATTTATAATTAATTATTTACAACTAAAACTATGCACAATGAGAGTAAAACTGTTTACATGACACAATACTAAGTGAACAACAACAAATAATAACATTGCACATAAGTATTAAGTATCTCTCAACTAAAACAATATAATATAATATTTCAACAATTTTAAAACATTACTATCAATTTAAAAGTCCATTTTCAATCGGTCGACCGGATATCTTGTTCGTGTCGACCTTCTTAACCTTGGTGAAATTCCTTGCCCTCCCACACCAGAAGGCACAGAAGTATCTTCAGCAGGAAGGCTATCCATATCCCGATTTTCAATGGTTTCCGGATTAGAAATCCCATCAGAAGGTAAACTGGGATGGTCATAAACATCCATCAAGGGTTGACTAATAGAAGTATAATTATCTGCAATCGGATTGGAGACATGCGTAGTATCTGTAACAGCATCCACATTATCTAAATCATGACTATTGTTAATATCCTCAGAAGAGGGCTGGCCACCACAAGGAGCCAAGTCTTTAATTGAAACGGTACTTTCTTTCCCATCTTGGAATCAAATATGAGCATATTGGGAATTTGCCTCCAACAGCTCCACCTCCTCCACTAAAGGATCATATTTTGACAATCTAACATGGCGTCGAAGCAGCACAGGTCCCTGCATAGTAAGCCATGAAGGTACTGAATATCCCGTAGTAGATCTCCGCGGATAGTTAAAGAGCCTTTCATGGGGGGTCACATTAGTAGCTGTTGAAAGCAATGATCTAATGGAATGCAGGGCATCAGGCAGTACCATTTCCCACTGTGTATTCTTAAGGTTCCAGGATGTCAAAGCCAACATAACTGCCTTCCAGATCACCCCATTGTATCGTTTGCACTGTCCATTACCCTGGGGATTATACGGGGTAGTTCTACTAGTAGAAATTCCCCGACTCTGAAGGTATTCCTTCAACTGGGAAGACATAAAAGAACGCCCCTGATCCAAATGGATATACGCAGGCATCCCAAAGATGACAAAAAGTTGAGTCAGACATTTGATAACTGTAGCAGCTGATACATCTGCACAAGGAAAAGCAAAAGGGAACCTTGAAAACTCATTCACAACAGTAAAAATATATCGGTTTTGAGTAGTTGAAGGAAGAGGCCCCTTAAAATCGACGCTCAAACATTCAAAAGGAGAAGTAGCCTTTATAAGATGAGCTCGTTGAGGCTTAAAGAAATTCGGTTTACACCGAGCGCAGATAGAACATGATGAAGTCATCCACTTGACGTCTTCAACTGAAAAGGGCAAATTCTTACTGCGTACGAAGTGTATCATCCTCGTAACTCCAGGATGACATAAGGCATTGTGAAGATTAATAAGCGTATCTCCATGAATCACAGAACAATAAGCCCTCGACAGTGCATCAGCAGCAACATTATCCTTCCCTGGACGATAAACTATGTCAAAATGGTAACATGCCAACTCAATCCTCCATCTCATTATTTTATCATTTTTGATCTTTCCAAAATGTTTAACATCAAACATAAAGGACACAGATTTTTGATCAGTTACCAACGTGAAATGTCGCCCCGATAAATAATGTCTCCATTTACGCAATGCTTCTACTATTGCGTATGCCTCTTTCTCTATTGAAGAATGTCTTTTTTCACTATTGCTCAAAGTACGTGAGAAAAAGGCCACAGGTCTTCCATTTTGGTTCAGAGTAGCCCCAATTGCAAAATCAGAAGCATCCGTCTCGATCACAAAAGGAACCTGCTCATCAATAGAATGCACAACTGCTCCTAAAATATCCTTTTTAAAATTCTCAAAACATGTCCTGGCCTCCCATGATAGAGGATTTGTCGTAACCCGAATAAGAGGCCGGATCTTCCGTGAAAAATTTGCAATCCAATTAGAATAATAAGAAAACAGTCCAACAACTCGTTGCAAAGCCTTAGAATTAGTAGGACAAGGTAAATCAATCAATGGTCGCAGATGTTCTGGACCTGGTTTAATCTTGTTTCCCGAGATAATATACCCCAATAGATTTACCTCAGTAGTCGAAAAGATACATTTCTCTTTATTAAAAGTTAAACCAACTTTTTCCGCAGCTTGAAGGAATCTTTTTAAATTAGAATCATGCTCCACCCTTGATTTGCCACACACTGTGATGTCATCTAAGTATGAAAAGGTGTCAGAGAGGGAGTTATCACTTATAAAAGCATCCATTGCCCATTGAAAACAAGCAACACCATTAGTAACACCAAATGGTATTCGGCAAAACTGATACAGCTTTCCACCAGCCTCAAAGGCCGTATATGGTTGATCCTTCTTAACAATAGGAATCTGATGATAAGCACTCTTTAAGTCAATAGTGCTAAAAACCTTATACTGAGATACTTTATTGATAAGCTCATCAATCTTTGGCAAAGGGTACGCATCTAATTGAGTATACCTATTAATAGTTTGGGAATAGTCTATCACCATTCGTTTCTTGTGTCTCTCGTTAGTCATGACAACTACCTGTGCTCGCCAAGGCGAACAACTAGGTTCAATGATTCCTTCCAATAAGAGACGTTGAACTTCAGAATTAATAAATTCTCTATCCTGACTACTATATCTTCTTGACTTGGAAGCAATTGGCTTACAATCCGGCATCAAATTGGAAAAAAGTGATAATGGAGAAATGGATAAAGAGGTTAATCCACAAATAGATAAAGGTGGCTTAGTCTCTCCAAATGAAAGACTAAGAGACTCGTGTAACTGAAGCACATCATGTCCAATCAAAATATCCGCACAGAGATTAGGCAAAACAGATAGGCGTATATCAGTATACGTATTACCTAGAAGAATCATTTTCACAAAGCAACAACCAGCTATTTGTGAAGTAAGGGTCGTCTGAGCCATACACACCTGATACGTAACAGGCGAAATTTTCAAATGCTTCTCCTTCGCAAACTGAAGACTTATAAAACTCTCAGTACTGCCCGTATCTATAAGGGCCTTCACTTCCAACCCATTAACTTGAGCCGTAACTATAGCTTTGTTTAGGCCATTAGCAAATGCAGCAGAAATTGATGCAATAAACGCCCTATCTAAAGGCTGAATAGTCACAGAAGAGGAGGTGGTAGAGGAGGGCCCTCCCACACCAGGCGAGGAGGAGGTAATTGAACCTGATGATTTGCACACGCGTGCATAATGACCTCTCTTGCCGCATTTACTACACACAGCCTCCCGAACAGGACACTTCAGACGAGGGTGCCGGATATTCCCACAAAAATAACACTTCTGAATCCTAGAGGCAACAGCCGCCGAAATAGAAACTGTTTCAGAATCTGGTAAACCACTCCCATTAACTCCACATAATTCCTTTTCATCCGAAACTGCCGAAACCATAGTCGCAGGCCGATTAAAAAGAGCATAAGAATCCGAACTTCTCTGAGCCACATCCAATGTAGAAGCTTGCTCAAAAGCACTTTTAAGATCCAAAGTCTTATTTTCTAACAACCGCTGAGGAATTGATCTAGACTGTAATCCATTAATAAAAGCATCCCGTACCGATTCTTCCTTATATTCTTCAGCTGTCACGGCCTTATAATTACAGTTAACACTAAGGCACCGAAGTGCTTGTAAATAAGTATCCAAAGATTCTCCCACCTGCTGCCTACGGGCAGATAGAAGGTGACGTGCAAATACCTCATTCTTTGGTTTAACAAAAATCTTTTCCAATGTAGAAATAGCCACTTCATAAGTTTTACAGTCCAAAATATATTTATATACATCCGGAGCAATGTAGTTGATCAGCTTATTCAGCTTATTTAGAGACTCTTGATCCAACACGCCCAAAAAGTTTTTAAATGTACAATACCAATGTTTCCATTTATCATCCACTCCAGCAGAATTGGGGTCAGCCTTGAATCATTCTGGTTGAAGATATCACTCCATTCTAACATAAAGTTAATAAATTGAAATAAAGAATAGATTTGCCTTCCAAAGCTAGGCTTTATTAACTTTAAAATCTGCAGCACATCTTTCCACATCCAGTCCCAACCAAAGCTGGAAAAGAACTGAATTTAAGGTGGCCACCACACATCATGTGACATCAACTACCAATGAGATTACAACATATATCCCAAGGCAGTTAACAAACAACCAATCACAATACTTTTACTAAACAAGGATTAATCACCACAAACCCACAGTAGGTTCTGGAAGCCGTTTCTGAGAGAACGAAACCAGACACCCACACAGACATAAAGATTGGATGCAGATCCAGTCAGATCGGCCTGTAGATAAAGGCCATCTAAATGTTTACCCAGACAATGGGGAACAGTTCCATATTCATAAAGAGCGCATCAAGGACCCGTTAAAGACATCAAGAAGACATTAAAACATTACCAGGTCATTCCAGACCAGAGATGGCCATCACCGGTCATCCCGAAAGCAGTTTAAATATAATAACTACCCCGTTGTGCAACCAGCCCGCCAAAATTAAAACAAAAGACCAACCTGATTTGGCACGAGATAAGGGCTTCGGCTGAGAAGTATAATTGGGAGACACCGGGGGTAGAAAAGAGAGAAGGAAGCTTCATCTTAGATATTGGGAAGAGAGAGGTTCCTTTTTTCATCATCTTCGTGGGATCGTCGGTAATAGCCATTACCTTTGATAGCAGCTGGAGTTCGGAGAAGAAGACGGTCCGAGCCGGCGTCCCGCCCCGGGGTAAAACATCAGGAGATCATCGACCAACCCCGGGCTGTTGGTGAAACGGGAGGGTAGTAAAACTACAGAAGAATCCTATATGAAAGCCGGCTAGGGGCTTCCAACCGTGGTCAAGCAGATGATCTCCGCCGACATCCAGGCCCGTCAGTGTCCAGCCTGTCCGTGACCTTCACCTCGAGAAAGAGAGTGAGGTGTGGCGCAGCCCGCTGTGGCTCCACTGACCACGAGGAAACAGGACACCTGAGGGGATCAAAACGCAGACCTGTTTCAAAACTCTATACTTTTCCAATTGGATTGGTGAGCATGTTTCTGGCCCTTCATAATCGGATCTAGTTAGGTTTAAGGGGGTGGTCATTTTGGGTATAATTAACAGGAGTTGTTGTCCCTCGATGTTCCGTGTGTTTCCCCATTTCATGATGACTTTTGTAAAGTATAATATGTCTGTATCTATTTTAGCTGGTACTGTATTGTTTTGATTTGTTTTCCCTCCCATGTACCCTCTTATCTGCTTGCATTTGATTTGTTTTTCCATATGCAATAAAATTCCATTTTGATTCATTAAACTTGGTCTATAAGAGTCTTCTCTACATTGTAGTTCCTGCACCTAAGTCCAGTGTCTAGAATCTAAGGGGTGAGTGGGTCGAACCACTCAAGGTTTTACTGTGCAAAAGAGAGAGAGAGGCCTCTGGCGAGAGAAACCTCTGCGACCTCGAAGAGGAAACCCCTTTCACCTGACTTATGCCTTGTAGATGGTGGAAAGGCTTTGGGGAGTCAGGAGGTGAGACACTCGCCGCAGAATTTCCAGCCTCTGGCCTGCTCTTGTAGCCACAGTATTTATATGGCTGGTCCAGTTCAGTTTCTGATCAATGGTAACCCCCAGGATGTTGATAGTGGGGGATTCAGTGATGGTAATGCCATTGAATGTCAAGGGGAGATGGTTAGAGTCTTGCTTGTTGGAGATGGTCATTGCCTGGCACTTGTGTGGTGCGAATGTTACTTGCCACTTGTCAGCCCAAGTCTGAATGTTGTCCAGGTCTTGCTGCATATGGACATGGGCTGCGTCAGTATCTGAAGAGTCTCGAATGGTGCTGAACAGTGTGCAATCATCAGCGAACATCCCCACTTCTGACCTTATGATGGAGGGAAGGTCATTGATGAAACAGCTGAAGATGGTTGGGCCTAGGACACTGCCCTGAGGAACTCCTGCAGTGATGTCATGTGATTGAGATGAATGACCTCTGAAGTAAGATATTAAAATTGAGCGTAACAGAGCATATTTAGTAGAACGCAATTGCGGCCACAGAATGTTTAAAGATGAAATGTACTAATTATTTGTATGTTTAATTGCAGAAATGACCATACCAGTTTAGAGAGATGAAACTTACAAAAAGAGACACTGGCATAACCCTTTTCTGAAAAAACAAAACTTAGTAGTGGCCAGGAGAGGAATGACTCATTTCCCAGAAATCACATGACCTGAATGACTCATTTCCAAGAAATCAGAGGGTCTACATGCCCCTTCAGTGAAAAGTGAAACTTATGTTATAGGTTATGTTGTATAAGTTAGACACTCCTAGATAGTGATTAAAGTATAAACTTTTAAATCGATTGGATCTCTGAAGTAGGAGGTCTTGCAAAATGTGTATAACTGTGTGAATCTCAAGAGGTTCGGTGGAGTGGTAGCCTTGTGTGGGGACACAAGAGCAATATCTCCCCAGGCCTGAATAAACCGTTTTGACTTCAATTATTGGGTCTGTCTTTCTTTCGACAAGCCAGTGACGTCGACTTTGCATATCACTTAGTCCGCACTTTGGGGGCTTACATCAACCTCTAACAACCACAGCCAACTTCCTTTGTGCTAGGTATGATTCCAACCAATGGAGAGTTTTCCCCTTGATTCCCATTGACTTCAGTTTTGCTAGGGCTCCTTGATGCCACACTCAATCAAATGCTGCCTTGATGTCAAGGGCAGTCACTCTCATCTCACCTCTTGAGTTCAGCTCTTTTGTCCATGTTTGGACCAAGGCTGTAATGAGGTCAGGAGCTGAGTGGCCCTGGCGGAACCCAAACTGGGCGTCAGTTAGCAGGTTATTGCTGAGTAAGTGCCGCTTGATAGCACTGTCGATGACACCTTCCATCACTTTGCTGATGATTGAGAGTAGACTGATGGGACGGTAATTGGCCGGGTCGGATTTGTCCTGCTTTTTGTAGACAGGACATACTTGGGCAATTTTCCACATTGCCGGGTAGATGCCAGTGTTGTAGCTGTATTGGAACAGCTTGGCTAGGGTCGCAGCTAGTTCTGGAGCACAAGTCTTCAGTACTATTGCCGAAATGTTGTCAGGGCCCATAGCCTTTGCAGTATCCAGTGTCTTCAGCTGTTTCTTGACATCACGTGGAGTGAATTGAATGGGCTGAAGACTGGCATCTGTGATGCTGGGGACCTCAGGAAGAGGCCGAGATGGATCATCCACTCGGCACTTCTGGCTGAAGATAGTTGCAAATGCTTCAGCCTTGTCTTTTGCACTCACGTGCTGGGCTCCACCATCATTGAGGTATTGAGGGAGGAGGTACTAGTGGTTTTAGCGGGCTTAAAAGTGGATAAATCCCCAGGCCCGGACGAGATGTATCCCAGGCTGCTGTATGAGGCAGAGGAGGAGATTGCAGGGGCTCTGATACAAATTTTCAGAACCTCTCTGGCCACAGGGGAGGTGCCAGAGGACTGGATAACAGTTAACATAGTACCATTATTCAAGAAGGGTTGTAGGGATAAACCAGGGAATTACAGGCCAGTGAGCCTAATATCAGTGGTAGGGAAATTATTGGAAAAAATTCTGAGGGACAGAATTAGTCTTCACTTGGAGAGGTAAGGATTAATCAAGGATAGTCAACATGGCTTTGTCAGGGGGAGATCATGTCTAACCAGTTTGATTGAATTTTTTGAGGGGGTGACTAGGTGTGTTGATGAGGGTAGTGCAGTTGATGTAGTCTACATGGACTTTAGTAAGGCTTTTGACAAAGTACCACATGGGAGACTGGTCAAGAAGGTAAGAGCCCATGGGATCCAGGGCAATTTGGCACATTGGATCCAAAATTGGCTTAGTGGCAGGAGGCAGAGGGTGATGGTCGAAGGTTGTTTTTGTGACTGGAAGCATGTGTCCAGTGGTATACCGCAGGGATCGGTGCTGGGTCCTTTGCTGTTTGTAGTGTACATTAATGATTTAGGTATGAATGTAGGAGGTATGATCAGTAAGTTGGCAGATGACACGAAAATTGGTGGAGTGGTAAATAGCGAGGAGGGAAGCCTCAGGCTACAGGACGATATAGACGGGTTGTTCAGATGGGCTAAACAGTGGCAAATGGAATTTAACCTTGAAACGTGTGAGGTGATGCATTTTGGGAGGACTAACAAGGCAAGGGAATACACAATAAATGGTAGGACCCTAGGAAGGACAGAGGATCAGAGGGACCTTGGTGTGCATGTACATAGACCCCTGAAGGCAGCAGGACAGGTAGATAAGGTGGTTAAAAAGGCATATGGGATACTTGCCTTCATTAGCCGAGGCATAGAATATAAGAGCAGGGAGGTTGTGATGGAATTGTACAAAATGCTAGTTCGGCCACAGCTGGAATATTGTGTGCAGTTCTGGTCGCCTCACTATAGAAAGGATGTGATTGCATTGGAGAGAGTGCAGAGGAGATTTACCAGGATGTTACCTGGGCTGGAGCGCTTCAGCTATGAAGAGAGACTGGACAGGCTGGGGTTGTTTTCCTTAGAGCAGAAAAAGCTGCGGGAGGACCTGTTTGAGGTGTACAAAATTATGAGGGGCATAGATAGGGTAGATAGAAAGGAACTTTTCCCCTTAGTAGTGGGGTCAATAACCAGGGGGCATAGTTTCAAGGTAAGGGGCAGGAGGCTTAGAGAGGATTTGAGGAAAAACCTTTTCACCCAGAGGGTGGTTGGAATCTCGAACTCACTGCCTGAAAGGGTGGTAGAGGCAGGAACCCTCACAACATTGACAAAGCTTTTAGATGAGCACTTGAAATGCCATAGCATACAAGGCTACGGACCAAATGCTGGAAAATGGGATTAGAATAGACAGGGCTTGATGCCCGGCGCAGACACGATGGGCCGAAGGGCCTCTTTCTGTGCTGTATAACTCTATGGGGGAAATATTCAGTTGGTTTGCACCTCCCGTTAGCACCTTAAGAGGGCGCTAATAGGGCGCAAAGCAACTAGCGCCCGTGCGAGGCGATGTTTGCACCTCTCACAAAATTAACCAGACATTTTGCGGCGGCGCTAAACACTACCGCCACGATCTCCTGCGCTGGCAGATCGTGACATCAGTCGAGTGTGCAACGCCCCGGTAGTGCCCTGGACCAGATATTGAGTGGCGCCCCCTGCCTTACTGTCTGCCGCTAGCAACGACAGGTTGAGGGGAGTGTTTTGCAGTCAGGAAGGGACTGGGGGAGCGCTATTTAAAGGCGACTGCTTCCTGCCTTTTTTTGTTGGTGACATTTTTGCACCACGCATCCTGAGAGAGAGAGAGAGACTTCTGGAGAGATTCAATGCTGTGTGAAGGAGTTTTGAGTACTGAGCAGCACTTTGCAGGTTCATTTTGATTTTCCCTTCCTTGTATCGATTTAGAAGAGAGTGTGGGGGCTGCACTCTGAGCTCTTTCCCTGGCTCTCTCCATTGTTCTTTCCAGCAGATTTGATGTACAGGTCTCTCCAGGCCGAGATTCAAGGCTGCAATGAGCAGGATGTGGATGGAGAGCAAGATCAACCCTCCACTTTAAGAACTGACTGGCGCTATTGTGTCTGTGTTCCATTGCTGACTGATATTACATGAGCTTCGCCAGCACTCTGAGGTAGCGCCTCGCTCTGAGGCCTTAGCGCCTTAAGACAGGTGTGAAGTGCCTGATTTAACACTCCAATCAGCTCCAGGGGCGATAAAAGCCAAGTTTGCATTCGGAGGTGATAATTAGTGCCAGGCGCTAAACTTTGCGCACGGCCAATAATCGCGCCCCAAACGGGGCGATACTGAATTTTTCCCCCGATGACTCTATGGGCTCGAGTTTGCCATTGGGGTGGGGTTGGGGCGTGTCAAGTGATTTTCGTCTCAGGACCCCGACTCCGACGTGAAGTGGGAAAAAAGTGCGATTTTCCCCTAATTGGGCACTTGATTTCCAGTGTGTGGGAACCCCTGGCCCAATTAGTCTTTCCATCCTGAAAGCCTCCTCCGATGACATCATCAGTGCTGCTGGGTTTAAGCCTGCAAGCAGCCTTGCTTCTTCTGCAGACTTTAAACTTTATGTCCATTGTTGTGATCGCTTCATTCAGCAAATATGTCCAGCAGTAGGCCAAAGTGTTCTTCATGGTTCGATGACGCCACCCTGCAAGCTCTGGTGGAGGGAGCAAGAGCAAATAAGGAGGTGCTCTTCCCTTTCTCAGGGATGAAAAAGCCTCCCCAGCAGACTAAAGCTGTGTGGATGCAAATGGCCCAGGAGGTTAACTCGCCATTTTTTGCAATTTTACCACCTCACACACCTCCAATCCCGCCTCCTCGGGTCTGGCAAAATCGAGCCCTGTGACTCTATAACATGCTGTTCATACTGCAACCACTAGATGGTGGTATAAGAATGTGTGACTAATGCATTACAACAATGGTTCTCAAACTTGATTGGTTGAACGACCCCTTTTCAAATGGATTAGTAATCATGGAGCCCCCCATCTAAAATTTAATTATAATACTATACAATACTCATAATACAAAAGTCCTGCATGTAAAGCGTGTTTCAATAATGCTTTTAAGAACACAGGTATTTCAAATACTTTTCCATTTTAAAGTAAATTACTTATCGATCAACTTTTTTAATATTGTCTGTGGATTGGCTTTGGATTGATCCTCGCTGGACTATTTGATGGTGAAATAGTTTGATTTTCCTGGGTTTGATGTAATTGACCGGTAATAGGGGCCACAATTGCTAATCCAAAAATAGGATTGCGATTAATGAGTTGAAAATCCCAACATTAAATGTGATAAGGTTAGTGATGTCCATATGGGGTTTGTAGGTGTCATTTTAAGCAACGTAACAGATTCTAAGGCCTTAATTTTGCGGGGGGTCAGCGTTGTGTTTTGAATGGGCCCCGCAGCCCCTTAAAAGGGCCGCACACCCAAAAAAAAATTCATGGGGGCATTGGGCCCAACATTAAGTTGTAACTGCTTTATGATACCACAATAACCAGTGTGAAACAATACCATTCCTCAACAGTAAAATATGAAACAATACAAAAAAATGCCAACAAAGAAAATATTTCAATTACAGAGCACTGCTCTTGTGATTTTAAGGCTTTAAGGCTGTGATAATCGTGCACGACGATTGTTTGCTTTTATCTACCTGCCGATCTTGGTGCTGCTCTTGGTGCTCCTCCATGTGCGTCCACTCTGCGCAGCACACGTGTCGGCCGAAATCTGCTCCCGCCTTGCACCAAGCCCGTCTCCGGCCGCCGCTCATTGGCTTACTCTGGACCACTTCCTGTTGTTATTCATTTGTCTAGCAAGATAAAAGCCGGTAAGGTGATTTCCTTGATACACCAAAAAGACTTACTACCAGATTGCAGTGGGACCTACAGATTCAGACTGTCCCTTTGATTTGAAAGAGAAGGATATTCAACTCTGCTTCCCAGATGATAATCCTTTCGAGGTGTTTACTGTGGATATCTCTGAATCTTACTCTTACTCTTCAGATTATTTCACAGACCACCTGGAACATCTCTACGGACCCCCAGGTGTCCGCCGACCCCAGTTTGAGAAACACTGCTTTACAACATGGCAATAAGCCTGGAAATGGCAAAACTCTGCTCTCGGTACAAAGTCTTACCCGACTGGAACAGAGAATCAGGCTTTGAGTTCAGTGCATTCATTTCAGGGCTATCTGGCACAGTACCAAAGTTCAACAAAGAGTTCATCAAAGCCAAGACTGTGCTGGTAACATGGGCCGAGAAATTGGTTCGTGCTGGCCTGCCGGCACCATCTGGGCACAGAGAGCAATCCCTGCACCGGAACAGATAGGCACAAGGCCTACCCGATATTGAGACTCGGCCCTCATTTATATGCGGCTGGTAAGCTGCAGGTGCCCGGTGAAGAGGTTTTGAGGGATGGGGGGCAACACAACATCCGCTGGCTCCACATTCATAGAATCATAGAAACATTACAGCACAGAAGGAGGCCATTTGGCCCGTCATGCCTGTGCTGGCTCTTTGAAAAAACAGTTTTGTTTAGTCCCACGCTTCTGCTTTTTGTCCGTAACCCTGTAAGTTCCTCATCCTTGAGTGCCGGTCCAACTCCCTTTTAAAATTATTTATGGAATCAGCTTCCACCACCTTTTCAGGTCGAATGTTCCAGATCCCGACATCCCTCTGAGTGAAAAAAAATCTCCTCATTTTCCCTCTAGACCTTTTGCCAATGATTTTGAATCTATGGCCTCTGGTTATTGACCCACTCGCCAGAGGGAATAGGTTTTCTCTAACTACTCCATCAAAACCTCTCATCATCTTGAACACCTTTATTAGGTCACCTCTTAACCTTTTCCGTTCCAAGGAGAACAGTCCTAACTTTTGCAACCTCTTCTCATAACTGAAGTCCCTCATCCCTGGTAACATCCTGGTAAACCTCTTCTGTACCCGTTCGAAGGCCTTTACATCTTTTCTGAAGTGTGGTGCCCAGAATTGTCCACAATACTCCAGCTGAGGCCTAACCAGTGATTTATAAAGTTCTAGCATGATCTCCTTGCACTTATATTCTGTTCCTCTATGTATAAACCCAAGTAACCCATTTGCTTTTTTAATCACCTTATCAATTTGCTGTGCCAACTTTAAGGATTTGTGTATATGGACACCAAGGTCTCTCTGCTCATCTACACTTTTCAAAATCGTGCCATTTATAGTATACTGTGTTGGATCCGTGGTTCAGTGGATATGCTCTTATTAAATAATCACACGGATGCTGTACATTAACAAATAACAGGTCTTTACTGGAGGAGGGTAGTCTCTAGACTGGGGGTACAGAGGCATGCGCAAAGCTTATATACCGGTGTGGTCACTGCCGGTACTACAGTATACAGGAGCTGTAAAAGTAGTTCTGACTTAAAGGCACATACACTACAATTCCTCCCCTTTTAGATTAGTAATACCCCTAATATTCAAATAACAATGAACATTTCAACATGTACATTAAACAAAAAAAGTCCATTTATACATTCAGTCTTTGGGGCGGCTTCCTGACCCTTTCGGGATAGCACCTTTCCAGAGGTACTTGTTCTTGGTGCAGAGGCGATTCTGACCCCTTTTCCTCGGGTAGTTCATCGGGTTCCACTGCTACTGGGTCTGAAGTAGATGCTACCGGTATGTCGGGTTCATCCCCAGGTACTCGAGACATGGGGTTGACGCGTTCCTGTGACGCTAAGATCTGATCGACGTGGCGTCTCACAATGTTCTCCCCGACATCCACTGTGTACATTAATGGCCCCTGCTTTGTACATATCGTTCCGGGTTGCCACTTCTCTGTTCGATAGTCACGGGCCAAGACTGGTTGCCCTACATTGAAGCTCCTTGTCGGCTTCTCATTGATGTGCTGGAATTGTTTGTCCTCAACATTTCTTCGCACAATTTGTCTGAGCAAGTCCAGACGAGATCGCAACCTTCGGTTAAAGAACATCATGGCCGGGGTCTGGTTGGTAACTGCATGTGTCGCGTTTCAGTAGGCTAATAAGAAATTGTCCATCTTATGCTGTGGTGGAATTTCATCGTCGCACATGGCCTTTATCGCCTTCTTAAAGGTTTGTACGAACCTCACAGCCAATCCATTTGTGGCTGGATGATACGGGGCAGATGTGTAATGCCTTACCCCATTCCTTTTCATGAATTTTTGGAACTCGTCGGAAACAAACTGTGGTCCATTATCAGAGCAAATCTGCTCTGGTATACCATTTCTGGCAAATATGGTCCGTAGGACTGCAATCGTTTTCTCTGTAGTGGTTGAAGACATTTTTATCACCTCAGGCCACTTTGAATGAGCATCCACTGCTATTAAGAACATTGAGTCCATGAATGGACCAGCAAAATCAATATGCACCCGTTGTCATGGAGAGGAGGGCCACTCCCATGGGTGTAGAGGGGCATGTGGTGGTGCATTTTGGAACTTCTGGCATCCTAAGCAGCTCTTAGTTAGGTCTTCGATTTGTTGATCGATTCCCGGCCACCACACATAAGCCCTAGCAAGGCTTTTCATTTTCACTCCCCCCAGATGACCTTCATGTAGCTCATTTAGCACTCTCTCCCTTAACTTGGGTGGAATCACCACTCTGGATCCACACATCACTGTCCCCTGGCATACTGACAGCTGTTCTCTTCTGGATGAGAATGCTGGCAACAGTGAGTTGCCATGTATTGGCCATCCCCTCACCGTCAATTCATATACCCGTGACAGCGTCGGATCATTGTGGGTCTCCTTCTCTATATCCGCGTTTGTTACTGGCAATCGTTCAATTATTGACGAATAAAATATCTCAATAGGGTCCACTGCTGGTGCTTCCTCCACAGTAGGCAGTGGCAGGCACGATAGCCCATCAGCGTTGCCATGCTGTTTCGTGCCTTTATATTCTATTTCATATTGATTCGCCCCTAGAAACAGGGACCATCTCTGTAACCGCTGTGCAGTCATCACTGGAACGCCCTTCTTAGGATTAAAGATGGAGACAAGTTGTTGGTGGTCAGTCAGCAAGGTGAACTTCTGCCCATGCAGATAGTGGTTGAATTTTTTTACTCCCCATACTAGGCTGAGGGCCTCCCTGTCAATCTGGGCATAGTTGCGCTCGGCTGAGGTTAGTGACTGAGACGCAAAGGTTACTGGCCTCTCCAACCCGCCTGGGAATTTGTGCGACAGCACCGCTCCAATACCGTAGGGTGATGCATCACATGCCAAACGAATTGGTAGTGCTGGGTTGAAATGGGCCAACACCTCTTTTGATGTGATCAATTCTTTACACTTCTGGAAAGCTCATCTACGTTCGTCATCCCACTTCCATGGTACCCCTGTTTGTAGTAGGGTGTTCAGCGGGTGTAATACCGTAGACAAATTTGGTAAGAACTTGTGGTAGTAGTTTACCAGCCCGAGGAACGACCTCAGTTGTGACACATTTTCTGGTGCTGGAGCCTTGACTACTGCCTCAATCTTGTCAGGGGACTTATGTAACCCCTCTTCATCGATGATGTGGCTACAATACGAGATCTGTTTCTGGAAAAACTCGCACTTGTGGCAATTAGCTTGTCGCCCATACTCCTTTAATCTGGTGAGCACCTTCTCCAAGTTGGCGAGGTGATCACCGTCATTTTCGCCCGTGACCAAGATGTCGTCCAAATAACACTGGGTCCCTGGAATCCCTTGCAGGACCTGATCCATTGCCCTTTGCCAGATAGCCGGAGCCGAGGCTACTCCAAACACCAGCCGGTTGTATTGATAGAGACCTTTATGAGTGTTGATCGTAAGGTAATGTTTCGAAGCTTCTTCTACCTCCATTTGAAAGTACGCCTGGGCTAGATCAATTTTGGTGAAGCGTTTACCTCCAGATAGCGAGGCAAAAATATCCTCAATTCGTGGAAGCGGATATTGCACCGTGTGAAGGACTGGGTTCACTGTCACCTTAAAATCCCCACAGATGCGGACCTTCTTTGGTTCCCCAGGCGTATTACTCAACGACCTCTTCATTACAGGAACGATGGGTGTAGCCCACTCGCTCCAGTCCACTTTGGACAGTACTCCTGAACGTTCCAACCCTTCCAGCTCTGCTTCAACAGCTGGTCTGATCGCATAAGGCACTAGTCTGGCCTTCAGAAACTTTGGGCTTGCATTTTCCTCTATTTTAATCGTTGCTGTTATTCCTTTTAGTGTTCCTAGTCCCTCCTGGAACACTTATTTTGCGTCAGTTAGCATTTTTGACAGTCATCCAGGTGTGATGTCGTCATCCTTTTTGGCCTCAACCTTCAGTGCCTGTATGGAATGCCAATCTAATTGTATCTTCCGAATCCATTCACGTCCTAGCAGTGGTGGTCCTCCATTTGGCAATACATATATATCCATTTTAGGTATTTCCTGACCTTTATATGTCACTTTAACCCTTATTTTTCCTTTGGGGTAGACTTTTTGCCCCGTATACGTCTTCAAGACAATCTCTGTAGCTTTCAAGGGTATGTGTGAAAATAGCCGCTTGTAGTCTCTTTGATTTATGACTGTTAGAGCTGACCCTGTGTCCAATTCCATTTCCACTTGGACTCCGTCTATCTTGAGTGTAACCCAGATAATCTGGTGATCCTCCATTTCGGTTACCTTATGTAGTTTCAGACAACCCAGCTCCTTGCTTCCGGAGTCTGTGTCGCTTTTCTGTTCGTCTGAACCACTGTCCATCACCTGGTGTACCTTTTTGTACTTCTCCTGTGGAGATTTCTTACTGTTGGTTTTCTTCCCAGACCTGCAGACTCTTGCTATGTGTCCTGCTTTTCCACACTGTCTGCACACTTGGTCCTTGAACCAACAATCTTTCTGGTCATGTGTTGTTCTGCCGCAGCGATAGCACTTCCCTGTTCCATAGGTCATTTCGTTGGTGCCGTATTCTTGCGGTCTCCGTTGAATCCCTGCAGCGCCCTTTGCGGCTGCTTCGTGTGATACTGCCATACTGAAAGCTTTGTCCAGCGTAAGGTCCTTTTCTGATAGAAGCCGTTTCTGGGTTCCTTTACTTTGTAGCCCACACACAAACTTGTCCCTTAACGTGTCTGCTAGTCCCGCTCCAAACTGGCAGTGTTTTGATAGCTTGCGCAGTTCCGTTAGGTACTCAGCATTGCTTTCGTCTTTGTGTTGGTTCCTTTTATGGAACTTAAATCGTTTTGCTATCAGCAGCGGTGTGGGGTTTAAGTGGTCCTGTAGGATTTCTACTATGCTTTCAAAATTCTTGTTTACCGGATTCTCTGGGGTTATTAGATTTCGCAGTAACCCATAAGTTTTTGCACCCATGGAATTTAACAGAACCAGTGCTTTATTAGCATCTGGCACTTCATTCGCCCTGCAGTACACCTCAATACGTTCCACATATGTCGCCCAATCTTCGACTTCATTGTCGAACGTAGAGATACTGCCACTCTTCGGCATCCTTGGGTGTGCGTTAACTATCACAAATGGCGCCTCCCGCGCTTCCCCTTCTTCTCCGCTGGCACAAAATGGCATCTCCCGTGCTTTCCTTCCTTCCCGCGCGCGCCCTTCTTCTCTGCTGCGGCTTCTAAAAATGGCGTCTCCCGCGCTCTCCCTTCTTCTCCGTGGCTCAATGGCGCCTCCCGCGCTCTTCCTTCTTCTCCGCGGCTCAATGGCGTCTCCCATTTGTTCGCCCCGCGGACCCTGTTCAGCCCGTGAGCACTGGCTGTGCTTTGCGCGTTCTTCTTCTTATATTTTTCGACGCCGCTCAGTCTAGAACCCGGCTGTTTCTTACCCTCTCGCTCTCCGGTTTGTTTTATTTTCCTCGTCGCCGCTCGATGTTCAACCCCCGGCTGCGCCCTGCGCTCTTCACCCTCTGTCTTACCCCGTCGACGCTGCTCGGCTCTCTCTCCGCCGTCGGTCGGCTCCAGCCGCCGCTGCTCGGGAAGGGTCTGCACTGGATCTGTCGTCGGTCTCTTACTGCTCGTTGTGGCTGGGGAACCAAGCCCGGCTCTCCACAGCCTCCCCTGCGAAGTTGGATCTCTGCCTGACTGCTGGGCGGTTGCTCGTGGTCGATGCCCGTGTTCCTGGCCTCGACTATTTTTTTTTTTGTTGCAGGTAGATTCGAATCGACACTCATCGCCACTGTTGGATCCGTGGGTCAGTGGATATGCTCTTATTAAATAATCACACGGATGCTGTACATTAACAAATAACAGGTCTTTACTGGAGGAGGGTAGTCTCTAGACTGGGGGTACAGAGGCATGCGCAAAGCTTACATACTGGTGTGGTCACTGCCGGTACTACAGTATACAGGAGCTGTAAAAGTAGTTCTGACTTAAAGGCACATACACTACATACTGGGCCGGATTTTCTGACCCCCATGGGTGCGTACGAGGTGTGTACGCGCCCATAGGGGCTGCGCAAGAACTCTCTTGACAGATCATCCGCATGCCCAAGAAAAGTGCCTCCGCGGGTGGAGAGTTACGCTTTTTGCACAACCTCCGCCAGCTGAAAGCCTGTCAACTTCTTACGCCTGGTAATAGCAGGCGTAAGGCCTGCTTTTACCAGCATAAGAGTTTTAAAAAATAGAAAAATAAAATGTTATCACTCATTTATAAATTAAAAATACTCTTCAATAAGGTAAGTTTATTTTTAACCCCGTAAAAACATACAATTTTTTCAAAAAATTAAATTTTTGTTTAAAATATTTAATTAAATGGCATTTTAATCTAATTTTTTCAAAAATATATTTAATGTTTTAGTGTGTTTTTAAATGTGATCCCCATTCATACTTTTGATCGTTCTGTCTGTACGGAACTGTCAAAAGTATGAAGGGGGATTCCCTTCTTTCATTGGTTTGCCTGGCTCATGTGGTCCATGGGGTGCTTGCAAACCTGGGATACCTGGGCCTCTACACATTTCGAAGAGGAGAGGTCCAGGATCGCAAGCCTCGGGATCTGTGGAACCAGCAGGTAAGCTCATAGCTTTTTTTCCAATCGGAGGCATCTGCCCACAGGAAGCCTCCGATCAAAAATTCAGGGCCACTGTCTTTCCATATTAGTCCTCCCAAAGTGCATCACTTCACATTTCTCCACATTGAGTTCCATCTGCCATGCTTCTGCCCATTTCACCATCCTGTCTATGTCATCCTGAAGCCTATAACTATCTTCATCACTATCTACTACTTTTCTAAGTTTTGTATCATCTGCAAACTTTATAATGCTGCTCCCTACAACTGAGTCTAGGTTGTTTATAAAAATTGAAAAGATAAATGGAGCCAAAACTGATCTTTGGGGAACACCACTGCAAACCACCTCTCAGTCTGAAAAACATCCAACCACTTCATCTTTTGCTTCCTGTCACTGAGCCAATTTTGTATCCATACTGCTACTTTCCCCTTAATTCCAGGGGCTTACATCTTCTTAATAAGCCTCTTGTGTGGCACTTTGTCGAATGCCTTCTGAAAGTCCATATGGACACACGAATCTCCATCAAAGACGGACACCTCAGCACTTCACTCTACCACAAGCCCACGGACAACCTCACGATGCTTCACTTCTCCAGCTTCCACCCTAACCACGTTAAAGAAGCCATCCCCTATGGACAAGCCCTGCGAATACACAGGATCTGCTCAGACGAGGAGGAACGCGATGGACACCTACAGACACTGAAAGGCGCCCTTGTAAGAACGGGATATGACGCTCGACTCGTCGATCAACAGTTCCGACGGGCCACAGCGAAAAATCGCATAGACCTCCTCAGAAGACAAACACGGGACACAACCAACAGAGTACCCTTCGTCGTCCAGTACTTCCCCGGAGCGGAGAAACTACGCCATGTTCTTCACAGCCTTCAACATGTCATCGATGACAACGAACACCTCGCTAAGGCCATCCCCACGCCTCCACTGCTCGCTTTCAAACAGCCGCCTAACCTCAAACAGACCATCGTTCGCAGCAAATTACCCAGCTTTCAGGAGAACAGCGACCACGACACCACACAACCCTGCCACAGCAACCTCTGCAAGACATGCCAGATCATCAACACAGATACCATCATCACACGTGAGGACACCACCCACCAGGTACATGGTACATACTCATGTGACTCGGCCAACGTTGTCTACATCATACGTTGCAGGAAAGGATGCCCCGGAGCATGGTACATCGGCGAGACCATGCAGACACTGCGACAACAGATGAACGGACACCGCGCAACAATCACCAGGCAGGAGTGTTCCCTCCCAGTCGGGGAACACTTCAGCAGTCAAGGACATTCAGCCTCCGATCTTCAGGTAAGCATTCTCCAAGGCGGCCTTCGAGACACACGACAACGCAAAATCGTCGAGCAGAAACTGATAGCCAAGTTCCGCACCCATGAGGACGGCCTCAACCGAGATCTTGGGTTCATGTCACGCTACATGTAACCCCACCTGATGCAGGGTCATCCAGACTCGAGTCGACATTGGCTTGTTCTCTCTACACAGATGCGACCGGACCTGCTGTGATTTCCAGCCCAAAAAAAATGTTTTTTGTCTGTTTTTTTGTTTTTCATACAGACCCCAGCATCTGCAATATTTGACCCCTTGTGACCCCACCTCATTGTTCTTTGATGTAATGTTTCCCTGACTGACCTGTTTGGACACCATTCACACCTTTGACTGCTGTGATTAGCTCTCTGCCGAGGTGTGATAAATGGCAGTTGGAAAGGTTACCTGTAAACATCTGACATGATTCTCTGACTATATAAGCTGTGTCTTTATGCATTTCTCCACTTCAACTGAAGAAGGAGCAGCGCTCCGAAAGCTTGTGATTTCAAATAAAGCTGTTGGACTATAACCTGGTGTTGTGTGACTTCTTACGAAAGTCCATATCTACAACATCTACTGCACTACCTTGATCAACCTTTTCTGTTACCTCATTGAAATATACATGGGTAGAACAAATGAAAGACAGAGACACAATGAGTTGCTAGTCCATGTGCTTGCCTTATTAGGCCAAACTAAACTGAGCATACTCCTACCAAACCACATAATATACTACACTGCTTTCCCCCTTAAAAAAGAAGTGTATGTATTCCCCTCTCAAATACAACAAACCTGCAGACCTCCTTCATGCCTCCTCCAACCCGGCGGGGTTCTCCAAAGTCGGGAAGCCTTCACCTGTGAAGGTAAAATGGCACCACTCCCACTTTTCCCAGCATTACATGTAGCACATAACAAAAACTCCTGGCTTTTTTCTTTTAACTGAGCTACAAATCCAGTTTAAAACAGGTTTGTGGAGCCTTCCTGATCTCCTTACAGAAGGTTTTAGTGTTGAACCAATTTTCTGGCTGTTTTGTTTTGGTTCCGAACACAAAGATGATCCCATTTCTATCTCAGACTTATTTGAACCTGGTACTTCAGTGAATGAAACCTGAACTGAGTCAATGGGCTGGGTTTTCTCAATGGAGACCAGTTGGAGGCAGGACTGCTGCTTGTCGTGTCAATGTCCCGCCTCCATCCTCATCTGACCAACCAGAGGGATTTTCCCCTGATTGACCCCTAAGCCTGCCCTACAGGCTCACCAGGCCAATTAGGGAGGAAGTCACTGACAGAGCACATCAACATCAGGCGTACTATCTGTCTAGACTTCTTGGAAGAAGAAGAAATGTCACTGTTTGACAGCTCTGTGAAGCTGTCAAACACTGACATTTTCTGTAGTTTGATGAGCCCTTGTGTTCAGGACTCATCAAACCTTTCAACTTTGTCGATTTCAGATGGCTGTTGGATCGGAGCCAACAGCCAGTCTGTGAAATCAACAATGAGGATGTTGGGTCTCCCGATCCAGAGAGGATGAAGGCTGTAGGAAGAAAACAAGGTAAGTGAACTTTTTTTTACACTTATCACTCACCTTACATACTTACCACTCCACACTTGCACCCATCACTCACCTCTACATCTTACTTCCAGGTGCTTCCGACCACTGCAGACCTCCTTCACGTCTCCTCCAACCTGGCGGGGTTCTCCGCGGTCGGGAAGTCTTCACCTGTGAAGGTAAAATGGCACTAATCCTTTTTCTGCCTGTTAACTACCTGTTAACAGGCAGTTAAAATTATTTAATGCCTTTCCCGCCTTCAGGAGACAGGACCCAAAGCAGCACATCTTCCTGCCTCCTGGCAAAAGGGCACGGAGGCGGGATGGGGGCGGGTTTGCCATCCGCCCCCACTTTCTGCTACTTTATCAGCAGTCCTGCCTCCATGCCTGCCTCCTCGGGGCTTGGAAAATCCAGTCCAATGTGTTCATGATCAAGTAGTTCATGATCATGTCTTGGTTTATCACTAGCAGAAGTCTTTTGATCTACATGAACAATTCGGATTTAGTCACCAATTTCAACCAAATATCTCTTGGTTCCACCAACCTCTACGATGGTTCCTACATCCCACTTGTGTGAACTCGACTTGCCAGGGGGACTGAGAACACAAACACACTTGTTTTGTTTGAAACTGTGTTCTTTCTGATTGATGTCATAATAAAGCTTCTGACTCAACTGTTTCTGTTCAACTCTTGTGACAAATTCGATTGAACAAGACTCGGTCGGTTTCTCAATTTTGTCTTCATCAGGATTTCTGCTGGGGTATGCCCAGTTGCAGTGTGTGGAGTAGTTCTGTACTTCAGCAAGAAATTTGTGAAACATTGCTTCATGCTGAGTCCCGAACAATCCTGCTACATTTGCTTTTTGAGAGCTTTTTTCACTATTTTGACTGACCTTTCGGCTGCTCCATTTGAAGCTGGATGATATGATGGAATGAGAGTGTGTTTGATACTGTTCTGTTTCATGCGAGTCAGCAGAGAGTGCTGTGAGTTTGGGTAAGTGTGAGAGTTCTTTAATTGTTATTTCTCTTTAAATCATTCTTGATAAGATTACTTAAGCAGTTTCAGTAAAGGGGAAAAGTTAAATATTTGGGATTCTGTTGGTTTAAGAAGAGTAAAACAAGGTTACACTGCAGTAGGAGTAAATTGGCACAGCAGGCAGTGGAAACCAGTTTTCTAACCAATCAGCAGGGGTGACTCATTTGGCTGTAAACAAACAAACAGTATAAAAAGACCAGTGCTAGGGCGAGCAAGCACTGAGTGTGAGTCAGCAGAGAGTGCTGTGAGTTTGGGTAAGTGTGAGTTAGGGTAAGTGGGGTGTTAGGTGCTCTTTTCAAACTTTAACTCTGTGGGTTGTAGTTAATAAGGCCTTTCTGGTGCAGAGTGACTGTTGGTAAACCATTTAACTGGTGTAATTAGAGGGATTGATTTAATTTAAATCCAATTAATTAAAGGGGATACTAGCATCTAAAATTGGGCAGAGGATGTCCATAACTAACAATAAAAAATGTAATTAATTACATAGAATGGAGCAGGTGATGTGTTACTGTTGCGAGATGTGGGAGCCGGTGGACCCCATTGAGGTTCACGGTGATTACGTCTGTGACAAGTGTCTGCTGCTACAGGA
This sequence comes from Somniosus microcephalus, assembly GCF_052327205.1. NCBI lineage: Eukaryota > Metazoa > Chordata > Chondrichthyes > Squaliformes > Somniosidae > Somniosus > Somniosus microcephalus. Next base: position 318,551,625 of record NC_140988.1, on the reverse strand, counting down.
ACTCCAGCTCCGTGTTGATGAGCTGGAGTCTGAGCTTCAGACACTGCGACACATCAGGGAGGGGGAGAAGTACCTGGACTCTGTGTTTCAGGAGGTGGTCACACCTATGAAGTTAATTAATTCAGATGTAGCCCATGGTCAGGGACAGGACGGTGTGACTATGAGTGAGGCAGGTACGGGGATCCAGGAGGTAGTGTTGGAGGAGCCGCAGCCCTTGCTCTTGTTGAACAGGTTCGAGGTTCTTACTCCCTGTGGGGACAGGAGCAGGGACTGCAGGGAGGATGAGCAACCTGGCCACAGCACCGTGGAATGGGGGGCCATTCAAGAGGGGGGAGTAAATAGAAATGTTGTAGTGGTAGGGGATAGTATTATTAGGGGGATAGATAGAGTTCTCTGCAGCCGAGAGCGAGAGTCCCGAAGGCTGTGTTGCCTACCTGGTGCCAGGGTTAAGGACATCTCCTCTGGGCTGGAAAGAAACTTGCAGTGGGAGGGGGTGGATCCAGTTGTCGTGGTCCATGTTGGTACAAATGACGTAGATAGGACTAGGAAGCCGGTTCTGTTAAAGGAGTATGAGCAGCTAGGGGTCAAATTAAAAAACAGAACCTCCAGGGTAATAATCTCTGGATTATTACCTGAGCCATGAGCGAATTTGGCTAGGACAAATAAAATTAGAGAGTTAAATGCATGGCTCAAAGACTGGTGTGGGAGAAATGGGTTTTGCTTCCTGGGACACTGGCACCAGTACTGGGGCAGGAGGGAGCTGTTCCGTTGGGAAGGGCTTCACTTGGCCAGTGCTGGGACTAGAGTCCTGGCGGATCATATAACTAGGGCTGTAGAGAGGGCTTTAAACTAACTAGTGGGGGGGAGGTTCCTAGAGAGCAAATAATACAAATGACAACAGAGAAGGTCATAGACTTAGGTAGCAGTGGGGAAATTAAAAACCAGAGCGTGTCAGGAAGGGGCAGAAGGTATGGAGTAAAAGGTAAAGTAATAAAAAGGGCAAAAGCAGGAACTAAGTATCACAAAACATATTTGAAAGTTCTCTATCTGAATGCACGTAGCATTCGTAATAAAATAGATGAGTTAATGGCACAAATAACTACATATGGGTATGATCTTGTGGCCATTACAGAAACATGGCTGCAGGGTGACAATGCCTGGGAATTAAACATACCAGGTTATTTAACGATCAGGAAGGACAGGCAGGAAGGAAGGGGAGGTGGGGTGGCTATGTTAATAAAGGAAGGAATCACTGTAATACAGAGAAATGATATTGGGTCAAAAGATCAGGATAATGAAACAGTTTGGGTGGAGATAAGGAATAATAAGGGGAATAAAACACTAGTGGGCGTAGTCTATAGGCCTCCGAACAGTTGCAACTCTGTTGGACGGAGTATCAATCAGGAAATAGTTGAAGCTTGTAATAAGGGAACATCTATAATTATGGGGGATTTTAACTATCATATTAATTGGACAAATCAAATTGGGCAGGGCTGCCTTGAGGATGAGTTCATTGAGTGTATTAGGGATGGGTTTCTTGAGCAGTATGTAACTGAACCGACCAGGGGGCAAGCAACCTTAGATCTGGTCCTGTGTAACAAGACAGGATTAATTAAAAATGTCCAAGTAAAGGATCCCCTTGGAATGAGTGACCATAACATGGTTGAATTCCATATTCAATTAGAGGGTAAGAAGGTTGGATCTCAAACAAGCGTGCTCAGCTTGAATAAAGGAGACTATGAAGGTACGAGAGCGGAATTGAGTAGAGTGGATTGGGAAAATAGATTAAAGGGTAAGACGATACATGATCAGTGGTGTACATTTAAGGAGTTATTTTACAACTTCCAAAAAAAATATATTCCACTGAGAAGAAAAGGGTGTAAAAGAAAAGACAGCCATCCATGGCTAAGTAAAGAAATTAAGGATAGTATTCGACTAAAAATAAGGGCATATAAGGTAGCCAAATCTAGTGGGAGGATAGAGGATTGGGAAAACATTAAAAGACAGCAAAAAATAACAAAAAAGATTGATTAAGAAAGGGAAGATAGATTATAAAAGTAAATTAGCAAAAAATATAAAAACAGAGAGTAAGAGTTTTTATAGTTATATAAAAAGAAAAAGGGTGGCTAAAGTAAATGTTGGTCCTTTAGAGGATGAGACCGGGAAATTAATGGTGGGAAATATGGAGATGGCAAAAACACTGAATGAATATTTTGTATCAGTCTTTACAGTAGAGGACACTAAGAATATCCCAACACTGGGCAAATAGGGGGCTATAGAGGGGGAGGAGCTAAACATGATCAAAATCACTAAGGAAGTGGTACTCAGTAAAATAATGGGACTCAAGGCGAATAAATCACCTGGACCTGATGGCTTACATCCTAGGGTCTTGAGGGAAGTGACGGTAGGGATTGTGGATGCATTAGTAATAATTTTCCAAAACTCCCTGGACTCAGCAAAGGTCCCGGCAGACTGGAAAACTGCATTTGACAAGGTGCCACACAAAAGATTATTGCTTAAGCTAAATAATCACGGGATTGGGGGTAATATTCTGGCATGGATAGAGGATTGGGTATCTAACAGACGGCAGCGAGTTGGGATAAATGGTTCATTCTCAGACTGGCAATCAGTAACTAGTGGTGTTCCACAGGGGTCAGTGCTGGGTCCCCAACTCTTTAAAATCTATATTAACGATTTGGAGGAGGGGACCGAGTGTAACATATCAAAGTTTGCAGATGATACTAAGATGGGAGGGAAAGTAGTGAGTGAGGAGGACATAAAAAACCTGCAAGGGGACATAGACAGGCTAAGTAAGTGGGCAGAGATTTGCCAGATGGAATACAATACTGGAAAGTGTGAGGTTATGCTCTTTGGCAGGAAAAATTGTAGAGCAAGTTATTATCTTAATGGCAAGAAACTGGAAAGTACTGAAGTACAAAGGGATCTGGGGGTCCTGGTGCACGAAACTCAAAAGGTTAGTATGCAGGTGCAGCAAGTGATTAAGAAGGCCAATGGAATGTTGGCTTTCATTGCTAGGGGGATAGAATATAAAAATAGGGAGGTATTGCTTCAGTTGTACAAGGTATTGGTGAGACCGCACCTGGTATACTTCATACAGTTTTGGTGTCCATACTTAAGAAAAGACATACTTGCTCTCGAGTCAGTACAAAGAAGGTTCACTCGGTTAATCCCGGGGATGAGGGGATGGACATATGAGGAGAGGTTGAGTAGATTGGGACTCTACTCATTGGAGTTCAGAAGAATAAGAGGCAATCTTATTGAAACATATAAGATTGTGAAGGTGTTGGATCGGGTGGATGCGGGGAGGATGTTCCCGATGATGGGTGAAACTAGAACTAGGGGGCATAGTCTTAGAATAAGGGGCTGCTCTTTCAAAACTGAGATGAGGAGGAACTACTTCACTCAGAGGGTGGTAGGTCCATGGAATATGCTGCCCCAAAAAGCTGTAGAAGCTACATCATTACATAAATTTAAAACAGAAATAGACAGTTTCCTAGAAATAAAGGGAATTAAGGGTTACGGGGAGCGGGCAGGAATTTGGACATGAGTCTAGGTTCGGATCGGACATGGCCCTGTGGGTAGCGGAGCGAGCCCAGGGGCCGTGTAGCCTGATCCTGCTCCTATTTCATGTGTCTAATTCTGTTAGATTCAGGAGATGGTTCTGTGATAGTAGATTGGCGGTTAGGATCAGATCAGCCATGATCTTATTGAATGGCGGAGCAGGCTCGAGGGGCCGATTGGCCTACGCCTGCTCCTATTTCTTATGTTCTTATGAATTCTTGGAATAGTGCAGAATGGAACTGAGGGCCATTGTCAGAAAAAAGTGCTTCAGGTAAGCTTTGACATGCAAAGATAGACCTCAATTCATCTATGGTACGTTCAGTTGTAGTATTTGAACCCATGTGTTTCACTTTGAGTGACTATCTACAAGTATCAGGAAGTAATCATTTGCTTTCAGTGCCTCAATTTCAAAATTCTCATCCTTGTTTTCAAATCCCTCCATGGCCTCACCCCTTCCTATCTCTGTAATCTCCCTCAGTCCCACAACCCCCCGATATCCGTTATTCTCTAGTTCTGCCCTCTTGAGCATCCCTGATTAAAATCGCTCAACCTTTGGTGGCCGTGCCTTCTGTTGCCTAGGCCCTAAGCTCTGGAATTCCTTGCCTACACCTGTCCGCCTCGCTACCTCTCTTTCCTCCTTTAAGACACTCCTTAAAACCCACCTCTTTGACCAAGTTTTTGGTCACCTGCCCTAATTTATCCTTATGTGGATTGGTGTCAATTTTTTTGTCTTAAAATACTCCTGTGCAGTGCCTTGGAATGTTTTACTATGGTAAAGGTGCTATATAAATACAAGTAGTAGGTAGGCCCCGGAGCGGCAGCAGTGCGGACCTATGTGGGAAGCGGCGGCGGCGGCAGTATTTAAAGGTGACCCCGAGGTGGCAGAGCAGCAGGTAGGTCATGGAGCCACAGCAGTGCGGAACTGTGTGAGAAGCGGCAGTGGCGGCAGTATTTAAAGGCGACCCCGAGGCAGCAGAGCAGCAGGTAGGCACCGGAGCGGCAGCAGTGCGGACCTGTGTGGGAAGCGGTGGCGGCGGCAGTATTTAAAGGCGACCCCGAGGCGACAGAGCAGCAGATAGGCTTACCAATCTCCAATCTCAGCTCCGAGAGCGGGAGAGAGAAGTAAAAAGTAATCGAACTGTGACATCACCAAAAAGCAGGTAAGTGATTGGTTGGTGAGCATTTTTCTCTTTTTAAACTTTAACTCTGTGGTTTATAGTTTCTAAGCTCTCTTTGTAAACCAGGGCCCTTAAATATACCATTTAACTGTAATGTAATTGGTGGGATTGATTTGATTTAATTTAATTGCAATTAATTAAAGGGTAAGTCATGGCAGGACAGCCCGGTACCGTGGTATGCTCCTCCTGCGCTATGTGGGAACTCAGGGACACTTCCTGTGTCCCTGACAACTATGTGTGCAGGAAGTGAGTCCAACTGCAGCTACTGGCAGGCCGCATTGTGGCGCTGGAGCTGCGATTGGATACATACTGGACCATTCGCTTGGCAGAGGACGCCGTGAATAGCACGTTTAATCAGTTGGTCACACCGCAGGCAAATGTTGGACAGGCAGAAAGGGAACGGGTGACCAACAGACAGAGTTGGTCTAGACTAGAACTAGGGGGCATAGTCTAAGAATAAGGGGCTGCCCTTACAATACTGAGATGAGGAGAATCTTCTTCACTCAGAGGGTAGTAAATCTATGGAATTTGCTACCCCAGAGAGCTGTGGAAGCTGCAACATTAAATAAATTTAAAATGGAGATAGACAGTTTCCTAGCAGATAAGGGAATTAGGGGTTACGGGGAGAGGGCAGGGAAGTGGACGTGAGTCTAGATTCGGATCAGCCATGATCCTATTGAATGGCGGAGCAGGCCCGAGGGGCCGTATGGCCTACTCCTGCTCCTACTTCTTATGTTCTTATGTTCTTATGTAGTTCTAGGCACAGGCAGGTAGAGCAGGGGTCCCCTGTGGACATCCCCCTCTCAAACAGATACACCACTTTGAGTACTGTTGGGGGGAAGGCTTATCAGAGGAAGGCAGCAGCAGCCAACTTCCTGGCACCAGGGGTGGCTCTGCTGCACAGGATGGGAGGAAAAAGAGGGGTAGAGCTATAGTAATAGGGGATTCTATTGTAAGGGGAATAGATAGGTGTTTCTGTGGCCACAAACGAGACTCCAGAATGGTGTGTTGCCTCGCTGGTGCAAGGGTTAAGGATGTCTTAGAGCGGCTGCAGAACATCTTGGAAGGGGAGGGTGAACAGCCAGTTGTCGTGGTGCATATAGGTACCAATGATATAGGTAAAAAATGGGATGATGTCCTAAAAGCTGAATATAGGGAGTTAGGAGGTAAATTAAAAAATAGGACTTCAAAGGTAATAATCTCAGGATTGCTACCAGTGCCACGTGCTAGTCAGAGTAGAAATAGAAGGATATTTCAGATGAATATGTGGCTAGAGGAATGGTGCAAGGGGGAGGGATTCAAATACCTGGGATATTGGAACCGGTTCTGGGGAAGGTGGGACCACTTCAAACCGGATGGTTTGCACCTGGGCAGGGCTGGGACCGATGTCCTAGGGAGAGTGTTTGCTGGTGCTCTGGGGGAGGGTTTAAACTAAAATGGCAGGGGGTTGGGAACCTGAGCAGGGGGACAGAGGAAAGGGAAATAAGGATAAAAGCAAAAGATAGGAAGGAGAAAAACAAAAGTGGCAGTCAGAGAAATCAATGGTTTAAATCAAACATGGCCACAGCAAATAATAATTCTAATAGGTCTAAGAGCAGTAAAAAAAACAAGCCTGAAGGCCTTGTGTCTTAATGCGAGGAGCATTTGTAATAAGGTGGATGAATTAGCTGGGCAAATAGTGGTAAACGAATATGATTTGATTGGGATTACGGAAACATGGCTCCAGGTGGCCAAGGCTGGGAACTCAACATCCAGGGGTATTCAATATTCAGGAAAGATAGGCAAAAAGGAAATGGAGGTGGGGTAGTATTGCTGGTTAAAGAAGAGATTATCACAATTGTAAGGAAGGATATTAGCTCTGATGATGTGGAATCTGTGTGGGTAGAACTGAGAAATACCAAGGGGCAGAAAACGTTAGTGGGAGTGGTATATAGGCCTCCAAACAGTAACGCGGAGGTTGGGGATGGCATGAAAAGGGAAATTAGAGAAGCGTGCAATAAGGGCACAGAAGTCTTTAATCTACATATAGATTGGGCTAACCAAATTAGTAACAATACTGTGGAGGAGGAATTCCTGGAGTGTTTACAGGATGGTTTCCTGGACCAATATATCGAGGAACCAACCAGAGATCAGGCCATCTTAGACTGGGTATTATGTAACAAGAAAGGATTAATTAGCAATCTTGTTGTACGAGGCCCCTTGGGTCGGAGCGATCATAATATGATCAAATTCTTCATTAAGATGGAGAATGAAGTAGTTGACTCAGAGACTAGGGTCCTGAATTTAAATAAAGGAAACTACGATGGTCTGAGGAACGAGTTGGGTAGGATTGATTGGGGAATGTCACTCAAAGGGTTGACGGTGGATAGGCAATGGCAAACATTCAAAGACCGCATGGATGAACTACAGAATTTGTTCATCCCAGTTTGGCATAAAAATAAAACAAAAAAGGTGACTCAACCATGGCTAACAAGGGAAATTAGGGATAGCATAAGATCCAAGGAGAGGACATATAAATTGGCCAGAAAAAGCAGTAAACCTGAGGATTGGGAGCAGTTTAGGATTCAACAAAGGAGGACAAAGGGATTAATTAAGAAGGGGAAAATTGAATATGAGAGTAAGCTTTCAGGGAACATAAAAACTGACTATAAAAGCTTTTATAGATTTGTGAAGAGAAAAAGATTGGTGAAGTCAAGCATAGGTCCCTTGCACTCAGAATCAGGGGAATTTATAATGGGGAACAAAGAAATGGCAGACCAATTAAATACATTTTTGGTTCTGTCTTCACAAAGGAGGACACAAATAACCTCCCAGAGATGTTGGGGAACATAGGGTCTGATGAAAGGGAGGAACTGAAAGAAATCAGTATTTGTAGGGAAATAGTGTTAGGGAAATTGATGGGATTGAAGGCCGATAAATCCCCAGGGCCTGATAATCTACATCCTAGGGTACTTAAGGAAGTGGCCCTAGAAATAGTAGATGCATTGCTGATCATCTTCCAACATTCGATGGAATCTGGAACAGTACCCATGGATTGGAGGGTAGCTAATGTTACCCCACTATTCAAAAAAGGTGGTAGAGAGAAAACGGGGAATTACAGACCGGTAAGCCTGACATCGGTAGTGGGGAAAATGCTAGAGTTCATTATAAAAGATGTAATAGCAGAGCACTTGGAAAATAGTGACAGGTTCGGACAAAGTCAACATGGATTTACAAAAGGTAAATCATGCTTGACTAATCTACTGGAATTTTTTGAGGATGTAACTGGTAAAATAGATAAGGGAGAACCAGTGTATGTGGTGTATTTGGACTTTCAGAAGGCTTTTGATAAGGTCCCGCCTAAGAGATTAGCGTGTAAAGTTAAGACACATGGGATTGGCGGCAAGGTATTGACTTGAATAGAGAACTGGTTGGCAGACAGAAAGCAAAGAGCTGGAATAATCGGGTCTTTTTCCGAGTGGCAGGCAGTGACTAGTGGGGTACCGCAGGGATCGGTCCTTGGACCCCAGCTATTCACAATATATATTAATGATCTAAACAAGGGAACTAGATGTAATATCTCCAAATTTGCAGACGACACAAAGCTGGGTGGGCGTGTGTGCTGTGAGGAGGATGCCGAGAAACTCCAGGATGATTTGGACAGGTTGGGTGATTGGGCAGAAGCATGGCAGATGCAATATAACGTGGATAAATGTGAGGTTATCCACTTTGGTAGCAAAAACAGGAAGGCAGATTATTTTCAGAATGGCAATCGATTGGGAGAAGGGGAAGTGCAGCGAGACCTGGGTGTCCTTGTGCACCACTTGCTGAAGGTAAACATGCAGGTGCAGCAGGCGGTTAAGAAGGCAAATGGTATGTTGGCCTTCATAGCGAGAGGGTTTGAGTACAGGAACAAGGATGTCTTGCTGCAGTTGTACAGGGCCTTGGTGAGACCACATCTTGAGTATTGTGTGCAGTTTTGGTCGCCTTATCTGAGGAAGGATGCTCTTGCCATGGAAGGAGTTCAGCGAAGATTCACCAGGCTGATACCTGGGATGGCAGGAATGACGTATGAGGAGAGATTGGGACGATTGGGCTTGTACTCACTGGAGTTTAGAAGAATGAGAGGGGATCTCATTGAAACTTATAAAATTCTGACAGGACTGGACAGACTAGATGCAGGAAGGATGTTCCCGATGGTCGGGGAGTCCATAACCAGGGGTCACAGTCTAAGGATAAGGGGTAGACCATTTAGGACAGAAATGAGGAGGAATTTCTTCATCCAGAGAGTGGTGAACCTATGGAATTCTCTGCCACAGAAGGCAGTAGATGCCAATTCATTGAATATATTCAAGAAGGAGTTGGATATATTTCTTAAGGCTAAAGGGATCCTGGGGTATGGGGAGAAAGCAGGGACCGGGCTCGAGGGGCCGAATGGCCTACTCCTGCTCCTATCTTCTATGTTTCTATGTTTCTCACAGAAGTCTACATGTATTCTCTGAAAAGGTCTACTTGGTCATGGCCAGGGTTGTAGTGGAGTTTTGTGTGGTTTGTTTCGTACAATTTTGGCAAACGCTGCATTTGCTGACAAGTGATTCAAGATCACTGTCCAATCCAGACCAGTAAACAAAGCTTCTTACAATTGATTTCATACTGATGATCCCTGGAAGTTTGGCCAGTATTCTATCTCTTAAAGTGTTAGGTTTCCCCACTTGATACAAACTTGCTCACAAGACAATTCAGTATGATGGTTATGAAATGGTTTCAATTCTGTGTCATTCAAGGTATTTTCATACACTCTTTTCAGTACTGAGTCCTTTTGAGTCTCATCTGCAATCTCAGTTACATTCACAGGAAAGTCTTTGTCAACTGCAGCTAGCGTGAAAATCTCACCTTCACTCACAACATATGAGTCTTCATGTGACAACCTGGATAAGGCATCTGCGATTGCATTTTGCTTTGTGGTCATATTAATGGCCCAGAACTTCGGGTCTCCATGGGTGAGTACGCATGGGGTACTCACCCATAAGCCCAATGGAAGTGCCGGTTTCCTGCATGCACTGCACATGCGCGGGAAACCGGCACTTACGTTCCCCTGAATGAAGGGGTTCAGAGGTCGAACGCATGTACAATAGAGGCTGCATGTGCAAATCGAACTTACATTTTTTTTGCAGGTTTTCCCGGGAAGGTAAGTCTCCAAAAGTTAGACATGTAAAAAGCAGTCGCAAGGCCTGCTTTTTACAAGGTAAGTGGTGAATTAATTAAAATTAAAACATTTTTTCCACAAGTTTATTATTTTTAAATACTTTAAAGAAAGGTAAGTTTATTTTTAGCCCCGTTAGAAAATAAAATTATTTTTTTCAAAAATTTAAATTATTGTTTAAAATAGTTATTTAATGTAATTTATAGTTTATTTTAAAAATGTGATTTTTAAAAAATGTATTTGAAGATTTAGTGATGTTTTGGGGCTCGTAGTATTTATAAGTTTGACAGCCCTTCCTGTCAAACTTATGAATGAAGCATTCCCTGCTCCGATTGGCTCTCCATGGCCCATGTGATCCCAGGGGTCGCATCGAACTAACTGCGTCCCTGGGATACGCATGCACTGCGCGCCGGCATTTGGAGCAGGCCCAGGATCGGAATCTCACGCGGGCCCACAACACAACAGCCGGCGTGCTAGGTAAGTGCAGGTCGGGGGCTTACACCCGCGGGAAGCCCCCGACCCGAATTTCTGGACCATTTTGACAACAACAGTGCCCAACGTTGCATTCTTGATGTGGCCATTGCAGAGATGGTAGATTTGGGCCCCAATATTGTTAGGAGCGGTTTGTGATCAGTTATCAGGGTAAACTTTCTGCTGATCAGGAACTGTTGGAATTTCTTGATTCCAAACACCATGACGACTGCTTCCTTTTCAATTTGCGTGTAGTTACTTTTGCTCTTTGTGAGGGTTCACAATGCGAAAACAATTGGTTTTACTTGGCTATCATCCATTACGTGGCTTATGACAGCTCTCACACCGTAGCTGGAAGCATCACACACTAACTTAAGCTCATGCTCTGTGTCGTAGTGCACAAGTAGAGCATCGCTAGAGAGAATTATCGTACAAGCGTCGTAAGCTTCCTATTGCGCTTTTTTCCACTTCCACTGGACATCCTTCTTGAGGAGCTCGTACAATGGAGCTAACTCAGGTAAGAAACGTGTGTAGTACTGGACCATTCCAAGGAAAGATCTTAACTCGGACTCGTTCTGTGGCTTTGGAGCATTGATGATAGCATCAACCTTTTCCTTCACTGGTTGCAAGTCATTTGCATCAACTTTCAGACCAAGGTACACAACCTTGGGCTGCACTAAAGCACATTTGCTCCTTTTCAATTTGACATTGTGGGCATTCAATCTTTGAAGCACTAAATCTAACACTTCTAGATTTTCTTCCTCGCTGCTTGTTGTGATCAGCACATCGTTTTGATTGCAAAAGCAAGTTGGATCTCTTTGAAAAATCTTATCCATCGTGGCCTGGAAGATTTTGGGGGAGGACTTTACACCATACGGCAGCTTGGTGTATGAGTACAGTCCTTTGTGTGTATTGATGGTGAGATACTTGTTGACTCTCTTTGTCAACATTCAGCTGAGCGTAAGTGTGCGACAGGTCAAGCTTGGAGAAAACCTTTGACCCAGAGAGTGCTGCATACAAGTCTTGTGATGTAGGTAATGGGTACTGCTCATCGTCAACTGCTTGGTTGACTTGGTAGTCAATGTGATGAAATAACTCTGTGTTCTGGCATTTGTATTGTTGTTGTTGTTGTTGTACATGCTAATGTCTGGAATGTTGAACCGGTATAACAACTTATGCTCCTCCCTAGCCCCGCCCCTCTTCTGGAATGTTGTACCAAGGGCTGGGTCGGTGATGAACTGTGTTAACTTGATGCCATGTTCTTACTTAATAAAAGCCTTTAGTTTTAAGCTAACTTCACAGATTCAGGCAGTCATTTGGCACATCAATTTTATTAAGTAACAACTTTTGGAAGATGGATCGATTTTTGAAACCAGAGCATCTGGATATCGATCCCCATTCGGCAGACGCGTCGAAGAAGTTTACGCATTGGCTTCGATGTTTTGAACGCTTCATCGCATCGCTCGATTCGACGGTTAACAAGTTGGGTCTTCTAACCAACTTGGTAAGTCATCAAACTTACTCGATAATTGAAGATATTACTACATATGAAGAGGCCCTCGCAGCCCTTAAGGCCCAGTACCTTAAGTCGGTTAACGAAGTATATGCCAGGTATCTCTTGTCTACTCGCAGGCAATTACCCGAGGAATCTCTGGACGATTTCCTGCAGGACCTTAAGGATTGCAACAACAAGACTGTCTCTGCCATAGTGTATCAGGAAGAAGCCATCCGCGATTCTTTCATATCTGGCCTCCGATCTAATTATATTAGACAGAGACTCCTCGAGAACAACTCATTCGTTTTAAAAATGGTTGTCGCTATTGCTCGATCGTTAGGTGTAGCCCAGAAGAATTTAGAAGTGTATGCATCAGCCCGTGCGTCTCTCTCAGCCTCGTGTGTTCCGAGTATGGAGGCATCCATAACACCAATGGAGCCTCCACTTAATCCTATTGTTGCGGCTGTACCCCATGGGTCTAAGTGTTATTTTTGTGGCCAATCTAAACACCCCAGGCAAAGATGCCCAGCCAGAGAGGCTACCTGTTTTAAATGTAAGAAACAGGGACATTTTAGTAAAGTGTGTAAGGGAAATCCTGTACCCGATGTCTTCTCTGCTGCCGCCTATCGCTTTACTCTAGCCTCGGCTACGGTTGACCAAACCATACCGTGTTCCTTGTCGAAATCTATGATGGACATCAAGATTAATGGTCGTCCTACTGGGTGTTTGATAGACTGTGGCAGTACTGAAAGTTTTATACACCCCAACCTTGTTAACTCCTGTTCATTGAAGGTGTATCCTACTCGAAGTGAAATTGTGATGGCGTCCAAGTCCCTTACTTCGGAGGTAACTGGATATTGTAAAGTCACATTGACCGTTAAGGATACGGAGTATAAGGACTTTAAACTCCTCATATTACCTCAGTTGTATGTGAACTTAATATTAGGCTTGGACTTCCAGTGTCAGCATGAGAGCGTTACCCTTAAGTATGGTGGATCTCAGCCTCCACTCACAGTCTGCGGCCTTTCTACTTTAAAAGTAACTCCGCCTTCTTTGTTCGCGAACCTTGCTCCTAATTGTAGACCTATAGCGACTAAGAGTTGACGGTATAGTTCAGAAGATAAAACATTTATAAAAGAGGAAGTGGAAAGGCTTCAACAGGAGGGAATCATTGAACACAGTGATAGCCCGTGGCGTGCCCAGGTGGTGGTGGTTAAAACTACTGAGAAGAAAAGACTTATGGTCGATTATAGCCAGACTATAAACTTGTATACCCAATTAGACGCCTATCCTTTGCCTCGTATTTCTGAGATGGTGAACCAGATAGCTCAGTATCGCGTGTTCGCCACCATTGATTTAAAGTCTGCCTACCATCAACTCCCCATTAAAATAGAAGACCGACCTTATATGGCCTTCAAAGCTAATGGGCGCCTGTACCAATTCCTTAGGGTGCCCTTTGGAGTGACGAATGGGGTATCCGTCTTCCAACGGGAGATGGATCGTATGGTGGATGAATACGTGTTTGAAGCAACATTCCCGTACCTGGACAATGTTACTATCTGTGGGCGCGACCAACGGGAGCATGATCAAAATCTCGCGAAGTTCCTAGAGACGGCAAAGAGGTTAAACCTGGCCTACAATGAAAACAAGTGTGCCTTCAATACTACACATTTGTGTATTCTTGGTTGCGTTGTGGAGAATGGGGTAATTGGGCCAGATCCTGAAAGATTACGCCCACTTAAGGAATTACCTTTACCTCACACTGTAAAAGCTTTAAGAAGGTGTCTGGGATTCTTCTCATACTATGCCCAGTGGGTGGCTAACTACTCAGATAAAGTCCGACCTCTTATTAAGTCGACGTCTTTTCCGCTATCAGCGGAAACTCAGGAGGCTTTCCTTGATATCAAACGGGACATTGAGAAGGCAGTGGTATGTGCCGTGGATGAGAAGATCCCTTTTCAAGTGGAAAGTGATGCATCAGATTTTGCGTTGGCAGCAACTCTTAACCAAGCTGGTAGACCAGTAGCTTTCTTCTCTCGTACATTGCAAGGACCAGAAGTTCGACATTCTTCAGTGGAAAAGGAGGCACAGGCGATTATCGAAGCAGTCAGGTATTGGAGACATTATCTCGTTGGCCAACATTTTATGCTCATTACTGACCAGCGATCCGTGGCCTTTATGTTCAACACTAAGCAGAGAGGCAAGATCAAAAATGATAAGATTTTAAGATGGCGCATAGAACTGTCAACATATGGCAATGATATTCAGTACAGGCCTGGAGTATTTAATGAGCCATCGGATGCTTTGTCACGAGGAGTATGTGCTAGTCTAGGTATAGATAAGCTTCAAAGTCTCCACGACGCACTCTGCCACCCTGGGGTTACCAAAATGAACCACTTCATTAAGTCCCACAATCTACCCTACCCTATTGAGGAGGTCCGGACAATGACCAGAACCTGTCGCGTTTGTGCTGAATGCAAACCCCGCCTCTATAAGCCGTCCGAGCCAGCTCATCTTATTAAAGCAACTCGACCATTTGAGCGTTTGAGTCTCGATTTTAAAGGTCCCCTTCCATCGAGCGACCGTAATGTCTATTTTCTTATTATAGATGAGTACTCTCGGTTCCCTTTTGTTATCCCCTGTCCGGATGTGACTAGTGCTGTTGTAATTAAATGCCTCTGCCAACTGTTTTCCTTGTTTGGCATGCCTAACTATATACATAGTGATAGGGGTTCTTCCTTTATGAGCGAAGAATTGCAACAGTTTTTGCTATCGAAGGGGATTGCAACGAGTAGAACTACCAGCTACAACCCTCGTGGTAATGGGCAGGTCGAGAAAGAAAGTGCGACTGTGTGGAAGGCTATCGTACTGTCTCTGAAGTCGCGAGGCCTGCCGACCTCTCGCTGGCAGGATGTCCTGCCAGACGTGCTGCATTCCATAAGGTCTCTTTTGTGTACAGCGACAAATACCACCCCTCATGAAAGGATGTTTAGCTTTCCAAGAAAAGCTACTAATGGAGTAATGTTACCCACATGGTTGACGACCACGGGCCCTGTGTTGTTGCGCAAACATGTGAGAGGCCACAAGACTGATCCACTGGTGGAGGAAGTACAACTCCTCCATGCTAATCCCCAGTATGTGTATATTCAATATCCGGATGGGTGAGAGGATACGGTCTCTATTAAAGATCTTGCACCTGCTGGAGCTCGAAATGTGTTCGACTCTGAGAGTAGAGTTTTCAATCGTGGTATTGGACCTTCAGAGACACAAACCCTCAGTGTGAAAAATACTGATGATTCTGGGAATTCGAATGAACCGGAGTTAGTACTCCGGGGGGAGCCTCAGCAAGAGTTACGTCGTTCCCAGAGGATTATCAGGCCTCCTGGCAGACTGAATCTATAGCAGGGGGTGAATGTGATGAAATAACTCTGTGTTCTGGCATTTGTATTGTTGTTGTTGTACATGCTAATGTCTGGAATGTTGAACCGGTGTAACAACTTATGCTCCTCCCTAGCCCCGCCCCTCTTCTGGAATGTTCTACCAAGGGCTGGGTCGGTGATGAACTGTGTTAACTTGATGCCATGTTCTTACTTAATAAAAGCCTTTAGTTTTAAGCTAACTTCACGGATTCAGGCAGTCATTTGGCACATCACCGCACAAGTGTACAGTTTTGTCTGCTTTGGCACTACCACAATCAGGGTAGCCTGATCACTTTTGTCAGTTTTTACTAGCTCTCCATTATCTCTCAGTTTCTCTAGCTCTTCCTCCACCTTACTTTTCAATGCATAGGGGACCGGCCTTGCCTTAAAATAGACAGGCTTCACATTGAACTTGATGCAGATATGCGCGTCATACCCAGTGATGCCCTCATAACTGTCTGTGAACATGCTTTTATACTTGCTCAGCATTGTATTGAGTTGCTTCTTTGAAGCATCTACACTGAAGATGTTTCTCCAGTATAGTTTTAACTTTCTCAACCAGTCTTTGCCCAGGAGAGTTGACCTGTTGTTGTAGCTCGCTACAACAATAGGCAGCTTTACTGACTGGCCAGTGTGCTGAATTATACATTCCATTTGTCCACATGTCTCTAGGATTTTTTCAGAGTAAGTTTTTAACTCTATGGTACTCTTTGTAGATGGTACTTGATTAAACTTACACTCATATGTGTCCTTACTTATGTTAGAGCAGTCCACAGCCATATCGATACACATATCAATATATTGCTCGTTGATTAAAAGTTTTGTACGGAAGTCTTAGTCATTACTGCTTGCGTTGCTGCTAGATACTGTAGATGCCTAGTTCTTCAACATCAGGTGTGTTCACTTCAATATTGGGAACTCCTCCCTTTTGTTGTTGCTGCTTTGCATTGCCTTTAGAATGGTTCTTACTTCCTGCTTTAGATGTAGCTCTGCAAGCTGTTGAAATATGGTCTTGCTTCTGGCAGTGAAAACACTTCGCATTTCTGTTTTGACTGGTGAGTGATTTCCATTGCAGTGATAACAGTTCACTGAACTGCTCTCACCAACATACTTTTGACTCGGTCTCACAGCTTTAGGTTTGGCGGTGGCTTTGTGACTGTAGACCTCAGCTGTACTAGTCACTTGAGTTGGATGGAGCTGCCTAGCATTCTTAGACACCATCTTCATAGATAGGGCAATTTTACATGCTTTGTCAAATGTTAGGTTCAGAGTGTTCAGCAACTTGGACTGTGTGCGCTCATCCACCAGTCCACACACAAACTTATCTCGCAACACAAAAATGTGCCAAAGTACAATGCAAAGATAGGTTCTTAACAGCTACAATGTACTCACTGATGGTTTCAGTTTTTTTTTGGTTTCTGGTACCAAACTTATGGCTTTCTGCTATCTCTAACAGCTTTGGGTCGAAATGGTCCTTGAGTTTCTCGACAATGTCGTCAAATGTTACATCCCTTGCTTTCCTTGGCGTGAATAAGTTTGTCAACGTTCCATAGACATATGACCCAATTTCTGTTAGAAAAGTTGTTTTTTCCCGTTCACAAATTACTTTATTTTTTGAGCTTGAACATTCTCATCTGCACCTTCGGTCTCAATAATGTTATTGGCCCTAAAAAACATCTCCATCTGCTCAGTGTAAGAACTGAATGGTTCACGAGCTCGGTCATACATGCCGAGACTTCTGATGAATTCTGTAGGCGCAGCCATGATTGTCCCGATCCTGTCGAACAGTGACTTAGCACGCTATCTATGTACATGTGTGAATCACTCTTTTGTTTTGTTGCTGTGTATACATACACGTGAAGGCAAAGCACAGACGATTCTGCATCAGCATTAATGGTAAAACATCGCAAAAATTCAGTTTAGGTGTCACAAATTCACCTTAATCTTGTCCACTCGAAGGTTGACCACTGTGTCCTTCCACGATCCCTAAAAATGGCCATGGGATCCCATTCTCATCACCAAAATATAATATATGTGGGTAGAACAAATGAAGGACAGAGACAAGATGAGTTGCTAGTCCACGTGCTTGCATTTACTAGGCCAGAGTGAACTGAGCATGCTCATACCAAACCACGTGATAATACATTACACTCATCAAAGAATTTAATCAAGTTAATCAGACATGATTTGCCTTTAACAAATCCTTGATTAACCCACGCCCTTCAAATTAAAAGTTTATTTTGTCCCTGATAATGGTTTCCAATAACTTCCCCACCATCGATGTTAGGCTGACTGGCCTGTAGTTTCCTGGTTGATCCCTCTCCCCTTCCTTGAATAGTGGTATAACATTAGCAACACTCCAGTCCTCCAGCACTACTCCTGGATCCAATGAAGCTTGAAATATTATGACCAATGCCTCTGCTATTTCTGTAGCAGTTCAAGGGGGATGCATGCAACCACCTCCTCAGAGCATCTTGGAATGGACAATAACAAAAGTGCCTTTGGCAACATTGCCCACATCCTGAGATCAAATAATAACACACATTGCAGTATCATAATTCAAGAAGGGTAGTGGGGATAAACCAGGTCAGTGAGCCTAACATCAGTGGTAAGGAAATTATTGGAAAAAATTCTGAGGGACAGAATTAGTCTCCACTTGGAGCGGCAAGGATTAATCAAGGATAGTCAGCATGGCTTTGTCAGGGGGAGATCATGTCTAACCAATTTGATTGATTTTTTCGAGGGGGTGACTAGGTGTGTGGATGAGGGTAGTGCAATTGATGTAGTCTACATGGACTTCAGTAAGGCTTTTGACAGCATGGGAGACTGGTCAAGAAGGTAAGAGCCTATGGGATCCAGGGCAATTTGGCACATTGGATCCAAAATTGGCTTAGTGGCAGGAGGCAGAGGGTGATGGTCGAAGGTTGTTTTTGTGACTGGAAGCATGTGTCTAGTGGTGTACCACAGGGATTGGTGCTGGGTCCCTTGCTGTTTATAGTGTACATTAATAATTTAGATATAAATGTAGGAGGTATGATCAGTAAGTTCGCAGATGACACAAAAATTGGTGGAGTGGTAAATAGCAAGGAGGGAAGCCTCAGTATATAGATGGGTTGGTCAGATGGGCTGAACAGTGGCAAATGGAATTTAACCCTGAAAAGTGTGAGGTGATGCATTTTGGGAGGACTAACCAGGCAAGGGAATACACAATAAATGGTAGGACCCTAGGAAGGACAGAGGATCAGAGGGACCTTGGTGTGCATGTACATAGACCCCTGAAGGCAGCAGGACAGGTAGATAAGGTGGTTAAAAAGGCATATGGGATATTTGCCTTCATTAGCCGAGGCATAGAAAATAAGAGCAGGGAGGTTATGATGGAGCTATACAGAATGCTAGTTAGGCCACAGCTGGAATACTTTGTGCAGTTCTGGTCGCCACACTATAGGAAGGATGTGATTATATTGGAGAGGGTGCAGAGGAGATTCATCAGGATGTTACCTGCGCTGGAGTGCTTCAGCTATGAAGAGAGACTGGACAGGCTGGGGTTCTTTTCGTTAGAGCAGAGAAGGCTGAGGGGGGACCTGATTGAGGTGTACACAATTATGAGGGGCATAGATAGGGCAGATAGAAAGGAACTATTCCCCTTAGTAGAGGGGTCAATAACCAGGGGGCATAGTTTCAAGGTAAGGGGCAGGAGGTTTAGAGGGAATTTGAGGAAAAACTTTTTCACCCAGAGGTTGGTTGGAATCTGGGACTCACTGCCTGAAAGGGTGGTAGAGGCAGGAACCCTCACAACATTCAAGAAGCATTTAGATGAACACTTGAAACGCCATAGCATACAAATGCTGAAAAATGGGATTAGAATAGACAGAGCTCGATGGCCAGCGTGGACACGATGGGCCGAAGGGCCGCTTTCTGTGCTGTATAACTCTATGACTCTATATGACTATCATCAATGAGTCCTGGTGGAGTCTGGATTCTAGCTCGTGCATTGTTATAACACTCCAGAAAGGGCAGACTTGCTTAATTCTTATAGATAAGGAAACCTAAACACAGAGCCATCTACTGCTTGGGACTTTTCATGAGAATCAGGAGCATTTACAGTTACTTTTTCTTGTTTAAGATGGCATGTCTGTATTGAATGATCCCATAGTACATCCTGTTGTCGATACTGAATATAAAAAGATTGTCAAAATATAGATTACCTGAACATTTCTGCAAAGTTCCTTGATGGAGAGTTCAGGTCTTCATACAAGCAATGATGAAGAAGAATATAACAACAGAAAAGGCTGGAAAAACTCAGCAGGCCAGGCAACATCCGTGGAGAGAAATTAGAGTTGACGTTTCAGGTCAAAACCCTATTTCAAAACTGGAAAGGAAATAAAATAGATCGAAGGCAGGGCTGCGATAGAACAAAAGAAGTAAAAGAGACATTAAGAGGTATTCAAAACCAGATGAGATGGGAACCTGAGCAAGGAGACAGAGGAAAGGAAAACAAGGGTAAAAGCGAAAGATAGGAAGGAGAAAAACAAAAGTAGCAGTCAGAGAAATCAACGGTTTAAATCGAATGTGGCCACAGTAAATAATAATTCTAATAGGTCTAAGAGCGTTAAAAAAACAAGCCTGAAGGCTTTGTGTCTTAATGCGAGGAGCAGTTGTAATAAGGTGGATGAATTGGCTGCACAAATAGAGGTAAACGAATATGATTTGGTTGGGATTACGGAAACGTGGCTCAAGGACGGCCAAGACTGGGAACTCAACATCCAGGGGTATTCGATATTCAGGAAAGATAGGCAAAAAGGAAAGGGAGGAGGGGTAGCATTACTGGTTAAAGAAGGGATTAACACAATTGTAATGAAGGATATTAGCTCTGATGAGGTGGAATCTGTATGGGTAGAATTGGGAAATACTAAGGGGAAAAAAACATTAGTGGGAGTGGTATATAGACCTCCAAACAGTAAGGCGAAGGTTGGGGATGGCATTAAAAGGGAAATTAAAGAAGCGTGCAATAAGGGCACAGCAGTCATCATGGGTGACTTTAATCTACATATAGATTGGGCTAACCAAATTAGTAACAATAATGTGGAGGAGGAATTCCTGGAGTGTTTACGGGATGGTTTCCAGGACCAATATGTCGAGGAACCAACCAGAGTTCAGGCCATCTTAGACTGGGTATTATGTAACGAGAAAGGATTAATTAGCAATCTTGTTGTACGAGGCCCCTTGGGTCGGAGCGATCATAATATGATCGAATTCTTCATTAAGATGGAGAATGAAGTAGTTGACTCAGAAACTAGGGTCCTCAATTTAAATAAAGGAAACTACGATGGTCTGAGGAGCGAGTTGGGTAGGATTGATTGGGGAATGGCACTCAAAGGGTTGATGGTGGATAGGCAATGGCAAACATTCAAAGACCGAATGGATGAACTACAGAAGTTGTTCATCCCAGTTTGGCATAAAAATAAAACAAAACAGGTTACTCAACCATGGCTAACAAGGGAAATTAGGAATAGCATAAGATCCAAGGAGAGGACATACAAATTGGCCAGAAAAAGCAATAATCCTGAGGATTGGGAGCAGTTTAGGATTCAACAAAGGAGGACAAAGGGATTAATTAAGAAAGGGAAAATAGAATATGAGAGTAAGCTTTCAGGGAACATAAAAACTGACTGTAAAAGCTTTTATAGATATGTAAAGAGAAAAAGATTGGTGAAGTCAAGTGTAGGTCCCTTGCAGTCAGAATCGGGGGAATTTATAATGGGGAGCAAAGAAATGGCTGACCAACTAAATACATATTTTGGCTGTCTTCACAAAGGAGGACATAAATAACCTCCCAGAAATACCGCAGAACATAGGATCTGATGAAAGGGTGGAACTGAAAGATATCATTATTTGTAGGGAAATGGTGTTCGGAAAATTGATAAAGCCCCAGGGCCTGATAATCTACATCCCAGGGTACTTAAGGAAGTGGCCCTAGAAATAGTAGATGCATTGCTGGTCATCTTCCAGAACTCGATAGACTCTGGAACAGTACCCAGGGATTGGAGGGTAGCTAATGTTACCCCACTATTCAAAAAAGTTGGCAGAGAAAAAGCGGGGAATTATAGACCGGTAAGCCTGACATCGGTAGTGGGGAAAATGCTAGAGTCCATTATAAAAGATGTAATAGCAGAGCACTTGGAAAGCAGTGAGAGGATCGGACAAAGTCAACATGGATTTACAAAAGGTAAATCATGCTTGACTAATCTACTGGAATTTTTTGAGGATGTTACTGGTAAAATAGATAAGGGAGAACCAGTGGATGTGGTGTATTTGGACTTTCAGAAGGCTTTCGATAAGGTCCCGCATAAGAGGTTAGCATGCAAAATTAAGGCACATGGGATTGGGGGCAAGGTATTGACTTGGATAGAGAACTGGCTGGTGGACAGAAAGCAAAGAGTTGGAATAAACGGGTCATTTTCCGAGTGGCAGGCAGTGACTAGTGGGGTACCGCAAGGATTGGTCCTAGGACCCCAGCTGTTCACAATATATATTAATGATCTGGACGAGGGAATTGGATGTAATATCTCCAAATTTGCAGACGACACAAAGCTGGGTGGGAGGGTATGCTGTGAGGAGGATGTCATGAAACTCCAGTACGATTTGGACAGGTTGGGTGATTGGGCAGAAACATGGCAAATGCACTATAATGTGGATAAATGTGAGGTTATCCACTTTGGTGGCAAAAACAGGAAGGCAGATTATTATTTGAATGGCAATAGATTGGGAGAAGGGGAAGTGCAATGAGACCTGGGTGTTCTTGTGTACCAGTCGCTGAAGGTAAGCATGCAGGTGCAGCAGGCGGTTAAGAAGGCAAATGGTATGTTGGCCTTCGTAGCAAGAGGGTTCGAGTACAAGAACAAGGATGTCTTGCTGCAGTTGTACAGGGCCTTGGTGAGACCGCACCTTGAGTATTGTGTGCAGTTTTGGTCACCTTACCTGAGGAAGGACGTTCTTGCCATGGAGGGAGTGCAGCGAAGATTCACCAGGCTGATACCTGGGATGGCAGGAATGACGTACGAGGAGAGATTGTGTCAATTGGGCTTATACTCACTGGAGTTTAGAAGATTGAGAGGGGATCACATCGAAACCTATAAAATTTTGTTAGGTCTGGACAGACTAGATGCAGAAAGGATGTTTCTGATGGCCGGGGAGTCCAGAACCAGGGGTCATAGTCTAAGGATAAGGGGTAAGCCACTTAGGACTGAAATGAGGAGGAATTTCTTCACCCAGAGAGTGGTGAACCTGTGGAATTCTCTGCCACAGAGGGCGGTGGAGGCCATTTCATTAAATATATTCAAGAAATTGTTGGATATATTTCTTGAGGCTAAAGGGATCAAGGGATATGGGGAGAAGGCAGGGACAGGGTACTGAATTTGGATGATCAGCCATGATCTCATTGAATGGCGGAGCAGGCTCGAAGGGCCGAATGGCCTACTCCTGCTCCTATCTTCTATGTTTCTATGTTTTTATGTTTCTAATAGAACAAGTGGAGACAAAAGACGGCTGAGATTAGGTGTGAAGTGTACTGGCAGGATGAGACAGAGCTGCCATGTGGGAGAGAGAAAAAAAAGGAAAGGGGCGGGTGGGAAGGGAAGGCCCAGAACAAAGGTGTGGAAAAAAATATAAGTAAAAATGTAATAGGGGCCGAGGTTATGATGTGAAATTGTTGAACTCGATATTGAGTCCGGAAGGCTGCAAAGCGCCTAATCGGAAGATGAGGTGCTGTTCCTCGAGTTTACGTTGAGCTTCCGTGGAACAATGCAAGAGGCCAAGGACGGTGAGGTCCGAGTGGGAATGGAGCAGTGAATTAAAATGACAGGCGACCGGAAGCTCGGGGTCACCCTTACGGACTGAACGGAGGTGTTCCGCAAAGCGGTCACCCAATCTGCGTTTGGTCTCCCCAATGTAGAGGAGACCGCATCGTGAGCAGCGAATACAGTATACTAGATTGCAAGAAGTACAAGTAAATCGCTGTTTCACCTGGAAGGGGTGTTTGGGGCCCTGGACAGTGGGAAGGGGGAGGTATAGGGACAGGTGTTACATCTCCTGCGCTTGCACGGCAAGGTGCCAGGCGAAGGGGAAGGGCTGTTGGGGGTGATAGAAGAGTGGACTAGGGTGTCTCGAATGGAGCGGTCCCTTCGGAATGCTGAAAGGGGAGGGGAAGATGCGTTTGGTGGTGGGGTCACTTTGGAGGTAGCGGAAATGGTGGAGGATGATCCGTTGAATGTGGAGGCTGGTAGGGTGAAAGGTGAGGACAAGGGGAACCCTATCGTGGTTCTGGGAGGGAGGGGCAGGGGTGAGAGCAGAAGTGCGGGAGATAGAACCACGGTCGAGGGGAATCCTCGGTTGTGGAAAAAGGAAGACATGTCGGAAGCACTGGTGTGGAAGGTGGCACCGTCGGAGCAGATACGGCGGAGACGGAGAAACTGGGAGAATGGAATAGAGTCATTACAGGAGGCGGGGTGGGAGGAAGTGTAATCCAGGTAGCTGTGGGAGTCAGTGGGTTTGTAGTAAATATTGGTCAATGAAGAAGAATATGTTTCTTTTACTAAACAAAATGCATTTACTACATCTCAGAATGTTACAACATACCTTGCAACCACAAGTCAGAGCAGGACCTTTCTGTGGTAGAAATATCCCTCTGTTTAGGTTCTTTTATTCAGAAAATAGTCAACCTATAACCAGCCACATATTTCAAAAAATATGCATAATCCTTCAGCCTGTCTTAAAATGGATATTCCCTGTACAAGAAGTCAGGTGTGCAGAATTGTATTTGTCGCTCAGAAAAACAATATTCAAGACAGAAAACAGAAGGTCTTTTTACGCAACTATAAACAATTTATTTAAAGATGTAATTCAGAAAGCTCATTTTGAAGAAAATAATTCTCAAGGTTAGCGGCTTCTAAAAAGCCACTAAGAAGAGTTCAGGAGAGCAATTGTCTCTTCAGAGGATTTGGGGAAATTTGCAAATCCGAAGATTACAAGAAAAGCTCTGAATGATTTGTTTGGGGACAGTCAATCCCCAAGCTTTTCGCAAACAGAAACAGAGCGTTGCTACAGTGAAATCTCTTGCATCAGAATTAAGTAATCAAAAAATACAGCCTGATATTTTAGTTACAATTAAAGGCAGTGTCCAGGAAAAGTCTTTTATGTCAAGAAAATTTTAAAATCCAAAACATAATGGCCCAGAAATTCGGGTCGGAGGCTTCCCGCGGGTGTAAGCCTCCGACCTGCACTTACCTAGCGCGCCTGCCATTGTGCTGTGGGCCCGCGTGGGATTCCGATCCTGGGCCTGCTCCAACTGCCGGCACGCAGTGCTTGCGTATCCCGGGGCGCAGTTAGTTCGAAGCGTCCCCTGGGATCACGTGGGTCATGGAGAGCCAATGGTAGCAGGGAATCTGTATTCATAGATTTGACAGGAA
This sequence comes from Somniosus microcephalus, assembly GCF_052327205.1. Taxonomy (NCBI): domain Eukaryota; kingdom Metazoa; phylum Chordata; class Chondrichthyes; order Squaliformes; family Somniosidae; genus Somniosus; species Somniosus microcephalus. The sequence continues at coordinate 318,526,834 of NC_140988.1, read as the reverse complement.
GACCTGTCAAATCTATGAATACAATTCAGCCCCAAAACATAACAAACTTCAAATATTTTTTTTTAATCACATTTTTAAAATAACAATAAATTACATAAAATAACTATTTTAAACAATAATTTAAATTTTTGAAAAAATTAATGACAGTTTCTAACAGGGCTAAAAATAAACTTTCATGGATAAACTGCATGGAACACCAAATGTGGCAATCACATGAGTCCATGCAGGCCTTCAGCAAGGGCTTGCAGACTCTGGATGCCACCTTAAATAGGATGACAGACACCCTGGCCTTGGCCTTGCAGCGCCCCATTGAACTGCAGCACAGTGGTAGCAATGAAATACGGCTGGGCCATGAGAGAGATAATGGCGAAAGGGAACATGGAAGTGGGGATTCCACTCAAAATGCTTCCACTTCTCACCTATTGCCTCCCCTCTGTCAGTAGCCAACATGCTTCCTCGTGTCCCGATGGCCGAGTCTACCCATGAACAGCAGTCTTTGGCAGGGCCCTCATGGGCTCCAAAACCAAGAGGTCATCGGCCAAATGTACCTCAACAGTCAGAGCAGGGATTTAAGCAGCCTGCCTCTACCTCTGCTCAAGCCACAGGGGATGCAACACATAGAAGCAGTAGGAAAAGGAAGATTAAAGATTTGCAGTTGTATAAGGGTATGCATATGGGTGTCTTAAACATTTGTTAAGTTTCTGTTCTTTACTTGAAGCACATAAATATTATTCTTTTGCACAACTTTCCCGTCTTGCTCATTCTTGGTTACTGGCTGGCAACTGGCCTTTTAAGTTGGAGGTTTGATCTATCAGATCAGGAGGGGTGCCACTTATGCTGCCTTTGATGATGAATGGGAAGACATGAATTGATTAAGAAGGCCAATGGAATGTTGGCTTTCATTGCTAGGGGGATAGAATATAAAAATAGGGAGGTATTGCTTCAGTTGTACAAGGTATTGGTGAGACCGCACCTGGAATACTGCGTACAGTTTTGGTGTCCATACTTAAGAAAGGACATACTTGCTCTCGAGTCAGTACAAAGAAGGTTCACTTGGTTAATCCCGGGGATGAGGGGATGGACATATGAGGAGAGGTTGAGTAGATTGGGACTCTACTCATTGGAGTTCAGAAGAATGAGAGGCGATCTTATTGAAACATATAAGATTGTGAAGGGGTTGGATCGGGTGGATGCTGGGAAGATGTTCCCGATGATGGGTGAAACTAGAACTAGGGGGCATAGTCTTAGAATAAGGGGCTGCTCTTTCAAAACTGAGATGAGGAGGAACTACTTCACTCAGAGGGTGGTAGGTCCATGGAATATGCTGCCCCAAAAAACTGTAGAAGCTACATCATTACATAAATTTAAAACAGAAATAGACAGTTTCCTAGAAGTAAAGGGAATTAAGGGTTACGGGGAGCGGGCAGGAATTTGGACATGAGTCTAGGTTCGGATCGGTCATGGCCCTGTGGGTAGCGGAGCGGGCCCAGGGGCCATGTAGCCTGATCCTGCTCCTATTTCGTGTGTCTAATTCTGTTAGATGCAGGAGATGGTTCTGTGATAGTGGATTGGCAGTTAGGATCAGATCAGCCATGATCTTATTGAATGGCGGAGCAGGCTCGAGGGGCCGATTGGCCTACTCCTGCTCCTATTTCTTATGTTCTTATGTTCTTATGATGGTGATCAATGCAGGGATGTGAAAGAGGTGGTTGTTTGTTTGTTTGCAGGACTGCTTTGTGTGAGTGGCATTGGGCGGTGGGGGTGGGGGGGTTGGTTGGCAGAAATGTAGCTTTTGCATGTGGTTATGAGATGGGTCCAATGGTGGAACCTAAGTGAACCTTGCAATAATCAGGGCATCCCTGGTAACAATGTGCGCCACTGGTGGTGCATTGCCCTCATCACCTTCCTTCTCCTCGTCTTCCTCCTCCTTCTCCTTGTCTGCCTCCTCCTCCTCATAATCCTCTGAAGAGGTTCTGTGTTCTGCGCCTTTGTCCTCCTGCAGGTCCAAACCTTGCTGCTGCACAACGTTGTGCAGAGCGCAGCACACCATGACCATTCTGGAGACCCTGGCTGGTGCATACTGAAGGGTGCCTCCAGATCTGTCGAGGCACATGAAATACATCTTCAGCAGTGTTTGATGACACATCTGGTGGTGATATGGCACTGATTTTAGCACTCTTGGGCATCATTCTTGAGTTTCTGAGAGGTGTCATCAGCCAAGTTTTAAGTGGGTATCCCTTGTCTCCGAGCAGCACTTGTTCACTCTGCTTCCAAGTGCGAAGACGTCAGGGAGGTTGAACTGCCACAGGACGAAAGCAACATGGCAGCTGCTCGGGAATCATGCGCTCACCTGCATAAAGATCGTTATGTGGTTGCACACCAGCTGCACATTGATGGAGTCGAAGCCCTTGCGGTTGACGCGGGTGATCTGGGGGTGCCCTGATTGCCACATGTGTGTAGTCGATGGCACCCTGCACCTGTGGGAAGCCAGCCAGAGCAGAAAAGCCGAGCACCTGCTCATCCTGACTGGCATCATCGCAGGCAAAGTTGACGTAATTGGCAACCCTGGTGAACAAGCCATCAGTCACCTGTCTTATGCAATTGTGGGCCGCCGACTGGGAGATCCTGCAAGTGTCTCCAGCAGACCCTGGAAGGATCCAGGGGCAAAAAGGTCGAGGGTGGTCTTGACTTTGATAGCCACTGGTAAAACATGGCCACCAGGTCCTGCTGGCATCAGATGTTAGAGGGCTCCTTGCCACTGCTAGGGTTGCCAATGCAACACTGAAATGTTCACCGTTAACATTTTAAAACACTCCTTCTGATAAAGTGTTGAGCTCTGTCTAGTCAATAATATATTAGCATAACAACCTAATGAATACGCTTTCCCATTGAAAGAATATTTCCATTGTTTTTATAAATCTATTTATAATCCTAATAGACATTCAAGTTACATGTTCTTGAAACGGTTCAGGTAAAGAAAAATGGAATGTTGCCCAGTCTCTGGGGAGAAGTGTATGCAGTCAGTGTGATTAATACAATAGCAAAATACTGCGGATGCTGGAAATCTGAAATAAAAACAGAAAGTGCTGGAAACACTCAGCAGGTCAGGCAGCATCGAGGAGAGGAGAAACAGAGTCAACGTTTCGGGTCGACCCCTTCGTCAGAACTGGAAAAGGTTAAAGAAGAGAGATTTTTAAGCAGGGGCAGTGAGGAAGGGAGGAAAGAACAAAGGGAAGGTCTGTGATAGGCTGGAAGGCAGGAGAGATTGACTGACAAAAGGGATGATGGTGCAAGGCAAAAAGAGAGGTAATGGGACAAGTTATGAAACAAAATATGACTCTACATGAGGTATGAATGGCAATGGTAGAATCATCAACAGCTACCATGTGAGAAAACAAGGGGAAAAAATATAAAAAAATATAGGGGCCGAGGTTATAGTCTGAAATTGTTGAACTCGATGTTAAGTCCAGAAGGCTGCAAGGTGCCTAATCGAAAGATGAGGTGCTGTTCCTCGAGCTTACGTTGAGCTTCATTGGAATAGTGTAAGTGTGTGATTAATACATCTGCTCACTGGATTATGAGGATACCTGACTGTAACCTACTTCCACTAGACTGCCAAAGATATATTCTAACCACCACCTTACTGTCCTGGACCACAGAGAGCTCCAGAAAAAAGCTCCAGAGAAATGCAACACTGTCGTGGACTCCCTGGGATATCGGGAAAAATAGGGACATTGGCAAAGGAGGAACTGACGCAAATCAATATCTCTAAGGATATGGTGTTAAGGAAGCTAAAGGGATTGAAGGTGGACAAATCCCCAGGGCCTGATAACATGCATCCTAGGGTACTGAAGGAGGTGGCCCTAGAGATAGCGGATGCACTAAGGATGATTTTTCAGAATTCATTAGACTCGGGAACAGTGCCGATGGATTGGAGGGTAGCTAACGTTACCCCACTATTCAAAAAGGGGGGTAGGGAAAAAGCAGGTAATTACAGACCTGTAAGCCTTACATCAGTTGTGGGCAAAATGCTGGAGTCCATCATTAAGGATGAAATAGCGGAGCACTTAGCAAATGGGGACAGGATAGGACAGAGTCAACATGGATTTACAAAGGGTAAATCGTGCTTGACTAATCTATTGGAATTTTTTGAGGGAGTAACTGGTAGAATAGATGGGGGAGAGCCAGTAGATGTGGTGTACCTGGACTTCCAAAAGGCCTTCGATAAGGTCCCACATAAAAGATTAGCATGGAAAATTGAGGCTCATGGGATAAAGGGGAAAGTTTTGGCGTGGATAGGGAACTGGCTGTCAGATAGAAAACAGAGAGTTGGAATAAACGGCTCATTTTCTGAATGGCAGGCAGTAACAAGTGGGGTACCACAGGGATCTGTCCTGGGCCCCCAGCTGTTCACAATTTACATTAATGACCTGGATCAGGGAGTCGGATGCAGCATTTCCAAATTTGCAGACGACACTAAACTAGGAGGGGGGGTGGGCTCAGAGGAAGAGACCAGGAAGCTCCAGAGCGATTTGGACAGACTGGGCGATTGGGCGGATAAATGGCAGATGCACTATAATGTGGACAAGTGCGAAGTTATCCACCTTGGGTGCAGGAACGGGAGGGCAAATTATTATTTAAATGGCAATAGATTGGGAGAGGGGGAAGTACAGAGAGACCTGGGTGTTCTTGTACACCAGTCACTGAAGGCGAGCATGCAGGTGCAACAGGCGGTCAAGAAGGCAAACGGTATGCTGGCCTTCATAGCAAAAGGGTTAGAATACAGGAACAGGGATACCTTGCTGCAGCTGTACAGGGCACTGGTGAGACCACACCTCGAGTACTGTGTACAGTTTTGGTCGCCTCATCTGAGGAAGGATGTTCTTGCCATGGAGGGGGTGCAGCGGCGATTCACCAGGCTGATACCAGGAATGGCGGGAATGACCTATGAGGAGAGACTATGTAGTTTAGGGATGTACACACTGGAGTTTAGAAGATTGAGAGGGGACCTCATAGAAGTGTATAAAATTCTGACAGGTCTAGACAGACTGGATGCAGAAGGAATGTTTCCCTTGGCGGGTGAGAACAGAACTAGAGGACATAATTTAAGGATAAGGGCTAAACCATTTAGGACAGAGATGAGGGGGAATTTCTTCACTCAGAGAGTGGTGAACCTGTGGAACTCATTGCCACAGAGGGCAGTGTATGCCAGCTCATTAAATATATTTAAGAGGGAATTAGATATATTTCTACGGGCAAAAGGGGTTAAGGGTTACGGAGAGAAGGCGGGGACGGGATACTGAATTAAAGGATCAGCCATGATCTCATTAAATGGCGGAGCAGGCACGAAGGGCCGAATGGCCTACTCCTGCTCCTATCTTCTATGTATCTATGTAACAGAAACTGGGGATATATTTGCAATGGCAAGTTGCAGGAAGCTTGGGAAACCTGTGGACCACATGGTAAGGTCAAAAATCTGTGTCAATGGCTGGAATTTTAAATTGGAGATTGGTAGGGAGCAGGTCGGGGTGGGAGGTGAGTTGCTGGAAAGCAGATGGGGAAACCCAGGAGAATGGATTTCCCACAGGCCCTGCCGAATTTAACAGCAGGGCTTGATTAGCATTTTCAATCTCTGTGTCCCACCCGCAGCCAGCCAGATGGAGAGGCTGGCTGGCCGTCGGGCAGGTAGGCCTGAGGCACCAGGCCTCAGAGAAGGGAGGGAGGGATCGGGGGGAGGGTCGGAGGCCGGAGGAGGATCGGGGCCAGAGGGGGGATAACGGAGGAGGATCAGGGCTGGATGGGGGAGGCCGGAGGTTTGGACCCGGAGGAGGATCGAGGCTGGTGGGGGGAGGGCGGAGGAGGATCGGGGCTGGAGGGTGATTGGGGGCGGAGGGTGGATTGGGGGCCGGGGGCCAATGATCGAAGGCTGGAGGGGGGATAGGAGACCTCAGGAGGAGGTCTTAGGCCTCGGGGGAAGGTCAGGGGGTGATCGAAAAGGTCAAGGGGTAGATCAGAGGCCTCGAGCGGCAGATCGGAGGCCTGGGTTGGGGGGTCGGAGGCCTCGGGGACCAAATTGAAGGCCTCAGGGAGGGGGGGGGTCGGAAGCCTCGGGGAGAGATCATAAGGGTCGGGGATGGGGTTTCCCATCATGGGGAGTTGGCAAGGCACTTACCTCCTGGATTCAGCAGTCCTCGCTTTCCTTTATCTGGCGGGTTTCCCGAGGCCTGGGAAACCCGATCAGCCAGAGTTAAATTTGAAATGTTGGATCACCACGAGACATGGAGTCTAATTATAATATTTAAATTGGCGACCCGCCTCCTGGGAGCAGGTTGGCTGACCGCCCCCCTGTCCTGCCTCCATTAAAACTGGAAATGGGCGGGTTGGGGTCAGGATTCATTTTTTTAAAACCTTAACCGCCCACCCGACCCCAATCCACCCATTTTTGGGGTTAAAATTCCCCCCCATATCTCTCTAATTGAGCGATTATCATATGTTAATTGCCAACCTGTCTCTGCCGAGGGGGATTCGCAATTGCAGCCTTACGTGCTGGAGTGAAGCCTCGAAGTCAGCGGGTTGGAGCCGGCTTCCCGATACGCTGTCAATTTCATCGGCTTTAACCCTCCCCCACCTGCTCTGAAACCCATTTCCTTCACAACACACTGGTCCACTCTTCAATCACACCTAACACCTGCTCCCCTTCCCACAGCATCTTCTCATGCAAGCACAAGAGATGCAATACTTGCCCTTTTGACTCCTCCCTTCCCACCGTCCAGGGCCCCAAACACACCTTCCAGGTGAAACAGCAATTTACTTGTACTTCTTTCAATTTAGTATATTGTATTTGCTGTTCACGATGCGGTCTCTCAATTCTGGGGAGACTAAACGCAGATTGGGTGATCACTTTGCGGAACATCTCTGTTCAGTCTGCAAGCGTGTCCCTGAGCTTCTGGTCACCTGTCATTTTAATTCTCCGCCCCACTCCCACTCTGACCTCTCTGTCCTCAGCCTCCTGTACTGTTCCAATGAAGCTCATCAGAAACTCGAGGAACAGCAGCTCATCTTTCAATTAGGCACTTTACAGCCTTCCGGACTCAACATTGATTTCAAAAATTTCAGATCATAACCACTCCTCCCATTTTTTCGGACACCAGCTGTTGGCAATGATCCTGCTATTACTATTTACACCTCCTCTAGACCCATCTTTTATTTCTTTACTTGTCCCATTACCATTTCCTTTTGCCTTGCACCATCATCCCGTTTGTTATTTAACCACTCCTGCCCTCCACCTTATCGCAGACCTTCCCTTTTGTTCTTTCCTCCCCTCCTTCCTTTTCCTGCCTCTGCACTTGCTTAAAATTTGTTAAATCGCTAACATTTTCCAGTTCTGATGAAAGGTCATTGATCTGAAACTGTTGCTCTCTCCACAGATGCTGCCTGACTTGCTGAGTATTTCCAGCGTTTTCTGTTTTTATTTCAGATTTCCAGCATCTGCAGTATTTTGCTTTTGATATATTTCACCATTGTGCCACAAGGGTTCAGACAGCTGCACCCCCAATCTCCTCCCCCACGCACGCACGCACGCACACACACACGGAAAGAAACTGAAAATAATGAAAATCCATTGTCTTTTCCCAGTGTGTGTATGATTGTGGGTTGACGTTCCCTCAACAATTACATCAGCAAAGATGTACATCTGAAGCCAAAATTGTCAAAATAGAATTCAAATACTTATAAATATGTCTGAAATAAGCAGATTTGGACCACTTTGCTTTTTTTTTTAAGAAACTGGATCTAGCAGTCTTTCTTCTAACCAATACTTGATGCTGAAACTAATATCCAAAATAGAATGTGTTCCATTCCCTCATGTTAAAATCCCACACCTTGACATGCACAACATTCACATACAAAAAACACAATTACTGCAAAGAATGAACTTATGCAGAGTTTGCAGTCTTATAAGTAGCAGACTCACCAGGAATGGAAAATTATATCAGAGTCCCAGAGCAGCAAATTAATTTTGTATTCGTTTTTCTTAAGCAACGAAAAATGAAATTTTCAGCTGACAAGGCAGAAAAGAAAAGCAGATCAATGCAGAAACCACTGTGATTGGCATATATCCTAATTATTTAAATTTTATCAGATGTTTTAAATAATTTATCTATCTATATATATAAAGCGGCTCTTCTGTCTGTCCCGATGCCTGTCTGTCTGTCTGTCCGCCTGGTCTCTATACGTTTGGAAGTTACAGAGCGTACCGACGCGCGCGTCGCCTCAAAAGAAAGCTTGCGATTCCGGACCGGTCATAGGCGTATTTACGTTTCGGCCGGACAAAAATCCCACCCGCGGTATCCCAAAAACGTTCAGCGTTCCGCTCATTAGCATCTCATTAGCGACCGTGTGACGTCGAGGTCTTCCTACAGTTGAGTGTCGAGTGACTCGACGATTGACCAATCCTACGCTTCGGTGACCTGACCGGTCGACCAATCGGTGCATGTGTGGGCGGGCCTTATCCTTCTGAACCGAGGTGAGTGGCCGCCATCTTGATTTTTCACGATTTTTTCCCCCACACTTTCTGTGTGTTAGGGAACTAAGGTAAATATTTGAATGATGTGTTAGGGAATTAATTAACAATTTATTTCAGTTTTATATTGTGTTTAGCAACCCCCTCCTCCTCCTCACCCTCGCGCAGGGGGGACTCGGTGCTGGTCTCCAGGCCCGCTGCAGGCAGGCTTGAAGCTCCAAAAATTTCTCTCTCTCTCTTCCCTCTCTCTCTCTCCTCCTCTTCCCTCTCTCTCCTTCTCCTCTTCCCTCTCTCTCCTTCTCCTCTTCCCTCTCTGTCTCTCTCTACTTCCCCCTCTCAGGTCTGACGGTGTCGGGGCCCGAAGTGAGCCGCTTTAATGGCCGCCAGCCCGCGGGGTTTCCCTGCCTACTCCCCGCTCTAACGGCTGCCAGCCCGCGGGGTTTCCCTGCCTACTCCCCGCGGGCCGCCTCGCGCCGCTGGCACTAACCGCGCATGCGCCGCCTGCCCGCGAGAGCCCGCTCTGGCTTTTTTTTTAACGGCTGTCCCCGAACTCAATCAGCGTCAGCCACGAGGGTCAGGGTGCGCGCGCAGCAGGAGCAGCTGAGATGCTGCAGTCTCTCTGTTCCGCGCTCGGCTCGGGCAGGGGGCGTGTCTCTCAGCCGCAATCGGCGATCTGGAGGGCGGGGCTCCGGAGAGTGGGACGCCGCTGCTCGGGAGGGTGGGGGGCGGGGCTCGGGACATCGGGGGGCGGGACATCGTGAGATCGCGGGCCCGGACTACAGATCGGGGGGGGCGAGGCTCGGGAGATCGGGGGGGCCACCCTCGGGGGGCGGGGCTCCGGAGATCGGGGGGGCGGGGCTCGGGGGGGCGGGGCTCCGGAGATCAGGGGGCGGGGCTCAGGGGGGGCAGGGCTCGGGAGATCGGGGGGGGGCCGTGCTCCTGAGAAGGGGGGGCAGGGCTCGGGTTGGGGGCGGCGGGGCTCGGGAGATCGGGGGGGCGGGGCTCGGGATATCGGGGGGGCGGGGCTCGGGAGATCGAGGGGGCGGGGCTCGGGTGATTGGGGGGCGGGGCTCAGGGACTCTCCCCCTTCCCTCCCCCCTCCTCCCCCCCTCCCCTCACCTTCCTCCCCTCCCAATCTCTCTCTCTCTCACTCCCAATCTCTCTCTCTCACTCCCAATCTCTCTCTCTCACACTCCCTATCTCTCTCTCTCTCTCACACTCCCAATCTCTCTCTCTCTCTCACACTCCCAATCTCTCTCTTTCTCTCACACTCCCAATCTCTCTCTCTCACACTCCCAATCTCTCTCTCACACTCCCAAACTCTCTCTCTCACGCTCCCAATCTCTCTCTCTCACGCTCCCAATCTCTCTCTCTCACACTCCCAGTCTCTCTCTCTCTCACACTCCCAGTCTCTCTCTCTCTCACACTCCCAATCTCTCTCTCTCACACTCCCAATCTCTCTCTCTCACACTCCCAATCTCTCTCTCGCACTCCCAATCTCTCTCTCACACTTCCAATCTCTCTGCCTCTCTCTCACTCCCAATCTCTCTCTCTCTCACGCTCCCAATCTCTCTCTCACGCTACCAATCTCTCTCTCTCTCACACTCCCAGTCTCTCTCTCTCTCACACTCCCAATCTCTCTCTCTCTCACACTCCCAATCTCTCTCTCTCTCACACTCCCAATCTCTCTCTCTCTCACACTCCCAATCTCTCTCTCTCTCACACTCCCAGTCTCTCTCTCACACTCCTAATCTCTCTCTCTCTCACTCCCAGTCTCTCTCTCTCACACTCCCAATCTCTCTCTCTCTCACACTCCCAGTCTCTCTCTCTCTCACACTCCCAATCTCTCTCTCTCTCTCACTCCCAATCTCTCTCTCACACTCCCAATCTCTCTCTCACACTCCCAATCTCTCTCTCTCACACTCCCTGTCTCTCTCTCACACACTCCCAGTCTCTCTCTTACACTCCCAGTCTCTCTCTCTCACACTCCCAATCTCTCTCTCTCACACTCCCAATCTCTCTCTCTCACACTCCCAATCTCTCTCTCTCTCTCTCACATTCCCAATCTCTCTCTCTCTCACACTCCCAATCTCTCTCTCTCTCACACTTCCAATCTCTCTCTCTCTCACACTCCCAATCTCTCTCTCACACTCCCAATCTCTCTCTCTCTCACACTCCCAATCTCTCTCTCTCACACTCCCAATCTCTCTCTCACACTCCCAATCTTGCTCTCTCTCACACTCCCAATCTCGCTCTCTCTCTCACACTCCCAGTCTCTCTCTCTCTCACACTCCCAACCTCTCTCTCTCTCTCATTCCCAATCTCTCTCTCACACTCCCAATCTCTCTCTCACACTCCCAATCTCTCTCTCTCACACTCTCTGTCTCTCTCTCACACACTCCCAGTCTCTCTCTCACACTCCCAGTCTCTCTCTCTCACACTCCCAATCTCTCTCTCTCACACTCCCAATCTCTCTCTCACACTCCCAATCTCTCTGCCTCTCTCTCACTCCCAATCTCTCTCTCTCTCACGCTCCCAATCCCTCTCTCACGCTACCAATCTCTCTCTCTCTCACACTCCCAGTCTCTCTCTCTCTCACACTCCCAATCTCTCTCTCTCTCTCTCCCAATCTCTCTCTCTCTCACACTCCCAATCTCTCTCTCTCTCACACTCCCAATCTCTCTCTCTCTCACACTCCCAGTCTCTCTCTCACACTCCTAATCTCTCTCTCTCTCACTCCCAGTCTCTCTCTCTCACACTCCCAATCTCTCTCTCTCTCACACTCCCAGTCTCTCTCTCTCTCACACTCCCAATCTCTCTCTCTCTCTCACTCCCAATCTCTCTCTCACACTCCCAATCTCTCTCTCACACTCCCAATCTCTCTCTCTCACACTCCCTGTCTCTCTCTCACACACTCCCAGTCTCTCTCTCACACTCCCAGTCTCTCTCTCTCACACTCCCAATCTCTCTCTCTCACACTCCCAATCTCTCTCTCTCACACTCCCAATCTCTCTCAGTTTTTTCAGTTCAGTTCAAATGCTTTATTGGCATGAAAGTTTACAGAGAACCATATTGCCAAAGCTTACATAGCAAAAAGGTACAGTTTTCCAACATTCTGTAGGTGTCAATCGATTTGACATTTGTTGGGTATATACAATATTACCTTTGAACAATATTAATTTTAAACCGTCTTTCTACTTCATTTGGTATGTTCAATATTAATTTTAAACAGTCTTACTTTTAAACAGTCCTCAGGTTGTGACATGTTGTTACATATTTAGCCCCAAGGTATGGTCTGTCTCCTTCTCCTAGGACTAATCTCAATTTTGACAGATCATCCAATTCCTTGAAATCTGGGGTTGTTTGGCTTAGCTTGTTGAATAATATGTTTCTTGATGTGTTGAATTTTTCGCATTTTAGGAGGAAATGCATTTCTGTTTCAACCTCGCCAGCCAGACATTGATCGCATATTCTATTCTCTCTAGGCTGCCAGGATTTCTTGTATCTGCCTTTTTCAATTTCCAGTTGGTGGTCGCTTAGTCTGTACCTGGTGAGGGTCTGTCTCTGTTTTGTGTCTCTGATGGTCGTGAGGTAGTCTGCCAGTTTATATTCTCTTTTTAGGGCCCGGTAACATTCTAATCTGCTTTGGCTTTCGGTTATTTTGTTCCAATGTTCCAGGTAGGTTTCTTTGCATTTTTTAATGATTTGGTTCACTCGGATTGGTGTTTGGACGGCTGTGTTGGTCTGGGGCTGGTCAGGGTCCGGCTGAGTACTTAGTTTCAGTAGCAGCTGACTCAGGGGACTCTTTTCTGGGTTTAGCTCTTGGGTCTGAAAGGCTTTGAAATGAAGGGTGTCTGGGGAGCTAGATTTGAGGTGATTTAGGAAGTTTAGTGCTCGTTTTTGGATGTTTATTATCAGTGGGTATCTGCCTAGTTCGGCTCTGCATGCATTTGTTGGCGTTTTTCTTTGGGTGCGAAGGATGCTTCGGCAGAATTCTGCATGTAGGGCTTCTATTGTGTGTTTTTCCCATTTAGTGTAGCTTTGGTGATTTAGCGGGCCCCATACTTCACTACCGTACAGTGCAATGGGCAGGATTATGCTGTCAAAAATTTTGAGCCAGATTTTGATTGGGATTTGGATGTTGTAGAATTTTCTTTTTATTGCATATAGGGCTCTTCGGGCTTTTTCTTTTAGTGCATTCACTGCTATGCTGAAGCTCCCTGATGCTGTAATAGTTAGACCAAGGTAGGTGTAGCTCATAGTGTGTCCTATAGTGGTATCACTGAGGGTAAACTGGTATTTGTTTTCCTGACATCTGGGTCTTTTCTGAAAAATCATGATGTTGGTTTTCTTTAGATTTACTGTTAGAGCCCAATTTTGGCAGTATTTGTCGAGTAGGTCTAGTTGTTGCTGTAATCCCTGTTCTGTGGGAGACAGCAGAACCAGGTCGTCCGCATAGAACAGGGACTTCACTTCTCCATCCAGGAGACGGAGACCTGGTGACTCGCTTTGCTCCAGCATGTCTGCTAATTCATTTATGTATATGTTGAACAGGATCGGGCTCAAATTGCAGCCCTGCCGGACGCCTCTTCTCTGGGTGAAGAAATCGGTGCGTTTGTCTCCAATTTTGACCCCGCATTTGTTTTTCAGATACATTGATTTAATAAGGTCATAGACTTTGCCCCCTATTCCACACTGAAGAAGTTTATAATAGAGCCCTTCGTGCCATATAGAGTCAAAGGCTTTCTTGAAGTCGATGAAACAGGTGAATATTTTCCCATTTTTTGTTTGGTGTTTATGTTTTTCAATGAGGGTGTGAAGGGTATAGATATGGTCGGCGGTGCGGTGTTTTGGAAGAAAGCCTATTTGGTTTTTTCTGAGGATATTATGTTTGTTAAGAAAATCAAGTAATCTACTATTTAGAATACTGCAGAATAACTTCCCTAGACAACTGTTGACACAGATGCCGCGGTAGTTATTTGGGTCTGATTTGTTTCCACTTTTATATATGGGGGAGATTAGTCCTTGGCACCAGATATCGGGAAAACAGCCTGAGCGTAATATGATGTTGAATAGTTTGAGTATCGCACCCTGCATCTCCATATTGCTGAACTTTAGCATTTCATTTTTGATGTTGTCTGGGCCACAGGCTTTCTTTAGGTGGAGAGATTTTGTTTTTGTGGCCAGTTCTTTCCATGTGATTGGGGAGTCTAGAGGGTTTTGGTTGTCTTTAATTGTTGCTTCTAATGTGTGGAGTTTTTCTGTGACCTGATGTTGACTTGGGTTTGTTTTGTTTTTTGGGATGTCTTTGTAGAGGTTTTCAAAATGTGTTCTCCAGATGTCGCCATCTTGGATTGGTAATGCTTGCAATTGTGTTGTACTCAGGTTATTCCACATTTCCCAGAATTGTTTTGGATTGGTGGAGTTTTCAATTTCTTCGAGTATTTTGTGGGTATAGTTTTGTGTTTTGTTCCTAATGGTGTGTTTATATCTTTTGAGGGTTTCATTGTATCTAGTACGTAGGTCCGGATTGTTTGGTTGCCGATGCTTTTGGTTTGATATTTTTCTCAGGTCTTTTCTGGCATTTTTGCATTCGTGGTCAAACCATTTCATATTTTTATTTTGTCTTTTGTGATGCTTCCTCTTCTGTTTCACGAGGTCGGCTTTTACAGCTGCCTCATGGAAGATCATATTTATATCCTCTATGGCCGTGTTTACACCATCTCTGGTGATCTCATATAGATTTTCTTTAAATTTTGAAATTTTACTTGTGAGATCAGGTGAATTTAGTGCTGTGATGAATTTATCTCCACTGTCTGGGGCCCATCTGTATGTCTGGTTTATTTTATGTAGCTTACTGTGTTCCTTTTTTGTGTCTGTAGTTTGGGCAGAAAGTTTAAGGTACACATTTATTTGGTTATGGTCTGAGAGGGGGGATTGCTGCCTGACAGTGAATGCGTTGATATCGCAGGGGTCCAGGTCAGTGATTGTATAGTCCACCACACTAGACCCAAGAGTTGGGGAGTATGTGAGTCTCCCTAGGGAGTCCCCTCTGAACCTACCATTAACTATGTACAGGCCTAAGGCTCGGCAGAGTTGCACTACCTCCCTACCGCTTTTATTTATTTCACGATCAAGGTTGTTCCGATTTGCGATGGCTGGTGTGACATCTAAAGGGGTCTGGCCAAACACATGGTTGTTTCCCTGTGGGTCTATGAAGTCAGGTTCACAGCTGGTCCTTGCATTTAGGTCCCCACATATTATCACCTTTCCTTGGGCCTGGAAATGGCTGATTTCCATGTGGAGAGTATCAAATAACTCCTCTTCGAAATATGGCGAATCTATTGGAGGTATGTAGATCGCACATAAGTAAACATCTTTTTTTGCTATTCCTATATTTTTATCTAGTTTTAGCCATACGTGTGATTTCCCCTGTTTTACCGGTGAGATGTGTTTGTCCAGTTCTCCCTTATACCACACCAATATTCCCCCGGAGGTTCTGCCCTTGCGTGTTTTAGTGTTCTTTACTGAGGGCACAATGATTTCATGGTACATTGGAGGACAGTGGGTCGGCATGTCCTTTTGGCACCATGTTTCTGTTAACACAATTATATCAATGTCTTTTATAGCTTTTAGGAATTCAGGGTCTGTACTCTTCATCCCAAAAGTTGAGGAGCGGAGGCCCTGGATATTCCAGCAGCTTATGTGGAAAGAACGCATTTATATAGTTCAATAAAACGAAATAAAATGGACCTATTTTGTGGGATGAGTGTGGAAACACTATTTTCTATAATGCTAAGTGATGATTTAGTATAAATTTCATGAGGCATGCACATATATCTATCTAATAATAGTAATAATACTGATAAGATAACAATAATGATAATGATAAATAACAATATTAATAATTTCTCCGGCTTTCTATCAGGCTGTTCAGCATCGTCATGATCTTTCTCAGTTCTTGGTCTACAGTCTGTGGTCTAGAGGGGGGTCTTGGGTCAGGTATAAAAGCACGGTTCTGTTGTCGGTTTTGTAAAGGGGGGTGGGGGACATTGGTGGTCCTGTTTGGGCTCCCAATGGTAGGGGGGGTGGGAGGGCTGCGTCTTTTGGCAGTGTTTATGAGGTTTCTTGCGAAGACCCACATCCGCTGTTTGAGTAGATGTATTTCGTCATAGAGGTCCCTTGTGTTGATGTTTGGATGATGGGCCAGGGAGACGTTGGGGAGGACAGAACATCTCGTGTCGATCTCCCTGTTGGTGTTGTGGATTATATAGGCTGGGGTGTCCTTTCTGGGCAGTAGTGTGGAGATCACGATCCGTGCCTCGGGGAATTCCCTGCTGGCCTTTTCTGCCATCTTGCTCACCGCCCAAGCCGTGCCTTCCTGTAGGGTGCGTAGGTCGTTCGTGCCTGTGTGGATCACAATCCATTTGGGGCTTCCAAGGGATTCTTTGTTCAGGATCTTCATTGCTTGGCCTGTGTTGCTGCACCATTTTTTCAGGACTTGATGGTCTGGGAACAGCCTCTGGGGGTCCAGAAACTTTCCGTTGGAGTCGGTCAGCAGGACCGCCTGAGGGGCTGGTTTTTCAGACTGGGTAACAGTAGTCTGGGTAGGACTCGCCTGGTGGCTGGTTGTTGGCTGGGTTTCTGGGATATGTTGTGTGGCAGGAGCGGGGTTTGGGGCTTTCGGTGTGTCCTCGTTTGGGGGGGTATCTGTCGGTTTTTGTGTTCCTGTGTGTGAGGACTGGGTAGCAGTAGTCTGGGCATGACTCGACTGAGGGCTGGTTGGAGCGGGGTTTGTGGCTTTCGGTGTGTCTTCGTGTGGGGTGGCATCCGGCGGGTTCTGTGTCCTTGTGTGTGTTGTTTTTGTGTCCTCAGGTTTTTGGACCTTAAGAGGTTTGTGTTGCCTGCTGAGCCTTTCTACGGTCTCCTTCATTTTGTTTAGTTGAGTACGGAGTTCTTTGATCTCATTTCTTTGCTCCTCTATGGTCTTTCTCAGCTTGTGGATGGTGGACTCGTGTTCCGTTTTTAGCTGTTTGAATTCCTCCTTCAAATTCTTGGCCAGTGTTTCTCTGTATTCGTTGAAATCAAGTTCTAGTTTGGCCAGATTCTCTTTCATCATTTTGTTTTCGTTGAGAGGTGTGGGGGGGGTGGAGATGTACAGGGAGGTGTTTTCCTCTGCTGGTCTCTCTTCTTCTTCCTCCACTTGGCTCTCCTCATCCTCTGTTCGACTCTCTTTTGCTTCCTGTCCATTGGTCCTCTTTGTGTCTGCCTTAGTTTTCAACTGGGGGAATTCCTTTTCGAAGGTGTCCAGATTTTCCACATTCCCCTGTATCATGATCTTTCTATTTTTGTTGTAGTAGCTTATGGTTAGCAGGGGGTCATCTTTATCTAGGTTTCCATCTTTACATATTTTCAGTCTGCCTCCACTGCCAATACCTTCACTGGAGACGTATGTGTAGTGTTTTTGTAAAGTCTCCTTCCAGGAGGTGACGTATTCGGTGTAGAATATGAGGTTGTTCTTCAGCTTAGTCCCTTTGTGTGTGGTATAGTCCACGTAGAGGATTTCTGGGTTATTTTTTAGTGTTGTGTACTTGTATTTTTCCTTTGCTTTATTTTTTGTGCATTGCTCAGGATATATCATTTCCCTGCTCATTGTAGTCGTTTGTTTTTTGTCTCAGATAGATAACTTTTTTTTCTCTTTTTTGTGTCGTGTTCCACCTTCGCCCACTTTTAGGTCCAAAATTGGGAGTTTTTCAGGGGTTCATCTTTGATATCGCTGCTCTTAAAGGTTTATCTTTCTCTTTTTCTC